>NC_064632.1:426341851-427591851 GCF_023864275.1 Schistocerca cancellata
GTAAGAGTCCCTGAAAAGCCTCAATGTCGTCTTTGCAACGTCCTGCCAAAATAATATTTCTTAAATGTTCAGGCAATTTCATTAAGCAAATGCGGATGAGTTCTGAAGGGCTGTATGGGTCTGAAAGATACTGATTCTTATGTAACATGTCTTCGAAATATTACACAAGATTGGAAAATTCAGATTGTTCGAAATGTTTCATCATTATGATGCCATGTTTTACTCGATCTTGTGTGGCTTGAGACCAATATGCTGAGAGGAAGGCATGGTAAAATTCTCCTTCACTGTGGCAATCGTGAATGACCGATCGCATTCTTACAGCTGGTTCATTCTCTAAGTAGCCACACATAAATTCTAATCTGTGCTCTAACGACCAGTTGGGAGGAAAACAATGAGAGAATTGAAGGAGCCATACTTGTGGATGAATGTCGTTGCCAGAATTCTTAAATTTTTGAATTTACGTGTAGTAATGAACAGCTTATAGTCAAAATCATCATGTCGGCGAGTCCCTTGTCGGTCACTGTTACGTCGTTTCGGCGGTTCCATCTCAAAATTCGGTGTACCTTGCCAATTTCTTTCATAATTTCCGAAATGCGCTGTGTTGTTATTTTGTGGCTGTTCCGTATTTCTATGTCCCTCTTCCTGTATTGTGGCGCGAGTGTCCTCTGAAATACGTAATTCTTGTATTACCTGTGTCAGCTGACCTAGTACTTCCCGGATTCTCTTTTGTACTGTGTATTGATTTGATTTTGATTTTGTTTGAATTTTCTAATTTGTTCATACTCTTCTGTGTCAGTGAAGGCTACGGGTCTTGGGTCATTCAGATCATCATCTACCATTGTAGATAAGTTAGTGACCTGATCCGAAAGTTTGGCTACTTTCTCCGACAGTGAACACATATCCTCAGTGTGATTTTCTGAACCAAGTTTCAGAGTGTCCATTTGTGTTGAAATCGAATCTACTGTGTCCTTTAAGTTTTCCTGAGTTTTTGCAAGTTGCGTATGTCAGTTTAAGAACAGTCTTGTATAATTGTTCAAAGGGGACGTTTCATATGTCGACCCTTAGCCGAGGATACCTCACTGGAATCTTCTGATTTTTTCTTGTAGTTTGTGTATTTAGTGTAGCTTTTGTTTATTGCTAGCGCGTAATTATAGAGAGAATTTCCTTGGTAGTTGTGGTTTTTCATTGTTGCACAGTAAAACAGTTGTGGCATGCATGTACATTTGCACCAAGTATTTTGGAGCTGCGCTTGCAATCAACTGGATATTATTTTCAGTTCTATGTTAATGTGTTCTCTTATTTTTGCTCTTCAAATTGTGTTTTCTTGTGTTGTCGTGTGAAATATTGTGACAAAAATGGCGTGTGAAAAACGTAATACTAGGCTCCAAAGTAAACTGAGAAATGACAGTGAAGACTAAAGCAGTGTGTTAGCGCCACCGATTAATGAATTAACTAATGTTCAAAGTAGTAATTTGGTAATTGTACATAGGGAAATGGAGCGGGCTGCAAACAATGGTGTAGACAGTGAAACAATTAGTGAACAGGGAAGCATTATCGATCGATCGGTCGGCAACAGCTTGCCTCAGGAATCCGAAATGACAGGACACAATCTTGCAAATACTGTAGATTCAGATTTTGCGTCCTCACCCTTCTCTCAAATAAGTCAAGACACATTTTCTGCTATTCAAACTGCGAATATTGCTGGTTCAAATGCGTTGCCGAATAGCACTGAGGAACATGTTCCACACACCAGTGCACTGTTATTACAGTTAATGCAACAAATGGGACAAAGGCTACTATAGTTAGACACAACGCTTGAACAAAATCAGAAACAAATGGGACAAAATCTTCAAAAGTTAGACACAATGGAACAACACCAGAGACAAACACAGCAACAGTTAGACGCAATGGAACGAAATCTTCACACCACACTTGAACAAACACGTGAAGATTTAACTACTGAATTACATAACATTGAATCGAAATGTCAAAAAGTCTGTAAAGACGTAAAAACACAAATTTGGGAGCATTTTCAACCTATTTTTTCGCGGCATGAAAATGCATTACAGAATCACAAAGCAGCCATAAAAGAACTGCAAACCATTGTTCATGAAAGTCATGAGACCTTGTGGGCTAAAATTGACTCAGTTGCATCAACCGCAATCTGACTTTCAATAAACGCTACAAAAGAATGGCCCTGACTAACATTAACCCATACCTTTCACAAATCACTTACCTCAGCAAAAATCTTCGTTATTCGAACTACTGCAATACAGCGAGTGCCACTACTGCCAGCTAAATAAAAGATTCAAACTACGGAAGGCACTAACTACTGGTAGGCATAGTTAGCAAATGAAAGATTTTAATAGAGAACAAATAATGTATTTACCTTAATAGTCATGAAAAGTCATAATATATACAGCAGTTCATGGCACCTATTTTTACAAATTTCTAAACTCCGCCATTTCTCTCCCCACATCCACCACTGCTGGCGGCTCACCTCCAACTGCGCAACGCTACGCGCTGTTAACATCCAGCTGCCGCTGCCCAACACTACAATGGCACACAACAATGCAAACTGGCCACAGACTGCACACAGCACAGCCAGTGATTTTCATACAGAGCGCTACGTAACGTTGCCAATAAGAAAACATAAACAGCCTACTTACACCCTCTGATATAAAAATTCCAGCACTTCCAAATGGCAGAGGGGGGGGGGGGGGGCAAGCTGAGCTATCGAGCTGCACGGCGAACGGATTTCCGTGGAGTCCTTGTGAAAATATGGCGGATGCGTTTGATGTCTGTATCAGGCGTTCGGGTAGAGCCCGGCGATTTGCCTTTACACAAACAACCTGTTTCTTGGAATTGTACATGCTCTCGTCCAATGCTCTATGCTGTAGGAGGATCCACAGCATGCCTAGTACGAAAGTCACGCTGAACAGTTATTACTGACCCACACTGCACAAACGTATAACACAGAACGCTTTCTGTTGTCCCGATACCATTTGTACTAGAACTGAAGCGGGTGCACACTGTTGCTCCCCACCTGGAACGACGTAAAACTTGAATGTTTGCACTTCCCAATAGTATGTTGTTCAAGCACATTTCTCGAATAAAATTATAGTTAAGAATTTTTCAATCAGATGATTCTTTTTGATACATCATGCATATATCCCGCAAGCTACCACACGGTGTGACATACAAATTAGTTCAGAGGCTGCAGAATTCGTATCAAGATATTTGGAAAGAGCCTTTCAGCGCTGGCTTCGTTCCGACCAAGTAGCCGCTATGTGTATCATGTATTTTCATTGAAAATTTACGTAGAAGGTGGCTTCCAGAGACAAATAAAAAACTCTTCTGCATTTGTTGACCTGCCTGCAGCTTATGATACCGTGTGGAGGCACGGTGGTATCTGTCAGCTGCTCTATGAAATGTTCTGTAGGGAAGGAGCATAACTTCTTCACTGCATGCTGACTGAGAGACAAATTCAGTTAATTACAATATAGGCAATACGACTTGTGAGCAGAAGACACTCAAAAATGCTTATTTCAAGGCTCAACTCTAACTCCACAGCTATTTAGCTTGTTTATCGCAGACATGCCACTCACTCAAAAGAGAATATTCTCAAGTGTAAATAACCGATCTTGTTGAATCTTGGTGGGTGTGTAGACGGGAGTAAATAATGCAACAGGTATTTATTGTTTGTGCCCAGTTTCAATTTTATGAGGTAATACAGTCCAGAAAGGGAATGACCTCGAAACGATGATACATAAAAAGTAATTTTCTTATAGAAGTTGATAAGTAATTAACATAATTACTTTTTGAAATAATTTGGTACTTTGCAAAATACCCCACCACTATTAACTAATTTTGAAAAATTAAAACATCTGTTATGAAATAAATCAAAGAAGCTTTCAACCCACACACGTCCTTTTGTAATAAAACTGCTTTATGTAATTCTAGTTTCGGAAAATAAGCTACACACAAAGTGCTGTTGAAGTATTTTCCACGTATCTAATTAAAATAACGAAACTTTCAATACAATTTGAAGAATTTATGTTACTTATATACGTTTTATATTTTAAATTGTTATTTTACATTCAAGTTCTTTTTAGTTTACTATTTTACGTTAATGGATTTTGTTAACTGGAAATAATAAGTAACTCATAATTGAGATACAGAATCATTACAATAGTGATAAGCTATAAAGAAATACTTAAAAGTAAACACGATGAAGAACACAATGTAAGTCAACATTGAAGAGGATTTCATAACGTTTCGAGTGTTCATCTAAATATCCTATTATATATCAGACATATTTTGGTGCATTGGTATAAGCCTTGGTGAAGAGGATTATTAACTGTGACTCTGGTTTGATTATATTGTTTCTAGAGTGGGGACACCATTATCACTGAGGATTACTAGATCTGAAAATCTTCTTAGAAACTTCTTCCAGTATCTAAAGCCGCACACATCGCATTGCTGTAGCTATGGCGTTGATATGGGATCATAAGAAGAACAAGCATCTTTCTTTCGGGTACGACTCTCAAAATGGTTTCTCCACACTGTCCAACCGCCTTTTCATAGTTCTAAAAGAAACGTGTTTGGGCCGAGAAATCGAGAATCTGTGTTTGATGCCCTAAATGTCCTTCTGACAGCATCCAAATCTGGTAAACAAACGTCTGAGCGGGTGAAAATTTACTTGAAAGATAAGTTTTCCCCAGTGCGGGAGTACAAGTGTTAGATGATTGGAATGGTCAGTGTGTGAACAGTGATTAGAGCATCGCAGCTGAGGACAAGGAACTTGTTCATTTAGTGATCCCAAATAGCTTGACGTCACATCTACCGCCATGGGACTTATACGGCTTTCAATGGTGGATTAAATTTGTAAGAATCTTTTCAGATCTAGTTCTGTTGAATGATTACGATGTCAGTCTACACATGAGAAGCAATATAATCGACTTGAAACCACTAGTAAAGAATGAGTTCTGTTGACCAATTCCTACCAGTGCCTGATACACTTTATGATATTTAAAGCACTACCTGTGACAATTTGAAATCCTGCTGAATTTGTTTTATATTTTGTACTCGATCGTGTATATTGTCTGAAGAAATTTCGTTCACTTTATGTCTATGGTGTAAAAAACGTTATGCCATAAGCACTTGTTTACACATTACCTTTAATATAACAGTTTTGTATCATAATAGTGACTTAGTTCTTTTCAGTTAATAAAAAACATGCACATGCAATGGTAAATTGGAAACAAAAACATGATTCCAAAATATAAAATAACAATTTAGAACATAAAACAAGTACCTGTAATGTAAATACATAGATTAATAATGATTTTTTAGATATCTTAATTAGGTATGTTCAAAATATTCAGACAGCAAACAGTGTTCAGCTTATTCTCCGAAAGTGGATTGTTACACATGTACATGGCTTGAAAGTTTCTTTAATTAATGTTCTATCTCAAGTTTCATTTTTACAAAATTAATTAATGTTACTCAGATATTTGTTCAAAATTTCAAATTATTACAAAAGTTAATAATACAGTTACCAAGAACGTCAATTATATATCAACTTTTATATCATTCTAGACCAGGAAGTCTGGTTATGCTGACAACTGGGGGTGATAACAATACAAATGGTTCAAATGGCTCTGAGCACTATTGAACTTAAATTCTGAGGTCATCAGTCCCCTAGAACTTATAACTACTTAAACCTAACTAACCTAAGGACATCACGCACATCCATGCCCGAGGTAGGATTCGAACCTCAGACCGTAGCGGTCGCGCGGTTCCATACTGTAGCGCCTAGAACCGCTCGGCCACTCCGGTCGGCGGTGATAACAATACAGCACAAGCAAATTGAGTTCACTGAAGATATGATAAGAAAAGACTTAAGTACAAGAGGGCAATACTTTCGTAAATTAGGACTGTCACCGCACTTTAAACAACCTGAATCCACTTGTTTTGCCGGCCAGGGTGGCCAAGCGGTTCTAGGCGCTACAGTCTTGAACCGCACGACCGTTACGGTCGCAGGTTCGAATCCTGCCTCGGGCATGGATGGGTGTGATGTCCTTAGGTTAGTTAGGTTTAAGTAGTTCTAGGGGACTGACGACCTCAGCACTTAAGTCCCATAGTGCTCAGAGCCATTTGAACCATTTTGAGCCACTTGTTTTATCTGAGTAAAATACTAGCCAACTGAGAACTCGACATATGTTTCATTTTTTCTGCTGATATGAAATTTCCACAAATCTTAGAATTATGTTCGATAGAAAGCTGTCATCTAAGCAGCATCTAACAAAGACAGCAGGTAAACTGAGATCAAGAAATAATATTCCACAAATACTGTGGGGGTCCGCAGTTTAGACCTCCGCCCTCGGACACTACTCAGCCACAGAATATTACGGCCTTGTCGGTATAAAGAGCAGCTATTGCAGTGTACCGACGCGTATGACTCAATGATTTTTGTTTGAAATATGACCAAGTGCAGACTTCGCCACTTACGTCGTTTACAAAACACTTCAAAAAATTATTTAAATTGTTTTAAAGTTCTCTATAAAAGATTCTTGAACGAAACTGTAATTAAAACACCTTCAGTTGATTCGTTTATGCAAAATTACGTCACTCACATCAACTGGTTTGCGCAAATTTTTGAAATTTAGATGTCATTTGTTTCTTCTTGGAAATTATATTCTTGCAAGTTAACTTATTTTTCCCATATTAAAATCAGACTGTAAAACCTTTAAGATTCAAAAAATCGAAATCAAACTCTTCTGAAAATTAATATCTTGGAAAAATTCAGTAATAATTCTTCCTCAATTTAACTCTTCATAAATAATTCTCGAACACGTATTTAAGCTTTAGAGCATACACTGTTTTATTGTCTTCGCATATGCTACATACAGATGTGAATATCTGACTCGACAAAACAGAACTGAACAGAATACAATGTGAACTAAACATTCTATGACGTCATTACAATGAAAAATTACAAATTTTTATTAATTTGAATGTTGGAGGTTCGACGCAACAACCCGGTCACAGGATCTTCTGCTCTTTGGCCGTTGACCCGGGACGTCTAGTGGCCAGCAATTTTCTTTCTGGTTCTGGCAGTGAAGATGCTGTTTCCGCGAGTTGAGCTGCTCTCTCCAAACATGAAACATACTAAACAAAAGTACAAAACTTTAAATATTTTAGAAACATAACAAAATATTACAAATACATAAACAAAACACTAAATTAAACTTATATTTACCTGCAAACTGAGCTGATCGTTGTGGATGGGTGACGCTTTAATTTCGCGTACCATTACACCATACGAAACTGATAGAAAAGCAAAAAAAAAAAAAACAAATAATGCGGACTGTTATAGCCACAATCATGTCCACTTCCCCATAACGGCTATCTGCCCTGGGTCTCATTCCACCACCTAAACTGAGAAGAAAGAATAATCCTCTGTGGGAATATACGACAATCTGCAACAAAAAGCAGCTGAAACGTTGATGACGTACCGGCTGTCCTAATTAACAGACTCAGTACCAGACATCCCGCACGCAGAACAGCAGACAATCTGGTGGACAGTAACTTTGAATCTAGGACGAAACGCTGGTACAACAAGACCCCGGAAGAGTTCCAGAGCTTCCTCCAAGTCAACCAGAAACTATGGGAATTTGATGGGCCCGGAGGGCTTGGAGTACACTCAACAGAATATGGAATAATCAAGGAAGATACGACGATCTAATGCACAGAAGCGGAAACTTTATTACTGTGGAATGCTCCCGAGGCTTTACAAGACAGACTGTCAAGTACGTTGTTGAAGACTGCCCTGAAAATTGATTCTCCTGGAACTCCTAGGATTTCTTGGATACTACTACGTCTGTATTTGTATTTCTAAAATCATGTCTAACTGCCATACGAATCAAAATAATACAATATGATGGGTTCGCAGAGTGTGCCTGATGCTACTATCATTTCTACATCTTCCAGTTTTATTCGTGGATGATGTGTGCGAAGAATTATTGTGGGTAAAGCTCCGCATGGTCTCTGATTTCCAGGACTTTCTTGTCGTGATCAGTTTGCTGGACGTATGTGGAAGAAAGGATGTATATTCACTCTGGAGCGGTCTGTGCGCTGATCTGAAACTTTTTTACAAGATGAGAAGTATGTTCCACACTGGACCCCATCACATAACATTTGCCTTTCGCCGGCTAATGCTCCACCGGCTGACGTATCCTAGTACAACTCCTGACCCGCTCAAAGAGCCTTACCGCTACAAGTACTTTCACCTATTTTCCGAGTTTCACTCAAGTTCTCCCGCATTTCTCGCGGTAACAGCACGCCTCGATGAATTAGCTCAGCTGTGACCTAGGACATTGTTTCCAGAATGAATTTTAGTACTGGTGGCGATAGAGCTGTGAGAACGGCTCGTGAGTCGCTGTAGCAATTGCCTGAGGAAGACTAAGGCACCAGTCTCTAGTCCGGTCCCGATTTTATTCTCCCAGGAAGTATCCGGTGACATGCTCCCTGATTCTTCTTGGAACGTACGCTTTCGGAATTTAGTTCTCCGTGATGGATAACGCCTCTCCATTAGCGACTGCCACTGGAATATGTTCAACATCTCCACTTCACTCTCGCTGTAACTGAACAACCACGGGATGTAATGCAGTACTCTTCTTTGAATCGTCTGCCTTTTCCAATGACCAGATAATCTTACGCCATTATTGACTGAGAAACCCTATCTGGAACACGTCGGCCGGGTGGTTCAGTTCTCTCAGTTTGACGCTACTTCGGCGATTCGCACACAATGAAGATGAGATGAAATGATTAGGGTAACACAAACACCTCGTTTCCTAGTGAAGAAAACCTCTGAGCCAGCCAACAATCAAACTCGGGACCCCATATCTAGAGACGCGATGCTAGACACTTGACTTCGAGTTACCGACTGTCTTCCAATAATCCAACTCGTTAAAAGTCTCACATTGATGGGACCAGAAAAATATCTAGAGACGCGATGCTAGACACTTGACTTCGAGTTACCGACTGTCTTCCAATAATCCAACTTGTTAAAAGTCTCACATTGATGGGACCAGAAAAGTGGTCAAATGTTTTGTAAATCTCTTCGTTCGTGGATGGATTACACGTCTTTAAGAATCTTCCAGTGGTTATGAGTCAGCCGTCTGCTTTTCCTACAACTGTTTTATGAACATTCCACTTTAGGTCGCTCCAGAAGACTGGTCCTAGGAGTTAAGGCAGTTACTGTTTCCAATCATTTGAGCCACTAGTGTAATCGAACCGTTATGGGTCTCTTCCCACGTTTATGCGGAATACGTTAAAAGTAATTGCGTTCAGGGTCAACCGCCAGTACTCAGTATTCCGCTATAGCCATTGCAGTCTTCCTACAGAAACAGAATCTTCTTCAGCAAGCCTTACCGAGGTTTTGACGTTGTCCACTCGATAACTTAGGTATAACGAGGTAAAAAAAGTCATAGGATACCTACAAGTATCCTGTTGGACCTCCTTTCTCCCGGCGTATTGCAGCAACTCTACGTGACACGTTCACAACAAAACAGCTGGAAGCCCCTGCAGAAATATTGAGCCATGCCGCCTTTACAGCCGTCCATAATTGCGAAAGTGCTTGCGAAAAAGCTAATCGCGTTGATAGAGATCCAATGACTGTTAGCAGAATATTGAATCGGTGGGTTCAGGAGGGTAATACGGAATGCCGTATCACTACCAATCGAGATGACAGGCATGGCGAAACCCTACATTTCAGCAGGATAATGCACGGCCGCATGTTGTAGGTCCTCAACGGGTCTTTCTGGATACAGAAAATGTCGACTGCTGCCCTGGCCAGCACATTCTCAAGACTTCTCACCAATTGCAAACGTCTGGTCAATGGTGGCCGAGCAACTGGCTCGTCACAATACGCCAGTCACTATTCTTGATGAACTGTGGTATCGTGTTGAGGCTGTATGGGCAGCGGTACCTCTACACGCCATCCAAGCTCTGTTTGGCTCAATGCCCAGGCGTATCAAGGCCTTTACTACGGCCAGAGGTGGTTGTTCTGGGTACTGATTTCTCAGGGTCTATGCACCCTAATTGCGTGAAAATGTAATCACATGTCAGTTCTAGTATAATATATTTGTCCACAGAATGCCCGTTTATCATCTGCATTTCTTCTTGGTGCAGCAATTTTAATGGCCAGTAGTGTATGTTGATGGATTTGGTGGAAGAGACCAAACAGCGGGATCATCGGTCTCATCGGATTAGGTAAGGATGGGGAAAGAAGTGGGCCGTTCCCTTTCAAAGGAACTGCGATTTACGGAAATGACGAAAAGCCTGCGTGTGCAGTGCGCTATCTACTGCCTAACGTGTGTATAATGATTGCGCAGTTAAAATCCCTAACTCCTTGAAGAGGTACCTATACGACGATCGCAAGTGAGCAGGACATGTTGTTCTTCTTGTTCGCTTTTCTTGAAACTGTACCTGGTTTTCTGAGACCATTAATCAGCCTACTCGCTAGGGTCGGCCATGTCCCGGGCACAACGTCTGGCCGAGTCGACAAGAAGAGCTGTGCCCGGACCGCCCGGCATCATCAGACAGGGTGGCTCGGTCGCCGGTCCAGTGCCCGCAGCGGTGACGGAAGCGACTGAGGCGCGTGGCTGGCGCGCGGTACACGGGAAGCGCATTAAGCCCGCCTCCCGTTACACAAAGCGAGCAGCCGCCGCCGCCGCCGCCGCCGCCCCCGGGGCCTTGAGTAACTACTCCCAGGCGCCCACCTTCGACGGATCCGGAGCAGCTTCTCATCAACATTGCACTGGTGGTGGCTGCTCTACCGCACTCCTCTTCGTTAAGGTGAGACACCAGTTGATTGCTGAGCAGTCAGTGGCAAGTCTGTCATGTACGAGACGAGAGTCTCAGTGCTTCAAAAATCGGTCCAGAAAAGTAATTTGTGAAAAAAAACAGGTCCTTTCAAAAGTGAAATATAAAAGTATTTATGTAGTAATGAGTTTCATTCCACCTATCTGCTCTCTCCTCTGCATTTAACAGTGGAATTCCCATTGCACTCTTAATGTTACCACCGTTGCTTTTAATGTCACCAAAGGTTGTTTTGACTTTCCAGACTCAGCATACAGGAAAGTCAAAACAACCTTTGGTGACATTAAAAGCAACGGTGGTAATATTAAGAGTGCAACGGGAATTCCACTGTTGAATGCAGAGGAGAAAGCAGATAGGTGGAAAGAATACATTGAAAGCCTCTGTGAGGGTGAAAATTTGTCTGATGTGATAGAAGAAGAAACAGGAGTCGACTTAGAAGAGATAGGGGATCCAGTATTAGAATCAGAATTTAAAAGAGCTTTGGAGGACTTACGGTCAAATAAGGCAGAAGGGATAGATAACATTTCACCAGAATTTCTAAAATAATTGGGGCAAGTGGCAACAAAACGACTATTCACGGTGGTGTGTAGAATATATGAGTCTGGCGATGTACCATCTGACTTTCGGAAAAGCATCATACACACAATTCCGAAGACGGCAAGAGATGACAAGTGCGAGAATTATCGCACAATCAGCTTAACAGCTCATGCATCGAAGCTGCTAACAAGAATAATATACAGAAGAATGGAAAAGAAAATTGAAAATGCGCTAGGTGGCGATCAGTTTGGCTTTAGGAAAAGTAAAGGGACGAGAGAGGCAATTCTGACGTTACGGCTGATAATGGAAGCAAGGCTAAAGAAAAATCATGACACTTTCATAGGATTTGTCGACCTGGAAAAAGCGTTCGACAATATAAAATGGTGCAAGCTGTTCGAGATTCTGAAAAAAGTAGGGGTAAGCTATAGGGATAGACGGGTCATATACAATATGTACAACAACCAAGAGGGAATAATAAGAGTGGACGATCAAGAACGAAATGCTCGTATTAAGAAGGG
Organism: Schistocerca cancellata; assembly: GCF_023864275.1. Classification (NCBI taxonomy): domain Eukaryota; kingdom Metazoa; phylum Arthropoda; class Insecta; order Orthoptera; family Acrididae; genus Schistocerca; species Schistocerca cancellata. The sequence goes on from NC_064632.1 coordinate 426,353,794, forward strand.
TGTAAGACAAGGCTGTAGCCTTTCGCCCCTACTCTTCAATCTGTACATCGACGAAGCAATCATGGAAATAAAAGAAAGGTTCAGGAGTGGAATTAAAATACAAGGTGAAAGGATATCAATGATACGATTCCCTGATGACATTGCTATCCTGAGTGAAAGTGAAGAAGAATTAAATGATCTGCTGAACGGAATGAACAGTCTAATGAGTACACAGTATGGTTTGAGAGTAAATCGGAGAAAGACGAAGGTAATGAGAAGTAGTAGAAATGAGAACAGCGAGAAACTTAACATCAGGATTGATGGTCACGAAGTCAATGAAGTTAAGGAATTCTGCTACCTAGGCAGTAAAATAACCAATGACGGACGGAGCAAGGAGGACATCAAAAGCAGACTCGCTATGGCAAAAAAGGCATTTCTGGCCAATAGAAGTCTACTAATATCAAATACCGGCCTTAATTTCAGGAAGAAATTTCTGAGGATGTACGTCTGGAGTACAGCATTATATGGTAGTGAAACATGGACTGTGGGAAAACCGGAACAGAAGAGAATCAAAGCATTTGAGATGTGGTGCTATAGACGAATGTTGAAAATTAGGTGGACTGATAAGGTAAGGAATGAGGAGGTTCTACGCAGAATCGGAGAGGAAAGGAACATGTGGAAAACACTGGTAAGGAGAAGAGACAGGATGATAGGACATCTGCTAAGACATGACGGAATGACTTCCGTGGTACTAGAGGGAGCTGTAGAGGGCAGAAACTGTAGAGGAAGACAGAGATTGGAATACGTCAAGCAAATAATTAAGGACGTAGGTTGCAAGTGCTACTCTGTGATGAAGAGGTTAGCACAGGAAAGGAATTCGTGGCGGGCCGCATCAAACCAGTCAGTAGACTGATGACAAAAAAAAAAAAAAAAAAAAAAAATGAGTTTCATTTCTGATACAGCTGCTTACAAAGGTTACATGTGTCTTGTCAGAGGAAATACTGAATCCTACATTACATTATTTTCTAACTGAAACAAAAATTACAACTAAACAGAATTGTCATGATTCCTCTCTGATTATTATAATCGACTTAAGCTGGAAATGAGCACACATTGTAACCTGGCAACAGAACAAATATTTTATATCATTCACATTCAGTATAACCTCCCAACAGTTTATTATTCCATAACCTTGCAATAATAACGAGACTAACCTCTGAATATGACTCATATATAACCTTTCAATAATTAATTGACTGTGAATCTAAACTGGTAAATTTGGACGTCAGCAGTGCTGCGTCATGGCCCTGAAAGATCATACTGAATAAATCGAAAGTTCTTACCTCAATGAAGTCGCCGGATAACGCGTATATATCTGCTCCTATAAGAAATTTTTCTGGCACAGCCCAGGGCAATGCTGGCCGCTAGATTTCTCATGTGTACAAAGAAACAACTGATTTTTCTTTACGATAATCGGGATGACTATGGATTGCAGAAATTAGTAAATTCTTTAAATTCAGATGAATGATTGTCAAAAAGTTAATTTTATAGAAAGATTATTATTAAAAGATTTTTTAAAACATTTACGTGGGACTTGATATAACAGTAGTACAAATTTAGTTGTAACAAACTACATATGCGCGCATCGGCTGCTTTTACCTTATACTACATCGCTCAGGCACCGCCATCGCTCCCCACGACCGGCCCCGTCAACTCCATACACCCGACTGCTAGCTACAACTTACTTCCACTGCCGGAGCTACAACTACTACTGCCGCCGGCACTACTCTCTGGTCTGCAATTCTGTTATAGCTTACACATACCAGGCAGCGAGTGAGCAATCCATCGAAATTACATCTACTCGAGAGCGCTAGCAATAACTTCCTTAGTCAAGGATCTCTTACGACATCACTTAACAAATTAAATATCATACAGTGGTTCATCGTCGTCTTTGTGTTCCTTGTTGCTACCACTCGTCTTTTTTATCACGTGTGGTTTAGAGCCACGCTCAAGATTTGAAGAAAGTATGGCGGCCTGGAGAAGTTAATACGTCCATAACATCCTTTTTATTCAGCTCTGTTACGCTCTTCCCACTGCAAACGGTATATACTCGTATCGCTCAACAACTGACAGTGAATTCAATGGACGATCCTGATCCTTCTTCGAAACCACGGAATGGGAATTATATCACACTTGTGTGTTTCTTTACATTTAACAGTAAATCATTTTATTTTCAGCTTATTTTGTTTTGTCTTCACGTTTATTCCCCTACGCTTTGTTTTCTAGGTCAGAGAGGAGGTGCAATTTGTCACAACACTGACTAGTTTCAGTATATAGTCGCTTTAGGATATCTATTAAACTTAGACATGAAGACTTCGTATCAGGGACAATCAAAATGCTCCCGTTCGAAGGCCACACTAACTCCTTGCCTACATGTCGGTGCTTATATACCGGCATCAGAGTAAGCTGGGTTGCATATACGCGGTCAAACGGTATCTTTTTCTGCCTCTTATAGTAGCACTTTTCCTTCACAGCAGACTTTTCGTTTTGATTCCACCATTCAACTTTCAGATAATACACCTTTTTTAACATTCAACTCAAGATGAAGATATTTGCTGTGAGTATTCGTACTATTCTTTCTCCCGTATTTGAGGCTACGATAACATGGATATTATGCAATGTGCCGAAACTAATTTGTACTCATCAGTGTGGGCTCCAGAATACTGTGGTCTCCAACTTTCCAGGAAGGACGCATCTTATCATTAGATACAAATCGATAGAAGCGCTCATCATTAAATTATTTCTCACGCACCTCGTGGTTCAAATGGCTCTGAGCACTATGGGACTTAAAATCTGTGGTCATCAGTCCCCTAGAACTTAGAACTACTTAAACCTAATTAACATAAGGACATCACACACATCCATGCCCGAAGCAGGATTCGAACCTGCGACCATAGCGGTCACACATTTCCTGACTTAAGCGCCTAGAACCGCACGGCCACACACGTACCTCGCGGTTATGTCTTAGACTCTCAGGAAGTACGAAAACACACGCTTTCTTCGACGTTCCATCTTTTTCCTTACAAGATCAACGCTCTTCAGCTGAGTAACTCCTTTCAAGTATACGTTCTGCTAAGAGCCTAGAAAGATTTCAGTATTCATTTTTCTCTGCTTACGACTAATTACAGACAAAACTTATTGAGTCTTGTGTGCAGTAGAATTGATGACTGCCACTCATTAAACTGCTCTGCATTCGGTTTCAGAGACTTGTTCGCCAGTGTTTTTCGAGAGGTAACATGACCGCACGCAGACCTGATTGAACTTCGCGTGCGCTGCCTCCTAGCAGTCAATGTTTGTGTGTGGAAGGTGTGTATACCATTTCTGAAGAATTGATGCCTCCATCTGCCTTCATGGTCCAAGATTTGCATCGTCCAGGTCAGCAGCATGTTTCTTATTTCAACTGCTTTGTGTGCAGCCCTAAAACATCGACTGCACACCGACCACCGCAGCGCCACGAAACGGCATCGAGAAGACGCTGACCCACGGTCAGTGGAAAGAGCGGGCAGCGCCACACCTCAAGGAAGTATTCAGCATCGCCTGTCAGCGCTGAATTAACCAGCTTCCCATCGTTCGTCGGCCCCAGTTCAGTTGTAGACCTCGAGAGCGTCAGTACGGGGCACTAGGAAGACGTTACTTAGCCTGTGTTCCGCGAGTAGTAATAGATTGTCAACGTACTTATGTGTACGAGCCATAGAAAGCCTACGAAGTTAAATATTGTTTCTTCCCCTAATAGAGATATAGTTTTCTATTAATTAGAGAGTGTTTCGTACAGATGACTTATGATTCCTGCCACCGGCCAACGCAACTCCTCTCCTTTGTTGTTTGTGTCGGTGTTGACTCTCACAGTAACCGGCACAATGGTTTATGAACGCTAACCTGCCATCACTTACTACACAACCAAGGTCTGTTACTATAAGAAAACCTTTTGTTAAGTGTGACTAAAGTAGTGGTTGTGATTTGTGCAAATCCATCTCGTTTGAGTTATGTTTTGTTTTGATGGGTGCTTCCACTATAATACTGTCTGGATTCGAATAACCACTGTTACTTCGGTCTTAGTAAAATCTAGATCAGAATTATTGACTGTCAACAAATGCGCGACTTATTTTAACCTTACTTGTACAGTCGTGGACAAAACGAGCGAGATCCCTCACCTCTTCGTTATGCTGATCCGCACGGCTAGAAAGTCTGCTACACAGCATAACAGGCAAGGCGACGAAGTGCTACCAACATACTATGCACAGACGTGAAATTGACAAACTATCTTAACTTTTTTAGGCTGTTTTCAATAATTTGTAAAGCTATATTAATGCTGATTAGTGTGTTAAATACAACACGTAAATATAAGACAAAGCTGAAAGAAGAAACGCTAATTAGTACGAACTGTGCCAAAAAAATGAATTCCTACTTATCGAGATAACATAACTGTTTTAGTAAGACAAAGAACCAAAGATCGTTACGAATTAGCAAAATATTATCCGCATTCGGCCGCGAAACGGTCTGTGTCAACGTTCAGACCAGTCATACTGGACTACCGTTGCTGACCTACCATGAAAGTGTGCAAATTTAGCAATGCGTGAAGATTGATAACGAAATTCAATTAAAAATCATTCAGTGCCACACTTAAGTCAATTCCATTATTGACAGAAGCGGAAAAAGTAGGCAGTAACATGTATGAAATTCTACAAGAGTGTCATATTGACATACACAGGGCGCCAGTACTGAATAAAGGTAGCGATAAAACGTATTGGGGGCGCGAGAATTTCTTAAAATTGATTTACTGATATTCTACCTGCCTCCATCGAGATTAGAACCTAAAAAAAACCAGACCTCCCTTTCAGTACGCTAGCAGACAACCCAGGCAAACAGCCCTCTATTATTACCCCAGACATGAATAAGCCGGCAATTTCGCAATGAAAATGGCAAAATGATCTGCAGTTTCTGTTTCATAGAGGTTTCTGGACTCATAAACATGAATTCTCTACTTTTGTGTCACCGCTTATGTGACAATCATTCGGGATGTTTATCGAAATAACAAAATACTGTTATTAGAGAGTAAATTTAGTAGGATAATTCTGCACCACCCCAGGAAATAAACGGCTACATAGCTGCCAAACTTATTCTACACTGTTTCGAATTCTCCACTAGACTCGCCACAGCCAGAAAACGTTCATTAGCCGAAGTGTTTCTTAAGCTAGCTAGCAATGGGAATGTTCGCAATTCTAAAATGCAGTGGCATTAATACTGGGATGTGAATTACCACGTGTATAGGCAAATGAATTGTATTTGCATTCCTGTAAACGTGGAGCGAAAGCGTAGCTACGATTAATACGCTGATGTATCGACTGCAACTAGAACATTTCGAGTAAGGGGTGTTATTTATGCAGCCCTCATCTTCAGTCGCTGTCGTAGCTGTTTTATCGGTCTTTTTTTTTTTTTTTTTTGGTCATCAGTCTACTCTGACTGGTTTGATGCGGCCCGCAACGAATTCCTTTCCTGTGCTAACCTCTTAATCTCAGAGTAGCACTTGCAACCTACGTCCTTAATTATTTGCTTGAGGTATTCTAATCTCTGTCTTCCTCTACAGTTTTTGCCCTCTACAGCTCCCTCTATTACCATGGAAGTCATTCCGTCATGTCTTAGCAGATGTCCTATCATCCTGTCCCTTCTCCTTATCAGTGTTTTCCACATATTCCTTTCCTCTCCGATTCTGTCTAGAACCTCCTCATTCCTTACCTTATCAGTCCACCTAATTTTCAACATTCGTCTATAGCACCACATCTCAAATGCTTCGATTCTCTTCTGTTCCGGTTTTCCCACAGTCCGTGTTTCACCACCATACAATGCTGTACTCCAGACGTATATCCTCAGAAATTTCTTCCTGAAATTAAGGCCGGTATTTGATATTAGTAGACTTCTCTTGGCCAGAAATGCCTTTTTTGCCATAGCGAGTCTGCTTTTGATGTCCTCCTTGCTCCGTCCGTCATTGGTTATTTTACTGCCTAGGTAGCAGAATTCCTTAACTTCATTGACTTCGTGACCATCAATCCTGATGTTAAGTTTCTCGCTGTTCTCATTTCTACTACTTCTCATTACCTTCGTCTTACTCCGATTTACTCTCAAACCATACTGTGTACTCATTAGACTGTTCATTCCGTTCAGCAGATCATTTAATTCTTCTTCACTTTCACTCAGGATAGCAATGTCATCAGCGAATCGTATCATCGATATCCTTTCACCTTGCATTTTAATTCCACTCATGAACCTTTCTTTTATTTCCATCATTGCTACCTCGATGTACAGATTGAAGAGTAGGGGCGAAAGGCTACAGCCTTGTTTTACACCCTTCTTAATACGAGCACTTCGTTCTTGATCGTCCACTCTTATTATTGCCTCTTGGTTGTTATACATATTGTATATGACCCGTCTCTCCCTATAGCTTACCCCTACTTTTTTCAGAATCTCGAACATCTTGCACCATTTTACATTGTCGAACGCTTTTTCCAGGTCGACAAATCCTATGAAAGTGTCTTGATTTTTCTTTAGCCTTGCTTCTAATATTAGCCGTAACGTCAGAATTGCCTCTCTCGTCCCTTTACTTTTCCTAAAGCCAAACTGATCGTCACCTAGCGCATTCTCAATTTTCGTTTCCATTCTTCTGTATATTATTCGGTCTAGTCAATCCTTAAAACCCGTTTACCTCCAGAACGGGTGTACATAATAAGCGGAAATGTATCGCACTTCTTGCGGTAACCGGTCCCTTCGTGGTGTAAAAAAGTGAGCTTCTATGTCAACGCAATCTAAGGATACGGCCGTTTATGTAAATAAAATTTACGCGAAAGGTCAAAAAATGGCTTCAAGAACTATACGATCAAACTGCTTAGGTTATCCGCCCTTAGACCTGGAACTAATTAAACCTAGCTAGCCTAAGGACATCACAGACATCTATGCCCGAGGTAGGATTATAACCTGCGACTGAAGCAGCCGTGCGGTTCGTGACTGAAGCGCCTGGAACCGCTCGGCCACCGCACCCGGCGAAATCCTTTAACAGTAACTCGTATGAAAAAAAGAAATCTACATTTTGCTTGAGAATTCGAGGTGTATGGTCAACACCATCTCTGTCTCGGATTGTGTAAAGGGTAATTTTTTAAAGCGGTGGAGGTGGGGGGCGGTGGGGTGGAGATCTTTTCCGTTCATGGAACTACTGTATACGTCCTAGTTGCAGCTGTTTGTCTTGCAGTGCACCGCTGGTGGCGGCAGGAATTGGCCCGAGGACCGACCGCAAGTCGCCGATTAACTCGGCATGTGACGGGTGGTTTGGTACAAAGAATGTGCCGATGACTCTGTTCTGACTTCTCCTGACTGAGCGTGTGATGCGTCTGGTGGCAGGAGTGGTTGTGAGGAGTCAGCGACCATAAGCCATGGAGTAGCGCAGCCTGTCATGGGCAGTTAGGTACAAAGAACGCACCGGTCAGTCTGCTCATTCCCACGCTGTGGGGGCCAGCGAAGTGACCAGTGTGCTGTGTGGGTTGCGACAGAAGTGGACGTGTACTTTCTGTGACAAGATTCACTATGACGGGTACTTCCGGTGGATGATTACTTTCCCTGTGTAAATTGATTAGTTAGCCGGCCGCAGTGGCCGAGCGGTTCTAGGCGCTTCAGTCTGGAACCGCGCGACCGCTACGGTCGCAGGTTCGAATCCTGCCTCGGGCATGGATGTGTGTGATGTCCTTAGGTTAGTTAGGTTTAAGTAGTTCTAAGTTCTAGGGGACTGATGACCTCGGCTGTTAAGTCCCATAGTGCTCAGAGCCATTTGAACCATCTGAATTGATTAGTTGCCTGTTTGGTATTAATCTCTCTGGTCCCTAAAGGTGTGGTACAGCAGATGTGTAGATGACGGGGGATGGGAATGTAGCTGCCGGCACAGCTGATACGTGTGCGAGACTGTCCTGACCGGTGTGCACAAGACAGAGCAATGACCCTGCTGGCAATGGATTGGGCGACCACGCTCTCCGACAGTCAGTGGCCTGTGTGCTGTTCACAATAGAGAGTTTGTATGATCGGTAGGGTTTTTTCACTAGATATGTTTAGCGGGAATGCTATGGTGGAGGAAGGCGCTGTGATGTCAAATGTTGGCACATACAACACCTCAGATATATTTAGCGCTACGATCGATTCGTGGTGGCAATTTCATAACTTGATTTGCATAACTGTAGCATATGATGGCCAAACGTTGATGTTTAATAACGAAGAAGGATCTTTGTCAAGTTGAGGTTAGTATTTTAAGTGATGTATTTCACTCCTGTAAATTGGTAAACCATTCAGTTGATAGGGTAGTGCAAATGGACTATTACACTCTGTTTTTGCCGTCGAAATTGTGCCAACTCTGCCTGTCTAGAGACGTTTGTTCACTCGCACAAACACACACACACACACACACACACACACACACAGACAGGCAGGAAGTAGGCACTTGAAAGAGGTAGGAACAGGAAGCAGGTTTGGAATATCCCGAACAACAAACTGCCACCACTTGATGCATTGTTTGGGGCCGCCAGATCAACAGAGGCAGTGGTATTTAGCATTGTGATCCTTATTCTGACATTGGGCGGTTTTTCTACATGTACATCTACATCCATACTCCGCAAGCCACTTGACGGTGTGGGGCGGAGGGTACCTTGAGTACCTCTATCGGTTCTCCCTTCTATTTCAGTCTCGTATTGTTCGTGGAAAGAAGGATTGTCGGTATGCTTCTGTGTGGGCTCTAACCTCTCTGATTTTATTCTCATGGTCTCTTCGCGAGATATACGTAGGAGGAAACAATATATTGCTTCACTCTTCGGTGAAGGTATGTTCTCGAAACTTTAACAAAAGCCTGTACCGAGCTACTGAGTGTCTCTCTTGCAGAGTCCTCCATTGGAGTATATCTATCATCTCCGTAACGCTCTCGCGATTACTAAATAATCCTGTAACGAAGCGCGCTGCTCTCCGTCGGATCATCTCTATCTCTTCTATCAACCCTATCTGGTACGGATCCCACACTGCTGAGCAGGATTCAAGTAGTGGGCGAACAAGCGTAGTGTAACCTACTTACTTTGTTTTCGGATTGCATTTCCTTAGGATTCTTCCAATGAATCTCAGTCTGGCATTTGCTTTACCGACGATCAACTTTATATGATCATTCCATTTTAAATCACTCTCAATGGATACTCCCAGATAATTTATGGAATTAACTGCTTCCAGTTGCTGACCTGCTATTTTGTAGCTAAATGATAAGGGATCTATCTTCCTGTGTATTCGCAGCACATTACACTTGTCTACATTGAGATTCAATTGCCATTCCCTGCACCATGCGTCAATTCGCTGCAGATCCTCCTGCATTTCAGTACAATTTTCCATTGTTACAACCTCTCGATACACCACAGCATCATCTGCAAAAAGCCTCAGTGAACTTCCGATGTAATTCACAAGGTCATTTATGCATATTGTGAATAGCAACGGTCTATTCCGCCATGGCGGAGCCTGAACAATAGACTTATCTGCAGGAGACCCCAAATTGCGGATACTATGCCGCACTGCAGTCCATTCGTCGGGTCTTAAAGTTATTTGTGTCATGAGAAACGGGATTGTGGGGTGCAAATATAGCTCTGTCCAAGTGGGGATCCGTGTCTCCTGTAAAGTGATTAATAAAGAATATGTTTAATATATTACTGGCATTGATTTAAATTTCGTGTCATCTTATCCTGCGTCTCCAGCACAGAGTGAGTCTTCATCACGCTAGTTTTTTCTGGGAGGGTGATGGAGCGAAGGGTGGGCTGAGATGTCCTTGATGGTGGCATTGTACACTACCTCAGTCGATCCTTGCATGTCGAGGTGAGCATACACTCGAAAGTTCTCCAAGAGGCAGCAATGAAATTATGTATTTAGGACATTTATTTGCTGGATGTACCCTTTCTCCCCCAAATAAAGAGATTTAACGCCTGCTAATTAAATTTTATAAATAATAATTATATCCTTTGTTATGTAATTGAATTTCATGTCATGCGATCGTTCGCCATAGACTAAGTTCTTTGCCCATCAGTTTCCAGGCAGTGGACGAGAGGGGATCTGGAGAATTTACCAGAATGGGAAGGATTAATTATATTGTTGAATTAATTAATTAGCAGTAAAACTGATGGAATGGGGAGCTATTCAAATAATTTAGGCCTGAAAGTATGTTTTCATCGGCGAGTTGGAGGGAGGGAGTTCTGAAATTTCCAGAGGGGTGGTGCAGGTGGAGGATTAGAGGGAGAGGTAGAAGTGAGTGTCATAAAATTAGGCGGATCATAAACAACTTAGTAGAACAATAGGTAAAGGTCATAAATGAATCAGTTGTAAAATATTAATAATTTTCATATTATTTTGATGTCGAAAATGGTACACAACATCCGTTGCCTCACTATTATTGTCCCGCTTATCCAATTTCCCTAATTGTTTCACTTGGTTTTCAGGAGCACTGTTTTCTCGGGTCTTGTTCTTAATGAGGCCCACCATCACGTCTTATTGATCAAAGAGTCTAACCCTCTTACCACATTTTATATGGACTAGAATTTGTTGAACATAGCCTTGTCGTCCTCTTTTGTCCAGCAGGATGGCTTGTCACCTTTACTGAGTTTTATTTTGGATGAGTTACCTATAGAATATTGCCGTTTATAGTAAATAATTTTCTGCGAATTTAGATCATTGGACGCATTCTCTCAGTTTAATCAGGATTAATCTACATGTATCTTTTAGTTTTCTCCATCTAAGGACAGGAAAGGTGTGGACAGATTTATATGCATGATAAAATTTTTAGTAAACGTTATATTTTTTCCTAGCTGGCCACACATTAAAATGAATTCCGTCGAAAAGCGGAAAAGTTCCAGTGGAATGATACACAGCTAATTCCCATTAATGGCTTGAGAAGGCTTTAAGTAGTGCTCATCACTTGGCTGTTGCTAACTTTAAGAGGGGATCTATTCTTCAAATTGACGCATCTGATTCTCAGATAGTTACGATATTACGTCAGGAATGGTGAAAGAAAGCGAGCTACCTGTATGTTAATGGCCCGTCTGCAGATTTTAAATATTCATTGTACAAATTGGAAGCAATGAGTAGCTTGTTTGGTATTGAGAAATTTAAATTCTGTCTCTAGTATAAGTTATTCCAGCTAGGAACAGATAACTAGGCGTTGAGGTGAGTTTTGTACAGGCCTTACATAAAGAGCAGGGTTTCCAGCTGGACTGTCAGGATTTTTGCTGTATGTTTAAATTTAGGGTTAGCGGTACTGATAACGAAATTTGTGATGTTCTTAGTCGCATGTCTCAATGTGAGCTAAAAGTAGCTGAACAACCGCAAGTCAAGAAGGAACCCGTGCTTATTCCTACAGTCCAATATGCCATCGCTGTTTAGTGCCTTGAAGGAAAGACAGAATGTAGGTGTTCAGTTACGTCAAACAGCAACTTACACTATTCCATTACTCCATTCATAAAGGTCTGTTGTTTTAATTTATCCACAATGATGGTGAGTTGAAGATTTTTCTCCCTAAGGAACTGTCATCAGTTGTCTTGAAATACTTTCGCCAATCGTCCAATGGTGGTTATTTGGATACACACAAAACAATCATGAAAATTAAGATTCAACTGTCTTGGGGGCGTTAGCAACTCTGACCTTAGGAAGTTAGTCAGTCTGTGTCAGGACTGTAGGCTGGCTAACCCTAAATCAAATTGCCGTTGAGGTTTCTTGCATTCCTACCGTACAGAGAATCCAGTGGATACGCTTTTCGTCGGTTATCTCGTGTCCCTTTCTCGTAGAAAATGCGGTATTAGGTAAACATTTATTGTGAATGATGCATTTGCTCATTTTGTTTTGCTGGTTCCGAGAAATACAATGAAAACCGGAGTTGCTGTACTGTCTCTGTAAAACAAATATTCTGTTTTAGGGCCGCCAAGTTTTTGTCACTAGAATTTACGAAATTTTGCTTTAACAATTCAGTATTCATATCACTATCACAGTTTTTTACCCCAACCTTCGTTCGTGGAAAGGGTCAACCGTAATCTGAAATAGGCTGTTTTTCGCACTCAGTCTCTGGCAGGGTAGGACCATTTTATCAAGTGGATTAATTTTTCCTTTAAGGCTGCAGTTTATTAATCCCATAGGACAACACCTGGCACGCTGATGTTTATTTATCATATAAATTCGCCAATATATAATCTTGGTCGATAAATGACCTTATTCCAGAACATATTACTCCTAATCTAATCAAAGAAAATTAGCGCCTACAGAGGAGAATATTTGCCTCGTGCGCTAGACGGAGACTGCAAGGTATGGCTGGGAGAGATTCCCTGTCTCGTTAAAGGTCGATGCCGTAGGTTTCTTTGGAAAAACTGCTAGATATGTTGTAAGAGTAGTCAAAAAATTTTAGCCAAGTGTCTCGTCCGCTTTATCGACCCATATGCCGTCATCAGTGTTGTTTACACAATCAGCTTTCGTGTCCAGGGAAGAGCCGTCAAAATAAAGATCACAGCTTACCTGTCAGCTTAAGGTTGATCCTGTTAACCTTGATGGAAACCTTCGTACGGTTCATCAGTTAAATATGACCTCAGACACCCCGCCCCCTTTTGGTTCTTTTAAAAGGTGAAGGGTGAGAACTGAATGGTGCATGTCGTACAAACGATCTTTCTCCCTGATTGAATCTCTCTGTACCTTATTTCCTAGCGATGGGTCCGTCAGCGTCCCGCATTCTGAGCTGATTTAACAGTACGTGCACTTCCTCCTACCTCTTAGTGTTTGCTTGCTCTTCCGCATGTAAGTAGGGCGGCTCACAGAGGACCGGGCTCCGGTTCGTCGTGTTACTGATGGCTGTGGAAATTGTGTTATCGTATTTGAAGAACTATTGCATTCCCATTCTCCCACGGTCGTAGATTTTCGACTTCGACGTCGGAACGTTTCTTATTACTACTCTGTGTGTGGTGAATACTGAGCTGCCAGCATTTACTGCACAGCTAAGAGTGTAGTTCAAAGGAAAACTGTGAGAACGTATGGTTACGTGTGGCTAAAGTACTGGTTGTGCTTTGTGAAAACTCTTCTTCTTGAAGAGGGGCTTTGATTTAAAGGTACGATTTGGATGTAATGCTGTGTAGCTTTGAGTAACAACAGTTATTTTGGTATTAGTCGACTGTGTTAATCAGAATTCTAGATTAGCAGTACATGCCCACGCTATTTTAAGCCTACTTGTAAAAGGCAAACAGAAGTTATATTTTAATGTAGACAGTCTTAACGGAAGTTTCACTTCGGTATTTATTCATTAACAAGAAATTAACCTTACTTACATTGTGTACTAGTCTTTAAATGCTCATGCACTGAATCTTAAATGAAGATAGTCCTTGAAGAGGTTTGTTGTCTCTTCAATAGTCATGCGTCATATACCCATAATTATTACTGAGACAAACTTAAAACCTGGAAGGGCCTTTTTTTCTACGTGATTTATAATTTCTCTGTTGTTTTTACCTTTTCGATATGTGCTTTTAAATTTTCCCCTATGTGTGTTCTACAAAACTGTATGAAGGAGCCGAACGTTGTCTGGGTTAAGAGCAAGTTGATCTCTTTACGGTAACTTATGTTTAATAACCAGATATATTTTTTTCATGTGCTTTAACTGTGTAAATTTCGTTCGTATTAGTTTTCTCAGTGTTTAACGTTTCCATAAATCATATGTACAAACTTAATTTTTTTAAAGTGTCGTTGCGTTTTCATTGTGGTTATCATTAACCACTTTATGGTGGCTATTATGCAGACTGTTTTGTGGTGTTTACGTTTTTAATGCAAAGCATTGTTAAATATTGTGTCCTGGTCCGTCACTTTTAGTTCCATGCTCACTTCCATTTCAACTGCATTCTTCACTAAGAGTCTACATTATTGAAAGATTTTGCAAGCCCTTTGTTTTCCTTTTCGTTTACGTAGAGTTTGTCGGAGTTGTCACACAACATTCTGTTACTTCTTGTCTCTTTTGCTTCGTTCCTACATCTACACTGAAAATCCCTTAAAGTAAAAGGCTAAACGCGTCTGGGAGAAATGAAAGACATTGCAGCAAGGAAAGGCGGGTTTTATTTACAATAAAATAAATGAAATGAAATAAATTAAAGTACTTCTGAGCTCGTCGCAGATTGTGACCAATAATAATATCTCTTTAACTTGGTGTACAGTTATCTAGAATTTACAACAAACCAGCTTTGTCGTAGAACTTTGCTTCATTTACGATGCTGTAACTCACATAAATTTATTTACTAATTTTTTACGGAATATATGACATAGAAACAGGATTCGGTACGTAACAATTGGATAATGAATTTACGAAGAATTTTTAATGTGTACTATTATAGAAAAGATTGGGCAATAATAAAAGACCTTTGATGCTCTTGCATAGTTCTTAGTAGTACTGAATTTACAAAAACGTTTATGTCTTAATTGTTGATGATGTTGAGCCATCGCAGTGGCTAGTAATTTGTTAAGCTGTTCACATCTCGAAGTTGATGTCATAATATGTTGCGCACCGCTTTGCCAACAAGGGCCATTGTTCTTGAAGTAGCCTTGGCTCAAAACTCCATCTTCGATGATGACCGAAAAAACATTCATCCCGTGACGTTATTTAAGAGATGAATTTTAACAATAAGTACCACAACCGCACCAAATCTCACTTTCTTAACACATATGTCGCTCCAAAATATTACTGCGTAGTTATTGAACCTGATAATATTTCAGTCTTATCCACTACACTGATTATTCATGATCACCATAAAATAGTCAATACTAAATAAAAATTTATGCACCTTTATTTTGTTGGTATCATGGGCTTAAAAGGTGACTAAAGTCGATATTTCTACATCAGTTTTTTGTTCACAGAAATAATTTACCTTTTTATTGACTTTAGGCTCAGTTTTATGCTGTTACACTACAAAGTGTGTTGTAGAGATGGTGATGTCTTGAATTGCATGGTGAGCCATTAATGAAACATTCCTGATTGAATCATTAATTTATTTTGATACAGACGGGAGGCTGTTGCCCCTCAGTGACGTAGTTGGCTGCTGATGTGCCAACCACCGGTGTCAGCCCATGCCGGTCAGGGAGACAGCATGCACTGGCAGCGGTGTGCGCTGTGTCGCCGCAAACGGCTGCTGCCGCCACTGAGTGCCGCCAACGGTGTGTGACTGGCGCAGTTCCTAGAAATTTGACTGCAGTGGGTAGCTATCAGCAACGAAGAGGACCAACAGGAACAGACGAACTGCAGTGGTGAGACTGGGCAGCCTCTAATCCAGGCCTGCAACATGTGTTTCACCAGTGATGTGGTCGCCAGCAGAAGATAATAGCCTGATATGTGACTCAAAAATGCAAAGGTGACCAAAAAGCGCAAAGGTACCAAGCTGCCTGCATACAGCCACCAGCTAAGATGAAATCTTTGGGAGGTGGCTCTTTGCTTCATTCACCATCCACTTGTTCTGAACTAATTATTTTCTTAGCTCCTGCTGTTGCCTAGACAGTGCTGTAGCATTGCCCATCTTCATTCTTCAGTGGCACTGCAAAGCTTATTCCTCTTCGGCAACATCCTGAACACGCGCTCTTTCAGTCAGAATACATCTTCATGGGAAACGATGTCTAGACATGTAGCTGATACGCACTTGTTCTGTATAACGTCATTTTGCCTTGCATTACAGGAACATACCATTGCACCCAACAGAATCACGGTGCAATACTCCTCCTCCCTTGAAGAAATCCAGTCTCTGGATTGTGACCTCGATTGTGTATTTATGGATGTATCTTAAATATGTTTTACGAGTTGACAAAAAAGTAGAAGATTCTCCTTTCTTCCTACTCTCATTCTTAGCGTAAAACATGTGCTTCATTGGGTTTTGCTTAATATGAACATTAATTTCTATGGTCAGTCCAGTCTGTTGACGACTGATGTCCTGGAAGCCCGATAGGCGAGGCGATTTTCCGCTTGAAATACGCACTGGTTACAAAGAGCAGCTTCATAACAACAACAATACCTGAAACCGATACCTTCGCTGTCATAATCTAGTTTTGGTACTCTTCGTCATACCACCAAACATGTTGTAACGTTTGGTCAGTGGTAATACTGCCTTTCTGTGTAGCTATCAGTTCATCCTGTGAATGGACGACATTTAATTTTAGAGTGATGCTTTTAGAGTGATGCTCAGCAACATTTCTAATGGGTTTTTCGATTAGTACAACGAGGACTGCGTCAGATTCATTAAAATTGTCGTAGTGAAAGTAGATTGAATAAAGGACTGTGTGGTTTTTCTTTTTCTTTTATAGTCATCATGTTTCTAACTGGTTTCAGGTAGCCATTCACGGACTTCACTCCTGCGCCTCACCAGGGCGTACCTCCTGCACCCACTGTTAACAGTTATTTGCTGGATGTATATCCAATTTCTGTCTTCCCCTGTAGCTTTTACCCTTTACAGTTCCGTCTAGTAACATAGTGGTTATTTCTTCATAACGTAATTGAGGTCCTAGCAACCTGTTCCGTCTCCTTTTAAGCGTTTTCCATATGTTTCTTTATTCGCCGATTTTACGAATAACCTCATTCCCTACTTTATCAGTCCATCTAATTTGAACACATTCTTCTATAGCACCACATTTCAGACGCTGTATTTCCTCTATGTTTCGGTTTATCCAGATACTTCTTAAACAAATTAATGCCTATAATCGAAACCACTGTAAGTAGGCTGTTTAGGTTTCTATGTTGGTAACGCCATGTAGCGCTCTATATGAAAATCACTGACTGTGCTGTGTGCAGTCTGTGGCTGGGTTGCATTGTTGGAATCTGCTATTCTAGTGATAGGCAGTTGGCTGTTAACAGCACATAGCTTTGCGCAGTTGGAGGTGAGCCGTCAGCGGTGGTGGATGTGAGAAAAGAGATGGCGGAGTTTTGAGAGCGGATGATCTGGACGTGTGTCCATCAGAGACAGTAAATTTGTAAGACTGGATGTCACGAATGATATATACAGGGTGAGTCACCTAACGTTACCGCTGGATATATTTCGTAAACCACATCAAATACTGACGAACCGATTCCACAGACCGAACGTGAGGAGAGGGGCTAGTGTAATTGTTTAATAGGAACCATACAAAAATGCACGGAAGTATGTTTTTTAACACAAACCTAGTTTTTTTAAATAGAACCACGTTAGTTTTGTTAGCACTTCTGAACATATAAACAAATACGTAATCAGTGCCGTTTGTTGCATTGTAAAATGTTAATTACATCCGGAGATATTGTAACCTAAAGTTGACGCTTGAGTACCACTCCTCCGCTGTTCGATCGTGTGTATCGGAGAGCACCGAATTACGTAGGGATCCAAAGGGAACAGTGATGGACCTTAGGTACAGAAGAGACTGGAACAGCACATTACGTCCACATGCTAACACATTTTTATTGGTCTTTTTCACTGACGCACATGTACATTACCATGAGGAGTGAGGTACACGTACACACGTGGTTTCCGTTTTCATTTACGGAGTGGAATAGAGTGTGTCCCGACATGTTAGGCCAATAGATGTTCAATGTGGTGGCCATCATTTGCTGCACACAATAGCAATCTCTGGCGTAATGAATGTCGTACACGCCGCAGAACATCTGGTGTAATGTCGCCGCAGGCTGCCACAATACGTTGTTTCATATCCTCTGGGGTTGTAGGCACATCGCGGTACACATTCTCCTTTAACGTACCCAACAGAAAGAAGTCCAGAGGTGTAAGATCAGGAGAACGGGCTGGCCAATTCATGCGTCCTCCACGTCCTATGAAACGCCCGTCGAACATCCTGTCAAGGGTCAGCCTAGTGTTAATTGCGGAATGTGCAGGTGCACCATCATGCTGATACCACATACGTCGACGCGTTTCCAGTGGGACATTTTCGAGCATCGTTGGCAGATCATTCTGTAGAAACGCGATGTATGTTGCAGCTGTTTGGGCCCCTTGAATGAAGTGAGGACCAATGAGGTGGTCGCCAATGATTGCGCACCATACATTTACAGTCCACGGTCACTGTCGCTCTACCTGTCTGAGCCAGCGAGGATTGTCCACGGAGCAGTAATGCATGTTCCGTAGATTCACTGCCCCGTGGTTTGTGAAACCCGCTTCATCGGTAAACAGGTAGAACTGCAACGCATTCTCTGTTAATGCCCATTGACAGAATTGCACTCGATGATTAAAGTCATCACCATGTAATTGCTGATGTAGCGACACATGAAACGGGTGAAAGCGGTGACGATGCAGTATCGCATGACACTACGTTGACTCAGTCCACCGGCTCTCGCAATGTCCCGTGTACTCATGTGTGGGTTCATGGTAACAGCAGCTAACACACCAACTGCACCCGCTTCACCTGTGACGGGCCTGTTCCGGACCCGTTTGCGAGCTACGACCATACCTGTTGCATACAGTTGGCGGTAGATGTTACGCAATGTGCGGCACGTTGGATGTTCTCTGTCCGGGTACCGTTCTGCATACACCCTGCAGGCTTCAGCTGCATTTCATCGACACTCGCCATAGATGAGTATCATCTCCGCCTTTTCAGAGTTCGAAAACACCATGGTCACAGTTCCTACAACACTATACTATCACAGACGTCTGGTATCACGGTGTACTATAGTTGGTCTGCGTGCGGAGACGAATGCAGAATAACAATAGTAGCAAGCGCTACATGCGGACACTGCGACAGCTAGACCTAACCACAACAGTGCCCTACAGCCACACTCGTAAACACGGACGTCATCGTAAACATGTCCCTGCAGATGCTGCTCGCCGACCGCGGCCCGTGTTTGTTACAACACGCAACTGAACGTCGGAGGTTTCAAGCGTCAACTTTAGGTTACAATATCTCCGGATGGTGTATGTGGGGAGAGAAATGGCGGAGTTTTGAAATTTGTAAGACTGGATGTCATGAACTGCTATATATATTATGACTTTTGAACACTATTAAGGTAAATACATTGTTTATTCTCAATCAAAATCTTTCATTTGCTAACTATACCTATCAGTAGTTAGTGCCTTCAGTAGCTAGAATCTTTTATTCATCTGGTAGTATTGGCGCACGCTGTGTTGCAGTAGTTTAAGTAATTAAGATTTTTGTGAGGTAAGTGATTCATGAAAGGTATAGGTTATTGTTACTCAGGGCCATTCTTTTGTAGGGATTTTTGAAAGTCAGATTGTGTTGAGCTAAAAATATTGTGTGTCAGTTTAGTGTTGATCAGAATAGGTAAAGAGCGATATGTCTGAGTACGTTCAGTTCTGCTCAGCTGTTTGAAAATCAAATATTGTAAGAGGTTTATCAGCACAGACATTCATACATTTTTCTAAGGGGGCGTTTCCCTTCTGAGTCGGTACATAACTCGCCATTTATGGTAAGACTGGGGACAGCTGTAAGGGCCTGGTACCCGAAGAAACGTTTGAACTTTGCCCAAACTTGGGATTGTGTCGTGTGCCACGCAATGGTGGAGACGTATCTCTCCCAACATTCTTTCTTCCTTTGTTTGATAAGGTGGGAAACAGGGGAACGGAGCCGTTTAAAGGCTATGACAAGCTCCAGGGAAGGGTGCCGCTTATGTCGCTGTAGAGCTTGCCGACGCTCCTTAATTGCTTCAGCGACTGCCGGCGACCACCAAGAGACTGCCTTACGCCTCGGCCACCCTAAAGAGCGAGGAATCGCGTTTTCAGCGGAAGAAACAATTGTGCTAGTCACCTACTCAACCGTCACATCGATGTAATTGTGTGGGGGAGATTCAGCGGTGACAGCAGAGGAAAAGATCCCCAGTTCGCCTTGTTCAAAGCCCATCTGGGCAGGCGTCCTAGTGCCTGACGCTGGGGCAGTGACAGGAAGACGGCGAAGTGGTGACTACCACAAAGGTCGTCATGTGGTCTCCAGTGGATGGATGGGAGAAGTCCTGGGCTCCAAATTGATAAATCAATGGCCGAGTAACTACCATGAGCCACAGTGAAATGTGTGACGGCTCCAATATTTAAGAGGCAGAGGTCGAATTGCGACAGTAAAGTTTCGATATCTCTGCCTCGGCCAGTAAGCATGGTACCACGCAACATGGTGTTATGGGCATTAAAATCTCCCAGACGTAGGAAAGGTTTAGGGAGTGATCAATCAGTGCAGGTAATATATTCAGGGGTACTGCAACATCTGGAGGAAGATGTATATTGCAGACAGTTATTTCCTGGGTCGCCCTTACTCTGACAGCAACAGCTTCAAGAGGAATTTGAAGGGCACATCTCCACTACAGTCCGAGTTTAGGACATAAGTGCAAACTCCACCTGACACTCGGTTATAGTCGCTACAGTTCCTGTAATATCCCTTACAGCTGCGGAGGGCAAGGGTACACATTGCTGGGAACCAGGTTTCCTGGCGGGCAATGCAGGTAGCAGGTGTAAAGCTTAAGAATTGTCGTAGCTCAGCCAGGTGGTGGAAAAAACAGCAGTAATTCCACTGGAGGATGACATCGTTAGACTGGGAACGCATGGAACATTCAATGAGGCAGTTGACGCCTCAGAGTCACCTGATGTCACCAATTTACTGCCTGAGCAATCGGTATCCATTGCATCTGAGAGTCTGGCGAGATCTAGGTCCTCAACGGACGCCAAAATCTCCACCCCATCCTCAGCTCCAGAGATTGTAGGTAGCGGTGGTGTGGGTGCCACCGCAATTTCCTTGGTCTTAGGGGATTTCTTTTTGGATTTATCTCGCTGCTCCTTGGGTTTCCCTTGCTGGTAGGACTTCACTGGCTCAGTTTCTGGGACTGAGGATGAATGTGAAGCCCTACGACCAACTTCTTTTGGGCTCTTCAGCCGCTGGCGGGTGTTGCCTTTCCCACTACAAGAAACCTGGGAAGGTAGTGACCTAAGAGACCCCTTCCTAGAAGGAAAACCAGAAGAAGATTTAAGCTTACCCATCTTAGAAGTGGGGACAGACGTCCCCGATGGTTGGTGGTGGTTGGGGGGGGGGGGACGTTGATCACGAAGTTGGTGGTGCAGGAGCAACAGGGAGGGAAATCCCCCCCCCTCCCCCCATCAAGCGGGCAGGTCTAGTCTTCCGGCTCCGAGAGGTGACCTGGGTTGGAGGAGCTGATGCTGCCAGAAATGTTGTAGCGGTGGCATAAGATGATGTCATACAGAAAGGATGCGGGTGTTCAAATTTTCTCTTAGCCTCATTGTAGGTCAGTCTGTCCAGGTACTCCATGATTTTCCTTTCTTTCTGGTGAATCCTGCAGTCAGATGACCAAGGCGGCTAGTGCTCTCTGCAGTTGCAACAGATGGGAGGCGGGGCACATGGTGTATTGGGATGTGATGGGCGCCCGCAATCTCGGCATGTGACGCTGGAAGTACAGCGGGAAGACATATGGCCGAACTTCCAGCACTTAAAGCACATCGGTAGACTATCATCTTGACCTTCTCGGGCAATGTATCACCCTCAAAGCCCAAGATGAAGGCACTGGTGGCAACTTGATTATCCCTCGGACCCCGGTGGACACGCCGGACGAAATGTACACCTTGCTGCTCTAAATTGGCGCTCAGCTCATCGTCGGACTGCAAAATAAGGTCTCTGTCAAATATGATACCGTGGGCCACATTTAAGCTCTTAAGAGGCATGATGGTTACAGGCCGGCCGAAGTGGCCGGGCGGTCCTAAGCGCTACAGTCTGGGACCGCGCGACCGCTACAGTCGCAGGTTCGAATCCTGCCTCGGGCATGGATGTGTGTGATGTCTTTAGGTTAGTTAGGTTTAATTAGTTGTAAGTTCTAGGAGGCTGATGACCACAGCAGTTAAGTTCCATAGTGCTCACAGCCATTTGAACCATTTTTGATGGTTACAGAAACATCCCCCAGCTTGTCACAAGTGAGTAACTCCCGTAACTGGGCAGTGAATGCTGTTTTGCTCAAGACTGATGTAGATCTCATTTTGGACAAGCCCTCCACCTCCCAGAACTTTTTCTCTAAATGCTCAACAAAAAACTGAGGCTTCATCGTCATGAAAGATTCCCCGTCAGCCCTCGAACATATAAGTTACTGGGGCAAATAAGATCCACTGCCATCTTTAGCCTGACGTTCCTCCCATGGTTTAGCCAGTGAGGGGAACGATTTGGGGTCATACTTCTGTGCACTGAATTGTTGTAGTTATAGGATGTGATTGTGATTAATATCTCACAGCACAGAGGTCTTTAAAAAACTATATTATGTTGCTAACCGATATTTAGAGTTTATGGGTTACTGAAATGAATGAATCATCTTTGTTGGAGTTTTATTTCAATGTAGTTTTCTGCTCAGCCACAAAAGAGCGCAGTAATTAGAACCATTGACCTACAGCGCAGTTTATTATCGAATGGTGAATATTAAGTCTTGTAACATTGAGAAATATTTTCAAATGTTAATGCACATACCGAAGGTGCGAAAAGATTTAACATAATTTATTACTAGTAAAACACATCGTTAACCACAATCGATAAGTGATTATTAAAATAATTGATCAAATCTTTAACATTAAAAGTATCTTATTTGAAAAAACGTGTGTGAAATCGGTTACCATAATATTTACATATATGTGAATAAAGAGTGGGAAGAAGCCTAAAACCTAGCACCACCGATATCCTCCATATCCGAATATTGGAAGGAAGGCGCAGATTGATATACTAGTATAGTGAAAAAGATAAAAAAGTTGCAGTTCAAGGACGTTTAATGTACTTTTTCGAAAACCGAATTACATGCAGTGTCGTGACAGTTAATCAGAAGATGCACAGTTTTATGACTTGGTAGCTGGACGACTAAAGAAGATAAACGCCAACGCGAACTTCTTTAATTCACACGTGTCCTCCTGCAGCAGGTTATATCGCCGTCATTCCCAGATGCCCACTTTCGGCGCATGTGTCATGATAAACGACCCACGTTCATAAGGGATGCTTTCGCCATTCAGCAGTTTTTATTTCCCTTTTATATGGGCCAACTGAGAACGGTAATAAACATCCGCTGCGGCGAATACACGAATGCCACGCAATATATCCCCAGACAACTGTTAATTTTAAAAAATTATCAGCGCCCGTTGGCTGATCGTCCAGTGAAATATGATCACTCAAGATGCCCACCTTTTCTTACGAAGTATATAAATTCTGAAGTGTGTCTCGGACGTTCATTGATAACTTTTGCTTGTTTTACATGAGTTACTTCACTTCTCCAAAATTATATTTTTAACATATATGACTCAAAATAGGTCAGCATGCTAAAATAACATTCCTTCCAGAATATCCTGCACAGGTGTAGTGGTTCCTCAAATAATCTGACAGGTTCTACAGTGGTACGTTTGTAGGGACTGTCACTATTCAATCTACCGCCACCCGAAAACAGTATCGCAGCACAAATTTTTCTAGATTATTTTTAAATCTTGCTGCTCCAGATGTGTGATTTCCACCCTGCCCTCGCTCCCCTTAGGAGGCTGTAAGTGTCTTAAGAGGACAGAATATTTCCTCAGACAGTTATTTATATGTGTACTAATTTTGGTTAAATGTTATAATTCTTTTAAATTGACACTTTGCCAGTTGGATCGCCTCGCGACCTTTGCAGATTTTTATATAAAAACTGTAGCGAAATGCAGGAAGACTTGAGGAGGATCGACGCTTTGTGCATGGAGTGGCAACTGGACCGAAACATAAACAAATCTAACGATTGGCGAATACATAGACAGAAAGACTCTTTGTTGTATGCTATTCAACTGCTGAATAATCACTGGAAGCAGTTACTTCCATAACATGTGTTGGACTATGCTTGCGGAGCGATCTGAGGTGAAACGAGCACATAAAGTTTATCGCGGGTAAGGCTGATGCCAGACTCAGATTCACTGGAAGAATCGCCCATCAACATAGGAAGTAGATTAGAGAACACTCGCTCGATCAATACTTGAATATTGCTCTTCATTCTGGGATCCGCACCAGGTACGATTGATAAGCAATGTAAAGAAGATTCCTAGAAGAGTAGCACGTTTCGTGACAGGTTCATTTAGTAAGAGTGAAAGAATCACGGAGATGTTCAGTCAACGCCACTGGCAGACGCTGCAAGACAGGGTTCCTTTATCACTGTATGGTCGAATGTTGAAATTCTGAGAGTGTTCTTTGCTAGAAGTGTCAGCCAATATATTGCTTTCTCCTATGTACATCTCGCAAAAAGACAATTGAGATAAGACTTGGGAGATTTGAGCTCACGCAGTAGTTTACTAGTAATCGTTCTTCCTGCGAACTATTCGCGACTGAAGTTCAAAAATGGTTCAAATGGTTCTGAGCTCTATGGGACTTAACAGCTACGGTCATTAGTCCCCTAGAACTTAGAACTACTTGAACCTACCTAACCTAAGGACATCACACAATACCCAGTCATCACGAGGCAGAGAAAATCCCTGACCCCGCCGGGAGTTGAACCCCGGAACCCGGGCGCGGGAAGCGAGAACGCTACCGCACTGCGACTGAAGTATTGTAAAAAGACCACGTTACGATGAGACGTAAATTCGTTGAAATATGTTGAACGTTTCCGTGATATTCAAAGTGTCTAACTACGGGTATATTTGTTTATCTGTATGACAACTTTTCGTGGTTAAGTACATCTGAAGGTGGCAGCTACTTTTCGAAACTGGTAATATGAATAGTACCTTAGCGATTATGACGTAATAAATTACTATGCAAACATTACAATTTTATAACCATTTGCGAATCACAGCACTTACAAAACAACGTTCTCCGCAAGGCACCTACCGGTGTGGCGGAGATCACTTTCGGGACCACTATTTGATCCCTCCAACCCTGTTGTATTCACGAATAGTGCGTGGGAAGAATGATTGTCGGTAAGCCTCTGCATTGGCTCTAATTTCTCTAATTTTCTCATCGTCGTCAATACGCGAGATATATGTAGGGGAAGTAATATATTGTCCGACTCCTCCTGAAAAGTGCTGTCCCGAAATTTCAATAGCAAATCTCTCCGTGATGCACAACGCCTCTCTTTTAACGTTTACCAGTGGAGTTTGTTTAGCATCTACGTAATGCTCTCTCGTCAGCTAAACGATCCCGTGACGAAACCCGCCGATCTTCGTTGAATCTTCTCTGTCTCCTCTGTCAGTCCATCCCACAATCATGCCACCTTCCTAGTAATTTTCCAGTTACTAAGTCTGATGTCCACGACGTCTAGTTGGAACTGCTCCTGGAGTTACAACGTCAGGTAAAGTCTTCTGATTGGTTTGTTTGGTCCACTGAAGATTCCAGTCTTCAGCCAACCGCTTCGTCTCAGTATAAAACTTGCACCTTGTATTTCGTCTTCTGACTGGGTTTATGCAACCATCAAGAATTCCAATTTTCAGCTAACCGCGCTGGCGTTGTGGTCGAGCTGTTCTAGGCGCTTCAGTCAGGAACCACGCGGCTGCTACAGTTGCAGGTTCGAATCCTGCTTCGGGTACGGATGTGTGTGATGTTCCTAGGTTAGTTAGGTTTAAGTATTTCTAGGTCTAGGGGACTGATGACCTCAGATGTTAAGTCCCATAGTGCTTAGCGCCAGAGCCAGCTAACCTCTTTGTCTCCGAACAAAACTTTCACCCCTACATCCTCAATTATTTGTTGACAGTGTTCCAATCTCTGACTGTCCCTGCTGCCTCTTGTACCATGATGTCTAAAGACATGTCCTGTCACCCCATCCCTTGTTCTTGTCAGTTTTCCCTATGTTCCTTTTTTCGCCTATTCTACGGAGAACCTCCTCATTCCTTAGCTTGTCGGTCCACGTGATTTTCAACCTCCTTCTTAATACCACTTCTCAAACACTTCGTTTCTCTTCGTTTCCGATTTTCCTACAGACCATGTTTCGGGGTCATACTATGCTGAGCCTCATACGCAGTTTCCTGGAATTTTTTCCTCAAATTTTAGCCAGTGTTTGCTAGTGTCAGATCTCTTTTAGTCAGAAGTTCCCTCTTTTCCTGTGACAGTCTGCTTTGTTTTGTCTCCTTCCTTCGTTCATCATGAGTTATTTTGTTCCCTAGGAGACAGAATTCTTTAATTTCGTCTACTTCATTGTTAACAACATTGATGTTTACTTTATCGCTAATTTCAGTATTGCTATTCCTCATTACATTAGTAGTCTCTCGGTATACTCTCAGTCCATATTCTGTAATCACTGTACTATTAATGCCATTGAACAAGCCCAGAACTTCTTCTTCAGTTTTGCTGAGGATTTCAAAGTCCTCAGCAACTCTTATCGTCGATGTCCTTTCGTCTGAATTTTTATCCCACTCCACTTCTTTTCTATCCATTGTTAGATATCGCCTGTCTTCTACAGTTTTGCTGTGGACATCAAAGTCCTCAGCAACTCTTGTCATTGATGTCCTTTCATCTGAATTTTTATCCCACTCCACAAACTTTCTATTATGTCCATTGTTAGATATCACCTCTCTTCTTGCTCTCATTCTACTGCTGCAGCCTTAGTATCAAGGGCAAGGTTGTAGTGGCCACCAATTGTGAAATATCAAATATAATATATTTGTTCTGCAGTCGAGTATTGCCTCTTTGGTATTTGTAAGACCTTGGAGTCAATCTTTCATTAGCCTTACAACACGGAGACTACAGATACTGTTGCCTTGCAAGAAGAAGATTTTATTCAGTGTACCAGTCAGCCTTTGAGTCGTGTTGCACTCCTACTGACGTATACAGTATTTTACTTGCGCCTGGCCAGGACAAATGCAAATAAAATTGAAGTGAACACTGATTGCTTTCCATTCATGAAACATTAATAAGCTAATACGAGAGACATACTGAATGTACTCATGTTTTAATATATACTGTACTTGTGTTCAGCAATTCATCGTTTCTTTTTTACATATTGAGAGAGTATATGTAGCTGTGAGATCTTTTATTTTAAATTAATTGTAAGAGCGAATCTTTTATTTTATTATTGATTGTTACGTGAAGTTTATGGAGCTATTTATTCTTTGTTTCCTTTGTCAGACAGCCGAAGTGACAGAATTTAACTGTAGAAGGAAGTTGAACTGTCAATATGCTCTCAGATTGCACTATTAGGGCCCCAGTACGAATGTTATACGAGGAAACTTACAGTATCAGTTAACTTTGTTTTAGGCACCTACCTGTGCGAAATCAGCAGAACAACACGTAAAGTTAAAAATTTTACTATGCATTCATGAACTGATGGAGGAACTTTGCTAACTGTATTAAATCCTTATGTAGAATAGCAGAACTGCAGACGGTCTGAGATAGGGGGACGGTCGCGATGATATACGTCCCCCTTGACTCCAGTGAAACGCTCTCACCCTCCTACTTTTTGATAAAGTTGTTTATTTCCATTTCTTTTCTAGCCTAATTGGGCTAGTTTTTGGTCTGTGTCTAATACGTTTCTTTCGCGAGAAATCAAAACGGATGAAAGTAACTTCCATGTAAGGTGCAGACAGAGTCTGATCTTGTAAAAGATCGGTGTAGGTTTCAGAGAAATGTAAGAACAATCGATGCAGTATTCGGTCTCGAACTTAACATGAGGAAACGCAACTAAAGAGGACTAAGCCCCGGTTTATAGGAAGAGTTTGAGACTGTTGACTGGAACGCACATTTTAAAGATCTGATGGTGGGAGCAGAGAAAAACAGGTAGCAAAATGTCATCCACAACCTAGGATGCTATTATAGGAGTCAAAGCGATGAGGAAGTTTGGATATAGTTGAGACGGAAGTGACATATGATTGTAGGCTCTTATTCGACCTGTATATAGGGCAAACATTAAAGAAAACCAAAGAAAAGCTAATAGAAGGAGATCAAGTTCAAGAAGACGACAAAAAATGTTTAATCTGCTAGGAAGTTTAAAAATGATTAATATTTTCCGATAAAACACAGAATCTGTCAGCGACGGGAAAGGTATTGGATGGAGTTGACGGTGTCTTAAGAAGAAGCTGTAAGGCAAATATTAAGAAAACTAAAGCCGTGGGTAACGATGTGTAACTGATTTAAAAAAGGGGTTCTGGAATATTTAAGTTCTAAATTAAGACCTTAAAATTAATGGACGAGGGTTGCTGTTGGAAAATGAAAGTAAACGAAGATGTTCGATGTTGAGAAGTAGAAATTCAGATAGGCAACAACAAGGCTACAGTTCCTGAAAAATATACATTTTTATTGGTTCAAATGGCTCTGAGCACTATGGGACTTAACATCTGAGACCATCAGTCCCCAAGAACTTAGAACTACTTAAACCTAACTAATCTAAGGACATCACACACATCCATGCCCGAGGCAGGATTCGAACCTGCGACCGTAGCGGTCGCGCGGTTCCAGACTGAAGCACCTAGAACCTCTCGGCCACATCGGCCTGCCCCATTGTTATTGAATTTGAGTTTTAGGAAGCGTTCTCTGAAAGCATTCATCTAGGGGTTCGGCTTGGGTGGAAGCGAAACGCGGACAGTAAACCGGAGAGACAGGAACAGGAGATTTGCAAACCTGGTGCAAAAGAATACTGCTGAACATAGAACAGGTAGATCAAAAACGAATGAATAGCTACTGCATATAATTGTGCAAAAATGAGTTTTATAGTACTGAAAAAAGGGATCTGTTTAAAGGACGCTTCCTAAGGGGTTAACGCACAGTATGTTAGGCACTGAAGGGAAGGTCACATTAATGTGACCACATGTCAAGACCTTGAATAATGACCTTTTGCAGTACGAACCACTGCGAGACGTGCAGGAAGAAAGTCTGAGAAGTTGGCGAAGGTACCGATAAGGATGTGGAACCATGCCGACTTCATTTCCATTATCAGGTGCGCTAGGTTTCTCCGTTGGGATCCGTGACGCGAACAGAGCGATAGAAACGGTCGTACGGGTTCTGGATTTTGTTTAAATCTGGAGAGTCTGGTGGCTAGGGGAGCACGACAAACAAATACCGACGCTCCTCGAATCACGCACGTACACTGCGAGCTGTGTGAAACATTGCATTGTCCTGCTGGTAGATGTAATCATGGAGCAGAAAAACTAATTGCATGTAAGGGCGGGCGTAGTTGGTTGGTTGGTATAAAAGGGGCAAAAAGGGACCAATCTGCGAGGTCATCGGTCCCTTATTCCCAGTACAACAATTACACAAGGAAAAGAAGAAACCAAAGAAGACGTATGGCACATTAACAGGAGAAAGGAAGAATGGTTGGTTGGGTTAAAAGAGGGGGTGACGGGACCGAACAACGAGGTCATCAGTCCATTGTTGCGAATAAAACAATGCCACAAGTGTGAGAATTAAATAAACGAGACTGACAATACAAAACGTAATGAAAGGAAAAATCACAGGAACGATGAAGGGTTACAAACATGTAAATCTACAAAAGGGGAACAAGAAAACCACAGAAACGCAAGAAACGGGATGAAGAGAGTAAAACCACAAATCAGATAACCATGGCTGGCTGATCATGAGAATAAAAAGGAGAAGCCAACCAGTCTGCAACACATTAAAACCTCCACCCTAAAAACACTAGGGCGCCGCAGTGACACTGAGGTGGTTCTGCAGGGCCCAGGAGGTAACACTGGGTCGCCCAAGCTGGGCCAATGCGGAGCCGGCAGAGAACAACTGATTCCCTGCAAGAGGCCGACAAGAAAGACTTCCACACATTCGGAGTCTCCTTAATGACACGTAGCTTGTTGTGCGTACTGTTATGCCAATCCGTCTCCCAAAGACGAAAAACATGGCGGCTTAAGTCATAACGCAGGTCAGATTCAGAGATGCCCATCACCACAAGTGGTTTCCGCGTAGCCTGTTTGGCCAGCCTGTAAGCTAGTTCGTTGCCTGGGATTCCGACGTGACCTCGGGTCCAGACAAACACCACTGAACGGCTGGACCGTTCCAGGGCATAGATAGTCTCCTGGATGGTCACTACCAAAGGATGATGAGGGTAGCACTGGTCGATAGCTTGTATGCTGCTCAAGGAGTCAGTACGCAGAAGAAACGATTCCCCAGGGTATGGACGGATGTGCTCTAGCGCACGAGATATAGCCACCAGCTCTGCAGTGGAAACACAGCAGCCATCGGGCAAGGAGTGTTGTTATGTATCCTCCATGAACATAGGTAAAACCAACGTGACCATCGGCAATTGAGCCATCAGTGTAAACCACTTCATGGCCCCGGTACATGACGAGAATCCAGAGGAAGTGACACCAGGGAGTCGCAGGGTTAACTGAGTCTTTAGGGCCATGGGAAAGCTCCAGGCGAAGCCGCAGCCTAGGTGTACAACATGGAGGGGTACGTGAATGGACCTCAAGTATATGTGCTAAAGGGAAGGACTCCAGTTGAGACAGAAGGGATAGCACGCGAACCGCAATCGTTAGCCCTGGCCTGGGTCGCCGATGCGGGAGACGGGAAAAAGAGACGGTAATTAGAATGTGCAACGTAACTGGCGAGCAGTTGTGCACACCTAACTTTCAATGGAGGGACTCCAGCCACCACCAGGACACTAGTCACTGGATTCGTTCTAAAAGAACATGTCGCTTCTCGAACGCCACAGTTGGGCACTGGGTCGAGTAAATGCAACGCCGAAGGTGCTGCCGAACCATCAACCACACTCCCATAGTAAGTCGGGATTGAACAAGGGCTTTGTAGGGCTGCAGTACCGTAGAGCTATATGCACCCCAGTTGGTGTAGCTCAGCAGCGGAGGGCATTAAGTTGCTGCAAACATTTCCACTTAATCTGACGAAGGTGTGGTAGCCAAGTCAATCAGGGATCGAAAACTGGTCCTAACAATCGAAATGTCTCCATTACAGTGAGTGGATCGTCAGTAGGATAAAGTTGTGTTTCCCGGTGAACGGTATGACGCCGACAGAAGTGCATGACACATGACTTCACCGCTGAAAACTGTAAGCCGTGGGCTAGGGCCCATGATTCCGCCTTGTGAATGGCTCCCTGTAGGCGCAGCTCAGTAACACCAGTGCGGGAGGAGCAGTAAGAAATACAGAAGTCATCCACATGCGTAAAAGGCGAGACAGATGGCCCTATAGCTGCCGCTAGACCGTTAATGGCCACTAAGAATAGAGATACACTCAATACGGAGACCTGCGGGACTCCGTTCTCCTGTATATAGATGGAACCATGGGCGGCACCAACTTCGACATCGAAACTACGAAGCGACAGGAAATTTTGGATAAAAACAGCGAGCGGGCCTCAGAGAGCCCACTCGTACAATGTGGCAAGGGTATGTTGTCGCCAGGGGTTGCCATACGCTGTTCTTAAAACAAAAAAGATGCCAACTTGGTGTTGTCGTCTGAAAAAGGCTGTTCAGATAGCAGACTCGAGGGACACAATATTATCAGTAGTAGAGCAACTCTGAAGGAAGCCGCCCTGACATGGAGCCAGTAGGCCACGTGACTCCAGGACTCAACCCAACTGCCGAGACACCAGACGTTCCAGCATCTTACGAAAAACATTCGTGAGGCTGATGGGCCGATAGCTATCCACATCAAGCTTCTTTTTACCGGGGCTTAGCACCGGAATGATGGTGCTCGCCCGCCATTGCGGTGGAAAGACGCCATCGCACCAGATCCGGTTAAAGACGACTATGATGGTACCCGTGGTCTAGGGGTAGCGTCTTTGATTCATAATCAAAAACGTCTTTGGTCCCGGGTTCGATCCCCGCCACTGCCTAAATTGTGATAAATAATCAGCATTGGCGGCCGAAGACTTGCGGCATAAGAAGTCAGCCTCATTCTGCCAACGGCCTTGTCAAAGAGGGCGGAGGAACGGATAGAGGTTCAGGGCACTCTCTTGTCCTAGGGGTGGGAAATTGCCCCTAAAGGCGGAAGAATCAGCAATGATCAACGACATGAGGAAGCAGAAGGCAATGGAAACCACTGCATTAAAGACACGTAAAATGTATCCACAGGACATGCGGCCTGTAATTGAAGGAGTGTCGTGATGATCTCTCCATTGGCAAAAGATTCCGGAATAGTCCCCCCATTCGGATCTCCGGGAGGGGACTGCCAAGGGGGAGGTTACCATGAGAAAAAGGTTGAATAATCTACGAAAGGATAACGTTCTACGAGTCGGTGCGTGGAATGTCAGAAGCTTGAACGTGATAGGGAAACTAGAATGAAAACGGAAATGCAAAGGCTCAATCTAGACATAGTAGGGGTCAGTGAAGTGAAGTGGAAGGAAAACAAGGATTTCTGGTCAGATGAGTATCGGGTAATATCAACAGCTGCAGAAAATGGTATAACAGGTGTAGGATTTGTTATGAATAGGAAGGTAGGGTAGAGGGTGTGTTACTGTGAACAGTTCAGTGACCAGGTTGTTCTAATCAGAATCTACAGCAGACCAACACCGACAACGATAGTTCAGGTATACATGCCGACGTCGCAAGCTGAAGATGAACAGATAGAGAAAGTATATGAGGATATTGAAAAGGTAATGCAGTATGTAAAGGGTGACGAAAATCTAATAGTCATGGGCGACTGGAATGCAGTTGTAGGGGAAGGAGTAGAAGAAAAGGTTAGAGGAGAATATGGGCTTGGCACAGGGAATGCAAGAGGAGAAAGACTAATTGAGTTATGTAACAAGTTTCAGTTAGTAATAGCGAATACCCTGTTCAAGAATCACAAGAGGTGGAGGTATACTTGGAAAAGGCCGGGAGATACGGGAAGATTTCAGTTAGATTACATCATGGTCGGACAGAGATTCCGAAATCAGATACTGGATTGTAAGGCGTACCCAGGAGCTGATATAGACTCAGATAACAATATAGTAGTGATGAAGAGTAGGCTGAAGTTCAAGACATTAGTCAGGAAGAATCAATACGCAAAGAAGTGGGATACGGAAGTACTAAGGAATGACGAGATACGTTTGAAGTTCTCTAACGCTATATATACAGCAATAAGGAATAGCGCAGTAGGCAGTACAGTTGAAGAGGAATGGACATCTCTAAAAAGGGCTATCGCAGAAGGTGGGAAGGAAAACATAGGTACAAAGAAGGTAGCTGCGAAGAAACCATGGGTAACAGAAGAAATACTTCAGTTGATTGATGAAAGGAGGAAGTACCAACATGTTCCGGGAAAATCAGGAATAGAGAAATACAAGTCGCTCAGGACTGAAATAAATAGGAAGTGCAGGGAAGCTAAGACAAAATGGCTGCATGAAAAAGTGAAGACATTGAAAGACATATGATTGTCGGAAGGACAGACTCAGCATACAGGAAAGTCAAAACAACCTTTGGTGACATTAAATGCAACGGTGGTAACATTAAGAGTGCAACGGGAATTCCACTGTTAAATGCAGAGAAGAGAGCAGATAGGTGGAAAGAATACATTGAAAGCCTCTATGAGATTTGTCTGATGTGATAGAAGAAGAAACAGGAGTCGCCCCTACTCTTCAATCTGTACATCGAGGAAGCAGTGATGGAAATAAAAGAAAGGTTCAGGATTGGAATTAAAATACAAGGTGAAAGGATATCAGTGATACGATTCGCTGATGACATTGCTATCCTGAGTGAAAGTGAAGAAGAATTAAATGATCTGCTGAACGGAATGAATAGTCTAATGAGTACACAGTATGGTTTGAGAGTAAATCGGAGAAAGACGAAGGTAATGAGAAGTAGTAGAAATGAGAACAGCGAGAAACTTAACATCAGGATTGATGGTCACGAAGTCAATGAAGTTAAGGAATTCTGCTACCTAGGCAGTAAAATAACCAATGACGGACGAAGCAGGGAGGACATCAAAAGCAGACTCGCTATGGCAAAAAAGGCATTTCTGGGCAAGAGAAGTCTACTAATATCAAATACCGGCCTTAATTTGAGGAAGAAATTTCTGAGGATGTACGTTTGGAGTACAGCATTGTATGGTAGTGAAACATGGACTGTGGGAAAACCGGAACAGAAGAGAATCGAAGCATTTGAGATGTGGTGCTATAGACGAATGTTGAAAATTAGGTGGACTGATAAGGTAAGGAGTGAGGAGGTTCTACGCAGAATCGGACAGGAAAGGAATATGTGGAAAACACTGATAAGGAGAAGGGACAGGATGATAGGACATCTGCTAACACATGACGGAATGACTTCCATGGTACTAGAGGGAGCTGTAGAGGGCGAAAACTGTAGAGGAAGACAGAGATTGGAATACGTCAAGCAAATAATTGAGGACGTTGGTTGCAAGTGCTACTGTGAGATGAAGAGGTTAGCACAGGAAAGGAATTCGTGGCTGGCCGCATCAAACCAGTCAGTAGACTGATGACAAAAAAAAGGAGTTGTCAGTTGTAGTCACTGAGAGGTGTTTAATCATCTTGCTGTGGATCTGATCTGGCCCAGGAGCTTTGTCGGGGCAATGTGCCAGGGGACTGAGTAGCTCCCACTCTGTAAATGGGGCGTTATACGATTCACTGTGGAGCGTAGTGTACGAAATCACTTTCCCTCACTTCCCTCCCTCTCCGACGCAGAGGCTCGAGCATCGTTCTCAGGAAAATGCTCGGCAGTGGCGTTTGCGTCGGTAGATAACACACGATATTTGTTAACACCGGGATCGGGATATAGTACCCGAAAGCAGGTTTGATGTTTGCTCAGACTCGGAAAGGTGAAGTTGGCACATGATGGTTGAGACATATCTTTCCGAACACTCCTGCTTCCGTCATTTGATAAGATGGCGATCGCGAATACGGAGACGTTTAAAGGCTATGAGATACTCCATGGAAATGTGCCGTCCATGCCGCTGTAGAGTTTGCTGACTCTCCTTAATTGCTTCAGCGACTGTCGTCGGCAACCAAGGGATTTCCTTTCGCTGCAGGCACCCTAAAGAGCGAGGTATCGCGTTTTCTACAGCAGAAACGATAGTTGTAGTCACCTGCCCAACCATCAGATCGATGTCACTGGGTGGGGGAGATTCAACAGTGACAGCAGAGTGAAAGTTTCCAAATCCGCCTTGTTTGAAGCCCATATGGGCAGGTGTCCGTCGGCCTGACGCAGAGGCAATGGCAGGAAGATGCAAATTGGTCACTAACATACAGGTCGTCTTATGCTCTCCACTGGATAAATTGGAAAAAGCTAGGACTGCAAACCGAGAGATCAATGGCAGAATATGTGCTGTGTGCATACTGAAATCTGTGGGGGCACCTATATGAAATAGGCAGAGATCGAGTTGTAACTGTAAGTTTTCGACATCTCTGCCTCAGCCACTAAGCACGGTGCTACCCCACAATGGCTAATGAGCGTTAAAATCTACCAAAAGTTGGTAGGTTTAAGGAGTCGATCAATCAGTGCAGCCAATGTATTGAGAGGTACTGCAGCATCTTGGATAAGGTTTATGTTGCAGGCAGGTATTTCCGTCGTTCTTATCCTGATAGCCCAATTTCAAGAAGGGTTTGAAGGAGCACAGGTTCACTGCCTACTGAGTTCAGGTCATAGATGCAAAGTCCTCGTGACACTCGATTGCAGTCGTTATTGTTCCTGTAATATCCGTTACAGCCGTGGAGGTTTCCCGGAGGGCAATGTAGAAAGCAGGTGTAAAGCCTAACAGTTGCCATATCTCAGCCAGGCGGTGGAAAGAAACCCTGCGATTCCACTGGACGATGACGTGATCGTGAGGCGGGGAAGGCACAGAACATTCAATGAGGCAGTTTAGGCCTCAGGGTCACCTGCTGCCACCGATTTATTTCCTGAGCAGTCTGTATCCACGGTGTGTGATGGTCTGGAGAGATATAGGTCCTCAGCGAACGCCAGAATCTCCACCTCATACTTAGAAGCAAAGCTCGTAGGCAGCAGTGATGTGGGTGCCACCGGAAGTCCCTTGTCTTGGGGGTCTTTTTTTTTCATTTCTCTCTCTGCTCCTTGGGTTTCTCTGGCTGGGAGGCTTGACTGATTCAGTCTCCAGGACTGAGGATGATCGTGAAGCCCTACGACCAGCTACTTTTTGCACTTCAGCCATTGGCGGGGGTCATCTTTCCAACTAGCAGAAACCTAGGAAGGGAGTTACCCAAGGGACCCATTCCTTGGTGCTGAAGAAGACTTACGCTTCACTGGCGGAGAAGTGGGGACTGGTGTCCCCAATGGTTGGGGGTTAGTGCTCCCAAGGCAGGTGATGTGGCAGCAACTGGGAGGGAAGTGCCCTCCACCATTAAGGGTGGAGGTGTAGTCTTCTGGCTCGGAGAGCCGACCTGAATTCGCGGAATGGATGGGGCTTCAACTGTTCTCATAGTGGCTGCGTAAGGGGAGGTCATAGCCACAGGATGTAGATGATCAAATTTCTTCTTAGCTCAGTGTAGGTCATTCGGTCCAGGGTCTTGTATTCCATGATTTTTCTTTCATGCTGCTAAATCCTGCAGTCTGGCGAGCAAGGGGAATGATGCTCTCTGCAGTTGACACAGATGGGAGGTGGGGCACTTGGAGTATTGCGATGTGATGGACGTCCACAATCTCGACTTGTGACGCTGGAAGTACAATGGGAAGACATTTGACCGAACTTACAGCACTTAAAACACCGCCAAGGGGGAGGAATATGTGGCTTTACATCACAGCGGTAAACCATCGCCTTGACCTTCTTGGGAAATGTGTCACCCTCAAAGGCCAAGATGAAGGCACTGAACGCAACCTGATTATCCCTCAGACCTCGATGGATGTGTCAGACAAAATGAATGCCTCGTTGCTTTATGTTGGTGCGCAGCTCGTCGCAAAACTACAAAAGAAGGTCCCTGTGGAATATATTACCCTGGACCATATTTAAGCTCTTGTGAGGTGTGATAGTGAAACATCCCCCAGCTTGTCACAAGTGGGTAATGCTCGTGACTGGGCAGGCGATTTATTTTTATGAAGACTGACACTGCGTGTTGGACAGGCCCTACACCTCCCCAAACTAGTCCTCTTAATGGTCTACATAAAACTGTGGCTTCATTGAATAAAAAGGAGTCCCCATCAGTTCTTGTAGATATGAGGTACCAGGGGTGAATAAGGTTTGCTGCCATCCTTAGCCTGACGTTCCTCCCATTGTGGGGCCTGGAAGCGGAATGATTTAGGGTCATACTTCCTTGAATTGTAATGAGCCTTAGAACCCTTATAGACTGCTGGTGTTGCCCAGCAACTGTAGTTGTGATACACTTCATCGCACATCATCCACCCTGATGCCACCCACTCCGACCAAGGGCTCTCCCCACAGGCGCCAACCAGCTGCAGCAAAGGCCACCTGGCAGGATGGCCATTGCCAGGAATCCTGATGCCCCAGGCATCTACAGGGCAACGGACACTACTCCTCGGCATATACAGGGAGTTAACGGCGCAGCCATCAGCAGAGAGATCCCTGTGTTTTTAGGGGGCTACAACCAACGGGGTACATTCCAGTCCCACCACAAGAGACTGGCTACAGCGCTGGATATCATTTGCAAACAAGTCCATGGTCATCGTCGGCACAAAAAGTGATACTACATAGTCCATGGTGGTAAACGCACCCAACAGCTGGAGGATGATTGGAAGAGCAGATCCACGTTGACGAAGGATGTGAGACGTCTCAGCACATGATGAACATGATGCGCCATGTAAGGCACCCTTCCCCAGTTGGCTCCCTCTTCGGAAAAATTTTGAAGAATGAGTTCAAACCCTAAAGGGGACTATCACATAAAGGCCAAAACGTAAGATTCCCTTTAGTCGCCTCTTACGACAGGCGGGAATACCTCGAGCCTATTCTTACTCCCAGACCCATAGAGCGGGGGGGGGGGGGGGGGGGCTAACGGGGTGATCGTCATCCCCAAGGATATATGCATAATTGTGGTAATCCATTGTTCCTTCCAGAGTGACACGATCACCTAGTAAATATCACCATAACACTGCGTCGTCCGGCTTCGACTACTCCGACGAGTTTTGCAGTGTTTTAGCTTGCAGACATTTCAAGCCATAAACGAAAAATGCCATGTATCCCATGGAGCGTTAAACGTGATCCACATTCAGTGGACAACGAGTTGCGGTATTGAGGTGCAAATGTCATGCTCGATGGCTCATGAAGGTCGGTAAAGATTAGTGTACGAACCATGCGCCTGCTGCGGAGGCCCAGGCGCAGCAACGTTCTCTGAATGGTTGTTGAGGAGACAGTGTATGTAGCCTCTTCATCCAAGCGGCTCTTTATTCCATAGTTGCACATTTATTGTCGTGTACCCATCTCTGCATCCGCGATTCGCACATTCCACCTATGGCCAGTACTGCATCGCAGTTGCCTCGGTACCAGTTTTGGATAGCGCATTTTTGCCATACACTGTACACTTTAACTACGGCGGCACGTCAACAGTTTACGTATCTTAGCCGTTTCGGAAATGGAACCGTCCTTGGTCCGGAAGCCAATAACCATGCCCATCTGGACGTCAGATTAATCACTCCAACTCTGCATCACAACAACGGCTGCATTGTTTTCCACGTCTCCCCCTACATTCTTTATATGCCCTGCAATGCTATTGCTGCCACCTGCCGTCTGTGAGTGGTCGCCACATGAATGTGACTAGACCGTGTAGGCTATGGATTGACTAAAGTACTGTTTAAAGTGAATTTAGGTCGCAATACTTATGCAGAAATGAATAGTTTGCACACGACAGAGATGCATATAGCGTCGAATTAAAACAGTCTTCAGACTGAAAACCACAGCAATGCGCAGGAGGTAAACTGCTGCTGTATTAAAGGAAGATCAGATTCTCAGTAACGGCTGCTGGATTCGCTAAAGACTGTAATAGCGCAGGAATGAGAGCGAGATAGAGGCTGGAAGTGGCCGTGTGACATACGGGAAGCGTATAGCGTGGCCGGCGGTGTCCTGGCCAGGCTTGCAGCGATGTGGGCCGGCGTGGAGGTTGGTTGGGAAAGGGGGGTGGGGGGGAGAGTGCAGCGGAGCGTTATTGGCGCCGATAATGCGCTTTACGACCGCGGGGGCGGGACGCGGCCACGGGCCAGCCGTTAGCACGGTTTGGCCCCGCGCCCTCGCCTCAGGCCCCAAACGAGTGGGGGAATCCCCGGGCAATCGCCAGAATCACGCGGCTTCCTGCGACCACTGTGCCAGGCTGGCCCCACCACCCACCCTCCACCTAATTACGTGGTCACAAACATCCGCACGTGCTGCTAGGTCTGTCTTCTGCTTCTCTGGAAAGACTCGACAAGGAACGCGCCGTATCTGACCCACGGTAGTGCAGGAAATTTTAATGGATTGAAAAATCCTTTGTATTTGGTCCATCTGCGGCAACTGTAGCTGTACACTTATCATTCGCAAAATTCTGACCATCGATATAAAGTCGACCAGGCGGTAGCAGTGTCACCTGGCGAGGAATGACTGCAAGTGAGTCACACGCACGGTGCTTGTAGTAACAATGAGCGTGCTGCCCATATGTAGAATGGGGAAGGCGCCTATCTGAATTGGACCGAGGGCCGATTTTGATGCCTCGGAGGCTCGGCACGAGCATTTCGGAAATTGCACTACTTGTCGGGTGTTCGAGAAGTTCTGTGGTGAGTGTTTTCAACACGTGGTGAAACCAAGCTCAAACCACTTCCTGACGTCGTGTGTTTGAGTGGCGAACCCCACATTGCAGATCTCGGATGCCGTAGGGTGGGGAGACTTGTGAAACAGGAAAGGCAAAGAACTGTGTGGGAACTAACATCAGACTTCAGTGCACAAGCGTGTCTGAACATGTAATGCGCCGAACACTCCTAACGATGGGCCTCGCCAGGTGACGATCCATCCCTGTGCCAATGTTAACACCACAGCAGCGGCAACTACGAATGAAATGTGACGTGACTATCGGCACTGGACGTTGGTGCAGTGGCAGAGCTTAGCATGATCTCTGAATCCCGATACCTTCTTCATCATGCCGGGGGAACAGCACAAATCCGTTGCCCTCTAGGGTAACAGCTCCTTGACACCTGTATTGCGAGACGAAGAAAAGCTGGCGGCGGCTCCATTATACTCTGGAGAAAATTCACGTGGGCATTCACGTGTCCACTGGAGCTCGTTCAAGGCACCATGTCGGCAAAGGAGTATCACACACTGGTTGTGGAACACATACACTCCTTCGTGACCCGACGGCAGTGACATTTTTATAAAAATAATGCGCCATGTCACAAGGCCAGGAATGTGACCAGGAGGGTGAGGGAGTGGTTCGAGGAACACAACGTCGAGTTCCAATTGATATGCTGCCCTTCCCCAATTGCTCAGACTGAACCCGAACGAAAACGTTTGGGATGTGATTGAAATTGGCGTCCGAATTCATCGCCCTTGTCCCCCGTAATTTACAGGACGTACATGAGTTAGGGTGTGCAGATGTGGTGCCAATACCCTCCAGCGAGTTACCTAGACCTTACTGCTTACATTCCACGCCGCGTTCCCGCTGTTATCTACGTCAAAGGTGAACTTACGGACTATTGGGTAAGTGGCCAAAATGTCCTTGCTGATAAGTGTATGCAACAAAATAATAAGCAACCAGTTGCATAACAGAAATTTAATTCTCTTACCAGCTTCGTCCGCCTACCGCACTACCTGCGGGTGTCAACAATAGGATGCATACATAAAACTGCCGTAATGCCAAAACTATACGGAATTGCTAAGATGCTGAAACCGGTAAGGAAATTAAATTTCTTTTATGTAACTACTTGCTTGTTATTTCGTTTGATTGAAGATCTCCAACAAAGAGGTTATGAATAACTGTTTTGGAAAGATTTCATCAGAATAATGTGGTACAACGCTTGAGGCATGCTCCCATAGGAATGGATGTGTTTTCTGTTCTCGTTATAACTTGGAGAAATAAATATAGGCAATACAGTGACTACTTAATATCATGCAGTAATTGTGAAATTACATTACAAAAAGGGAGTTGCAGTTATTTGCGGTAACACCAGGGAAAATACATCTGACGTTTCTTATGAGATACAAGCTCTATAGCGACAGACGTGATTGCATAACAAGAGTAGAAATCGACTACAGCAGAAATGTGTTACGAGGAAATCAAAAGATAGCGTTAACCGGGGACAGCAATTTAGCCGCTGAAAGACACGAATTAGATAATGAGGGGAAAAATGTAATGGTGGAGAAAAAATAAAAGATGGCTGTATTTCAATAGTTATGTCACCAATGGAATCATCAAGTATATATCCTTAATTTACCAAACGACTGCGAAGTACCAAACTGGGAAAGTAGCATCGCAAAAAGCACTGTTATCCAACAAAAATGTGTTAGAGGAATCATTTGTATCCGAATAGATTAAATGTATAAATGTTTCAAAAATGTTCAAATGTGTGTGAAATCTTATGGGACTTAACTACTAGGGTCACCAGTCCCTAAGCTTACACACTGCTTAACCTAAATTATCCTAAGGACAAGCACACACACCCATGCCCGAGGGAGGACCCGAACCTCCGCCGGGACCAGCTGCACAGTCCATGACTGCAGCGCCCTAGACCGCTCTGCTAATCCCGCGCGGCTATAAATGTTTAAAATATGTTCTCTTAGGAAATTAGTTGCTGTTTCATAAGGATACTGTATCACAGATGATTAGGAATACTATGTTACAGAACAACATTTATTTCTACTGCACTCATGATTTGTCAGAGACAGACATACACTATTGGCCAAAAGTATCCGGACACCTGGCCGAAAATTAATTACAAGTCCGTGGCGCCCTCCATCGGCAATGCTGGAATTCAATATGGTGTTGGCCCAACCTTAGCATTGATGACAGCTTCCACTCTCGCAGGCATGCTTTCAGTTAGGTGTTGGGAGGTTTCTTAGGGAATAGCAGGCCATTCTTCATGGAGTGCTGCACTGAGAGGTATCGATGTCGATCGGTGAGGCCTGGCACGAAGTTGGCGTTCCAAAACATCCAAGAGGTGTCTACACGATTCAGGTCAGGACTCTGTGCAGGCCAGTCCAGTACAGGGATTTTATTGTCGTCTAACCACACCGCTACAGGCCGTGCATTATGAACAGGTGTTGAAAGATGCAATCGCCATCCCCGAATTACTCTTCAACAGTGGGAACAAGAAGGTGCTTAAAACATCAGTGTAGGCCTGTGCTGTGATAATGCCACGCTGAACAACAAAAGGTGCAAGCCCTATCCATGAAAAACACGACCAAACCATAACACCACCGCCTCCGAATTTTACTATTGGCACTACACACGCTGACAGATGACATTCATCGGGCATTCGCCATGCCATCGGATCGCCACATTTTGTACCGTGATTCCTCACTCCACACAACGTTTTTCAATCTACAAGCGTCCAATGTTTACGCTCCTTACACCAAGCGAGTCGTCGTTTGGCATTTACTGGCGTGATATGTGGCTTATGAGCAGCCGCTCTACCATGAAATCCATATTTTCTAACATCCCGCCAACTGTCGTAGTACTTGCAGTGAATCCTGATACGGTTTCAAATTACTGAGTGATGGTCTGGTTTGATGTCTCTCTCACGAAGTCTAATGGGTACTGACGTCACCGATGTGGAGTACCTGGCAGTAAATGGCAGCAAAATGCACCTAATATGGAAAACGTATGTTTTGGGGAGTATCCGGATACTTTTGACCACATAGTGTAGCGTGAGTGGAGATCTGCATCCAGGTACTGTTATACACGAGATTTCCTCTGGAGGGTCGACACGCTGACAAGGAGAGGTTTCCAGCAGTGGGACTGACTTTTTGAAACCATTCACGTCGGTGGTCTCTTATTTTCAAGTAATCGACGGAAAAGTATTTCGGAATTTCACGTTATGGTCTGCAGTTTACAAAATACTAATGGCTATCAGACTGTTGCCGTAGCGCAACAGATATCGTGTGAGTTCAAATCACGTCAGCAGCTTTTTAATTTATTTTATGCTTTTAATCTGTATTGAAATGATTTTCACCGTTATATATTGTTTAATTAACTGGTTTAAATGTGGGTTTTCAAGTTTCTATTTATCTGTTACGTCACTTTATTCAGCTTATTAACTGTTTCCGTTGCTGTCACTCTTCTTCTTCTTATCATTCTTTTTCAGCTTGCAGTCTTCGTGCATGTGATTTTCATTATTATTATTATTATTATTATTTATTGTTTATTATTTTGACTTAATTTCTTCCCTTTTATTATCTTACATTTTTTGTCCGTATCACACCATGTATTATTTTTATTCCTCATTTTTCTGCAATTTTATTTTACGTATATTCTCTTCTTTCGTTTAAATCATCATCTGTTTTAGTTTGTGCCTAGTACAATAAGAATTGATGGTCGAAATCTTTATATAACAATTGTCTTCAATAATAATGTGCATCTTGTAACAGAAAATACATTTATGACACGACTGCACAGTCAGTATGAATAGATTATTTTGTCTTATATTTTCTGGCTGATAGATCGGCATTCTAAGTGTTTAAATATTAAAATGAAAATAATAAAATTCACATGCACAAAAAATCCAAGTGAAAATAGAATCATACGAAGAAGAAATGGGAGCAATGAAACAGTTAATAAGCTGATTAATATGATACAACAAAGGAATGTAGATTTTTAAAAAAATATGTAAACCAGTTTATTGAATAAAAGTAGCAATCAAAGTAATTTAAGGATTTAAAAATTAAATGTATTATAACATCTGGCGAAATTCGGACTCACAACCATTAGCACCGGAGGCCCACATGATAACCGCTACACCACGTAAACATATTGATTAACATTACTTATTTTAAGGCTGTAGAGTATCAATTGAGATTCCGAAATAATTTTTCGTCGATTACTCGTAAACCAGGGCACACTGGGACGAATGCCTGCAAGGTGTGATACCTACATCACTAACGACCATTCCGAAAAGTTGATCCCACCGCAGTGGAGCTCTGCTTGTAAGCGCTCGGTGTGAAATTGGAAAGAATATGATGGACTTCCTGACGAAACTGAACCCGGAGGAATTCAATATGTTTATTTATTTAGTTCGTAGTCATCACTGTTAATGCTGGTCTGATGCGGTCCACCACGAATTCCTCTCCTATTCTCAGAGTAGCAGTTTCAACAGACGTCCTCAATTATGTTCTTTATGTATTCCAATACCTGTCCTCCTCTACAGTTTTAGTCCTCTACAGCTTCCTGAAGTACCATGGCAGTTTTGGCGAGATGTGTTAATAGAAGTCGTGTCATCCTGTCCCACCTTCTTGTAAGTTATTTCCATGAACTACTTTCCTCGACGATCCTGAGAACGACCTCCTTGTTGCTTACCTTATAAGTCTGCTTGTTTTTCAATATTCTTCTATATCAAAACATCTAAAATACTTCGAGTCTCTCATGTCCCGATGTTGTGCTCTAAACATACTTTCTCATAAATTTCTTACTTACCTATGTGTGATTGAAGTAGGCTTCTCTTGGTCAGGAACTCCCAGTTTGCAAGTAACTCCAATTTTACCACTCTTAGTCTGCTTTTTATATCGTCCTTGCTCCGTCCATCTTGCGTTATTTTCCTTCTCAGGTAACAGTAACAGAATTTCTTAACTTTCTATACTTCGTAACCCATTCCTTCCCCCCACCCCCACCCCCCACCCACCGCACCATACATTGTAATTTTACATTTCTCGTTATTCTCATTTCTTCACTTC
Source organism: Schistocerca cancellata (assembly GCF_023864275.1). Lineage (NCBI taxonomy): Eukaryota > Metazoa > Arthropoda > Insecta > Orthoptera > Acrididae > Schistocerca > Schistocerca cancellata. Next base: position 426,398,452 of record NC_064632.1, read on the forward strand.
TCATTACTTTCGCCTTCATTCGATTTAGTCTCAACCCATTCTCTTTACTCATTAGCCTGTTCATTCCATTCAGTACATCCTGTAATGCAATCTCCACTTTCACTGAGTACCACAGTGTCATCAGAGAATCTCATGACTGATATCATTTCACCTTGAATTTGGACTCCGCTGTTCAATGTTTCTTTTATTTCCGTCACTGCTCCTTCGACGAAAAATTGAACAACAGGTACGAAAGGCTGTATCCCTATATTAAGCCCTTTTTATTCCGAGCCCGCTGTTCTTGGTCTTCCATTCGTTTTGTTCCCTCTTAGTTCTTGTAAATGTTTTATATTACCCGTCTTTCTCTATAGCTTATGCGTATTTTCCTCAGAATTTCCAACATATCATTTTGCAACTGTTGTACGCTTTTTACATGTCGACATACCCTATGAACGCCGATAGATTTTTCTACAGTTTCGATTCTATTATCAATCGCAAAGTAAAATAACTTCTCTGGTGCCTTTACCTTTCCTAAAGCCAAACTCATGGTCATTTAACACATTCTCCGGTTTCTTTTCCCGTTTCCAGTGCGATATTCTTGTCAGGGACTTGGATGCATGAGCTGTTAAGATGATCCTTGCACATGTCGGTTCTTGCTATCTTCAGATTTGTGTGGATTATATTTTCAGAAAAGCTGTCAGTATATCGCAAGTCTCATACATTCTACAATGCATCTTGAGTAATCTTTTTATTGCCAGTTCTCCCAATGATTTTAGAAATTCCCATGGGATGTTACCTACCCTTCCTTCTTTATTTACTTTATTTGACCTTAACCCGCCATAAGGCCTCAAGAGCGGCGCCGCTATACTCCTATCCCCTGATAGATAGCACCGAAGATGATATCGTTATAGGTATGGAAAGCTGGCTGAAACCAGGGATAAATTCTGCCGAAATTTTTACAAAGGCACAGACTGTGTTTAGAAAGGATAGATTGCATGCAACTGGTGGCGGCGTGTTTGTCGCTGTTAGTATCAGTTTATCCTGTAGTGAAATAGAAGTGGAGGTTATACTCAACAACCGAGCTAGGTTAACAATTGCCTCCTTTTACCGACCTCAGCAGCATTAGTGGCAGAACAACTGAGAGGAAATCTGGAATACATTTCACATAAATTTTCTCAGCATGTTATAGTCTTAGGTGGAGATTTCAATTTACCAGATATAGACCGGGACACTCAGATGTTTAGGACGGGTGGTAGGGACAGAGCATCGAGTGACATTATACTGAGTGCACTATCCGAAAATTACCTAGAGCAGTTAAACAGAGAAACGACTCATGGAGATAACATCTTGGACCGACTGATAACAAACAGACCCGAACTTTTCGACTCTGTAAGCGTTGAAGAGGGAATCAGTGATCATAAGGCCTTTGCAGCGTCCCTGAATGTGGAAGTAAATGGGAATATAAAAAAAGGGAGGAAGATTTATCTGTTTAGCAAGAGTAATAGAAGGCAGATTTCAGACTACCTAACAGATCAAAACAAAAATTTCTGTTCCGACAATGACAATGTTGAGTGTTTATGGAAAAAGTTCAAGGCAATCTTAAAATGCGTTTTAGACAGATACGTGTCGAGTAAAACTGTGAGGGACGGGAAAAACCCACCGTGGTTCAACAACAAAGTTAGGAAACCATTGCGAAAGCAAAGAGAGCATCACTGCAAGTTTAAACGCAGCCAAAACCTCTCAGACAAACAGAAGCTAAACGATGTCAAAGTTAGAGTAAGGAGGGCTATGTGTGAAGCGTTCAGTGAACTCGAAAGTAAAATTCTATGTACCGAATTGACAGAAAATCCTAGGAAGTTAAATCAGTAAGTGGCTCGAAACATCATATCCAGACACTCCGGGATGACGATGGCATTGAAACAGAGGATGACACGCGTAAACCTGAAATACTAAACACCTTTTTCTAAAGCTGTTTCACAGAGGAAGACCGCACTGCAGTTCCTTCTCTAAATCCTCGCACAAACGAAAAAATGGCTGACATCGAAATAAGTGTCCAAGGAATAGAAAAGCAACTGGAATCACTCAACAGAGGGAAGTCCACTGGACCTGAGGGGATACCAATTCGATTCTACACAGAGTACGTGAAAGAACTTGTCCCCCTTCTAACAGCCGTGTGCCGCAAGTCTCTTTAGGAACGGAAGGTTCCAAATGATTGGAAAAGAGCACAGGTAGTACCAGTCTTCAAGAAGGGTCGTCGAGCAGATGCACAAAACTATAGACTTATATCTCTGACGTCGATCTGCTGTAGAATTTTAGAACATGTATTTTGCTCGCGTATCATGTCGTCTTTGGAAACCCAGACTCTACACTGTAGGAATCAACATGGATTCCGGAAACAGCGATCATGTGAGACCCAACTCGCTTTATTTGTTCATGAGACCCAGAAAATATTAGATACAGACTTCCGGAAAGCGTTCGATACAGTTCCGCACTGTCGCCTGATAAACAAAGTAAGAGCCTACGGAATATCAGACCAGCTGTGTGGCTGGATTGAAGAGTTTTTTGCAAACAGAACACAGCATGTGGTTCTCAATGGAGAGACGTCTACAGACGTTAAAGTAACCTCTGGCGTGCCACAGGGGAGTGTTATGGGACCATTGCTTTTCACAATATATATGACCCAGTAGATAGCGTCGGAAGTTCCATGCGGCTTTTCGCGGATGATGCTGTAGTATACAGAGAAGTTGCAGCATTAGAAAACTGCAGCGAAATGCAGGAAGGTCTGCAGCGGATAGGCACTTCGTGCAGGAAGTGGCATCAAAAATATGTTCTGTGGTTACTTGTGAAAGTGTGCTCGACAATTGTTGCTTTCTCATGTTCTCGGTAGGTAATGTGCTTTTCGTTTTCAGTAACGAAACGGATAGCGAGACACTCGTAGTTGCGTATTCACTCATGAGGAATCTTTTAAATTTTATTAACCTTGGGGCTGACATTCTACTATACCGGACACATAATTTTCTTTACTTTCATTCCGAGAAATTAGGGCTTCAGCCGCTTACAAGAACTGAAGTAAATCAGTGGTGAAGGCTGAAAATCAATGCCAGACTAGGAGTCGAATCCGGATGCTCCACTCCTCTTGAACGGTTGCCTTAACCGACTTTTTTTAATTCGATGCTATAACTGGTAAAAGGCTGGTGTCTGGTGTGAATGTGACTAACATCGCCGAGGCTGCATATCTGGTGTCCACATCATTGTCTCGTTTGACTTATATATCTCCCTACACCTCTTCCACTTCAAGCATTGGGCATTAACACTCCTAATACTCCCAAAAGCCGGCCGCGGTGGTCTCGCCATTCTAGGCGCGCAGTCCGGAACCGCGCGACTGCTACGGTCGCAGGTTCGAATCCTGCCTCGGGCATGGATGTGTGTGATGTCCTTAGGTTAGTTAGGTTTAAGTAGTTCTAAGTTCTAGTGGACTGATGATCACAGCTGTTGAGTCCCATAGTGCTCAGAGCCATTTTACTCCCAAAAACCTGTCTAACCTACAAAAAGTAACAATTAGATTACCTTCCATTGAGGAAGTTGTTGCACTCAGCGACTGTTATATTGACTTGTAAATTATAGATTGCAGCAACCAGTCGTGCTTTTTAAATTTTATTGTGCAGATCTAGATTTCGGCGAGAAGCTAGCTATTCTCAATGCAGTATTATTTTCGCTCAACGCATATAATGCCTGTTAGTCGGGCTTCATCCACATTTCATTGAATACTCAATAATAGTGCATTGCGAATGGTTAGCTTCTAGCCGAAATCTAGATCTGCACAATAAAATTTAAAAAGGACGACTGATCGCTGCAATCTATAATTTACAAAAGTAACAATAGCTAGCGCCACCGCTAATTGCACACTAAAAACTACTTAGGACGGATGTTTGCCACCACTTCAGGCTTCGCCCACGAACAAAACTGAAATACCTGTGTTCGTTTGGGCACATAAATGATGATACTTACTAATATTTAAAAAATTTCGAAGTGATGTAGATAACGCTGACACAGATAATTTAATATAATACACATGGGGCCGAAAAGTCAGGAAATACCCAAAAGTTGGTGACAAATGTTGAACATGTAACGTCACCAATGACGTGCCCCGCCGCACGTGCAGCGGTTGATCCTAAATGCCGGTAGTGGGCAGTGCTGTACATCGCTTTGCTACGGTACTCAGTTTTCGTCCTGGCATTATCTAATTCGATGCGGTTCAAAAATGGTTCAAATGGCTCTAAGCACTATGGGACTTAACATCTGAGGTCACCAGTCCCATAGACTTAGAACTAGTTAAAGCTAACTAACCTAAGGACATCACACACATCCATGCCCGAGGCAGGATTCCAACCTGCGGTAGTGCTCGCGGTAACAAAGCCCTAGATAAATTCTGCCGAAATTTTTACAGAGGCACAAACTGTGTTCAGAAAGGCTAGATTAAATAAAATAGATGGTGGTGTGTTTGTGTCTGTTAGTAGTAGTTTATCTTGTGGTGAAGTTGAAATAGATAGTTCTTGCGAATTACTATGGGTAGAGGCTACACTCAACAGCCGTACCAAAACAATAATTGGCTCCTTCTACCGCCCCCCCCTCCTCCCCCGACTCAGATGACATATTAGCTGAACGGTTCCAAGAAAACTTGAATGTCATTACAAATAAGTACCCCACTCATACAGTTATAAGTGGTAGAGACTTCAATCTACCCACGATTTGCTGTCGAAAATAGATGTTCAAAGCCGGTGGAAGGCAGAAAACTTCTTCTGAAATTGTACTAAATGCTTTCACTGTGAATTACTATGAACAATAAGTTCACGAGCCCACAGGGATTGTAAATGGTTGCGAAAACTCATTTGACCTCTTAGCCACAAATAATCCTTATCTATTAGATTTTTTTTTTTTTTTTTTTTTGTGTGGTGGTGCTGAAGTCTGATCAACTTCGTTGATTTTTACTTCTGTAGGGAATGGAAGGGGTAAAAATTTTTATCTATTAGAGAGCATCATGACGGATACAGGGATTAGAGAACCCAAGGTCATTGTAGCGAGGCTTAAAACCAGATCAACCAAAACCACTAAGTACAAACGCAAAATATATGTATTTAAAACAGCACATAAAAATTCGCTTGATGCCTTCATAGCTAATTATGTAAGTGTAGACAAGATATGGCTGAAATTCAATGGTACAGAATCGACAGCAATAGATAGATTCATACCGTATAACTTAATAAGAGACGGGACTGATCCATCATGGTACAAAAAACACGTCAGAACACTGTTGCAGATGCAACGAAAAATCATGCCAAATTCAGAAGAACGCAAAATCCCCAAGACTCGCTTAGTTTCACGGAAACTCGAAATTTAGTGCGGACGTCAAAGCGAGATGCTTTTAATAGTTTCCACAATGAAACATTGTCTCAAAATACAGCAGAAAACTTAAAGAGATTCTGGTCGTATGTAAAGTACACCAGTGGCAAAAAACAGTCAATACCGTCACTGCGCGACAGGGATGGAAATGTTACCGATGACGTGTCACTAAAGCGGATTTACTAAATTACAGTTTACCGTAATTCCTTCACGAAAGAAGACGAAGTAAATGTTCCAGAATTCGAAACATAAAAGTAGATATCTTAGGTGTTGCGAAACAACTCACATCACTTAAGAAAGGCAAGTCTTCCGGTCCAGATGGTATACCAATCAGGTCCCTTTCAGAGTATGCAGACACAATAGCGCCTTTCTTAGCAATCATATACAACAGCTCACTTGACGAAAGGTCTGTTGCTAAAGACTGGAAAATAGCACAAGTCACACCAATATTCAAGAAAGGGAATAGGAGTAACTCGCTGAGGTACAGACCCATATCACTGACCTAAATTTGCAGTTGGATTTTGGAGCATATACTGTACTCGAACATTATAAATCACCTTGAAGAAAATGACTTATTGATACATAACCAACACGGATTAAGAAAATATCGTTCTTGTGCAACACTGCTAGCTCTATATTCCCATGAAGTAATAAGTGCTGTCGACAAGGGATCTCAGATCGATTCCGTATTGCTAGATATCCAGAAGGATTTTGATACTGTTCCTCACAACGACTATTAACCAAATTGCGTGCATATGGAGTATCGTTTCAGTTGTGTGACTGGATTCGTGATTTCCTCTCAGAGAGGTCACAGTTCGTAGTGATAGACGGTAAATGATCGAGTAGAACAGAAGTGATATCTGGCGTTCCTCAAGGTAGTGTCATAGGCCCTCTGCTGTTCCTGATTTACATAAATGATCTAGGTGATAATCTGAGAAGCCTCCTTAGATTGTTTGCAGATGACGATGTAATTTACCATCTAGTAAACTCATCAGACGATCAATTCCAATTACAAAATGACCTAGAAAGAATTTCTGTATGGTGCGAAAAGTGGCAGTTCTCACTAAACAAAGAAAAGTCCGAGGTCATCCACATGGGTTCTAATAGAAATCCGATAAATTTTGGATAAACGAGAAACCCCAAAATTCTAAGGGCTGTCAATTCGACTTAATAGCTAGGATCTACAATTAAGAGCAACTTAAATTGGAAATACCACATAGATAATATTGTGAGGAAGGCGAAACAAAGACTGCGCTTTGTTGGCAGGACACTTGGAAGATGCGATAAACCCAGTAAAAGAGACAGCCTACATTACACTTCTCCGTCCTCTGCTGGGATATGGTTCAAATGGCTCTGAGCACTATGGGACTTAACTGCCGAGGTCATCAGTCCCCTAGAACTTAGAACTACTTAAACCTAACAAATCTAAGGACATCACACACATCCATGCCCGAGGCAGGATTCGAACCTGCGACCGTAGCGGTCGCGCGGTTCCAGACTGTAGCGCTTAGAACCGCTCGGCCACTCTGGCCGGCTGCGCGGTATGGGATCCTTGCCAGGCATGATTGACGGAGAACATCGAAAAGGTGCAAAGAAGCGCAGCTCGTTTCGTGTTATCGTACAATAGGGGTGAGAGAGTAACAGATATGATACGCGAGTTGGGGTGGCAGTCACTGAAACGAAGGCGGTTTTCTTTGCGGTGAGATCTATTTACGAAATTTCAAACACCAACTTTCTCTTCCGGATGCGAAAATATTTTGTCAACACCTACCTACCTAGGGAGAAATGATCGTCATAATAAAATAAGAGAAACCAGAGCGCGAACGGAAAGATTTAGGTGTTCCTTTTTCCCACGCTCCATTCGAGGGTGGAATGGTAGAGAAATAGTATGAAAATGGTCCTGTGAACCCTCTGCCAGGCACTTAAGTGTGAATTGCTTCGTAACCATGTAAATGTTGATGCCGATGTAGATGTAGATGAATGGGTTCATTTACCAAAACAGAGTAGCCAGGCACAGCGATGCGTAGCACTGCCCCACACTAGCGAGAGAGGATGGAGAAACCATGTTCAAAATTTGTCATCTTCTTTTTAACGTGTTTCCCAACATTTTCGGCCGCATGTGTTTTATATTTAATTACTTGTCTGAGCGTAATTACACTGCTTAGCAGTTTTTTAAACGTTAGAAACAAACACTCTGTATGAAAACTGCAAAGTGGAGTCTGTTCCGTTAGACACGTCTGGCAGAAGAGACACCATAACGTTCTCCTTCATCTTCTCAGTTGGTCAGAAATCAGGTGTTATGCCTCTTCTCCTCAGCACCCCAACTATTTTGCTAGACATATTATCGAAGAAATGAAGAAGTACAATAGGTTGATCGTCAAGTGATTTTTCAGCAATTTCGTGTTTCCGTTTTTCTTTTTTGTGTGTGCCAACATTATACTCCCATAGCCATTCTTTCGGAAAACGTATTTAAGGGGAGCCGGAGGTGCCTATGCTGCCCATGTTAAAATCACTAAGTTTGAGGAACATTTATGAATAATCTACCAAATTGAAAAATTTGAATTTTTTTTATATATAGCCTGGTTTAATATTGCAGTTACGACAGAGGGATTTTGGAGTATCTTTTCTAGTTTCCTTCCAATTATTTCCTTTTTTTAATGACCCAATTTTTTTACAAACAATTGCTTTATAATTAAACTGAAATGAAACTACTGAACATATTGCCAAATGGCTGTGTTACAATGTACGTTTGACCATTAGGAGTGCTGTATAAAAATTTCATCTCTCTAACTTGAGTGGATTTTTAGAGAATGTTCCTTATATTCGAAAAATTCTAATTTACAGGAAATGGCGACCAAAGTATCTCAATACATTCCTGCACTATAGGATGGATTATCAGGGTCTATTCTTCATCCTCCAAAAGCTTCCTCTTCTGTCTTCTTTTCTGGCCTGTTGTTCCATCATACTTCATATGCCTTTCTCTTCTTTCTGCTCCTCATATCCTTTCTCTGTCAATATTTCTTAGTGCTCGTATTGTGTTCACCCCAGCTGTAAATCCTAATGCCTTCAGAACTTCACACTTCACACTGTTCCCTTGGTTGCAGGTTGCTATTGCATCATAAATGCCAAAGTTCAGTGTTTTTATGCTTACAAACACCCTTTTAGGAATCACTTTCCAAATCAAATTGTTTATGCTCTCATTAGGATTCTGCGTCTTTCCATGTAGACATTTGTGTAACAATTCTGGCTGTGCTAAGTCATGAAAAATTGGTTTTATTGCATTTATCACAACTGCTGGCAAACCATGTTTGTGATCATAGTCCTTTTTTGCATTATATTTGCACCAGGAATCTTTTGTTCACAGGCTGTGTTGAGGGTATTCATTGGAAGACGCAGTATGAAGGAACAATGCCCACACTGCTTTTCGCATGCCACTAACATTACTAGTATTTTGCCTTATAGCATACCCATAGTATCTCTGTAGACGTTCAATCACCTCATCAGTAAGCCTGCCTCTCCCTCCTATTGTCTTTCCATCACTGAGCTTACTTGAACACAAAGTTTGTTTGAGCCTTCGAAGCCGTGCACCCATACGCTTTTGCACATGCCCAATGCATTCCAACTTTCCAACTACAAATTCATTTCCATATGGTTTCAGTTCCTCTATAGTCTTGAAACCTTTGGATTCACCATCCCCAAGGTAGCATTTGTACCTAACGTTGTATCTGGGAACTGAACGTTCCAAAATTTGTTTCACTCCATCCACTTCCATTGATCCACTTAATCCACTAAAATTTGCCTCACAGGTTCCACTGTGCTCTCCTTTGATTTTATTTTTTGCACCTACAATGTTTAGATAATATTGCAACATCTATCACTTTTGCACTATCACCACAAGTAGCAGTTACAACCCCATTCAGGGATTTATGACCCCTCTTTTGCCAGGAACCATCTAATGCCACTACCAAATCCCTAGAACCACCGTCCATTTCTAGTGATTCCTCCACTGCTTCCATCATGGTTTTTAAAGCCACATCTTCAACAGAGGATCCTACCAGTTCACAGTAGTACCCAAATTTGCTTGGGGGCGATGGAAAGTTCATAATATCACAAAACAGTTTACCAGCAGCAGACCCTTTTCCAATGGATCGAAGACCATACACAAGTCGAACATTCACATCAAACACTCTAGATCGTCCATTTTCACCAAAGAGACTGGCATGTGAATGGTAGAAAGTCACTTGACACTTGCAAAATGCACAGATTATCTTCATCTCAGAAGCTAAACCAAAGTGCTTTGTTATCTCTAGTCCCACTCCTACACTTGAACACTTCCTTTCAGTACAGAAGATAATAATCCAATAATCAGTACTTCGTTAATATCATTACTGTCACTAACATATTCACGAAATCTGTCACTTCCACCAGTCAGCTTCTTGCTAGAAGATGTCACAGGGCTATGGCCGGCCATGTGTTGCTTAGCAGAAGAACGCACTGTTTCAGTAATTGTAGTATCGCAACTTGGTACTAGTGTTAAGTTTCTTTTCCCTGCGTTCTTCATCTTCTTATATACACGGTTACTAAAACGTTGCATCGTAACCAGAACAACGCTTTACACAAGAAGTATAATAGTGCCAAGAACAGGCGCAACACTGAACTAATTCGAAACGGTAAACAGCAAAGAGACGATGTTCCGCGCTCTTAGCGCTTCATTTGTCACAGAAAACAATGTAATCAACCCTTGCACACTCGCTGTATGCGTAACATTCGGCGCTGTATGCGTAACAGGCCGAGAAAATCCCAAGTAGTTCGCCAGGAAGTCACGAGAGGTTGTTGGATGCATTCAGCGGCCACCCATTTCTTCTGCAGGCGTGTGGGATAATGGTAATAACTCCACTTCTATGGCGTGTAGAACAATATTTCAAAGTTTACATTAAAGAGGAATGTTCCAATTAATTTTCGGTAGCAAAAAAAAATCTTAATTTTTTGGATTTGACTACCTCCGGCTCCCCTTAACATGATTAATTTCGGAATCCAATTGGTCATTTCACAAATGTACCTTCATATATTAATGAATTTAAAACAGCTTTCTTGTGGATTGCATGGTGAAAATTGTGACCTGAGCTACAAACCATTATGTGTCGGCTTGTGGTATGCACGGTGAGTCTTGGGGAAAGGTGCATGCTTTGAGGAAAACGGTGTGAGTGACTCTGAACAAGAAACTTCATGTGGACAATTGCCCTATACCGAACTGTTTCCGTGAGAGAACTTAGAGCTACTTAAACCTAACTAACCTAAGGACATCACACACAACCATGTTCGAGGCAGGATTCCAACCTGCGACCGTAGCGGTCACGTAGTTCCAGACTGAAGCGCCTAGAACCGCTCGGCCACAGCCCCGGCAGACCATTGAGAATAGGGCGTATGCCCATATGAAGTTTTTTGTTGACAATCACTACCTTTTCTCCTGATGAGCCCTATGTAGAGTGACCGAATAGTCGTTTGCCACTTTCGTTCAACCAAAAGATTCAGAATGGCAGCTCGCCTTCACTCGCTGTCTCGACGGTGAAACCGTTGTCCGGATCCATGTTATTCCTGTGATCGATGAACTGCCCCAGAGCTTCAGCGCCTTGTGCCTACACCGTAGATGTTCCCTCAACCCATCGATAAAAGAAAGATGATAAACGATTTCGCTGAAAACTCCAGAATTTGCGCAGGTTTAACGTGGCAAGTAAATTGAGAATATTTTGGACGATGAGTGTCTCAAGAAAGTTCGATCACCCATTTCTCCGCTGTTGTACGTAACTTTAGATCACTTACTGACAACGTCGATGAATACTGTAATGTTCCATCTTGCTAGCAGACAAATTACAGTTGCTACACACAAAATCTGATTGTAATATGAGTCTCTGGATGACAAATCCGTTGTTGGAAATTCATTCTTTCGAGGATTCAGTCATAGCGTTCTATAGACACTTTCAAGGTTACAAAACCAGGATATATCATCAAATAACAAAGTAACAACAAAATCTTAATACCTACCATGTGTTACCAAGAAAAAGTATCACTGTGCCGCTTAATGTTATTCATGCTTACGCCCAATAGATTTCATCAGTTACAAAGAACAAACAATCATGTCTGAGGAACATACGCAAATGAGCATTATACCAGAGGTAGAAAATACCGCTACAGTTGTTACGTTCTTTTATTTACGACACGATCGGTTTCGGGCTCTTATACGCCCATCTTCAAGTGTCGCACTGGAAATAGCAAGAGACGGGAGATAAGTTTTGCATGCAGCAATACACATGAAAATAAAAAAAAACATTCCACAAAAAATTTGAAAACCACCGGTCAGGCTAGCTGCTGTGAATCGTAAGTCAATGCTAAAGTGACACCAGGCAGTGCCACAGACGACTACCTGGCTAAAGAAATATGCCAAGAATAGTTGCCAAGAAAAGTTGTCGACTTTTGATTAGCAGATTTTAAATTGACCCAACTTTTAATGTGTCCTTTTAGTGCTATAGCCGCTAGCTGTGACAGTGTGGACTGTGTAAATAGGAGTGGCACATGTGTATGTTCTTTTAACTGATAACTGTGGCGTGTTTTTCCATTTCGCCAAATATATATCCCCACTAAATTAAAAACCTCCATACCACTCGTGTAACATTGCGTTTCATGGTTTATACATAGACTTTATGTCACCAGCGCCCAGTCAGTTTCACTGCAGTTCTGTACTGCCCTGCTAAACATGTTCCTTTACTACGCATAATGCACTTTTAACGTTTTTCTTGTAACTTTCTAGTTAATGTTTCCTTTATTTCGTTTACCATTTTAAATGTAAATCACTAATTCAATTTGTGAACGGTGGGGCTCGTGGTCCCGCGTTCTTCTTCCCGTCAACAGATGGCAGCACTTCTGCTACGCTGGTTTACCAGTTTGCTTCCTCCTCCGCGTCCGCTACTCCATTCTCTGCGCTCGCTGGTAGAAAACAGCGTCTTGTACTCGTCCACCGTGGCGCTCGGAGTCACAGCGATAAGTATAAGTGTCCTGGTATTCTTAGCATATTTCTTTATCCGGGCAGTCGTATGTAGTACCGTCTGGTGTTACTTTGACATTGACTTAGGTTTTACAGCATCTAGCCCTACAGGTGGTTTTTAAATACTTTGGAATGTTTTTTTTTTTCTGTGTGTATTGCTGCGTGTAAAAATTAGCTCCCGTCTCTTGCTATTTTAAGTACGACACCTGAAGATGGGTGTATAAGAGGCCGAAACCAGTTATGTGTCCGCAGCTCCCCCCGTCGAAGGTTCGAGTCCTCCCTCGGGCATGGATGTGTGTTGTCCTTAGCATAAGTTGGTTTATGTTTAAGTAGTGTGTAAAACTAGGGACCGATGACGTCAGCAGTTAGGTCCCATAAGATCTTACCACAAATTTCCGATTTCCGGTTGTGTTCTAAATAAAAGGACCTTACAACTGTAGCGGTATTTTCAACCTCTAGTTTCAAAGAAACCTGAGGCAATAGTGTTGCTAAAGTTTAAAGGTTCTGAAAGACTATCTTGCGACATAATGCTTCAAGTAGAAGCCGAGAGGGGTACTTTCGGGACTGGAACATGGATCAGAGTTCTGTCGACTTTAACCAGCAGTCGTGATCTCTATTACTTCTGCTGCACTAAGTGACTAAGGGAGTCCTACCGACAAATGGGACAACTCATTAAGTTTGTTTACTTATGGAAGTCACGTAGCAGCTGCGCTTCTGTATATTAAGTCCTGTGCTAACAGGCGCCGTCACAGCATACGTGACCTAAGGCCCAACGGCTTCCTCCTCTCCCTTCTTTTATTAGCCGAGAGCAAACATTCCCCCACATCTATAACGAAAAAAAAAAAAAAAAAACGGAGAGGCGAGATGACTTTTCGAATGAGTTTTGTGTGATGGGTTCGATGAAGTTTTAAATCTTAAGAATCCCTTATGAGCAGGGACAGTCTGCCTTTTGTACCTATTGCCATTTTTGTACCTTTGTTAGCAGTAAAATGTTCTAACCGCCCAACAGTTACACAGCGAAGGTGATTTATTAAAGTACGGAAGTAACTTTACCTTATAAAATTTATAAAGCAGAGTTACAACAAGTTAAAACATATGATGATAATTGAGATACATAGTTGGAACACTATCGCAGAACACATTGCCACCAACACGTTGCATGACAACATGTAGAATTAATAAGTTGAGTTCATATTATTACTATATTTTTTTAAATTTCATATTACAAAGTATGTTTTGATACGTGTACGCCGAGGAGAAATGGGGAGTGTAGACGGCTACTTCACGAGATGCATGAGGACGCTTAGCCGGGTGAAGTATCCAGTTTAATTGAAGACCATCCAGTGCAGGATGACACCCGAAGCACTACCACTTCGAAGCACTACCACTTCGCAAGGATTCTTAAGTTACGGAAACGTTACATAAACTGCGTCAAAAGACATCCATTTCTTCGCATTTTTCAGTCAAGGAAACGTCATCTGTCACACAAGTCTGCGAGTGTGTTGTACGTGTTGTAATTAAAGCTGAAATATGGAGCAGTTGACAGTACTCTTTGTGCACGTTTCGTTATTTGCTTGAGCCAACGTGCTCTCAATATCCATCGTCTTCGCGGTGCTAGTGTCGTAACGTTTTCGAAGGGCTCTGTAGAGTTCATTCGCCTTCTCACACAACGTTATAACGCAAATGGAGGGGGTTCTGGTGGGATCACTGCATTGAATTCCACGTTCCACTACAATGCGAAGCGAGAAATAAAAAATCTGTCGTGTCAGATTTTTACGTCGTGTAGAGGAACGTAGACCATGGAGATGCGACATCGTTTTTACGTTACCGCCATGTCGTATAAACGTCGTATTTGGTAACTATTGATTATAGAGTACCTGTGATGAATATGAGCTGTTTCTAACCATCAGGAAATTGAAGATATTTTGGAAACGTGTCATTTTAGATACATTTTTCCTTAATGAAATGACAGGAAGCTACACGTTGCTAGTTACATATTTCCCAAATTTTTTTACATTTTTGGTGTTATAACTTGTGTGTTATCAAAATATACCATTTCTATGCTACGGTGCAATGATGATCTGTCAAAAGCGGGTCGTTTTGGTAGAATCTCTAAGGGTAGGTCATAGTGTCGCGAGCCGCTGTTCCGCTCATGCTTGCGTAGAGGTCGAGTTGCTAATGCCCCTCGAAATCCATACATGGTAACTACCTATCTGAACCTAAGAAGATATCAAGAAGACAGCGGGCAACTCAACACTAACTACTAATCTACCACTTCAAAATTTGGTTTATCTTAGTGGATGAAAGAGTAAGCCTTGATTCTACTATTCACTTTGTTCACTTGGAGTTAACACCAGCTCTGTCGCTAAATTTACCATTATTTCAGTGGAAGGGAACTTGAAAAATGTGCGTGTCTTTAACCTCCCCATGGAGGTTCCAAACGAAGACATAAAACGAAAATTATAGCCTCGAGCAAACATTTGGGCGTATGGATGAATTTTTCCCGTTCCTCGTCCTTAATGGAATCAGATCTATCAAAATGGAAGTTAATCGATCCCATCTGTAATGAGTATTGGAGTCTACTAGGGATATATTACATACAAAGTACAATTACCAGAATGCTTCATATGTAATGAAACAGATCACGTCAAACAAGACTGCCCCAGTCCAAAATTCAGTCTTGAAATCGACCTAACTAAACGTAGACATTTACTTTCAGACCTTGTAGCAGGCGTAAGTAGTGAAGCGGTAGCAAACAGCGCTACATCATCTGAGTGTAATTTAGTTGCTGTTAATTATCCCGAGACTGTATACACTAAACCTGAACACGAAAATATGTATCCAAATGTTTAAGACGAACGTGTCTCTCCGCCTTAAGCGTACGTGAAACCAGACCGTTTTAGAAACGGGGAATACTGATCCATTTCCTGACAGTTACCCCCAGGCTATTATTATAGCTGAAATTGATCGCACAGCTGATACTCGCGTTGTCGGAGCAACAAATGGTAAACATTCCGGCCTCAAACAGCCATTGCATTCGCAGTCGAACAGTTTATAACAACAACCTCAGAAAAGAACGCGATGGAGGTCGTTCACGGGGACGAAATGGGCGGTGCTCTGGAGCGAAATCTTGAAACTAAATCGATAACACGTTCAACGGAAGCGTCTAGAAGTTCACCGTCAGAAACAATAGTAGATACATAGATGGAGGCTATTGAGTCTACTGGTAAAGAAAAGCTGGATCAACTTTCGACTGAAAAATCTAAGAGGAAAAATTCTTCTCATAGTAGAGAAGTGGGGTGAAACGATGTAAACAAAGAGTCCACAACAATTTATGTTAGTGACCTAGGGAACTGTGAAATTTAAGATATAACAATGTCTGACTCGAAGTGATGTCCCATGCGGAACAACAATAGTCTGCGACAATCTAAGGGAAGAAAGAAAGTACAGAAGCTGCGAATTTGGAGGTCGAGCAGAACGAAGTGGATATACGGGAAAAGAGAGGTGAAGCCTAATTCACTCTCGGTCAAAATTCCAAACATATTACAGGATCAGGAAGAAAAAATACTATGAAAAACACAACCAGAAAAGACAGTGATGGTCTATCTAAACTATAATATTTGTACTTTAAATATCAACAGAATATAAGTTCAAACTGGCCTGTCTCCAGCGGTTTTTGTACGGGGCTGAAACTGATATAGCATTACTGCAACAAGTCTAAACTAACAATCTATTTGAAACTGCATGATATAACCATTCTGAAAGTGGGATGACGGAAATACTAATAAAATACGGGCAATATAGCAGCTTAAACTGGGAGGATATTAAGTGGCAGGGGACTACCAGCACAAATAGAGGGTACAATCATAGGCAAATTTTGTATGCCCAGGCAAATTTTGTATGCCCCGTCTGGAAGCAGTCGTAGAGTGGCGAGGGCCGAGTTTTTCAATCAGGAAATCATGTCTCTTTTACAAAAAAAAATAGAATAGATTCGTATTTGGTGGTGATTTTAACTTCGTTATTAGTAAAAAAAAGACCAAAGACGAAATTTGAACACGTCCTTGGAACTTAAATACGTGGTTAGAAACTTAAACATACTGGGCACCTGGGAGGTAACAAAAGCAGACTCATTAATAAACATTTACGTTATTAGTTGTTGAGCGAGGAGAATAAGACCTCATTTACATTTCACAAGACTTAGTACGTAACGTCACTACGTTAGAAATCTGTTGTGTAAATTTTTCCGATCATTGTGCTTATACAACGAAAATCAGTTAAGGGAAGCTAACAACTTTGTGCGGAAAATGATACTGGAATATAAATACAACCTCACGTAAGGAAGAGAAATTAAGAATTTAGGTACTGGAAACTTGGAAGCCATGCGTTACTAACATGAGGAAGTACCCCAGGAGATTAAATTGGTGGGTGGATCATGCGGAACCCAAGCTATGAAGATTGCTTAGACAATATGGTTACAACAAAAATGAGTGGTAGAGCAGTAAGGAGCAATTTTATTTCACGTATCTGCGAGGTATGTACCAAAATACGCGAGATGTAACCACTGAATATTTCACAGATGAAATGATTAAATTACTGCTATTGTAGATGCAGAGACGAAAACGAGGTGGTCTAAAAAGGATATCCAGAGTTTACTTTACCATCTGATCCGAACGTCGAAAAGAACAAAAAAAAAATCATCGAGGAAGATAGGAACGATACAACAGCAAGCTCTTATCAAACCTGAGTGCTGCCACATTCTAGTGAATGTATGCTGCAGTAAGCCTAGACAAGAACTTGGAATCAGTTTTTCCGGATGATAGTAAAGATATGCTGACCGAAGCAGACAACATGTCCCTAATCAAAGAATTTACAGAAGAGAAAATATAGGAAGTGCTACTGAGAAGCCTGAAAGGAAAGTCACCAGTCACAGGTAACATAGCAGCTGATTTTTACCTCTCATAATGGGACATGTGAAATAAGAGCTAATAAACGTATTCAACGATCCACGGACTATCCAGTTGCTCTCCGCCAGCTTTCACGAAGGGCAAATCGTACTGGTACCCGTCGACAAACATCGAATCCCTTATCCCGACAACCTTGATGAACACCAAATACATAATACCAGCTCGAGCAGTAAACTCAAGATTAAGATTTACATCCCTAGTGAAGTGGAAACGTGAAGGGAGGCTTATCGCACAAAAGAGTACAGGTGGACCTCATGTGTTGACTGACAGAGACCGCCGACAGTTGAAGAGGGTCGTAATGTGTAATGGGCAGACATCTATCCAGACTATCACACAGGAATTCGAGACTGCATCAGTATCCACTGCAAGTGCTACGACAGTTATGCGGGATGTGAGAAAACTTGGATTTCATGGTAGAGCGGCTGCTCATGAGCCACACATCACACCGGCAAATGCCAAACGACGAGTCGCTTGGTGTAAGGAGCGTATACATTGGACAACTGAACAGTGGAAGAACGTTGTGTGGAGCGATAAATCATGGTATATAATGTGGCGACCCTATGGCGGGGTGTGGGTATGGCGAATACCAGGTGAACTTTACCTGCCAGCGTGTGTAGTGCCAACAGTAAAATTCGGAGGCGGTGGTGTTATGGTGTGGTCGTCTTTTTCATGGACGGAGCTTGCACCCCTTGTTGTTTTGAGTGGCGCTGTCACATCACAGGCCTAAATTCATGTTTGAAGCACCTTCTTCCTTCCCACTATTGAAGAGAATTTCCGAGATTGCGATTGCATCTTTCAACACGATCGAGCACCTGTTCATATTGCACGGCCAGTGGCGGAGTGCCTACACAATGACAACCCTGTAATGGACTGGTCTGCACAGAGTCCTGGTCTGAATCCTATAGAACACCTGTGGGATATTTTGGAAATGCGGCTTCGTGCCAGGCCTCACCGACCGACATCGATACCTCTCCTCAGTGCACCACTTCGTGAACAGTGGGCTGCCATCCCCCAAGAAACCTTCGAGCACCTGATTGAACGTATGCCTGCGAGAGTGGATGCTACCACCAAGGCTAAGGTTGGACCAACACCATATTGAATTCCAGCATTACCAATGGAGGGCGCCACGGACTTTTAAGTCATTTTCAGCCAGGTGTCCGTATACTTTTGATCACATAGTGTATCTTCGAAGGAACGAAAAATTTCACGGTGGGAGAAGTTGATTCCCAACATCTGCTACAATATTGGCTGTATCATTGATGCCTTAGTCCAACTTTCGAAAAGAGTCCTTCTTGTAGTCAAGTTGCACCATACATTTCATTTCTCTCCAGCTCGATTCACGAGGTCTTCAGTATCTTTAGGGACGTTTTCCTTGCTGTTGTAGGTCAGCGTTTTATTTCGTCTTATCTTCGATCACCGCCAGTTATTTTGCCGCCTAAATACCAGAACTCAGCAACTACTCTTTGTGTCTGATCTTCCCAGAGATCGACTTCCACTTATCTTTCTATTGTTCCGTAAATCATTCACATTAGTATTTTGGGTCCGTGAGTTACTAAACTGATGCATAAAATTAAGAATGGAATGTGAAAATGGCTCACAGTTTTTAAATGGCTACTTTTTCTATTATGGTTTCGTAGTTGATAAAGCAATTGTTTTCCAAATAGAATATCCACCGCCACTATTTACTGTTTAGTTAATTATGTTCTTCACTTTGGGACCCTATTTGACCAAGTGATGTACTCATATAGTTTATCTTGGAAATAATCGCAGAACGTTTCATGGCCTTGAAATAAGGAACGTTGTTCTTCAAAATATCAAAATATACTTCTGATCTAGAGACATTCGTCGCTTTAATGGCACACTGAATTTTACCATTGGTTTGTCTGTAAATTTCTGCTCGTATATTCGTCATTTAGACCAAGTTGACTTCAATATTTCTTTAGAAATCCATTTCAAGGCGTTGGCTGATCTGCCTTCTCCCCACACCCGCACCTTTCCAATATTTCTGTGTTCACAAGGTGAAATGATCTCTTCTTTCGTTCGATATTCCTGTGGCATGAAACTACGTCCACGAATAGGAAAATAGTAGGTAAGTTCAGAGAACTCTGTCGTACATTCCATATAATGTGTCACCATACAGAACATTACAGGATTCTTGTTCTGGCTGATGCTCAGTTGCCCGAAAGAACACACACAACGTGGAACCCGCATCTGTGACACATATTAGATAAACCGAAGGAGGAGGGGTAGAAAGGAAAGCGACTACTGACATCAGCTGCATCAGCACGTTGTACGGCATCAGCGACGACGTTTAAAAGTGTGTGCCACCCGGACACAGTACTTATCGCAACTGCGCGGACTGTCTCGGAACGCCTTACGACTGACTCGTATTCCTACCTAGCGCCTTCTACCCTTATGTCCTTCATGCTCGCTGCTTTGAGATTCCCGCAGGAGGTCGGACGTAACTGCGCATCTGCACTGAATGTGGCTCGTCGAAATGGCTCGCACAACTGCGATTAAAGCTGTATCCGAATGACGCAGCGGTTAACGGCTCTTCAGGAGAACCTGGGTTCGAATTCCTGTCTGGCACACGTTGTACTCGTCGCCGCAGATGCTGCGTAAAGTCCTGATGAAGATGATATTAATAATCCCGGCACTTTCCTTTCCTTCTCTTTCTCCGCCTTTCTCCTACAATTTACATGTCTGAAACAACAGCAACCACACATTCACGTAATTGATACGCCTCGAGAGGCAAAGAATGCAGCACATCCAACGAGGCTCCGCAATTAAGTCCGACCTCCTACAGGAATCTCGAAGTAGCGAGCATGGAGGATATGTGTAGGAACTGCGGACAGGTGACGCTACGTGTGAATGTAGGTTGGTCGTGAGACATGCCGGGACAGGCCGCGCAGCTCTGATAAACTTGTGTCCAGGTGATGCAGCGGTTGACCCAACTACCTAGTACGAGATCGTGGGTTCTAATGACGATCCGGCACACATTTTCACTCGTCGCCACTGATGCTGCGTAACGTTCTGATGCAGCTGATATCAATAGCCTCATTCGTTTCCTTTCTCCCCCTCCTTCAATTTACGTATTATGATTCCACTCTATTAACATATTCATACAATACTGGCCTGTATTTTTTTTTTCTGAAGTCACAGCATGTTGACGTACATTCAGTTTCTTTATTTGTTCTTTGTGTATATCTTCTTCAATGGAGTTTGGTCCAACACCACTTTGATTATATTTCGACCCCTCTTTTTACATTCCTGCAACTTCTCAGGGTCTGTTTAAAATAAATTTCATGCACAAAGTCTCTGTGGTTTGATCACTGTATTGAAGTGTCTCGGTTTCTTGTATCTTGAGAAGCAATTTTTGTTACAGTGGTCTTCAGTAAGTCTGGAGGCTGATTTCATTTTGTGGTAACGAATTTCGTGTCTAACCTTTCCCATCGCCTAGGTACACGAACCAAAAACCTTCGATTTATGTTCCGTTTGTCGCGACCACAATGCTGAATGCAAGAGAATGAGGCTGCGATCGTGAGACGAGTTTCAAAGGAGCCGAATATAAAAAGTAAAGTAAAAGTAGCTATTGGGCTCCTAAAACAAAGATATTTGAGTGTTAGTGTTTGGCTGTGCTCACAGTAATCATCATCTATATGAGGAGTTTGGACTTTTGGTCCATTCCGTCTTCTTGAACGGTGGTCAAGCCGTGTGTTCATTGCTCTTCCTTAAGATCTTTTTCGTCGTGGTTTGTATTGGTTTACTGTTTCAGTGATTCTTAAATCGGGCGTTTGGTTGATGTGATTTTCTCCACCTTAATCGATTTTTAATTGTATCAATTGCGTTTTGCATATTCAGTTCACCTCGACTGTCTTCATCTCTATTTTTACCGATTAAAATACAGGGTGACGCGAAATTCGGTTAACACTTAAAAATGCACTACTTCACGGACTAATGTTGGCATAGAGGTCAAACCTGACGCACACGCCTCACTCAAATTACATGATTTCATTGCACCCGGAAACAAATGCAAAAATGTGATGTACTGTTGATGTACTGCTTCTCAAACTGTCAGCGCCACGGGTGCGAGAGACGCCAACATGCAACGGAATCACATCATTCCTAGCATGCCTGTTATCGGCTGCTGGAATGTATGCTCATGCAGCTGGTACACGTGAGAAAGATCTCTTGTGCACACCTTTTGATGAGGTCTGCATGCTGAGCTACCACACCAGTCATGCTTGGCCTCTCAGGTTCCTGACCTCATTCCGTGTTATAATTCGTTGTGGGGTTACCTGAAGTCTCAAGTCTACCACGATTGTTCATCTCCGTTCGGGATGCTAAAAGACAACATCCGACGGCAGTTTGTATCTATACCTGCTGAAGTGCTGAACTGTGTTGTTCCCAACATTCTTTCTCGAATCTACGTATTGTTGATGAATGACGGCCGACGCGTTGCGTATTTGTTGTAAAGAACATTGTCTTAGTTAAAAATCAATTGTTATCCTAATTATAGGTTTTGCATCGCACACAGCGCCATCTGTTTGTCATGTTGTGCAATTTAATTATCACTACAGGCGTATATGTTAATTCTTACCTCTCTAACTATATTATTCCATTAACTAATGAATTTTCAGATGTTAACGGACTTACGGCGTCACCCTGTATATCCAGATATGTATTCAAGGATGTTCATTTCACATGCTTCTATTTTCTTTTCAACTATATTATTAAGAGTCTAGTTTTTGTAAACATAGAGTAGTGCAGATGTAATCCTAGTCATACAGGTCTTCAGCAGAATATCTCTGTGGAGTACTTTTCTGCCAACGTTCTGCGTTTAGTTCCACAGAAATAGTTGGATGGGTCTAACTAATATTGTATTCAATGATTTAATCCATATCTTACAGCGCACCCTAAATATTTAACCGTATTAACATGCTCTATGATCTGGAAGTCAGTTTCTCTCTTAACTCGCATGAGTTGGTGTTCTAACAAAACCTTGATTTTGTCTTTGTGGTGGAAATTTTCAGTGATATTCTCTGGCTGCCTTACTTAAACTAAGAACAGCTTTGTGTAGGTCGCTTTCGTTCTAATACTTTGTCAGCAAAAAGCTGTGTGCTAACATCAACATTATTAATTTTAAAAATGTTTTACTTTCTGTAAACAAGTTTTGGTTACATTGCCTCTATATATACGAGGGGGAGTCGAAAAGTTTCTAGCCTAACGAATAAAGAATGACACAAATTTCATAATACCATTATATTTTTCAGTTTAATTCCCTTGTACACTAATACACTTGCAGGCACGCCCAGATCACCTCTGTAAACCATTCAAATGAACGGTCTTCGATTTCGAGTCCAAGGAAGCGTTCGCAACAACAATCGCAGCTTAATCATTGTCAAATCGTCGTCCTTTGAAGTCTTTTTACGTTCGGAAAAAGAAAAAAACGTCTGACGTGGCTAAATCTTGAGAATCTGGTGGATGACTTAACAATCTGAACCTGCAGTCACGCAGAGTTTTCAGTGTTGCCAGCGCTTTGTGCGCCGCTGCGTTATCCTCGTGCAAAAGCACTCCTGGCGCTCATTTTCCACACCCATTTTTCTTTGTCTCTTCTTTCAAATGGCGCAGGAACGTACTATTTTATTATGCATTGGTAGTTAGGCCCTCTTGCTAGTAATTCATAATAATTACCCCTACTGCATCCTAGATGACCGATGCCATCAATTGACTGGCTGATTTTTGCACCTGGATTTTCTTGGAGTGGGGGATGAAGAGTGTTTCCATTTTTGTGACTTTTTTGTCTCACAATCAAACTGGTGAACCCACGTTTGTCCATTGTGATATACCTTGCAACAAAGCCGTCTCCATCCGCTTCAAATTCTTCACCGCACTGCACACGGTCTAGTCTCTGATATGCATTCTATTCTTTCGGGACCCAACGAGACGAAACTTTCCGCATTCCAAAAATATCCACAACAATGTCATGAGCACGCCAATGAGAGATTCCAAATGTGTTTTCAATATGTATGACGACCCTGCAGAATCGTATCGTGAATTTCAGTGACTCTTTCATCAGTGGCAACGGCGGCAGGCCATCCACTCCTTGGTGCATCTCCCAACTTGTTCTAACACGTATGAAGTCGGACACCCAGTTTTCCACTGTTGCACAAGACTGAACACTGTCCTTAAGTGTATGCCGCATGTCCTCTTCAACTTTCTTGTGCGTCATTCCCTTAAAATGAAGATATTCAATCACAGCATAATTCTTGATTCTCTCGATATTCGCCATTGTGCTTTCACTACAGTATTTAATGCATTCTAGCGGCAAAAGTAACGAAGCTGCAGTTGCGAAATTTGACTTTCATATCCAGAAAGGGTCAGCTTAAAAGTAGGCGGTGGTGTTTGTGCGAGGTATTAAGGTTACTATCTCAGGCTACAAACTGTTCGACAGCCTTCGTATATACAGGGTGAGTCAATTGCCCTTCCACTATGTTTTATGCAACCTACAATGCCTTCAAATACCCCACACAAGATTTTCATACTCTCTCACTAACTGTATGCAGTTAGCTCCACAGAAAAACTGAGTAAGACTTCTTTGCATGCAATTTAACGTAATTGAATTTTGTACTGGGATACGGTTATGCTAGAGGCTGTTGAGGTGTCAGCTCAGAGGGGTGTTCTGAACACAAATTTCGACACAAAGCAGCTCAATAAGCTCTGGAGTGGAAGGGGTAGGCTAGCAATAGAACAGTGCATCACCATTGACTAGACACTCATTTATTGAACACATAAGTCAGATATTACCCAAAAGGAACAATCAGTACAAAATTACAAAATAATATTCTTTTCCTTTAAGTCAAACAAAAATTTATACAGGCAAATAGCAATCATTTAACTGAAAGCCTTTTAAGAAAGCAAGACTTAAACTCATATTTAAATAGGCTCTGACCGAGCACATATTTTAAAACGAAATACTTTCTCTAAGGAACCAGCGATTAAAATTAATTACATAATCCTCAACAACCATATTACATCCAAGACATTTAAGATTAAACAGTGATGTATAACATCAGGGAGCTGCAGTCCCAAGTTTTAAGCAGCACGTTTCAGATGGACTGCACTGCAACAGTACAATACAAGTCCCTCAGAGGATTTCCCCAGACAGGAAGTTATTGCCGCAATCGATAAAATATGAACATCATTCCATGTACAGACCTAAAACAAACTAAAAGCTCTCTTAACTTTGGTACAGTTAATTCCCTTTCAACATAATATACTTCACAAGTCTAGCCCTAGGACGGCACCGACACACCGCACTTTAGCACGCGAAAAACTACAGCGATGCACTCATCATGTCTCCTTAGAAAATCCAAGAACAGAGAGCCGGCTCCCCAATAGCGGAACATTTAACCACGCGCAGCGTGCGGGTTTGCGGGATGCTGATCTCGCCCTTAACCTCAACACCAGTTCAAATATTAGCCAGCCTACAATCTTGAACCACCGTACGCATTCCTTCAGTTACTGCATAGAAAGCCAATGTGATAGGCAAACAGAGCAGCATATGATAAAAGCTTAAGCAATTTCCTTACTAGACAACCCTTATGAATAGCAGCCATAATTTTTTTTTAACGTGAGCACACCCACAATCAAAAGACAAACATCATAAGGGCAGTAGCACGTAAGCCAGTAGCAATGGTAACTTCTGCTTGAATTGGCTACAAATCAGCGCGTAATTTAACACACCAGAGAACAGTCTTTACAATATAACCAACAATACAATAGCATATAACTCACACGTGTACTTCCCGACGATTTCGATTCGCAAAGCCATAGACAAAACGTAGAAAACGTATCACTTAGACCAACATAATGGTGCTCCCTCAGTTACCCCAAATCACTGACTCCCTTAGTTGCACAGCAAAGAACCAGACCTAATGAAACCACCACAATTTTCTCCTCTAAATTGTCACAGTACAAGTGAGACTCAATCACAAGTGTAATTGTACATCACCAGTTCCCGTGTAGTCAATACAAGCGCCTGATTTTCACCCGTTTATAACGGCAGGCAGAAACAATGTACGGAAAAGAGCGAAGACACAAGCTCTTACCAATTCTCTTCTCCGAAAGCAGCCACCGCAACTCTCGGGAACCATTGGGACATCCAATGCAAAATCGTTACTCCTTCACACAAATTACAGGACGCCCGCTTCCCGTTGCTTGCTACGGCGCCTTCAGTTCAGAGCCAACTTGTATATCTCCATGCGATAGGTCCGGTCCCGCATTCGCTGCGTCAACCAGACAGCCGTCTTCCACCCCCCCCAGGAACCCGCCTCGTTACTCGTCGCGTAGGCCCCAGAGGGCGCTGCTTACCGCCTTGAGCGTGGCAGGAAAGATAAACCACCATAGTGGCACTATCGATATGAGCCGCCACGGCTCAGCTGTACTACTTTTGGAATTAGTCAAGAAAATCATAAAAAGTAACGTTCAAATGCGATTTTCGTGAATAACTCTAAAACCGCGGCCTTCATCGAAAATGTATCCCAGTACAGAACTTAACTACATTAAATTTCCTACAAAAGAATCCTGTTAATTTTTTCTGTAGGACTAACAGTCTGCGTTTAGCAAGCTAGAGAATTCGAAAATCTTGTGCGTCCCGTTAGTAGGGGGTTGTGGGCTGCATAAAAAACAGCGTTGGGGGCAGATGAATCATCTTTTGTGTATATATTTATTTCAGCCGTGTCTGTGTTTGCTGCACGCTGTTTCTATTTGTGTTTCGTTATTAATGCACAAAATTTGTGCAGCTTTTAGAGGATGAGGTGGGATCCCCGTGTTACTTACACGCTGCAATTATATTATCTATTATTCTAAGCTGCAAAGACGTCTAACTGACACACACCGTGAAGCCGGCAGAAGCTGCAGACAGCATTAGCCAGCTCCAGGAAGATTACGTCACTCAGAGTGCTACAGTGCACAGAGTCTGTGGGCTGGGGCAGCCACAACGGGCCCCGCGCTAAGTGCTGGGCGGCCGCGCAGTGCCCGCTAGGGGCCCGAGGGCTCGCGTTTCCCACCGTAACGACCGCCGCCGCCGCCGCCGCCGCCGCCGCCGCAGCCGCAAAACTCTTCTTGCGCGGACAGTGGCGTCATTAGGCCACGGAGACGGGCCTCGGCATCCCACGTCGGCAAAAAGGCCCACAGGGGTTCTTGCGCCGCCGCCGGCCGCGTCCGCTGCCGCTATCAGCGCCTTACAGCGTCCGAGCACGCCGACTCGGAGCTCTAGGACTCAAGTAAGGAGTCCGTCTGTCGGTGGCTATGCCCATAATTGAAGACTGTTCGGGGAAGTTATTTTAAATCACACATTAAAAATGTATTCACACAAAAGGCTATTAACGTACCGACGTTCGAGCTTGGCACAGATTCACAAAAGAAAAATATTGATATTAGCACACCTAATATTGTAAAATAGACTTACTCACTTAGGCTCTGTCGGAATTCCAGCTAAATTTTATGTTGAATACGTGGAACTACCTTCTCTCCTAGTTCATATTTATCATGAATCTCTAACGTACTGAAGAGTTTCGCGAGGCTAGAAAAGACCACATGGTACTATTTTTTACGAAATTGGCAATAGACTGGATGCCCAGTGTTAGAGACCAACTAGCATTTTCCTTGCTGTTTCGCCTGTGCATTTGTTTCATACATATATTGAACACACCTCCTCGACCGCCTCCCATCGTCCACCTCATCCATCTATGTCTCGTCCTCCCCACTCTGTCTCTTCATCTTCTCCTCCCCCTCTCTTTGTCTAACTTCTCCACCCCTCTCTCCGATCATATCTTCCTCCTTCCACACACTGACCATATCCTCCTCCTCCCTTCGTTCTTCCTATCTACACCATTCCCTCTCCCATTTTCACCTCCCAATGCCCCTCTACACCTTCCATTTACCTCATGCTTCTCCCATTCCCCCCTTCTCCCTGCCTATTTCGTCCTATACCTGCTCTGTTTATCTTGTCCTCTATTTCAAAATGTCCCCAACCATAGCATGTATAACCTATGTATTCAATTTCAGTAGAACAGTCTGATACTGCTCCCTCAACACGCTTGTTAAACATTGCAAGCTGCATATCAGGGGCCTGAAAATCATTTATTTGACCCTAATGTGAAGGCCATCATGCAAAGCAGCTGTAAAGCAGGCCAACAATACTCTGATGCAACATACCTGATGCCTGTCATATAGGGCAGCCTACATGTCAGGCTCTTAAAACTTTCTTGCTCCTGACATGTACTATGTCCTGCAAAGCAGGTTGCAGAAGACTGTTGCTGTTTCCACAAAACATATCTAATGTCCAAGGCAGCCTGTATGGTAGGGGTTGGAAAAACATATTTTTATGCGTATCTCTGCTCCTATTAGAGCTAGGAGTTAATGAACTCAACACTTTTGATGCTCGTGAAGCCGGCTGTTAGTATGTTAAAGTTTTGTGAAATATATCTACAGGTGTGGGAGGAGATTCTGGACGTAAACACTTACACTATGTTTTTTTATATTTGTGTAACAGATGTCACAAACGTCTGCTACAGTATCCTATAGCGTATTGTCATATATCGCTAAGCAATATTCTACTATTTTAGTATGGCTTTTTTGCCATTATCTAGTGGAGTATAGCAGAGCAATGTGCCTGTGAAGACAGTCTGCACATGACACAGGGGGTGGTATGATGCCAGAAGCATCTCTATAGCCTCTTTAATCAGAAGGAACACAGTTGCTCGAGGGGGAGGGGTTAGGGAGTGCATGGAACTCTGGCAATAGCCTGGTCCACAGTTATCGAAAGGTGAGCTTGTGCCTGCACCACTGGGGCCCTCATATAAAAAGTTATGGCGTCATTCTTTCCTCCTCTGTGCAGTTTCAAAGGTTGAGACACTATGGAACCATTTCGCAGTATGGGAGCACCTATTCTGTTTGCTCTATAAATTTTCTGCAGCCAATAGTATTGTATTATTCTGGAGAGAGTTGTTAGTGAGTGAGGCTGACCAATCACGAAGACATATTCGACGGATTGCCGACTCCTTGTTCAATAACGCATGTTTTCTTGTATACAAAAGGAGGGATGTTCTGCAGACTTTCTTCTGCTTTCTCTTGAAATTAGCAACAATTCTCGCCAGTCGCATTCGCAACAGCACTCCCTCCATATAGAATTTTTCAGAGAGCAGAGACCTGAGAGCCATGTTCTAGAATTTTGGGCATTTTGGTCGTGGGCAGTGTGTTCTGCTTCCGGGCGACAGAGAGGACATCATCCCCAGCCACCTTTTGGCGTCGGTAGGCGCATGGTAGTTGTTGAAAGGCAGCACAGTTGCAGTAGCATGACTCACATTCTGTACAACTTGTTACTTTCTTGCTTGTATTTATTATTTTTGTCATATTTGTGGATTCCTTTCGTAACGTTGACTTTTATTACGCGAAGGGGTCCAGATAACCAGATCTTGTTGTGCAGGCTCAACACAGTCTTTCACAGTCTTTGGTAACTTCCACAGTGTGAACGCCATTTTGTATTTTAATATGAATTACAAAAGTCTTTGCTCTCCGTTAATGTCGTTGTGATTTACATCAATCAGTTGACACCTTTAGTGCCTAGATCACATCTACATAACACAATAAAAGTATGACGACTAGCTAGTTTCGGTTGTAAGTAGCGAACATTTTCAGATCAGGAACATATTAAATGATGGTTGAAAGACTGGATGAAAATGTAATGATCATCATGCAGAGGCATGCATTATGTATAAAGCAATACGGATAAGAATTTTTCTAGTAACAAACAACGAAAGAGAGTCAGGCAGTTCACAATACTCATACGAGACGCAGTTTGAACGAATTGATTCTATCAATAAAATCTAACGTGTCATTTATTTTTCTGATACAAGCAGTTTATGCGACCTGTGTCTCAACAAATATGTTGTAGAGCTTGGCTCAGTCTCGTTGTTGCTGTTATCCCCAAATTTCCTATCGATGTTGCTCTCTACACAAATGCATTTCACTGCCTGATTACTATTACCGGTAATTTAAATGTGTTCATTCAGCATTTAATACACTCCTGGAAATTGAAATAAGAACACCGTGAATTCATTGTCCCAGGAAGGGGAAACTTTATTGACACATTCCTGGGGTCAGATACATCACATGATCACACTTACAGAACCACAGGCACATAGACACAGGCAACAGAGCATGCACAATGTCGGCTCTAGTACAGTGTATATCCACCTTTCGCAGCAATGCAGGCTGCTATTCTCCCATGGAGACGATCGTAGAGATGCTGGATGTAGTCCTGTGGAACGGCTTGCCATGCCATTTCCACCTGGCGCCTCAGTTGGACCAGCGTTCGTGCTGGACGTGCAGACCGCGTGAGACGACGCTTCATCCAGTCCCAAACATGCTCAATGGGGGACAGATCCGGAGATCTTGCTGGCCAGTGTAGTTGACTTACACCTTCTAGAGCACGTTGGGTGGCACGGGATACATGCGGACGTGCATTGTCCTGTTGGAACAGCAAGTTCCCTTGCCGGTCTAGGAATGGTAGAACGATGGGTTCGATGACGGTTTGGATGTACCGTGCACTATTCAGTGTCCCCTCGACGATCACCAGTGGTGTACGGCCAGTGTAGGAGATCGCTCCCCACACCATGATGCCGGGTGTTGGCCCTGTGTGCCTCGGTCGTATGCAGTCCTGATTGTGGCGCTCACCTGCACGGCGCCAAACACGCATACGACCATCTTTGGCACCAAGGCAGAAGCGACTCTCATCGCTGAAGACGACACGTCTCCATTCGTCCCTGCATATACGCCTGTCGCGACACCACTAGAGGCGGGCTGCACGATGTTGGGGCGTGAGCGGAAGACGGCCTAACGGTGTGCGGGACCGTAGCCCAGCTTCATGGAGACGGTTGCGAATGGTCCTCGCCGATATCCCAGGAGCAACAGTGTCCCTAATTTGCTGGGAAGTGGCGGTGCGGTCCCCTACGGCACTGCGTAGGATCCTACGGTCTTGGCGTGCATCCGTGCGTCGCTGCGGTCCGGTCCCAGGTCGACGGGCACGTGCACCTTCCGCCGACCACTGGCGACAACATCGATGTACTGTGGAGACCTCACGCCCCACGTGTTGAGCAATTCGGCGGTACGTCCACCCGGCCTCCCGCATGCCCACTATACGCCCTCGCTCAAAGTCCGTCAACTGCACATACGGTTCACGTCCACGCTGTCGCGGCATGCTACCAGTGTTAAAGACTGCGATGGAGCTCCGTATGCCACGGCAAACTGGCTGACACTGACGGCGGTGGTGCACAAATGCTGCGCAGCTAGCGCCATTCGACGGCCAACACCGCGGTTCCTGGTGTGTCCGCTGTGCCGTGCGTGTGATCATTGCTTGTACAGCCCTCTCGCAGTGTCCGGAGCAAGTATGGTGGGTCTGACACACCGGTGTCAATGTGTTCTTTTTTCCATTTCCAGGAGTGTATGTACATGAACTAAACATGGTTGTTACTTACGTTCGGAATTAGCTAGCCATCACCTTTTCATCGTCCAACGATTTCTATGACTTCTTTTTAAATTTTAGTAAATTACGTAGAGGTCCCTTTCTCACCATTCCTGATAATGTCGGGCATTATTTGTTTATGTTCGTCATTAGAGCAAATAAACGAATGTTAACCACACTTTATCCTGTTTTAAAGATTGTTTACCATGAAGTAGAACTTGTCCTGATTTTATTCCCAGCTAGTTTATTTCACCATGTCGACATTGTCCTTGTACACACCGGTCTGCTGCAAGGACGAGTTACTTGCAATTTTTCCAAAGTTACGAGCATTTCACCCACTCGTCTTACATCAGTACGATTTAGTTTCAACGGATACGCACTGTCAAAGCAACGGGCTTCGCACTCTCTCGACTTCCGTCAGTAAACCTTACTCTTTAGTGTAGTTGCGTGAAAGCAACGAGCATTACACGCTTTCTACTTATGTCACCGGACACACTGGCTTAACCGTTCAACATTCTAAGTTTAGACATTACGACTTTCCTGGAACAAAACAAGGTCCCCCCAAACAGTCATCACGGATATTCCACAAGATTTCGGGATTGCAGCCGGATCTCATCGACTTCTTTCCACGATATTTCGGCTGACAACCTTACAGCCATCTTCAGGCGAGTATTTGACACTGGAGATTGCTAGTGCAAGTCGCTCTATTTATACTTAAAAGTGCCGCAGGCGCGCATGCGCAAGTTACCGTAGCATGCGCGCCACCGGTCGATTCCAAGGCCCTCTACAATATTACTGCATCTATGGAGCGCCAACGAATGCGTGAAAAAAGTAAAACATGCACGCAGACGTGTCCAAAACAATAAAATGCAAAATTTCAATATTAAAATTAAAATTACTTGTCGCTCGACATGTCAGAAGCCATAAAAAGTTTTCTTTTGGTTGAAATTAAAGAAATCAACGGATCCCAGGCCTTATTCAATGAAAAGCCGCCATCACGATTAACGAGATTTTCCGCTAAACGTATTTCCACGCATTCCTTCACAACTGAATCCCAGAAGGATCTCGATGGGGCCAAGATTTTCGTGGCCGAATAATCCATAGTATGTCCCGTGGAAATACAATGTTCGGCTATGGCCGACTTACTAGGCTGTAAAAGGCGAGTGTTTCGCTCATGTTCAACGCAGCGGTCGTGTACTGTGCGTGTGGTTTGACCAATGTAGGCTTTTCCACACTCGCAAGGTACTTTATAAATTCCAGCCTTCCGTAATCCCAGATCATCCTTGGCTGAGCCCAGAAGAGCACGAGTCTTTGTAGGTGGCCGGAAGATTGCTTTCACACGATGTTTCTTTAAAATTCTGCCTACTTTCGATGAAATGTTCCCGACATATGGGAGAAATGCTCTGGACTTAAACACCTCCATATCCTCTTGATCTTGTGGGTGGTCACGTTTTTTCCTCCTTAAAGCAGTACTGACCTGATGTGCAGAATATCCATTATGTTGAAATACCGATTTCAAGTGCTCTAATTCGTCTGCAAGGCTGTCTTTATCAGACACGACATGTTCCCTATGCACCAACGTTCGAAGAACACCCATAGTTTGTGACGGGTGATGACAGCTTGACGCCTGTAGGTACAGATCCGTATGCGTGGGTTTTCGATAGACAGAATGCCCCAATGACCCATCCACCCTGCGTTTAACCATGACGTTCAGAAATGGTAGGCAAGCATCCTTTTCAACTTCCATCGTAAACTGAATGTTTGTGTGGATGGAATTGTTGTAAAAACCGCGAAAGCTCTTCTTCACCGTGAGGCCACACTACAATGGTATCGTCCACGTATCGCCAGAGGACTGTTTGTCTCAACATCGCCGAATTTCAAGAGTCACAGTCATCACGGATTTAGAAAAAAACTACGCGCATGTAGCACAGCCTGATTTATTCATACGAGTTGTGTAGCAGACGATACATGAACAGGTACGTTCCGTCTTCCTAGATCTCCGTAGTTTACTCGACACTGTACCACATCGCCAGCTACTAAATAAGATACTATCATACGCAGCATTTTCGCAAATATATGCCTCACTGGAAGAACATTTGACTAACAGAACCAGTACTATGTACTCTATGCCGCATATTTCACTGACACTTAAGTAACATCGGGGACATCTAATGTTTTTAATACGCACAATGACAAAACGATAATCGTTTACAACGTACCGCAGTAATGTAGAGGGAGTCGAGACGAACAGTTTTATATAGGACAAGTCGGGAAACTATCATAAATTGGCCAAGGAAAGCAAATTACATAAAGGGCCCTTTTTCTCCATTCCTGATAGTATCGGTCGTTATTAATTTATGTTCGTCATTAGAGCAAATAAACAACTGTTGACCACACTTCATCTTGATTTCAAGATTGTTTAACATGACGTACTGATGTATAAAAAATTGTCACTGCCCGGACAACCTGTCATATTCGACTGTCTATCTGCTTCATTGTGTGTGTGGCTATTCACGGTTACGGCACGTGCGCGGTGCCCAAAATTTTGAGTATTATATGTAAATTGAAGGTGTATAAGGGAAGAGAGGAAAAGAAGGGAGAGGATCAGTTTCAGCTGTATAGAGACATTAGGCGGAATCAGGGGCGGCTAGTGATGATGTATAGCTGACCGGGACTCGAACATAGGATTGCGCTTCTTGCTACGCAGGTACGGTAACCACTGTGCCAATCGGGAGACAGCGTTGTCGTAACTGCACGTACTACCTCGGCACACCTCACAGCCGATCCACACTCGCATCGAGCGACACCTGTCCGCTGTCGCTCTCCATTTCATTCTTGTTCACTTTCTGAGATTCCCATAGGAGGTCGGACATATTTGTACATCCGCTCTGAAGATGGTGGATCCGTTGCCCAGCTAGGCCTATCGAATTGTGCAGTATGAATGTGTGGTGTCTGTTCTTTCGGACATTTCCGAAAGAACATACTCCGCGCTTTCATATAATATTGAGTTTCCTCTCGCTCTCAGCGAGCAACCGACTTTCCATAGACAAGAAATGAATACCACTTTTTTGTAGGAAATTTAATGTACTATAATATTCTACTGGGATATGTTTTTGCTAAAGGCAGCATTTTTCGAGTTATTCAATAAAAACATATGAAAGTGGCCTTCAAACGTCCTCCCCCTTTCACAATCACCCCTCACAGGTCACGAATTTTATTTGTTCTTCATGACACTCGCTCCCACCATTGTAAAAAAATTTGTGACCGCTGGGACAACCTCTCATATTCGTCTTTCCTTCTGCTTCATGGTGTGTTTGGTTATATGTACATATATAGTAGTGGTCTCCAGTCCGAAGACCACTTTGAGGCAGCTATAGAGACTGGTCTGACCGGTGCAAGCCTCTTCATCTCTGAACTGTAGCAACCTAGGCCCGTTTAATCCTGTCCAAGCATTGGTCTCTCCCCTCCACCAAATTATTCCCTGCAGACTTTCTTCAATTATCAAATGGACAACTTCCTGATGCAACAGCTGTAAGTAGGCTGTTTAGATTTTTATATTGGTAATGCCACGTAGCGCTCTATATGAAAATCACTGGCTGTGCTGTGTGCAGTCTGTGGCTAGTTTGCATTGTTGTCTGCCATTGTAGTGTTGGGCAGCAGCAGCTGGATGTGAACAGCGCGTAGCGTTGCGCAGTTGGAGGTGAGCCGCCAACAGTGGTGGATGTGGGGAGAGAGATGGCGGAGTTCTGAAATTTGTAATACTGGATATTATGAATTGCTATGCATATTATGATTTTTCAACACTATTAAGGTAAATACATTGTTTGTTCTCTATCAAAATCTTTCATTTTGCTAACTATGCCTATCAGTAGTTAGTCCCTTCAGTAGTTTGAATCTTTTATTTAACTGGCAGTAGTGGCGCTCGCTGCATTGCAGTAGTTCGAGTAATGAAGATTTTTGGTGAGGTAAGTGATTTGTGAAAGGTATAGATTAATGTTAGTCAGGGCCATTATTTTGTAGGGATTATTGAAAGTCAGATTGCGTTGCGCTAAAAAATATTGTGTGTCAGTTTAAGCACAGTCTCGTATACAATTTTTCAAAAGGGGACGTTTCATATGTCGACCCTTAGCCTAGGATACCTCACTGGAATCTTCTGATTATTTTCTTGTAGTTTGTGTAATTAGTGTAGCTTTTGTTTATTGCTAGCGCGTAATTATAGAGAGAATTTCCTTTGTAGTTGTAGTTTTTCATTGTTGTACACAGTTGTGGCATGCATTTAGATTTGCACCAAGTATTTCGCAGCTGCGCTTGCAATTAACTAGATATTATTTTCAGTGCTATGTTAATGTGTTCTCTTATTTTTGCTCTTCAAATTGTGCTTTTCTGTGTTATCGTGTGAAATGTTGTGACAATAATGGCGTGTGAAAAACGTAACACTAGGCTCCAAAGTAAACTGAGAAATAATAGTGACGATGAGCGTAGCTTATCAGCACCACTGTGTAGTGCATTAACAGACATTCGAAGTAGTAATTTGGTAATTATGCATAGGGAAATGGAGCGGGTGGCAAATAATGGTATAGACAGTGAAACAGATAGGGAACAAGGAAACATTATCGATCGATCGGTCGGCAACAGCTTGCCTCAGGATTCCGAAGTGACAGAACACAATATTGCAAATACTGTAGACTTAGGTTTTGGGTCCTCACCGTTTTCTCAAATGAGTCAAGACACATTTTCTGCTTGTCAAAATGTGAATGTTACCGGTGAAAATGCACTGCCAAAAAGCATAGAGAAACAGATTCCTGACACTAATATATTATTATTGCAATTAATGCAACAAATGGAACAAAATCAGAGACAAATGGGACAAAATCTTCAAAAGTTAGACACAATGGAACTAAATCAGAGACAAACACAGCAAAAACTTCAAAAGTTAGACACAATGGAACAACACCAGAGACAAACACAGCAACAGTTAGATGCAATGGAACAAAATATTCACACCACGCTTGAACAAACACGTGAGGATTTAACTACTGAGTTACATAACATTGAATCGAAATGTCAAAAGGTCTGTAATGACGTAAAAACACAAATTTGTGAGCATTTTCAACCTATTTTTTCGCGGCATGAAAATGCATTAGAGAATCACGAAGCAGCCATAAAAGAACTGCAAACCATTGTTCATGAAAATCATGAGACCTTGTGGGCTAAAATTGACTCAGTTGCATCTACCGATTCAGTTACGCAACTTGCAAAAACTCAGGAAAACTTAAAGGACACATTAGATTCGATTTCAACACAAATGGACACTCTGAAACTTGGTTCAGAAAAACACACTGAGGAAATGTGTTCACTATCGGAGAAAGTAGCCGAAATTTCGGATCAGGTAACTAACTTATCTACAAAGTTAGATGATGATCTGAATGACACAATACCCGTAGCCTTCACTGACACAGAAGAGTATGAACAAATTAGAAAATTCAAACAAAATCAAAATCAAATCAATACACAGTACAAAAGAGAAATCCGGGAAGTACAAGATCAGTTGGCACAAGTAATACAAAAATTTCATATTTCAAAGGACACTCGCGTTCCAATACGGGAAGAGGGACATAGAAATACGGAACAGCCACAAAATAACACAGGGCACTTCGGAAATTATGAAAGAAACTGCAAGGTGCACCGAATTTTGAAATGGAACCGCCGAAACGACGTTACAATGACCGATATGCGACTCGCCGACATAATGATTTTGACTATAAGCTGTTCATTACTACACGTAAATTTAAAACATTTAAGAATTCTGGCAACGACATTCATCCACAAGCGTGGCTCCATCAATTCTCTGATTGTTTTCCTCCCAAGTGGTCATTAGAGCACAGATTAGAATTTATGTGTGGCTACTTGGAGAATGAACCAGCTGTAAGAATGTGATCGGTCATTCACGATTGTCACAGTGAAGGAGATTTTTATCATGCCTTCCTCTCAGCATATTGGTCTCAAGCTATACAAGACCGAGTAAAACATAGCATCATAATGATGAAACATTTCGAACAATCTGAATTTTCCAGTCTTGTGAAATATTTTGAAGACATGTTGCAAAAGAATCAGTATCTTTCAAACCCATACAGCCCCTCAGAACTCATCCGCATTTGCTTAATCAAACTGCCTGAACATTTACGACATATTATTTTAGCAGGACGTTGCAAAGACGACATTGAAGCTTTTCAGGGACTGTTACAAGATTTAGAAATTGACACAGACAGTCGCGGGATGCGAAACCAGGAAAACAATCACTACAGGTCACATCCGTCACAATTCTGTGACGATAGAAACAATAACTGGACATGACAAGGCTATTCTCACAACACAAATCGTGACCAAAACAGACACCACCCATATGACAACCACTGGCAGAGTAATAGTTACAGAGAAAGATCGCATTTCCGTAGTAATGAATATGACAGAGACAATCATAGAAACAGACAATATGGGAACCAGAACTATTATTATCACGGGAGACAGAATAACTTGAGACGCAACAGTTCAGCGCACAGTTATGATTCAGGAAGAAATTCTCCACCAAATGATCGACAAAAAAAAAACTATGTAGACTACTGACAAAACGATAGACCTGAATTTCATCAGAACTGGCGGGACTCAAACAGAGCAGGGCCCTCTCGTCACAGTGAATTTGTAGAAGTTAGGTCTCCAAATCCCAATAACGACGCGCACCAACAGAGAGACAAACTTTTTTACAACGGCAGTGACAGATGTTGACGTAATTACACCGTTGGATAACTTCACACTTACGAAATTGTATTTTGTCTATCCTTTGTGAACTGTTCATATTTTTTCGGACCCATTGTGATATTATGAGAGCTTTGAATGATGTATTTGGTATGAGATCATGATTTTTAAAGTATGTTTGAGGCAGATGACACCTTTGACATGAGCAGAGAATTTTTTTAGGTTTTGAAATTATTGGAGGAAGCTATGACGATTTTGAGAGTTGACTGAGGTGTTCTGATGTTATTATTACGATGAGTATGTGTATTATGCTGTTGCGGTATGTTTATGATCAATAAGCTGATGCTATATGAGAAATTTGATTATGCTACATATTTATAATGATGAAATATTGAAGAATGTCGACTTATATGTATATGTGTAACAAGGTAAGGAATAAAGAGTAGTAGTTAGGCACTCTGATTTGTGAAAAAGGTTGTTGGAAACCAAGAATCGTACTTGTAAGAGTTATGAAATGTGTGTAAATGCGTAAATGTATCACAATGCCGGCAAAAAATTTTTGGACACTCTTATATGCATAAGATTTTGTTTCTACACATTTGCAACGCAAATTCTCGACCCGTGAAATTTTGTATATGAGACTGTCACTGTAGCGGAAACTGCTGTCGTAAATATTTCTGTAAGAAAGTTAAGTGACCACCTGCACGTAATGCGTCGTGGGCACCCAGCTGTGTCAGACGCTGGGAGAACAAGTCCTTAGTGAGTGCCTCGTCAGAGGCACAGGTAGAAAAAAAGAAAGGGGAGGCCATTATCCTTGCTATTGACATTTCCATGTTGAAAGCATACTGTGGAGCTCGTAATTTAAGATATTTACTAAAATGCCTAATGAAATGATTAGAAACATTTTACATCTATTGTCTTTGTAGTTGAGAGATTGCTCATTTTGTTTAATACCTGGTTTCCAGCTGTGTTGCAGCATTAGTTTTATAAAATAAAATGCATTTGCTAATGTGAACACTTTCTGTCAACAGATCTATTAAATAATTATTTTATGATCCACATTCTTCGAAAAAGGAGCTCTTGGAATGGAAAGAACAATAAGAAGGGACTGATAACAATAACTGCATATATAATTTTCTTTTCAAGTACTTGGTAATTTTTTGTAGAATTAGTTTTTGTGGTGCACCACTTTAATTACATAGACATTAAGATGTGAATATACATTTCCCTTATCTGCATTGTTGTTTCTACTGTAATATTTTTTCTGCTTGAGCTTTGTCATGTTTAGGTATAAGTTACTGCTGTTTGCCAGGCATAGTGTTACTGAATTTGACTTTGTGTTGCTCTTCTAAGCCAGTTTACTACTGATTTATTTTTCTTGTTGCTGCACATTGGCTCATATTAGTTGTAATGTTGCATTGCTTGGTAATTTAGATTTACTGTAGCTTGCTTTGCGCTTTTCCATTTTTTTGTCATTGCTGTTTGTGTTAATTGTTTTGTGCTGCTGCATTGCCTCGTCCCTTAGTTTAGCATCTGAGCTAGGTAGATTTAAGTTAGCTTAAGAGTGGGTAGCCTATAAGAGAATGAGTTGTGATGAATTTGAAGAAATGCACTGAGAGGTTATACGAGAAAAATACAGAAAGCATGCTTGGAGAGGATTTTTTTTTGTGGAAACAAATGTTAAAATAAGACGAAAGATCTATGGAATGAAGTTTTAGGTTGGACTGCAGTACCAAATGTTACACTGAAAACAAACCCTGTCCTTTCCTTTTGTGTTATCCCACTATGTGTTTGTGTACCCTCGTGTATTTGTGTTTTTCCTGTCTTTATGTGTTTAGCTGATGAGAGCTATGTTGTAGAATTTTTCTAATACTATGTTATTTACTTTGTAAATATGTTTGGACATTATTTATTCTCTTTTGTTGCTCACATGTGAAGGTGATGTTTCAAAAGTTCTACTGATCTTTATGTATGTACTTATGTCATAATTCCTGTAACATTGATGTATATGTTATTTCTATTGTTTTGTAAAGCCTGTATTACTACAAATGTTATCTGTATTGTTATGTTCTTTAATGATGTATTTTGTACCTTTGTTATTGTATTCTTCTGTTATAAAATTATAATTGACACCAGTTCATCAAATTAAGTAACTTGTAAGCATTCATTTCACTGCACACATTTCTGTTGATCACAGTATATGGACAATATGTGAGAAGTAGGGACTGATAGTGTTTGCACGTGTGTTCGTAATTCAGCAAGGGACTGGAGACAGCATTGCTGGTTCTAAGGACAATTCCAAAAACTTTGTGAGTGCACAAGTGGTGGTTATGGACTTGCTATATTATCCGCAAGACTCTTCAATGGTGATTGTGCACCTGCACAGTCACCACATATGGCTGCTGGCCATCTCTACAAGGACTACAGTGGGTCTGCCTCTCTGATGGCCCACCAGTATCATTATTTCTACAAGGACTGCAGTGGGTCTGCACCTCTGGTGGCCCTGCAATACTGTAATCTCTACCAGGACTACAGTGGGTCTACTCTGTGATGACCTACCTACCAATCTTCTTCAAAACGTCGAATGACTCTGCTGTGGGTTTGCTCTGTTGTGACCTATGACCTGTCTGCATGTCAAGAGTCAGCACTGTCTTTCCGTTGGAAGGACAACACTAGTTCTTCAAGACTGCATGGAAATCCACTACTTCTGTGTGCAATTTCTTTTAGTAATGAGACTTTGTAAAAAAAAAACTGTAATTACTACTATGATGAACAATCTGGACTGTCTTTATGGACTGTGAGAAAATTTTAGCTTTTGACCAACATTGTATAAATAAGTGTGTGCATTTGATATCTTTGTTATTGTAATTATGAAAAATTTTATCAAATCATTATCGGCCACTGCCCAAAACAATTTGTCAAATTTTTTGTGGGGAGCATGGGGGCTATGTAAGTAGGCTGTTTAGATTTTTATATTGGTAATGCCATGTAGTGCTCTATATGAAAATCACTGGCTGTGCTGTGTGCAGTCTGTGGCTAGTTTGCATTGTTGTCTGCCATTGTAGTGTTGGGCAGCGGCAGCTGGATGTGAAGGCAGGATAGACGCATCACATGCTGTGAAACGTCCCCTTTGAACACTTATACAAGACTGTGCGCGTAGCCTTTCGCAGTTGGAGGTGAGCCGCCAGCAGTGGTGGATGTGGGGAGAGAGATGGCGGAGTTTTGAAATTTGTAATACTGGATATTATGAATTGCTATGCATATTATGATTTTTCAACACTATTAAGGTAAATACATTGTTTGTTCTCTATCAAAATCTTT
Source organism: Schistocerca cancellata (assembly GCF_023864275.1). Taxonomy (NCBI): domain Eukaryota; kingdom Metazoa; phylum Arthropoda; class Insecta; order Orthoptera; family Acrididae; genus Schistocerca; species Schistocerca cancellata. Next base: position 426,439,436 of record NC_064632.1, read on the forward strand.
CATTTTGCTAACTATGCCTATCAGTAGTTAGTCCCTTCAGTAGTTTGAATCTTTTATTTAGCTGGCAGTAGTGGCGCTCGCTGCATTGCAGTAGTTCGAGTAATGAAGATTTTTGGTGAGGTAAGTGATTTGTGAAAGGTATAGATTAATGTTAGTCAGGGCCATTCTTTTGTAGGGATTTTTGAAAGTCAGATTGCGTTGCGCTAAAAATATTGTGTGTCAGTTTAAGCACAGTCTTGTATAAATGTTCAAAGGGGACGTTTCATAGCATGTGATGCGTCGATCCCGCCTTTAAGTCGAATTGTAATATAAAGTGCTTTTTCACAAATTCAATTCGGCATTTTCTCATTTGGCATTCGATGGACCCATATAATCATTAGCATTCCTCTCCAGCATCAAATTTCAAAAGGTTATATCTTTCTTTGTCTAAATTGCCTATAGCCCACATATTACTTTCATACAACGTTACACTTCAAGTAACTTTAGAAACGATTTCATAACACATAAATTTATATTAGATTCCTTTTGCTTCAGAAGTGCTCTACTTATTATCCCCAGTCTGCATTTTATTGGTTCCCTGTTTCTGACATGTTATTTGGCAAACCTCCCCTACTACATTTCGTGTCTTACTTCGCAATCTAATTCTTTCAGCGTCACCTGACTTACTTCGACTATATTTCATTATCCTTGTTTTACTTGCTTTAGTTTTATTGCTTTTAATTTTACAATCACTTTTCAAAACTGTCTATTCCATTCAATTGCTTTTTCCAGTCCTTAACCTCTTTGACAGAACTGCAATCCCATCGGAAAATCGCTATAATTTTACTTCTGTAAGGTGAGGTTCGCCTCCCTTCTTAAATTTCTCCTTGGCTTCCTTCACAGCTCACTTAGCGTACAGATTGAATAACATCAGGGACAGGCCAGAACCTAGTTTTAGTCGCTTCTCAACTACGGTTTCCGTTTCATGTCCTCCCACACTTGAAACTTACGTCTGGCGTCTGTACAAGTTGTAGTAACTGTTGTTTTCTGTAGGTTACCTCTGATGCCTTAAAATTTTCAAAAAGTGTGCTCCAGGTCACATTGTGAAAAGCAGTCTCTAAATCTACAAATACTATAACCGTAGGTTTGCCCTACTTGAACCTATCATGTAACATATGTCGTAGGGTCAGTATTATTTCTCGTGTTCCTATATTTCTCTGGAACCCAAAATGACCTACCCCAAGGTCGGCCTCTACATTCACATTCTTCTGTAAATACGAGATATTCGTGCCAATATTTTGCCACCATGACATATTGAAATGATTGTTCGGTAGTACTCACACCTGTCAGTACCTATCTTCTTTGGAATTGGAATTATTATATTCTTCCTGAAGACTGAGTCGCCGGCCGCTGTGACCGAGCGGTTCTAGGCGCTTCAGTCTCGAACCGCGTGACATCTACGGTCGCAGGTTAGAATCCTGCCTCCGGTATGAATGTGTGTGATGTCCTTAGGTTAGTTAAGTTGAAGTAGTTATACGTTCTAGGGGACTGATGACCTCAGATGTTAAGTCCCATAGTGCTCACAGCTAACTGAACCATTTTTGAAGACTGAGTGTTTCGCTTGTCTCTCGTATTTTGTACACAGGGTGGAATAAATTTCTCATGGCTTTCTCTCCCGAACGTCTCATAAATTCAGATGGAATGTCGTATACTCCACTGGTCTTTTTTAAGTAGGTGTTTCAACACCTGATCAGATTCTTCTCGTAGTACCTTATCTCCCAATTTCCTATCTCATCTTCACCTATTTCTTATTTTCTCTACGTACGATTGTCCTTAACTTTGTTAAAGTTTTAATTATTTTGAGGCCTTTAACGACCCTCTTCACGCAAAATTTTAGTGCAGCCGAGAGGAACCTGCTCTTACGACCCCACACCTGCCTAATATCATCATCCTCCTCATAATATTCCCCGTATACCACTGTCTGTAAATATCTTTCATCTTTAAGCTTGTCCTTCGTTTAAAATTTTTTGCGGAATTGTTGCTGGAAAAATAGCGGTCTCTATAATATTATAACTTACTTCAGTACACAAAGTCGAGATCGCATTTCAGTTCTTTCTTTTATTTTTGATGCCTCTTGCGATCTTTTTAGATACCTTCATGTCATGCTTTCTGTAAAGAGGAATAAAACAGTGCTTCAGTTATAATTGAATCGGACACTAAAATAATATAGCAAAAAAAGAACAGCTGATGTACCCTTGATGGCTGTATGAACCATTGGCGTGACAGGTCTATCTGTACAGGTGTGGAGAAAACTGCTCGTTAAATAGCGGAAGCCACGCCCTTTATCTCTGCCATAACATTGGTAGCCAAAGGCCGTGAGATTTGATTATATAGTGCAAATAACGTAATGTATAATTGGAGGTTTTGTCCTGCGATCGGTACGACGAAAGCCTGGTAACAAAAGAGACGATGTACATTCCACCATTAGTCGAAGATATTATTAACTCCCACTGGCAAGAAGGACGCCAGCAACTAGCATTGGAAACGATGCGGAATCGTTGAGTACTGTCATTGCCAACACACACATAATCACCTGTAGCTAGTATAATGTACTCATGTACATTTTACGCATATTAGCTGCTTGTTATGTCGTTGACTTTTTTCGGTTATAATTGTTCCTTGTTTAAATGGCTGAGTTACTACTTACAAGGAAAATACAGACCTAAAGCATGAGTAACAAGACGTACAGCCAGTTTGAACCAATGCTAAATAAATGTGTTGTTGTTGTTGTGGTCTTCAGTCCTGAGACTGGTTTGATGCAGCTCTCCATGCTACTCTATCCTGTGCAAGCTTCTTCATCTCCCAGTACCTACTGCAACCTACATCCTTCTGAATCTGCTTAGTGTATTCATCTCTTGGTCTCCCCCTACGATTTTTACCCTCCACGCTGCCCTCCAATACTAAATTGGTGATTCCTTGATGTCTCAGAACATGTCCTACCAACCGATCCCTTCTTCTGGTCAAGTTGTGCCACAAACTTCTCTTCTCCCCAATCCTATTCAATACCTCCTCATTAGTTACGTGATCTACCCATCTAATCTTCAGCATTCTTCTGTAGCACCACATTTCAAAAGATTCTATTCTCTTCTTGTCCAAACTATTTACCGTCCATGTTTCACTTCCATACATGGCTACACTCCATACAAATACTTTCAGAAATGACTTCCTGACACTTAAATCTATACTCGATGTTAACAAATTTCTCTTCCTCAGAAACGCTTTCCTTGCCATTGCCAGTCTACATTTTATATCCTCACTACTTCGACCATCATCAGTTATTTTGCTCCCCAAATAGCAAAACTCCTTTACTACTTTAAGTGTCTCATTTCCTAATCTAATACCTTCAACATCACCCGACTTAATTCGACTACGTTCTATTATCCTCGTTTTGCTTTTGTTGATGTTCATCTTATATCCTCCCTTCAAGACACCATCCATTCCGTTCAACTGCTCTTCCAAGTCCTTTGCTGTCTCTGACAGAATTACAATGTCATCGGCGAACCTCAAAGTTTTTATTTCTTCTCCATGGATTTTAATTCCAACTCCAAATTTTTCTTTTGTTTCCTTCACTGCTTGCTCAATATACAGATTGAATAACATCGGGGATAGGCTACAACCCTGTCTCACTCCCTTCCCAACCACTGCTTCCTTTTCATGCCCCTCGACTCTTATAACTGCCGTCTGGTTTCTGTACAAATTGTAAATAGCCTTTCGCTCCCTGTATTTTACCCCTGCCACCTTTAGAATTTGAAAGAGAGTATTCCAGTCAACATTGTCAGCAGCTTTCTCTAAGTCTACAAATGCTAGAAACGTAGGTTTGCCTTTTCTTAATCTTTCTTCTAAGATAAGTCGTAAGGTCAGTATTGCCTCACGTGTTCCAGTATTTCTACGGAATCCAAACTGATCTTCCCCGAGGTCGGCTTCTGCTAGTTTTTCCATTCGTCTGTAAAGAATTCGTGTCAGTACTTTGCAGCTGTGGCTTATTAAACTGATTGTTCGGTAATTTTCACATCTGTCAACACCTGCTTTCTTTGGGATTAGAATTATTATATTCTTCTTGAAGTCTGAGGGTATTTCGCCTGTTTCATACATCTTGCTCACCAGATGGTAGAGTTTTGTCAGGACTGGCTCTCCCAAGGCCGTCAGTAGTTCCATTGGAATGTTGTCTACTCCGGGGGCCTTGTTTCGACTCAGGTCTTTCAGTGCTCTGTCAAACTCTTCACGCAGTATCGTATCTCCCATTTCATCTTCATCTACATCCTCTTCAATTTCCATAATATTGTCCTCAAGTGCATCGACCTTGTATAGACCCTCCATATACTCCTTCTACCTTTCTGCTTTCCCTTCTTTGCTTAGAACTGGGTTTCCATCTGAGCTCTTGATGTTCATACAAGTGTTTCTCTTGTCTCCAAAGGTCTTTTTAATTTTCCTGTAGGCAGTATCTATCTTACCACTAATGAGATAAGCCTCTACATCTTTACATTTGTCCTCTAGCCATCCCTGCTTAGCCATTTTGCACTTCCTGTCGATCTCATTTTTGAGACGTTTGTATTCCTTTTTGCCTGCTTCATTTACTGCATTTTTATATTTTGTCCTTTCATCAATTAAATTCAATATTTCTTCTGTTACCCAAGGATTTCTACTAGCCCTCGTCTTTTTATATATGTATATATCAATAATATACTTGATTCCGAGTGGAAATGACTTAGTCCCAAAGAGCGATAAAATAAATAACAGTAGTAAAAAGCTATCCTCTATGGCCATTTACGAAATCGTGACAGTTTCACGTACAACTTATAGCCTGTTATAGTTGTAGAACTGCAGAAACATAATTTTTAAATTTTCACGTCACTGTTTACTAATTTAATAATACAATCTTACAGTGTCAATAACTAAATACGCATGTATCTTTTATACAAATGTAAAGTACACGCATATATCAAGAATCCGAAAGATTTTAGATCGTAGACAAGTCTTAGCCGAAAATAACGATAAAATTACATACAGAGACGAAGTGGTGTAGTGAAAGCGGTTCAGCATAACTCTTAGGAAAATATTTATGCTACTACTTGTAATATCATAGACTGAATGCTAGTATACAATACTTACGTTACATAAAATGTATGTCCATTATTAGAGGCTAAACTGCTGTAATGGGTAATTATAAAATACAATAATGTTGGCCAAAAATTCGATGTGTGTAAGGTACATGTTGTCATGTGAATAAGCTTCTTCCTTCTAGAAACATATACCGCTGGTAGAAGAGGAGTAAAAGGTCTCTCATGCTATGTGCCACCAGATCCAGTGGCCTTTCCGACGATGAGAGAATTTAGTTAATTTTCTATCCCTTGCTCAACTGTCTCAGTATTTGTCATTATGGTACGAGGGAGAAGGTGTGTTTGAAGTCCTCTAAGGCTGTCCATACAGGAATACCACTGAAGGAGTTCAGCGAAAGAGGACTGAACATCTCTTAAAAACAGCAATCGTGGAAGCAAAACAGATAAACATACGCACAGTTTGGTAAGCGAGGATAGAAGCGAAATACTTTAATTGATCGAAGAAATCGGTAAGCACAAAAATCTTGATATAAAGACAACACAACAGTATAATAAACTTAGGAACTGCAGTGAAACCCAGGCAGGAAGACCGTGAACCAAACAAAATTGTCGTCAGAAGTATTGTTGCAGTAACGTAGGAAGTTCAAACAACCTTCAGTGAAGTTAGAAGCATGGGCGTCAACATTAAGATTGCAGTGGTAATTCCACTGTCAATGTAGGGAGAGAGGGAGAGAGTGAAGACAGATGGAAAAGGGTACACTGAAGCAATCTAAGAGAGCAGGATTTTTCTGTTGTGATAGTAAAAGAAATAGGAACAGATATAGACGTCGTGGGTGATTACATACTGAAGACAGAGCTTTGGAAGACTTACTAATAAATAAGGCAACAGGGATGATATTTCTTCGGAAGTTTTATAATCGTTGGTGGCAGTAGTAACCAAACCACTATTCTAGATCGGGTGTAGACCCTACGAGACTGGCGACACACCGTTAGATTATCTAAAAATTTTAGATCACAAAATCCCAAAGATACTAAGGACTGACTTTTGCAACAAATATGCATTCACGTTGTTGACAAGAATAAGTTACAGAACGATGGAGAAGAAAATTTAATATCTGTCAAACGACGACGAGTTTGACTGTCGGGAAGTCAAAGGCACGGGACAGCAATTTCCGCTGTGCTGGCTGACAACGTAAAATGCTGCTAGTTAATTGACATTATATGGAAAATGGGAATAAGCTGTAGGGAAAGTTGGGTGTTATACAGTAAGTACGAGATTGAAAAGAGAACAATAACAACTGGAGACCGAGCCCGAAACGGTTGGTTACTAATGGGTGTAGGATACGTAAGCAATATTTTCCCATTACTACTCAATCTATACGCGTAAGGAGCAATGACAGAAACTAAATGGAGCTCAACAGCAGAATCAAATATTAGGATGAAAGGATATCGATGACGAAATTTCCTGATGACATTGCTGTCTCAGTGACAGTGCAGGAATTAGCTATCTAGTGAAAACATAGTATGGACTGAAAGTAAATCTAAGGGAGACAAAAGTAATGACAAATAGCAGAAATAAAATAATTATGAACATAACATAAAAACTGTTGATGACAAAACAGGCGATTTGAAGGACTTCTGTTATAATTTTGAAGCAAAATACTCTGCGCCGTGCGAAGAAACAGGGACATAAAAAACAGGCTATCACAGACATACAGGACACTCCTGGACAAATGAAATTCGGTATTGTCAAACATAGGCGCTAAATTTAGGAAGAAATTTCTGATAATATACAAGAGTATATCAATTATCATCCGCAAAATAGTTAAAAAATTTTATTGTAATAAAATAGGTAACTTTCAAGAACATCATTTGCGACGCACTTGGTCCATCGCTATACAAGCTTCCTGATGCAACATAAAAGAAAGTTTTCGGCTGAGCTGCGAGCCGGGAATACACTGTTTCTTTCACTGCTTCGTCCGAGGCAAGTCCGTGGCCCCTTTATGCATGTTTGAGTAGACCAAACAAGTGATAGTCAGAAGGGGCAAAATCGGGACTATATGAATGATGATCCAGTACTTGAAATTTGGGTTTCTGGAGCGAAAAAAGAAAAATGGTTAAAATGGCTCTGAGAACTATGGGACTTGACATCTGAGGTCATCACTCCCCTAGAACTTAGAACTACTTAAACCTAACTGACCTAAGGACATCACACACACCCATGCACGAAACAGGATTCGAACTTGTGACCGTAGCGGTCGCGCGGTTCCAGACTGAAGCGCCTAGAACCGCTAGCCACACCGGCCGGCACTTTCTGGAGCGTTTCAGCAGTGTTGGCAGCAGTGTGCGGACGGGCATTGTTGTGCAGCAACAAAACACTTTTGACAGCAATCCATGGCGTTTGCTTCAAATTGTAGGCTTTAGTCTGGCGGTAGGCATCTTACTGTAACATACATTGTTTACTGCTGTGCCCCTTTCCCCATAATGTTCCAGGACTGGACCTTGTGCGTCCCAAAAAACCGTATGCATTAGTTTTCCTGCGTACGACTGGGTCTTGATCTTTTTCTTGCACGGCGAATTTGGATGTTTCCATTCCATACTCTACCGATTACTATCCGGCTCGTAATGATGGATCCATGTTTCGTCACCAGTAATGATCCTGTCTAAGAAGTTGTCCCCTTATTTACCATAGCGATCCAAATGTTTTTTGCATATCTCCAAGAGCGTTTATTTATGCAACAGTGTGAGTTGCTTTGGGACCCATCTCGCAAAAACTTTATGAAAGCCAAGTCTCCTGTGGATGATTTCGTAGGCAGAACCGTGACTAATTTGCGGACGATGTGACACTTCGTCAATAGTTCTACATCTACATGTACATCTGCATCCATACTCCGCAAGTCACCTGACGGTGTGTGGCGGAAGGTACCTTGAGTACCTCTATAGGTTCTCCCTTCTATTCCAGTCTCGTATTGTTCGTGGAAAGAAAGATTCACAGTATGCCCCTGTATGGTTTCTAATCTCTCTGCTTTTATTCTCATGGTCTCTTCGCGAGATATACTGCTTGACACCTCGGTGAAGGTATGTTCTCGAAACTTCAACAAACGTCCTTACCGAACTAAAGAGCTTGCAGAGTCTTCCAATGGAGTTTATCTAACATCTCCGTAACGCTCTCGCTATTACTAAATGATACTGTAACGAAGCGCACTGCTCTCCGTTGGATCTTCTCTATCTCTTCTATCAACACAATCGGGTAAGGATCCCACACCGGTATACAGTATTCAAGCAATGGGCGAGCAGGTATACTGTGATCTACTTCCTTTGTTTTCGGACTGCATTTCCTTAGGATTCTTCCATTGAATCTCAGTCTGGCATCTGCTTTACCGACCATTAATTTTATATGGTCATTCCATTTTAAATCACTCCTAATGCCTACTGGAATTAGCTGCTTCCAGTTGGTGACCTGCTATATTGTAGCTAAATGATAAAGGATCTTTCTTTCTATGTATTCGCAGCACATTACACTTGTGTAAATTGAGATTCAATTGCCATTCCATGCACCATGCGTCAATTCGTTGAAGGTTCTTCTACATTTCAGTACAGTTTTCCATTGTTAAAACCTCTCGATACACTACAGCATCATACGCAAAAAGACTCAGTGAACTTCCTTTGTTATCCACAAGGTCATTTATATATATATTGTGAATAGCAACGGTCCTACGACACTACCCTGCGCCACACCTGAAATCACTGTTACTTCGGAAGACTTCTCTCCATTGAGAATGACATGCTACGTTCTGTTATCTAGTAACTCTTCAATCTAATCACACAATAGGTCTGATAGTCCATATGCTCTTACTTTGTTCATTAAACGACTGTGGGGAAATGTATCAAATGCCTTGCGGACGTCAAGAAACACGCCATCTACCTGGGAACCCGTGTCTATGGCCCTCTGATTCTCGTGGACGAACAGCGCAAGCTGGGTTTCACATGATCGTCTTTTTCGAAACCCATGCTGATTACCACAGAGTAGATTTCTAGTCTCCAGAAAAGTCATTATACTCGATAATAACACGTGTTCCAAAATTCTACAACTGATCGACGTTGGAGATATAGGTCTATAGTTCTGCACATCTGTTCGACGCCTCTTCTTGAAAACGGGGATGACCTGTGCCCTTTTCCAATCCTTTGGAACGCTACGCTCTTCTAGAGACCTACGGTACACCGCTGCAAGAAGGGGGGCAAGTTCCTTCGCATACTCTGTGTAAAATCGAACTGGTATCCCATCAGGTCCAGCGGCCTTTCCTATAATAGTTAATCATCTGTCTAAGAGAATCATTTCACGTGAGCGCTCAATGGTTCCTTCATTTGTTGCGGTAAACAGTCTTCCGGCTGCTTCATAGCGCGTAATACTTGTGCGACAATTCCGTAATTTTTCAATCCACTCGTAGACACTCTGTTGTGGCAAAACACTGTTCCCGTACTGTGCCGAAGGTCTTCGATGAATTTCGGCCCCTGATACACCTTCCGACCACAGAAAAAGGATCACTGAAAGTTGCTCTTCTTTGGTGCAAATAGGTAGCGGAGCAGCCATGATTAACAGCACGGCAACGATAACGAAACTAACCAAGCAGCTTGATCATTGCAAAGATATAACAACAAATAAACAAATCATGCTTCATCGACGTAAAACGGTAGTACTACCAAAATAAACAAAAATACAAGTAAATTGCGGATAATATTTGACTTACCCTCGTACGTATGTCTGCAGCAGTGTCGTGTGGAACCAAATCATGGATTGTTGCAAAAACAAAAAGCAGAGTATTGAAGCGATTGAGACGTTTGTATTATAGAAGGATGTCAAGAATTGAATGGATTGATTAGATAAAGAAAGAGGGGGTTCTCCGAGAAACATTGAAGAAAGGAATATATGGAAACACTGACAAGACGTAGGGACAGGTTAGTGGGACATTTGTTGAGATATGAGGGATGAGCTTTCATGGTGGTAGATGGAGCTGTAGAGTGTAAGAAGGGTGGAAGATGCCAGAAAATGGTATACACCCGAGAAATGTCAAAACTAGACATGATTGTCTTTAATGGGATTTCCGCGATCGTTCATTCAATAAAAGTATGGCATTTCAGTCGTTGATCGCTAGTTTTTATTTTCAGTGACCGTTTTCAGGCTATCTGCCCATCTTCTGATCACATATTGCAGTTACAGAGTTACTTGTCAATACCGAACTATCGGTTCGCTGTCATAACTCAGTTATGACAGCGAACCGATAGTTCTGTGTTCTGACAAGTTACTCTGTAACTGCAATATGTGATCAGAAGATGGGCAGATAGCCTGAAAACGGTCACTGAAAATAAAAAACTAGCGATCAAAGACGGAAATTCCATATTTTTATCCGAGAAATAATTCATGAAGTAGGCTCTAAGAGCTACTCCGAGAAAGCCGCCGCTGTGGCAAAGCGGTTCTAGGCGGTTCAGTAGGGAACCGCGCGACCGCTACGGACGCAGGTTCAAATCCTGCCTCGGGCATGGGTGTGTGTGATGTCCTTAGTTGGATTCAAGTATTTCTAAATCTATAGGACTGATGACCTCATATGTTAATTCCCATAGGGCTTAAAGCCATTTTTTACTCCGAGAAGAAGAGGTTGCACGAGGGAGGCTGGGCCACATCAAACCAGTCAGAACACTGATGACTTAAAAAATAAAAGTTGATTGAAAGGAGAAGCTGTAATAAGACCTAGTTAGTGAAATAATTTCTGAAAACTGAATATTTTTTGACTTTGGTCTATATGGTACGGGCTCTAACTTTACGTAAGACCAAAACCTCCTTAGATTTTTAATCACATTGATAGATAGAATTTTAAATTCTAAATCTTTGAACCCTTCACATAGAATTCTTCTTACGCTCTTTTAACGTTGCGAAACATATGGCATCCTGTCATTTATTTGTCAGTAAAGACATCAAGAATGTAAAATTGTTGAGCTCATACAATGGCTTACCAACAGTCTTCCTTCCTGTGCATCACTCGCGGCTGTAACGGAAAAGAGGGAAGTGAGCACGCGAAATACACTTTGGCAAGTTGTTTACGCAGTATAGATGTTGATGCAGCATTAATTATACCGAGAAGCTCTTCAGGAAAGTTAAATACGCCGAAGCAGCTTAAATTCGGTCTGCCAGTCTCAATCGAGAGTTTCTTGAAAATTTATTTTCGATCATTCATAGCCTTCATGTACTTCATAGCAGTTCTATTGTTTGTGAGATGAAAAGCAATATTTGGGAGCTAATAATTACTGGTAATGAGGGGAGAATGTCTTTATTGTTCGATGCTTTGTTTCAAGAGAAGAGCGGTCCCGTAAAATCTAAGTAACACTGGATGAAGATAATAAGGAAGATCTCGAGTGTTTTCGTGCAAGTGAACTGTGTACCAAAATCACTGATAATTCCAAACAATATATGCCTGATATCACTCAAGTAGGTGAGCGATCTAGAGTAATACGAAAAGTAGAAATAAATACTTCAACGCCCAAGATTGTGAATTACAGTTTAGTTTTGATTACCGGTTTCCTCAAATTTAATTGGTATCATGGGTTCACGTGAGTCACCTCTTGACACGATATATTGTACGGATGATGGAGATGTAATGAGATGTATTTGCGTAAGATCCGATGATGTCAACTAAGATTTGCTGAAAATGGTCATCAAAAATAAATTATAATTAGCGATTTGGCTACCTAAGTTTTTTTTAAAAAAATGCGTGAAATCTTATGAGACTTAACTGCTAAGGGCATCAGTCCCTAAGCTTACACACTACTTAACCTAAATTATCCTACGGACAAACACACACACCCATGCTCGAGGGAGGACTCGAACCTCCGCCGGAACCAGCCGCACAGTCCATGACTGCAAAGCCCTAGACCGCTAAGTTTTTACGTCTGTATTTCAAACTCCAAGCAACTTTAATTAAGGAACAATTGCTTCTAAAGTATTCTTTCAATACTTCGAAGTGCTGTAATGAAAACATTATTCATGATGCTGTAAGATCCCTGGCATGACACTTTTTATTCAAGTACCAAATTATTTGGAACTGTTTGAGACGCTACGGTCGCAGGTTAGAATCCTGCCTCCTGCATGGATGTCTGTGATGTCCTTAGGTTAGTTAGGTTTAAGTAGTTCTAAGTGGAGGGGACTGATGACCTCAGATGTTAAGTCCCATAGCGCTTAGTGCCATTTGAGCCAGACTTCAAGTACAATAAATCTATGAATTACTTTTGATTTTTGATGAAGCAGTTATTTTCCGTTGTAGGAGTGTAATGGACATGTTAGCTAGTTTGTTACATTCAAATTTCCCCGTCGTATCATGGAAATCATAACTTTTTTCGTCATAAAATGTTTTCACCGTTTCACCCACGTCGCGAAGAAAATAGTTCTTTCAAATTAATTGTGAGCGAAATTTCATAAAGATTAAAACAAAAACAAAACTTGAGTCAGGTATAATTGAAATTGCTTGAAGCGGAATGAACACGCAAGTACACAAGTATATACAATAGCATGCTATGACCTTAGAATCCTGCATCTGTTTATAACACACGCTGCATTAAGGTTACATACTATTCCTATACACACATCCTCTTTAACTTATGTGATTCTTTTTTTTTGGGAGTTCCAAACTCATATACACTGTTTTCAAACCACAATAAGAAGTCAATACAATATCTACAAATAGTAACACTCTCTGTAAGATCTGTTTACACAGCTCAGTTTCCAAATACAAAATGTTGGTATATATTTCAGTATGTTACACATATCAAGGAAAAACTCAACAATAACCTCGCAAACAACAGCATTCTTTATTATCGTACAAGAACCATCCAACAATTATATCTACCAAGATCAAACAAGCAAATAACATCACACTGCGTTTTCTAAAACGGATAAAATTTCACGATCCGTTCAACTCACTGATGAATGTTTGTGTACACATGCGAATTACTCGTAGTTTCTTGGTATTGACATACATGCATACACATGCACTAACATCGTTGAAACCACCCCTTGCCTTCCAAAGGCGGTTAGGGCGCATTTCATTGAATGTGCTATTCTTCAGATTGGTACGCAGTACATGCTTCAGGCTGTTTCTGGAACGAAGAGCAGGACTGAAGCAAGAGTGAACATAATTCATATTGTGAATGTTCTCTCTACTTAACACAACACACTAAATTATATTTATGAAACCTCCATTGGAGAAACACCTCCAGCTGCATTGAAAACTAAGAAACAGAATAATTTACAATTATAAAACTGTACCACACTGACTAATAGCAAATAGATAAAATATAAGAATAAAAACTGTAGCCGTACAACAAAAAGGGGTAAAAATTCTTTCTGAAACGAAGCTAAGGTTTACAATCCAGAATAGAAGTATTCTCCACAAAACAGCTCCATATAAGAAAATTGCTATACGCCGGGTAGCAGAGATTCGCAAGGCAAGCAAAAGAAATAACCAGACTATAATGATGTTAAATATTGTAGCCTGAATGATGCAAATAATAGCTCAAAACTTTCACTACATTAACAGATAATAGATCGCCAAGAGTTTGGTTACTTAGAAAACCAACACTGCACACAAAGAGAAAGACTAATAACCATTTACTTGGCCGAGCCGCACTTGCATAAACACAATTAAATAAATAAATCTAGTAATTACTCAATTGGTAAATTAGCCGGTTAACACTTAGATACTTCAGTCCGGAACCGCGCTGCTGCTACGGTCGCAGGTCCGAATTCTGCCTCGGGCATGGATGTGTGTGCTGTCCTTAGGTTAGTTAGGTTTAAGTAGCTCTAAGTCTAGGTGACTGATGACCTCAGGTGTTAAGTCCCATAGTGCTCACAGTCATTTGAACCATTTGAACACTTCGACAATTTAGATGAGATAGAAATAAAAAAAATTAAAGGAGAGCTGCAGTAGGCGCGCAATGATTAAAAGACTAATAAACATATCGACATGCTGTACAACACCGTCTTGGCAAAGGATAGGACGGTTGTAAAGATTAAGTGGTGCACCGCAACCTGCACCCAACTGGCCGTTCGTTCGGTCACGGACTTTGCTCCGCTTTCGGACGCTGCGCCTCTTATACAAACCAGGCAGATTCCACCCACGTCCAACCAAAATAAACACAAGTGGTAGCCCAATAAACAGATAAATATAAATTTTACTACAGGAATTGGCCCAGGCCTTTGCTATAGGCCGAACGCCAACGCGCGACAGTCACAAATACATTAATAAGAAAACAAATAATTCTTAAATGAGTTAATGAAGTCAAATCAACGGAACTTTAAGGCGGCCAGAATTTAAACACAGTTACCGAACAGCAAGTCCGACTGGCAACCACAAAGTGTATCACACTCGCGCCTCGTGGGCGAAGGGGTAAATAAGTAACAGACACGCAGATATGAACACTAAATCCCAAGTTAACGCGTTCAGTTGGCTAACGAACCCCAGACTAACAGCAGATAGAAGATAACCTTTCCAGTAACATTACAGCCACATTGAGGTTAGTAGTAACAAACGCAAAACAAAGCCCTTACTGACAGGGACTTAACAATTAAGGTTAAGATCCTCCACCCTCACAAAAAAAGAAACAGTCAATCTTGGCAGTATAAACACCCAATAAGGCAATAGATGAATTCGTGCTCTCCAAAAATAGTGCATGCAGGACGTGGAACATGAAATGAATCCACTTAAAATATACATACGCGCAGCCGCAAATCCGACGCCTTACAGCAATAACATTCAGACTGGCGCATTAAATAAAGAAACAAATTCTCTACTGGTGGTTTTATAGAAGAGAATACACAGATTTTTTTCCTAGAGAAAGAAGCGAGATTAATAACCAGGAGTTTGACAGGGAACCGGACGAGAACTTTGGACAAACAACGAGAAAACTACCGAACTAACAGTCAGGAAATGGCATATGCAGCTACCGTTATTGTCCACGATCTAACCACTGGCATTTAATAAACCAATCCGGAATCTCACCAGACATATTCGTGCCCATTCAGGACAGCTTGGAGCCGACAAACAACCTCAACACAGCGGCGGTCCGCCGTCCGTCTGCAGGAGCGGTCGGTCGCTGAAGAACACAACTCGCTCCTTCCATGGACAGGCGCCCCACATGTCCAAAGGTTGCAGCCAGCTGCAGCCGAGTAATGACGGTTCGTAGTCCAGGAACCTGCCTCTTCCTTGTTTCGCTGCTACGCTCAGAGCCTGTTCCTGTTAACTGCTGAAGTTGTGCCAGTCATCAACTTCCGGCACACTACTCGCCTCGCCGCTAGGTTCCAACTGGTCCCCCGCCACCCAACTCCGTCCGAACCGCGCTCTCCTATGGCAAAGATATGCTAGAGAATGTGGCGTGACCAATCGATCGCTCAACGGTTCAGTATGAGTGGCTGAATTTCCATTGTATTTGATTTCATAGTTTCGTTCACCACTTGCAAATGGTCTACCATGCTATGTTCTGATCTAAATCCAATTTCTTGCCCTGCTGTATTAATGCTAAGTTTTTTTTCTATGCGATTGGTCAGAATGTTAGCAAATGTTCTCTATGTTTGAGAGGAGTGATTGGTAAGTCTACAAGTTTAAGTCCTGTCAGTCTATTCTCTTATTTCTTAGAGCAATCACACCATTGTGAGTCGTTTCGGAGAATTGTAAATAATTTTTGAAGTGCATTATGTAATAGTTTTTCTCCCACTATATCCAGCAGAACACCATTTTTAGGAGCCTATAGCTTCATTCATCTCGTCTGATATTTGCTCTTGGATATAATTTAACTCCCTCTGACAAATATTTCCAAATGCTTTTCCCGAAGTCGTACTCTATAGTCTTACTGTTATCGTGTGCTTTGAAGTCTCTCCTTGTGTTCAACAACTAATCTAATGACATCCAAAATGAAAAACTGAGAAGCTTTAAGGAGACGTTTTAATGCTTCAGGTTTTCAACATGATCTCCCACCACGACGCACTGATCGTTCTTGCAACCATGTGAAACTTTCAGATAAGTCCCTCTTTGGGATGTTGTGATTAAGCGTTGACCATTGATTTGAATTTCAGTACTTTGCCGTTTTATAGGTTTGTATTGGTAATATAAACATCTAGTCACTGGCGATGATTTTTTTTCCAAAGAAGAATCATTTACGATTTGACTTTCAGTCAAGTTGCTACAGACGTTCTCGCATCGTTGTTTCTGTTCACGAGGTAATATGTGCCGGAAAAAATTTGCACGCTATCTTCGCTCCCTCAAAACATTGTAGAAAACGTTCTGAACACTTGATTTAGTAATATTCAGTTTGCCGTTGCGCTACGATTTGTGACACAACAACACTGGCACTCTATGATCCCAAGTCCACTACCTAACACTGCCTGTTCACCGGTGACGGGTCGGATGCACATTTTTGGTTTGCACTTCTTCGTTCAAGTTGCCACTGCGGTTCCTGGCCTCATTCCGCTTATACGCCGGGAATAAAATCAATCTCGGACCATTATAGACGGATGGTTTATGAGCTCTGAAATTTCTAGTATCGCATACAGTTTCCTTCCGAAGACCTATTACTTGGTGTTTGTCCATTTTTGGTATTAATATATCCAGTTATTTTTGCAGAATAAAACTGAGTCCTCAGATACAAACATATTATTAACATGCTTTACCAGTTTCGACAAATTGATTTGCTGTCTTCAGGAGCCTAAAAAATTAGGTATATCATAAATTTTTAAACCTTGGCTATAATATATGTGAAGTATAAGAAATAAAAGAAGTACATTACAGAAAATTACTTAGTACTTGCTTAGCAGATATCAATATTTTCTTCACAGAAGCGTAATGCCATTATATGTCATATTGTATGCGACTATTGTAAACACAGTTCTAACATCTCATTGATGGAACCCAAAGAATTCCATCTGCTGGCAGTGATATGTTTCCAGTCTCAGATGGTCACAAATTAATTTGTCGGAACTATTAAAACGAATTAAAAATATATTTGCAACTGAAAATTTTATGGTCCGCAGCTAGTGGTCGTGCGGTAGCGTTCTCGCTTCCCGCGCCCGGGTTCCCGGGTTCGATTCCCGGCGGGGTCAGGGATTTTCTCTGCCTCGTGATGACTGGGTGTTGTGTGATGTCCTTAGGTTAGTTAGGTTTAAGTAGCCCTAAGTTCTAGGGGGACTGATGACCAAAGATGTTAAGTCCCATAGTGCTCAGAGCCCTTTTTGAAAATTTTATTCTGAAAAATACATACTACATTTCCTGAAAATTACAGCTTTGAATTAAATAACATATTCAGTTTCCTTATTATAGAGGTAGGTTAGTTCGATCACCGTAGAGATCTTCCTCTTCTTCATCTGAATGGGAGATCAACACACTGAAATAAATGGTTTCTACGGAATAACTTATTTTATTTTTAGAGTGATGATTGTCGTCGTAGTCCATTTTCTCAGTAAAAAAGTCGGACGTTGGCCAAAGTAGGAACATACTACTGTCCCCGATGTAGCGCACAATTCCTCCTCCGCCACCCCCATGCCACTTGCATTATAATGGTTCTGGAAATACTGATATGTCCCGTAGTCCAGAAACCATAATCGTGTGCAGAGTTACCCATCTACTGTACCGATGTCTGAAATAGTATTAGTAAAAGAATAATCGGTAGCAGTTAAATACTGAAAACGCACTTCCACTGCAGAAACTGGTGCTGTATGCTGCAAACTGCAGCACTAGATACGAAGGTTGTTTCCAAGCTAGCGGCCGCTTGGACGTACATTTAATCACTGTCAGCGTGGACAAACAACTGGTGTGTGTAGAGGGAGGGTGCCCGGAACACTGCGAGAGAGAACGGGTGGTGTGGTGAGGGGTGGAGGGGAGGGTGGAAGGACGGGGCAGAAGGGGGAGGGGGGGGAGAGGATGTCGGTGTGGCTTATCTGATCGTACAGCAGCCCAGGTCGGTGGCTGAGTAATGCGCCTAGTTACGACGTATCGTGGGCACTTCGTCCTCAAGCGGAATTTTAATGGGTCGTGCGAGTGTGTGAGCGCGCACCCGGCATAATTCATGACGGCAGCAGCGCAGCGCCACACGGTTGCAGTCTAACGTTGAGTTCGTGTCGCACTCCCAAATCCTCGCTGAGAGGGTGGGGGAGGAGGGGGGTGCGTCGTGGAGGAGGGGACAGGGATGCTCCCTGATAAGAAATTTCCTATGAGGGACGCCGTGTACAGGCTGTTGGTTGGGCGAAAGGGGGAGACAATCGCAATCAGGTATCATCGTAAAGGTGAATCTCCACACCACATGGTGGTAGCAGCTTCTCGAGTTTACTGCAAGAGAGTGACTGTATGAACCATATTCTGATAATTGACTTACAGGCAGGGTGAATAACCTAAAACTTGCACCACAAATAACGCGACAAAGCGAAGTGTTATTAATGCGTAGTTTTCGCAGAGTAGATTGGTAATCAGGTGCTCATATTGTTAGCCATTACTGGCTGAGTGTAACAGTACATAGAAAATGTACTTCTTGTACAAACACACATTTGTTTAAATGTAACAATGCTTATTGACATTAAGAAACTAAAAGTAGGGTAAATTAGAATGTCAGTGGTGTCTTTCGCATGATTCTAGTGCGAGTCGTTTACGAAATACTATATTGTACGACGTACCAACTACACTCGATGATATGCAACGATGTATTACTGTAGCCTGCTCACTCGTCTCCACCGAAGTGCTAGCACATCTAGACCAGTCTTTCCATATCAGACTGGAAGCATTTACTGCCACTGCCGGTGATCGTTTTGAACACAATGTGTGTTGGTCAGCTGTCTGATTACTGGTCTGAACCCAAATAGTCTGTTCTTTAGTGTGTACCACTGCAGGTACTGTGCAAGCGCCAGTGTGTGGACTTTTCAAAATACGATATCTCATAAACGACTTGCACTTTTGGCGGTAAATGTGTTGAGCCGAGGAGATACTGGTGTTGGACTGACAGGAGTTTAATAAACGTATTCATTAAGCATACAGCTGAGGACTGCTTCCATAACCTCCTGCGTGAGGAATGAAAGTGGTGATAATGGACGAGCAGAGGGGGAATAGTTTTCAACAAATAAAGGTGATGGATACTGCGGGACTGACTGAATATGTGTTTCAGAAATCAAAGAGACTGTTGCCTGTGATGAAGCTGTTCATATTTTTTGAAATCGCTGGTCAATCCACTGTGCAGGAGACAACTTTATCCTGTATCACAACTCCGATCTGAATGAACCAAAGGTGTTCA
Organism: Schistocerca cancellata; assembly: GCF_023864275.1. NCBI lineage: Eukaryota > Metazoa > Arthropoda > Insecta > Orthoptera > Acrididae > Schistocerca > Schistocerca cancellata. The sequence continues at coordinate 426,458,845 of NC_064632.1, forward strand.
CCTTTGTATATGGGGCTCAACTGTGGATGTAAGAAATGAATATTGTTCCCATTTTCAACTGTGTGTGTGTATGTGTGTGTTTGTGTATGTAGGTGATCTTCTTAGTGTGTGTCATAGTCCACAATACCACTAGAAAATGATGGGAAACTGAATTACAGATGCTGACAGCAGAATTGCCTCCTAGTGATCTACCAATGTATAGCAGCTGATAAAGTCATATTTATATACATGGTAAAAAGGGACAGGGCAACAAACTATTGCTGAAATGTAGTAAGGCCAATACGTACTACCCCATCTGACAGTAAATGCTTTACTCCTCTAATTAAGCATCTTAACTGTTGTGAAAAAAAATCACCACTAATAACAAATACATCATAATGCAACACATTTACTGGCAGTTGAGAGAAATCTATGTAACAGCAGGACTAATAAAGAAAACGACCTCGAAAGATCTCACAAGGAGAGATCGGAGGGAGCTGCACATTTATTCACCTCAAAGTGTATATAGAGACGAAGCAGCTTAGAAGGATTCTTTCCTTAGCCCCTCCCTCCCTCGCCACCCAGCCCCCCCCACTCCTGTAGGCAGGGCAGGGATGCCTGTTCTAGAAGCCAGTTCTAACCTCTCATTGATGGTACCCAAAGAAATTCATCTGCTAACATTAATCTATGTTTCCAGTTTCAGATGGTTAAATGACTCAATAAAAGGACTTTTCCTGCAAGCTGTTAAACGTATTTCTTGGAAAGACTCCCTCCCCCTCCCCCCTGGAACAATAGCGAATCACCCAACTATCCGTCATGGATGAAGAACCGAATGGTCACCAGCACTATGTTTTTAAATCTTCAGGATGTGCCCGCACTGTCTGAAAGTGGTTCTTGGCTAAGTAAAATCGGTCTCACATAGGAGAAACATCGACAGAATACGTCCTGCATAAATGAGACACGCAGGGATCTTTCTACTAGTCATCTCACTGTGCGCTGATCCGCCCACCTGCTCCTGGCAGATACAGAGCAGTGTTCACACTTGCTAGCCACCGCAGCTATCAGCAGACTAACATGACGCACTGACCGATGCACAGCGCTGATGAGGGCGGCGCCGCCATGCGGATATCGGCGAAACATCGCCACGTACTTGGTGGAGGCCACTCGCAGCCGGATATCTTCCAAGTGCTGGACCAGATCTTCGTTCAGCACCCGCTAACAGCTTCTGAAGCCTGCGATGGAGATGGGACGTTTCCTTAAATGTGTTTCTGGAAACGCAACCGCTTTGAGTATGTGTAGGTGTAAAACAAGCAGGTCTCTGCCTGTCAGAGACAGCTGGGACAGCTGCCCGTTGCAAGTTTAATGAACGGCTTCCTGCCTGGAGGACAACTGCTCTTCGCTTATCAGTTCGATATAGGTTGACTAGCAGGCTCACTCCAGCTTGCTTGTCGTAGTTCCTGCAATCCTACATCTACATCTACGTCTACATAGTTTCTTTGAAAGTCACACTTAAGTGCCGGGCAGAGAGTTCATCGAACCACCTTCACAATAATTCTCTATTTTCGACATTCGAACTGCACGCGGGAAAAACAAACACCTGTATCTTTCCGTACGTGCCATGATATCCCTTATTTCATTAAGATGATCATTTTTCCTATGTAGGTGGGCACCAACAAAATATTTTCGCATTCTGAGGAGAAAGCTGGTGATCGAAATTTCGTGAGAAGATTCCGCCGCAAGGAAAAACATCTCTGTTTTGATGGTGTCCATTCCAAATCGTGTGTCAAGTCCGTGATCTTCTCTTCCATATTTCGCGGTAAAACAAAATGTGCGGCTGTTCGTTGAAATTTCTTGATATAATCCGTTAGGATGCCATACTGCGCAGCAGTACTCCTAAAGAGGATGGACAAGCGTAGTGTTGGCAGTCTCTTTAGTAGATCTGTTATATTTTCCAAGTGTTCTGCCAATTACACGCGGTCTTTCGTTTGCCGTCCCCACAACATTTTCTATGTATTCTTTCCCATTTAAATTTTCGTAATTGTAATTCCTAGGCATTTAGTTGAATTTACGGTCTTTACATAAAACCGTGTAACCGAAGTTTAACAGATTTCTTTTAGCACCCATGTGGATGACCGCACACTTTTCGTTATTTAGGGTCAACTGCCACTTTTCGCACCATTCAGATATCTTTTCTAAATCTTGTTGCAATTTATTTTGATCTTCTGATGACTTAGTCGATAAACGACAGCGTCATCTGGAAACAACCTAAGACGGCTGCTCAGATCGTCTCCCAAATCGTTTATATAGATGAGGAACAGCAGAGGGCCAATAACTCTAACTTGGGGAACGCCAGAAATCACTTCTGTTTTACTCGATGACTTTACGTAAGTTACTACGAACTGTGACGTCTCTGACAGGAAATCACAAATCCAGTTACATAACTGAGACGATGTTCTATAAGCAGGCAATTTCACTACATGCCGGTTGTGTGGTAGAGTGTCGAAATCCAAAAATACGGAATCGATTTGAAATCCTTTGTCAGTAGCACTCAGCTTCATGTGGATAAAGAGCTAGTTGTGTTTCACAGGAACGATGTTTTCTAAACCCATGTTGACTGTGTGTCAATAGACATTTTTCTTCGAGGTAATTCATAATGTTTGAGCACAATATATGTTCTAAAATGCTGCTGCATATCGACGTTAACGATATGGGCCTGTAATTTCGTGGATTACTCCTACTAACTTTCTTGAATATTGTAAAAACTGGCTTCAACAACAAGGTGATGTCCCTACCGTACACGTGACCAACACGCACCACCTGTCCCATACCACACACCGTTATGAACTTCATAGCAGCTAGGGCACTTCTAGACTCAGCAGTGGCAATGTATTAGGAACAGTACTTGTATAGCCAGTGTACGAAACCTTTTATATACATCTGAAGATGGTAAACGTGCTTACTGAAACCAGTAATCGACAATAATACTTGTTTACCAGCGATCTTGGCAAAGAAGTTCACCTTACCCTCAAGTGATTGATACAGATTGCCACATATCACTCAAGATGATTCAGACTATTTAATATTACAATTCATCTAGTCTTGGAGGCTTGAGAACAAAAAGATTTAGTAGCGTTCTACTCACTTAAGTATCCGTGCAGTTGCAAGACTCATAACAAACATCGTTCTCAGGAGCTCAAGTAAACAGAGGCGATCTTAGTAGTAAGAACAGGTGCAAAAACTGGCCAAGTGCGAGCAGACTCGCACACTGAGGTTTCCGTGCAAATTTAATTATGAATACCTACTTCGTTGATCCCTCCTGGGAATCGAGAATCTCAACGATTTTTGTCTGTTTTGAATATAGATACACGCAAGATCTCGGACGCGGTAATTCCAGTACCGTATCAAAATCTCTACAGTACTTCCTCATACTAGTCAGGACATACAATAGAAACCAAGCAGTGGATTTCAGCTTATATGTTAGATACAGAAGATTTAATAAGAAATTTTTTACTTATCTACTAAAACATGACGGTAACCTACATAATATATTTGCATGCAGTAATGTTCGTCTATTACGCTGCTAAAGGATGGTGAAAGCAATGTATGTTCTAATAGCAAAAAGATATTTTTTTATGTTTTCAGATCACAATTTAACTATTTTCAGATCTTCTTACTTTACCTGTAATGAGACACCTTGCTTCTTGCCAGATTTCATTATTCTACGTCAATCGAAAGTTTTGATAAGTGAGATTACGAGTGTCAAACTACGTGACATACAGAGAAGCTTAAAATTTTTACACCCCCAAGGAACCATAGGCCTTAGTATGTGACATAAATTTGAATTTGATACGCAAACCTTTTCAAGGAGAAAAGGAGTCTTAGCAGACGCACAGACGGACTAACTGCTGAAAAATGGCATAAAATGTTTTTTCTTGTTATATAATTACGGATAAATAATTTTACAATTTTTTCCTGTACTTGCACTGTGGAACCTTACTTCTGCTAAAGTTAATGATGCTAGATCATCGGGAAGTACACGACAGGTTGAGATCAGTGAGTCTTCGAGTATGGGGTTTGGCATGAATGGATGTATCTTTTGAGTAAATTGACTTAGAGGCTCAAAATTTTTACACTGGCAAGGTACCGTACACTTTAACATTTATTGTAAATATAAACTTGACACGCCTACGGGTTGCTGAGAAAAAGGATTCTTGACAGTCAGGCAGACAGACAGACGGACAGACAATGGACCGATCCTATATGTGTTCCATTTTTACAAATGGAAGTACGGAGCCCTAAAAACAAGGCTCTCAAGCAAAATGGCTCCTCCTTTAAAAATTTAAGGAGATTACCACATGTCTAAACATCCTGCTTACCAGAGCATCTTTTTAAAAACTGCAGCTTATTTACAGTAAAACCAAACCTTACAAACGATCACAATTCTAAAAACTAGATATTAACAAGCTCCTTTTTATAACTATCCAGTTTGGTGCCGGTCTTGCTCCTTTACAACGTTGCTCACAACCAAGCTGCTTGGCATATCCATCTGGTTCCATGCAGAGTGTTTATATCATCATTTTTAGTGTCCAACACCTCAATAGGATTTCGTTATCCAGCTCTCTGCCAGTTTGTCAATCCGGCAATTAAAACCCCTTTTCGTCAGTAATGGGTAGATATATCAAGTTGAAATTCATATCACATACCTAGGTCTATGATTCCTTGGTCAGGTAGAAAACCTAAGGTTCTAAGTCAGTGCAATCAGAAGATACGGCCATATATGGTCACATATTTTGATATAAGCAGACTCACTCATCGAAACTTAAAGGGCAGTTTCCGTTGACCTCGAGTCATGAGATCTGGTAAGAAACAGTGTTTCACAGTACAACTAAAGGAAAAATCCGAAAATTGTTAATTTGTAACTATATCACAGGTAAACCTCTTTTCTTCATATGTTATCTAACCGTCTGTCTCCCAGTCAATCTGTTAAGACCCATTTTTCTCAGAAACAAGTAGATGCATCAAGTTGAAAGTTATGTCACACACTAAGGTCTACGGCCCCTTTGGGATACAATAAATGTAAGCTTCTAATTGAATCCAGTAAAACGTTACGGCCATTTATATCACATATTTTGATATTCGCAAATCCACGCATCAAAATCTGTATGGTACTTCCCGTAAGCCTACAATCTTGTAATTTGGCAAAAAGCAATGTTTCATAGAATAATTGAAGGAAAAATCCGAAAACTATTAATTTGTAATTATCTCACACGAAATAATTTTTTATTGTTTGTTATTATGCCAGTCTGTCTGTCCGTCTGTCTATCAAGATGAGCTTTTTCTCATGAACGAGAAGACGTATCAAGGTTAAATTTGTGTCACATACATAGATCTATGGTTTGTTGGAGATGTAAGAAAGTGAAGCCTCTAAGTCGGCGCAATCAACGGATACGGCCATTTACGTCACATTTTTTGATACTCGCAAACTTACTCATTGTAACATACATGTCACTTACCACTGTCCCACAATCACGAAATTTGAAAGACGCAAGGTATCATAAAACAAGAAAAGGAAAAATGTGGGAAACGTTAATTTGTAAATATATCACATGAAAAAATATTTATTTTGTCATTTATTATCTGACTTCATTAAAACGTTCTTGAAAGTCTTGGAATTTCCGGGACCGATATCTTGTCAGTATCTATGAAACTATCAGGCAAAAGTTATTGGTGTTCTCGATTCCCGGGGTGGATGAACTGTCTGTATACATAATCTAGTTTGCCCTTAGAGCGAGAGTCCTCATCGCATGTGGGCAATTCTTCTCTAAACAGTCACTCACCATGTGTACATATAACGTACATGAAAATCGGTCACAGCTCACTCGGTTACGTGACAAGATCAGTATCAGAGACAAGCCACATCAACATTTAATAAATCAAATCAGTATGTTCTCCAAACGATGTTCCATTACGATCGAGTATATGTTTCTTCGGTTCGGCTACAGAGGGCTGTTGATGTCAGGATATTGTAAATGTCTCTGCTGACTTTGTTGTTTATATAACTAAATTCATCGTAATAAAGCTTGATAGGCTGATTTAAAGTATTGAATCAACTATGTTTCTAGGTGGCGTGCTACTTTCAGGCCTACGTTTGCGTGCTAAATTTGCAATGAATTAAAAGTGTCTGGACGTTAAAAGCCTCCCTTTGCAAATGATAGCGTCAGCATATGAATCGTCTTTTAAATACACTGCTTCTCGATAAGATCCAGCAAAACGCTCGTTGGATGTTGTTGGTCAATGGCTCTTGGTTAGACAATATCTGCGCATTGCACCACAGTTTCTTGCTATTGATATATTTATCGCCCTCACTATCCGATGTGAGTCTTGTTCCCTGTCGAAGTGAAATTTCCAAACGGCTCTTACTTTGTACAGTGTCTCTTGCTTGACTGCATTGGGGAGACGTCAAATTATTTACGTAGTAAGCAAGTTTTGCACCAGTACATGCTGTCATTAATATTGATGTCTTGTGAGATGTGTAAGACCCTCGTTTTCTGCATGTTAAGCTTGGCAACTGTCGCTGGTTTGAAGTCTTTGAGAATGTTTGTCCTCTTCTTGAGGTGTTCAGACCATGAGGGAGATACGCAGATTTCGTCTCCGTACTCTATGCAAGACATTTTGTTATCATGGAGCGTTGGATCTTGTATCTGTGAACCTACGTTAACCGAGAATGACTCGTCGGCTATAGCGTACTTCCCCTTACAGTGACAACTTCTCCTCACCGACTGACCAACAGACACGTCTTCGCTCAAGTGTCCATTAAGTAATATCTTGGAGCTATCGTATGGGATACGTATACTTATGAAGCTCGTCTAACGATCTATGTAACCCATTTTCTGGAGCCTCTGTGGTAGATGTTTGTGGCGGATGTACCAGAAACCTTTCAAACAGTAAGAAACTCAAGCTGTGTGTGGACGAGCGTTGGCCTGTTTGACCAGTTCCACACCCACACTATCGCATGAGAGGTAACACGTCATGAGGACGCAGAATGTCCACAGTGTACTTTTGTACTCTTACCTGACGTCATATGTGATGTTTCCTAGTAGTACCACTGCTGTGCTCTCGAAAATATTGAAAGGCTGGGGCCTCTCTCCAGGTCACTGCCTTACTCTCCGATGATGGTCCTCTGTAGCAGTGCAGATCGACATTCATCGCTGAACACAATGTAACACCATTCACCAGCAGTCCATGCTCTCTAGACATGGCAGGCCTTAAAACGAAGCACGACGTGTTGTGGTCTTAACGGCATCCTACGCATGAGATAATAATTACGATATCACCGTACTAATAGTCTTTGATTGACAGGGCTGAATGACACGGAAAGTTAAGCGGTTACGATGTGGGGCGATATATCTTCCCTCAAGTTCCCATGCAGTCCAACATCGAGATATGGTCACATCCGACTGAGACACAAATCTGGATATTGCAGAATTCGACGAGCAGCCCAAAAACCGCCTACATTGTACGCATGGTCTACGGGTTGCGTCCTTGATTAATAATCAAAATTTTCTCGGTCCCGGATTTCTCAGCCGCCACCGATTAAATTTTGATTAGTAATCAACGTTGGCGTCCAAAGACTTCCGGCATAAGAAGTCACCCGCATTCTGCCAACGGCCTTGTCAAAGAGGGTGGAGAAGCGGACTGAGGTTCAGGGTACCCTCGTGAACTTCGGGTGGCAAACTGCCCCTAAAGGCGGAAGAATTAGCAATTATCAACGACATGAGGATGCAGAAGGCAATGGAAACCTCTACATTAAAGGCACGTAACGTGTATTCGCAGGACATGCTGACTGTAATTGAAAATGCGGCATTACGAACTCCATTGGCAAAACATTCCGGAATAGTCCCCCTTCCGGATCTCCGGAAGGGGACTGCCAAAGAGGAGGTGACCATGGGAAAAAGACTGTATAATCAACAAAAGGATGACGTTCTATGAGTCGGGTAGTGGAATGTCAGAAGCTTTCTTGAATGTGGTAAGGAAGCTAGAATATCTGAAAATGAAAATGCAAAGGCTCAATCTAGATAAGCTAGAGGTCAGTGAAGTGAAGTGGAAAGAAGACAAGGGTTTCTGGTCAGATGAGTATAGGGTAATATCAACAGCAGCAGAAAATTTTGTAACGGGTGTAGGATTCGTTATGAAGAGGAAGGTGGGGCAGAGAGTGTGCTACTGAGAGCAGTTCAGTGATAGGGTTATTCTTATCAAAATCGACAGCAAACCAGCACCGACAACGATAGTTCAGGTATACATGCCGACGTCGCAAGAAGACGAAGATATAGAGAAAGTGCATGAGGATACTGAAGAAGTAATACAGTACGTAAAGGGAGAAGAAAATCTAATAGTCATTGGGGACTGGAATGCAGTTGTAGGGGAAGAAGTAGAAGAAAAGGTTATAGCAGAATATGGGCTTGGCACAAGGAATGAGAGAGGAGAAAGACAAATTGAGATCTGTAATAAATTTCAGCGAGTAATAGTGAATACTCTGTTCAAGACTCACAAGAGGAGGAGGTATAATTGGAAAAGGCCGGGTGATAAGGGATGATTTCAGTTTGATTACATCATGATGAGGCAGAGATTCTGAAATCAGATAATGGACTGTAAGGCGTACCCTGGAGCAAATACAGACTCAGATCACAATTTAGTGGTGATGAAGAGTAGGCTCAAGCTTAAGAGATTAATGGGCAAGAATCAATATGCAAAGAAGTGGGATAAGGAATGTTGAGATATACTTGAATTCTTCTAAGGCTGTAGTTGTAGCATTAAAGAATAGTCCAGCAGGCACTACAGTTGAAGAAGAATGGACATTTCTAAAAAGGGTAATCATAGATGCTGCAAAGAAAAACATAGGTGCAAAGAAGGTAACAGCAAAAAACCATGGGTAATAGAAGAAATACTTCTGCTGATTGACGAAAGAAGAAAGTTCAAAAATGTTCAGGGAAATTCAGGAGTACAGAAATACAAGTCGATGATGAATGGCCTAAATAGGAGTGCAGGGAAACTAACACGACATGGCTGCATGAAAATTGTGAAAAAGTCGAAAAAGAAATAATACAGAGAAGGACTGACTCAGCATTTAGGAAAGTCAAATTAACCTTCGGTGAAATTACAAGCAAGGGTTGTAACATTAAGAGTGAAACCGGAATTCTATTGCTAAATGCATACAGGTGGAAAGAGTACATTGAAGATCTCTAGGAGTGGGAAGATTTGTCTAATGTGTTAGAAGAAGAAACAGGAGTCGATTTCGAAGATATAGGGGATCCAGTATTAGAATCACAATTTAAGAGAGATCTGGAGGACTTAAGACAGAAGGCACTGATAACAACCCATCAGAATTTCTAAAGTCATTGGGGGAAATAGCAACAAAACGACTTGAATGTATAAGCTTGGTGACATAAAATCTGTCGTTTGGAAAAATATCATCCACACATTTCCAAAGACTGTAAGAACTGACAAGTGCGAGAATTATCGCACAATAAGGCTAACTGCCCCCCCCCCCCTCCCCCATGAACCATGGACCTTGCCGTTGGTGGGGAGGCTTGCGTGCCTCAGCGATACAGATAGCCGTACCGTAGGTACAACCACAACGGAGGGGTATCTGTTGAGAGGCCAGACAAACGTGTGGTTCCTGAAGAGGGGCAGCAGCCTTTTCAGTAGTTGCAAGGGCAACAGTCTGGATGATTGACTGATCTGGCCTTGTAACAATAACCAAAACGGCCTTGCTGTGCTGGTACTGCGAACGGCTGAAAGCAAGGGGAAACTACGGCCGTAATTTTTTCCAAGGGCATGCAGCTTTACTGTATGATTAAATGATGATGGCGTCCTCTTGGGTAAAATATTCCGGAGGTAAAATAGTCTCCCATTCGGATCTCCGGGCGGGGACTACTCAGGAGGATGTCATTATCAGGAGAAAGAAAACTGGCGTTCTACGGATCGGAGCGTGGAATGTCAGATCCCTTAATCGGGCAGGTAGGTTAGAAAATTTAAAAAGGGAAATGGATAGGTTAAAGTTAGATATAGTGGGAATTAGTGAAGTTCGGCGGCAGGAGGAACAAGACTTCTGGTCAGGTGACTACAGGGTTATAACCACAAAGTCAAATAGGGGTAATGCAGGAGTAGGTTTAATAATGAATAGGAAAATAGGAATGCGGGTAAGCTACTACAAACAGCATAGTGAACGCATTATTGTGGCCAAGATAGATACGAAGCCCACACCTACTACAGTAGTACAAGTTTATATGCCGACTAGCTCTGCAGATGACGAAGAAATTGAAGAAATGTATGATGAAATAAAAGAAATTATTCAGATAGTGAAGGGAGACGAAAATTTAATAGTCATGGGTGACTGGAATTCGAGTGTAGGAAAAGGGAGAGAAGGAAACGTAGTAGGTGAATATGGATTAGGGCTAAGAAATGAAAGAGGAAGCCGCCTGATAGAATTTTGCACAGAGCACAGCTTAATCATAGCTAACACTTGGTTTAACAATCATGATAGAGGGTTGTATACATGGAAGAACCCTGGAGATACTAAAAGGTATCAGATAGATTATATAATGGTAAGACAGAGATTTCGGAACCAGGTTTCAAATTGTAAGACATTTCCAGGGGCAGATGTGGACTCTGACCACAATCTATTGGTTATGACCTGTAGATTAAAACTGAAGAAACTGCAAAAAGGTGGGAATTTAAGGAGATGGGACCTGGATAAACTGAAAGATCCAGAGGTTGTACAGAGTTTCAGGGAGAGCATAAGGGAACAATTGACAGGAATGGGGGAAAGAAATACAGTAGAAGAAGAATGTGTAGCTCTGAGGGATGAAGTAGTGAAGGCAGCAGAGGATCAAGTAGGTAAAAAGAAGAGGGTTAGTAGAAATCCTTGGGTAACAGAAGAAATATTGAATTTAATTGATGAAAGGAGAAAATATAAAAATGCAGTAAATGAAGCAGGCAAAAAGGAATACAAACGTCTCAAAAATGAGATCGACAGGAAGTGCAAAATGGCTAAGCAGGGATGGCTTGAGGACAAATGTAAGGATGTAGAGGCTTATCTCACTAGGGGTAAGATAGATACTGCCTACAGGAAAATTAAAGAGACCTTTGGAGATAAGAGAACCACATCTATGAACATCAAGAGCTCAGATGGAAACCCAGTTCTAAGCAAAGAAGGGAAAGCAGAAAGATGGAACGAGTATATAGAGGGTCTATACAAGGGCGATGCACTTGAGGACAATATTATGGAAATGGAAGAGGATGTAGATGAAGATGAAATGGGAGATACGATACTGCGAGTAGAGTTTGACAGAGCACTGAAAGACCTGAGTCGAAACAATGCCCCCGGAGTAGACAACATTCCATTGGAACTACTGACGGCCTTGGGAGAGCCAGTCCTGACAAAACTCTACCATCTGGTGAGCAAGATGTATGAAACAGGCGAAATACCCTCAGACTTCAAGAAGAATATAATAATTCCAATCCCAAAGAAAGCAGGTGTTGACAGATGTGAAAATTACCGAACAATCAGTTTAATAAGCCACAGCTGCAAAGTACTAACACGAATTCTTTACAGACGAATGGAAAAACTAGTAGAAGCCGACCTCGGGGAAGATCAGTTTGGATTCCGTAGAAATAATGGAACACGTGAGGCAATACTGACCTTACGACTTATCTTAGAAGAAAGATTAAGGAAAGGCAAGCCTACGTTTCTAGCATTTGTAGACTTAATGAAAGCTTTTGACAATGTTGATTCGAATACTCTCTTTCAAATTCTAAAGGTGGCAGGGGTAAAATACAGGGAGCGAAAGGCTAATTACAATTTGTACAGAAACCAGATGGCAGTTATAAGAGTTGAGGGACATGAAAGGGAAGCAGTGGTTGGGAAGGGAGTAAGACAGAGTTGTAGCCTCTCCCCGATGTTATTGAATCTCTATATTGAGCAAGCAGTAAAGGAAACAAAAGAAAAATTTGGAGTAGGTATTAAAATCCATGGAGAAGAAATAAAAACTTTGAGGTTCGCCGATGATATTGTAATTCTGTCAGAGACAGCAAAGGACTTGGAAGAGCAGTTGAACGGAATGGATGGTGTCTTGAAGGGAGGATATAAGATGAACATAAACAAAAGCAAAACGAGGATAATGGAATGTAGTCGAATTAAGTCGGGTGATGCTGAGAGTATTAGATTAGGAAAGGAGACACTGAAAGTAGTAAAGGAGTTTTGCTATTTGGGGAGCAAAATAACTGATGATGGACGAAGTAGAGAGGATATAAAATGTAGACTGGCAATGGCAAGGAATGCGTTTCTGAAGAAGAGAAATTTGTTAACATCGAGTATAGATTTAAGTGTCAGGAAATCATTTCTGAAAGTATTTGTATGGAGTGTAGCCATGTATGGCAGTGAAACATGGACGGTAAATAGTTTGGACAAGAAGAGAATAGAAGCTTTTGAAATGTGGTGCTACAGAAGAATGCTGAAGATTAGATGGGTAGATCACATAACTAATGAGGAAGTATTGAATAGGATTGGGGAGAAGAGAAGTTTCTGGCACAATTTGACCAGAAGAAGGGATCGGTTGGTAGGACATGTTCTGAGGCATCAAGGGATCACCAATTTAGTATTGGAGGGCAGCGTGGAGGGTAAAATCATAGGGGGAGAGCAAGAGATGAATACACTAAGCAGATTCAGAAGGATGTAGGTTGCAGTAGGTACTGGGAGATGAAGAAGCTTGCACAGGATAGAGTAGCATGGAGAGCTGCATCAAACCAGTCTCAGGACTGAAGACCACAACACACACAACAACAACAACAAGGCTAACTGCTCATGCATAAAAGTTTTGACAAGAATGATATACAGAAGAATGGAAAAGATAATTTAGGATATGTTAGATGACGATCAGTTTGGCTTTATAAAAGGTGAAGCATCAGAGAGGCAAATCTGACGTTGCGGTTGATAATGGAAGCAAGACTAAAGAAAATCAAGACACGTGCATATGATTTGTCGACCTTCAACAAGCGTTCGACAGTGTAAAATGGTGCAAGACGTTGGAAATTCTGAGAAAAGCTAAGGTGAGACTAGTAATATAACATCTACAAGGTCCACGAGGAAATAATAAGAGTGGACGACTAAGAACGAAATGGTCGGATTAAAAAGCGTGTAAAACAGGGATGTAGTCTTTTGCCTCTACTGTTCAACCGGTACATCGAAGAGACAATGATGGAAATAAAGGAATGTTTCAGAAGTGCAATTAAAATTCAAGGTGCGAGGGTATCAATGATACGACTCGCTGATGATATTGCTATCCTGAGTGAAAGTGAAGAAGAATTACGTGTTCTGCTGAATTGAATGAACAGTCTAATGAGTACAGAATATGGACTGAGAACAAATAGAAGAAAGGCGAAAGTAATGAGAAGTAGCAGAAATGAGAACTGCGAGAAACTTGGAGTGGGTTGATGGTCACGAAGGAGGTGATGTTAAGGAATTCTGCTACCTAGGCAACAAAATAACCAATGACGGACGGAGAAAGGAGGACATCAAAAGCCGACTAGCACTGGGAAACAGGGCATTCCTGGCCAAGAGAAGTGTAATAGTATCAAACTTTGGTTTTCATTTCAGGAAGAAATTATATGGTAGTGAAACATGGACTGTGGGAAAACCGGAACTGAATAGAATCGAAGGATTTGAGACGTGGTGCTACAGACAAATGTTGAAAATTAGGTGGACTGATAAGGTAAGGAATGAGGAGGTCCTGCGCCGAATATGAGAGGTAATTAACATGTGGAAAACATTGACAAGGAGAAAGGACAGGGTGAAAGGACATCTGTTAAGACATCAGTGACTGACTTACATTGTGCTAGAGTGAGCTGTAGAGGGCAAAAACTGTAGAGGAGGACAGAGATTATATTACATCCATCACATGATTGACGAAGTATGTTGTAAGTGTTACTCTGAGGTGAAGAGGTCGGCACAGGAGAGGAATTCGTGGCGGACACATTAAACCAGTGAGTGAGAAGGCTGATGTCTCGAGAAAGAAGAAGAACAATGTCACAAAACTTTAATCTTGAAAGGAAAAAAGAGCTAACCTTGCAATCTAAAAACGACTATGCGGATACTGTAATACACGTATAATTCTCGCCATAATCCAGAGTAGACATTTACTGTTATTTTCAATTATCGTCCATAAATTTCGGTATAATGTTTGAATAATCAAGATGACACTCTCCTTACCCAAGTTTACATCACGCACAATTAACTTCTACCAAGAGTTGACTCAGATTCTCGATTGTGTACAAATCTGGGGCGTTTGATACCAGTGGGAGTACGGTAAACTCTTCCTGGTGCTCTTTTAACCACACATGAACACTGCAAACGGCGTGATACATTGTATTGTCCCGCTGGTTGATGCACTGTACCGAGGAAAAAAAACTGCATGTAGGGGTGGACATGGTCCCCAAGGATAGATGCATACACATGACCCATTGTGCCTTCCAGAATGACGAAATCACCCAGATCATAATGCTCCCTCTGTTTGTTACAGGTGCCGGCTGTTGTGGCCGAGCGGTTCTAGGCACTTCAGTCCGAAACTGCGCTGCTGCTACGGTCGCAGTTTCGAATCCTGCCTCGGGCATTGATGTGTGTGATGTCCTTAGGTTAGTTAGGTTTAAGTAGTTCTAAGTCTAGGTGACTGATGGCCTCAGATGCCATAGCGCTTAGAGCCATTTGAACCATTTTCTTGTTGTTACAGGTGTTTGCTCTCAAACTTTTCATGCCATGCACGCTAACGGCCATCTGTCCGATGTAGGAGAAAACGTAATTCTTCTGAAAAGGCCTCTAGGTGAATGTGCAGTTGCGGTGATGGAGTGCAAATTCCTGCCTTCGTCGCCGATGAACAGCAGTCAGCGTGGGTGCATGAACCAGGCGCCTCCTGAGGCCCATACGCAACAGTGCTCGCTGAGCATTTGGTCAGGAGCAAAAGTTGGTAGCCCTTTTGTTCATCTTGTCGGTCAGTTGCTAAAAAGTTACATGTCTATTAGCCCGTACACATCTCCGCAGCGGACGTACATTCCTGTCACTACAGCTGCCTCAGCGCAGGTTTTGCATAGCGCCATTTTGCTATGCACGGTATACTTTAAGCATGGTGGCACGAACACAGTTTAAGCACTCAGCCATTTCGGCAATACTTCTACCCTTGGTCCGAGAGCCAATGATCATGCCTTTTTGGACGTCAGATAAATCGCTCCGTTTCCGCAATACGACAACGACTGCTGTGTTATTCACCCCCCCCCCCCCCCTTTCTGTTTCCACAAGGTAGCTTTATATTCCCCCCACTGCTATTGCTGCTATGTGCTATCTGTGGGTAGTCACATCGTGACTGGACCGTGTACTTAAGAGACGTGTTGAAAGACTCACTGATTTCGTATACCGTACATTATTTGTGTTGTACATAAAATTCTAGTAATAGTCAGATGATGGAGTGGAGGTACCAGACGCTGTAGTGTTCCACAATAGCGTTCATTACAGCTTCCGGTAATCACACAAGTAACATGTTACTGCAATCTAAAGATGAAGGACGCACACATAAGGATGCTGCTGATATGACAGTAATGGGATGTACGTGTCACTGTACCACTGCCATTTCCTGGCCTTGCAGGTATCTACAACGCGTTTATCCTCTCCACTGTACATCTCAGTCGTCTCAGTGGCACTTCATCCCGAATGGGGTATAAAAATGAATTTTTAGCATATTGCAGCCCCGTTAGCAACTGTGATAGACTAATATTTTGAAGAATCAGCCTCAGTTGCGCAAATTTTCTGATCTTTACTAGGTTTCTGCTAAATTAATCTAGCCTTCTTCAAAAGCATAAAATTACTATAAGATGCCAGAGTAAGGCACAGTCAACATTAAAATTAAAACCTTAACTTTCGTTAAGCACATTCTGTTGCTTGTCTGTCTGTATGTCCACTTTAGGTCTGAAATTGTTAATTTTGTAATGTATTTATGTATCAAGATTTATATTTGCCTGCCTTCAACTTACGTATCTGATCACTATATTAGGCAAACCATCTGCAGACTGTGGGGAAATGACAAATTATGGCCTCCCTCGATGTAGAAAATGATGGCCACCGAAGATTCCAATGAAGGTTATGTTCCTATAAACAGTTCCCGGTAAACGGGTGAAATCATCATTATAAAATTTCAGAAATGAATATTGTTGTCACGTACATCAGCTTTTGGTTTGGTAGTGATGTCTGCAACACTCACAATTTCTAAAGTCTTCAGCGTCCTTTTTACAGATTGTAATTCTGAATCCATGGAACGTGAGTTCATATGAGGCATTTCTGCAGCAGTTCCCAGGTTTCTTGACGAATTTTTTAGCCGCTAGTGTAGTCAGTCAGATTTGAGATTTGGGTCCATATAGAAGTGAATATCAGGTAACTCGGTGAGAAAGCTTTTCGTAAATGTTCATCTGTATACAACATGTAACTACAGCAGATATAAAGCTTCTTCGCCATAATATGGGCATATGTCAAGAGTAGGCATACACGCTGCAGTCTAACAATCAATGACAGTGTGCTTCAGCACTTGTGGTTCGGAGCGAATCAGTTAATTCCAGGAATATAACTGTTGTCCACAAAACATGCCGGACAGTTGTAATTAAAGTGCAGCTACTCATAATGGTCCAGTGTGGACTGTAATTACCGTATGGCAGCGAAACGTGGTAGATATTCTAATGCGTTAACGCGGAACCGATTAACGCTGGGGAAAAAGGATATGAAATTTGGGCCACCCGGTTCTATTCTGACGCTGCAAATCCAAGAAAGACGTGTAGTAACGTTGCTATATGTAATAGATTAGGAACGGGACGTGAGCAGAAAAGTCAATTAAGTGAGAAATGCGTAATGTTGATACAATCATTAACTGTCGCTTGTAATCATAGCCTCCCACACATCAACATTAAATTTTTCAATATCTTAAGAAGTTTCGAAAGCTTCTAGAGGCGTAAGATATACAAAGAAACTATTTTTTACTTATATCCACTTTCTCGTTGTTGGCTGCAGTACGTCTAGGAATAAATTTCTGAGGCTGAAATATGTTAACTTTGTGAGTTCCAGTTGACATAATAACTGATAAACATTTGCCTGTATTTCTCTTGAATTTTATTCTGTTGTCACATTTTTTCAATATCACACCGTCTTTACAATTTCCGCCACAAACTACATTGTTATTACCAATCAAAAAAATACGTCCGATTCCATCAGAGGCATTCCCACTACTCTGCTAACACATTCTGCAGTACTTAAAATATTACAAAGAGTTTACGAAACAGAAGAGTTTACAAACTTTCTTGACAAACGAAGAATCTTCGCCAAGTTCTATCATTATTTTATAAATAAGTCCAGAAATAAATTTTACAAATATCGTCAGATTGTGCCATTAGTAACAGGAATTTTAAGTATGCCAGATATTTCGTAATTTCAAATATTTCTGCTAGAAAAGTAATTTTAACGGTATGTCCTGAGATAGTACATATTGATTGTAATAAATTAATTACTTTTTATACATATCAACCTGAAATATAATGCATCGTATACAAAATCATATGAAGTTCATTTAGTTAAACAGCAGAGGTAATTTTCACCTATGCAAGATTCGAAAATATTCCTGGTGTCGCCTAAATCTATAAAAGAAGTTAGTGTTAGTGGAGGGTGTCCCATTACACGCTTACACAGTTTATTTATTGGTAAAGGCGTTCTGTTAGATTCTCCCAGAGCCAAAAGTCACATGGATTCAGATCACGTGATCTTGCAGGCCATGTATCTGGATATATCCTGGAGATAACACGTTAGTGGAAGGCAGCGCTATCTTCCACTGGGCGAGCGACAGGAGTTCCTGCCCATATTCCATGAAAACAGTGGCTTCCAGACAGATGCGTTCTTCCAAAGCAGGAATCACTTACTGTACAAGGAGGTCTTGGTAACGTGCAGATGTCACAACACACTTGACAGGACAGGCCATCTGGGTTTATTCTGTTCGAAGAAGAACGTACCGACAGTAAACATATTTGTGAACCCACACCACACAGTCAGCTAGGGCTAGTGCAATGACTATTCTCAAATTCTTCACTTCTATGTATTCACTGCATCCTATAGAGTAAAATATGCCTCGTCTTGGCCACATGTTATCAACTTTGATCAGTGCCAGAAACCAAAAGCATATTAAGAACGTTGTTGTGGATCATGGGGTTTCAATTGATGCGCAGTCCGGATCTTGTACGGAGACCAGTGTAAAACAGACCGCTAAACTGTGGGTAGTGTTCGCCATGGGACGAACAATTCTAGTTACATTGCATGAGCTACCGGAGCATGTGCTTCTTGGACAGTTACGACAACAGCAACCTCATCAATAACTTCCATCGGAATAGGACGTCTCTTAGTGAACAAATATTGCAACGTAAGATTACGCCCTAGGTGAATTGATAAACGTTAACGTACGGCTGGCCGGAGTGGCCGAGCGGTTCTAGGCGCTTCAGGATGGAACCGCGCAACCGCTACGGTCGCAGGTTCAAATCCTGCCTCGGGCATGGATCTGTGTAATGTATTTAGGTTAGTTATGTTTAAGTAGTTCTAAGTTCTAGGGGACTGATGACCTCAGATGTTAAGTCTCATAGTGCTCAGAGCCATTTGAACCATATTGGATAGGACGTCTTCCTCTTACAGGTGCCACACGAAGCTCAATGGTGCTTTCGAATTTCATTACCATCTTCAGTAATGACGTCTGACCTCTCCTTAGCTCTTTCAGTCGGCGATAGTCTCTCAGTGTAGCACTGTAATTGCTACCGTTCGCATAAAATGGTGTCTGTGGTACTGCATGGCCTCTCTTCTCGACAGCCATACCGTTCAGTCACGTTATGGTTTATCAGATGACAACATGGATGTCATACCGTTACATAAACAGTGCACAGCGTCAGATTTGCATCTGGTGGTTACAACAGGAACTAAGGTTTCTTCCAGCGTAAAGGTATGTAAAGTACACAAGTGGTAAGACGCAGTCAATACATTCGCTGCGCAGTGCCGATGGTACTGTTACCGACGACTGTGCCGCTAAAGCGGAGTTATTGAACGCGGCTTTCCGAAATTCCTTCACCAGGGAAGACGAATGGAATATTCTAGAATTTGAAACACGAACACCTGCCAGCATGAGTTTCTTAGAAGCAGATACCTTAGAGGTTGCAAACCAACTCAAATCGCTTGATACGGGCAAATCTTCAGGTCCAGATTGTATACCGATTAGGTTCCTTCCAGATTAGGCTGATGCAATTGCTCCCTATTTAGCAATTATATACAACCGCTCGCTCACCGATAGATCTGTACCTACAGATAGGAAAATTGCGCAGGTCGCACCAGTGTTTAAGTTCAAATGGTTCAAATGGCTCTGAGCACTATGGGACTTAACATCTTTGGTCATCAGTCCCCTGGAACTTAGAAGTACTTAAACCTATCTAACCTAAGGACATATCACACATCCATGCCCGAGGCAGGATTCGAACCTGCGACCGTAGAGGCCACGCGGTTCCAGAATGAAGCGCCTAGAACCGCACGGCCACAAAGGCCGGCCAGTGTTTAAGAAGGGTAGTAGGAGTAATCCATCGAACTACAGACCTATATCATTGACGTCGGTTCGCAGTAGGGTTTTGGAGCATATATTGTATTCAGACATTATAAACCACCTCGAAGGGAACGATCTATTGATACGTAATAAGCATGGTTTCAGAAAACATGGTTCTTGTGCAACGCAGCTAGCTCTTTATTCGCACGAAGTAATGGCTGCTATCGACAGGGGATCTCAAGTTGATTCCGTATTTCTAGATTTCTGGAAAGCTTTTGACACCGATCCTCACAGGCGACTTCTAATCAAGATGCGGGCCTATCGTCTCAGTTGTGTGACTGGATTCGTGATTTCCTGTCAGGAAGGTCGCAGTTCGTAGTAATAGACGGCAAATCATCGAGTAAAATTGAAATGATATCAGGTGTTCCCCAGGGAAGCGTCCTGGGACCTCTGCTGTTCCTGAGCTATATAAATGACCTGGGTGACAGTCTGAGCAATTCTCTTAGGTTGTTCACAGATGATACTGTAATTTACCGTCTAGTAAGGTCATCCGAAGACCAGTTTCAGTTGCGAAGCGATTTAGAAAAGATTGCTGAATGGTGTGGCAGGTGGCAGTTGACGCTAAATAACGTAAAGTGTGAGGTGATCCACATGAATTCCAAAAGAAATTCGTTAGAATTCGATTACTCGATAAATAGTACAATTCTCAAGGTTGTCAATTCAATTAAGTGCCTGGGTGTTAAAATTTCGAACAACTTCAGCTGGAAATACCACATAGATAAGATTGTGGGGAAGGCGAGCCAAAGGTTGCGTTTCATTGGCAGGACACTTAGAAGATGCAACAAGTCCACTAAAGAGACAGCTTACATTACACTCGTTCGTCCTCTGTTAGAATATTGCTCCGCGGTGTGGGATCCTTACCAGGTGGGACTGACGGAGGAATCGAAAGGGTGCAAAAAAGGGCTGCTCGTTTTGTATTATCACGTAATAGGGGAGAGAGTGTGGCAGATATGATACGCGAGTTGGGATGGGAGTCATTAAAGCAAAGACGTTGTTCGTCATGGCGAGATCTATTTACGAAATTTCAGCCACCAGCTTTCTCTTCCGGATGCGAAAATATGTTGTTGAGCCCAACCTACATAGGTAGGAATTATCATTAAAATAAGATAAGAGAAATCAGAGCTCGAACAGAAAGGTTTAGGTGTTCGTTTTTCTGTTCTGTTCTGTTCGGGAGTGGAATGAACCCTCTGGCCAAGCACTTAAATGTGAATTGCAGAGTAATCATGTAGATGTAGAACTGGTTCCGCATTAACGCAATAGGAAATTTCGCTGCCGTACGATTATTGCAGCCCACACTGCACCGGACTTTAATCCTAGTCACCCGATACTATGAGCATTAGTGGACATACATCTGCGGATGTTATAATTCCTGTTTTTCGCTGCTTCTATCGCTCTTCTGGGATGTCAGGTGTGTCCTTTGTCCTCTGGGGCCTTCGCCCATTGCCAGGTTAGCCTTGTTAGGCCCGCGATTCTGAGGCGAAGACGTGCGGATGGTGACTGCTTGTTAAACAGTGCCAGTAGTCGAGCAGGCAGCCCGGAGGACAGCGCGGCTGCTGGCCCGTGCACGTGGCCAACCGCAGCAGGGCGCCCCCTTTCGCGGTCGAGTGCGCCGACACGCAGCCCAACGGCCGTAAAACCGCTGCGTCGCGTCGCTTTTTGGCGCTGTTGTTTTTCCTGCAGCGGCCGCCGTAAGCGAGGGCGTAAAGGCGGCCCCAGCGGCCACGTGCCTCGCGTCACAACACGCTGCACGGCCCCCCAGCGGCGCCATCCGCCCAGACTAGCGGGATAGCTACACCACTGGCCCCACCACGCTCAGGTCTCTGGAAAACTGTCTGCCCGACCACCCGATTCCGGTGGTTTACCGATCTGAGTATATGGGAAGCAGTATCACTCAGCCCAGACGTTGATCCAAGAGGATTTGGGTTGAGGGGTGTGGGTGTGATTATGGGAGCTAAGCCTCTTCGTTACCAAAACGGGTGCGAGAGGCGGTGGCGTCATCGCCTCTTTAAAAGGATGCGATTTCATTATACAGTCTAGTATTTTATTCTAGTCTTCGCCTCTTTCTCTGTCTATCCCTTTCCCCTCCTCTATGTCCATCTCTTACGTCTACTCTGTCCACTTCTTCCACCCCTCTGTTCCTCCCCTCCTCTCTCTTATCTGAGTCCGTCTCCTTCCCTCTCTCTGTCTGTCCATCTCCTTCTGCCCCCTTCTCTCTCCACTTTATCACATCTACTTCAATAGGAGGTAGGTAGTTCCTACCCCTTAGTACGTTTTCCCAGATTCTAACTAACGTGGGTACTAAATTTGCTTGAAATCATTACAATGGTTTAGGATGAGCGTTTTCCCCGTGGTTTTGCCCACCTATGCACGTGAAAAAAATATTTCTCATGTATATCACGCATTTCACACGTATTTGTACACATATTTCACCTCTGTGTGTAGCGAATTTCGGCCCGTAGTTTCATTTCCACGAAGCTCAATTTTTATGACGTCGTGTCTGTTGCACTACGTGTCGAAAAGTGTCATATTTTTCTACATGTAATCAGCGGCATATGTGGATATTGTTTGCGAAATGTGTGGCTAATGAGTTAGAGGTAAAGAAGTAATAAATTAAAACGTCATGCCAGATGAGTCAGTTTTGCTATTTGAACAATGAAAATCTATCAGACGATAAATATTTTCCTTTCACCATTTTGTGCGTGGTGTCAATGAGAAAAATACTCGTAAAGGTTTCAAAATTATATCTAAAGTTTGTCCAAAGCCACAAATACTCGATGAATGAATTATGGGTATTGGCACTTCGTTTAGCTACATTGATTTGTCTTCCCTACCCTTTGATATTCAGGTGGTTCTTACCTCCATAGCGATCCTTTCATATGGTTCAAATGGCTCTGAGCACTATGGGACTTAACATCTTTGGTCATCAGTCCCCTAGAACTTCGAACTACTTAAACCTAACTAACCTAAGGACATCTCACACATCCATGCCCGAGGCAGGCAGGATTCGAACCTGCGACCGTAGCGGTCACGCTGTTGCACACTGAAGCGCCTAGAATCGCACGGCCACACCGGCCGGTCAGCGATTCTTTCCAGACAGCAAGTGATATATGTACCAAGTTTGGTTGAAATCGGTCCAGTGTTTGAGGAGGAGTTGTGGAGCTCTTGCAAACACATATAGACATATACATACAACATATGTACATCCATTCATACAATATGTGTGGATTAGGAGGGTGCCACTTCCTAGACGAAACCGTGTCGCCTGACAAATATTTCAAGCGAACGAATTAATCTTCATTATATGCGCCTAAATATACGTAGGGAAAAATTACCAGAGTTGTTGCTGGTAGGAGAGAAATCACACTTTCCTTTCCCATACTTGCCAGTATCTGGCAACACCAGTTTCTTAGCAGAAAGGTGGTTGTAGATTTCAGGCTTGCTGCAAATTCTGCAGGAATTTAGAACATATTCAGGTGTTAGAAGAGAATTTTTTTCATCTACTCGCCGAGCTAAGTCTCTCAAATTTCATAAACATAGCGCAGTATTGTTATATAATAGGCATTCAAAGAAATAACTGAAAAATCTAATTATGCAAGCTATAGATAAGTTAATGACAATGGCGTGGGGAGTGTTAGTCAGACATATTTACACCGAAAGGGCAAAGTGCGTCTTCTTCACCACCGCTTTGTTACAGTTGACGCATGAAAGCAGTAGGAGAGAAGACGCAAACCTACAATGGATATAGATTTATTTTGAGGCAGTTTCACGCTCGTATTGTAGAATATTTTGTCAATATCATCTGTGCTGTGGTTTCAGGTTAAGTACATTATCTTGAATATCTATATTCGGATAACGAATCGAGCTTCTTGAAGTGAAAATAATTTGGCAAATGCTGCCAACCCTGTAATGACTCAGAGGAACTATTTAATGAAGATGAATGTGTAGAATATCTGGAACTTTACTCTGAAACCCAATCTACAGTTAATTGTGTGCAAACGGTGGTCATGTGAAGAATGTTCAATTTACAACAATATGTGTGGTCTTTGTGGAAGAAATGAAAAGAAAAAGCACCAGAAACTACAGTTTTAAAAACTAAAATAATACTCTCTATCACGGAAATTCTTTGTTTGTTTAGCCACCTATCTATGAATAATTTCATTTAATTTTTGCGTTTCTATCAGTTAACACATGCATTAATAATAGTTAAGTGGTCTTCTAACTCCTTAATGGTTTCCATTGGCTTGGAATTGTAATAAAGTCCTCCTAAGCCATTTGTAAAGCAATAGGCTGGACTTGCCTTATAGTTAAACTTACCGCTTCCAAAGTACAGTCATGAGGCAGCGCTGCTCCCCAAGGCGCGTCATCTTACCAACCATAGGACGAGAGTCGACGAAATAGAGTCCTTTTATATACTGTTCAAAATTCCAGGTTCATTAATTTATTTACAGAAGCAATTTTCTTCTAAAAGACGAGAAATTTGTGGCAAACATTTGTACTTTTACTTAGCACTTTTACGTGGTTTAAACAATGTTCCAGAATAGAGAGAGAGAGAGAGAGAGAGAAATTTTCAGAGTGTGGAAGTCAGATCATGATGAAGTTACATTGCAGCTCTTCTCATGTATATACGAGACAGAGCTATTTTGTACACTACGTGATCAACAGTATTCGGACACCCCCAAAACTATACATTTTCTTATATTTTTATATTAGGTGCATTATTCTGCTACCTACTGCCACGTACTCCATATCAGAGACCTCAGTAGTCACTAGACATCGTGAGAGAGCAGAATGGGGCGCTCCACGGAACTCACGGACTTCGAACGTGGTCAGGTGGTTGCGGGTCACTGCTGTCATACGTCTGTACACGAGATTTCCACACTGCTAAACATCCCTAGGTTTACTGTTTCCGATGTGATGGTGAAGTGGAAACGTGTAGGGACACGTACAGCACAAAAGCGTACAGGCCGACCTCGACTGTTTACTGACAGGGACCACCAACAGTTGAAGAGGGTCGTAATGTGTAATAGGCACACATTTATTCCGACCATCACATAAGAATTCCAAACTGCATCAATATCCACTGCTATACTCGTACTATGACAGTTCGGCAGGAGGTGGGGAAACTTGGATTTCATGGTCGAGCGGATTCTCATAAGCCACACATCTCGCCGGTAAATGCCGAACGACGCTTAGCTTGGTGTAAAAAGCGTAAACATCGGACGAGTGAACAGTAGGAAAATGTTGTGTGGAGCTAAGAACATGCTACACAACGTGGCGATCCGGTGGCATGGCGAATGCCCGGTGAATGTCATCTGCCAGCGTGTGTAGTGCCAACAGTAAAATTCGGAGGCGGTGGTGTTATGGTGTGGTCATCTTTTCCGTGGAAGGGTCTTGCACCCACCGTTATTTTGCATGGCACTATCACAGCACAGGCCTACATTGATGTTTTAATCACCTTCTTGCTTCCTGCTGTTGATAAGCTATTCGGGGATGGTGACTGCATCTTTCAACATGATCGAGCACCTGTTCATAATGCACGGCCTGTGGCGGAGTGGTTACACGACAGTAGCTTCCCTGTAATGGATTGGCTTGCACAGAGTCCTGACCTGAATCCTATAGAACACCTTCGGGATGTTTTGCTACGCTAACTTCGTGCCAGGCCTCACCGACCGACATTGATACCTCTCCTCAGTGAATCACTCCGTGAAGAATGTCCTGCCATTCCCCAAGAAACCTTCCAGCACCTGATTGAAAGTATGCCTGCGAGAGTGGCAGCTATCATCAAGGGTAAGAGTGGGCCAATACCATACCGAATTACAGCGTTACCGATGGAGGACGCCACGAACTTGTGAGTCATTTTCAGCCAGGTGTCCGCATACATTTGATCACATAGTGTAAGACGAGAAATTTGTGGAAAACATTTGTACTTCTGTATATGCACTTTTACGTGATTTGAACAATGTTCCCGAAAGGTGTGTCAGGTCTCTTCGTTTCAACATGTATCATAACTACGCGAATGGTGCACTACTTAGCCCAGTCTAAAAGTAACATAAAATTACAAAACTGTTTACGTAGTAGCTCTTCTCTCATATATATTGCCACAAATTTCTCGTCTTACATTTCTCTCATATACATATACCCAAAGAGCAGAAGTCAGATCATGGTGGAGTTAGACAGTAGCTCTCTGATATATCTATATATATATATATATATATATATATATATATATATATATATATATCCACAAATGTCCTGTCTTACACAATATGTCTGTCTGTCTCTCTCTCTCTCTCTCTCTCTCTCTCTCTCTCACACACACACACACACACACACACACACTCACACACACACACACACACACACACACACACACACACATTTGTTGCATGTAGTTGTCTATGTCTTTTTCTCAGCAACACTTTCTTTCTATATTGGTTCGTTAGTCGTCCCAATGGTCTCGTTGCCTGTCATATTTCCTTAGGAAGTGGTGAGTATCAGAGAACAAGTTTTTCAACTCAGCTCTTTCTTCAAAGAGTGTTTAGAAGAAGAGAAATTCCATTGTCAGCAAAGTCACCTGGATTCTTTAAGATCAACATGATCACTAGAAACCAAAACGATCTGATTAAAAAATAAATGACGGATTAAAAATCCATCGCCAGTAAATAATGATTTAGAACTGTGTGAAAAAGAAAGGATAGGGAAATCAATAAATAATAAAAAAACTATTGAATTTATTTACATACTTACTCGAATGGTATATTTTATACGGCGGATGACATTTCTGTGGAAATTCAAGAGGATATTGAAGCTATATCATTTATTATTGGTGTATCTGGTACGCACCCCATGATCTACTGGGCATTGATTCGATTCCTTTATGCGTCGAGGATTTTCTTCGTTCAGGAACTGCCTGTTCGTCGGGTGCAGTTTCTCTGTTACTTCGGCAGCTGCTTCTTATTTCGTTTTTCTGTGTGTAGTAGGGATCAGCCGAAAGTAGTACTCTTCATCAAGGGCCTTTTAATATACATCGACGAAGCGAATATGCTACTAGAGTTATTTGGAAGCGCTGTGTCGAACAGGCAATGAAAATCCCTTAAAAATAATTTTGTTTGTAAACGAACCGATGCAACCATGGGAGCTACTCCAGCTACACATTACAAAAAACGCAATCCAAAATATCTGTAAAGCCACCAGAGGAAATGCTGTTTATAAACTCTAAGAAAAACGACACACAATGTACGAATGATATGATCGGGCCGGAAATCGGTAGATGGGATGGTCATTTACAGACAAACCAATGAATACAATCAGAAAAAATTGGGCGATTTATTCAAGACAAAGAGATTCTCAAAATGAGTAAGTCAGTAACACCCTTTGGCCCTTATGCAATCAGTTATGCGGCTTGTCATTGGTTGATGGAGTTGTTGGATGTCCTCAGGACGGCAAGGTGTCAAATTCTATCCAACTGGCGTGTTAGATTGTCAAAATCTCGAACTGGTTGGAGGGCCCTGTCTATGACGATCCAAACGTTCTCACATGCGCAGAGATCTGGTGACCTTGCTAGATTCGTGTCTGACTAAATGCAGGCTAACCGAAGAGGATGAAAGGGTCGCAGGTGGTGACTATTTTATTAAGGTATAATATTTTGTAACATGAGCATGAAATGGAAGATGTAGGTTGCTGACATTAAAATTAAGCTCCTGTAAGACATGTACTGATGAAAATAGTCATCCAGAAGCGAAACAGATCGTGTCATTGTTTTCAGTTTGATGTTTCACCACAATTTGCCCTGTGTTGGTGTTTACGCCTCTGCATAACTGTTTCAACCTAAATAAAACTGAGTTTGCTTTCTGTCGCCAAGCCTTGGGCTAACAGTTTACAAAGGGGGAAATTTATAACAATACGAACAGCCGCAATATCGAGGGAACCTTCTTTGCGGATGGATAGTTTTACTAAAAAGCATACAACGTGTTGCGTCACAGCAAGTTCCCAGCCTTAATACAACAATTTACCTTGCTGAACCGCACCCCTCTTTATTTTTCTTTTCAGTTCTGCTTAGTATCAGGCCAATGAGTAGGCTGGCAGACACAATTGTAGGGAAATGAGCACCGATGAGCCCCGAACAATTTTAACTGCAAAATATTGCATGCAGCTGAAAAATGAACGGAATAAATATCTAAGGAGGGTTCAGGCCCATAACTGAAAACTAATTAACGATAGGGCACCAATTATATCCAGTCGTACGTGTCCGAACCATCCGCTACCAACCTCGCCTACTTTTCCAGTAAAATGAGGGGATAACAGCATAAATGATTAAAAGGCAGTGGCTTGAATTAATAACAGAGCCGACAAACAGCTAGATTTAAATAACATTTATCGAACAGATTAATTACAGTCACGGCATTTAAATACTCTCAGCTCGAGCTCCACACGATAAAACGTGATAGCAGAAGAAGAAGATCAAAAGTCTGCGCTCTTTCATTAATTTTCAGCGGCTTTGCACTAACCACTTTTACAAATTTTAGAAGGTTCGGCGTGTTAAATGCAATCTTTGAACATGTGTCAAAATAGTAGCGTCTTCATAATTAAAAGATAATCTTCTTTTTTCACATCGTTATGCACTGAAGCCCCAAAGCAACTGGTACATGCGTGCGCATCCAAATACAAAAATACGTAAACAGGCAGAATACGGCGCTCCGGTCGGCAATGCCTATATAAGAAAACATGTGTCTGGCGCAGTTGTTAGATCGGTTACTGATGCTACAATGGTAGGTTATCAATATTTAAGTGAGTCTAAAAGTGGTGCTTGTAATGGTACTTGATTTACGTAACCATTACGGCACCTCACCTGAACCTCTCGATACCAGTAACACTCTACTTGTGTTTCTGCAAATTAGTTGACATATTTCTGAGACAACATTCAGATTTGATTTCATGAATGTAGAAGTACTTTGATACAACGATATGTTTATGTTGCAATGATATTATTCTTATGTGTATTCTTTCTTTTGTCTCTATGATCTTTGACGTTTTTGTAACTCTGATTTTTGGGCAGGTAAGCGATTATTAGTTGCTAGAGAGCCGGACCTTAAAAAAACGTCAAGTGTTAGACGTCATGTTGGAAGGGTGCACATTGTAGCCAGTTTATAAAATGTGAACTTTAACAGTGAGGAAGATGTTTTCATGTATGTTTTGTATTGTGAAGTGATGTTTTGTGTGTTACGTGATATTGCAACAAAGGCAATAAAAAGAAAGTGTAACTGCAATTCGAGGTGGTGATTTTTTTTTTTACATGACCATTGTGCTAACTTTCAAAGGTTTAATCTTCGAGAATGGTTTGTGAAACACATCTACACTCCTGGAAATTGAAATAAGAACACCGTGAATTCATTGTCCCAGGAAGGGGAAACTTTATTGACACATTCCTGGGGTCAGATACATCACATGATCACACTGACAGAACCACAGGCACATATACACAGGCAACAGAGCATGCACAATGTCGGCACTAGTACAGTGTATATCCACCTTTCGCAGCAATGCAGGCTGCTATTCTCCCATGGAGACGATCGTAGAGATGCTGGATGTAGTCCTGTGGAACGGCTTGCCATGCCATTTCCACCTGGCGCCTCAGTTGGACCAGCGTTCGTGCTGGACGTGCAGACCGCGTGAGACGACGCTTCATCCAGTCCCAAACATGCTCAATGGGGGACAGATCCGGAGATCTTGCTGGCCAGGGTAGTTGACTTACACCTTCTAGAGCACGTTGGATGGCACGGGATACATGCGGACGTGCATTGTCCTGTTGGAACAGAAAGTTCCCTTGCCGGTCTAGGAATGGTAGAACGATGGGTTCGATGACGGTTTGGATGTACCGTGCACTATTCAGTGTCCCCTCGACGATCACCAGTGGTGTACGGCCAGTGTAGGAGATCGCTCCCCACACCATGATGCCGGGTGTTGGCCCTGTGTGCCTCGGTCGTATGCAGTCCTGATTGTGGCGCTCACCTGCACGGCGCCAAACACGCATACGACCATCATTGGCACCAAGGCAGAAGCGACTCTCATCGCTGAAGACGACACGTCTCCATTCGTCCCTCCATTCACGCCCGTCGCGACACCACTGGAGGCGGGCTGCACGATGTTGGGGCGTGAGCGGAAGACGGCCTAACGGTGTGCGGGAGCGTAGCCCAGCTTCATGGAGACGGTTGCGAATGGTCCTCGCCGATACCCCAGGAGCAACAGTGTCCCTAATTTGCTGGGAAGTGGCGGTGCGGTCCCCTACGGCACTGCGTAGGATCCTACGGTCTTGGCGTGCATCCGTGCGTCGCTGCGGTCCGGTCCCAGGTCGACGGGCACGTGCACCTTCCGCCGACCACTGGCGACAACATCGATGTACTGTGGAGACCTCACGCCCCTCGTGTTGAGCAATTCGGCGGTACGTCCACCCGGCCTCCCACATGTCCACTATACGCCCTCGCTCAAAGTCCGTCAACTGCACATACGGTTCACGTCCACGCTGTCGCGGCATGCTACCAGTGTTAAAGACTGCGATGGAGCTCCGTATGGCACGGCAAACTGGCTGACACTGACGGCGGCGGTGCACAAATGCTGCGCAGCTAGCGCCATTCGACGGCCAACACCGCGGTTCCTGGTGTGTCCGCTGTGCCGTGCGTGTGATCATTGCTTGTACAGCCCTCTCGCAGTGTCCGGAGCAAGTATGGTGGGTCTGACACACCGGTGTCAATGTGTTCTTTTTTCCATTTCCAGGAGTGTATAAATCTTTTGAATATAGCAGAATAAAACCTAGGCCTCTTTGCATCCGAGTTTGGAATCATCACCACCTAGATTTTCGACGAATGAGCCATGATTTTACAACGTGACCAGCGTGGGAAACACGAAAAGATGAGTGCCTAGTTTATTCATTATTACATGAAATTACTTTATTAACTGTGCTCTAATGACACCTGCCACGTAATAACTTTGTTGTTACCGGAAAATGCAGTATTTAGTAGTGTGAGCAACACCACAATCATTAAATTTTGACCTTTGTTGTGGTAGGGTTGTTAGATGCTACGGTTGGGCCACTAGCGATGGGACACATCTCCGAGATAGCGAGGACGTGGGGATTTTCCCGTACGAATATTTCATGAGTGTACCGTGAGCATCAGGAATCCTGTAAAACATCAAATATCAGACATCCCTGCAGCCGAAAATAGATTCTGCGAGAAAGGGACCAACGACGACTACAGAGAAACATTCAACGTGACAGAAGTGCAATCCTTCCCGGACTACTGCAGATTTCAGTGCTGGGACATAAACAAGTGCGAACCGTTCAACGAAACATCATCCATATGGGCTTTCGGAGCCGAAGCCTTTGATGACCTTTACGCCTCACCTGGGCCCGTCGACACCGACATTGGACTGTTGATAACTGGAAACATGTTCACTAGTCGGACGAGTCTCTTTTCAAATTCCATGGAGCGCATGAACTTTTACGGGTACGGAGACCACCTCACGAATCCATGGAACTTGCATGTCAGCAGGCGACTGTTCAAGCGGGTGGAGGCTCTGTAATGTTGTGGTGCATGTGCAGTTAGAGTTATATGGGACCCCTAATAGGTCTAGATACGACTCTCATAGGTGACACGTACGTAAGCATCCTGTCTGGTCACCTGCATCTATTCATGTCGATTGTGCATTCCGAAATACAGGAGGACAATGTGACGCCTAGGCTCTAGGAAATCTTTTCTGCTGTCCACCAAACTTCCCACACATGAACATTATTGAGTATATATGGGATTCCCTGCAACGTGCTGTTCAGAAAAGATCTCCACACCATCATACTCTTGTGGATTTATGCATAGCCCTGAATGATTCATGGCGTCAGTTGCCTGCAGCACTACTTCAGACATTAGTCGAGTCCATGCGACGTCGTGTTGTGGCACTTCTGCATGCTCGCGGGTGTCCTACACGATATTAGGCAGGTGTACCAGTCTCTTTGGCTCTTCACTGTATTATCAATTTTGAAAATAAAAATTAACACAAAAATTTAATGAAACGTGTTACCTAATCTTTTAGTAGGCTCTATTCTATTCTTGGTTTTACTGTTGTCGTCCACAATCTATCTCCATTTCAGACTAGACTTCACATAAATTCTTTCTACTACCTGATTTTACATTTGACGTCCGCAAGCTTTTCATTTTAAGGAATGCTCTTTTTGCTTCTTCCAGACTGAATTTTACGATTTCTTTACACCTGTGACCCACTTATCTAAACTCTGCTAACTTCAGTTTAATTTACTAATCTAATTCCGCCGGCATCAACTGATTTTATTCGATTACATTTCATTCATCTTGATTTACTTCATCTTATGTGCCATGCTCACTTACAGGTTAATGGACCATTACGCCCCAATACGGTTGTGTTATGGTGCTGCATGATATGCCATGCATCGAGTCAACTTCATTTCAGAGCATTGTCCATACACTGTGAACATGGGAATTCAGACAGCCCATTAAGAAAACTAGCAATCCTTTCAGTGCCCCAACATGGTTCGTTGATTCGTGCTATAACCAGTTGTAACTTTTATTCTGGTCTTACTCTCTGGAATCTGTAAGATCTGCTCTGCCCCATGCATTAGATAATACTTGGAACTCCACGCTAGAGCAGAGGCATAAACAGTGTACTTTGCAGAGTTCAAAATTGTAACTTGCTGAGTGTGGTTCCCTAAAAAAAAAAAAAAAAAAAATGTGGCGTGCTTCATGTCCTAATTTCTGTTTCTGCTGAACTTGTAGATGTGGCCAGCTACCAAGTAAATAAACCAGGCAACCATGTAATAAATTAAACGATGCCACGCAGAGCCTAACATTCTGGGAATGAAGTCCTGAATAGAACAGATAAACATATGCACATGAAACGTAACTACGAAGGAACATCGGTTAACAGCAGAAGTCTGTTGATCGATGAAAGAAGAAATTACAGATATGTTCATGAGGAGACTGAAACACATCCTTAGAAGTCATCTACTTTTTTTTGTTTACATTTTATGACGAAGCCTCTTTAGTTTAATCGTTGTAGGATAACATAATTATTCCACTGTTTTAATCACATGCGATTGGTCACATTTTTAAACTCGTCTTTTTCAAGTATATATGAAATGAGTGTATTTCATTATTTTCAGTGATTTGGTGACTACGTGTGTATTTTCCAGTAGTTGAATTTAGTTCCGTTTTATTATACAACGAAATCCCTAGTTTGACAATTTCTTTACTATCACTGAGAGAAAGCGAATCTGTACTTCCTGGATATACGACTTTATCGTCACTTCTCATAACAGGAGAAACTGAATTCCATAGTTTAATCTACGAGGGGCATGCAATAAGTAATGTAACATATTTTGTTCTCGGACAGTTTGAATTGAAATACTGCAGCGTTTGTTGTGGGGCACCATGGAATATTCTCGCTTCAGCTCCTATAGTTCCACGAAGTTCCCATAGGTGTCGGTGCTATACGGTACCTGTAAAGGAGGTGCGTTCTAAGCAGAGAGCTGAGATTGTGCTTCTTTTGGCGAAAAGCCAGATCATCGAAGGTATTCATAGACTCTGACGAACACGGAGACCTGGCAGTGAAGAAAACCACGGTGAGTCGTTGGGCGAGGCGTCTGTCGTCATCGCAATAAGCTCGCGCAGTTTCGCCCAGTCTCCCGCGTGGCGTCCACCCACGCACAGCTGTGACTACTGCAGTGGTGGAACGTGCGGACACTCTCACTCTAGGTGGTCAATCGGATCACGATCAAACGCCTTGCCACCTAACTGGACGTCTTTGTTGGTAGCGCTGACAGACTCGTCCATCACTTGGCATATTCAAAGACGTGTGCCCGCTATGTCCCTCGCCACCTAACAGACGACAGTAATGAGCAACGAAGGACCATCTGTGTGGAATTGCTTCTGCGTTACGATGCTGATTGTGACAACTCTTAGTCGAACTGCCGGCCGGAGTGGCCGAGCGGTTCTAGGCGCTACAGTCTGGAACCACCCGACCGCTACGGTCGCAGTTTCGAATCCTGCCTCGGGCATGGATGTGTGTGATGCCCTTAGGTTACTTAGGTTTAAGTAGTTCTAAGTTCTAGGGGACTGATGACCTCAGCAGCTAAGTCCCATTGTACTCAGTGCCATTTGAACCACTTTTCGAAATACTGGTTCATCTCTTAGAATCGGAAACAAAATGTCAATGCACGTAGCGGTGCTACACCACCTCTCCTCTTAAGTAGAAGTTCAAAGCCGCACCCTCTGCCGGCTATGTGATGGCGATGGTCTTCTGAGACTCGGAACCGGTTATTCTGTTTGATGTGCATGGTGCAACGTCAAACTCTAAATTGTACAGTGCTACCTTCAAGAAAGTGAAGAAACGAGTTCAGCGTGTTCGTCACTGCAAAAATGCAAACGAACTTCGTCCCCACAACAATGGAAAAGCTCACATAAGCCTGCAAAATCGAGAGCACCTCACAAAACTTTAGTGGTCTGTTCTTCCTCATTCACACTACAGCCCGAATCTCGCACCTTCCGATTCTGTTTGGCCCAACGAAGGACGCACTATGCGGAAAGCTGTATGTGGAGGATGGAGAGTTTATTGATGCAGCAAGATGCTGTCTCCGACGTCGACCAGTGGCTTCGTGCCTACGGATATGTGGGTCCTCCCAATAAGGCAACGTAAAGTCGTCACTCTGAGAGGAGATTGTGTTGAAAAATAGGATTTTGTAGCTAAAGGATTGGGGAATAATATGGTGTATTGGGATCTTCAATACAAATCTGTTTCCAGAAAAAAATAATACGTTGCATTACTTATTGAGCGTCCCTCGTACGGCTGCCGTCCTAATTTCAAAACGATACGACAACTGTTCGTAACTGAAATACCTGGACCAGCAGGACAGAGTGGGTGAGGTTATATTTGTGGAAACGGGCCAAAATAGGTTGCTGTCAGTTGCACTCAGCATATAAATTTTATGAGCTAAAACACACAATAACATAAGCAAGATTTAAAAACTCTCAAGGTTTTAAGGAAAGGGCTCCTTTGATTTGATTTACATCGGCTGAAGACCTAAACAAGGAATTGAGGTACATGAGTTTTTCCGGAAGTTTCACTTCTTTCCATTATTATTTTTTTAACTTCAATAAAAATAGGCTGAAGGCCTCACATTAAGCAAGAACAGTGTTACGGATCAAGGCCAAAACAAAGATTTTCAATGTTAATTGCACATCGGCTGATACTGACTGAAGGCCATATCAACCAAACAATTTAATGGCTTAAAGCCTAGGAAGAAGGGCTTTCAATTTATCAGGCTGAGGGACTTAGCTTAAAACATTTCATGCTAACTCGGCTGAAAGCCTCATACTAAAGAGTAACAATATTATGATTTAAGGCAAGACCAAGATTTTAAATTTTTGGTTTAAGAGAGATCAAAACTCGGGTGAAGGCCAAATACTAAGGAATAACAATCTTATGACCTAAGGGCAAGAAAAAAATTTTGAAATTTTAATTAAAGAGAGATTGAAACTCCGCTGAGAGCCAAACACCATGTCAAAACAATTTTATGGCTTAAGGCCTAGGAAGAAGAACTTTCAATTTGAAGAGGCTGAGGGCCTTAGCTTAAAAAATTTCATGCAAACTCGGTGGAAGGCCTCATACCCAAAAAATAACAATGTTATTTGTAAGGACAAGAGCAAGATTTTGAATTTTCAGTTTAAGAGAGATTAAAACTGGGCTGAAGGCCATAAACCAGGGAGAAAACAATTTTACTGCTTAAGGCCTAAAGAGAAAAACGCTTACAATTTTAATAAGCTGAAACTCGGGTGAAGGCCACACAGAGTACTTAAGACTAAAAGGAAATCACTATGTAAGACACAAGGAGCGGCCCTCAGAAAGTTCCTAGGGTTGGCCTGGGAAGGTAACACTAACGCAGTTTTAGGTGAGACTGGCAGCCAGACCTACAACCTCTTAATCGGAAGGCAACCCAACAAAAGGCCAGCCGACAAACCAACCATCAAAATCAGTTCTGCTTCACCGGACAAGCAAACGTTCTGGATACTGTTGCCCAATCCAGCCGAGTCAGAACAAACGCCCAAAACTACCAACACACCTCAGCTGTCGAGCTACACGCCGTGCTGTACAGCAACAAAACGACGAGGAAAATACACTGCACAGGACTACATCAACGCCCAGGGCAGGTAACCGGAACGTTGGAACTTCCTGGCAGATTAAAACTGTGTGCCGGACCGAGACTCGAACTCGGGACCTTTGCCTTTCGGGGGCAAGTGCTCTATCAACTGAGCTACCCAAACACGACTCACGCTTCGTCCACACAGCTTTACTTCTGCCAGTACCTCGTTTCCTACATTCCAAGCTTTGCAGAAGCTCTCCTGCGAACCTTGCAGAACTAGACTCCTGAAAGAGAGGATATTGCGGAGACATGGTTTAGCCACAGCCTGGGGGATATTTCCACAATGAAATTTTCACTCTGCAGCGGACTGTGCGCTGATATGAAACTTCCTGGCAGATTAAAACTGTGTGCCGGACCGAGACTCGAACTCGGGACCTTTGCCTTTCGCGGGGAAGTGCTCTACCAAGCTGTGTCTAAGCCATGTCTCCGCAAAATCCTTTCTTTCAGGAGTGCTAGTCCTGCAAGGTTCGCAGGAGAGCTTCTGCAAAGTTTGGAAGGTAGGAGACGAGGTACTTGCAGAAGTAAGGCTGTGAGGACGGAGAGTGCGCCAACAGTCCGACTGCCCCACACCCGGAAACGGTCAAAAGACTAAATACACGAGCAATCAACGGTTGTTCTCTCGTCTCCTTCTGTCGGATAGTGCATGTGTGTCCCCAGCGGTCGGCAAGTACTCTCTCAGCACCTCACTGGCGCCCCGTCCCCGACACTGCTCCGAGCCCGACTGCACTCCTCGTCCGTCTCCAGATGACTTGCAGACACACGACGACACAGAAATACTATCGGTCGCTCCAGAGATGGTACGACAGTGCCGTTATCGATAAACCGAGCGAGGTGGCGCAGTGGTTAGACGCTGGACTCGCATTCGGGAGGACGACGGTTCAATCCCGCGTCCAGCCATCCTGATTTAAGTTTTCCGTGATTTCCCTAAATCGCTCCAGGAAATTGCCGGCATAGTTCCTTTGAAATGGCACGGCCGACTTCCTTCCCCATACTTCCCTAATCCGATGAGACCGATGACCTCACTGTCCGGTCTCCTTCCCCAGAACAACCCAACCCCAACTTATCGATAAGCGCAGATGCTGCCACTCACGGGCAAGTAAGGCAGAAGTTAGTGAGGCCAGTGAATTGAATCAGAAAAGGAGGCGACAGTACCGTAAAAGAAGATGACAAACAATAAACGGCATGAACACGAACCCCGCACAGCTCAGTAACATATTGTGCGCAAACTAACGGGCACTACATGGGGGTCACAGCCTGGAATAATGAGAACCACAGCTCTTGCTTTGTGCTATTCAACAACGGAGTACGCGTGCCCAGTGTGGCACAATTCTAGCCACGCCAAGCAAGTGGACGTACCGCTTAATGAATCCTGCCGCATCATGACAGGCTGTCTGAGACCAACCCCGACCGATAAACTGTCCTGCTTGGCAGGCGTCACCCCACCAGATATTAGAAGGAAAGTAGCGGTCATGAGGGAAAAGACAAAGGCGTTGACCTCACCTGCCCAGCCGCTGTACAAACACCAGCCAGCCCGCCGTCGAATAAAATCTAGAAAAAGCTTCCTGCACACAGCAGAAAACATCGTCGGGACACCGCAGCAAGTGAGGCTGGCACTATGGCGGGAAGAAGACGTGCACCTTGGGGAATGGTTAGTCCCAAACGAAGAACTCCCTCCCAGCCATATAGAAGGATGGACGACATGGAAATCTCTTAATAGGCTGCGCTCTGGTGTCACACGATCCAAAGAGAATATGCGCAAATGGGGCCTCCCAAATGAACCGGCGCTGTGTGACTGTGGACACACTCAAACCACCACCCACCTCACGCAGTGTGTGCTGTGCCCAAGCACCTGCACCATTGATGCATTTGATGAATGCCACCCCGGAAGCGCTGGACGTGGCCAGGTTCTGCTCCAAGACTACATAAAATCAAAAACTACTAGACCCTGCTTATATATTTATATACTTTTATACTCTTTTTGTAATTGTTATATACTTGACATGTATATGTTAATTATTCTGATTTTATGTACGATGCTTCTGACACGATTAAGTTAAAATATTTGCAGACACATGGCGCACACCGTTTTGAGCTTTATATTCTACCAGACGACGAAAATGTAGCAGGAAGTAGTTGCAATCAAGTAAATTTTTGTGGCGTCCCTTTTGTCGCCTGGATAGTCACACGATAAAATATTTGTGTCTTTCAGTACTTCGGACATTTCCATTAGCTTGAGAAATGCTGAGAGTTCACCGCCTGTATTTGGTACACTGGCTTCCGCTCGGCTGCAGAGAGCACCTGTCGCAGTGTCGGAGAAGAATGCCGCCTGGTGAGCAGTTTTTGCGCCGCCCGCCTCCAGCAGAGCGCGGCGGGTCGTGTCGGCGGCGCCCTCTGTCCACGCTTCTTGCCGCCTCGGGTGTCCGTCGTGCCGCCCCACATCCGACATCCGCCGAGGCGTCTGCCACGTGGTCCTCCCGAAAAAGAGAAACCGGACGCCCCCTGCTGCTGGAGCGTGTACTTCGGGCCGCCGTTACTGGACTTCAGTCTGCGACGCCCATTTTCCGACCACAGATCGCTTTTTTTACAATCCCTAGGGTGGTAGCCCGCAATAGGCAAAACAAACTCCTGTCGCAGTAATGAGCACCACCTGCTATCAAATGAGCCGTGAAGTAAACATACCGGCTCGAAAAGAAACCACTGCAATACAGCCCAATAGCAACAACTAACAAGGACTTGATCCAGAATATCTCCTTCTTTCCCAAACACCTTAAATAGAGTACATTTATCGCGGCCTAAAAAATGAGATTAGGAGGAAGCGCAAAATATTTAAGGACCTATGGATGGAAAACAAATGAACAACAATGGAATAATATGGAAGAATGCATGACTGGGGCAAAGGTAATCGATAATATTAATGCCCAGAAGTATGCAAATACCTAAAAGCTACTTCTCGCAAAAATGTGGTTGGATTTGTTGACATTTAGGACAAAAATATAGCCTTGAACTTAGACAATAAAACATACGTTAATGGATTTTAGAATTTTATTAAACAATGGAAGTTAGTACTAGACACATACCTACAAAAATTCACCAGCACCACACGCTTTCCCTTCCTATACCCCTAAGACTTCTTCATAGTGTAATTTAAAGCCCTGGGTAGCCTTTTCTTGAATTTTTACGTCTCTTGGACCAAATTACACTGTATAATTCTTCCTTCGTAATTTTGGTCTTTCATGATTCCATGCTGCCAGCAATGCGTCAGAGGCAAATCCCTGACAGACGTGTACTACCTTTACCATTTTGGTAGCTATTGGTGTGTCATAGCTACTCGTGCAGTTCCTATTCCAAATACTTTTAGAAGTACTTGTAATTCGAATAAAGTCAAATCATTTAGAGATTTATGAGTAAACACTTCAGTGATGTAATGTAGCAAACATTTTTTTTAAAAAAACAAATTGAAGTTTTAGGGTGGACTCCCCATTAATATTACTTAAAAACTGATGCAGCAGTAGCGCCCGTTTCACACATTTCATTAATGTATTTCTTATTAATCTTTTCTTTCTTGCTAGATAGTTTCTCCATTTCATCTCTCCGTCTTAGTTACTACTACTACTACTACTACTACTACTACTATTAATTTTATTAGTGAGTGTCATCTGCCTCAAATGTACTTTAAAAATCATGATCCCATACCAAATACATCATTCAAAGCTCTCATAATATCACAATGGTTCGAAAAATATGAAGGGTTCACACAGTACAGACAAAATACAATTTCATAAGTGTGAAGTTACCCAACTGTGTAATTGCATAAACATGTGTCACTGAAGTAAAAAAAAGTTTATCACTCAGTTAAATGATCAGATGGCTGTGTAATTTATGTGTTAGAGGAATATGGTACCCATGTGTAAAGTTGTATAAGCAAATACCATATTAGCTAGGGCTCCTTGTGCTTGCCAAACACATGGTACACAAAGTAAGCATGTACCTCCCTGAAGATCAATGTAATTATACCCCCAGGTGTTACAGATTACAGCAATGGAATGAAATGTATCACGGAAAACTTTCTTTGTAATTCAAAAATCTTAGAAAATAAACGTTTTAAGTACTAAATTAATCACTGAAATACGTGTCCTGTAGCGCTAAATGTGGAACTGTCGTAGTTATTTTCCTCCGAAAGCTAAGTTCTGCAGAAACCAATGTACTTACCTCATGATAAACAAAAGTGAAATGTCTTGCGTATAGATATCGTAGTTATTACGCTTATTGTTGTGATGAAGAAAGTACTGTGCTGTAACGTATTGTTGTGCTACGGAAAAGCCTGTCTCCTTGTAGCTATACCACAAAAGTTACTACTAAAACATGTTTTACTTTCCAGAATAATTCAGAAAAAACTGTGCAGATATAAAACAGATACACCGCAAAAGCGACATTGTAAATTGTCACTCATTAGTGACGTCCTGATATAATCGTGTAGCTGTCACATAAACTAACCACTGTGTCATCTGGTATCTCTCAGAAAGTACTTTAAATCCAGAATGTATTTTCAAGTAAGCCAAAATGTTGCATTAAGATCTCATTAACAGTACTGGTAAATGTTCTAAGTATGTGAGCCTTATAGTCGTTACGTAATCATGCAACTAACAAGGAAGAATGTACAAATAACAACACTGTGTCGTCTGTTCACTATAACAATGCAATGGTAATTACTGTCTAAGTTCCCTAGGTTCTTGACTGGGTAGTTAACTTTAAAACATTGTTGCATGTTAACAGTTTCTCAGTGTGACAAATTGTACTAGTAGCGTGAAGTGAAACGTTTTATGGCAAAGACAAAGTTAAAAAGCAGATTATCTTTCAATAAACGATTTTACATGTGAAATGTGGTGTAAACCTTTACTCTTCCTAGTACGCAGAGTTCAACTTCAACGCAATTATCATGTGGTATACGTCGGATTCGGTAAGGTCCATTGTAAACTAGAAAGAATTTGTGACTCAAGTGTTTCTTCTTATGTGATAGTGAATGAGCTTTAATGAGAACTTTCTGACCAATATATAATTTCTTTGCATTTGCTTTACCGTGTAGTTTTCTCCTTTTGTTTGCTGCAGATTTTAAATTTTTAAGAGCCAAATCAATTATGTCTTTGTGTCGAAGTTTACGTGTATTCGGGAAAGATACAAGCTCTCTGATTCTGTTCGGTGGTTCTTCATTCTTTAGTTCAAGAGTAGGTGGAAAGCAGTGGAATCATGAGGCATTTCATTCAGCACGTTTTGAAATAAGAGTAAATATCTGTCCCAATGCTGATGCTTTCTGTGACAATAAAGTCTGCAAAGCTTATTGATTTCTTTCATAATCCGTTCTGATGGGTTACAATGTGGTGAGTACAATGAAATAAAAACAGGTTTGATTTTATGATTCCGAAGCATGCGTGACCAAACAGCAAATCTGAATTGCGGTCCATTATCTGAAATGACTTTACTAACGTGTCCAACTTCACGTAAGAAATTTTTAACAAAGCGTTGGCTACAGACCGTCCAGTGGCTGTACGTAACGGAGTGAAAGAACAAATTTTGAAGTAAGTTCAACAGCGACTAGAATGTACGAAAATTCATTCGAAGTTCTGACAAGGGATCCCAAGAGATCAACAGCAGCAAATTCTTTTAATTTAGAAGGAATAACAGGAAACAACGGAGCACGATGTGAGATAGTAGATGGTTTCGCCTTTTGACAAAGTTTACAAATAGACAAGACTTTTCGAATTCTCTTTTCCATATTGTTAAAATAACAAGTCATTCGAAGAATATGATAACATTTTCGTGGACCAAAATGTGCGTAGCTGAGATGAATGTACCAAATAAGCTTATTAATATAATCATCTGGAATACAAAGAACCCATAGCTTGTCATCAACAGTGCAGCGTTTGAAAAGTATGTTGTTTCTCACCAGATAATAATGCCAAATCTGAGTGTGTGTCTTTTCATGCCGTTTACTTTTGATATCTTTCCAAATAGAATCTTTATCTTGTTCATGAACAATGTCCTTTAAAGATGTGGTGATGAAGTTTTCAAAGGCGACTTTCTGAATGTAAAGAATACTGAAATTTTTCTCGAGGTTGCCTTCTGTGTTACTTTTCTCAAGCCCAGCCGGTGCGCGTGACAGTGCTTCCGCAACAATGTTCTCCTTGCCGGGAATGTAGACTATTGTGAAGCGTTGCAGAAACAATGCCCAACGTTTTAACCTGTCATGATTTAATTTTGAAGACATAAGAGATTGTAATACACGATGATCACTGTATACTTTTATGTGCTTACCAGAAAGAAAGAAATGGAATTTGTTAAATGCCCAAACGATAGCTAAAGCTTCTAATTCAGTAACGGAATAATTTTTTCCGGATTTTGTTAGCACTCGGCTAGCAAAAGCAATGGTTTTCTGAACAGTAGTGTCATTTTCTATGGCTTCTAGAAATAAGTGGGCACCAAGACCGACTTTAGAAGAATCCGTGCTAAGGCAGAAATCTTGTGACAGATCTGGATGAGCTAGTATTGGCGCATTAAGTAGCGATTCTTTCAAAGAATTGAATTCCAACTGTGCTTGTTCGTCCCAGTTCCAAATAGTATTTTTTCAGTGAGAGCACAAAGTTTTGGTGTAATAAGAATTTGCATATTCAGAAAACGACGGTAAAAATTTACGAGACCTAGAAAACTGCGGACTTGTCTTTTTGTGGATGGAACTGGAATGGCTCTGATTGCTTCTAACTTTTCAGGATCCGGCTGAATGCCTTCAGAAGAAATAATATGTCCCGAAAACCTCACCTTTGACCTACCGAATTCAGACTTTTCCAAGTTAACTGTAATTCCAGATTCTGCAAAAATACGTAACAAACTGTTGAGGATACGATTATGCTGTTCCCATGAAGCTTCTGCTATTAGAATATTGTCCACATATAAGGTGATGTGACGTTTTAAAAACTCAGGTAATATGGAATTTAGCCCGCGAATGAATGCTGCTGAAGAAATGTTCAAACCAAAAGGAAGTTTCCGAAACTGATAACAAACGCCGAAGCAAAGGAAAGCTGT
This sequence comes from Schistocerca cancellata, assembly GCF_023864275.1. Lineage (NCBI taxonomy): Eukaryota > Metazoa > Arthropoda > Insecta > Orthoptera > Acrididae > Schistocerca > Schistocerca cancellata. Next base: position 426,501,823 of record NC_064632.1, read on the forward strand.
GTATTTTCCACATTCTGGATGAAGTTCGATCTGATAAAAGATGGATCTGAGATCAATGGAAGACAACACTTTTACACCATTAAAATTTTGAAGAAGTTCTTCCATCGTCTGCGGCCTATCAGTTTCAGGAATGATGATAGTATTAATTTGTCTCGAATCTAAGACAAGCCTGATCGATCCATTTCTCTTCTCAACAACATGTAATGGGTTGTTGTATGAGCTTACTGCAGGCTCAATAATGCCCTCATTAAGCATAGATTGTATTTCTGTTCTAACACGGTCCCTATAATGCGCCGGAATTACGTATGGTTTAACACAAAATTTAGTATGCTCACGAACACGAAATTGGTACTGAAATCCCTTGATTGTTCCTGTTTTGTGAGTAAAAACTGTGGAATGTGCTTGTAAAATCTCAAAAAGGTCCTGCCTATGAGTGTCATTACAATTCTCAATTGTTTGAATTTTATTCTGAATTAACTCATCAATTTCAAATATGCCGTCGATGTCATCCCTGTCAGTACTTGCAGAGTGATTGTTAGTGTCTAGTTCCGTAGAAAATTCCGAACTGTTGTCTAACAGGAGGTGAAGCCGATAAATTTCCTCGCCATGGTTTGAGAGCCAATCTTCAAATTTCAAAGCTATTGACTTACCTTCTTTCTCTAAACTTATTTCAGCATCGTGAAAGCTTAAGATTGCTTTGTATTCATTCAAAAAGTCTACTCCCAGTATAATTTCCGTCGACAATAATGGAACAATAAGGAAGTTCATAGAGAATCTGTGGCTTTGACAAAAGAATTCTAAGTTGGTTTTTTGGCGTACATCTACACTTTTTCCAAAGATTGCAACTTGTAATTTAATCTTACGTAACGGAAGTGTGGGGCAATTGTTCGATTTGTTGCACTAGCTAAAAGCTGTTTCACTAATTACTGAAATGGGACTGCCAGAGTCAAGTACTGCCGTAAATTTTACGTCATTTACTGTAATGTGAATCACAGGATATGCAATGTTGTTATGTTTTACGTCGTGTTCCTGGAGTAAGATGTCTCTAATGTCTTCCATTCTTACGTAATTACTAGCTACGGCAGCTGCGTCGTCAGTTTCATACGTACGTTTTGTGGCTGCCAGCGGTATGAGTCATTGCCTATTGTCTCTCTGTTGGCGTGCGTCGTTATTGGGATTTAGAGACCTAACTTCTACAAATTCACCTTGACGAGAGGGCCCTGCCCTGTTTAAATCCCGCCAGTTCTGATGCAATTCAGGTCTGTCGTTACGATCACATCGTCTGTCGTCATGTCGGTAGTTACTGTAGTTTCTTTGTTGTCGGTTAAGTGGTGGAGAATTTCTCCCTGAATCATAACTGTGCGCTGGACCGTTGCGTCTAAAGTTATTCTGTCTCCCGTAGTAATAATTATTTTGGTTCCCATATTGTTTGTTTCTCTGATTGTCTCTGTGATAGTCATTACTGCGAAGAGGTGATCTTCCCCTGTAATTATTACTACTCTGCCAACGGTTGTCATACTGGTGGTGTCTGTTTAGGTCACGATTTACGTTATAAGAATAGCCTTGTCGTGTATTATTTCTGTCATCACGGAATTGTGACAGACGTGACCTGTAATTGTTGTACTCCTGTTTTCGCGTTCCGCGATTGTCAGTGTCAATTTCCAGTTCTTGTAACAGTCCCTGAAAAGCTTCAATGTCCTCTTTGCAACGTACTGCTAAAATAATATGTCGTAAATGTACAGGCAGTTTGATTAAGCAAATGCGGATGAGTTCTGAGGGGCTGTATGGGTTTGACAGGTACTGATTCTTTTGCAACATGTCTTCAAAATATTTCACAAGACTGGAATATTCAGATTGTTCGAAATGTTTCATCATTATGATGCTATGTTTTACTCGGTCTTGTGTAGCTTGAGACCAATATGCTGAGAGGAAGGCATGATAAAAATCTCCTTCACTGTGACAATCGTGAATGACCGATCGCATTCTTACAGCTGGTTCATTCTCCAAGTATCCACACATAAATTCTAATCTGTGTTCTAATGACCAGTTGGGAGGAAAACAATGAGAGAATTGATGGAGCCACGCTTGTGGATGAATGTCGTTGGCAAAATTCTTAAACGTTTTGAATTTACGTGTAGTAATGAACAGCTTATAGTCAAAATCATCATGTCGCCGAGTCGCATGTCGGTCATTGTCACGTCGTGTCGGCGGATCCATCTCAAAATTCGGTGCACATTGCCAATTTGTTCCATAACTTCCGAAATGCCCTGTGTTATTATTTTGTGGCTTTCCGTATTTCTATGTCCCTCTTCCCGTATTGGGGCGCGAGTGTCCTCTGAAATACGTAATTCTTGTATTACCTGTGTCAGCTGATCTTGTACTTCCCAGATTTCTCTTTGGTGTTGCGTATTAATTTGATTCTGATTTTGTTTGAATTTCCTAATTTGTTCACACTCTTCTATGTCATTAAAGACTACTGGTTTTGTGTCATTCAGATTATCATCTACCTTCGTAGATAAATTATTTAGCTGATCCGAAAGTTCAACTACTTTCTCTGATAATGAACTAATTTCCTCCATGTGTCTTTCTACTGTGTCCTTTAAGTTTTCCTGAGCTTTTGCAAGTTGCGTAACCGAATCGGTAGATCCAACTGAGTCCATTTTAGCTTGCAAGGTCTCATGATTTTCATGAACAATAGTTTGCAGTTCTTTTATGGCTGCTTCGTGATTCTGTAGTGCATTTTCATGACGCGAAAAAATAGGTTGAAAATGCTCACAAATTTGTGGTTTTACGTCATTACAGACTTTTTGACATTTCGATTCAATGTTATGTAACTCAGTAGTTAAATCCTCACGTGTTTGTTCAAGCGTGGTGTGAAGATTTTGTTCCAATGCGTCTAACTGTTGCTGTGTTTGTCTCTGGTGTTGTTCCATTGAGTCTAAGTTTTGAAGATTTTGTTCCATTGTGTCTAACTTTTGAAGATTTTGTCCCATTTGTTTCTGATTTTGTTCAAGCGTTGTGTCTAACTTTTGTAGCCTTTGTCCCATTTGTTGCATTAACTGTAATAACAGTGCACTGGTGTCTGGAACATGTTCCTCAGTGCTTTTCGGCAGTGAATTTGCACCGGCAACATTCACATTTTGACAAGCGGAAAATGTGTCTTGACTCATTTGAGAAAACGGTGAGAACCCAAAACCTGAGTCTACAGTATTTGCAATATTGTGTCCTGTCATTTCGGATTCCTGAGGCAAGCTGTTGCCGACCGATCGATCGATAATGCATCCCTGTTCACTAATTGTTTCACTGTCTACACCATTGTTTGCAGCCCGCTCCATTTCCCTATGTACAATTACCAAATTACTACTTTGAACATCAGTTAATTCATTACTCGGTGGCGCTAACACACTGCTTTCGTCTTCACTGTCATATCTCAGTTTACTTTGGAGCCTAGTATTACGTTTTTCACACGCCATTATTGTCACAATATTTCACACGATAACACTGAAAAACTTAATTTGAAGAGCAAAAATAGAGGAACACATGAACATAGCACTGAAAATAATATCTAGTTAATTGCAAGCGCAGCTGCGAAATACTTGGTGCAAATCTAAATGCATGCCACAACTGTGTACTACAATGAAAAACTACAACTACAAAGGAAATTCTCTCTATAATTACGCGCTAGCAATAAACAAAAGCTACACTAATTACACAAACTACAAGAAAAAATCAGAAGATTCCAGTGAGGTATCCTCGGCTAAGGGTCGACATATGAAACGTCCCCTTAGAACAATTTTATACATGACTGTGCTTAACCTGACACACAATATTTTTAGCGCAACGCAATCTGACTTTCAAAAATCCCTACAAAAGAATAGCCCTGACTAACACTAACCTATAACTTTCACAAATCACTTACCTCACCAAAAATCTTCGTTACTCGAACTACTGCTAAACAGCGAGCGCCACTACTGCCAGCTAAATAAAAGATTCAAACTACGGAAGGCACTTACTACTGAAAGGCATAGTTAGCAAATGAAAGATTTTAATAGAGAACATACAATGTATTTACCTTAATATCATCAAAAGTCATAATATATGTAATTTCAAAACTCCGCCATTTCCTTCCACACATCCACCACTGCTGGCGGCTCACCTCTAACTGCGCAACGCTACGCGCTGCTCACATCCATCTGCCGCTGCCCAACACTACAATGGCAGACAACAATACAAACTAGCCACAGACTGCACACAGCACAGCCAGTGATTTTCATACAGGGCGCTACGTGGCGTTACCAATATAAAACATAAACAGCCTACTTACATATGGACAAACGTTGGACCATCGTGCTTGCTGAACGACCTCGGATGCTCAGCCAGTGCAAGATACACTACTGGCCATTAAAATTGTTACACAAAGAAGAAATGCAGATGATAAACGGGTATTCATTGGTCAAATATATTATACTAGAACTGACATGTGATTACATTTACACGCAATTTGGGTGCGTAGATACTGAGAAATCAGTACCCAGAACAACCACATCTCGCCGTAATAACGACCTTGATACGCCGGGGCATTGAGTCAAACACAGTTCGAATGGCGTGTACATGTACAGCTGCCCATGCAGCTTCAACACGTTACCACAGTTCATCATGAGTAGTGACTAGCGTATTGTGACGAGCCAGTTGCTCGGCCACCATTGACCAGACGTTTTCAATTGATGAGAGATCTGGATAACGTGCTGGCCAGGGCAGCAGTCGAACATTTTCTGTATCCAGAAAGGCCCGTACAGGACCTGCAACATGCGGTCATGCATTATCCTGCTGAAATGTATGGTTTCGCCGGGATCGAATGAAGGGTAGAGCCCCGGGACGTAACACATCTGAAATGTAACGTCCACTGTTAAAAGTGCCGTCAATGCGAACAAGAGGTGACGAGACGTGTAACCAATGGCACCCCATACCATCACGCTAGTATGGCGATGACGAATACACGCTTCCAATGTGCGTTCACCGCGATGTCGTCAAACACGGATACGACCATCATGATGCTGTAAACAGAACCTGGATTCATCCGAAGAAACGACATTTTGCCATTCGTGCACCCAGGTTCGTTGTTGAGTACATCATCGCAGGCGCTCCTGTCTGTGCTGCAGCGTCAAGGGTAACCGCTGCCATGGTCTCCGAGCTGATGGTGTATGCTGCTGCAAACGTCATCGAACTGTTCGAACAGATGGTTTTTGTCTTGCAAATGTCCCTACCTGTTGACTCAGGGATCGAGGCGTGGCTGCACGATCCGTTACAGCCATGCGGATAAGATGCCTGTTATCTCGACTGCTAGTGATACGAGGCCGTTGGGATCCAGCACGGCATTCCGTATTACCTTCCTGAACCCACCGATTCCATATTCTGCTAACAGTTATTGCATCTCGTCCAATGTCGTGATACGATAAATCATATCGCGATAGGCTACAATCCGACCTTTATCAAAGTCGGAAAAGTGATGGTACGCATTCATCCTCCTTACACGAGGCATCACAACAACGTTTCACCAGGCAACGCCGGTCAACTGCTGTTTGTATACGAGAAATCGGTTGGAAACTTTCCTCATGTCAGCACGTTGCAGGTGTCGCCACCGGCGCCAACCTTGTGTGAATGCTCTGAAAAGCTAATCATTTGCATATCGCAGCATCTTCTTCTTGTGGGTTAAATTTCGCGTCTGTATCACGTCATCTTCGTGGTGTAGTAATTTTAATGTTCAGTAGTGTAAATTACTTTTATAGGTCAGCTAAAAGAACAGCTTGGTGGAATGTTGTTTCCAATGGTTACGCTTCTCCTGAACAACTAGCAGGTGCTACGCTGCCTGGGAGATATTAATCGCAGCATTTTCGTGTGAAGCTCAGTGGCTGTTATTATTAAGAGCTTGTCTACTTGTGGTGGTGTAAGTATGACATACGGAACCATTCCACATGGAGCGAGAATATCCTTCTCTCTTAAGGAAGGAAAATATCTCACTGGGTGATCTAAAGAAAATATCTGAGTGCTTTGGACGCCGTTTTCTGGAAATTATGAAAATAGTTCATTATAGACTTAAAACGGTATCTCAGAAGTCGGAATATGAAACTTGATTCTCTCAGAAGCGTGTACGAGGGAGGATAGCTCATTGGACAACTTATAAAATATTTGCTAGGTGAAGAATTTGGCTGCTGTTGTAAGGCAAAGTAAGAGTGGCCAGGATCTTTGGTGAAGTAAATTACACATGGGCCTTATGCGGGGCAGAGATGGAAGACATTCTCACTCTCTGAGGACACTGACTTCTGAGATGCGGCGGAAGACAGACTAGCATATTCGCAAGCCAGCCAATCACAGACTGGCTGACGTGTAGTCGTCAGCAACAGGCCTGCCATATGCAGAATCGACTCTACAATTCATCAACTGTGGTGAGAATATCTTGCAGCAGGGACATCTCAGGAAGGATGTCAGTTAAGGGTTCTTTAAACTGGGTTTGTTTCCGTGATATAACACTTAGTCAGGTATTCGAAGGCACACCAATTACCGAACAGGCTTTTTCGTTTTCCCTGATTCATACAATTTCCTGGCATGATTAGGACAAATATTGTACCTTAATCCACAGTTACGCTCTTTCGAGATTGTAAAGTTGAGCCGCGCGGGATTAGCCGAGCGGTCTAGGGCGCTGCAGTCATGGACTGTGCAGCTGGTCCCGGCGGAGGTTCGAGTCCTCCTTCGGGCATGGGTGTGTGTGTTTGTCCTTAGGATAGTTTAGGTTAAGTAGTGCGTAAACGTAGTGACTGATGACCTTAGCAGTTAAGTCTCATAATATTTCACACACATTTGAACATTTTTTTTGTAAAGTTGAGATTACTGTCACATCGTTTCACTTCTTTTTAAAAACATTTTGAAAACATCCTATCTCTGATTTAATTTACTCTATGTGTATAGTTGACAGTTTCTTTCACTTAGTATTTTATTAATTACATTAATGTGCAGTATATCGCTTTTAGTTTACAAATGCGCTCATGAGGAGTAAATGTAAGAACCTGCTGCCAGGCGAGGACAAGTCTTCTAAGTCCGTAGTAATATGAACGCCCTTCCTTCTACCTAATTAAATCTAAAATGATGTGTGTAAGAACCAACACTCACGAAGACCATTCTATTCACGTTGCTCATTCTTTTGTGCTAGAGATTCATTATCGTATCAGGGTGCACTGGTAGCGATCTGCCTCTCTGCCGGCCCAACCAGTGCAGATCATTACAGCAGCCAGAAGGCTTGTTATCTCGCTTGTTTTCGCAAGCACTGACTGGTTCCTGTTGACCAGCGTACGTAAGTGGTGTCACATTACGCGTTTTTAATAGAAAACTATCAGGACAGAGATGCAGCTACTAATGGAGCAAGTTTGATAGGCTACAATTAGGTTATAATGGCTGATTTAGATTACCAGGCTGATACGAGGCGATAGAACATGGAATGCATGTTTGTGACATCTTCCCCCATACGTCTTATAGGTCAGATACCGAACGTTTTTTGAACAGTCATAGGAGGTTCTTTCCTACCTAACAAGGCGAACTTGATGCGCACGCCGCTCCTTGAATCAGCTATCAGACAGACTGAGACGTTACATTTTTTTTATCACGTTCCTGCCATACTGAAGCGCATTTCTGTAGAAAACAGACCTGCGGACATGGACTTCTTTTTTTTTCATTTCCATTGCGTCACATCGTTTGCGAAGTAGTTATCAGTAACCGTAATTCCACAAAGCCCGCTTTTCGTCTGGCAGAAGAGCAGCGGATCCGGCCGACTGCGGCGAGTTGTCTGCCAGTTTGGCCCGGGGCTGATGAGCAGGCGGCGTCTCTTTGTGGTCGCACTCGCACCGGTGTTGTCTCCGCCTGCCCGCCGGCGTCTGCTTGCGGTTGTAAAGTACTCAGCAGCGCCGTACTCGCGGAGGAAATAAATAAAGGCAAGATGAAGAGGAATAATTCCGCACAGGAGTGCCGCGCTGGTCTACGTAATAAAAACGGCCCCCGGGGGAAGGGCCGCGGCGTCCTCTTTTTATTCGCGACGTTAAAGCTCGCGAGTGCGCATTTACGGACACAGCCGAGTGATGCGGATCTCTGTAACGAGCACCGCCACGGGCCGTCTCAGATATGAGTTTGCCGATGCCGGCTCCAGATTCGTGCCGCGGCCGAACTTCTATATTCCGAGCGAGATATGCTGCACAGCGATTCAGTATTTCGTTCGGAAACAATATGAGCAGTGATGTCTCGCGGCATATCGGGAATAAAATCGTGGGGACAGTCTTTATTTTATTCTCTTTGTGCTCATTTATTCGACCCTTAAACGTAGGACAGTAATTAGTATCAGCGTTAATTATCAATGAAAGGTGCCCTCTTTTCCCTCTGCAGATCAGCAAAACTAAATACAACCAATTCCCTCTCGTTTCGTTTTATTTATTTATTAATTTATTTATATTTATCTTTCCTGCTCTGATAATAATTTCAACAATACCTAAATGAATCAATACAAATCGCAGGCTTTCGTACCATTCTCATTCAAGGTAAACTTTTTTTTTTTTTTAGGTCCCATTAGATTCGTCTTCAGACTTCTTTCACGCTCGGCGCTTTGATCGCTACGCTGGGATCTTCTTCAGGAATTCACTGATGTCCCTGGATATTTCAAGTTACGAGCGAAAAGCCATCCATGGGCAACAGTGTTATCCTGCAGAAGATTCCAGTAAAAGGGAGCGAAACTTTGAGGACTGAAGGCCGTTGAAAGGGAATATGAAGCAGCCTAACGGCTCGGAAGATTTTATCAGCAATAAATAAATCCAGTCTGTATTATGTAGGTAAATCTGATTTAATTTACTTGCGTATGGAAGGTGAAATTTAAGGCGTAGAACACACGCTGCCAACCTTCAATCATATCTTATTAATATTTGCAGCTATTTAGCGTTGTTACTTCTTTTATGTTGATCAGATAAGAACAAAGACAGAGTGTTTCATAATTAACATACCGGTTCTAAGGCGTTGTGGCATTTATTACGTTCAACTTACAATTGTAAATAATACACCAAATGAAAGAGCACCTCAAACAGTTTTGCTTGTGAAACTTGCTGGCAGATTAAAACTGTGTGCCGGACCGAGACTCGAACTCGGGACCTTTGCCTTTCGCGGGCAAGTGCTCTACCAACTGAGCTACCCAAGAACGACTCACGCCCAGTCCTCACAGCTTTACTTCTGCCAGTACCTCGTCTCCTACCTTCCAAACTTTACAGAAGCTCTCCTGCGAGGTAATGGCAGAAGTAAAGCTGTGAGGACCGGGCGTGAGTCGTCCTTGGGAAGCTCAGTTGGTAGAGCACTTGCCCGCGAAAGGCAAAGGTCCTGAGTTCGAGTCTCGGTCCGGCACACAGTTTTAATCAGCAGAGTGAAAATCTCATTCTGGAAGTTTTGCTTGTATACATGTGCGGAAAAGGAAGAGTATGGAATGACTAAGAGTGAGTAAAAAAGGTGTTGAACGAGTGCAAGTCTTTCACGCTTAACCCCAAGATACATCCCCGCGGGAAGTTTATGGGCGTTTCTTTTTCGGTGAATCAACTGTCACTGATGTTTCTTATCTTGATGTGCTACAGATATGGCCTGTGCCTCACTGAGAAGAAGCTGAACAACACATCTTTATTTGGGAGCAAGATGGTGCGCCGCCTCAGTGGCATAACTCAGTACGCGACTGGTTAAACGACGTTGTATACGACCGGTGGATTGGGAGCAAGTGGCCGGTTGGCACAGCATTTTATGCATGACCTCCACGTTCACACACGATCTGAGGCAATCATGTGATTGTGCCTCCGATACCAGCTGATCCATACGACTTGAGAAAGAGTGATATTGTAACAGTTATGCCTGAACATTGGTTCAAATGGTTCAAATAGCTCTGAGCACTATGCGACTTAACATCTGAGGTCATCAGTCGCCTAGAACCTAGAACTAATTGAACCTAACTAACCTAAGGACATCACACACATTCATGCCCGAGGCAGGATCGAACCTGCGACCGTAGCGGTCGCTCGGCTCCAGACTGCAGCGCCTAGAACCGCAGGGCCCCTCCGGCCGGCGCCTGAGCATTGATCTAGGCTTCGGAACAACTGGCCTATCGACTCGATGTGTGATCGGTGTTCACACTGACTAATTATAAGAAAAACTGTTTTTGTTTCTCTTTCATTTGGTGTATTATTTATAATTGTAAGGTGAATGCAATATGTGCTACAAAGTCTTAAACACGTATACTAATTTTGAAACACCCTGTACTATCATTTGCCAGTGAATAAGTATTTCGTTTTCAACCCAGCATCAAGATCAAGTGCAGCTACAGCAAGCAAACGTATGTCAAATAAAATGCCTAACATTGTTCTATACAGCTTCTGTCAGTTTTGAATTACGCTGGACTTTATCTGTGATATTCCTACGTCCTAAATATTTCACATCAGGCACAGTGAAATGAAATGAAATGAAATGCACACCTTTTTAATCTGCCGGGAAGTTTCATATCAGCGCACACTCCGCTGTAGAGTGAAAATTTCATTCTATGTATCAGGGTAGCTTGTGCTTCTGTGATCTTTTTTGTTCATTTTCCCTCTCACATGGAGCTATTTGTTGTTTACTTTGGTAGCTTCAGATCTACTACATAGTTTAAAGCTTATCATAGTTTTTGATGTTGCGCTTTTTTTCATTTGTTTGTGTCGTGGTAACACTAGCTGAAACATACATGTATGGATGCAAGGTCATTTCGCGCAATTTTAGCACTTTTGATGCCACGTTTTTAATGAATAATCAGGCAATTCAGTATATTGCATTGCTTACGTCTACAATAATAAGAGAAAGAAGTAAATTAAAATATGATAGCCTTAGTACCATTGTAACAATAACTGTTATTACCACCAACTTCCGACGTTTCCTTGTACTACACTCCTGGAAATTGAAATAAGAACACCGTGAATTCATTGTCCCAGGAAGGGGAAACTTTATTGACGCATTCCTGGGGCCAGATACATCACATGATCACACTTACAGAACCACAGGCACATAGACACAGGCAACAGAGCATGCACAATGTCGGCACTAGTACAGTGTATATCCACCTTTCGCAGCTATGCAGGCTGCTATTCTCCCATGGAGACGATCGTAGAGATGGTGGATGTAGTCCTGTGGAACGGCTTGCCATGCCATTTCCACCTGGCGCCTCAGTTGGACCAGCGTTCGTGCTGGACGTGCAGACCGCGTGAGACGACGCTTCATCCAGTCCCAAACATGCTCAATGGGGGACAGATCCGGAGATCTTGCTGGCCAGGGTAGTTGACTTACACCTTCTAGAGCACGATGGGTGGCACGGGATTCATGCGGATGTGCATTGTCCTGTTGGAACAGCAAGTTCCCTTGCCGGTCTAGGAATGGTAGAACGATGGGTTCGATGACGGTTTGGATGTACCGTGCACTATTCAGTGTCCCCTCGACGATCACCAGTGGTGTACGGCCAGTGTAGGAGATCGCTCCCCACACCATGATGCCGGGTGTTGGCCCTGTGTGCCTCGGTCGTATGCAGTCCTGATTGTGGCGCTCACCTGCACGGCGCCAAACACGCATACGACCATCATTGGCACCAAGGCAGAAGCGACTCTCATCGCTGAAGACGACACGTCTCCATTCGTCCCTCCATTCACGCCTGTCGCGACACCACTGGAGGCGGGCTGCACGATGTTGGGGCGTGAGCGGAAGACGGCCTAACGGTGTGCGGGACCGTAGCCCAGCTTCATGAAGACGGTTGCGAATGGTCCTCGCCGATACCCCAGGAGCAACAGTGTCCCTAATTTGCTGGGATGTGGCGGTGCGGTCCCCTACGGCACTGCGTAGGATCCTACGGTCTTGGCGTGCATCCGTGCGTCGCTGCGGTCCGGTCCCAGGTCGACGGGCACGTGCACCTTCCGCCGACCACTGCCGACAACATCGATGTACTGTGGAGACCTCACGCGCCACATGTTGAGCAATTCGGCGGTACGTCCACCCGGCCTCCCGCATGCCCACTATACGCCCTCGCTCAAAGTCCGTCAACTGCACATACGGTTCACGTCCACGCTGTCGCGGCATGCTACCAGTGTTAAAGACTGCGATGGAGCTCCGTATGCCAAGGCAAACTGGCTGACACTGACGGCGGCGGTGCACAAATGCTGCGCAGCTAGCGCCATTCGACGGCCAACACCGCGGTTCCTGGTGTGTCCGCTGTGCCGTGCGTGTGATCATTGCTTGTACAGCCCTCTCGCAGTGTCCGGAGCAAGTATAGTGGGTCTGACACACCGGTGTCAATGTGTTCTTTTTTCCATTTCCTGGAGTGTATATCCGGAAATGACGGGATGACAGTCCATCGCCAGCCAGGAGTCTGATTGGAGGATTTCCTTGCCCTAGGCGAATTGGTTCCCCTACAGGTGACGAGATCCACCTCTCCTGTTTACCTCTAGTAAACATCATCGTACATTTTGCAGTGACATGGATAGTCGTTTAATTTGTCAAAAAAGTCTGCGCTCATCTGCCATAGTGTACAGCAGCCATTTCTCCTAACGGTTGATATTTATGTCCGAAATTTACACTCTGTGACCAAAAGTATCTGGACACTCCAGGAACATAAGTTTTTCATATTAGGTGCATTGTGCTGTCCCCTACAGCCAGTTACCCCATATCATTGACATCAGTAGGCATTAGACATCGTGACAGAGCCGACTGGGGCGCCCCGCTGAACTCAAGGTCTTCGAACGTGGTCAAGTGATCGGGTGTCACTTGTGTCACATGTCTGTAGGCGAGATCTACGCAAGCCTAAACATCCCTATGTCTACTGTTTCCGATGTGATAGTGAAGTTGAAACGTGAAGGGACGCGTACAGCACAGAAATGAACAGGCCGACGTTATCTGTTGACTGACAGAGACCACCGACAGCTGCAGAGGGTCGTAATGTGTAATAGGCAGACATCTATCCAGACCACCACACAGGAATTCCAAACTGCATCAGGATCCACTGCAGGTACGATGACAGTTACGCGGGAGATGAGAAAACTTGGGTTTCATGGTCGGGCGGCTGCTCATAAGCCACACATCACGCCGGTAAAAGTCAAACGACGCCTCGCTTTATGTAAGGAGCGTAAACTTTGGATGACTGAACTGTGGAAAAACATTGTGTGGAGTGACGAATTATGGCACACAATGTGGCGATCCGATGGCAGGGTGTGAGTAATTTTCGAGATATGTAGTTATCTTAAGTAAAAACAAATACCTTGTACATTATATAATACGGTTCTCCATCCGGAAGTCTCGGTAACATGTTATTCTATAGTAAGGTAAAGTAATGTTGCCTCTATGATTGCAATACATTCATTGCGGCATGCAGAAGCTTTGCGTAGTTTCGAAGTATAAAACAAAGATGTCTGTATGCAACACTTTTGTCTTGCTTTGCTTTTCAGTGAATCTGAAGCGCATGGTTATTTCACTCTAAAGCGTGTAATCGATGTAACCACTTAACAAATACGACTGTATTACAAAATGCAATCGCTAGTGCAGAGAACTGTGTAAAGAGAGGAGATAATTGCCAGCATGTAGGCAATGTATCTTATGTCTGCCTGGGATTCAGTTTTTAGTAAAGAAAAGGAGAACGACAGTTTAAACGAAACACACTCGTGTATATGCGCGGCTACCCTGCATGACTTCAGCATTTGTGAGAGCCCGTCTTAGCCGAGAAACGTTTTCGTTTGTCGTGAATAATCCGAGAAAGAAAATTATATTGCTTACAGCTATAGTGATAACAGAACATTTCAAATATGACAAGTTTATTATATAATAATCATCATCAATACCAGCTACTGAAGTTTGCTTTTAGTTCATCTGCAAGTGGTGGGATGACATTCCAACGCCAACCAGGATTCTGATCCTAGGATGTCTTTTCCCCAGGCGAATTGCTTCCCCTGCAGCTGACGAGGCCCACCTGACCTGGACAGGCAGTTTCGATCCGTCCCAGGAGTTTTGTTTGCCCGACGCCAGTCACACCTGCAAGGCAATTCCCTGCCTGCCACCTGGGAAATCATCCGATGGGAGATTAGCAGATTCTGCATGTGAAACTTTATTATAAAAACAACAAATATATCCCCTAAACACAAAACACAAATAGGGAGTGCAAATACAAAAACATATGCAAAAATGGGAGCACAGATATACTAAAAAGTGGCACTAAATACCAATAAGAATGAAAAATATAGTCATAAATACAGATACAAAAATTCAAACACGTGCAGGAACAGAAAACATACAAAAACACACAAATTTAGATAAAAAATACAAAACAAATGTGATTGAAGTAGAAATACGAGCCGAAATTTATCGTACATAAGTAGCACAGAAACAAAAATACAGATCCAAATACAAATGCCAATAAAGATACAGGTACGGTCCGTTGTTTTGGGTAAACGAGGAACTCAAACAAATGGTTCTAATGGCTCTGAGCGCTATGGGACGTAACTTCTGAGGTCATCAGTCCCCTAGTACTTAGAACTACTTAAACATAACTAACCTAAATACATTACACAGATCCATGCCCGAGGCAGGATTCGAACCTGCGACCGTATCGGTCGCGTGGTTCCAGACTGAAGCGCCTAGAACCGCTCGGCCACTCCGGCCGGCGGAACTCTGACATAAATACAGAGGCATATAGAAAGGTTTTCCGTATAAGTTGGATACGAACTGAATAAAATTTTGCAGCCGCAACACTGACCTTTCCTGCAGCAAAGACAGAGTTTTCAGGATCAGGCAACGCCCTATGGAGTACAGGGAAGATGCGTCGCCGAAACTCCCACAGGACACAGTCTTGCCCTCTGTTCACCCAGCGTGCCGACATAACACAGCTGCCGCTCTGCCGTTGCCTCTGTGTGAGTGAGCGCCCCAACATTCACGGAAATTTGTTCGGCTGAGACTTCTTAGGAATCGGTAGAAACAGCCTTCATTTTCTGCAGCGCGCTATCCGTATAAGACAGTGCCACTCGGGAGCTGTTGCGTGGGAAACAGAGGAAGGCTGCTGCGTGTTCTGTCTTTTATAGCTCCTCGAAAATTCAAAGTGTGGTTTCAGCGGAAGAGCCTCTTGACCTAGCTGCTTCGTCTATTGTCTACTATAAACGCATCGTTATTTCACATTGTAACATATTTTTTCGCACCATCTAAGTAAGGCTACAAGCAATGAGCCTTCCACAAGTATTTCGTTGGCCAGTTGTGCTCAAATATTTGAGATTCTGCTCCTCAGGTCCCTTTTATATTGGTTTCCTGATATCATCCCGAAATTGTGTTTTAATAACAAAGTGTGGTTCACTTTCACTGAGGTTTTTCACGTGTGTGATGCGTATTATTTTGTCCTACACTTATCCTAAGGGGTTTAAAATGTCAGATGCAGATTCTAACTTACAGTCCCTTACAATAAGTTAACTTTAACAACTCTCTCTGTGTAGGTGTGTGTGTGTGTGTGTGTGTGTGTGTGTGTGTGTGTGTGTGTGTGTGTTTGTATGTGTGCGTTGGCAAGTATCTAGAGTTCCGTTATGGGGCTAGTCAGTGTTTAACTCTGCGCCTCCCCAACTTCTCCAAATACAATCTCCCGCCACCCATACTTTTAACTGTGTCAAGGGTATAAAAACAGTAATATAGTGATAATACTGTTTAATATTACTGTTGTATTAAAACATTTTACGTAATTTAATTGCGTCACTGTTTAATATATCGCTTCAGCAAAACTTCCAAGAAATTGTAGTTCAGATAAATACGTGATCTGAGAAGCATTTATCCAAAAATTTCAGAAATACCTATGTTATGCTTTTTCGAGTAATATAATGGCAACAAACTTTCAGACGTCTTACATTTCACAATTTATAAGGAAGAAAATTCGAAGTGAACATTCACTATTAGCGGTATTTTATTTAGTTCTAAGATTGGACCGATGACCTCAGCAGTTTGGTCCAATAGGGAAAAAAAGTCTGGCTGTTACGCCTATGCCAGCATAAATGTATTTCCTATGGTGTCCACATACGTCCGGAAAAGTCACTTATTTTTTCTTACCATCTTTCCATAAAATTCCTGTAGTTCGCCGGCTGCTTCCATGGACTTAGAAAACGGCAACGTACAACAAAACCTACAAAAGTATCGAGCAATAATGCTTAAAATAGAGCTCTGGAAGGCTGAAGAAACGAAAGGCACAGATCAAATTTCTTCTGAGATTTTAAACTGATTGCAGGGAGTGGATACCAAACGACTATCCACGTTGATTTGTAGATACTCAAGTACCCAAGTCGCTTAGAAGAAGAATATACAGAGGACAGGAAAAGAAAACTGATGATGTTTTGTATGACGATCATTTTCGCATTAGTGAAGGTAAAGGCACCAAAGGGGTACTTCTGAAATTGCGTTTAATGATGGAAGTAAGACTTCGGAAAAAGAAAAAAAAACACGTACATATTACTTGTCGACCTAGAGAAAGTGTTCGACAATGCTAAAAGTTACGAGATGTTCGAAATTCTGAGCGAAATAGACGTAAGATATAGAGAAAGGGGATTAGTATACAATATGTTTAAGAACCCAGTGGAGATGTAAGAATGTAAGAGGAACAAAGTATGCTCGGATTGGAATAATAGGGAAGAACTCTTTCACCCCTACATTTCACTTCATACATCGAAGAAATATTCGCACTAATAAAAGAAAGGTTTCAGAATGCGATTATAGTGAACGATATCAGCGATAAGATTAGCTGTTGACATTGCTATTATCAGTGAAAGTGAAGTAGTATTACAGAACCTGTAGAATGGAATAAAGAGTCTAAGGGACACACACCAAAATAACCCATGACGAACGACGCAAGGGGGAAATATTCAAACAGAGTATTAAAGGCAATGAGACAGTCTAGTATCGAATAATGCCTTTAATTTGAGGAAAAAATTTCTGATAATAAACGTTCTGAGCACAACGTACTACGGTTGTCAGTCACAGTGTGGTGAAACTACATAAGAAGAGAATCGAAGGGTCTGATACAAGGTGTTACAAAAGTATGTAACCGATTAGGTGAACTGGTATGATAAGAAAGTAGAAGGTTCTCCTGAGAATTGGTGAGGAAAGAAATATGTGAGACACTCTGAGAAAAAGATGGGATAGACATTAGAGAAGAGCTTCCATGGTACCGGGGGAAGCTACACAATGTGAAACTGTAGGGGAACACAGAGATTAGAATGTATCCAGTAAGTAAGAATTGTGGGTGCAGTTGCTACCCTCCGGAAAGAAGTTTGGCACAGGAGCGGAATTTGTGATGGGCTGCATCAAACTAGTCGAAAGACTGACTTACAAAATGGGGAAGGAAAAGAAATGCTCCCGAGTTCGCTCCCTTAGGTGAGTTGGCAATTGCGACGAAAGGAAAGTTGTCCGTCGAAAATAAATTAAATTTCTCAAATCATGAAAACAGAACATCCGCTACGAGATGCAAACGCGGGACACGACAGTCTTCTGCAGTTTTATAAATACGGTGTTGACAGAATAACGCAATGCTTGAACCGAGGGAGAAACAGCGGCGCGCCTCAGGTGCCTCGCTACAGTTCCTTCCTCCCCTGTCCGCAGACTGCAGCTGCTGCCGCTGAAGTTTCCAGACACGGACAGCCGTGGCCCCGCTGACTCAGCTGCGGCCTTCCCCTCTTCTCCTTCCCCGACACGTCCCAATTCTGACACCACCAATTCCTTCCACGGTTCGCGGTCTGCGAATCCCCTCCTGGAATTACCGCGTAGGGCTGCCTCTGCTAGAAATGTCGCTATATTGATAAGATGAATATTCTGCTTGTTCTTCGTATAGCTGAATCGGAATTCCATGGTACCTTATCGTATTTCTTTACCAGTGTTCTTCCGCCTCTTGACTTTACTTGGATGTCAAAACTGCGTTGGAAACACACATACAAATATTCAAATATACAACATCGACACCTGTGGGATTTTTTGTAACTTTCACCAGTTCTGATATTACACTGGCGTGCAAGCGTGGAAAAGTTAATGACGAAAATAGCTTTCTAGCGAAGTGGCACTGCCGTGTAACATAGGTGAAACTCTGATCATATATATAAGAAACTGCTTCAGTGTAATACGGAAGGTAATTGAAAGAAATGCGTAAACAGGCGAACAGAAATAACACTTTTATCGGAGGGCTATGTTTACACTGAAGTCACTGTGCTTTATGTTGGTCCCACGGACATTAGAAAAGGCAGGACGTGCTTCTTAATAGAGTGTGTGGTCATCACGGGCAGCAAAGGATGCTCTGCCGCGTGCTTCCTTGGTGGCCACAATTTGGTAAGGAGTTCTTGTCGTACAGAGTCCCATTCATCCACCAGTGCGGTTGACACATGTTGCATGGTCGTTGGTGCATGTAGATGCGCTCCAGTACGCTCCCCAACGTATCATTTGTGATTTTCTGCAATCCTTTCCATCTGCGGGCCTCTTAGTTTTCAGGTAATTTACTCTCTTAAGGTTCGCTGAGATGTTTTGGAAGCGATATACTTCAATAGATGAACACTTTCAGTATTTTATGGGTTGGTGGGAAGGGGCAATCTCGAAATGATACCCCCTGCCCCTTCTTTATCCATGCCTAAGAAAGCGCTGAAGTGGCATAGCTTTTCCTTAAGGTTTTGGTAAAGCAGACAGCTTTCTATCCTCCGAAAAACGTTCTGAAGTAAGATCGCCAACAGAGAAGAATATTTATATTTTATGACAAATACCAGTTAGAAAAAGAAAAAGAATGGAAGAAGTCATTTTGATGGGAAATGTTGCAAGCAGCTTATCAGCTACGCCTGAAGCTGAGTTTCATAAAATAAAACTCTTCACAACAATTATCTGGTTATATTAAAAACACGTGTGAAAATTATGTTCAGTGTAAGTCCACTGACATATCCTTCTCGGACGGGGTGGGACATGAACGATAGTGAAGTACCAGGTACAAGAGGGACAGTATTCCTTGTCTGCTTAATGTGTGTACAGTATTATCGCGTTGTACTGTGCATGCCAAGAGCTACAATTTATATTAAATGTGGCACCTAGGTCTCGATCTAGGTCTTGGTTCAATACATGAAAAGATGGTTTTATTTTATTATCTAACTGGCGACGTGTTAATGTGCACACAGGCATGGAACCAAGACCGGGACTCGCGATCACTCACCTCCCCAAAGCAAAATTTTACTAAAAGGGTTTATGTATTTACGCATATTAATTTCCTAATGTTTCAACTAGTTTTCATAGAGTAAGGTATCACGAGAAATATTAGTCACGGGAACGGCAGGAAGTTATAAAAAATTACAAGCTTCGCTTAACGCGGTACACTTTCCATTTGCGTTCTTCGGCGTTACTTCATGCAGTTCGGTTTGCAGACTGACGTTCTGAAGAGAACACTCAATCCAGGACAAGGCGTCCGTTCGCCGGTTGACCATATAAGCTACATATTAAACATGAGGCGGTCCGTGGGTTCATTGATGGAACCGACAAACTACAGACATATGAGGAAGTGTATTCTGCATGATTGTAAAGGTCTGAAGCTAGAAAAGAAATCGATTAAAACTTCGTCTAGGCTGACACATACACAGACTCAGTTAACATACTTACTACTTGAAGAAGATGCCACGAGCAGCCTCTCTTTTCAAAATTCCAATTCCAAGTGCTCAGCACACTGACAAAATCTGGGTCCCCACACAGAGGTAGCGGAAGTTGTCAGACAACACCATCACCGATCTTTGCCTACTTAAGCACAATATCGCTTCGACTAGAAGGAACATAACCTCTTTGCCACTCTTTAATCTCACACGAAAGTTATCTAAACTGCCAGAATAGTAGACAAAAAGTTTACCCGCTACCAAACATTATGAAAACTCAACAAACATACGCGTTCACTGACTCTATTACTTTACGATGGTCGGAGTGGAAATGGGATTAGCATTTCAACATAAATACATTGTAATTGTTTGTGACGAATGTATAGAAAGTGGAGATGCGTAATAAATCGACATATGGATCTAAAACAGACGCAGAATGATTGTGAAGACGGTGAAAGTATGGAGTTGTAGCTAACAGGACAGGCAATGTTAGTTTTACCTTATGACAGAATACTATGGCACCGAGAATTTACCGTGAAGATACACATGAATCCGTGATGACGTCGCAACCTTCCAGGTTTCATGGAGAGAGGTAAGTGTATCAGATGTAAGGTCCCTTATCCAGAAGCAGCCGAGTCGAAAGCTATAAGTAAAAATCGTTCTGATCTCTCTGACAGTGGGTCTTTTCTACTGTAGGGTCTTTTCTTCCATTTTTGGGAAGACGCAGAAGTATGGTCCGAAACAAGAAAAAATATCTAGCAAACACGGCTCTAATGTGCATACCTGAAGAGCTATGAGTACTTTATCTTGGTTGCTACACGGCTCTTCTACTCAACAAGTGCTCGTAGCACTTAATGTATGTATTCTTGGACCCGCTTTCTACTAGACAATTTTTTCTCGTTACATTCATACATGCATTAATTCTTGTTCCATAGATCATGAATACGACATTTCGTAATGAAATGGAACGTGTCACTTTAACATAAGTTTTCTTTACACAAATTAATTAATTAATTAATTTTTTTTTTACAGTTACTACTCCATATCTAAGAATTTACCTATTGAGTAGGAGTTGACACGCCAAAATTCTTTTAATTTGCTTTTAAATGTTGGTTGGCTATCTGCCAGACTTTTAATACTATTTGGCAAATGACCAAAGAATTTTGTGGCAGCGTAATTCACCCCTTTCTGTGCCAAAGTGAATAGTGAATATCATTCTTTTTCTAGTGTTGTAGCTATGCACTATTAATGACAAATTTTATAAGTGAATATATGTATTGCGAACGTACTTTGAATGTCCCGAGTTCCTTAAATAAATGTATGGAAGGTGATGTTGGGTGGGCTCCAGCTATTATTCTGAGTACACGCTTTTGTGCAATGAATACTTTCTCTCTTAATGACGGTTTTCCCCAAAATATGACACCCTATGAAAGCAGTGAATGAAAATAGGCATAGTAGGCTAATTTACTGATATGTTTATCAGCAGAATTTGCAATAACCCCAATAGCACAAGTAGCTGAACCTAACCATTTCAGCTGATCATCGATCTGTTCCTTTCAATTCAATTTCTCATTAATGTAAAAACCAAGAAACTTTGAGTATTCTGCCTTAGTAAGAGACTTCCGTTCATAGTCTATATTTATCAATGGTGTTATGCCATTTACCAGAACTGTATAAACTGTGTTTTCTCAAAATTTTGTGAGAGTGCATTTGCAGAGAACCACTAGGTAATTTTCTGAAAGATATTATTTGCAATTTCCTCAGCTGATTCTTTCTTGTTGGGTGTAATTACTATATCTGTATCATCAGCAAAACGAATTAGCTTGCATCATCGTGAATATAGAGTGGCAAGTCGTTAATATGTGTTAACAACAATGATGGACCGAAGACTGAACCCTGTGGATGACCATTCTTCATACTGCTCCAGTTAGAGGATTCTCCTGGATTTTGCAGACTATCTGTTCTGTTAATTTCAACCTTCTGCATTCTTTCAGTTAAAGGTGCATTAAACCATTTTTGCACTGTCCCATTCATACCACAATACTTAAGCTTATCTAGAAGAATTTAATGATTCACACAATCAAAAGCTTTGAGAGATCACAAAATATCCGAAATGGGTGATGTTCAGTTAGTAAGTTCATTTAATGTTTGATTAATGAAAGCATAAGTAGCATTTTCTGTTGAAAAGCCTTTCTGCAAACGAAACTGACATTTTGTTAGTACTTCATTTTTACAAATATGTGATGCTAGTCTTGAATACATTACTTTCCAAGAATTTTAGATAAATCTGTCAGAAGTGAGATTTGGCGTCAGTTATTGGCATCAGATCTATCCCCTTTTTAATGCAATGGCTTGACAATAGCGTATTTCATTCTACCTGGAAAAATGCCCTGTTTCAGTGAGTACTACATATGTGGCTGAGAAACCGACTTATTTGTTGGGAACAAGCTTTTAATACTCTGTTGGAAATATCATCACCTCCATGTGAGCTTTTACTTTTGAATGAATTTACTATTTTCCTAATTTCAGTAGGAGGGGTGGGTTGAATTTCAGTTTTATCAAATTGCACACATACTGCTTCTTCCATACACTGCCTTGCATTTTCTAATGAGTAGCTGGATCCAATTTTCTCGACAACACTTAAAAATGATTATTAAAAATGTTTTCTACTTCTGACTTCTGGTCAACAAAGGATTCATAGTGTTCGATAGAAAAACAGTCTTTCTGTGATCTCGGTTGCCCTGCTTCCCTTTCCACAATATTTCACATTGTTTTAATTGTATTATCAGATGTACTAATCTTAGACATAATACACATACTTCGGGACTTTTTAATAGCTTTTCGTAATACAGTGCAGTCGTTTTTATAATGTTTCTTTGTTTCGGGATTATTACTCCTCCCAGCTATAAGATACATTACCCTTTTCTGTTTACAAGATATTTTTATCCGTTTAGTAAGCTATGGCTTTTTTTCTGTCAAGCATGTCGTTATGCTCATTACTAAAAAGATGTTATTCATTACTTGACCCCTTAATTTCCACGTAATTTTTGCCAAAAATAAATTATTTCTCAGTCTCTGCATTCATGTACGAAATTTGACACGCAAATTTAACAAATTTCCCACTTCCCCCCACCTCCCCCCCCCCCCCCACACCAATGGCTATGGAGTGCAAAAGGATTCCTATCTTCCTTCACATTTTTATACCTAACCCGGCGATCGCCAAGAACAATGTCTACTCTTTTGTGACCTCTATTCTTTTCTGACTTTCGACCACCGATCTTAAAAAGTCGCCTTTTCGACTTATAAAACAAATTTTCCTCGATTACTGAGATTACTCAGGCATCAGGCAGTCATGACGAAATAATTAGCTTCTGTTACTCTTTTTTTATTATCTCCTGTTAATCTTTTTTTTGCTCCCCCCATGAACCATGAACCATGCCGTTGGTAGGGAGGCTTGCGTGCCTCAGCGATACACATAGCCGTACTGTAGGTGCAACCACAACGGAGGGGTACCTGTTGTGAGGGCAGACAAACGTGTGGTCCCTGAAGAGGTGCAGCAGCCTTTTCAGTAGTTGCAGGGGCAACAGTCTGGATGATTGACTGATCTGGCCTTGTAACACTAACCAAAACGGCCTTGCTGTGCTGGTACCGCCAACGGCTGAAAACAAGGGGAAACTACGGCCGTAATTTTTCCCGAGGGCATGCAGCTTTACTGTATGGATAAATGATGATGGCGTCCTCTTGGGTAAAATATTCCGGAGGTAAAATAGTCTTCCATTCGGATCTCCGGGCGGGGACTACTCAGGAGGACGTTGTTATCAGGAGAAAGAAAACTTGAGTTCTCCTTAGTCGGGCTGGTACGTTAGCAAATTTGGAAACGGGAATGGATAGCTTAAAGTTAGATATAGTGGGAATTAGTGACGTTCGGTGGCAGGAGGAACAAGACTTTTGGTCAGGTGAATACAGGGTTATAAATACAGAAGCAAATAGGGGTAATGCAGGAGTAGGTTTAATAATGAATTAAAAAATAGGAATGCGATTAAGCTTCTACAAACAGCATAGTGAACGCATTATTGTGGCCAAGATAGATACGAAGCCCACGCCTACCACAGTAGTACAAGTTTATATGCCAACTAGCTCTGCAGATGACGAATAGATTGATGAAATATATGATTAGATAAAAGAGATTATTCAGATACAGAAGGGAAACGAAAATTTATTAGTCATGGGCGACTAGAATTCGAGAGTAGGAAAAGGTAGAGAAGGAAACATAGTAGGTGAATATGGAATGGGAGTAAGGAATTAAAGAGGGAGCCGCCTGGTAGAATTTTGCACAGAGCATAATTTAATCATAGCTAAAACTTGGTTCAAAAATCATGAAAGAAGTTTGTATGCATGGAAGAAGCCTGGAGATACTGGAACCTATCAGATAGATCATATGATGGTAAGACAGAGATTCAGGAACCAGGTTTTAAATTGTAAGACATTTCCAGGGGCAGATGTGGACTCAGACCACAATCTGTTCGTTATGAACTGTAGATTAAAACTGAAGAAACTGCAAAAAGGTGGTAAATTGAGGACATGGGTTCTGGATAAACTGAAAGAACCAAAGGTTATTGAGAGCTTCAGGGAGAGCATTGGAGAACGATTGACAAGAATGGGGGAAAGAAATACAGTAGGAAGAAGAATGGGTAGCTTTGAGAGACGAAATATTGAAGGTAGCAGAGGATCAAATAGGTAAAAAGACGAGGGCTAATAGAAATCCTTGGGTAACAAAAGTGATATTGAATTTAAGTGATGAAAGGAGAAAATTCAAAAATGCAATAAACGCAGCAGGCAAAAAAGAATACAAACGTCTCAAAAATGAGATCGATATGAAGTGCAAAACTGCTAAGCAGGGATGGCTAGAGGACAAATGTAAGGATGTAGAGGCGCATATCACTAGAGGTAAGACAGGTACTGCCTAATGGAAAATTAAAGAGATCTTGGGAGAAAAGAGAACGACTTGCGTGAATATCAAGATCTCAGATGGAAATCCAGTAATAAGCAAAGAAGGGAAAACAGAAAGGTGGAAGAAGTATGTAGAGGCTCTATACAAGGGCGATGTTCTTGAGGACAATTTTATAGAAATAGAAGAGAATGTACATGACGAGGAAATAGGAGATATGATAATGCGTGAAGAGTTTGACAGAGCACTGAAAGACCTAAGTCGAAACAAGGCCCCGAGAGTAGACAACATCACATTAGAACCAATGGCAGAATTGGGAGAGCCAGGCCTAACAAAATTCTACCATTTAGTGAGCATGGTGTATGAGACAGCCGAAATACTCTCAGACTCCAAGAAGAATATAATAATTCCAATCCCAAAGTAATCAGGTATTGACGGATGTGAAAATTACCAAACTATCAGTTTAATAAGACACGTCTGCAATATACTAACAAGAATTCTTTACAGACGAATGGAAAAACTGGTAGAAGCCGACCTCGGGGAAGATCAGTTTGGATTCCGTAGAAATGTTGGAACACGTAAGGCAATACTGACCCTACGACTTTTCTTAGAAAATAGATTAAGGAAAAGCAAACCAAAATTTCTAGCCTTTGTAGACTTAGAGAAAGCTTTTGACCATGTTGACTGGAATACTCTCTTTCAAATTCTGAAGGTGGCAGGGGTAAAATGCAGGGAGCGAGAGGCTATTTATAGTTTGTACAGAAACCAGATGGCAGTTTATAAGAGTCGAGGGGCATGAAAGGGAAACAGTGGTGGGGAAGGGAGTGAGACAGGGTTGTAGCCTATCGCCGATGTTATTCAATCCGTATATTGGGCAAGCAGTAAAGGAAAAAAAGAAAAATTCGGAGTAGTAATTAAAAGCCATGGAGAAGAAATAAAAACTTTGAGGTTCGCCGATGACATTGTCATTCTGTCAGAAACAACAGTGGACCTGGAAGAGCAGCTGAACCGAATGGACAGTGTCTTCAAAGGAAGATATAACATGAGCATTAACAGAAGCAAAACGAGGATAATGGAATGTAGTCGAATTACGTCGGGTGATGCCAAGGAAATTAGATTAGGAAATGAGAGGCTTAAAGTAGTAAATGAGTTTTGGTATTTGGGAGTGCAAAATAACTGATCATGGTCGAAGAAGAGAGGATATAAAATGTATACTGGCAATGGCAAGGTCGAAGAAGAGAGGATATAAAATGTATACTGGCAATGGCAAGGAAAGCGTTTCTGAAGAAGAGAAATTTGTTAACATCGAGTATAGATTGAAGTGTCACGTTTTCTGAAAGTATTTGTATGGAGTGTAGCCATGTATGGAAGTGAAATGTGGACGATAAATAGTTTGGACAAGAAGAGAACAGAAGCTTTCTAAATGTGGTGCTACAGAAGAATGCTGAAGATTAGATGGGTAGATCACATAACTAATCAGGAGGTATTGAACAGAATTGGAGAGAAGAGAAATTTGTGGCACAACTTGACTAGAAGAAGGGATCGGTTGGTAGAGCATTTTCTGAGGCATCAAGGGATCACCAATTTAGTATTGGAGGTTAGCGTGGAGGGTAAAAATCGTAGAGGGAGACCGAGAGATGAATACACTAAGTTGATTCAGAAGTATATATAGGTAGCAGTAGGTACTGGGAGATGAAAAAGCTGGCACAGGATAGAGTAGCTTGGAGAACTGCATCAAACCAGTCTCTGGACTGACGATCACAACAACAAAAACAACAACAACACTCTTTTTTTAAATTTTACCTTTGCTCACCCTATTTACAAGCTCTTAGTGAACGAATATTGCAACGTTATATTACGCCCTAGGTGAATTGATAATTAAAACGTTAACGAACGACCGGCTGGAGTGGCCGAGTGGTTCTAGGCGCTACAGTCTGGAGCCGCGTGACCGCTACGGTCGCAGGTTCGAATCCTGCGTCGGGCATGAATGTGTGTGATGTTCTTAGGTTAGTTAGGTTTAAGTAGTTCTAAGTTCTAGGGGACTGATGACCTCAGCAGTTAAGTCCCATAGTGCACAGAGCCATTTGAAACATTTTTTTTTTCGTTAATGTACGCAACAGATAAGAACGTTTGCGATACGGTACGACTATTCAGAGACTGTCGATTCCATAAGGATTCATAATCATATCGAGACTCTGACAAGAATGTAACTTAAGGGGTATATCTTCGTGATTACTAAATTTATTTAAAATTATATCCAGGGTTTAGCGAGGAAAGATGACGAATCAGCCGTAGATCAGCTCCAACAAAATCGACGTTTCTTTCATATGTGATTCAAGCTGATATCAGTAATGGCTGTGGAGTGAAATCTATCTTCACTTGCTTACACCAAAGCTTGGGATCGCCAAGTGAAACACAAAAAAATAATCATTACATTACGGACAAAAATTAGTTCCCTATCGTCTCTTACGTACAGGAAATTGTTACCTAATTGACTAAGTTAACCATAAAACAAAATAGCGCCATGTGGTTTCGCCCTTGAAGCTAGACGTATGTTGTCAGGCGTTGCCGTGGATCACGATAGCAAATATCCTTCAACTTTCCCCATAGAAAGAAATCCGGGGACGTCTGATCCGGTGCGGGCTTCGACGACCTATCCACCTATCATGAAATATGCAATCAATACCGCTTCAACCGCACGGGAGCTATGTGCCTGACGTCCATCATGTTGCAAGCACATCGCCATTCTATCATGCAGTAAAACATCTTGTAGTAACATCGGTAGCACATTGCGTAGGAAATCAGCATACATTGCACCATTTAGAATGCCAACGATAAAATGGAGGCCAATTATCCTTCCTCACATAATGCCGCACCATATATTAACTTGCCAAGGTCGCTGGTGTTCCACTTGTCGCAGCCATCGTGGATTTTCCGTTGCCCAATAGTGCATATTATGCCGGTTTACGTTACCGCTGTTGGTGAATGACGCTTCGTCGCTAGATACAACGCGTGCTAAAAATCTGTCATCGTCCCATAATTTCTCTTGTGCCCAGTGGCAGAACTGTACACGACGTTCAAAGTCGTCGCCATGCAATTCCTGGTGCGTAGAAATATAATGCGGGTGCAGTCGATGTTGATGTAGCATTCTCAACACCGACTTTTTTTAGATTCCCGATTCTCGTGCAGTTTGTCTGCTACTGATGTTCGGATTAGCCGCGACAGCAGCTAAAACACCTACTTGGGCATCATCATTTGTTGCAGGTCGTGGTTGACGTTTCACATGCGGCTGAACACTTCCTGTCTCCTTAAAACGTAACTATCCGGCGAACGGTCCGGACACTTGGATGTTGTCGTCCAGGATACCGAGCAGCATACATAGCACACGCCCGTTGGGAATTTTGATAACAATAGACATTTTTATAACAATAGCCATACATCTACACGATATCGACCTTTTCCGCAATTGGTAAACGGTCCATTTTAACACAGGTAATGTATCACGAACAAATATCGTCCGCACTGGCGGAATGATACGTGATACCACGTACTTATACGTTTGTGACTATTACAGCGCCACCAATTACAAAGCGAAAAAAGTGGTCCATCTAAAACATTCATATTTCTTTACGTACTACACGATTATTTAATAAAAAATGGGGATTCCTATTTAAAAAAGACGCAGTTGATATCCATTTGACCTATGGCAGCGCCATCTAGCGGGCCAACCATAGCGCCACCTGGTTTCGCCCTTGAAGCTAGACGAGTTTCGTTCGTTGTACTTTTTTCGTTTGATGCTTATTTCGTGAGATATTTGGCCTGGTGACTATCAATGGACCACACCGCATAACAGTCCAAGGGAATTCCTAAAATCATTAGGGGAAGTGGCAACTAAGCGACTATTCACTTTGATGTGTAGAATGTATGAGTCTCGTGACATACCATACCATTTTCGGAAAAATATCATCCATGCAATTCCTATGGCTGCAATAGCTGAAAAGTGCGAGAATTGTCACACAGCCACCTTAACAGCTCATACATCGAAGTATCTGACAAGAATAATTTACAAAAGAATGGGAAAGTAAATTGAGGATGTTCGAGACGAGGATCAGCTTGAGTTCAGAAAAAGTAAAGGAACGAGAGGGGCAATTCTGACATTGCGGTTGATAATGGAAGAGAGGCTAAAGATATATAAAGACACTTTCATAGGATCTGTCGACCTGGGAAAAGCTTTCGACAGTGCAAAATGATCACAGATGTTCGAAATTCTGAGAAAAATAGGGATAAGCTCTAGGGAGAGACGAGTATACACAATATGTACAAGAGCTAAGATGGAATAATAAAGTGGAGGGCCAAGAACGAACTCCTTGAATTAAAAAAAGGTGTATATGTATTCTTTCACCCCTACTCTTCAATCCGTACATCGAACAAGCAATGTTGGAAATAAAAGAAAGTTTTAGGAATGGAATTAAAATTCAAGGTGAAAGGATATCAGTGCGATTCGCTGATGACATTGCCTCCTCAGTGAAAGTGAAGAAGAACTGCATGATACGCAGAATGGAATGAACAATCTAATGAGTACAGAATATGGATAGAGAACGACGAAAATAATGAAAAGTAGTACCAATGAGAACAGCGTGAAACTTAACATCAGGATTGAAGGTCAGGAATGCAGTAGATGAAGTTAAGGATTTGACTAATAGGCAGTTAAGTTACCAATTACGGATGGAGTAAAGGAGGACATGAAAAGCAGACAAGCAATGGCAAAAATTTCATTCTTGGCCGCGGACGTCTACTAGTATCAAACATAGGCCTTATTTTGAGGAAGAAACTTCCGAAAATATACATCAGGAATACAGCATTGTATGGTAGTGAAACAGGGATGTGGGAAAACAGGAACAGGAGAGAAACGAAACATTTAAGATGTGGTGCTACAGACTAATGTTGAAAATTGGGCGGACTAATAAGGTAATTAGCGAGGAGCTTCTGCGCAAACTCGGACAGGAAAGGAATATCTGGAAAGTATTGATGAGGAGAAGGGACAGGATGATAGTACACCTGTTAAGACGGAATGACTTCCATGGTACTATAAGGAGCTGTAGAGGACAAAAACTGTAGAGGAGGACAGATATTGGAATTCATCGAGCACATAATTGAGGACGTAGGTTGCAAGTGCTACTCTGAGATGAAGAGGTTGACACAGTGGAGGAATTCGTGGCGGGGTGTATCAAACCGGTCAGACGTATGATGAACAAAAACAGAAAGAAGTAAATATGCGCCACGCATTCGATCCTGCGCTAAAACTTGGGCCTTAATTCTGATATTACATAGTTATTGCGTTCTGAAGGCACAACTTTTTAACTTTTGTGCTCACCCTTCCACATCTGCCACACAGTGCACCTATACGAAGTACTGTACAGTGGAGGGAGAACCAAAGCCTTCTTGTTGAAGGCAAGGGAAGTGTAGTGAGGTGGTGAACACATCTGTCCAACATGTTTAGAAATATGTTTGGAGAATTCACGTTATTCTAAGTGAAAAATAGTATGTACCACGAGTACACAATATGTCAACCTCGCACACATATACGTTCAATATTATTTTAACAATTATGGTGTAGTGATATTATGCATTTTATATATACATCTCAAAATCAAAATGAGTAAATCTAGGAAACTGAAGAACTATTATGAAAGGAATTAATGATTTTGATTTATATGAACATGACAATCTCGTAGAAAAACAGTGAACCACCTATAAATGAACCTCACTTTAACAGTGGTGGCTCTTAAATTCGAGGAAAATAACGCGCAACCCCGACGGTAAAAGATAAACAGCGTTATGCTGCTTCTTTAGTAACACACTCCCTCGTTTCAGTCGTTCAAACTGCATTTATGAATAGCAACATAAAAAATGTTCAAAGAAAAATAATCTCTGAAACCAGAATATGTTGGAAAGTGAGCACTTTGACACAATGAGTACAGCACAATGAGTACAGCTTATTAAATGTATCAAAACTGTTTTTCATAACCCTCTTATGATCTCAGCTGTGCAGTTTTTAGATCTCGGACATTCAGCAGCGGCAGTGGGAGCGAACCGCAGCTGGTGCGCGCACGTGATTCACTGATGTACTTGCAGAACAGATGGTCATAACTGCATACTGTCAGTATTTTGGCCCAAATTATTACGGGTGACCACTTCTAGGCCTGAAATCAAAGTGTCCTCTTTTCTCTTTAAAATACGAGGTTTGTTTGGTAATTTTTGACTGTTAGACTAAATCATGTCTCTGTGGAGCAGGTACACTCACACTCTTTGTGACTGCATCAAGAGTGTCTCAAAAAACCAGCTTCCAGACATGTAATGGCAACAGTGACTCGTTCCCTGCATGTAATGGAAGGGCTCTGTTCGGCAGGTCAGTGGAACCAATACGAAAAAGAGGGAA
This sequence comes from Schistocerca cancellata, assembly GCF_023864275.1. Classification (NCBI taxonomy): domain Eukaryota; kingdom Metazoa; phylum Arthropoda; class Insecta; order Orthoptera; family Acrididae; genus Schistocerca; species Schistocerca cancellata. The sequence goes on from NC_064632.1 coordinate 426,532,898, forward strand.
ATTTTTGCCATCTCAACAGTCGAAAGATGATACCTCAGTGGGCCTCGACAGTTCGGAACATACATTTGGATCTAGGCGTACCCTAGTACAAAGTTATATAGGCTGAAACTATCATATCGGTTTATTACTTAGGAAAGGTTAGTTTACGTGTTAAGGAGACCGCATATAGGACACTAATGTAACCCATTCTTGAGTACTGTTCGAGTGGTTAGGCTCCGAAGACGTTGAAGCAGTTCAGAGGCCGGCTACAAGGTCTGCAAGCGGTATGTTCGAACAACACGTAAGTATTACAGAGATGAATCGGAAACTCGAATGGAAATCCCTGGAGAGCAGGTACATTCTTTTCGAGGAACACTATTGAGAAAATTTAGAAAACCGGCATTTGAAGCTTCCTGCAGAAGCATGCCACTGCCGCAAGTGTACATTTGGCGTAAGGACTACACCTTTCAGAGATGTTAGGGGTAGTATAGACACATAGAGATAGATGTTCCCAGTTCCTCAGAGATATTAGGGATAGTACGGAGGCATGGAGATAGTTGTTCCAAGCTCATCTATTGGGGACTGCTACTGGAAAGGGAAAGAGTAGCAGTGGTACGGGGTACGTTCCACAACACACCGTACGGCCGGGGTTGCGGAGTATGTGCGTAGATGTAGATGTAGATTTTCAGCATGCTGTGTTACTGGACAATTGTGGTGCGGAAACAGGGTGGTTAGTATTGGTACTCTCTGAGGGAAAGAAATCTCTCTGAGCAACCCCGGTCCATTTGAGTAGTCACTGGCGCTCGCATGTCGCACAGACATTCAGGGCCTAGCAACGGAAAGGACAATCTTGCTGATATCAAAAGAAATGAAACAGTAGCGACGCATTCTTTTCCAAAGTATCGCCACGTGCTCAGCAAAATCAATAATCTTGCGACTTAAGCATTGCATAAAATCATAAATTACTAGAGGGGCAAAATACGTAGCCAGGCTCACATTTGAGGACAAGTTGTACCAGCCCTCGCTTGACGAAATTAAAGCCAGTGTATTCAAAGTTCGGATACCACACATCTAGGTACCTGCGCCAGAACTAAACTCATTTAGTTACTTCCAACAGAACTAAATACTCGCCCTTGGTTTCCATGTTTTAAGTAATGCACAAGCAGGTTTGAAAGGACAGAGATGCAGGTCTTTTTGTGTTCATTGTTTAGCGCCACCATCTTTTGGATCGGACTTGCAGAACTAATCTGTATCTAGAATTTATCGGACTTTTCGACAGGTTGTCTCTCACGTGAGCATTGTCTAATAATATTGTTTCTTTTTCGGACAATTTTCTTATGGTGTCTTTACTGTTGAGATCATTATTTGGCTGCCCTGTCTATCATTAACAGTAATGGGCTTAACACACTCGTACAAGGCAAATCTGAAATTACTTTCGCAAAAGTTTTGATACAATGCATTTGTGCAGTCCGCAGATGCTGGCACTGAAATTCTTTTCTTTTTCCTTTTTCTTAATTTTATTTTATATTTATTGGCTTTTTGTACGCACTCATACAGCCATCTCATCAGTGAAATGACGTGTGCTTCGACAGTATAGAATATTCATTAGGGTCAAACCGTACCCTAATATGAAGTAAGCTTAAACTGTCATGTGACGCCGTGCACGGGGATCTTCTTGTCAGCTATGACGATACGAAGATAACGACAGCACACCACTCGGTCGCCGAGAGGAGAAATAACGAAAAAGTTACCAGCTTTTGACACTTCAAATAGGGTATCGAATCATGAGCGAGCTGCAGTTACACTGTGCATAATTAATACGAATCATGCATTATATTTAACAGATTTATTTACGAAATCGTTTCGTTTTCCCTCAAGTGACGAGTGAAATGTAAGGTGCATCGAATGTTCTACAATCCATTGTGGTAGCGCTGTGGATTCCAAGTGCGTAACATTGTAGAGATCATACATAGCACTCTAACGCGACAGATCCTCATGCCGGGCATCGGAGTTCGATTCCCGGCACTGACAGGGATTTTTCATTGGTTGCACGACTGGACCTCGCCACGCTCAGCCTCGTGAGACCAGCTGACAACCTCCGTGCTCAGTTATTTGCTGGAGGTATTGAAGTCACTGTCTTCCTCTACTGTTTTTACTCTCTACAGTTCTCACTAGTATCAGGGGGTTATTCCCTGATGCCTTACCAGATATCCTGTAATACTGTCCATTTTTCTCATCAGTGGTTTCCGTATGTTCCTTCCTCCTCCGATTCTGTGGAGAACCTCATTATTTCTTATCAGTCAACTCGATTTTCAACATTTTTCTATAGCGCCACATCTCATACGCTTCGATATCTTCTGTTCCGGTTTTCTCACAGTACACGCTTCACTGCCATACAATGGCGTGCTCCAAACGTACATTTCAGCAATTACTTCCCCAAATTAAGGCCAATCTTTGATACCAGTAGACTTCTTTTGCCCAGGAATGCTCCCTTTGCCCGTTATAGTCAACCATTTTGTCCTCCTTACTTCGTCCATCACGGGTAATTTTGGTTCCAATACAGCAGAATTCCTTAAATTTGTCTACTTTGGTGTTCCCGAGTGCTGATGTTTCTCGCTATTCTCATTACTTTTTTCGTTTTCCGGTTTACTATCAATCCATATCGTGTATTCATTAGACCATTCCATCTCAACATATTCTATAATTCTTTTTCAGATATACTTAGGACAGCAATGTCATCACCAAATCTTACATTTGATAACCTCTCACCCGGAATTTTAATCCTGCTCTTTAATATTCTTTTTATACCCGTCATTGCTTCTTCGATGTAGAGATTGAAAAGAAGGGCGAAAAACTGAAACACTGTCTTACACCCTTTTTAATTGATGTACTTGTTTCTTTGTCTCCCACTAGCGTTGTTCCCTCTTCGTTCTTGTATACATTGTATGTCAAACGTCCTTCCCTATAGCTTACACCTGTTTTTCTCAGATTTTCCCACATTTTGCATCATATGACAAAGTCGAATGCTTTTTCTAGGTCGGCGAATGCTATGAGCTTGTCTTGATTTTTTCTTCAACCTTGTTTACATTTTGAACTTGCCTGCCTGGTGCTTTTACCTTTCCTAAAGACAATCTGATCGTCATCTCAGTAATCCTCAACTACAACACGTAATAACTACGTAACTGCATAACAACACAAAGGTGTACAAAACTAAAAAAGTGAGAAGTGCACAACAATCATAGTTCCGCAATTCATAAGATCCTAAATAATGACAACACACTGGTGAAACCCATTTTCTTTAAAATTATTGAAAAGCTTTAACCAGTAAGTAACTGTCGATGAGTTTGCCATTTGTACAACTAAAAACGATTGTTGATAGTTAATAGGGATTTATTACTTTGTTTATTTACAGCTACATGTCTGCAGTCCTGGTACGTTGAAGTCTTAGCATCTTACCGTCGCATGCCCCTAGAGGTCCCAAAATAACATGGTGAGCTCATCAGCAGTTAATCAATGTGTACTGTTCTGCAGGAATTACATGAGTAGCAGAAACCTACCTGCGAACAAACACAAAGTTAAACACTGTGATTATCCCCTGTGTATAGACATAACGGCTGCATGGATAAGCAGAAGCTGCGAAATATAATCTACCATTACCTCTTTCTCTTCCCGTATATTTCTTGTATTAACTTTCTGTCTTCCTCTTGATGCTTTTCTTTTATTTAAACTTCCAGTTTCTATATTTGGCATACTTTTTCCTCGTCTGCTTCCCGGAGCTGGTTCCTGTTAACTTCACTGCGTCGTCATTGTGGCTTTTCTTCCATAAGTGTTCGCAGTACTTTTCTACAGGTGCAGAGTAAACCGAAGACATAGAGAAGGGACATAGCCCGCGACGAGAACGAATAGGTACTTTTTTCCTTTGTAACGGTGGAAAAGATCCTGTGTCACATCTTCATCGTCATGTCTACAACATTCAACACAATATTATGATTACTTCATAGTATCTGAAGGTAATATCTAAAGTGATTCGATAGTGGCGTAACGTACTACAGATCGCAGCTAAGAATACAATTTTGTATGCAGTAGCAGTCTCTTGCGAGTCCAGTGTCCAGAACATTTTCTTATTCTATTAGCCTTACATCTGCTCCAAGTGATAGCTCTGCACTTCTTATCCGCTATGGCGTCGTTACTTGGTAGCACCATTATTTCGTTCTCGAAGTGCTCTGATGACTCAGCATCTTGGTTTCGTTCTCAAACTGCTCTTGTAAATTTTGTAAGTGTTTCTTTAGTAACACAACACAGGCACAAAATATCATCAGGTTTCCAGAGTATAAGTGGGAGAATCGAGGCATTCAAAGTAAACTGTTACTTTACTTTAGGAAAAGTTTAAAGGAAACCTGGCTTGAAACGGGAGAGTACCCAAGAAAAACAGCGCACTGCAAAGCAATAGATTGAGGTACGCTACGTAGAAAATACAGGCAAGTGTGAAAACTCTTTATCCGCGGAACACCGTAGAAACTGAGTATATGTACGTCAGAACGTCACTGTGAGCTTCAAATGTCAGAAGACTATCGAATAAAGAGTTGTTAACTATTGCACATCTAACTACGCTGGGTTAAGATAGCCGAAGAATTACATATGCTATTAATATATCATTTTCGCTATAGAGAGACGGCTACAAACCAAGATGATCCTGACACAATTTCCATTGAGGACCTTTGAATTCGCAACATTGTTTCTCTAAATAAATGTAGTACACCATAAGACACGCTAAGTAACAGTTACCTTTAAACACTGCACTTCGACTGCCGACAGTCTGTTAACCAACGCCTTTAATTGTCCCTCACCATTCAAATGTCCTTCAAACACCTGTTCCTCTGACTTTACACAGATATTCATATGTTTGGTCATAGCACCCACGAAACATAAAAAATACGCCCACAGGTGCATAAGTTTACAAACGGCATATAACCTAGCTGGTACAAATGATACAAATACAATGAACCAAAGATAGTTCCGTCATAGTAAAATGCTGAACGAGAAACATTTCTCCACCGCTGATGGGATTCTTATGTACCAGTACCGTGACTGGCACTTGCTCCTTTGACGTCCTGACATTTTTCGTTCTACCTGCGTGACCAGTCACTGCTAGTTTGCTTTTGTATGCCTAAGACCATTTGGTATAAATAGAGATCCCTTTGCTTAAGGCTGATTTAAAATCATTGGTAATCTGAGTAACTACATTTATCCAGATTGAGATTTTCACTCTGCAGCGGAGTGTACGCTGATATGAAACTTCCTGGCAGATTAAAACTGTGTGCCGGACTGAGACTAGAACTCGGGACCTTTGCCTTTCGCGGGCAAGTGCTCTACCAACTGAGCTACCCAAGCACGACTCACGCCCCGTCCTCACAGCTTTACTTCTGCCAGTACCTCGCCTCCTACCTTCCAAACTTTACAGAAGCTCTCCTGCGAACCTTGCAGAACTAGCACTCCTGAAAGAAAGAATATTTCGGAGACATGGCTTAGCCACAGCCTAGGGGATGTTTTCAGAATGAGATTTTCACTCAGCAGCAGAATGTGCGCTGATATGAAACTTCCTGGCAGATTAAAACTGTGTGCCGGACCGAGACTCGAACTCAGGACCTTTGCCTTTCGCGGGTAAGTGCTCTACCAACTGAGTTCGAGTCTCGGTCCGGCACACAGTTTTAATCTGCCAGGAAGTTTCAACTACATTTATGTTTTGAACTTTACTTGCCTTTCTCAACATTCACTCCTGAGGTATTGCCTGGATGAGGTCTGATTCGAAAGTACTCTATGTATCTCTGTTTATTGCCAAATTTACACAATGCAGCAAGCTAAATTATAGCACCTTCCAGGGTAAGTAACAAAACGAGTGTATGAAATTTTTATATGGCTACCGGGTGAGGGGAACATTGAAAATGAAGAAAGGAAGTAACGGAGAAAAAAAAATTAATAAAAGGAATCGCTTGTGATTCTTCATGAGCTGTGCAGTGGGACATGGCCTTTGTCTCTGAAGATCTGATCTGTCAATGTAAGCTTCTTAATACAAGGAGCAGAACCACGAGGTACGTGAAAGAAAAGTTATTTGGTGACACAAAACGTCTATGAAGAGATATGGTGACTAGTAGATTTTATGTTATTCTAGTGCAATAGACTGTTGGTAATTTATAACGACAAGTTGTTTGAAGAACATCGAAATCTTACTTATATATGGACACGTCTGCCTTTGTATGTAATATTTACACCATTTAGCGCATTTTGAATTCGAATATTTAAATTAGGCTTCACCGTGACTACAATTGGTATCGGTTTAAAGGGCAAATTTACTACTTACCAGACACATTTATTTTATTTCGGCTAGTGGTTTCGGAGTTTAAACTTTCAGCATCAGACGGCTTTATGTGAATTAATATATGTATGTGTTGTATTTACGACTTTATGGTGCTATGTGTAACTGTCTAGTAGCAACGAAATATGCCAGTGTCGACAACACAATTAATGTGTAACTGTCTAGTAGCAACGAAATATGCCAGTGTCGACAACACAATTATTCTACACCTTCTCTGCACTTAATTCTCGTTTGCTTAAATGTATAGGGAGTGTACAATATGTAAACATGAGAGAACAATAATCTGTGACCAACAGTGATATTTACAATTTAGAAAAATATTTGCTAACCACACTGAATAGATCATTTTCATAAAAATAGTAGCAAAAGAATACAACATATTATACTGGTTCAGGTAAATGGAAGACGTCCTTTTCTTAATAGATGAACCACAAACAAAAATTGAAAAACCACATACTGACGTCATCAGACTACATAAAAATATGAAATTCACGATTGGAAGACCACGGAATAACCAAATAAACCTTCTGGGTATAACAATAAGGAAACAAAACAATAAACATATGCCTAAAATATACCGTAAACCATCAGCAGCATATATTATTATTCCAGAATCCTCGAACCATCCACACTCACGAAAGCAAGCAGCACTTCGACACATGCTCCATACACTCAACACAGAGCCACTCACCAAAGAAAACTACGTAAAGAACTGGACATAATAATTCAGATAGCACAAGACAATGGTTACAGTAGTAACATAGTCACAAAGGTAATCAACAAAATGAAGAGTATAAGAAATGCAGAGAGAACCAGATCACAGACAACAATACAACAGAAATAAACACAAACATGCAGTCCCATACCAATTACACAGAATACGCAGAAAAAGATGAAAGAAAACACAAACTGACACATTAAATCACCAACATTTTCAAAAGGCAGGGAATAAACATAGCGTACACAACAGACAATTCTATACAAAAATACACCCTAAAACTGAAAAAAGATGAAAAAGTGAGACATATACCAGAAGGCAGATGTATATCAACTACAGTGTAACTCTGGTGATGGCAGATACATAGGACAAACAGGTAGACTATTTGATGTCACATACAAAGAACAGATTAGAGCCTAGAAAAATAGGGCAAACAACTCCACCTTTTTTAGAACACGTAAGAGAACCACAAAGCAATCCCTACAGATGAAAGCATGAAAATATTCAAAATCAACAATAAGAAATCACCTAACACGGAAAGAAAACTGCCACATTCAGAGGAACAAAGCAGAAAGGAAGATCCTGTTGGCTGATGAAGTTCACATGCCAAGCAATTCTTTGCTTACACTAATAGATAAAATAATGGAATAACGCTCCCAAATATAGTGATACACCACACAACATCTTTACACTCACTTTTCCATGAACCTCTCCACAGAACGCTGAAATAAAAAGTCAAATCAGCTGTCACTAAAGCTTTCAAGCATTCGCTAACAGCTAGTTCGTCCATATTCAACACCCTACAACTCAAATTACCAAACCCCCCTCTCTCTCTCACACACACACACACACACACACACACACACAAACTCACGCCCACACACACACAGCCACACTCCCACCAATACACACACACACAACACATAAACACATACACAAACACACACACACACACACACACACACACACACACATACGATGTAAACATCATGAATAGAATTTGATTTTGAACACATACTGACAGCCTGTGTGGCCGATCGGTTCTAGGCGCTTCAGTCTGGAACTGCGCGATCGCTACGGTCGCAGGTTCGAATCCTGCCTCGGGCGTGGATGTGTGTGATATCCTTAGGTTAGTAAGGTTTAAGTAGTTCTAAGTTCTAGGGGACTGATGACCTCAGCAGTTAAGTCCCATAGTGCTCAGAGCCATTTGAACACATACATTGTTAGGTTGGCAACATATAGGTAAAGCGGCAGTTTGACCTCCAGAGCAGAGGAAACGCAGATCACAGCCAATGCCAAGTAATTACTTATTTACACAAAAAATCGCGACGTGAACTGTCTGATAATCTAAAAATCACAAAATTGTATCGTTATAGATACCACTAGCGATGCCTTAGTGCACGAAAAAGGCGAAACGCGCCTGAGAAAATAAATTAAGTTGCAGTAAGAAAAGGAGGTTTTACTTACAATACAAGAATGTTATTAAAAGTGTGAAAACGTAGCGCTTTTTACTAGAAATCATGAAACATAAACTGATAACTGTGAGCTATATTTATTTTGGAAATGAGTCGTAAGGAAAAGAAAATTCCGCGAAAGTGCGAGAAGGACTCGCTCACCGAAGGTTACGTACAGACTTAGAGGCAGTTCATCCATTACGGGAACCGTGAATTTGGACGATTTTTGCCTGTTATCGACATCGATAGTTACAAGACATCTAAATATGTGATATAAGTGACGTATCTTTTGATTACAGTAACGCAGAATTTTTGAAATTTTTGAAAACGTAGTCAGCGATCTTAAAATTGGTAAAAAATTAAAATTTAAAACAGTCTTTATCGCAATTTTTTATTGGAGTTAGTGACCGGTTTCGACCCTTTCATAGAGTCATCTTCAGACTCCAGAGTGGTGGATGGACACTGTCAGACGAATTCCGTCGGCTCTCGACGCTCATGTAACTGTCCATCCACCGCTCTGGAGTCTGAAGATGACTCTATGACAGAGTCGAAACCGATCACTCACTCCAATAAAAAAAATGCGATCAAAACTGTTTTAAATTTTAGTTTCAACTAACGTGTAGTTGTTGTTGTTGTTGTTGTCGTCTTGAGTCCTGAGACTGGTTTGATACAGCTCTCCATGCTACTCTGTCCTGTGCAAGCTTCTTCATCTCCCAGAACGTACTGCAGCCTACATCCTTCTGAACCTGTTTAATGTATTGATCTCTTGGTCTCCCACAACGATTTTTACCCTCCACGCTGCCCTCCAATGCTAAATTTGTGATCCCCTGATGTCTCAGAACATGTCCTACAGACCGATCCCTTCTTCTAGTCAAGTTGTGCCACAAACTCCTTTTCTCCGCAATATTATTCAGTACCTCCTCATTAGGTATGTGATCTACCCATCTAATCTTCAGCATTCTTCTGTAGCACCACATTTCGAAAGCTTCTATTCTCTTCTTGTCCAAACTATTGATCGTCCATGTTTCACTTCCATACATGGCTACACTCCATACAAACACTTTCAGAAACGACTTCCTGACACTTAAATCTATACTCTACATTAACAAATTTCTCTTCTTCAGAAACGCTTTCCTCGCCATTGACAGTCTACATTTTATATCCTCTCTACTTCGACCATCATCAGTTATTTTGCCCCCCAAATAGCAAAACTCCTTTTCTACTTTAAGTGTCTCATTTCCTAATCTAATTCCCTCAGCATTCGATTACATTCCATTATCCTCGTTTTGCTTTTGTTGATGTTCATCTTATATCCTCCTTTCAAGACACTGTCCATTCCGTTCAATTGCTCTTCCAAGTCCTTTGCTATCTCTGACAGAATTACAATGTCATCAGCGAACCTCAACGTTTTTATTTCTTCTCCATGGATTTTAATACCTACTCCAAACTTTTCTTTTGTTTCCTTTACTGCTTGCTCAATATACAGATTGAATAACATCGGGGACAGGTTACAACACTGTCTCACTCCCTTTCCAATCACTGCTTCTCTTTTATGTCCCTCGACTCTTATAACTGTCATCTGGGTTCTGTACAAATTGTAAAGAGCCTTTCGCTCCCTGTATTTTACCCTTGCCACCCTTAGAATCTGAAAGAGAGTATTCAAGTCAACATTTTCGAAAGTTTTCTCTAAGTGTATAGACGTAGGTTTGCCTTTCCTTAATCTATATTCTAAGATAAGTCGTAGGGTCAGTATTGCCTCACGTGCTCCAACATTTCTGCGGAATCCAAACTAATCTTCCCCGAGGTCGGCTTCTACCAGTTCTTCCATTCGTCTGTAAAGGATTCGCGTTAGTATTTTGCAGCTGTGACTTATTAAACTGATAGTTCGGTAATTTTCACATCTGTCAACACGCGCCTTTTTTGGGATTGGAATTATTATATTCTTCTTGAAGTCTGAAGGTATTTGCCCTGTCTCACACATCTTGCTCACCAGATGGTAGAGTTTTGTCAGGAATGGATCTCCCAAGGCCGTCAGTAGTTCTCATGGAATGTTGTCTACTTCCGGGGCCTTGTTTCGACTAAGGTCTATCAGTGCTCTCTCAAACTCTTCACGCAGTATCATATCTCCCATTTCATCTTCATCTACATCTACTTCCATTTCCATAATATTGTCCTCAAGTACGTCGCCCTTGTATAGACCCTCTATACACTCCTTCCACCTTTCTGCTTTCCCTTCTTTGCTTCGAACTGGGTTTCTATCTGAGCTCTTGATATTCATACAAGTGGCACTCTTTTCTCAAAAGGTCTCTTTAATTTTCCTGTAGACAGTATCTATCGTACCCCTAGTAAGATAAGGCTCTACATCCTTACATTTGTCCTATAGCCATCCCTGCTTAGCCATTTTGCACTTCCTGTCGATCTCATTTTTGAGACGTTTGTATTCATTTTGGCCTGCGTCATTTACTGTGTTTTTATATTTTCTACTTTCATCAATTAAATTCAATATTTCTTCTGTTACGCAAGGACTTCTACTAGCCCTCGTCATTCTACCTACTTGATCCTCTGCTGCCTTCACTACTTTATCCATCAGAGCTACCCATTCTTCTTCTACTGTATTAGTTTCCCCCATTCACCCATGACTATTAAATTTTCGTCTCCCTTCACTACCTGAATAATTTCTTTTATCTCATCATACATTTCATCAATTTCTTCCTCATCTGCAGAGCTAGTTGGCATATAAACTTCCGTAGAACTTTAATTTCTTACACCACGAAGGGACCGTAGTCTTTAGTACGTGACACAAATTTAAACTTGATATATCCACACGACCCTGACGAAAAGGGGGCTTATAGCTGGACAGACAGTTGGATAAAATGACAAATGAATACTTTTTTTTAGTGAAATCATTACAGACTAACAATTTTTGGGGTTTCTCCCTTTACCTGTACTGTGAAACCCTGCTCCGTGCCCAGTTTCATGGTTGTAGTTTAATTTGAAGTGCCCTGTAAGTTTAGATAATAGAGTTCCGAGTATCAAAATATGTGACGTAAATAGCCGTATCTTTTGATTGCATTGACTTGGAAGATTAAACATTTTTTTATACCACTTTTTTATGTCGCCAAGGAACTATAGACAGTATGTGACATAATTTCAACTTGATACGTCTCACATTACACAGAAAAAAGGGCCTTAACAGAAGAACAGTTGTACTACAAATAACAAAAAAATATTTTTATCTTGTGATACATTAAAAATTAATAAAATCTTATTTTTCCTTTTACTTGTACTATGGAACCTTGATTAGCCCCAAACGTCATTATTATGGGTCAACTGGACGTACCCTACATGTTTAGGTAAGTGAGTTTTTGCGACAGGAAAAATATGTGACATAAATGGCTGTATCTTTAAACTGCATTGACTTGGAACATTGAATTTTTTATATAGCCAAGCGACCATTGGCCTTAGTACGTGACATACGTTTTTAACCGAATATGTGTACCCCCTCCTGAGAAAAAAGTCGAACAAGCAGACAGACTGACAGACAGACAGACGGAGAACAAAGAGATGGTATAAGTGTTTCATTTTTACATACTATGGTCTGGAACCCTAAAGCCCGGGTGCATATCTTTGAATTGGACGTTAACGTTAGCGTCCTAACCAGTTAAAGAGGAGTTCGAACCAACTGTCGTCCCTGACTATTCCTCACATAGTCGTGCTAAGATGAAGGCTACATTCAGGCCGGAAATGACCATGGTCTGTCTGGGATATAATCCTGCGACCTCTCACTTTCCAGGCAGGTAATTTAGAACTAGCCAGTCAGGCCAAATTATAAATCAACTGAAATATAATCACTAAAATTATTGGGCAGCCCGGCCACCATTAACACCCTAAAATCTGTTGCCAATGAACGTAAGTGGAAGTCCAGGAAATACTCAGCATTTATGAACTTCACAGACCACTTGTTAGTTTCGCCCCTACTCTTTTGTCAGAATAAAAAGAGCTCTCTCTTAAAATATGGTGTGCTGAGACGGGAAGAGAAAGCCCAGTGTGAAGGAACCTTGTATAGAGGCCAGTGAGTAACGCCTCATCCTGTCTCTGTAAGCCGGCCGAGGTGGCCGAGCGGTTCTAGGCGCTCCAGTCTCGAACCGCGCGACCGCTATGGTCGCAGGTTCGGATTCTGCATCGGGCATGGATGTGTGTTATTTCCTTAGGTTAGTTAGGTTTAAGTAATGCTAAGTTCTAGGGGACTGATGACCTCAGAAGTTAAGCCCCATAGTGCTCCGAGCCATTTTTTTGTCTCTGTAAGCAGGAAAGCATATCACGATGCTTTAACTATTATAAGCGTTTTCCGATTAATCCCCAGTCTTTCTTTCCTTGATGAAAAACCTTTCGGGTCTTAAGCGAGGCAGTAGCTTGATACGAATCAGCTATGCGTCTGCTTCATCTTTCTCACTTTCCTTGGCTGCTGTATCAGTTGGTTCGGTTCCAATTAAGTCTACATTCTTTGGTGCTATCTAAATGTAACACCCTTCTGCTGTTGTTGCAGGAGAAGACAGTCCACTAGGCTGGTGCATTTGCTAAAGGACCTGAATAGAGTTAAACGAAACGGAGTACTAGAGAAAATTCATCCTGAACTATTGCAGTGTCTTCTGTAAGCCGTCAAATGTAAACTGTAAATCTATCTGCTGTTGATTACGAATCCACGATCAGAAAAAAAAACAGTGAACAGCCAAGCATTTCCTTTGTAGTGGTGCATTATTACACATATTTGTCTTTTGATAGTCCTTCTATACTGGCCTGTAAAATATGGATACTTGGTCCAAATTTGGGCATCACCTTTGTCTGAGTCTGAAAACATCCTTTGTCGCAGTTCGTATTCTTCTGCTGTTACTCTAGTATGGCTGATGGTGGTGGAGATTTTTCGCCGTCCTGCTTTAGCAATCCGATGCCCGGTGTACTCCACCTAGAAGGTTTTAGTGTTATTGGATTATTAATTTTTTGAATTTAAATATATGAGCAATGTGCCCAAATCCCCAATTATATGATTGTAAACTATATTTATTTCTTACTATTTTCTGTTTCCTCAGAAAATAAATAAATAAATGATAAATACATGATAAAAACGTTGTGTCGGTCGTTTAATATAAGCAGATGGAGAAGCAGAAGACATATTTGAAACCCTACCTTATCAGAAACCCGACAGACTTACAACAATTGTAATTTCCTAAGAAGTCATGGTGTCGATTTACTCCATAAATACAGTGAAACAATAATATTCATAACACCTGTTCCTAAAAGAAGAAACTTACGACTGGTCACGAATGATCTCGTTGTACGCAGGCATTTATCGAAAATTGTCGAAAAATAAAGCGTTCCATATAGCAACTCAGTTGTGTAAGGGGCAGTCAAATGACAACGAGACAGATGGAAAGGAAAGTAAGTAGTCTGTTTATTGTGAGACCTTAACTTTTCCCGGCGAATTGAATGTTCAAATAACTTACGGGTTTGCTGCCGGCTGACTTAGTCGACCACCGCTGATATTTCGACAGGAGCACCCCCTGCCATTCTCAAGGCACAACTGCGTTACGCAGGAAGCATTTCCAACAGGATTGGCCGTATTTTGCGGAAATATGATGTGAGATGAGCTTTTCGACCACCTTCTAAGATTAAGGCCCTGTAGGCGTCCGTAAAAGATTGTTTGCGTAAGGCTGGTGTCTATCGTATTCCTTGCAGTTGTGGCATGTCATATATTGGTCAGACAATCAGGACTGTGGAAGACCACTGTAGTGAACGTAAGCGTCACACACGCTCACAACAGCCGAGCAAATCCGCTCTTGCAGAACATTGCCTTGACACCCGTTATCCTATGGAATACAACTACACGGAGATTCTGGCTTGCACGTCTAGCCATTGGGACAGTGTTATTAAGGAAGCTGTTCAAATCAAACTATCAAGCGACCTTATAAACAGAGATGGTGGATTTTGTCTGAATGCTGCTTGGAATCCGGCTCTGTCTCTCATCAAAAAACAGAGGGACAGAATTAGTGGTACCTCACCTGTTGATTAATAGTCACTATCGATATATCTGACGTTGGTTATCTTTGGTTGTGTGTTGACTCTGCGGTTACTTGTTCTGTGTGTGCTATCTTCCTTGTTTCTCCTCTGTGAACCGAGGTATTAAATTCCCTTGCACATTGCTTCCTCCTTGCAGTTGTGCCTTGAGAATGGCAGGGTGTGTTCATGTCGAAATATCGGCGGTGGTCGACGAAGACACACGGCAGCAAACCTATAAGTTATTTGAGCAATCTGTTTATTATTTCAAAACTTATGACCGAAACTGTTAATACATTTATACCACTGAGAGAGCAGACAGTCAGTGCCTTCATGGAAAAATGTGGTTGCCTCTGGAAACACGTTAGTATCCAGGCTTGCGCCTCTTCGTAAATCGACGACCACAATTTCTTCTGTGCACCAAATATATGGGACTCACATGAGGGATACCTGAACTGTATGCAGGATGCGTAAGGGCTTCTGCGGCGTAGTGGAAACAGCCTTAGCAACCCGATCTCTCGCTGTATGAATTTTTGGTGCCTGAAAAAAGACATTTGTGGCCGTTGATTGGCTTCGTGTGAAGAAGTGCATGCCAGTGTATAATCAATGTTCCATGCAATCATGGCTTCCATAATGCACTGACCTTCTTGACTGACAGTGGGAGATATTTATTAACAGTTATGGTGAGTGCTTTAGAAATAATAAACAGCTTGCTTTTATTTCTATCAGTCCCGTTTTCAACTGGGTGCCTCTTATAATTACCGACATAGAGTCCATTTCGATACAATTGCATAACCATTCTCAGGTAAATTTTACTCCAGCCACCAACGACGCAGAGGCATATCGTCAGATTTAGTACAGTTTGTTATATAACAACACTGTCTTCCGCATAAGCACTTAACATCCTTTTTTACTTTATGTGATCCGTTATGTGAGTAACGAGTGATTTGTGAAACGTTTCTGTATGATTTGTAAGCAACAGTATGATATGTATCTTCTGAAATGGCGAGACAGAGGGCTAAGACAGAGGACTAGGATTGGTACTCATCGTAAACACCCCCCCGACTCGACTTAATTGACTCGTGGTGTACCAGTAATTTTTTAGGACCGCACAAACGCTCTATGGAACTGGAAGAGACTGCTCGGCCACCTGCACACGCCCCCCCCCCCCCCACACCCCCGTGTAAAACATTGTAAAACATCAGGTTCATCGATGGATGCATTTCTCGAGCTACTCATGTGTGGCAAGACCACAAAAATCAGATATAAACTGAGGACAGATAGCTCATCGTCTCTTTAAAAGAGAAAATGATATTCTTTAAGGTAAGTTCAAAAGATTATAAACGCAGAGACACCAGTTTTAAAACAACACACAACAAATTTTCGATGGAATATTTTAAAATACCATGAACTGATGTAAATGATGAGCTCTGTTGATGAAACTGCTGTGAAGTGAGGAAGAATTGCAGGACCTGTCGAATGGAATGAACTGTCAAACGAGTACGAAGTGAGGGTAGACAGACGAAAGATAAAGTAATGAGGAGTGGTAGAAGTGAGATTCACGTTAAACATTCAAACTCTGAGCCACAAAATACATGAATTCAAGATATTCTGCTATCTTGGATGGAAAATGACACTTGAACGACAAAAAATGAAGGACATAAAGATCGAGCTAACACATGCGAAAAGTGCATTCCCGACCGAAACAAGCCTGCTAGTGTCAAATATTGGCTTTAATTTATGGATGAAATTTTTTAGAATGTACTTGTGGAGCACAACACTGCAAGGAAGCCAATCATGGGCTTTGGGAAAACCACATAAGAAGATAACTGATGTTTCTGGGATGTGGTACTGTAGAAGGATTAAACTTGAAACTTCATTAGTCCTAGCCACATACTTTTATTGGATGAAAATGCCTTACACGTTTCGATATTACATGCTTTCAAAGGCAATTTTTAAACAGATAAAGAAATCTTCTTGCTACAATTTTATTTAGCTTGAAGATTTTTAAAATTTTCTTTTCAAAATTATATTATATTTCATCGAATACAAAGTGTGGCTGAGACAAAAGTTTCAAGTGTGAAAAACGGCCATAATGTCTTATACATCGTTTTTGCAGACTATAAAAATATAGAATTATGGTGAAATAAGTGGACTAAGATTAAAAAATGAGGAGCTTCTCAGAAGAATTGAGGAGGGAAAGGAAGACGTGGAGAAAACTGACAAGATGAATGAGCAGAATTGTGGGATATGTGAATGCCATTCATCGTACCAGATCAAGTTATAGAGAGTAGAAACTGTATAGGTCGAAATTGGAATATAATCAGCAAACAACTGAAGACGAAGTTTGGTAATGCTGCTCGGACACGAAGATGTTGGCATGGGATAGGAAAGTGGGCTACATCAAACACGTCAAAGAGTAGACGCAATAAACGATGATGACTTCACGCAGCTGAGCCGCACACCGCCGGCTGAAGCCATATGATGCCTTAGATATAAAGAAGGCCAGCATAAAGTGCGAAACCTGCCATCAGTTTTAAGTAAATGATTTTGCAGTTTTGAATGTTTTTGTAAAATTGAGAGCTATACGCTTTTGGGACAGACTCCTGTAGTCTACTGACCAGCCATACTGCCAACATTACGGCATTGGTTTCTTTTTATGGCAATTTCGCACTAGCACAGCGGGCCCAGAATGGGAACACCAACTTGCAAGAGGCAACTATCAACTAAATGGATTGTTTCGCGGTTCTTACCAACATGAACCGGAATTAGCACGATTAGAACCATTTCTGACACGCAGCACATAGTCATAGGAACTATCCTTACAAATTAGAAGAATTCAAAAGGCTGTAGAAGAGTTGGGCAGGCTCGAACACCAAATCTCGACTACTTTATGAATACAGTGTCAGGGACGATCTCAGTGTTCCAATGCGCTGGATGTAGAAATACTTTACTTAATGTTATCATATGTTCAAATGTGTGTGAAATCTTATGGGACTTAACTGCTAAGGTCATCAGTTCCTAAGCTTACACAGTACTTAACCTAAATTATCCTAAGGACAAACACACACACCCATACCCGAGGGAGAACTCGAACCTCCGCCGGGACCAGCCGCACAGCCCATGACTGCAGCGCCCAGACCGCTCGGCTAATCCCGTGCGACATAATGTTATCCAATTGTAGGTTGTAAAAATGTAGAAAGATCTAAACTGTGGTGCAAACTGCCATTAATCTTGTTGTTATTTTGTTCTGTTTATTTTGATGAGAATTGTTCTATCAGCTCCTTCTTTCCTTGGATCTAAGGACGTATACATTCGCAGCTTACCCAAACTAGATCCCACACCACTGTGGTTAGAAATGTGAGAATTCAAAATAGTTCATCTGAGCAGAATTCAGAGACCCAAGAAGACCATGTAGGCTGGAACGCACCGACTTCCACGTGAAATTCTGGTCCCATGATCATAGCCAGTTCGTCATTTAGCATTTACTGAAGGCATGATCGGTACGGCAAACTAGCTCAAAAGCAGTTTCATCCGTCAGTTGAGAAGTTTTTGCTGAGAAAGGGTCTAGTTGTTTGTTGTGCTCACGTCGGTAGCTAGAATACCTGGGTGGTGGTTAGCAAGTCTTACTGGGCATTTATCACACTCTCATAATTTTCCGTTTTGTTTCAGAAAGCTCATGAGACTAGGCTGCATCAAAACAGTTTCTTTATTTCCTACCGATTTCGGTCAACAACCACCATCTGTTACCAGAATCAACATTAGAAAGACAAAATTCACAACAAAACATCAATGCACAAACCCATACGAAAATAAAATAGCGTTACTTACGAAAAGTTGGCCAATACAAGACACATATGAATCATTTCGAACCATAACGTTGCATTCATGAATAATACCACAGAAGACAATTACTTTTCCACAACAACAACATTCGCCATGCACACTCAACAGGAAATGGACGCTTCCACTCTGGACATAGCATGAGTAGTCAAAGTACTTGTCACCTCAAAGATAAAACCACAAAGATATCTAATCAGCACGATCCATGACACACACATATAATTTTAGAATAAAAATAAGCACAACTACACCGATTATACTAAAGTCAAAAGTAATATTTATACAAATGTGGAAAATGGTATCATGACGTAATCACAAGTATCATATATACACTCCTGGAAATCGAAAAAAGAACACATTGACACCGGTGTGTCAGACCCACCATACTTGCTCTGGACACTGCGAGAGGGCTGTACAAGCAATGATCACACGCACGGCACAGCGGACACACCAGGAACCGCGGTGTTGGCCGTCGAATGGCGCTAGCTGCGCAGCATTTGTGCACCGCCGCCGTCAGTGTCAGCCAGTTTGCCGTGGCATACGGAGCTCCATCGCAGTCTTTAACACTGGTAGCATGCCGCGACAGCGTGGACGTGAACCGTATGTGCAGTTGACGGACTTTGAGCGAGGGCGTATAGTGGGCATGTGGGAGGCCGGGTGGACGTACCGCCGAATTGCTCAACACGTGGGGCGTGAGGTCTCCACAGTACATCGATGTTGTCGCCAGTGGTCGGCGGAAGGTGCACGTGCCCGTCGACCTGGGACCGGACCGCAGCGACGCACGGATGCACGCCAAGACCGTAGGATCCTACGCAGTGCCGTAGGGGACCGCACCGCCACTTCCCAGCAAATTAGGGACACTGTTGATCCTGGGGTATCGGCGAGGACCATTCGCAAGCGTCTCCATCAAGCTGGGCTACGGTCCCGCACACCGTTAGGCCGTCTTCCGCTCACGCCCCAACATCGTGCAGCCCGCCTCCAGTGGTGTCGCGACAGGCGTGAATGGAGGGACGAATGGAGACGTGTCGTCTTCAGCGATGAGAGTCGCTTCTGCCTTGGTGCCAATGATGGTCGTATGCGTGTTTGGCGCCGTGCAGGTGAGCGCCACAATCAGGACTGCATACGACCGAGGCACACAGGGCCAACACCCGGCATCATGGTGTGGGGAGCGATCTCCTACACTGGCCATACACCACTGGTGATCGTCGAGGGGACACTGAATAGTGCACGGTACATCCAAACCGTCATCGAATCCATCGTTCTACCATTCCTAGACCGGCAAGGGAACTTGCTGTTCCAACAGGACAATGCACGTCCGCATGTATCCCGTGCCACCCAACGTGCTCTAGAAGGTGTAAGTCAACTACCCTGGCCAGCAAGATCTCCGGATCTGTCCCCCATTGAGCATGTTTGGGACTGGATGAAGCGTCGTCTCACGCGGTCTGCACGTCCAGCACGAACGCTGGTCCAACTGAGGCGCCAGGTGGAAATGGCATGGCAAGGCGTTCCACAGGACTACATCCAGCATCTCTACGATCGTCTCCATGGGAGAATAGCAGCCTGCATTGCTGCGAAAGGTGGATATACACTGTACTAGTGCCGACATTGTGCATGCTCTGTTGCCTGTGTCTATGTGCCTGTGGTTCTGTCAGTGTGATCATGTGATGTATCTGACCCCAGGAATGTGTCAATAAAGTTTCCCCTTCCTGGGACAATGAATTCACGGTGTTCTTATTTCAATTTCCAGGAGTGTAAAATGTAGGGCAACAAACATTGACTGGAAAACTGAGTTCCAGGGTACAAAGAAATACAGCAGAGGAAAGGAAATACAGTACTAACCTGAATTTAGCAGATGTTCAAAGTGACAACCATTCATATCTTGGCACTTTTGGGCCCTGATCAGCAAGCTTCTGAAGGCGGATTGGAGCTGGACTGTCAGAATTGCTGCAGTCTAATCCGAAATGTTGTTGAAGACCATGACGATTGTTGCGATACGCCTTAGACTTGGAGCCTCGCCGCCCGACGCAATCGCTGACAGACAAATCAGGTGACCTGGATGGCCAGCCATGGGCGCGACCAGACGGCATGTCCAGATGGACTATGATGTACATGATACACCGGTCTCTTGCGACAAGCGTTGGATTGATTTCCTAGGACTCGACGCGTTTCTTGGTTAACTGCAGCCACATTTCCTGGTGTGCAGGCATGTTACTGATATTTTTTCGATTTTTCAAAACAGATCTTGTCTGACCTCATTTTCGGACTGAACGTTGCATGGCACTCTTTTCTAGCACTGCGACAGCAGTACCTTCTCAGCAAACAACTGACGACGCCGTTTCCACAACTTTGTGGTCAAGAAACTTTCCACAGCGAACACCGGCCACTCCACTGTGAGTAGCATCGATCCCTTTGCAGTTCTCCGCTGACACAGGCCACACTGCTCTCTGAACCGGTGTTGATCAGATGGCAGGTGTAAACGTGGTATGAGCGTCATGGGTTGTGGTTTCACCTCCACTCGCCTGGGCCACTTTTATTTGCCCCACCATGCATATGCTGTTTTCACCATCATGACATTACTGTCGTAAGAATTATATCAGGTCTTTTAGAGCTACACAACGTAAATTCTAATGACCGGGGATTTGGAGGATTTAAGGTGTCAGAATCTGTTCTAATATTACGATAAAGATCTTTTCAATTTATTGTCTTCAGCTGTGATGTGGCTTAGTGACTCAGTGCAAGAATCTCAATTCAAAAGGCTTGGGGTTGCTCCACCGTCGGTACTGTTACTATATGTGCCATTAAAGATTTCTCTTCACCTTTAGTTATCTTTGTTAAAGTTAAAAATATCGAGTTGTGCTGTGGTTCAGCATCCACACTAAGCCGTAAGTTCTCATACGATTGGCACCGTTAGTTATTTCGAAGGTCGGAGGTGTGTATGGGGGGATACCACCTCTAATAGGACTACGCTTACTAAACCATTGTGGACCATCTTTCCAGACACCTTCTGGCTGAATACAGCCTCACCTACAGTAAGTAACTCCGTAAAGCACTCTGTTTTGTAATATAGACTTCCTTCTGTAGTTTACTTGTTTCACAATCAGTCAAGGGTGAGGCTCAGAGGTTTTCCGTAATTCGCTTTTTGTGTAGGTGCTACTTAGTATAGAAGCATCGTTGAACATCAGATATACCTGTACATCAATATCCACCTTTTCATTTGCCAATATACAGTATATTTCGCAAACTACCTTGTCGTGTGTGGTGGAATGTACTTTGTGTATCACTACCATCCCTCCTTTCCTGTTCCAGGGAAGAATGATGGATGCTAACCATTAGCGTGAGCTCCAAAATCTCTAATTTTTACCTGAGCGTTCCTTCCGTGTGAAGGAAGAATTATGTTGGCTGACTTTCCTAGGAACGTACACTATCGGAATTTCAATGCTTTCGTACTTACTAAAAGTACCTCTGACGAAATGCTCTTCTGTCTATCTTATTTCCTTTAATAACATTGTCTGGTAAAGACTTTTGATTGACGAGCAATACTAAAATGTCGATGGAACGAAGATTTTGTAACCCATCTCCTTTGTGGACTACACGTCCTTAGGGTTCTTCGAATGAACCTCAGTTTGCATATGTCTTATCCACGATTAGTTTTCTGTGGTCGCGCTCCTAGCATGTACAGTTATGTAGGTGCGGTTGTAGATTCATATTATTGCACTACGTCGTTGTGTCCCGGATGAAGCCATTTTGCTGGAATTGCTGCTTCGCATACAACTCGAAGCTATCAATATGTTGTTATAGAAGCGGGATAATGCGTCTAAGGCTTTGAAAATTCTGAAGATGGCTCGTCTGGCGCATCTGCATCGTGGAATGTCTCGGTTGTATGTTATTTATTGTTTTGACTTTGAGAAAATGTATACACAGCAGTCCAGAAAAATAATTAAAACTGGTCCGATACAATATCTGAAATTGTTTCATAGCTACAATGACTGTAATTTACATACGCACAATTATACGCGCTGCCACTATGCTACTAGCTCATGTAAGTTTCAGTCGATGTCTAATGCTAGGATTCGGAGCTGGTTGAGCAATAGGTAAGTCATATAACCATTAGAAATTATTGTCAGAGTGCATTAGTATTTTATTTACTTTTATGGTTTATTGATCAGGAAATTGTAACCCTATTATATGAATCAAAAGTACAAAACTTCAGTGGGTTTTCGACAGGTTATGAGAGAAGAACTAAATTCTTTATTTTGTGGTGAAAACCTGGTAAGTGGATCTGATAAAGAGCCAAAAAATAAAATAAACAGGACGTCCCAGGAAGAATGGCCACTACTCATGGGTATGACAGAAATAATCATTGGAAGCAAGGAAGTCAAGCACACATAGGCTGTAAAACTCATACCTTGAAAGGAATGAGCACTTCTGCATTTTCGATAGTGTGAAATAAATCCCGTCTACAGACAACTCTTTACTTTCATATATTGAGAGGTGCTAGTATGAACCAAAACAAAACAAACAAAAAAAAAAGTGTAAGTATATGGTCAAAAGTACAAGAGAGAGAGAGAGAGAGAGAGAGAGAGAGAGGGAGGGACAGAGAGAGAGAGCACAGCGCACAGCTCTTAAGTGAGGCATTTTAGAGCCCATTTATAATAGACTTTTAGCTTCAGTTGATCGTTCCTGTCATTTTCATGACTAATGAGCTATGCTCCTGGGGCACCTTGTACAAGTCAGCAAGTACTCTATATAACTTCTGATATTCCATTCCTTGTTTTACGGGATTTCCAGATATTTAATAATTGTGACGCCTTCCACTGATTGTTCAGCAATCGTGTAGTTGAAAGATAACAGGCCTTTCTGCTTGTTTATGCATAATACATTAATTCGTTTATATGGACAAATTCAGGGCTGACCACTGTAATGGTACTTGAATTACGTAACCATTACGGTACCTCACCTGAACCTCTCGATACCAGTAATATTCAATTGTATTTCTGTTAACTACTTAACATATTTCTGAGACAACATTCAGATTTGATTTCACTTTTGATACAGTGATATGTTTATGTTGCAATGATATTATTCTTATGTGTATTCTTTCTTTTCTCACTATGATCTTTGACGTACTTGTACCTCTGATTGTTGGGCGCGTAAGCGATTATTAGTTAGTTAGTTGTTAACTTGTTAGAGAGTCGGACCTTGAAAAAGTCAAGTCGTGGACGTCATGTTGGAAAGACGAATATTGTCGTCAGCTTATAAAATGTGAACTTTAACAGTGATTACGAGGAAGATGTTTTCAAGTATGTTTTGTATTGTGAAGTGATGTTTTGTGTTTGCAATTAAAAGGAAGTGTAACTTAAATTCGGAGTGCTGATTATGTTTTTTACATCATCATTGTGCTAACTTTGAAAGGTTTAATCTTGAAGAATGTTTTGTGAAGCGCATCTACTAAACTTTTGAATTTAGCAGGATAAAACCTAGGCCTCTTTGCATCCGAGCTTGGAATCATAACCACCTAGATTTTCAACGATTGAGCCATGATAATACAACGAGACCAGCATGGGAAACACAAAAAGATGAGTGCCTAGTTTTTTGATTATTACATGAAATGACTTCATTAACTGTGCTCTAATGACACCTGCCACATAATTTGACTGTTGTTGCCCGATGATGCAGTATTTAGCAGCGTGAGAAACTCCACAAACGTCACTAAAATTTTGACCTTTTGTTGTGGTAGGGTTGTTAGACCACGTAGCAGCAGGAGGAGGAGACATGTCGTAGATGGACGTCGATCCGATAGGAAAAATCTCTCGGGAACGCTGGAAGTAACAAAAGGAAGAGCAAGCAAAGACGGGGATACGAGATTGTAATTCGTCGCAAATATGTCCGCTCGTAAAGAAAGACAGCCAATCCCCGCGGATTCGGCACGCCCCTCAGGACGGGCACCTGCGCACGACGGCCGCAATAACGGCGCCGGATAAATTCCGCGGATATCCCTCGGAGATTGGCGGCGCCACGAGGTGCAGCCATGCATTATGGAAGAGGCGCCCCATACAGCCCCGTCATTAACGCCGGCATGGAAATGTTACTGCAATCGCGCTTCCTCCATATTTTCCGCCGCTGCAGCCGCTACCTTCATTAACATGCTGATCACCGTCATTGTGATTATGGCCATCACAGCTGGCGTCATTAGGGGCAGAAAACGACTGAAAGAGATCGCGGTCGCTGGCCCTACTGAAACAATCGCACTTCGACCCGCGTTCGGTAATGAACGCTTTATTGGGACGCCGGGAGATGATCGGAATGGTATGACTCCTGTCAATGGGGCGTGCTTGAATGGCTGAGTACCGTGTAATTGGCACTCGAGGGGGCATGCCGCTGACCGCTGGCTCTTCATGAGAGCAGTGTCGAGCGGTCTCACCGCAGTATTGTCGCCGTCGTATCTTCCCGCTTTAATTTTATCCCATTACATTTCAAGACCTGAAGCTATTTTGGTTTGCACTTTTTTAACATAGAATATCTTTTGCTATTACGGTTGAAACATCCCCCTCAGAAAAATTTATGAATAACTGAGCTGGTAAATCTCTACGTTATTAGATTTTCAAACATGGGAGCAAAACTGAACGTACTCAGACATTTCTCTCTTTACTTATTCTGATCAACACTATATTTTTAGCGCAACGCAATCTGACTTCCAATAATCCCTACATAGTGTCCAAAAGTCATAATATATATTCAGGGTGAGTCACCTAACGTTACCGCTGGATATATTTCGTAAACCACATCAAATACTGACGAATCGATTCCACAGACCGAACGTGAGGAGAGGGGCTAGTGAAATTGGTTAATACAAACCATAAAAAAATGCACGGAAGTATGTTTCTCAACACAAACCTACGTTTTTTTAAATGGAACCCCATTAGTTTTGTTAGCACATCTGAACATATAAACAAATACGTAATCAGTGCCGTTTGTTGCATTGTAAAATGTTAATTACATCCGGAGATATTGTAACCTAAAGTTGACGCTTGAGTACCACTCTTCCGCTGTTCGATCGAGTGTATCGGAGAGCACCGAATTACGTAGGGATCCAAAGGGAACATTGATGGACCTTAGGCACAGAAGAGACTGGAACAGCACATTACGTCCACATGCTAACACCTTTTTATTGGTCTTTTTCACTGACGCACATGTATATTAACATGAGGGGTGAGGTACACGTACACACGTGTTTTCCGTTTTCAATTACGGAGTGGAAAAGAGTGTGTCCTGACATGTCAGGCCAATAGATGTTCAATGTGGTGGCCATCATTTGCTGCACACAATTGCAATCTCTGGCGTAATGAATGTCGTACACGCCGCAGTACATCTGGTGTAATGTCGCCGCAGGCTGCCACAATACGTTGTTTCATATCCTCTGGGGTTGTAGGCACATCACGGTACACATTCTCCTTTAACGTACCCCACAGAAAGAAGTCCAGAGGTGTAAGATCAGGAGAACGGGCTGGCCAATTTATGCATCCTTTACTTCCTATGAAACGCCCGTCGAACGTGTACCTCACCCCTCATGGTAATGTACATGTGCGTCAGTGAAAAAGACCAATAAAAAGGTGTTAGCATGTGGACGTAATGTGCTGTTCCAGTCTCCTCTCTACCTAAGGTCCATCACCGTTCCCTTTGGATACATACGTAATTCGGTGCTCTCCGATACACATGATCGAACAGCGGAGGAGTGGTACTCAAGCGTCAACTTCAGGTTACAATATCTCCGGATGTAATTAACATTTTACAATGCAACAAACGGCACTGATTACGTATTTGTTTATATGTTCAGATGTGCTAACAAAACTAACGGGGTTCCATTTAAAAAAACGTAGGTTTGTGTTAAAAAACATACTTCCGTGTATTTTTTTATGCTCTGTATTAACCAGTTACACTAGCCCGTCTCCTCACGTTCGGTCTGTGGAATCGATTCGTCAGTTTTTGATGCGGTTTACGAAATATATCCAGCGGTAATGTTAGGTGACTCACCCTGTATATATATATATATATATCAGTTCATGACATCCAGTCTTACAAATTTCGTTTTTCTGACGGACACACGTCCATATCGTCCGCTCTTAAAACTCTGCCATCTCTCTTCCCACATCCACCACTGCTGGCGGCTCACCTCCAACTGCATAACGCTACGTGCTGTTCACATCCAACTGCCCAACACTACAATAGCAAATATTCCAGCAATGCAAACAAGCCACAGACTGCACACAGCAGCAGTCAGTGATTTTCATACAGAGCGTTACGTGGCGTTACCAACATAAAAACCTAAACAGCCTACTTACACGGTGACAGATGCATTGACCCATTGGCTTAGCATCTTATCGTTCTACCAACATGAAGCACCAATCATATTAGAGTTAGCGTATTTACATCATTATTTAAAGAATATCTTCATGACTGGAACTATATTTCGAATAGAAATAAGTTAGTTAAGCAATCATAAAAAAATTTCTCGATTAACAGTTAAGTGCTTCTGTGAAAGAGAGCTCTTCGTAATTTTGGGAAAGCACACTATATTCAGTTCTGCACAACTGGTTTAGGATATTAACAAGAGTCAGTAAATATGGTAGAATGCTCTAAAATTTTAAGGGTACGTATTGATGAGAACTTTGACTGGCAGAAGCTTATTATTAAGCTTCTCAAACAATTAAGTTCAGTTAATTTTGCTCTTAGTATAATTTCAAGTTCTGGAAACAAACGAACCACGCTCTTTACATATTTTTTTCATATATCCGCTTAATAATACCTTCCGGAATAATTTTCTAGGGCAACTCATCACTAAGAAAGAAAATAATGATTACAGAAAACTCAGGAGTAACTACACCGTCACAATGGAGGTCACCCATCACAATTTCCGAAGAACAATTACGTTCGTAACTACAACACCAAAGAAAGAAATTACCTATGTTACTCATTATTAAAGGTGTCTGCGGCTTAGAAAGGAGTTCAATATGCAGCAACAAAAGATTTTGAGCATTTGCCCAGAAACATAAAAGTCTGACAGGTAGCAAAGCAAGTTTCTAATCTCACTTAAAATCATTTCTCCTGGAGAACTCCTTTAATACTTAAAACCGGTAACCTGAGAGAAAAGAAGACGTTGTTTAACGTAGAGTTGCAAGAGTATTATTAAAAATAATGTGTTCTTTAATATTGACACTAACCGTGCTTACATATGCTGTCAACTGACTCATTCCACATCATTTCTTTCTCTTTCCACACCATTTCGATAGGAGAATCGTTCAAATGATCTGTGCAATATACAACTAACTAACTAACTGAAGGCAGGCCATTTACATACGTTTCTTCGACCCCAACTAAAATATTAACCTCATATATAAACTAGGAAAATATTAATTTAAAACAGTTGGTGAGCGATGGACGACAAATGGGGAAAATTCTTTTATTAATGGTTCTGGGAAGAAATTGTTTCATGTAATTAGGAAAGAACTTCGAAGCCGCCAACGAGATTCGAACGGAGAGTTCGCGGAGAACTGATGCGTAAGCTATGTGATGGAGGTGTGGAGCAACCCATACAGACAATGGACAGGAAGGCACGGAATCAACAACCTGCTGTTGTCGCAAAGATGTAAGAAAATGTTTTGCTTTGTATCAATCCTGCTTACTTGTTCATACTTGCGACATGCTGTGGGTAGTGTAGATATTATTAACATTTACTTAAAGACTGTTTTGGAATTGTCGGCACTTTAATTTAAAGTATATATATATATATATATATATATATATATATATATATATATATATATATATATATATATGTTTAACACAGTAGTCAATCGTTTGCTTTACAAAATGAGCTAAAGTGAAACTGAGATTACTTTATTTCCAATAAATCTGCGGAATGTGCGGATGTAGCTTAATTGCGGCATGTGACTGAGACAGTTGTTTTATTCTTTGTTTTGTCATTTCGTACTCTATGGTGGGTGAGGGCGCCAGTCAGACAAAAACTCTACGGCCACAGTTACAACTTTTAAGATGGTAAATTAACATTTTGAAGATATTTTTATTTTAGCTTCCTTATCACGGTTGTTCGATACAGCTCAAACTCAAATTACATGAACTTTAACTCTCAAGATTCATTTCTCAATGATTTTTTGGGAAGGGAGCCCCCAAGAGGTGTATATAGAGAACGAAATAGTTAGGCATACTTTTCCACTGAAACTTAATTCCACTGTACAGTGGATGTGGTGGTGGTTAGTGTTTAACGTCCCGTCGACAACGAGGTCATTAGAGACGGAGCGCAAGCTCGGGTTAGGGAAGGATTGGGAAGGAAATCGGCCGTGCCCTTTCAAAGGAACCATACCGGCATTTGCCTGAAACGGTTTAGGGAAATCACGGAAAACCTAAATCAGGATGGCCGGAGACGAGATTGAACCGTTGTCCTCCCGAATGCGAGTCCAGTGTGCTAACCACTGCGCCACCTCGCTCGGTCTGTACAGTGGAAGTTTTGTGAATACGGCGTACACCTGACACACAAAAATTTCAAGGTATTACGGATGGTGTTTGAATGTGCACCCATATTACGAAGTTACAGTAACGAAGTACAGACCATTAAAATTATGGAGACAATAATTGCGATTGTCTGAGGTAAACTTTCTGCGCTCCTTCCTCTGCGTTCTCTGCAGTCGTTTCTAGAATGTGATCAGCGAAAACTTGCTGTCTGCTGTTTTAGTTTCTTTCTTTTTTTTTCTTTTAATCGACTGATTGGTAGTGCCATGCGGGGTGTGTGAGGCAGATTGCATCTAGGTAGCTTGTCCTGCGAAAGGCACAACTCATGGTTCAAATGCCTTTCTGACTGATGTTTCCCCCCTGCACCTTCAGTTTACTTAATATTTATAACAGCTGCGATTTCCACGTGGTATCTGTTCTTTCGGACATGGGCGGTGAATCCACAACCTCTAATGCTGATGCACATCATCCCACGACCTCCAGCGGGAATATAAAATTAGCAAGTATGGATGACATAGGTCCGCAACTCGTGGTCTAGTAGCTAGCAATGCTATCTCTGGGTCACGAGGTCCCGGGTTCGGTTCCCGGCCGGGTTAGGGATTTTCTGTGCCCGTGACTGGGTGTTCTCATCATTTCACAATCATCCTCATCATTGGTGACAGTGGCTGGATTGAACTGTGAAAAAAAATGACTGTGAAAAAATTGGGACTCTGTACGGGCGCTGATGACTGCGCAGTTGAGTGCCACACAAATCAAACATCATCATCATCGGCATGGAGGACATGGACGGGGACTGTGATTATGTGGCGCTAGATGGGAATGTCGGTCCACCAGGGATGTGACAAGCTAGTCCTGACAATTGCATTAACAATGTGTCTGAGTGGCGTAGTGACTAGCGCATGTGCCTACTAAGTCAGAGGACTTGGGTCCGAGTTCCGATGAGGCACACATTTTCCTTTGTCACCGCTGATTCCGCATGGGGTCCCGATGCAGCTGATATCATTAGTTTCTTTCCTTTCTTTTCTCTCCCCTCTGCCATCAGTTTACGTATTAGATAACACTTTTGTTGGCACGTTTGACGAAACCAGATACTTTCCATGAGAAATGAAGCTCCATTCATAAAATACACTCCTGGAAATGGAAAAAAGAATACTTTGACACCGGTGTGTCAGACCCACCATACTTGCTCCGAACACTGCGAGAGGGCTGTACAAGCAATGATCACACGCACGGCACAGCGGACTCACCAGGAACCGCGGTGTTGGCCGTCGAATGGCGCTAGCTGCGCAGCATTTGTGCACCGCCGCCGTCAGTGTCAGCCATTTTGCCGTGGCATACGGAGCTCCATCGCGGTCTTTAACACTGGTAGCATGCCGCGACAGCGTGGACGTGAACCGTATGTGCAGTTGACGGACTTTGAGCGAGGGCGTATAGTGGGCATGCGGGAGGCCGGTGGACGTACCGCCGAATTGCTCAACACGTGGGGCGTGAGGCCTCCACAGTACATCGATGTTGTCGCCAGTGGTCGGCGGAAGGTGCACGTGCCCGTCGACCTGGGACCGGACCGCAGCGACGCACGGATGCACGCCAAGACCGTAGGATCCTACGCAGTGCCGTAGGGGACCGCACCGCCACTTCCCAGCAAATTAGGGACACTGTTGCTCCTGGGGTATCGGCGAGGACCATTCGCAACCGTCTCCATGAAGCTGGGCTATGGTCCCGCACACCGTTAGGCAGTCTTCCGCTCACGCCCCAACATCGTGCAGCCTGCCTCCAGTGGTGTCGCGACAGGCGTGAATGGAGGGACGAATGGAGACGTGTCGTCTTCAGCGATGAGAGTCGCTTCTGCCTTGGTGCCAATGATGGTCGTATGCGTGTTTGGCGCCGTGCAGGTGAGCACCACAATCAGGACGGCATACGACCGAGACACACAGGGCCAACACCCGGCATCATGGTGTTGGGAGCGATCTCCTACACTGGCCGTACACCACTGGTGATCGTCGAGGGGACATTGAATAGTGCACGGTACATCCAAACCGTCATCGAACCCATCGTTCTACCATTCCTAGACCGGCAAGGGAACTTGCTGTTCCAACAGGACAATGCACGTCCGCATGTATCCCGTGCCACCCAACGTGCTCTAGAAGGTGTAAGTCAACTACCCTGGCCAGCAAGATCTCCGGATCTGTCCCCCATTGAGCATGTTTGGGACTGGATGAAGCGTCATCTCACGCGGTCTGCACGTCCAGCACGAACGCTGGTCCAACTGAGGCGCCAGGTGGAAATGGCATGGCAAGCCGTTCCACAGGACTACATCCAGCATCTCTACGATCGTCTCCATGGGAGAATAGCAGCCTGCATTGCTGCGAAAGGTGGATATACACTGTACTAGTGCCGACATTGTGCATGCTCTGTTGCCTGTGTCTATGTGCCTGTGGTTCTGTCAGTGTGATCATGTGATGTATCTGACCCCAGGAATGTGTCAATAAAGTTTCCCCTTCCTGGGACAGTGAATTCACGGTGTTCTTATTTCAATTTCCAGGAGTGTATGTAGTACCGTTTCCTTTGACTTAATGTTTACGCAGTACCGATAGTGTCTTCGTCGACCGCTCTCATCTCCGCAGAAGAGACGTTTGAACCGGTCACCTGGAGCCGCTTATAAGGGCGTTTCCATAAGAGCGAGCAAAATTTTAATAGCATAATGAGTATGCTCCACTGAACGATTTTAGATAGGGAACCTGGGGTCGGAGAAGCCAGCTTAAGAAAATAATAGGAAGAAAACCACAATATCGTGTACTTTTTTACTTACGTTAGTTATCTGCAAATACCATCACTGATACAATGAACGAACCATTTGTACTGTAGCCTACAAAGTGTGCTGAATCTGACAGCTATTAACCTCACTGCAATCATGACATTGGCGAACAAGTTTGTGAAGCACCCTGACAAATATCCTTGAGGTGTTTCGAATCATATCACAGGCATGTACAATTCTGGCAACTAATTCTACGTCCGTAACGACTGTGGTCTCAAACACAAGTTACTTTAGACATCCCCATAAAAAATAATCAAGGTTATAGAGGCCAGGTGACCTAACAGGCCATGGAATAGGATCTCTGCTTTCAATCCAGTGACCAGGATATGCAGAATTGAGACGGCTGCGGATATGCACACTGATGTTAGGCGGTACATTGGTTTGTTGTCTCCACATCCTCTCACAAACAGCCAAATGTAAGTTCTCCTAATACTCTTGTAGAACTATTCGCACGAACCTCAAGTGAACAAACCTACATCACGACTTCCTAGTAATCACGCTTGTCTTCCTTGTTTCCTTAGAGGAAATAAAGAATGTATTTGTCAAACTTGTACGTTAGTTAGTTATAATCAAGCTAGAAAACAGTAATGCTGTACAAAGCGGTAGACAAGTTCACTTCCATATATCCTTAATCTGGCTTCTCCGACCCAAGATTCCCTACCTCAAATTGTACAGTGGAGCATTCTCAATACTCAGTTACATTTTTGCACGATCTTACGGAAACACCTGGCATAGAAGATTGCCATAAGTCAATGGGCGCGCTACACACTCCATCAGTGGACTTCTCCAAATTCGCATCAGCTCACTGACTGCAATTGTGGACCGAGCGAGGTGGCGCAGTGGTAGCACGCTGGACTCGCATTCGGGAGGACGACGGTTCAATCCCGCGTCCGGCCATCCTGATTTAGGTTTTCTGTGCTGTCCCTAAATCGCTCCAGGCAAATGCTGGGATGCCTCCTTTGAAAGGGCACGGCCGACTTCCTTCCCCATCCTTCCCTAATCCGATGAGACCGATGACCTCGCTGTTTGGTCTCTTCCCCCAAACAATCAAATCCAAAATGCTGCAATTGTGACTGAAACACGGATCTCGTTAAGTCTCCGCACCCGGAGCTCCTTCTCAGGTTATCCTGAGATAACTCTCAGAGCACACCAAGCTTGCGGGGGACATTGCAGTACGACATTTGAACCCAGCACGGTGCTGTTAGTACTATGACTGCTAGTGAATACTGTTATCCACTGCCATCGGAACACAAAGAAACTGCTGAGGCACGGAATGACAAAAAGTTACGTATGCGTAACACTACTCGTATCGTAAATAAATGCAATTACGTTTCTATCATCCTATAGTGTTTGAAATGTTCAGAGTGTGTATGTAACATTTTAAACCGATGTAAACAACAGACAATTTTGGCAATGAGTTTGTGATTAGTAACCACTTGGATCCACGGAAGAATTTCGAAATCTCTTTACACAGAACTAATCACTACTTCTTTCATTGTCGGCGCATATAAATGATGCTAGATTTATTCGTTTTTGCAGTGTTCCTAAATTTGTTACATCTATTCTTGAAGTGATTTAAATTTCTTATGCAGTGGCAACCTCTGGAAAGCATCTACTTACTGCACTTATTCAGTTTCAGAGCCAACAACTCTAAACTTTTCTGGAATGCATTACCAAACGGGAGAAGCAGAACACAGAATGCAAATACGACTGAAGCACAGAGTTACGATGGTGTGAGCTACCTCCTTCCTTCCACTCTTTTGATAAAAACGAAGAGGAATGAACGAAGTACTTCATGCAGCGCGAGCAACACATTGCAGCTTACAAAACCACTAATGAGTAACGATGTTCTTTCTGTTTTTCGGGGGAAGGTGCACAAACTTTTCGCCTGTGAGGGAATCAGGTAGTCACTAAGAAGAAGTCTTTCGGAAGACAGACGAATTACTTGATGCTATGAACCGTGTAGCAGCTGCTAGTTTCAAATTTTTTCGCGGAGATCGTCATGATAATCAGTCATACAAGGAATGGATAGCTGAACTCAAGGGCATGACTGGGAAGTAATCGAAACCCAGAAATAATAAGTCTTCCAGGAACTAGACATTGATGTGCCTGGCCAGCTGCTGTGGCCGAGCGGTTCTCGGCAATTCAGTCCGGAACCGCGTTGCTGCTATGGTCGCAGGTTCGAATCCTGCCTCGGGCATGGCTGTGTGTGATGTCCTTAGGTTAGTTAGGTATAAGTAGTTCTATGTCTAGGGGACTGATACCTCATATGTTAAGTCCCATATTGCTCAGAGCCATTTGAAATATTAATGTGCCTGTTGCAAAATTCACCATAACTACGCTACCGGAGAGAAAGATAAGTATACTGGATTTAGAGATTTCCGATGTACTCAAGATTTATTGTTGCAACAGTGTATATGAAGTGCATGAAATGATTAAATTTATACAAACATCAAAACTTTTGCATCAGAACTCCAGAAGATAGACGTTGACTGTGGATATTGTATCACAGACAGTCCCTTTGACTGTTCAGAGATGTCACTAAACCCTCCCAAAGATGTAAACAGCCATGCATGAGCAACGCCTATTACATGGAGGAGGTCCGACAGCCGATCAGTTCCAGTCAGACCACCAGGAAGGAGGTACACGACTCCTGTTGTCTTCTGTTCAACCATGCTTAGACGGTCAATACCGCGGTTGTGTCCGCGTTGTTACTTTGTGCCAGGAAGGCCTCACAACAAGATAAGTGTCCAAGTGGCTCGGAGTGAACCAAAGCGATGTTGTTAGGACATGGATGAAAAACAGAGAGACCGGAACTGTTGTTGACATGCCTCACTCACGCCGTCCAAGGGCTACTACTGCAGTGGACGACCACTAGCTGCGGATTATGGCTAGGAGGGAACCTGATAGACAAGCCACCATGTTGAATCATGCTTTACGTGCAGCCACAGGAGGTCGTGTTACGACACAAACCGTGCGCAATAGGCTGCATGATGCGCAGTTTCACTCCCAACGGCCATGGCGAGGTCTATCTTTGCAACCACGACACCATGCAGCGCGTTAAAGATGAGTCCAACAACATACCGAATGGACCGCTCAGGATTGGCATCACGTTCTCTTCACCAATGAGTGTCACATATTCCTTCTACCAAACAATCGTCGGAGACGTGTTTGGAGGCAACCCGGTCATCCTGAGCGCCTTAGACGCACTGTCCAGCGAATGCAGCAAGTTGGAGCTCCCTTGCCGACTTGGGGTGGCATAAGATGGGGTCGACCTGGTAATGGAAGACGCCGTAATTGCTGTACCATACGTGAATGCCATCCTCCGACCGATAGTGCAACCCTATCGGCAGCATATAGGTGAAGCATTCGTCTTCATGGGCGATCATTCGCGCCCCCACAGTCCACATCTTGTGAATGACTTCCTTCAGTGTAACGACTTCGCTCGACTAGAGTGACTAACGCGTTCTCCATATAGGAGCCCTATCGAATATGCCTGGGATAGATTGAAAATGGGTGTTTATGGACGACGTGACGCACCAGCCACTCTGAGGGAATCGCCGTTGAGGAGTGGGACAATCTGGACCAACAGTGCCTAGATGAACTTGTGGATAGTGTGCGACGACGAACACAGGCATGCGTCAGTGCAGGACGACGTGCTACTGGATATTGGGGGTGCCGGCGTGAAAAAAATCTTGATCACCAACTCTGAAGCTCGTGCTGTATGGTGGTCCAACGTGCAATGTGTGGTTTTCATGAGCAATATAAAGGGCGGAAATGATATGTATGTAGGTCTCTGTTTCAATTTTGTTTACAGGTTCCGGAACTCTCGGAACCGAGGTGATGCAAAACCTGTTTTGATGTGTGTAGATCAATAGCACAAGGGGTTCTGAGGTAAAAGGAATCGACCTATGCTGAAACACCCATTTCAGTGCGTATTGTAGGCTCCACAGGCAGCAATGCAGGCATTGACCATTGCACTCAGTCGATGATAGAAATGGCGAATACTGTCCTGGGATACATTATTTCATGCGTGCTCGACATCTTCACATAGTTATGTAAGAATTGATGGTTGACAAGTCACACACATCACATTCAGTCTCATCACAGCCGACAAGTGCTCGACTGGAGACAAGTCTCCAGATCATGCTGGCCAGTGAAGCTGCTGCACGTCTTGTAGAGCACGTTGAGTTTTACAGGCATTATCCTGTTGGAACAACACATCACCCTCCTGTTATGAGAAACGTAAACAAACGGGTGTAACAACATTCTGCACGTACCGAGTGCTGGTTAGCGTGCCCTTGAGAAACACCAAAGGTGATCGAGAGTAGTCGTAGCTTATAGCACCCCAGAGCATAAGGCACGGGGTGCGGCCAGTGTGTCTTGGAGGAACGCATTCTACGAGCCAGCGCTCACAACGTCTACATCGTATTTACAGACGACCATAACTTCCGTGTAGGAAGAATCTACTTTCATCGCTGGAGATCACGGCGCATCGTTCCATCTTCCAACTGATCCTTTGACGGTACCAGTAACCGTGCACGTCGATGCTGTGAAGTAAGTGGAAGACGCGCTAAAGGTGTGCGTGCTCATAACAGATGCTGCTGATAACAGATTCGCAACAGGTAGTGTGGACATACCTGAGCCTACAAGCCCGTGTATCTATCCTGTGGTAGCTGTACGATCTGCCACTGGTGTCCTTACACTACGACGATACTAGCGGGACCTACGCTGCATGGACGTTTGTAACGTCATCTACTAGTGTGAGATTCCTCACGCGAACATTGATACCAGCAACGCAACAACCAAGCGCTGCCTCACGATACCGAACTTAAATTACACAGAAACATACTTTCATCGTGTAACAGACAGAGGGGAATTTACAGTGCCACAATAAAACCAACAATTTTACTCCAAGAGGTAACGATATGAAAGACATAATCAACAGAGGTTCTCAGCCCACAAATCACTAAGCAGCACATAAAAATCGGGACACCATTTAATAAGTTCTGTGGCAGTGTTCGGACACTCAAATTCAAGCGTA
Organism: Schistocerca cancellata; assembly: GCF_023864275.1. Classification (NCBI taxonomy): domain Eukaryota; kingdom Metazoa; phylum Arthropoda; class Insecta; order Orthoptera; family Acrididae; genus Schistocerca; species Schistocerca cancellata. Next base: position 426,569,699 of record NC_064632.1, read on the forward strand.
GACACAAGTGGTGGCCGTGAAGGTCAGCGATCCAAGCAAGAGGCATAATTGACAGCAAGAAGACCGCGACAGATAAAGGCTGAAAACTCCCCTGGGTTAGACACGAGTAACACAAGCCCCGTCGAGGAAGTTCTCCTCGCGGTCACAGGAACGTGGTCCGCACGCCTCACATCAGTAACCGACTCTGTACACGCCATTACCGGCACCTCACAACACAACCCACCAGTATCACCATCGGAGGCCCTGCCCCGACCCTTCTGCCAGTAAGCCTATTGAAAAGTCCCTTTTGAAAAATTATACATGGCTAAGCTTAAACTGACCCACAATACTTTTAGCGCAACACAATCTTTCAATAATCCCTACAAAAGAATGGCACTGACTAACATTAACCTATACCTTTCACAAATCACTTACCTCACAAAAATCTTATTTACTCGACCTACTGCAACACAGCGAGCGCCACTACTGCCAGCTAAATAAAAGATTCAAACTACTGAAGGCACTAACTACTGATAGGCATAGTTAGCAAATGAAACATTTTGATAAAGAACGCCATTTCTCTCCCCACATCCACCACTGCTGGCGGTTCACCTCCAACTGCTCAACGCCATGCGCTGTTAACAGCCAACTGCCCAGCACTACAATGGCAAATATTGCAACAATGCCGACCAGCCTCAGACTGCACACAGCACAGTCAGTGATTTTCACATAGAGCGCTACAAGTCGTTACCAATATAAAAACGTAAACAGCCTACTTACATAGCCCCCATGCTCTCCACAAAAACATTTTACAAATTGTTTTGGGCAGTGGCCAATACAGATTTGAAAAAAAATTTTCATAATTACAATAACAAAGAAATCAAATGCACACACTTATTGATACAATGTTGGTCAAAAGCTAAAATTTTCTCAGAGTCCATAAAGACAGTCCTGATCATTCATCACATTAAAATTGCAGTGTGTTTTTTTTTCAAAGCCTGAGCAATAAAAAAAATGCACACGGAAGTAGTGGATTTCCATGCAGTCTTGAACAAGTAGTGTTGTCCTTCCAACGGAAAGACAGTGCTGACTCTTGACATGCAGACAGGTAATGGGCCACAACAGAGCAAACCCACAGCCGAGTCAGTCGACGTTTTGAAGAATATTGGTAGGTAGGTCATCACAGAGCAGACCCACTGTATTCCTGGTAGGGATTATGGTATTGGTGGGCCACCAGAGGTGCAGATCCATTGCAGTCTTTGTAGAAATAATGGTATTGGTGAGTCATCAAAGGCATAGACCCACCGTAGTCCTTGTAGAGATGGCTAGCAGCCATCCGTTGCGACTGTGCAGGTGCACAATCACCATCGAAGAGTCTTGCGGAGAATATAGCAAGTCCATGAACCACCACTTGTGCACTCACAAAGATTTTTTTTTTTACTTTTCCTTAGAACCAGGAATGCTGTCAACCAGTCCCTTGCTGAATTATTAACACACGTGCAAACACTATCAGTCCCTTCTTCTCACATATTGTCCATATACTATGTCCAACAGAAATGTGTGCAGTGAAATGTAGAAGTTACTTAATCAGAAGAAATTGGTGTCAATAACAATTTTATAACATAAGAATAGAATAACAAAGGTACAAAATACATCATTAAAGAACATAACAATACAGATAACATTTGTAGTAAAACAGGCTTTACAAAAGAATAGGAATAAAGATGTACATCAGTGTTAGAAGAATTATGACACAGGTACACACATAAAATATCAGAATAACTTTTGAAACATCAACTTCATACATGAGCATTAAAACAAAACAGAATAAATAATGTCTAAACATCTTTACAAAGTAAATAACATATTATCAGAAAAATTCTAGAACGTAAATCTTATTAGCTAAACTCATAAAGACAGGAAAAACACAAATTCACATCGTATAATAACACAAAAGCACAGGACAGGGTTTGTTTTCAGTGTGACATTTGGTACTGCAGTCCAACCCAAAACTTCATTCTGTAGATCTTTCCTCTTATTTCAACATTTGTTTCCACCAAAAAAAATCCTATCCAAGCATGCTATCTGTATTCTGTTCACATCCTCTTTCAAAAATAGTTTTTCTGCACTGTACACTACTTTTTTGGCCAAACCATTTTCTTATAGCTTCTATATGCATTTCTTATAATTCATCACAACTCGTTCTCTTATATAGCCTACCACATCTGAAGCATACTTAAATCTACTGAGCTCAAATATATATACTAAGGGACGAGGCAACGCAGCAGTACAAAACAATTAAAACAAACAGTAATGACAAAAAATTCTGATTTGCAAAGCAAGCAGCAGTATATTCAAATTAGCAAAGCAAATGCAATATTACAACTAATATAAGGCAATGCGCAGCAAACAAGAAAAATAAATCAGTAGTAAAACTGGCTTAACACAAGGTAAAATTCAGTAGAACTATGCCTGGCAAACCGCAGCAAAAATGCAATAACTTATACCTAAACATGATAAAGCTCAAGCAGAAAAAATATTACAGTAAAGATATGAAATATCTAATACGTATGTCAGATCTTAACACTAGAGTGATGCATCACCTTAACTTACACTACTAAAAAGTTACCCAGCCATTGACAAAAATTATGTATGCAATTCCTGTGAAGGGAAATGTCTTTTTGTGCTCCCTCGTTTTTTTGGAAGTAGATCATAAAATTATTATTTACTGGATCTGTAAGCGTAAAATAACTATATTAGTACATCTATTAAATTTTATTTTAACCAATGATGCAGTGCAGCTAGAAACTAGATATTAAACAAAATGAGCAATTTCTCAATTAGAAAGACAATAGATGTAAAATGTTTCTCATCATTTCATTAGGCATGATAAATTAAGAGCTCCATGTGTAATCACATGTTTTCAAGTTTGAGCATGTCCTATTTGCGATGGATTCTACAACGAAATGTCAATAGCGAGGATAATGGCCTCTTTTTTTTCTCCACCTGTGCCTCTCAAAGGCACACACTAATGGCTTTTTTCCAGGCGATTGTTGTGCAGCAGGGTGCTTACAGTTCTTTATGTCAAGGGGACCTACCTTTCTTACCGAAATATTTACATCAGTTTCCGCTATAGTGACAGTTTGTTACAAATGAAATTTCACAGGTCGAAATATTTGCGTTACAAATCTGTAGATACAAAATCTTATAAATAACACAGTGTCCAAACAATTTTCGACAGCATTGTGATACATTCACGCATTTACACACTTTTCATAACCCTTAAGGTACGATTCTTGGTTTTGAACATCGTTTTTCACAAGTCAGAGTCCCTAACCACTACTCATTATTCCTTACCTTACACATATACATATTCGTCGACACTTCTTCAATATTTCATCATAATAAATACATAGCATAATCAAATTACTCATATAGCATCAGCTTATTGATCATAAACATACCTCGGCAGCATAATACATATTGTCATCGTAATAATAACATCATAGAAACTCAGCCAAATCTCAAAAACGTCTCAGCTTTCTGCAATAATATCAAAACCTAAAAAAATTCTCTGCTCATTTCAATAGTGTCACCTACCTCAATCGTACTTTAAAAATCGTGATCCTATACCAAATATATCATTCAAAGCTCTCATAGTATCACAAAGGTTCCAAAAAAATTAAGAACAGTTCACAAAGTACAGACAAAATACAATTTCATAAGTGTGAAGTTATCCAACTGTGTAATTGTGTAAACATGTGTCACTGATGTAGTAAAGAAAATTGTTCCTCTGTTAAATAATCAGATAGCTGTGTAATTCTGTGTTAGAGAAATGTGGTACCGATGTATAAAGTTGTATAAGCAAATACCATATTAGCTTGGACTCCTTGTGCTTGCCAAACACATAGTACACAAAGTAAGCTTGTACCCCCCTGAGGATTAACGCAATTATACCCTGAAGTGTTACAAATTACAGCGATGGAATGAAATGTATCACAGAAAACATTTGTATGTTTGTAATTCAAAAATCTTTAAAAATAAATGTTTGAAGTACAACTTTAATCACTCAAATACGTGTACTGTAGCATTAAACTGTGCGTCTTGTTGTAAGATAATGTCTGTCATTACTTAAGGGTAAAAAATGTGCCAAGTGTAGTAATTATCGTAGTCCGTAAGGAAAGTTCTGTGGAAGTCAATGTACTTAACTCGTAATAAACAAAAGCGAAATGCTATGCGTATAGATATCGTAGTTATTACGCTAATTGCCATGATGAAGAAAGTACTGTACTGTAGCGTATTGTTGTGCTAAGGGAAAGGCTGTCTCATTGTAGCTATACCACAAAAGTTACTACAAAAACATGTTTTACTTTCCAGAAGAATTCAGAAAAACTCTGCAGATATATAGCAGATACACCGCAAAAGCAACAATGTAAATTGTGTCACATATTAGTAGCATCATGATATAATCGTGTAGCTGTCAAAGAAACCAAACACTAAGTCATCCTTAATCTCACAGAAAGTTCTTCAAATAAAGAATGTCTTTTCAAGTAAACCAAAATGTTGCATTAAAATCTCATTAGCAGTACCAGTATATGTTCTAAGTATGTGAGCCTTATAGTCGTTACGTAATCGTGCAAATAACAAGCAAGAATGTGCAAATAACAACACTGTGTTGTCTGTTCACTATAACAATGCATTCGTAATTACTTGTCTAAGTTCCCTAGGTTCTTGACTGGATAATTAACTTTAAAACATAGTTACATGTTAACAGTTTGTAAGTGTGGCAAAGAGTACTAGTAACCTGAAGTGAAAAATTTTATAGCAAAGACTAATTTAAAAAAACAGATTATCTCTCAATAAACGGTTTACATGTGAAATGTGGTGCATTCCTTTACTCTTCCTAGTACCCGGAGTCTCAACTTGAACGCAATTATCAAGCGGTATACGTCTGTAAAGAATATTGGAATTTTTCTCAAGGTTAGCATCTATGTTATTTTTCACTGAGCCAGCCGGCGCACGTGGCTGCCTGTGGTACGAGTCAGTGTCTGTCTCTTTGTTGGTGGGCGTCGTTATTGGGATTAGGAGACATAACTTCTACAAATTCACCTTGTCGAGAGGGCACTGCCCTGTTTGAATCCCAGCAGTTCTGGTGCAATTTAGGTCTGTCGTTACGATTATATCGTCTCTCGTCATGTCGGTAATTTCTGTAATTAATTTCTTGTCGGTCATGTGGTGGAGAACTTCTCCCTGAGCCGCAACAGCACAGAGGACCATTCTGTCTGAAGTTATTTTGTCTCCCTTGATAGTAATAATTTTGGTTCTCATAAGGCCTGTTTCGCTGATTGTCTCTGTGATAGTCATTACCACGGAGAGGTGATCTTTCCCTGTAATTATTACTACTTTGCCAAGGGTTGTCATATGGGTGGTGCCTGTTTTGCTCACTATTTACGTTGTAAGAATTGCAATGTCGTGTCCATTTATTATTTCTGTCACCGCAGAATTGTGACAGATGTGACCTGTAACTGTTGTGCTACTGTTTTCGCGTTCCGCGATTGTCAGTGTCAATTTCCAATTCTTGTAACAGTCCCTGAAAAGCTTCAATCTCGTCTTTGCAACGTCCTGCCAAAATAATATGTCGTAAAAGTTCAGGCAATTTGATTAAGCAATTGTGGATGTGTTCATAGGGGCTGTAAGGGTTTGACAGGTACTGATTCTTGCGCATTATGTCTTCAAAATATTTCACACGACTGGAAAACTCAGATTGTTCGAAATGTTTCATCATTATGATGCTATGTTTTACACGGTCTTGTGTAGCTTGAGACCAATATGCTGAGAGGAAGGCATGGTAAAATTCTCCTTCACTGTGGCAATCGTGAATGACCGATCGCTTTCTTACAGCTGGTTCGTTCTCTAAGTAGCCACACATAAATGCTAATCTGTGCTCTAATGACCAGTTGGGAGGGAAGCAATGAGAGAATTGATGAAGCCACGCTTGTGGATGAATGTCGTTGCCAGAATTCTTAAATGTTTTGAATTTACGTGTAGTAATGAACAGCTTATACTCAAAATTATCGTGTCGGAAAGTCGCATATCGGTCATTGTTACGGTCATGGTTCCATCTCAAAATTCGGTGCATCTTGCCAATTTCTTTCATAATTTCCGAAATGCCCTGTGTTATTATTTTGTGGCTTTTCCGTATTTGTAAGTAGCTCTTCCCGTGTTGGAGCGCGAGTGTCATCTGAAATATGTAATTCTTGTATTACTTGTGCCAACTGATCTCGTACTTCCCGGATTTCTCTTTTGTGTTGCGTATTAATTTGATTCTGATTTTGTTTGAATTTCTTAATTTGTTCATACTCTTCTGTGTCAGTGAAGGCTACAGGTCTTGTGTCATTCAGATCATCATCTACCTTTGAAGATAAGTTAGTGAACTGATCTGAAAGTTCGGCTACTTTATCCGATAGTGAACTTATTTCCTCAGTGTGTTTTTTTGAACCAAGTTTCAGAGTGTCCATTTGTGTTGAAATCGTATATACTGTGACCCATAAGTTTTCCTGAGTTTTTGCAAGTTGCGTAACCGAATCGGTAGATGCAACTGAGTCAATTTTAGCTTGCAAGGTGTCGTGATTTTCATGAACAATAGTGTGCAGTTCTTTTATGACTGCTTCGTGATTGTGTAATGCATTTTCATGATGCAAAAAAATAGGTTGATAATGCTCACTAATTTGTGTTTTCACGTCATTACAGGCTTTTTGACATTTCGATTCGATTTTATGTAACTCAGTAGTTAAATCTTCACGTGTTTGTTCCAGCGTGGTGTATAACTTTTGAAGATTTTGTTACATTGTGTCTAACTTTTGCAGATTTTGTCCCATTTGTTTATGATTTTGTTCAAGCGTTGTGTCTAACTTTTGTAGCCTTTGTCCCATTTGTTGCATTAACTGTAATAACATTGCACTGGTGTCTGAAACATGTTCCTCAGTGCTATTCGGCAGTGCACTCAACTGGCAATAATCGCATTTTGAAAAGCAGAAAATGTGTCTTGACTTATTTGAGAAAACGGTGAGGACGCAAAACCTGAATCTACAGTATTGGCAAGATTGTGTCCTGTCATTTCGGATTCCTGAGGCGAGCTGTTGCCGACCGATCGATCGATAATGTTTCACAGTCTACACCATTACTTGCAGCCCGCTCCATTTCCCTATGCACAATTACCAAATTACTACTTTGAACATTAGTTACTTCATTACTCGGTGGCGCTAACACACTGCCTTCGTCTTCACTGTCATTTCTCAGTTTACTTTGGAGCCTAGTATTACGTTTCTCACACGTCATTATTGTCACAATATTTCACTCGATAACACAGGAAAGCACAATTTGAAGAGCAAAATAAGAAAACACATTAACATAGCAATGAAAATAATATCTCGTTAATTGCAAGCGCAGCTGCGAAATACTTGGTGCAAATCTACATGCATGCCACTACTGTTTTACTCTACAACAATGAAAAACTACAAGGAAATTCTCTCTATAATTACGCGCTAGTAGTAAACAATAGCTACACTAATTGTTGTGTCTAGACAAGACAGTCTAGACACAAGGCGAGGAAGCCGAAAGGGCACGCGCTTAATTCACGCAGGCTTAAGTCTGAAACAGGATACGTAATGAATGCTATAAAGAAAAGTACGTAGCTGCTGGAATACTTAACTTAAATCCATCATTTGTATACAGCATTCTTGATTGTTCAAGTGAGACTCTCTCTAGAAATGGTTAATGGCGCCTAGCTAGGTCGTAGCCATGGACTTAGCTGAAGGCTATTCTAACTATCTCTCGGCAAATGAGAGAAAAGCTTCGTCAGTGTAGTCGCTAGCAAAGTCGTCGTACAACTGGGACGAGTCCTAGTACGTCTCTCTAGACCCGCCGTGTGGTGGCGCTCGGCCTGCAATTACTGACAGTGGCGACACGCGGGTCCGACATGTACTAATGAACCGCGGCCGATTTAAAGCTACCACCTAGCAAGTGTGGTGTCTGGCGGTGACACTACACTAATTACACAAACTACAAGAAAAAAATCAGAAGATTCCAGTGAGGTATCCTCGGCCAAGGGTCGACATATGAAACGTCCCCTTAGAAAAATTATACATGACTGTCCTTAAACTGACACACAATATTTTTAGCGCAACGCAATCTGACTTTCAATAATCCCTACAAAGCACTAACTACTGATAGGCATAGTTAGCAAATGAAAGATTTTGATAGAGAACAAACAATGTATTTACCTTAATAGTGTTCAAAAGTCATAATATATATAGCATTTCACGACATCCAGTCTTACAAATGTACAGTCTCTCATGGACAAACGTCCAGATCATCCGCTCTCAAAACTCCGCCATTTCTCTCCCCACATCCACTACTGCTGGCGGCTCACCTCCAACTGCGCAACGCTACGCGCTGTTAACAGCCAGTGTTTTAAATAATGGCTTTTAAAACACAAGGATTTAGACAAACGGCTGAAGAATAAATTATAACATCTTCTCGGCTAAAAACCCAAATAATGCTTCAGATTAGCAAAGTAAATTCTTTAAAGGCAAGCATTTAAGAATTTCGGCTAAAAGCCATATTAAGGAAAATTTAAATTATTTACTCGGCTGAAGGCCCAATAATGGCTCTGAGCACTATGGGACTTAAGTTGTGAGGTCATCAGTCCCCTAGAACTTAGAATTACTTAAACCTAACTAAGGACATCACACACATCCATGCCCGAGGCAGGATTCGAACCTGCGACTGTAGCGGTCGCGCGGTTCCAGACTGTAGCGCCTAGAACCGAAAGCCCAATAATATTTCAACATAATAAAAGGCAACCTTTAAAGGCAAGCATTTATACGTTGCAACAGAAAACCATCTTAAGAAAACTTGAAATATCTTGTCAGCCTAAGGCCCAAACAATTATTCAAAATAATTAAAGACAAACCTTAAGATAAGCATTCACATAGTGCGGCTGAAGGTCATTTTAAGAATTCAAGATAATTAAAGAAAAACCTTACAGACTGGAATTTACACATTACTCCTGAAAGCCACAGGTTTCAAAACAAACGCTGCTGAAGGCCTATATAAAGAACAAAAAAGGTTTTTAAATAAAACACGGCTGAAGGCCTAATCTTAAGATACCTCACGTAAGGTAAGGCTGATGGCCATATACTGAACATATAACAGATAAACTTAATACACGGCTAAAGGCCTGGCACAGTACTTGCGACAAAAGAAAATCACAGTACAAGCAAAAGAACAGTGGTACTCAGAAGTGTTCCAGGGGTCAGCCTGAGGATGTAGCTGTAACGTAAGTTTGGGTGAGACAGGCAGCCAAAAGTAAGATTAAACAATCGGACGGCAACCCGAGCCAGGGACGGCTGAAGGACCGACCAACTAGCTAACGATCCCCTTCCGCCCGACCAATGTCACGACAACAGAAAACATGAGCGACGGCAGCACTACGTCTTCAAAATTAGCGTTTCAATACAGGCAAGGAACAATAACCACTCAAAAATATAAACTAACACCAAGGCTGTCGAACTACATGTCATGCTGGACAGCATCAACAGGACGAGTAAACACACACTCGCTACTCTGTCCCAACCGACAGATTGCCTCCTCCAGTACGAAGACAGCACTGATAACTGCTCAGTGCAAATCGCAGAAGGTACAAACAGTTCCATTTAAACACTTGCACCAAAAACTGCGAAAATCCTTGAACCAATCACTGTGGAACAACAAGGAGAAATCACAAGTCGACACACACAGAGTTTCCATAAACGGTCGGCGACCAAATGTAGGTCGTCCGATGAGACAACCCACCGAACAGCCAACCAATGTCGTTCCCACTCTAGTTTTGTGTGTCGGCAGCGGTCGGCGAGTACTGGCTGTCCGCACCTCACTGGCACTCCGTCCCAACTGAACTCCCGATACACGACGAGCCGGAAATGCTAGCGGTCAGTTCAAAAACAATACGACAGTTCTCTTATCGATACGCGCTGCTGCTGCCACTCACGGGCAGGCAAGCTAGCAACTTAGTGACGCCAGTAAATCGAATAAGAAACGAGGCGACAGTTCCGCAAATACAAGCTGTCAACCAAGAAACCGCATGAACACGAGCCGCGCACGGCTCACATTTCTTTTCAGATAACTTATTTTTTAGCATCTTTCAAATCTGAAACGCTTCGGTTCCTTGCCTTTCTAGTTTTCCTAGAGATGGTGAACGGTGTGGTACGTGATTATTACTGGGCGAGCGTAACGTTACTGTAGCTCTTTAGGTGGAGACAGCAACACAGCATACACAGAGACGGTGCAAGTGCAGATTAGCTCCATATTTTGGACTTCGAGGAAGATCGAACAACTGCAAAGAGGGAGACGGGCAGATCGCAAATACAGCTGTTGTGCAGGGGTGAGGAAAGTGACTCGGAATAACGCTGTGCCAAGAAAAGTTGGCGCGGGTCCTCCTAGGACGGCTGCACCACGAAAACATCAAAGGATTGTTCTATTGGCTGTCTTGAATACAAGGGCGGCAACAGCTGAAATCCGGACGGAGTTTACAGGCAGTTTGTCACCACGAGCTGTCAAAAAAAGATTACTGAAAGGTAGGTTATCTTGAGTAGCCAATCGTTGGTTACCCTACCACAGACAATAAGGACATACTACAAAGTCAGAGAAAGTTCCGATATTGAATGAAATTCCGTGCGGTTCGGCGTTAAGTCTCGCTTCTGTTTGTGGCAGTCAGATCGTCGTCAAGGTATTCATAGAGGACTTGGGAGGAAGACACATGAGCCATCAATTCTCGAGACCCACATCCTCCCACTTTTGGAACCATGGATATGGCACCAGAACTAATTTGGTATTTACTAAACATAGTCGGCAGTACTGGACAAGATAATTACCAGAGTCGCAGCGTTGTAGCCAAACTTGGAACTTCATTTGGTGCACACTCTAAGTCTTCTAAGAAGAGATCATCTATGTTGCCGAAGGGATCACCTAGCAGCAGTCTTCACCTGTTTAAGTTGGACGCTGGATTTTTCGCCTTGTGCGATACAGTGCCGTAAATAGTTACGCTGTTTTTCCGAGTCTGTTTTCATAGACAAAAAAGTGATTATTATGTCAGAGATAGAACGGGAAAGTTCTGTGACGGCATTACACATTTCTCTATAAATACGCGCATATTTTTATAAGGTTATAGTTTTTACTGTAATTGTTTCTCTCTGGTCATAGTTCTGTAATTTAGAACCACGTATAAAATAGCTCTTACTGTTAAATCTTCCTCCGATGCGCAGCTCCGCGTTGCAGTTGGAGAGGTAGAATTGCATGCTGTGCCGACGTGAGGATGTTGTACTGCGGGTTCCGCCTATCGTGGCTCTGTTTGTTGCTCGCGTGCATTCTGTAACGCAACACTCGCACACACATCTTCCACAACACTACAAGCACTCGTTAGCGCCTCGTTATTCTCATCCATGCTTCTACATGGTGGTGCCATGAGGTCAACTAAATGGCGATATATAGTCCCTTACATTTTAGGTTATACAAAAGTAAATAAAATGTTAAGGCTTCCTCAACAACAGATTGCCGTAACATACTGCCACCATCTCCACTGTTAAAACATTCCTCTCTTTCTCTCTCCCTCTTTCCTTGCGTTGAAATTTCCACCGGGCCATTTTCTTCTCAAAAATTAGCAACGTCAACTTAGAAGTACCGATTTCTACTGTCAGTGGGTGACAATCAGTTAGCAGTTTTGATTGCCTCAGTAAGTTACTGATGTGGCTGCTTTTTTCGTGCAGTGCCCAGGACGATAGAGAAGCAAAGTTTTATAAACTGTGACAGTAGTTTCGATGGGGGAAACTGTTGTGACTTGGCAAGACAGCCAAGTCACTATGACTGGTAGCCGAAAGGCACGCGCTAAGCTCACGCAGGCTAGCGTGAGGTCTGGAACAGATGTAATTAATATAGCCAATAAGGTACGTTGCTGCTGGAATACTTAACTTTAATTCATAATTGGTGAACATCGGTCTGACGGTACATGCATAACAAGATAAATAGCAAATGATAATGTCGCCTTGCTAGGTCGTAGCAAATGACGTAGCTGAAATGGCTCTGAGCACTATGGGACTTAACATCTATGGTCATCAGTCCCCTAGAACTTAGAACTACTTAAACCTAACTAACATAAAGACATCACACACATCCATGCCCGAGGCAGGATTCGAACCTGCGACCGTAGCAGTCTCGCGGTTCCTGACTGAGCGCCTAGAACCGCTAGACCACCGCGGCCGAATGACGTAGCTGAAGGCTATGCTAACTATCGTCTCAGCAAATGAGAGCGTAATTTGTCAGTGAACCATCTCTAGCAAAGTCGGCTGTACAACCGGGGCGAGTGCTAGGTAGTCTCTCTAGACCTGCCGTGTGGCGGCGCTCGGTCTGCAATCACTGACAGTGGCGACACGCGGCTCCGACATATACTAGCGGACCGCGGCCGATTTAAAGGCTACCACCTAGCAAGTGTGGTGTCTGGCGGTGACACCACAGAAACTTCCAACATTTGGGCGATGGAGACCGCCGGACGCAGATGTTTGTTCTCTGGAGCCAGACTGGGACGGGAGGAGACATTGCCTCGAGCACAAGATCTTGATAGTGACAAACCTTGCCTTCAGCCCCCTGAAGGCATCTCTTCATTGGTGATTACTGCTTTGGCCCATGATCTATATAGATCAGAAGAAAAAGAATTAGGATAAGTACTCGAGTTCGTGTTGGAAATTTTATGAGGGGTATTTATGGGGAATTGTAGTCACTGTAATGTTTGTGTTTTAACTTTTAAACTTCCTATTGAACTTATCCTAGTCGATTGCTGTCCACTCATTCATTTCTTGGTACAGTTGCTCATTCGGTGTCCAGTCATAAGAATCAACAGCTTGTATGATTGATTAACAGCACCATGTAGCATGACCAGTGCAATTGTTTCTGTTCCACTGCCAAAGTTTGGTGTGAGCAAGACCTATCGAGATGATGATTCTTGTTTTCTCGCAGTTACATGTGGCTTACTCAACAATGTTTCAAGTGTAATAGAGCAATTTCCGATTGTGCTTATTATTGTTTCTTATTCTTCTCTCCGTTGTGTTCCACATGTTAATGTCTTTTATACTTACTTCTCACATGTGTGCTCCTGAGAGCAACTACATTATAAAACAGACGTATTGTGCCTTTTGTCAGCTTGGACAGTCCTCTTTTTTTATTTAAATGATTGTGCGATGCCAGCATCAATGATTCATTTGTTGAAGTCCTTCTTTTCTGTGTTATCATTGCTGGAACATTTCTTTACATTCCGATCTTAATTCATGGGCAGTATACCGATTTCGGGAAGTGAGCTACCAACTTCTTCAAAAGTATATGAAAAATACATCATCGTACATGCTCCACAGCTTTAATGCACCTAATGAGTGGCATCACGAAAATCCCCGGATGTTGCCACAATGCGTATTTATTCACGTACAAGCTGTTTCGACCAAGCGACCATCTGCAGGTCACAGATTAAAATTGTATCAGGCTAAAGAAAGATTCCTTGACGTAGCCTTGTAAATCCGTGACCCGAAGATTGTCGCCTGACCAAAACTTATTGCCCATCAACAAATGTGCATTGCAGCAACTTTTGTTGGTTTACGTGATATCATTCATTTGCTACATTATTGATAATTTTTAACGTTAGCCAAACCTAGTAAAACACTCTCGTCTTGTACGAGAAAATATTAATTTCGTTTTTAGAGCGTATGACACGTTTCGGTATCAACATCATCAGGTCTGTGGTACTAAATGCAACATAAGACATGGTGTGCCCAACTCCCCTTGTCTAATTTTTCTACCACAGTATAGAATGGAAACTGCTACCTGAAATATCATATTCTGGTATAAATGTGGCAATGCGTGGTTCCGGACTGAAGCCCCTAGAACTGTTCGGCCACCGAGGCCGGCTAGAACATATAAACACAAACTTCAAATATTAGTATAAGGAACTGACCGCTACAGTAGAAACATAAGACAACGGAAGTGGGGGGAGGTGGGGGGGCACACCATGTCTTATGTTACATTTCGTACGATTAAGTTGACTAGATCTGTAGATCTAACGATGGTGATACCAAAACGTGTCGCAAGAAGTGACCAAGACAAGTGCAATTTATTAGTGCCAAGCGTGGTTGGAGATCGCCCTAAGGACTTCTTGTCTAAAGTAATGAGGTAAGCCAAACATCTTGCTTTCCTAGCTGACGTTCTTTGGCAGCAATAGGGCTGCATCAGAACACTTCTAGCAGAAACTGCCTGTGTACGAAGAGGCTACAGCGGATAATGTTTCTTCTTGTTCAACAGCACGCGAGGTTGTCGTGCACCGCTTGGAGGGGGAGAGCTCCCCCGGTGGGTCGTGTTTACGGCACCGACGTTCCACGACCCGCTCTGGCAGGGCTGTCCACGGCAGCTGGCCACGCCTCGCGTGCATCCCAGGGCACCGAGTGTTGCTCCGCGGCACCTTAACGACAGGGCATCATCACGCCACGGGCCTTATCTGTCCGCGTAAAAGCGCGCAAAAGAACGCGCGCGCGCGGTTATACTTTTTATCGCAATTTGGTACGCGCGCCACAAAAGCCATGAAGATAGTGCTCTTATTTCCATTAGCGTCATACCGAGATGAAAGGCCGGCTGTGGTTACGATATGCAACATGCGATGCAGCGTGGAATGGTGAAGCGAACTGACCTGGAACTAGGTCGAAACAGACGCTAGTATCTGTATCTCAGTAGGCATCGACCGAGCAAGGAATCGCACCATGACATTTCAAATGTTTTAGTGGAAAACGAAATATGTACGACTCTAAACACGCCTACGGACTCATATCTGCGGGAGACCTTTGTTGGAGGCAGTAAATGTAATGGTTTAAAGTGCGGTGCTATCAAGGGAATAGCAACCACTTATCGAGCATTTCAAACGCTGGACGTTTGGAAGTGCCAGATATGCCTTGACAAATTGTGTAGTTAACTATGTTTCAGCAACATCATATGGGTAATCTTTGTAATGTATAGATCAGAGAAAATTAAGTGAATAAAGTGAATTTTTGGAGTAACAGTTGTTCGAGAGGTGGGTCCCATCTTTTTAACGACACCAGGTGTATAAGAATAACATGAAGCTGTAGATTTTTTAGATTAATGATGAAAATGAACTTCCTATTGTGTAGAACGAATACTATTACCTGAAATTTCATATTCTGATGTAACTCTGGCACAAATGTCGCCGTTGGGGAGCAAAGACTGTGAAAATATTGAATTTCAGTGTAATAACTGATTTGCAAGACAATACCAGTGCTAACTGGAATTCGTAGAAAAGAAAAGTAGACTGCAGTATCGACTTGTCAAAGACGTAAATACATGTTCGATAGAGGGCTGATGGTGCGCGATGATCACGTCACCAAACCGTCTACTTCCAACGGCTTAATTAGCGGGAACACATAAACACAAAATTCAAAAAAATATTAGTAGAAGGAGCTGACCACTTTGTCCATAAATGAAAACATTCGTTAGCTTACTTATGCTTATTACTAAAATCAAATTACAAATGATCAGATATACAGGACCTTTCAGGATTTTGCTCTAGACACAAAAGGGTGCATATTTCGCTGTTTTTACAAAACATAAGATGAAGAAAAACTGAACATATATGCGTTTGGTTTCAAACGTTTATGTTCAATTATAAATCCAAAATGATCCGATCTTTGACATTCCAAAACTACGGGAGGCTATAAGGTTCTTCCGAAAACTGCCACTGCAGGAAACATGAAACTCTCAAGCTCGGATGAAATTGCGTAAATTTGGCGTCCTGCTTCATGAACGAAACAGAATAGAAGTCCCGTACTACATAATCACATGAGCAATCACTGTTGGTAGAATGAGAGAGATATTCCACCCACAGTGACTGTTAGGGTCGTCAGGAACTGTGGGCTGCAACACCCGCCTCGAGTAAGCGTGTCATGCGTGAGGTACCCACCTCTAACACCTCAGGTCGGTGGTCCAAGGAGCATATTCGGAATGGTGCTGTTTCGTTTAAGAAAAATCACAATGCTAGAAAAGAGTGCCGAAACACAGGAACACATGTAGAGAATTGACGCTTCATGTATGGAGCAGCAGTTGACCATTAACAGAAAACAAGCGTAACATGCTGCGTAGAATTAGATAGAGTCATTATTGTACCACAACATGATTGCCAAACACGTATTAAATATTTGGGAGTTTGAGTAATGAACCATTTAAAGTGTAACGACCACTTAAAAACAAATCGCTGGTAAGACAGGTGCCAGGAGGATTCGTTGAAAGAATTCTCAGGAAGGTGGTAGCTTAAAAATCCTCACAAGCTGGAAACTATATATTGATCGTCAGTCTAGGACCCTTAAGAGATAGGACTGTCGATGGAATTAGAGAAGATTTAAAGAAAAGCTGCTTGTTTCGTCACGTTATTCGTTGAGTAGTCGCAGACAGTTACTGAGACGCTCATCAAAACAGCAGACGCTAAAAGAGTTCGGCTGTCTACCAATATATTGACTTCTCTACGAATATTTCGCTTCTACCGCGTGCGACACTACTCCATAGGTTGGCCATATCAGGCTGAAGACAGATGTTGGCTACATTTCCTGGTGCCTTATTGTCAGTGCTCTCTGGTGGTAGAAGTTTTTATGTGGCCACAGTGGTGATACGGAAGCGATCAGTCACTCGATGCATCGAGCCACGGGGAAAGGCGGTCACTCGCTCGCTCTGAAGGAGCCCTTGTAGCAAGCTGTCAATGCTGTTTCTCTGTGGACACGCTGAGCTATCGCAGTCCTCTGCATTGCAGATTCTGAAGGTGGTGCAGCTTTGACTTACGGCAATGATTATGGCGTATCTGGCTAAATCTGACGCATGGAGTGAATGCTGGTCGTGGTACATGTATGCCTGAGGGGAAAACAGGTCTGTGATTTGGTGGCTATATCGCCATTTTATAGTTACCACTCACAGATTTTATGCTTATAGTCTACTGAAACTGTGTTCACGGATCACGCCGTACATAGATACTGACTTTGCAACAGTGTATGTCGTTAACAGGCACCTGACTGATCGCTTTATTCCGTTCATATGAAAATAACTGCTCACTGCAATTTAATGTTGTCTACAGTGACAGGCTTTGTATGAATCCAAGTTAATGGTTCACGGCCGGCTTGTTAGACATTTAGATAGTACTGCTATACTGTGTGGCTACGCTATGATATTGTGGTTTCCTGTTGTTAATACTGAGTTGTTTCAGTTTAGTATGTGAAATTTCCTTCTGTTTGTATGAGCTGGAGTGAACTGATGTTCGTACGTCGAAGTACATGTTATGAAAGAATGAGCGCCTAAGATCCAACAGATTGTGTCATGGAAGTATATCTATCCTCGTGGTTCTATGTAAATTTACATTTGGTACCCATCAGTTTATAAACTGATAAAATTGACATGCATTTTTCTAAAATACAGTTAATTTGAATTTTTTTGGACTTTAAAAAAATTGTGGTTATGAGACTGAGCAATGTGTGTGTTTTTATGAATATACAGTTAAACTGAAAGCAAACCGCCGGCCGTAGTGGCTGAGCGCTTCAGTCCGGAACCGCGCGACTGCTACGATCGCAGGTTCGAATCCTGCCTCGGGCATGGATGTGTGTGATGTCCTTAGGTTAGTTACGTTTAAGTAGTTCTAAGTTCTAGGGGACTAATGCCCTCAGATATTAAGTCCTATAGTGCTCAGAGCCGTTTGAACCATTTTGAAAGCAAACCAGTGTTTCTGTTGTAAAGAATTTAGGTTATACAGTGTTTTCGTAAATATTTCATTTAAAAAATTAAGTACAAGTTTGGAACCACTTTTCCCACTCGTCGTTCTACTTAATTTCTTGTGATACTGATGTGGAATTCTTTTATTCAGGTTGCAGAAGAAATTTTTATTTCCTAAATTTCTTTTCAGTTATTATTAGAGAATTTCGTTCAAGCAAATTTGCACCATTGTATTGATCTTGACTCAAGTTATTAATAAAGGAATAGGTGTTCAATTATTAACAGTAACTCAGTCAATCGATTCCGCTCTTTTATCCTGTCCACCCAAGCCAGCAATATACACACTGAAGGCCACGAAGATAAAATTAGATCGATATAAGCACACATGCAGGCTTATCAAGAAACGTTCTTGGTTCCCAACATTTGCGACTACAACAGCAAAAGGGTGACGTGACAATGTAAAACATGAGATCAGTAAACATATGAGAAAGATTGAAAGCTTACTTTCAAATGACTAAACTTGCCTTTAAGCTCGCTCTTAAATTATGTATCAGCTATAATAGGTTACCGCTGTAAGGTCAACATTGTATTTCGTTTTTCATTAATTGTAATTATTTGTGCATCACATTCAAATGTAACATTTTCCTTTGTAAACTTTGTGTGTCACAATTTCTTGTAGCAATTTTTATCCTCTGTATAAGTAATATCCGTAAGTCGGACTTCATTTTACCTTTGTTTACAACACTGAGTTGTCGCCTGACGATGGCGTAAGACCAAATCAGTGTTATTTTACAGAATTTTAGGAAATTGTTTTCTACTTAACATTATTTCATATTCTGTCAAGTACCGAGAGCGAATTCGGTTGACGTGTTAACTTAGCAACAATTCACAGCTCTCTGACACTCTTTCTTAGTTGAATATGAGAGGTTCTCATATTGTCTCACCACTAACTGGCAGTTACAGAAATGAGCATTTAAGGTACGCCATGAAGTACTGCAGTTCGTCTTTCTACACCGCTATAACGAGCGACAGGTGAAGATCACTTAGGCTCTTGGCTACCACCTCACAATGACGTACACCGAGGGAAGGCGTTTCCGTTATTGTGGAAACAAGCTTTGTGCAGCAGTCAGTTTGCTCCCAGACTTCAAGAGGACGCTATCTCCGAAAGACTCTTCGTACGTGCTTCGAGAGCCACTAGACAGCTTTTCTGCTTCCACAAACACCAGTTCCAGTTCGGTAAAGTACCACGAAATACTACAAAGCATTTGCTGAGAGTTTCGGATCCATCGGAGAATCCTGGACACTGAAAGAGTTTTAGAGTATTTTTTCCACTTTCGTTGTATATAATTTTCACTGAGTTTAAATTTAACTTAAAATTTTGAGAGAAAAATTATAACGATCTGTATTCCTTGTAACATTTCTTCACCAGAAGTCAGGAAATTTATTGCTAACTTTTGGGCCTCTATGCGCTTAATTCGCAAATAATCGCATCGTTGGTGATGAAATCGTGTCATTTTCCGTCCCCTGAAAAAAAATAATAAACTAGCCAATTCACAGAGTCGGTCACATTTCAGTTTATTTAAATAGATGCTCATTTTAAATAATCTGTTTAGATAGACAGAAAGTGTAAAGTGATTTCCTTAGCAAAGTCATCAGTCGCCGACAGTCCCATCTCATTGAACCATTTCTCAGCGTCTAAATGCATCCGTGGCTAGTTGTGGGTTCACTACTCGAGTGAACTTGAAAGCTGAAATGTAGGTTCAACCACTCTCAACGCAAAAGTATTAATCTAAGGCGTTTACGATCTATATTCATTTATCATCAATCATAGCTTCATAAAAGATTATTCATTGCTTGGAAATTATTTAGAAACATTCATTCCTGCAAAGTACTCACAGCAGCGTCATCTACATAAAGTATCAAAATTGATGCACGCATATACAAATGTAGGTAAAATGTATGAATGTAAGTGCAACATCTCCCAAATTACGGGACCGATTTCAACTTAACTTGATACACATCTCATTTACTATCTGGAAATAATGAGTGTGGGGTAAGAACCACCAACCTATCAAAGGGATTAGGGTGGGGTGAATAAGCCGTGTAGCCCACGACGCGAGAATATCCATATTTTAGTGATCTTGTATTTCAGAATGAGAACCTTAGAAACTTGCAACAAACTTTACAAATTATTTCAAACCTTTACGAAACTTTCTCTCGCTGAGGACTCCCACAAAACGATTAAAGGAAACAAGTTAGTCGCTTACTACATGTTCGCTGTTCATGCAATGAAACTGACACATGTTGCATGAGCTTTTAATTTTTTTACTTCTTTACTACTATCTGTATTCGTGATATACTTTTCAGGCAGTATTTACATATACCACTGGATATACCGGTACAGTTATATCATTATATAGTGCTTAGTTCACGAGATGCGACGTCTTCAACATCGAATCCATAAAAAACTACCACCTAATCCAACACTTTTCGCTCAGAGTGTCCACATTTGCCGTTAAATATATCTACAAAAAAACATCACAGTACAACATGCTGTTCAGGAGATATGACGTCAAATACTGAGTTGCGATAAAAAAACTGTCGCATCAAGCATAAAGCAACAATTTTGCAGGCAGTATAAAAATATTCCGCTGAATGTACATACATAGATATATCATTCTACGACACATACATCAGGAGGCGTGACGTCATAAACACTGAGTTGCGTGAGAAATACTAGCACCATACATTAAGTTTTAATTTATTACTTATTTGCTACAAACCCTATTCGGAACACAGTTGATGGACGATATCCAGATTTAGCGCCGAGTGTACCTACGAAAATATATCACTGTACGACAGATAGTTCAGACGATATGACGTGATAAACACTGAGATGCGTAAGAAACTACCGCATCACGCACGACGTTTTCATTTTAACATCTGCACTACTAAATCTACTCAAAACACATTTCACAGACAGTAGACGCATATACCATTTCATATACCTACAAAATTATATCACTGTACAGCGCATAGTTCAGGAGATACGATGTGATAAAGATTAAGTAGCGTGAAAATGGAACTGCAGGGGAAAATTCGCTGGAGACGCAGGTGAAATATGTGTACAAATACGAGTGAAGTATGTGAAATAATGTTAAATATGTGTGAAATACATGTTTCATATGCGTATGCGACCAAGTCCATGAAATAGAAGCTAATCTTAGACCCCTGGAACGATTTCAATGAAATTTGATACACATATTAGTAAGAAACTGGAAAGAAATACTGTAGGGGTAAGAACTGCCCGTCTCCTTTTGGAGTGAATGTGGTAACGTGCAGATAGAAAGGAAGACGAGGAGATGGACAGACAGCGATGGGGAAACATGAGATAGGCACAGATAGTAGGAGGAGAAGGAGGTGAACACAGATAGGAGAGGGGGAAGTACAGAGGGTTGAGAGGACGAGACAGACAGAGAAAGCAAAGAGGAGATGGACAGAAATAGGGGAGGAAGAGAAGGCAGAGGATTGGGGGAGGAGAAGATGAACAGACATAAGGGGGAGGGAAGTGTACAGAGAAAGGGGAGAGGAGGAGATGGACAGAAAGAGGGGAGAGGAAGAGATGAACAAAGAAAGGAGGAAGGAGGAGATGGACTAATAGAGCACTTGATTAGATACTTACTAGGGCAAAGCTGCATACTCAGCTAGTTCTTATTAACAGTAAAATGCAAAAACACCTAAATATCATTCAAAATTTCCTGCTCATTGTTATTTTTTCCTCTTATTAAAACATAGTGAATCAGCACCAGCACGACGCTTGAAGAATATGACATGGCTACAAGGGTAGTTACCACGAAATTCTTATTGACTTTAATATGTGTTTACTTTTACACAAATAATGGCACTGCTTCAGATGTTCCACACTTTTACTTAGCCACATATATGACTCAGCTGACTCTTCCTGCCCCCGCCAATTCCTCTAAGTGAAATTAAAATGCTCACCCTGTGGGACGAAACTAATTTTTTAAATAGCGATCTCAAGCCCCTCTGACACTCTTGAAGATCCTGTATGAATTCTTAGTATAAGTGGAGGGTACGTCACGCCGGAAAATTGATAGTAATAAATACAAGAAGGGCCATAGGTCAGTAGTCACAGACAGTCCCTAGATTCTGTTTGGTCCAGCGTTGTAAAGATCACTTGTGAACTTGACTAGTGCATAGTACCCATAAAACAATTGTTCAAGGTTAAGCTATATACTCTTATCTGCGAAACCGTGCGGAATGTTAGCTACAAAACCGTGTTTATTTGGTTTACAAATGTGGGGCAAATATGACCGTAATAACAAGGATTTTTTGTTTCGTTTATTGAAGATTCTCCAAACATACAACCTCCATCCCGACAATATATTGACAAATTAAATTTAAAATCTGAAAAGACTTGGTCAGTGGTAGAACTTTCTTGTTCAGGTAGGCCAAAGTCGATTACTCCAGAGGAGTATCTTAATGTTGTAATGCAATGTTTTCTGCAATTACCGATTAATCTCAAAGAAAGGCAGCCAAGGAGCACTGAATAGCAAGAATAAGACTACGAAGATTTTGAAGAAGCTGAAACTGAGACCACACAAACTTTCCTTACTCCAAGTCCTAAATGAAGATGATCCGGGCAGGCATATGAAATTCTGCGAGTTGAACACAGTCCAACAAGAACCGGATAATAGGTTTTACAAGAGCATTCACTGGTGCGCGAGAGGAACTTTTAAAGTGATCCGTGGCTTAGGAGTAGCGACTTTAATAAGTAATCAAAACGGCGGCTGAAGACTTCAGGCATAAAATCACCACCATTCAGCCAACTGCCTTGCCAAAGAGATCGGAAGAGCAGATAGAGTTTCAGGGCGCTCTCATGCCCTTGGGATGGGAAACTGCCCCTAAAGGTGGGAGAAGCACCAAAGATCAACTGTAAGAGGATACAAAAGGCAATGGAAACCGCTGCATTAAAGAGTCAATATATGTACACAGGATATGTGTCCTGTAACTCAAAAAGGTATCATTATGGTATCTCCATTGGCAAAAAAGTCCCATTCGGGTCTCCAGGAGGTGACTGCCAAGGGGAAGCTGACCATGAGAGAGACCGAATAACCAACGGATAGATAATGTTCTACGTGATCGGGCACGGAATGTCAAAAGCTCGAACGTGGTAAGAAAGATAGAAAATCTGAAAAGGGAAATGCAGAGTCTCAATCTAGATATAGTAGGGGTGACTGAAGAAAATAGAAGAAAGGCATGGATTTCTGGTCAGACGAATATAGGGTAACGTCAACAGCAGCAGCTTATATAATAGGAGTAGGATTTGTTATGAAATGAATGTAGGGTAGTAAATAGGCTCCTGTGAGCAGTTCAGTGATAGGGTTGTTGTCATCAAGATCGACAGCGAACCAAGATCTACAACGATAGTTCAATTATGCATACGAATGTTGCGAGTCGAAGATGAAAAAACAGTGACAGTATGTGGGGATTTTGAACTGGTGATTCAGTACGTAAACGGAGATGAAAATTTAATAGTCATAAGGGACTGGAATACAGTTTTAGGGGAAGGAGTAGTAGGAACAGTTGTGGGAGAATAAGGACTTGATAGTAGAAACGAGAGACGAGAAAGACTAACAGAGATCTGCAAGAAATATCAGTTAGTAATAGCGAATACTTTGTTCAAGAATTACAAGAGAAGGAGGTGTACGTGGAAACAGCCGGGAGATACGGGAAGATCTCAGTTAGACCCTTGTCAGGCAGAGATTCCGAATTCAGATATTGGATTGTAAGGCGTACCCAGGAGTAGATATAGACTCATATCAAAATTTAGTAGTTTCGAAGAGATGAATGAAGTAAAAAAAAACTAGTTAGAAAGAATCAGTGACCAATGGAGTGGGATACGGAAGTAGTAAGAAATAGAGATATACGTTTCAACTTGGCTGAGGCTGTAGACACTGCGATACTGAATGGCTCACTTGGCAGTGCAATTGGAGAGGACTGGACGCCTCTAAAGAGGGCAATCACAGAAGTTGGAAAGAAAATTTTAGATACAAGGAAGACTGCTGCGAAGAAACCGAGGATAACAGATGGCATACTTCAGCTGATCTATGAAAGAAGGAAGTACAAAAATGTTCAGGGAAATTCAGGAAAATAGAAATAGAAGTCACTTAAGAAAGAAACAAATCTGAATTTCAGGGAAGCTAAGAGAAGTAGATATGTGAGAAAAGGTAAATAAATCGAGAAAGAAATAATTATCGGAAGCACGGATTCAGCATATATGAAAGTCATAACAACCTTCGGTGAAAGTAAAAGCAAGGGCGGTATCATTAAGTGTTCAATTTTAATTCCACTGTTAAATGTAGAGGAGAGAGCGAACATACGGAAACAGTACACTTAATGCCGATAATGGGAGGAAGACTTATTTGACGAAATTATAAAAGAAGAAACAGGAGTCGAAAGGGAAAAGAGGGGAGATCTAGGACCAGAATTAGAATGTCAAAGAGGTTTGAAAGGCTTGAGACCAAAGAAGGCGGAAGGGATACATATCAGCTCATCGGAATTTCTAAAATTATTGTAGGAAGTGACAACAAAACGACTATTCGCGTTGGTGCGTAGAATGTATATACCAATAGATTTTGCCCGCATCTCGTGGTCGTGCGGTAGCGTTCTCGCTTCCCACGCCCGGGTTCCCGGGTTCGATTCCCGGCGGGGTCAGGGATTTTCTCTGCCTCGTGATGGCTGGGTGTTGTGTGCTGTCCTTAGGTTAGTTAGGTTTAAGTAGTTCTAAGTTCTAGGGGACTGATGACCATAGATGTTAAGTCCCATAGTGCTCAGAACCATTTGAACCAATAGATTTTCTAAAAACCATCATCCACACAATTCCCACCGCAATAGCCGACAAGTGCGAGAATTATCGCACAATCTGCTTATCAGCTCATACATCCAAGTAGCTGACAAGAATAATATACAAAAGAATGAAGAAGTAAATTGAAAATGTGTTACATGACCAGTGTTAACAGAATGAGATTTTCACTCTGCAGCGGAGTGTGCGCTGATATGAAACTTCCTGGCAGATTAAAACTGTGTGCCCGACCGAGACTCGAACTCGGGACCTTTGCCTTTCGCGGGCAAGTGCTCTACCAACTGAGCTACCGAAGCACGACTCACGCCCGGTACTCACAGCTTTACTTCTGCCAGTACCTCGTCTCCTACCTTCCAAACTTTACAGAAGCTCTCCTGCGAACCTTGCAGAACTAGCACTCCTGAAAGAAAGGATATTGCGGAGACATGGCTTAGCCACAGCCTGGGGGATGTTTCCAGAATGAGATTTTCACTCTGCAGCGGAGTGTGCGCTGATATGAAACTTCCTGGCAGATTAAAACTGTGTGCCCGACCGAGACTCGAACTCGGGACCTTTGCCTTTCGCGGGCAAGTGCTCTACCAACTGAGCTACCGAAGCACGACTCACGCCCGGTACTCACAGCTTTACTTCTGCCAGTACCTCGTCTCCTACCTTCCAAACTTTACAGAAGCTCTCCTGCGAACCTTGCAGAACTAGCACTCCTGAAAGAAAGGATATTGCGGAGACATGGCTTAGCCACAGCCTGGGGGATGTTTCCAGAATGAGATTTTCACTCTGCAGCGGAGTGTGCGCTGATATGAAACTTCCTGGCAGATTAAAACTGTGTGCCCGACCGAGACTCGAACTCGGGACCTTTGCCTTTCGCGGGCAAGTGCTCTACCAACTGAGCTACCGAAGCACGACTCACGCCCGGTACTCACAGCTTTACTTCTGCCAGTACCTCGTCTCCTACCTTCCAAACTTTACAGAAGCTCTCCTGCGAACCTTGCAGAACTAGCACTCCTGAAAGAAAGGATATTGCGGAGACATGGCTTAGCCACAGCCTGGGGGATGTTTCCAGAATGAGATTTTCACTCTGCAGCGGAGTGTGCGCTGATATGAAACTTCCTGGCAGATTAAAACTGTGTGCCCGACCGAGACTCGAACTCGGGACCTTTGCCTTTCGCGGGCAAGTGCTCTACCAACTGAGCTACCGAAGCACGACTCACGCCCGGTACTCACAGCTTTACTTCTGCCAGTACCTCGTCTCCTACCTTCCAAACTTTACAGAAGCTCTCCTGCGAACCTTGCAGAACTAGCACTCCTGAAAGAAAGGATATTGCGGAGACATGGCTTAGCCACAGCCTGGGGGATGTTTCCAGAATGAGATTTTCACTCTGCAGCGGAGTGTGCGCTGATATGAAACTTCCTGGCAGATTAAAACTGTGTGCCCGACCGAGACTCGAACTCGGGACCTTTGCCTTTCGCGGGCAAGTGCTCTACCAACTGAGCTACCGAAGCACGACTCACGCCCGGTACTCACAGCTTTACTTCTGCCAGTACCTCGTCTCCTACCTTCCAAACTTTACAGAAGCTCTCCTGCGAACCTTGCAGAACTAGCACTCCTGAAAGAAAGGATATTGCGGAGACATGGCTTAGCCACAGCCTGGGGGATGTTTCCAGAATGAGATTTTCACTCTGCAGCGGAGTGTGCGCTGATATGAAACTTCCTGGCAGATTAAAACTGTGTGCCCGACCGAGACTCGAACTCGGGACCTTTGCCTTTCGCGGGCAAGTGCTCTACCAACTGAGCTACCGAAGCACGACTCACGCCCGGTACTCACAGCTTTACTTCTGCCAGTACCTCGTCTCCTACCTTCCAAACTTTACAGAAGCTCTCCTGCGAACCTTGCAGAACTAGCACTCCTGAAAGAAAGGATATTGCGGAGACATGGCTTAGCCACAGCCTGGGGGATGTTTCCAGAATGAGATTTTCACTCTGCAGCGGAGTGTGCGCTGATATGAAACTTCCTGGCAGATTAAAACTGTGTGCCCGACCGAGACTCGAACTCGGGACCTTTGCCTTTCGCGGGCAAGTGCTCTACCAACTGAGCTACCGAAGCACGACTCACGCCCGGTACTCACAGCTTTACTTCTGCCAGTACCTCGTCTCCTACCTTCCAAACTTTACAGAAGCTCTCCTGCGAACCTTGCAGAACTAGCACTCCTGAAAGAAAGGATATTGCGGAGACATGGCTTAGCCACAGCCTGGGGGATGTTTCCAGAATGAGATTTTCACTCTGCAGCGGAGTGTGCGCTGATATGAAACTTCCTGGCAGATTAAAACTGTGTGCCCGACCGAGACTCGAACTCGGGACCTTTGCCTTTCGCGGGCAAGTGCTCTACCAACTGAGCTACCGAAGCACGACTCACGCCCGGTACTCACAGCTTTACTTCTGCCAGTACCTCGTCTCCTACCTTCCAAACTTTACAGAAGCTCTCCTGCGAACCTTGCAGAACTAGCACTCCTGAAAGAAAGGATATTGCGGAGACATGGCTTAGCCACAGCCTGGGGGATGTTTCCAGAATGAGATTTTCACTCTGCAGCGGAGTGTGCGCTGATATGAAACTTCCTGGCAGATTAAAACTGTGTGCCCGACCGAGACTCGAACTCGGGACCTTTGCCTTTCGCGGGCAAGTGCTCTACCAACTGAGCTACCGAAGCACGACTCACGCCCGGTACTCACAGCTTTACTTCTGCCAGTACCTCGTCTCCTACCTTCCAAACTTTACAGAAGCTCTCCTGCGAACCTTGCAGAACTAGCACTCCTGAAAGAAAGGATATTGCGGAGACATGGCTTAGCCACAGCCTGGGGGATGTTTCCAGAATGAGATTTTCACTCTGCAGCGGAGTGTGCGCTGATATGAAACTTCCTGGCAGATTAAAACTGTGTGCCCGACCGAGACTCGAACTCGGGACCTTTGCCTTTCGCGGGCAAGTGCTCTACCAACTGAGCTACCGAAGCACGACTCACGCCCGGTACTCACAGCTTTACTTCTGCCAGTACCTCGTCTCCTACCTTCCAAACTTTACAGAAGCTCTCCTGCGAACCTTGCAGAACTAGCACTCCTGAAAGAAAGGATATTGCGGAGACATGGCTTAGCCACAGCCTGGGGGATGTTTCCAGAATGAGATTTTCACTCTGCAGCGGAGTGTGCGCTGATATGAAACTTCCTGGCAGATTAAAACTGTGTGCCCGACCGAGACTCGAACTCGGGACCTTTGCCTTTCGCGGGCAAGTGCTCTACCAACTGAGCTACCGAAGCACGACTCACGCCCGGTACTCACAGCTTTACTTCTGCCAGTACCTCGTCTCCTACCTTCCAAACTTTACAGAAGCTCTCCTGCGAACCTTGCAGAACTAGCACTCCTGAAAGAAAGGATATTGCGGAGACATGGCTTAGCCACAGCCTGGGGGATGTTTCCAGAATGAGATTTTCACTCTGCAGCGGAGTGTGCGCTGATATGAAACTTCCTGGCAGATTAAAACTGTGTGCCCGACCGAGACTCGAACTCGGGACCTTTGCCTTTCGCGGGCAAGTGCTCTACCAACTGAGCTACCGAAGCACGACTCACGCCCGGTACTCACAGCTTTACTTCTGCCAGTACCTCGTCTCCTACCTTCCAAACTTTACTGAAGCTCTCCTGCGAACCTTGCAGAACTAGCACTCCTGAAAGAAAGGATATTGCGGAGACATGGCTTAGCCACAGCCTGGGGGATGTTTCCAGAATGAGATTTTCACTCTGCAGCGGTAGCTCAGTTGGTAGAGCACTTGCCCGCGAAAGGCAAAGGTCCCGAGTTCGAGTCTCGGTCGGGCACACAGTTTTAATCTGCCAGGAAGTTTCATATCAGCGCACACTCCGCTGCAGAGTGAAAATCTCATTCTGGAAACATCCCCCAGGCTGTGGCTAAGCCATGTCTCCGCAATATCCTTTCTTTCAGGAGTGCTAGTTCTGCAAGGTTCGCAGGAGAGCTTCTGTAAAGTTTGGAAGGTAGGAGACGAGGTACTGGCAGAAGTAAAGCTGTGAGTACCGGGCGTGAGTCGTGCTTCGGTAGCTCAGTTGGTAGAGCACTTGCCCGCGAAAGGCAAAGGTCCCGAGTTCGAGTCTCGGTCGGGCACACAGTTTTAATCTGCCAGGAAGTTTCATATCAGCGCACACTCCGCTGCAGAGTGAAAATCTCATTCTGGAAACATCCCCCAGGCTGTGGCTAAGCCATGTCTCCGCAATATCCTTTCTTTCAGGAGTGCTAGTTCTGCAAGGTTCGCAGGAGAGCTTCTGTAAAGTTTGGAAGGTAGGAGACGAGGTACTGGCAGAAGTAAAGCTGTGAGTACCGGGCGTGAGTCGTGCTTCGGTAGCTCAGTTGGTAGAGCACTTGCCCGCGAAAGGCAAAGGTCCCGAGTTCGAGTCTCGGTCGGGCACACAGTTTTAATCTGCCAGGAAGTTTCATATCAGCGCACACTCCGCTGCAGAGTGAAAATCTCATTCTGGAAACATCCCCCAGGCTGTGGCTAAGCCATGTCTCCGCAATATCCTTTCTTTCAGGAGTGCTAGTTCTGCAAGGTTCGCAGGAGAGCTTCTGTAAAGTTTGGAAGGTAGGAGACGAGGTACTGGCAGAAGTAAAGCTGTGAGTACCGGGCGTGAGTCGTGCTTCGGTAGCTCAGTTGGTAGAGCACTTGCCCGCGAAAGGCAAAGGTCCCGAGTTCGAGTCTCGGTCGGGCACACAGTTTTAATCTGCCAGGAAGTTTCATATCAGCGCACACTCCGCTGCAGAGTGAAAATCTCATTCTGGAAACATCCCCCAGGCTGTGGCTAAGCCATGTCTCCGCAATATCCTTTCTTTCAGGAGTGCTAGTTCTGCAAGGTTCGCAGGAGAGCTTCTGTAAAGTTTGGAAGGTAGGAGACGAGGTACTGGCAGAAGTAAAGCTGTGAGTACCGGGCGTGAGTCGTGCTTCGGTAGCTCAGTTGGTAGAGCACTTGCCCGCGAAAGGCAAAGGTCCCGAGTTCGAGTCTCGGTCGGGCACACAGTTTTAATCTGCCAGGAAGTTTCATATCAGCGCACACTCCGCTGCAGAGTGAAAATCTCATTCTGGAAACATCCCCCAGGCTGTGGCTAAGCCATGTCTCCGCAATATCCTTTCTTTCAGGAGTGCTAGTTCTGCAAGGTTCGCAGGAGAGCTTCTGTAAAGTTTGGAAGGTAGGAGACGAGGTACTGGCAGAAGTAAAGCTGTGAGTACCGGGCGTGAGTCGTGCTTCGGTAGCTCAGTTGGTAGAGCACTTGCCCGCGAAAGGCAAAGGTCCCGAGTTCGAGTCTCGGTCGGGCACACAGTTTTAATCTGCCAGGAAGTTTCATATCAGCGCACACTCCGCTGCAGAGTGAAAATCTCATTCTGGAAACATCCCCCAGGCTGTGGCTAAGCCATGTCTCCGCAATATCCTTTCTTTCAGGAGTGCTAGTTCTGCAAGGTTCGCAGGAGAGCTTCTGTAAAGTTTGGAAGGTAGGAGACGAGGTACTGGCAGAAGTAAAGCTGTGAGTACCGGGCGTGAGTCGTGCTTCGGTAGCTCAGTTGGTAGAGCACTTGCCCGCGAAAGGCAAAGGTCCCGAGTTCGAGTCTCGGTCTGGCACACAGTTTTAATCTGCCAGGAAGTTTCATATCAGCGCACACTCCGCTGCAGAGTGAAAATCTCATTCTGGAAACATCCCCCAGGCTGTGGCTAAGCCATGTCTCCGCAATATCCTTTCTTTCAGGAGTGCTAGTTCTGCAAGGTTCGCAGGAGAGCTTCTGTAAAGTTTGGAAGGTAGGAGACGAGGTACTGGCAGAAGTAAAGCTGTGAGTACCGGGCGTGAGTCGTGCTTCGGTAGCTCAGTTGGTAGAGCACTTGCCCGCGAAAGGCAAAGGTCCCGAGTTCGAGTCTCGGTCGGGCACACAGTTTTAATCTGCCAGGAAGTTTCATATCAGCGCACACTCCGCTGCAGAGTGAAAATCTCATTCTGGAAACATCCCCCAGGCTGTGGCTAAGCCATGTCTCCGCAATATCCTTTCTTTCAGGAGTGCTAGTTCTGCAAGGTTCGCAGGAGAGCTTCTGTAAAGTTTGGAAGGTAGGAGACGAGGTACTGGCAGAAGTAAAGCTGTGAGTACCGGGCGTGAGTCGTGCTTCGGTAGCTCAGTTGGTAGAGCACTTGCCCGCGAAAGGCAAAGGTCCCGAGTTCGAGTCTCGGTCGGGCACACAGTTTTAATCTGCCAGGAAGTTTCATATCAGCGCACACTCCGCTGCAGAGTGAAAATCTCATTCTGGAAACATCCCCCAGGCTGTGGCTAAGCCATGTCTCCGCAATATCCTTTCTTTCAGGAGTGCTAGTTCTGCAAGGTTCGCAGGAGAGCTTCTGTAAAGTTTGGAAGGTAGGAGACGAGGTACTGGCAGAAGTAAAGCTGTGAGTACCGGGCGTGAGTCGTGCTTCGGTAGCTCAGTTGGTAGAGCACTTGCCCGCGAAAGGCAAAGGTCCCGAGTTCGAGTCTCGGTCGGGCACACAGTTTTAATCTGCCAGGAAGTTTCATATCAGCGCACACTCCGCTGCAGAGTGAAAATCTCATTCTGGAAACATCCCCCAGGCTGTGGCTAAGCCATGTCTCCGCAATATCCTTTCTTTCAGGAGTGCTAGTTCTGCAAGGTTCGCAGGAGAGCTTCTGTAAAGTTTGGAAGGTAGGAGACGAGGTACTGGCAGAAGTAAAGCTGTGAGTACCGGGCGTGAGTCGTGCTTCGGTAGCTCAGTTGGTAGAGCACTTGCCCGCGAAAGGCAAAGGTCCCGAGTTCGAGTCTCGGTCGGGCACACAGTTTTAATCTGCCAGGAAGTTTCATATCAGCGCACACTCCGCTGCAGAGTGAAAATCTCATTCTGGAAACATCCCCCAGGCTGTGGCTAAGCCATGTCTCCGCAATATCCTTTCTTTCAGGAGTGCTAGTTCTGCAAGGTTCGCAGGAGAGCTTCTGTAAAGTTTGGAAGGTAGGAGACGAGGTACTGGCAGAAGTAAAGCTGTGAGTACCGGGCGTGAGTCGTGCTTCGGTAGCTCAGTTGGTAGAGCACTTGCCCGCGAAAGGCAAAGGTCCCGAGTTCGAGTCTCGGTCGGGCACACAGTTTTAATCTGCCAGGAAGTTTCATGATCAGTGTTACTTTAGGAAAGTTGAAGGCCCTACGGAGGCAGTTCTGATATTGCGTTCGATAATGTGAGCAACACTGAACAAAATTAAGACACGTTATTACGATTTGTCGACCTGGAAAACGGTTTCGATAGTGTAAAATGGTGCAAGACGTCCAAGGTTCAGAGAAAAATAGGGGTAAGCTATAGGCAAAGGCGGGTCATATAAAAAATGTACAAGAACCAAGAAAAACCTATAAGACAGAAAGGCCAAGAAAGAAGCACATGGTTTAGAAATGGTGTAAGACAGGGATGTACTCTTTTGTTTCTACTGTTCAATCGACACATCGAAGGAGCAATGAGAGAAGTTAAAGGAAGGTTTAAGACTAGGATTGAAATTCAAGGCGGAAGGATGTCAATGATAAGATTCGCTGATGACATTACTATTCTCACCGAAGGTCAAGAAGGATTGCGGGATGTGATTAATGGAATAAACAGTCTAATGAGTACAGAGTATGGATTGAGAGTAAACCAAAGAAAGACGAAAGTAAGGAGAAGTAGTAGAAATGAGAACAGCAAGAAACTTAGCACTACAAGTGGGGATCATGGAAGAGAAGTTGCTATGGAATTCTGTTAGCCAGGCCGGAAAATAACCTACGACGGACGGAGTAAGTAGGACGAAAAAGCAGACTAACACTGGCGAAAAAGGCATTGCTGGGCAGGAGAAGACTGGTGGTATCAAACATAGTTCTTAACTTGAAAAAGAAATATCTGAGACTGTACATTAGGAGCACAGCATTGTATGGCAGTGAGGCATGGTCTGTGGGAACACGGGATCAGAAGAGAATTGAAGCCTTTGAGATGTGGTGCTACTGAATAACTGAAAATTAGGTGGACTGATGCGGTAAGAAATAAGGAGATTCACCGGAGAATCAGCGACGAAAAGAAAATATGGAAAACATAGACAATAAGAAGGGGCAGACTGCTAGTGCACCTGTGATGGTATCATGGGATAACCTCCATGCTACGAGAGGAATCTGTAGACGCTAAAAACCGTAGAGGAAGACAGAGACAGGAATCCATCCAGTAAATAACGTAGAACGTGGGGTGCAATCACTGCTCTGAGACTGAGAGTTTGACACAGGAGATGAAGTCGTGGAGGGCCACATAAAACCAGTCAGAATGCTAATGACTCAAAAAAATAAAAATTAAAAAACAGAAAAAAAGTGAACAAGTGCACAAAAGTCTACGAGGATTACACGAATCCTTGCGTGGCTATGGAGACAGGGTTAAGCTGACTTGTCAAGAGTGCTTGGAGTGGGATACTCGGCAATTGGCTAAGTGAGGCTTGTTTTTAACGGTACTGTCAGTTCTGTAAAATTCCTAGGTATGATTCAAAAAATTATTTTGGAACTGGAAAATGATCCACTTTTTCAGCATCTGCAGACAGCGAAGGAAAATCTGATATTGCAATAAGTTGAAGCACCTCCACAATACGGGGTAATTGTGAGAGTCTTTCTGAATGAAAACCTTAAGGAATGAATTGCCAGATAGGGTACTATTGACGTATCTCCACTATCACCCCACATCACATATATATGTCTAGGTTATACTACACTAATGTTTATTACATCAACATTCGTCATGCTGAGCGTGTGAAGGAACGAATTTGATCAGACTTTGAAAACTTACAGACCCGGAATTGCGTGGATGCTACTTTTCCGAATGTCAGATATTACACAAACGTGAATAATCGTTTTGTTGCTTATTCCCCCCAATGATTTTAGAAATTTTGATAGAATGTGATATATCCCTTCTGCCTTATTTGACCTTAAGCCCTTCAAAGCTCTTTTAAATTTTGATTCTAGTACTGGATCTCTTAACACTTCTAAATCGACTCCTGTTTCTTCTTCTATCACATCAGACAAATCTTCCCCCTCATAGAGGCTTTTCGTGTATTCCTTCCACCCAGATCTACTCTCCACTCTGAATTTTCCAGTGGAATACCCGTTGCATTCTGTTTTCATCCTTGTTTTTGTCACCGAGCTTGTTTTGACTTTCCTGTATGCTGAGTCTGTCCTTTAGACAATTATTTATTTTCAATGTCTTCACATCTTTCATGCAGCCACTATGCATTTACCATCTTTCATTCAGCTATTTCGTCTAAGCTGCCCTGTACATTCTGTTTATTTCATTCCTCAGTGACTTGCATTTCTGTATCCCAGATTTTCCGGAACAGTTTTGTACTGCCTCCTCTGTACTGCCTACTGAGCTATTCCTCACTGCTCTATCTATAGCCTTAGACAACTTCATCTCTACATTTCTTAGTACTTACGTATCTAATTGCGTATTGATTCTTCAGCCTACTCTTCATCACTACTACATGGTGATCTGAGTCCGTATCTACTCCTGGGTACGCCTTACAATCCAGTATCTGATTGAGGAATCTCTGTCTAACCATGATGTAATCGAACTGGAATCTTTCTGTATCAGTTGGCCTTTTCCAAGTACAACTACTCCACTTGTGATTCTTGAACAAAGTATTCGCAATTATTACCTGAAACTTATTACAGAATTCAATTAGCTTTTCTCCTCTCTCATTCCTTGTCCCAAGCCCATATTCTGCTGTGACCTTATCTTCCACTCCTTTGCCTACAACTGGATACCAGTCCCCCATGACTATAAGATTTTTTTCTCCGTTTACGTACCGTGTTAGCTCTTGAATATCCTCACACGCTTCCTCTACCTATTCACCTTCAGCTTGAGAAGTCACCATGTATAACTGAACTATCGTTTTCGGTATTGGTTTTCTGCCGATTCTAATAAGAACAACCCTATCACTGAACTGTTCACAGTAACCTACTTTCTGCCCTACCTTCCTATTCATAACGAATCCTACTCCCGTCATACTATTTTCAGCTGCTGTTGATATTACAGTATATTAATCTGATCAGAAATCCTTGTCTCTTTTCCATTTCACTTCTCTGCCTGTGCTATATCTACACTGAATCTTTGCATTTCCCTTTTCATATGTTCTAGATTCCATACAACATTCAAGCTTCTGACATTCCGCTCCCTGACTTGTAGAAAGTTAGCCTTTCGTTAGTTATTCAATCCTTGTCTCATAGTTAACGCCGCGTTGGCTGTTCCCTCCCGGAGATCCGAATGGGGGACTATTCCGGAATCTTTTACCAATGGAGAGATCATCGTGACAATTTCTCCGTTACAGGCCACATGGTCTGTGGATATACTTTATACGTCTTTAATGCAGTGGTTTCCACTGCCTTCAGCATTCCCATGCCTTTGACCACTGCTGATTGCTCCGCCTTTAGGGACAGTTTCTCACCCTGGGGAAAAGAGTGTGCCCTGAACCTCTATCCACTTCTCCGTCCTTTTTGACGAGGCCGTTGCCAGAATGAGGGTGGCTTCTTATGGCGGGAGGCTTCGACCGCCATTGTCGGTGGTCAGTTACAAACTCATTAAGCTTATGCACATTCAGAAGTGTTTTTTTTTTATATAGAGCATTCAGTCTCTCTCTTTTTATTGAATTTATGGTGAATGAGAGAGACATTAGATCTTATATCATATAAGAACCAAAGTCTCTCTCACTGAGCTGTTAGCTCTGCACAAAGCCCTGAGGAAGGCCTCTTGCAATAGTTCCAGAAACATCGGACAATCTTATATGTTGACAATGCGGTTGTAACAACAACAACTGTACATATGATAAATTTTTTTTCTTTCTGAATGTTGATAAATTAATGTAAGCAATGTTTTGAATTTCTTTTTCTTTACGTGCCATGTTAAAGAAACTGTGAGCAACTTTCGAAATGAATATTATTATTTATGTTAGATTTCAAGTAATGTGGTAATCAAAGGGAAGTGTATTTAATGCTACCGAGAGGCACCGTGGGGAAGGCGCAGATGATTACCTGAAAGAAATTAAAGTCCACGAGGATTGCACTGAATATGAAGCCACAGTAGATGTAAATAAAACTGATGATGAGGCCGTTTTGCCAAAAGAGGAGATTGAATTAAAATCCAAGCCTGACGACAATACTGAGGAAGAACTTAGTGCCTGTCTCAGAAAAGCTTTTAAGTTAGAACCTGAAAGCGATCCGGAATGGTCGAATTCCGACGATAGTTCAGATGATGAAAGGTACGCAAATACAAACAAAATTGAATATTCTAACTTTACCTGTTGTGCAAAAGTAGCGTACTTAAGTGAATCTGATGGTGAGGAAGAGAGTAGTGATGACTCTAGTGTAGATGAAATTTCAGGTGTAAAAGAAAGTGAATATACTTTTGCTGAAAGAGGGTATGAGAAAATCAGTGAAAATAAAGGGGATGCAGTTAATTGCGATATTGTACCTAACGATGACGACGTATCAAAACAAAATCCAGACGTTGAGACTGAACAAAGAAAGAAAGAGCCACCTGACGACTCTGTGTTTATTTTGCGAAGAGTTCAAGTAAGCAAAGACTTTGAACTCCAGAGGCCTAAAAAGCCACCAGACTTATGTGACTGTTTTATGAACCATGAAAGACTGCCTTGTTAATGAAGAGACTGGGGGCAGGGTGCTGTATTTGTATATATTATTATTATGCATGACTTTATTATTACTGTAACTCAGTGTTATCTGAAAGTGAATTATTGTTTTGTTGAATTAGAGCCTGGGGCAGATTTATATCGGATTTTGAGAATGTCATGAACACATTACATCATGAAACTACAGGATTCCCACCGGAAGAAATTTTGTTAGGCAGAAGTAGTAAAAGTTTAATTGAAGAAAAACTAGAGTTTCCACCTTGTACAAGTTTGGGATTGGATCAAAAGAAAGAATTGGTGATAAAAAGGGCAAAGCAAAAAGCTGAATCTAGATCTAAAAGACACAATAAAAATCTAAAAGTTTCAAAATTTAAAATTGGAGATTATGTTCTTTTAAAAACCCACGAAAAATCTAGTGAACTAAACCATGAAATTTCAAAATTTAAATATATTTATAATGGACCATATATAATACAGAATATTCCACACGATAATGCTTACTACCTGATCTACCCAAAATCCAAAAGACCTTTAGGTGTAAGAAATATTGTGGACCTGAAATTGTATGTTCCTAGGAACGAGTAATTGTGCTGCATCTTATGCTGAACCCAAGTTATTCTAAATGTAACTAATCTTTGTAAATGTCTGTATACCCTTGAAAGTGTGCTAATGTAGTTATGTGAGTTTCAGATTACCAATTGTACTGTAACTGTAAAAATGTATGGAGAAAAGGACTGAAAAGAAAGGATAAATGCTATCAGCCAGATAAAAGATGGGACTGTAAAAAATGAAAATGGGCAGTGTATGAACCATATTATGAAGGACTGCCAAATACCAATGAGGGCAGATAAATAGTCGATGGAAAATTGTAAATGTAATCCAGGGGATGTGACAATATGAAGTGAAAAGGACTGCCCAAATCCGCATAATAGGCAGCAAATATGTGTAGTTAATTTTCTGAATATATGTGTGTGTTTTGTTTAGTAAGTAAGGAAATGGACTGCTATTCAAAGCAAGCAGCGACAAATTGTCTTATAGTGTATATGAAATGTGCATTTCATTTTCGTAGTTAAATGTTTGTATTCCATAATCTGAAATTATTTCTTGGGTAAGTTAGTAAAAATGACTAAATTGCTATTTTAATAATGTTATGATGGGAAGTTGGACTGTGCAAAAGGCACTTGAGTAAATGACAACTAATTGTTCTCAGTAAAAAAGTAAAAGGAAATATGTAGTGTAAATCTTTTTGGACATTTACATAAAGATTTAAAACCACTGTATAAATTGTAAAATTTAGTGTTCCCATAAAATTTGGACTTAAGAAAATTTTCTGTAAACAGGGGCGTGTGTAACAACGACAACTGTACATATGATAAATTTTTTTTCTTTCTGAATGTTGATAAATTAATGTAAGCAATGTTTTGAATTTCTTTTCTTTTCGTGTCATGTTAAAGAAACTGTGAGCAACTTTCGAAATGAATATTATTATTTATGTTAGATTTCAAGTAATGTGGTAATCAAAGGGAAGTGTATTTAATGTTAAAACTAATGTAAGATGTGAAAATTGTATTTATATGCTTGGTCCATATGTAGGAAAGGTATTAATATATGTGTAGTAGAAAACCTGTGGTGAATACCCTACCTGTAGGGGAGCGGGAAAATGTGGAGGCAGGCGAGCGCGGGTAAACGCACACTGGCGCGGTTCGGCACAATGGGCTCAGTATTACAGTCGGATTAGGGCATCGGTCAGAGGAACACGTACCGTATCGAGGAGGCTATCCAGGAAAAATGGATTCCATTGAGCCTCGGATGTGCCGATCCCGACGACTACATGGCATGACTATATTCTTAGGCACAAACTTAGAAAGATTACGACGCTAAGAAGAAGGAAAGTGCCGATGCAGTGAGAGCCTTAGCCGTGCTTGTATGTGTGCTGTGCTTCTCGCTATCTCGCTGCCCGCCATCCGCCGCACCGACTTGCACAGGTCAAACATTTAATTCATCTTAGAATTGTATCTGTGTGGACCAGTGTCGAAACTGTTTCTAACTGTTCAATAATAACGTGAATTTTACCAGAATTGCCTCAGCCATTACTTATCCTGATCACTGACCTAGACAAGGTCCTCACCACATATTGTGCAACCCGAGTATCCCGAACTGAAAGTTTAAAGTTAGTGTTAACGAGAATTATCAGCAGACAAATCTATGCTATAAAGAAGTTTAAAGTTCTGTGTGTTATTGCAAATGTTGATAAGAACAAAAGTATGACTAAATTGGAAGAGAGTTTTTTCGAATTGAGTTAGCGACGTTATTTAATTAATTTGAGACAGAAATAATGACAGTTAAATAATTCAGAAGTAAGACAAAAGAGTAGTTATCCATAGATTGATAATTTTGAGTGTTAATTTACCTTCAGTACTTAATAGTTTCAGTATTACGACCATAACAGTTTCGGGGCCCCCCCCTTTTTTCTTGTCTGTTCTTTCAAATCTTGAAGGGTACTGATCAGATTTGAACAGCAAAGTTAAGTTCTATATTAAACCTAAGTGTATTAGTGTTTTTCCAATTTTAATAGTGACATTGTATGTGTGCTTTCAAAATTGCTAATTCTAGGGTAATCTATGCCCGATTTCAGTCTGATCAATATACAAAATGCAGTTAGTAGTAATCATTGCTGTGTGGTGTTGTGTAATTTTAGCTCGTTCAAATTAGTACAAAAGAAAAAAACCTTAGTTCAGTAGATTCTTTCTGGTTCCAAATTTTGCCATAAAACGCAACCTTACTACATGTTATTATGCTTGTACATGCACCCACTTGTACAAGGAAAAACTCACTCAATGCCTAATTAGGCTGGCGACCGTATTATTAATCATTGGTAACCTCTGCTGTGTGTACTCCTTGTCCGTGCGAATGCAGAATTGTACTTTACCTTGGCTTGACGCATCACTGTAGTTACCGACTGGGTAAAAGTCCGAATTGCTTCCATTTGGGGTACACGCGGTCAAATTAAGTACTAAAATCCTTGTTTATAAGGTAAAGCCCGTGAACTTATTACAGTACAGGCTTTAAAGGGCTAACGTACGCCCGAGCGGGGACGTTATAAGTGTCTATTGGGGCATGCTACGTAACTGCGGGCGGTAGCATTACAAGTGGCTTCCCGGTGACAGGACTCGAAAAGCAATAATATTTAGCAAAGTAAATTGCAGTGTGCATCAAGTATAGTAGTGTGGTACAATTGGCATTTAGTATGGACAGAAACGTAGACGGGGTAGATGCGCCAAGCGAAATGGAGAATGCGGCTGGCAGTAGCCGGAGTTTACGTGACCAGATAACAGATGGCGTTAGCGGAAGACAATTGGCGTACATACAATACCATGAACACGTCAACGAACAGATTGAAATGTCGAGATCGTCTCGAACACAGCAAGGGACAAAACAGGAAGTAGAGGGTGATTTTGTAGATGATAGTGGGTACGTGAACGAATCCACTGACATATTTGATTCACCACAGATAAAGAAAGAACCGAAAGAAACTTATGAAGTAGGACCAGAACACACGGATTCCGTAGAACAAAACAGTGTAAAAATTTTAAGCATGAACGACTTATTTGAACAATTAACCAAAAAAATTGCAGGACAGACTGAGCAACTTAAAACACAGTGCCATCAGCTCAAAACACACGTTGCAGAGCAGCTTAAAACACAGATCCATCAGCTAAAAACACACGTTGACGAGCAACTCAAAACACAGAACGAGCAGCTTAAAACACACGTTAACCAGCAGCTCAAAACCCAAAGTGATCAGATTAAAGCACAGGTTGAAGGACAGGGAATTAAAATTAGTAAACAAATAGAACAGGTAGAACAAAAAATGGGTAATTTAAGTGCTGTGGTAAACAACATGAAATTTGAAATTGATACCATTAACAAAAATATGGATACTATGCAGGAGGAAATTGGAAACATTAATAGTAGATTCGATGTTGAAATTCTCAACATCCAAGAGAAAGTAGAACCTCTGGTTGAAACTAAGGTAGCCGAAAAAGTTTTCGGTCTTAAAACTGAGATCGTAAACGAATGTCAACACGGAATATCACAGTTGAAAAAGGTAGTTTTAGACACTGAAAGGGATTTAGGTAAAAAAGTAACCGGATGTGTTCAAAATTGTGAACAAAATACTACGAAAATTCAAGGCAGAATTTTCGATCTGGAGAGCAAAATTAAAGATAGTCCTGGTGTTGTCTGTAATGGCACACCAATTACGAAGCTATTAGAAGGTGAGGAACGCTTCGATCCAGCCAAGAAACATAACGGGTGGCATCCGTTAGATTTTATCAAAAATTGCGAGAGAGTATTTCCTGAGCACTTGTCTGATCAGGAAAAGATAAATGTAGTAATTAGCGCCTTAGCAGGTGACGCTAAGCGCTGGGGAATAAATTTAAATACCGAACGAATGACGTTCGAAGAATTTAGGCAAAGATTTACAGAAGAATATTGGTCTGAACAAAAGCAGGACCATTTATGGCGCGAGTTCATCATGGCCAAACAGCATGATAACAGGGGCAGGAATTCTTTGAAAGATTTCTGTGAGTATTGGTACCAGAAATTGACGCATTTAAGAGGCCGAAGATCAGATTCAGAAATTATCTGGGAGCTATATAAAAAGCTTCCAGAAGATTCAAAGAGGTATGTAGGAAGCAATCATCGCAGCTTCCAAGCATTTCTCGAAAGAGACGAAGACGAAGATCATTGGCGTGAAAGTCGTGCCAATTATCAAAATTTTGGTAACCGTAATAACCGAAACAATGATGAAAGAAATGACGGCGATGGATTTCGCGTCAGTGTAATACAGAGAGGAAGAGGCAGAGGAAGAGGCAGAGGAAATTATCCAGGTCGCGGTAGAGGGTATACCGCGCAAAATAATAACAACGTGGGAAACTAATTTCCGCGAACGTTGTGGGCCAAACGGAAGCGGACAATACATACAGGCCCCGATTTAAGAAAAGATACCGGACCAACAGTAATATAATGAGACAGGTTAGAGACAGGCGTGAAACGACGCAACGTGTTGTGGCGAAACAAGCGTCGGGTGCGAGCCAGAATGAGTCATCTCTGCCGCACAGAGTGCTACATGTTAACAGGCGAGTGGAGCATCAGAGGGCAACGACCCAGCCTAGCAGAACATCTGTTCGGAAAGAAGCCGCTAGCAATACGGCAGCAGTAGGTACGAACATAGCCATCAGAGCTAATGAAAATTTTACGAGTGATAATTCCATGGCAAAGGAAACAATAAAGGAGACTGTGAGTACACAGAGAGGTGCGGTTAGCAGTGTTTGCAATGAGGTAAAAGGCGAAAATGAATTAGCAGAAGTAACTGATTGGCGTGTGCAGATCGACGATCTGTACAAGGGCCTAAGGCAATGTGAGTGGGAGGATTTTAAGAAGGAGTATGAGGCGAGGAAATTAGTTGGTAAAAAGAGAGATAGTAGGGACGTCAATAAAGTGACGGGGCCCAAATTTGAAGAGGGGAGAATAAATAGCGCCGCGCAAAGTACGCGTGCTGCCGATAGGAGGAAGGTTAATGATAGGAAGGATTTGGAGGATGAAATCCTCAGCTTTGACGAAGAAATAACTTCTGCTAACAATCCGCCAATAGTACAAGCTGCTACCGAGAGGCACCGTGGAGAAGGGGCATATGATTACCTGAAAGTAATTACAGTCCACGAGGATTACACTGAATATGAAGCCACAGTAGATGTAAATAAAACTGATGATGAGGCCATTTTGCCAAAAGAGGAGATTGAATTAAAATCCAAGCCTGACGACAATACTGAGGAAGAACTTAGTGC
Organism: Schistocerca cancellata; assembly: GCF_023864275.1. NCBI lineage: Eukaryota > Metazoa > Arthropoda > Insecta > Orthoptera > Acrididae > Schistocerca > Schistocerca cancellata. The sequence goes on from NC_064632.1 coordinate 426,611,979, forward strand.
CTGTCTCAGAAAAGCTTTTAAGTTAGAACCTGAAAGCGATCCGGAATGGTCGAATTCCGACGATAGTTCAGATGATGAAAGGTACGCAAATACAAACAAAATTGAATATTCTAACTTTACCTGTTGTGCAAAAGTAGCGTACTTAAGTGAATCTGATGGTGAGGAAGAGAGTAGTGATGACTCTAGTGTAGATGAAATTTCAGGTGTAAAAGAAAGTTAATATACTTTTGCCGAAAGAGGGTATGAGAAAATCAGTGAAAATAAAGGGGATGCAGTTAATTGCGATATTGTACCTAACGATGACGACGTATCAAAACAAAATCCAGACGTTGAGACTGAACAAAGAAAGAAAGAGCCACCTGACGACTCTGTGTTTATTTTGCGAAGAGTTCAAGTAAGCAATGACTTTGAACTCCAGAGGCCTAAAAAGCCACCAGACTTATGTGACTGTTTTATGAACCATGAAAGACTGCCTTGTTAATGAAGAGACTGGGGGCAGGGTGCTGTATTTGTATATATTATTATTATGCATGACTTTATTATTACTGTAACTCAGTGTTATCTGAAAGTGAATTATTGTTTTGTTGAATTAGAGCCTGGGGCAGATTTATATCGGATTTTGAGAATGTCATGAACACATTACATCATGAAACTACAGGATTCCCACCGGAAGAAATTTTGTTAGGCAGAAGTAGTAAAAGTTTAATTGAAGAAAAACTAGAGTTTCCACCTTGTACAAGTTTGGGATTGGATCAAAAGGAAGAATTGGTGATAAAAAGGGCAAAGCAAAAGGCTGAATCTAGATCTAAAAGACACAATAAAAATCTAAAAGTTTCAAAATTTAAAATTGGAGATTATGTTCTTTTAAAAACCCACGAAAAATCTAGTGAACTAAACCATGAAATTTCAAAATTTAAATATATTTATAATGGACCATATATAATACAGAATATTCCACATGATAATGCTTACTACCTGATCTACCCAAAATACAAAAGACCTTTAGGTGTAAGAAATATTGTGGACCTGAAATTGTATGTTCCTAGGAACGAGTAATTGTGCTGTATCTTATGCTGAACCCAAGTTATTCTAAATGTAACTAATCTTTGTAAATGTCTGTATACCCTTGAAAGTGTGCTAATGTAGTTATGTGAGTTTCAGATTACCAATTGTACTGTAACTGTAAAAATGTATGGAGAAAAGGACTGAAAAGAAAGGATAAATGCTATCAGCCAGATAAAAGATGGGACTGTAAAAAATGAAAATGGGCAGTGTATGAACCATATTATGAAGGACTGCCAAATACCAATGAGGGCAGATAAATAGTCGATGGAAAATTGTAAATGTAATCCAGGGGATGTGACAATATGAAGTGAAAAGGACTGCCCAAATCCGCATAATAGGCAGCAAATATGTGTAGTTAATTTTCTGAATATATGTGTGTGTTTTGTTTAGTAAGTAAGGAAATGGACTGCTATTCAAAGCAAGCAGCGACAAATTGTCTTATAGTGTATATGAAATGTGCATTTCATTTTCGTAGTTAAATGTTTGTATTCCATAATCTGAAATTATTTCTTGGGTAAGTTAGTAAAAATGACTAAATTGCTATTTTAATAATGTTATGATGGGAAGTTGGACTGTGCAAAAGGCACTTGAGTAAATGACAACTAATTGTTCTCAGTAAAAAAGTAAAAGGAAATATGTAGTGTAAATCTTTTTGGACATTTACATAAAGATTTAAAACCGCTGTATAAATTGTAAAATTTAGTGTTCCCATAAAATTTGGACTTAAGAAAATTTTCTGTAAACAGGGCCATGTGTAACAACAACAACTGTACATATGATAAATTTTTTTTCTTTCTGAATGTTGATAAATTAATGTAAGCAATGTTTTGAATTTCTTTTTCTTTTCGTGTCATGTTAAAGAAACTGTGAGCAACTTTCAAAATGAATATTATTATTTATGTTAGATTTCAAGTAATGTGGTAATCAAAGGGAAGTGTATTTAATGTTAAAACTAATGTAAGATGTGAAAATTGTATTTATACACTTGGTCCATATGTAGGAAAGGTATTAATATATGTGTAGTAGAAAACCTGTTGTGAATACCCTACCTGTAGGGGAGCGGGAAAAGGTGGAGGCAGGCGAGCGTGGGAAAACGCACACTGGCGCGGTTCGGCACAATGGGCTCAGTATTACAGTCGGATTAGGGCATCGGTCAGAGGAACACGTACCGTATCGAGGAGGCTATCCAGGAAAAATGGATTCCATTGAGCCTCGGATGTGCCGATCCCGACGACTACATGGCATGACTATATTCTTAGGCACAAACTTAGAAAGATTACGACGCTAAGAAGAAGGAAAGTGCCGATGCAGTGAGAGCCTTAGCCGTGCTTGTATGTGTGCTGTGCTTCTCGCTATCTCGCTGCCCGCCATCCGCCGCACCGACTTGCACAGGTCAAACATTTAATTCATCTTAGAATTGTATCTGTGTGGACCAGTGTCGAAACTGTTTCTAACTGTTCAATAATAACGTGACTTTTACCAGAATTGCCTCAGCCATTACTTATCCTGATCACTGACCTATACAAGGTTCTTACCACATATTGTGCAACCCGAGTATCCCGAACTGAAAGTTTAAAGTTAGTGTTAACGAGAATTATCAGCAGACAAATCTATGCTATAAAGAAGTTTAAAGTTCTGTGTGTTATTGCAAATGTTGATAAAGAACAAAAGTATGACTAAATTGGAAGAGAGTTTTTTCGAATTGAGTTAGCGACGTTATTTAATTAATTTGAGACAGAAATAATGACAGTTAAATAATTCAGAAGTAAGACAAAAGAGTAGTTATCCATAGATTGATAATTTTGAGTGTTAATTTACCTTCAGTACTTAATAGTTTCAGGGCCCCCCCTTTTTTCTTGTCTGTTCTTTCAAATCTTGAAGGGTACTGATCAGATTTGAACAGCAAAGTTAAGTTCTATATTAAACCTAAGTGTATTAGTGTTTTTCCAATTTTAATAGTGACATTGTATGTGTGCTTTCAAAATTGCTTATTCTAGGGTAATCTATGCCCGATTTCAGTCTGATCAGTATACAAAATGCAGTTAGTAGTAATCATTGCTGTGTGGTGTTGTGTAATTTTAGCTCATTCAAATTAGTACAAAAGAAAAAAACCTTAGTTCAGTAGATTCTTTCTGGTTCCAAATTTTGCCATAAAACGCAACCTTACTACATGTTATTATGCTTGTACATGCACCCACTTGTACAAGGAAAAACTCACTCAATGCCTAATTAGGCTGGCGACCGTATTATTAATCATTGGTAACCTCTGCTGTGTGTACTCCTTGTCCGTGCGAATGCAGAATTGTACTTTACCTTGGCTTGACGCATCACTGTAGTTACCGACTGGGTAAAAGTCCGAATTGCTTCCATTTGGGGTACACGCGGTCAAATTAAGTACTAAAATCCTTGTTTATAAGGTAAAGCCCGTGAACTTATTACAGTACAGGCTTTAAAGGGCTAACGTACGCCCGAGCGGGGACGTTATAAGTGTCTATTGGGGCATGCTACGTAACTGCGGGCGGTAGCGTTACACGGTCAACACCCCAGAAGAATTTTATTGACAATTTAACAGTTGATTGAAATTCTTGGTCACGGAATAACAGCCTTTGTTTTGAAAACAAACTGAGCTGGAATATTATAGTTGCCGGCAAGTGATTGGTAAATCAGAAACGGTCGTCAGTGTAAGCCATAAAAAGGTCACAAGTTTTCTTTGCATAAGTTTTACGTGAGCGTACAAAACCGAAACGTTTTGAGCCAGCAGTCGCTTCATTTCTATTCAAGTTACCCCAATGATATCGAGATCAAGATATTTTTTGATCAACTGTATCTCAGACTTGAAATCAGAGATGTTCTTAAGAATTTTCATACTATCAACATCTCTACGTTGCTGCTGATTAAACAAAATGTTGCTGTGAGGCATGACCTTAGTGGAAAACTCAAGCCGAAAGAGAAACTCTTCGTCGTTGTTGGTTAGTTTGGGATGTCCTACTGCTTTCCTGGTTGTTGAGTAGACATTGCTATCATCTTCCTCAATGATCCACAGGCACTTGTTCATTTCTTTCTCATTCTTAAATACAGTGCTCACAAATCGCGTTTTAAAATTCCATCTTGTATCAGCACGTCTTGGAACACGTTTTTCCAAACATCATCCAGGATGGCAGTCCTGATCACTGACTCTGAGAGGAAACTAGGGAAACTCCGTAAATCATCAAATCCTTAGTTTGTTAAGTTCTTATTTTCAGATAAGAGAATATTTTACTTTATTTCCTGTTTTGCTATTTTACGTACATGAAGTGGATATATCAGCACTGCAGTACACACGGAGTAAGGCACTAGCGGTAGATTCCCTCAATGGCTGGAGAGGCGCTTAGCAATCTGGCGCTTTCAGAGCTAGTGGCATGAGATGCCGATACAGAAACTGCTCAAGAGTCAGCAAAGAGATACGAAGGGAACGTGCGTGTATTCTGGCGCGAGTCTAGTAATAGTTATTAATTATATTTGCTACCTTAAGTTGCCAGTTACTTTGGAATAAGGCTGAGCATCTCGGACATATTCTGAGTCGTGGTCACCTTTGTGCTCATATGGCAAAGACTACCAAATCCACCGGTTAGTCCCTCAGCGGTTAGGGGTAAAACCCAATGGGACTCGGGGCAAGTAAGTCTAGCAACCTGCTTCCCTGGTACTTCAAATATGATGCTGGCAACAATCAGAGCAAAATGCCTCGGACCTTTGGAGGTGACGGAGTCCCACCTCTAACTGACAAACCAGGGACTCCAAAGATACGACTTGGTAAACAAATGGTAATGAGATGGGGAGCTATTAATACTAATGGGGGCTACTCTGGGAAGAAGGTAGAGCTGGCAGAGGCTGCAAGTAAGATGGTACTGGACGTTTTAGCTGTTAGTGACACTCGGGTAAGGGGTGAGAAAGAAGAGGAAGTGGGAGAACACAAGGTCTACCTGTCAGGAGTCAAAGCAGGAATAGCACAATGGGGTGTAGGGCTTTACCTGAGGAAAGAAATGGAACCCAGCGTAGTTGCAATAAGGTATGTAAACGAACGACTGATGTGGATAGATTTGACAGTGTCTAGCAAGAAAATTAGGATTGTGTCAGTATATTCGCATTGTGAAGGGACAGATCAAGATAAGATGGATAGTTTTTATGAGGCACTCAGTGATGTAGTTGTTAGAGTAAAGGACAAGGGCAGTGTTCTGCTCATGGGTGATTTTAACGCCAGGATTGTAAATCGAACAGAAGGGTATGAAAAGGTTATGGGTAAATTGGAGAGGATATGGAGGCCAACAGGAACGGGAAACAACTCTTGGATTTCTGTGCCAGTATGGGCTACGTAATCACAAACTCCTTTTTTAAACACCGGTATACTTGGGAAGGCAGGGGAACCAGATATGTCATTGACTATATAATAACAGATCAGGAATTTAGGAAGGCTGTGAGGGACACACGTGTATTCAGGGGATTCTTTGATGACACTGATCATTATTTAATCTGCAGTGAAATTGGGATTGTGAGGCCGAAAGTGCAGGAGGTCAGCTCCATATGTAGGAGGATAAGAGTGGAGAAACTTCAGGATAAGGAAATCAGGCACAAGTACATAACAGCGATCTCAGAAAGGTACCAGTTAGTTTAATGTAGTCAATTACAGTCATTGGAAAAGGAATGGACAAGGAACAGGGACACAGTACTAGAAGTGGCTAAAGAATGTCTTGGAACAGTAGTGTGTAAAAGTAGGATGAAGCAAACATCTTGGTGGAATGACATAGTCAAGGCAGCCTGTAAAAGGAAAAAGAAGGCGTATCAAAAATGGCTACATACTAGAACTCAAGTAGACAGAGAAAGTTATGTTGAAGAAAGAAACAAAGCCAAACAGATAATTGCTTCGTTCAAGAAGAAATCTTGGGAAGACTTTGGAAACAGGTTGGACACTATGGGTCAAGCTGCTGGAAAACCATTCTGGAGTGTAATTAGCAGTCTTCGAAAGGAAGGTAAGAAGGAAATGACAAATATTTTGGACAGGTCAGGAAAACTGCTGGTGAATCCAGTGGATGCCTTGGGTAGATGGAGGGAATATTTTGAAGAGTTACTCAATGTAGGTGAAAATGCGATCAGTAATGTTTCAGATTTCGAGGTAGAATGGGATAGGAATGATGATGGAAATAGGATCATATTTGAGGAAGTGGAGAAAATGGTCAATAGATTGCAGTGCAATAAAGCAGCTGGGGTGGATGAAATTAAGTCGGAACTCTTCAAATACATTGGAATGTCAGGTCTTAAATGGCTACACAGGATAATTGAAATGGCCTGGGAGTCGGGACAGGTTCCATCAGACTGGACAAAAGCAGTAAACACACCAATCTTTAAACATGGGAACAGTAAAGATTGTAACAACTACAGAGGTATCTCTTTAATCAGCGTTGTGGGTATAATCTTCTCAGGTATTGTTGAAAGGAAAGTGCGAGTATTAGTTGAGGACGAATTGGATGAAAGTCAGTGTGGGTTTAGGCCTGTTAGAGGTTGTCAGGACCAGATCTTAGCTTACGGCAAATAATGGAGAAGTGTTATGAGTGGAACAGGGATTTGTATCTATGCTTTATAGATCTAGAAAAGGCATATGACCGGGTTCCTAGGAGGAAGTTATTGTCTGTTCTACAAGATTATGGAATAGGAGGCAAACTTTTGCAAGCAATTAAAGGTCTTTAAATGGATAGTCAGGCAGCAGTTAGAGTTGACGGTAAATTGAGTTCGTGGTTCAGAGTAGTTTCAGGGGTAAGACAAGGCTGCAATCTGTCTCCAATGTGGTTCATATTATTTATGGATCATATGTTGAAAGCAATAGACTGGCTGGGTGAGATTAAGATATGTGAACACAAAATAAGCAGTCTTGCATATGAGGATGACGTAGTTGTGATGGCAGATTCGATTGAAAGTTTGCAAAGTAATATTTCAGAGCTAGATCAGAAATGTAAGGACTATGGTATGAAGATTAGCATCTCCAAAACGAAAGTAATGTCAGTGGGAAAGAAATATAAACTGGTTGAGTGTCAAATAGGAGGAACAAAGTTAGAACATGTGGACGGTTTCAAGTACTTAGGATGCATATTCTCACAGGATGGCAACATAGTGAAAGAACTGGAAGCGAGGTGTAGCAAAGCTAATGCAGTGAGCGCTCAGCTACGATCTACTCTCTTCTGCAAGAAGGAAGTCAGTACCAAGACTAAGTTATCTGTGCACCGTTCAATCTTTCGACCAACTTTGTTGTATGGGAGCGAAAGCTGGGTGGATTCAGGTTACCTTATCAACAAGGTTGAGGTTACGGATATGAAAGTAACTAGGACGATTGCAGGTACTAGTAGATGGGAACAATGGCAGGAAGGTGTCCACAATGAGGAAGTCAAAGAGAAACTGGGAATGAACTCTATAGTCAGGGCGAACAGGCTTAGATGGTGGGGTCATGTTACACGCATGGGAGAAGCAAGGTTACCCAAGAGACTCATGGATTCAGCAGTAGAGAGTAGGAGGAGTCGGGGCAGACCAAGGAGACAGTACCTGGAATCGGTTAAGAATGATTTTGAAGTAATAGGCTTAACATCAGAAGAGGCACCAATGTTAGCAGTGAATAGGAGATCATGGAGGAATTGTATAAGGGGGGCTATGCTCCAGACTGAACTCTGAAAGGCATAATCAGTCTTAAATGATGATGATGATGATAATGATGACCTTAAGTTGCCTTTAGCCACTCAGGTATTAGGAGGAATCTGCAGGTCACAAATACTATCTTTCAGTAGTTTTACGATTCCAGGAAACGTTGATACTAATAAATAACTGAATATTTTCGACATAACTGAAGATGTACGATCTTATGCGGAGTATACTTATCGAATGCTCGAATTACACACTGTCTGTCATAGTCGGCGGTTACCTACAGGATGCCTTTCGATATAGTCATGCGGTAAACCATGCTCTCGTACCGCTAAGTGTTAGCTTATAACCATTGCGAACAAGTTCATTTTCCGGTGTTTCTTAAATAAACCCATAATAATGGCATCATGCGTAAAAAGTATTTGCCCAAATAAAGTTCTTCCCGCTTTATTATGTAAAACACAGACAGTAGTATTTCACTTTCAGAATCACACGGTGCTGCTACGGCTCTGCAATAGGCCAGAAAACTACGAGAGCAGCTCCACATAACAGCTAGAAAGAATTCCTACGCGGTGGCTCACTGAGTCACTTCAAGGACGGACTGGCTTAATTATCGCAAAACTTGGGTGAGAATGCGTAGACAGTTATACTGTACGTCCTTATATCATCATCTGCGGATTCACCGGCTAAACTGAGACATTTCTTGAGGTTTAGAACAGGTGGAGTGGGGAGGGTGGGGGATGGAGATTTCTTGCACACTTCACTACTTATTTCCTCGGCAGTTTCATCTTTGGGTGTTATGAAATTCATGATCTTTCATGTAGTTCCCCTTTTTAATTCATATCGAATAATAAATACGAATTCATAAAAGGCTATGTAGTCTGTCGTTTCAACACCTCCAATTGGGATGTAAACCATTTGCGAAGTTTCTCTACAAACCAACTCACGGCAAACAGTATAAATAGAGCCTAGGAGCTTTTTCTGAATTGCTTTAAAAAGCCACAGAATTATATGATTATTAATGTTTTCAATATGTTCCTTCAACGTGGATCCAGTTCTACCATTAGATTGACCTAACCCCGAAAATACCACAATTCTCTGAAGTGTTAGTGCAAGTTCGCCTGCAACTTGACACACTTGATCGACTTGCTAAGTATGTAACCATTCTTAGTAACACCTTCATTAAACTTCTTTATACTTATTCTGTAAGCTGCATCCAGCTGACGCCTTTCATCGACTTAATGAAGCACAGAAAACTCGATGTTAATGCTTGTGTGTAGTTCATTCAATTTATGTTTTTTAACTTTATCATTTGAGTGTTTAGTGCCCGTTACCCCGTCTGTGGTCCAAGCACGTTCTGCAACACTCATTATGGGACACGTGTAACAGCAGAAAGCATTTCCTATTTCACATCCATACAGCCACAACGTATGTTTATAAAAATAAGGAGTAAATTTTCTGATAAAACTACTTTTGATATACCATGTATTTTGAGTCTCTACAACGTTTAAATCAGGGTCTTGGCGGTCCTAATCTTTTCAGTTCAAACTTTCTCTGGCAAGTAAGACTTTTACAGGCAAAAGTTAAAATACTGTGTGTCCTATTTACACCACTCATTTTCAGTAGGAAACTAGCACGTCAGTTAGTCATTAGATCTCAATTTCAATCAATCTGATTCACAATGAAATAACAAAACTGCTACCACAGACGTGGCACTACTTGTTAACTTCGACCGCTTTGTGCGGGCGCCGTTCAAACCAGCCTTACACAACGTAATGCCCTCATCCAACTCCCAATAACTCCACTCTTCCGCACACAACTATTGCTTGCCTTTAAACCGCCGGGACGGTTCGCCATTCCAAAGACTCTGTCATTCGTTAACAGAAGCTTGTCATCTACCAATAAGATTGATCATTCTCGTACACGGGCTGGTGGTATATGAAAATTAAAAGAGTCGATTTTTGATACATTATTAGCGCATATTGCAACTTTTCACATGATACATATTACTGCGAGTCCTCCAGGAATTGCCGCCACTGATTGGAATCATCCAAAACTGATTTCTGGTAGTCCTAGACAACCTAACAACCTGCTAGAGGTTTTCGTACGTATTAAGGTTATTACAATTTATTTTCTGCATTAGGGAGTACATCACAACGTCGGAATGAAATGTGGCAGGGAAATTGGTGAATGGGGTTTTATTACTAGGGCAACCATATTATTATAATTCTTACAAAAGTTACGGATCCACCGTCATGAAAACATGGGAACTATTCTCATGGAACACTTTCCCTGTGGACGAAAACATCTTTATTTCGAAATTTGGAGTTGTCGGTGATGTCGAACATTGTTGTCTGAAATGAGTTTCATCTTATTCCAAACCGGTGTCATTCGCTTCGGCTGACCGTGTAATTCACTTCGGTGCTCGACGGTCTGCGTCTTCTCCATTAATATTCTTATTATCACCATTACTGTTAATAGTCTTTTACGCATGAATTTACGGACTACGATTATTTCAGCACTTGCTCCTCTCCTTTCTTTCTTCATTTCCCGATGTTCCTGTCTTTTTTCTTCCGTTCATGTTTCTCCATTCATCTTCTTGAGTTTTTCATGAAAACTTTTGGAGTTCCGCAATTGATTTCTGAGCGACATTAGTTCCCCAATACGCCCAATACGTTATGGAGAAATTTGGAGTTCATCCATATCCGTTCCAATGTTTTTTGCACCATCTTCGATACTTTTTTAATTTACTGAAGTCAGTGAATGTACTTGAGGACAATATTATGGAAATGGAAGAGGATGTAGAGGAAGATGAAATGGGAGATGCGATACTGCGTGAAGAGTTTGACAGAGCACTGAAAGCCCTGAGTCGAAACAAGGCCCCCGGAGTAGACAACATTCCATTGGAACTACTGACGGCCTTGGGAGAGCCAGTCCTGACAAAACTCTACCATCTGGTGAGCAAGATGTATGAAACAGGCGAAATGCCCTCAGACTTCAAGAAGAATATAATAATTCCAATCCCAAAGAAAGCAGGTGTTGACAGATGTGAGAATTACCGAACAATCAGTTTAATAAGCCACAGCTGCAAAATACTAACACGAATTCTTTACAGACGAATGGAAAAACTAGTAGAAGCCGACCTCGGGGAAGATCAGTTTGGATTCCGTAGAAATACTGGAACACGTGAGGCAATACTGACCTTACGACTTATCTTAGAAGCTAGTTTAAGGAAAGGCAAACCTACGTTTCTAGCATTTGTAGACTTAGAGAAAGCTTTTGACAATATTGACTGGAATACTCTCTTTCAAATTCTAAAGGTGGCAGGGGTAAAATACAAGGAGCGAAAGGCTATTTACAATTTGTACAGAAACCAGATGGCAGTTATAAGAGTCGAGGGACATGAAAGGGAAGCAGTGGTTGGGAAGGGAGTAAGACAGGGTTGTAGCCTCCCCCCGATGTTATTCAATCTGTATATTGAGCAAGCAGTAAAGGAAACAAAAGATAAATTTGGAGTAGGTATTAAAATCCATGGCGAAGAAATAAAAACTTTGAGGTTCGCCGATGACATTGTAATTCTGTCGGAGACAGCAAAGGACTTGGAAGAGCAGTTGAACGGAATGGATGGTGTCTTGAAGGGAGGATATAAGATGAACATCAACAAAAGCAAAACGAGGATAATGGAATGTAGTCGAATTAAGTCGGGTGATGCAGAGGGAATTAGATTAGGAAATGAGACACTTAAATTAGTAAAGGAGTTTTGCTATTTGGGGAGCAAAATAACTGATGATGGTCGAAGTAGAGAGGATATAAAATGTAGACTGGCAATGGCAAGGAAAGCGTTTCTGAAGAAGAGAAATTTGTTAACATCGAATATAGATTTAAGTGTCAGAAAGTCGTTTCTGAAAGTATTTGTATGGAGTGTAGCTATGTATGGAAGTGAAACATGGACGGTAAATAGTTTGGACAAGAAGAGAATAGAAGCTTTCGAAATGTGGTGCTACAGAAGAATGCTGAAGATTAGATGGGTAGATCACATAACTAATGAGGAGGTACTGAATAGGATTGGGGAGAAGAGGAGTTTGTGGCACAACTTGACCAGAAGAAGGGATCGGTTGGTAGGACATATTCTGAGGCATCAAGGGATCACCAATTTAGTATTGGAGGGCAGCGTGGAGGGTAAAAATCGTAGGGGGAGACCAAGAGATGAATACACTAAGCAGATTCAGAAAGATGTAGGTTGCAGTAGGTACTGGGAGATAAAGAGGCTTGCACAGGATAGAGTAGCATGGAGAGCTGCATCAAACCAGTCTCAGGACTGAAGACCACAACAACAACAACAACAAGTCAGTGAATAGTCTTTTTGTCAGTCTGTTGGGATTCATGCTGTTTTTGTTGCCGTAGAAAACTATTCCTCTTTTCCTAATCATGACTGTAATTTTTTCCAACATGTATGTAACATTAACTATTAAGAAGACTTCTGTATTGTCACCGCTCTTTAACTGACCCCAAAATTTTCTTTATTATTTCTCTTTCTGTGGTTTCCAGCGCTTCCACGCTCGCCTTTTTGTTCAGAGGTAAACATTCTGCTGTCTAAAGTGCTTCTATGTGAATCACTTTAGGGTAGTGTTTGTGTTCGACATTGCTGGATATTGATTTCTTATTGCAGAAGTCCTTGGTTATGTAGTATGTTTACACTTTACTACCTCTTGCTTTAATAGTAACAAATTGTCATTATTATTGTTTTGTGTGTATGTGTGTGTGTGTGTGTGTGTGTGTGTGTGTGTGTGTATTCGGAGCTTATGGGCACTCAATGACGAGGTTATTAGCGCTTGTTACTGCTGTTGTACCAGAATCACTTTAATGTGATCATTTATTCCCAAAGGCGAGTGTCTCACGTAGTATATAACGAAACTACAGGGTACATTACGTTTGATATTTGAACTGGCTCTTGATTGTGTCATTTCAAGTTATTAATCTTCCTCATTGCAGCTCAACAATGTCAATACATTTTCAGTTTTTAGTGTAATGTGGCACAGAATAAGAAGTACGTTATTTAAACACTAATTAGTGGAAGAAGTAACGTGTTCAAGCGCCATCAGAAGTGAACATCGTCAACTCCCACTATTTACGCGTTTGACAGCCACTTTCCTGGACAATCATCTGACCAAATCATAGCAAAGACACCTACTACTACGTCTGTTCACACATTCTGTAAGAGTGCAATTTTTAGCACAGTTTTCTTTTCTTTACACAATGCTCCATATGTTAACAATTCCTGTCAATTCAAACACAAAAGCTCTGACGGAGTTGATCAGTTACGTTCATTATTTTTACTTCACCAATACGTAAATGCCATTAGCATACCACAAAGTTTTTAATTTTAGTTCTTGAAATATCATAAATAGACTTTCGCTTGGTAATCGACGTCTTTGTATGATTCACTGTATTCCAGTATTGACAAGCGACATGTTAGCATATATCCTGTCGTTGTTTGCATAATCTCGCTATTCTCTTTTAATCCAGCTTGAAATACTACATGACTGAGCCGGCTGTCACATGGATCTGTCAGCCATACGGAGGTCCCAATTTCATCCTGCGTGATCTCCAGGATTTATCTTTTGTACAGGGTATTGGATTATTTCAGTTGAGAGGACTAGGGACGCTATCCGAAAGAAAAGTATTCTCGCAATCAAACATCAATGTATGGTAGAAACTTCTGTATATTCTATATGTATGAATGGCACTACCACACAATGGCGTTTTAGCTGGAAATGTGAGCAATTTCCGATTAGGACATCAGTGACACATACGACAATACGCTAACAAAGGCTAAACCTCATAACAGCGTTTTTTAGGCAGTGTCTTGTCAGAAGAGACGTCGTTTTCCTGTCATGAGTGAATGCGAGGCTATACCAGCGTCTCGTTTCTCTGGTGTAGAGATAGCTGGAAAACACTAACCGAATTCACAGTAACGATTCTGAAGGTCGGTACCGTTTGAGCCAGGGTCATCAAGTACATGCCTGTGCCACTGAATCAGTTCCACCAAATCTGACCAATGAGTCAGGACACCTCTCGAATGCATCCTTTGCTTCATTAAGAATTTGTACGAGGCCCATTCGGTCCGATCTGTCGCAAAATGGAAACCATTGTGAAAATCAAAAAAGTTTTATATGATACAGTTAGCTGCACCTTCGAACTATTTGTCTACATAGTCGCCACTCGGATTTAGACATTCGTCGTATCGTTGTACCAACTTCCTAATACCATCGAAATAGAAGGCCTGTGCTTCCTGTCAATTCCCTGCGCTAGTCTACCACTCGCTGTCTGTGCCACAACATTTTCTTCGTAGTCAGCGATTCATGTGGGTAGAGATGAAATTCAGAGAGAGTGGGTTACGGACTCTGTTGGGGGTGATAAATAATTTTCCATCGAAAACGCTGCAGGAGCATCTTCATTGCCCCTGCAGAGTGCGGTCGAGAATTGTCATTCAGAAGGAAATGCATGACAGCTGTGTTATGTGGGCTGCATCACATCAGGCGAAATCTCACGCCAGGCCGTCATACTTGGCGGGAAGCGCTACTGTTCTAAGCATATTTATGTGCTCACTGTGTGCTCAGAACTGAAAATAGCGACGTGACGTGATCAACGGGTATACTAGAGGCACTGCCCAACGCATCTGTGCAAAGCTTCATTGAATTTTTACTGTGGTTTCCATTTAGTACCCCATAGGACCTTACTTTATGGATAGCCCTAGTACATTCATTTGCTGCGTTTCCGCAGAACGTGCAGTCATGCAGTTTCTACCGTCACTGTAGATTATTTTCAGTTAAACACAGATTATTAATGTGCAGCACTATAACTCATTTTTTACAGCACAAAGTTTGTCAACATTTGAAACTTGGAGACGAAAGACTGACAGTAACATTTTAATTTCACAGCAACATTAAGCATCAGACACACCTCAATCAGACTCGTACATGAGATGGATAAAAAAAATGGAAACACCAGTAACACAAAAAATTACCTTTTCTAATTCGATGTAGTCATTCAAAACTGCTTCTAATTGTCCCAGAATGGATACCATTCCTCCTGAAAAACAGGTTAAGGTAATGAAGATGAAGGTGAAGATGGAGGTGCCTAGCGTTCACTCACCCTTCCTCCAAAGGCTCAATAATATTGCGGTCATGTGACTGCGATGGTCAGGGTAGAGGTGACAGTTTATCCTTACCCTCATAAAACCAATCTTGGATGATGCTAGCTGTGTGTGTAGGTAGGCCGTTTAGGTTCTTATATTGCTAACGCCACCGCCACCTAGCGCTCTGTATGAAAATCACTGGCTGTGCTGTGTGCAGTCTGTGGCTGGGTGGCATTGTTGGAATTTGCTATTGTAGTGTTGGGCAGTTGGCTGTTAACAGCGCGTAGCGTTGCGCAGTTGGAGGTGAGCCGCCAGCAGTGGTGGACGTGGGGAGTGAGACGGCGGAGTTTTGAGAGATGATGATCTGGACAGAGACAGTAAATTTGTAATATTGGATATCATGGACTGATATAGATATTATGACTTTTGAACACTATTAAGGTAAATACATTGTTTGTTCTCTATCAAAATCTTTCATTTGCTAACTATGCCTATTAGTAGTTAGTGCCTTCAGTAGTTTGAATCTTTTATTTAGCTGGCAGTATTGGCGCTCGCTGTATTGCAGTAGTTTGAGTAACGAAGATTTTTGTGAGGTAAGTGATTTGTGAAAGGTATAGGTTATTGTTAGTCAGGGCCATAATTTTGTAGGGATTATTAAAAGTCAGATTGTGTTGCGCTAAAAATATTGTGTGTCAGTTTAGTGTTGATCAGAATAGGGAAAGAGCGAAATGTCTGAGTACGTTCAGTTCTACTCAGCTGTTTGAAAATCAAATAATGTAAGAGGTTTATTAGCACAGTAATTCATTAATTTTCTAAGGGTACATTTCATGTGAACAAGGGTTCCGTGGTCTTGGAACACAGCAACACCATTTCAGAACAAACATTGTACCATGGGATGGAGCTGATCGGCCAAAATGGTCTCATAATCCATCCCTGTAATGCAACCTTGCAGGGTAAGCATACAGACCATGCAGCACAATGAGATGTCTGCTCAAACCATTGCCGAGTTCCCGACATGTTTCGCTCTCGAGGTGTAAATTCGGTCAGAAGTTTGAAACAGTGTGAAATAAGACCCAGCCGACCAAATGACTTTTTTTTCATTTTTCCATAGTTAAGGTTTTATGGTGTGGACACCACATTTTCCTGTTATGGGCAATTGTATCAAGGATGAGTGGTTTTGGAATTACAGCTCGACCTGTAATTCCCTGCTTTCAGAACTGTCTTTGTGCTGACAGGGTTTGCATGGGCGAAGTTTAGTTTTGCAGTAGCTTTCGCAGCTGTCGTTCTCTTATTTTTCACCACTGTCCTCTTCAATGCTCTTCTGCCAGAAACACTCAGCACACAATTTGGTCCGCGTTGCAGCTAGGGGATATGTTTTACAGCTTTTCCTCTATGAATATAAGCCTTCGAAACTCTGCTTTTTGAAATACCAAACATTTCGACTACCACGGCGAAGAAGGCATCCACCATACGAAGATAATTTGTGCACGTTCGATTTCACTTACCTTAGACATAATGCACTTGCAACTACGCAGAAGACCACGGCTGACACTTCCCGTATACTGACGATACTGCGCAAACATAATAGCGAAATATGCAGGCTTGGACAGCATACGGGTATATGTTCAAGCAAACATTTGTCGTGGTGTTTCTATATTTTAGTCCAGCCCCTGTGTGTGTATCAATAACTTGTTTATGTGGCATAATGGAAGCAGATATTTAACTTTTTCTAGCACTAAAACATGCTTAGATACGATGTAGCGTAGGGATCTACATAATGACAAAGGATGAGAACAGGAAAGAAACTCGGATTTGGAATATTACGTGTAACGCCTGTCCACATTCTGAAATTGATTTTTTTTTTAATTTTGTGTGCTTTGTTCCGTAGGACAGATTCAAGGAGCAGGTATCCGTGGTCTTGGAACGTGTCAGCATATGAAATCGTAACAGAAGAGTTATAGTGGATAAAATGATTCATATATGTTTAATTTTATTCACTATAACTCTTATGATATATATGAATCCTTTCAGAATCTGAAAGAGAGTATTCCAGTCAACATTGTCAAAAGCTTTCTCTAAGTCTACAAATGCTAGAAATGTAGGTTTGCCTTTCCTTAATCTAGCTTCTAAGATACGTTGTAGGGTTAGTATTGCCTCACGTGTTCCAATATTTCTACGGTATCCAACTGATCTTCCCCAAGGGCATCTTCTACCAGTTTTTCCATTCATTTGCAAATAATTTGTGTTAGTATTTTGCAGCAGTAACTTTTAAACTGATAGTTCGGTAATTTTTACATCTGTTAACAACTGCTTTCTTTGGGATTGGAATTGTTATATTTTTCTTGAAGTCTGAGGGTATTTCGCCTGTCTCATACTTCTTGCCCACCAGATGGTAGAGTTTTGTCAGGACTGGCTCTCCCAAGGCTGTCAGTAGTTCTAATGGAATGTTGTCTAATAGCTGGGCCTTGTTTCGACTTAGGTCTTTCAGAGCTCTGTGAAACTCTTCACGCAGTATCATATCTCCCATTTGATCGTCATCTACATCCTCTTCCGTTTCCACAATATTGTCCTCAAGTACATCGCCCTTGTAAAGACCATCTATATACTCCTTCCACGTTTCTGCTTTCCCTTCTTTCTTTAGAACTGGGTTTCCATGTACAGAAACCAGAAAGCAGTTATGAATCGAGGGGCACGAAAGGGACGCAGTGGTTGGGAAGGGAGTGAGACAGGGTTGTATCCTCTTCCCCATGTTATTCAATCTGTATATTGGGCAATCAGTGAGGGAAACAAAATAAAAATTCTGAGTAGGTATCAAAATCCATGGAGAAGAAATAAAAAATTTTAGGTTCGCCGATGACATTGTAATTCCGTCAGAGACAGCAAAGGACTTGGAAGAGCAGTTGAACAGAATGGATAGTGCCTTGAATGGAGGATATAAGATGAACATCAACAAAAGCAAAACGAAGACAATGGAATGTAGTCGAATTAAGTCATGGGATGCTGAGGGAATTAGATTAAGAAATAAGACACTTTAAGCAGTAAAGGAGTTTTGCTATTTGGGGAGCAAAATAACTGATGACGGTCGAAGTAGAGATGATATAAAATGTAGACTGGCAATAGCAAGGAAAGCGTTTCTGAAAAAGAAAAATTTGTTAACATCGAGTATAGATTTAAGAGTCAGGAAGTCTTTTCTGAAAGTATTTGTATGGAGTGTAGCCAGGTATGGAAGTGAAATATGGACGATAAATAGTTGAGACAAGAAGAGAATAGAAGCTTTCGAAATGTGGTGCTGCAGAAGAATGCTGAAGATTAGATGGGTAGATCACGTAACTAATGAGGAGGTACTGAATAGGACCGGGGAGAAGAGAAGTTTGTGGCTCAACTTGTCTAGAAGAAGGGATCGGTTGGTAGGACATGTTCTGAGGCATCAAGGGATCACCAATTTAGTATTGGAGGGCAGCGTGAAGGGTAAAAATCGTAGAGGGAGACCAAGAGGTGAATACACTAAGCAGATTCAGAAGAATGTAGGTTGCAGTAGGTACTGGGAGATGAAGAAGCTTGCACAGGATAGATTAGCATGGAGAGCTGCATCTAACCAGTCTCAGGACTGAAGACCACAACTACAACAACAACATGAATCCCTTGCAGATGAAAAGCCATAAGTATCAATAAACATAATCAACAATGTAAGACAGAATTAACTTATCTTTGCCAAGAGTTCGTCGACAGAATAGAAGGCTTGGACTATGCAGAAAATCTTGTCTTGACTTGAAACTGCTAAGAATTTTGAACGCTTCTGGCAGCTTTGTGAAAATGGATTCAACAGAATACTGCCCGCCTGTCTGCCCTTAAGTCAAGGGGTGTATTACAAATGCAGATTGGATTTCTGGCTTGTATGAACTGAGTGAAAGCTGCTACCGCTTGGTAATAAGTTTGTAATGTTAACAACAAATGACTTTAACGAAAATACCCATTGAGAGGCCAGTGTCAGAAATCCCAGACTACTGAACAGAAGTAGACGGGAGGTTTTTGAACGTACGCCGCATTTTTCTCGATCCGCCCGTTTCTCAGCCAAAAATACCCTTTCTGAATCAGAAGAGTTATCCGACAAAATAACGCCGTATGTCATAATCAAATGAAAATATGCAAAGTAGACTACTTCTTGTGATGAACTATCTGTTATTTCAGATGCTGTTCGAATGGTTAATAAAGCACCGTTTGGTTTTTGAACAAGTTCCTGCACATGGTCTTTCCACGACAGCTTGTTGTATATCTGAACGCCTAGGAATTTCAGATTGAACAGTCTCTCTAATCACATGCCCATTCCGTGCTATCAAATGCTAGTTTTTGTTGATCTGTGTGTTATAAACTGTAAAAACTGAGTCTTACGGTGATTTAGCATCAATTTATCTTCTACAAGTTCTTACTGTGATTTAGCATCAATTCATTTTCCTCAGACCTTTAACTTATGTCTTGAACTGAATTCTTTGAAATCTCTTGTTGTCTGTTATTAAATTGAAAGGAGAATCAGTTGTGAGCTAGCCCCCTTATTCCATAATGGTCCAACTTCTGCAGTTTGCGATTCATGCAGTCAAATGTCTTACTTAAATCAAAACAGATGTTTAGTGTTCGCAGTCTTTTATCTAATCCGTCCACAACCTCAGAGAGAAAGAGAATATATTTTGAGTTGCTAAACCACTTCTAAAACCAACTGTACATTTGACAGCAAATTATGTGAATGGAAATGATCAATTACCCTAATATATATGACTACAGCAAACATCAAAGCCATAGAAGTAGGTCTAAAATTGTCTAGATTATACCTTTCTCCTTTTTTATAACGTCACTTAACTACTGTGCACTTAAATTGGTCAGGCAATTGACCATTCCGAAAGGAAGTTACAGATAGGGCTAATACATACGACGAGCAGTTCTTTTCTGCTAGATACCGTACCACGTCATATCCTTGAGATTCCTTAGTCTTTAGTGATTTAACTATTAACGCAATTTCCACTAGTCAGTAACGTGGATGAGGAAGTCAAAAGTCCTGCAAAGCTATTTTTTAGAATAATTATGTGATTTTCTGTGATACCTAAGCTTCTATTTACACTGAAGAGACTGGTACAGGAATACGTATTCAAATACAGAGATAATTAACAGACAGAATCCGGCGCTGCGGTCGGCAACACCTACATATGACAACAAGTGTCTGGCGCTGTTGTTAGATCGGTTACTGCTGCCACAAAGACAGGTTATCAAGATTAAAGTGAGTTTGAACGTGGTGTTATAGTTGGCGCACGAGCGATGGAACACAGCATCTCCGAGGCAGCGATGTAATGGGGATTTTCTCGTACAACCATTTCGCGAGTGTACCGTTAATATCAGGAATCCGGTAAAATATCAAGTCTCCGAAATCACTGCAGCCGGTAAAAGATCCTGCAAGAATGGGGCCAACGACGACTGAAGATAATCGTTCAACGCGACAAAAGACCAAGCCTTCCGCAGTTTGCAACAGACTTCAGTGCTTGGCAGTCGAGTGTCAGCGTGCGAACCATTCAACAAAACGTCATCGACAGGAGATTTTGGAACTGCACCCTCCATGATTGCGCCACTCAAAGCTTTACACCGAAATTGGAGTATTGGTCACTGAAAACTTGGTGCTTGATCGGACAAGCCTCGTTTCAAATTGTATCGAGAGGATCGACGTATCCAGGTATGGAGAGAACCTAATGAAATCATGGACCCTGCATGTCAGCAGGGGGCTGTTCGACCTGGTGGAGGTGTGGGATGTGTGCAGCTGGAGGGATATGGGCCCCCTGATGCGTCCACATATGACGCCGACTGTTGAAACGACGTAAGCATCCTGTCTGATCACCTGCATCCATTTCTGTCCATTGTGCGTTCCGACAGACTTGGGCAATTCCAGCAGGACAATGCGACGTCCCACACGTCCAGAATTGCTAAACACTGGCTCCAAGAACATTCTTCAGTGCTTAAATAATACTGCTGGGCACGAAACTACCCAAACAAGAACATTATTGAGCATATCAAGGACGCGTTGCAACGTGCTGTTCAGAAGAGATTTCCAACCCCTCGTACTCTTACGGATTTATGGACCGCCATTCTGGATTCATGGAGTTAATTCCCTCCGGCAGTACTTCAGACGTTATTCGAGCTCAGGCCACGTCGTGTTACGGCACTTCTGTGTGTTCGCCGGGACCCTACACGATATTAGGCAAGTGTACCAGTTTCTTTGGTTCCTCAGTGTAGTTCACTTGCTATATTCCGAAAGTGATTATTAAATATTGTACATATATCCGAGCCGTGCGATCTGCGGCGTCTTGTCACGGTTCGTGCGGCTCCCCCCCCCCCTCCCCACCCTCCCCCTCTCACAGGTTCGAGTTATCCCTCGGGCATGGGTGTGTGTATTGTCCTTAGCGTAAGTTATTTTAAGTCAGTTTAATTAGTGCGTAAGCCTAAGGACCGATGACTTCAGCAGTTTGGTCCCATCTATCCGACTTATAAGTACCTCAAACATTTCTTCTACGCAATGACTTTGTGTCCTCAACCTTGTGATGCTGACAAGACACTTTCTCCAGAACTGAACGTTAGCTATCCTATTTGTGTACAACATACTTTTTGTCTTCCTAATAACATTTTAAAAACTTTACAATACTATATGTGATGCGCTGCTGCAACGCCATTGTGACTGCTTCTTAAGTTTTGATGTACTCCCACTTTGTTCTGCATGATATTTTATTACCCTAGTCAACTACCCTGGCTACCTATTACTGTTAATGTCCTAATTCGAGGCCTCTTTCAAAGGGAATGGGAAATGTCTTGAGCAAAGCATTGTATTTATCACATTGGTTATCTGCACTACAAACATCCTGTCCCTCTTGTTCTTTAATGACCTTTAAGAAGGTCTCTATTGCAACTGGATTGGCTTTTATAAATGGTTTATAATTATATTCAACATGTGATTGACCACAAAATCTCTTTAGTGTTAGAAGTTAGAGTTCGACAGAGCACTGAAAGACCTAAGTCGAAACAAGGCCCTGGGAGTAGACAACATTCCATTAGAACTACTGACGGCCTTAGGAGAGCCAGTCCTGACAAAACACCACCATCTGGTGAGCAAGATGTATGACACAGGCGAAATACCCTCAGACCTCAAGAAGAATATAATAATTCCAATCCCAAAGAAAGCAGGTGTTGACAGATGTGAAAATTACCGAACTATCAGTTTAATAAGTCACATCTGCAAAATACTAACACGAATTCTTTACAGACGAATGGAAAAACTGGTAGAAGCCGACCTCGGGGAAGATAAGTTTGGATTCCGTAGCAATACTGGAACACGTGAGGCAATACTGACCATACGACTTATCTTAGAAGAAAGATTAAGGAAAGGCAAACCTACGTTTCCAGCATTTGTAGACTTAGAGAAAGCTTTTGACAATGTTGACTGGAATACTCTCTTTCAAATTCTAAAGGTGGCAAGCGTAAAATACAGGGAGCGAAAGGCTATTTACAATTTGTACAGAAACCAGATGGCAGTTATAAGAGTCGAGGGGCTTGAAAGGGAAGCAATGGTCGGGAAGGGAATGAGACAGGGTTGTAGCCTCTCCCCAATGTTATTTAATCTGTATATTGAGCAAGCAGTAGAGGAAACAAAAGAAATATTCGGAATAGGTATTAAAATCTACGGAGAAAAAATAAAAACTTTGAGGTTCGCCGGTGACATTGTAATTCTGTCAGAGACAGCAAAGGACTTGGAAGAGCAGTTGAACGGAATGGACAGTGTCTTGAAAGGAGGATATAAGATGAACATCAACAAAAGCAAAACGAGTACAATGGAATGTAGTCGAATTAAGTCGGATGATGCTGAGGGCATTAGATTAGGAAATGAGACACTTAAAGTAGTAAAGGAGTTTTGCTATTTGGGGAGCAAAATAACTGATGATGGTCGAAGTAGGGAAGATATAAAATGTAGACTGGCAATGGCAAGGAAAGCGTTTCTGAAGAAGAGAAATTTGTTAACATAAAGTATAGATTTAAGTGTCAGGAAACCGTTTCTGAAAGTATTTGTATGGAGTGTAGCCATGTATGGAAGTGAAACATGGACGATGAATAGTTTGACAGGAAGAGAATAGAAGCTTTCGAAATGTAGTGCTACAGAAGAATGCTGAAGATTAGATGGGTAGATCACATAACTAATGAGGAGGTATTGAACAGAATTGGGGAGAAGAGAAGTGTGTAGCGCAACTTGACGAGAAGAAGGGACCGGTTATAGGACATGTTCTGAGGCATCAAGGGATCACAAATTTAGCATTGGTGGGCAGCGTGGAGAGTAAAAATCGTAGAAGGAGACCAAGAGATGAATTCACTAAGCAGATTCAGAAGGATGTAAGTTGCAGTAGGTACTGGGAGATGAAGAAACTTGCACAGGATAGGGTAGCATGGAGAGCTGCATCATACGAGTCTCAGGACTGAAGACCACAACAACAGCAACAACACAGTTGTGCATCATGATCTGAAAGACTATTCCCTTTTTGCTAACAGAATGCACCTCTAATAACGAAGAATGAACAAAAATGCTGCCTGTGGTTGAGCCACTGTTCGCCTGTACTCTCGTCGGATGATATGAATTAAGGAGATCTGCCAGCAGACTCTTTCTTGCAAACCCACTGACACAATTAATATTGAAGTCACCACATACAACACATCATTTGTACCTCCTATAAAGTGAACCATAAACCTTTTCTGGGTTTAGGAGGAATGTTCTGAAATCAGAGTTAGGGGACCTATAAATAACTACAATTATAAGTTTAGTTCCGCTAAACTATTTTTTTCATAATACTAGAGATACTTACAACGACTGCATTAGAAAACCGTCTGTTGGTTAAATGGACAAATAACACAACTTTCCATTTTGCAAGAACCAACTGTATATTGAAAAAAAAAATTCTTTTTTGAAGTGCCCAGCTTCAGACAGTTTCACTGCATTCTCTGAAAAGAGATATAGTCATTTAATGTCTTTAGCCTCTACTCATTACGAAGATACATGTTTTGAAAATTCATTTAAGTGACATTGAGGTCTAGTTTAGTGCTTTCGCCCATGTGCTTTCATTTGAATCTTGGTATGAAAATAAATAATATTATTGAGGAGGTGGATGGCCTCTGTAAACCAGAATGACATGCTGTTTGCGTTATATTTGTGGCGAGATAACTGGTCGTAGTTGAAAACACACATCAGCAAGATGGCTCTGAGCACTATGGGACTCAACTTCTGAGGTCATTAGTCCCCTAGAACTTAGAACTAGTTAAACCTAACTAACCTAAAGACATCACACACAGCCATGCCCGAGGCAGGATTCGAACCTGCGACCGTAGCGGTCACTCGGTTCCAGACTGCAGCGCCTAGAACCGCACGGCCACTTCGGCCGGCCATCAGCAAGACATGGCATTCTTCCTTAGCTATCGTTTTATAAATTCTGCGAGGATGTTTATTCATCAGAAATTAATTTCATTTTTAGCGACTACATTTCACAAAAATGGAACTGAAATTGAGCAGTGCGCTGAAAGTCTCCGTGGACGGGAAATGGAGTGTCGTTTTAATTATGCTCTTGTTCTTTCATTCTCTTACATCGAGCTGTACATTTAATCTTCACACGACCGTTATTCCACAGCATCCTGAAATTTGAGCTCCCTCGACATCACACAAGAAATTAAAGATCTGTGAGTTGCGAGAGGCGTCAGGAAACAAAACAACAAACTATGGTGACTGCTTCACTGACGGGACAATAACACACCTCCCCAGGGGGAGTGCTGGCGAAATGCTGTTTGGTTTGAATGTATTACTACGGAATTTATGAAAATTGTTCTGAATGCATAGTTTGAAGTAAAGGGCGCTTGATATAATAAAGATACAGAGACGAAAACGAAATGAGTGCGTTCATTTAAATGAAAGTATCTGTCTGCAAATTAATTGAAAAGAAATAAGTGTAAAAGGATAAAGCTTTTTAAGCTTTTACTCATTGCGACAGACGTATAATACAATGCCATATCACTGACTGAAACTGCATGCATTAAATATTGTATATTGTGCTCTTCTAGTCTGTGTACTCTTTCAAACGTTTTTCAGCTGCGGAGGGGAAGACTTCCGTATATAGGCGACGAGGTACGCTGCAGCATTGCCACACCGCAAAGGAGTCTTATACGAGGCATAAAATTTATGTAACTTTGAAGTAATAACAATAAAATATTCATTAAATTTATAACCAATGCTCATAGGTCGCTTCTAAAAGTCGCAAGGCGTTAGCTGAACATCTTTATTTCGTTACGCGCTTGGGGCGTTGCCCATCAGATGACCAAAATACCAGGTTAAAAAATAAATTCTGGGCGGAAACAGTGTCGTACGTAGAAATTCACACTAAGATAGTAGTGCCAAGTGATCAACATCAGCGTGTATTGATGTTGATGTTGACAACTTGGCACTAATATTTTATCGTTGTGGATTTTCACGTCTGACGTTGTTGGCGTCTAAAAATTTCTTAATCAGCTTTTGATCACCTGACGATGGGAAAGAAGTTCAACTAACATCTTTTCACTGTTCGTAGCGATCTATCACGATTAGTTGTAATTTTCATAACTATGAATATGGTCGCAAACCACATACAAGACTTCGTCGTAACTTTGTAAATGTCAAACTGTCAAGCTGTCCAACCAACAAGACAGCATATGTAAACAAACACGAATAGAACACACAAATTTATCATGACTCCCGTTTCAATACAGAACATATTTTTTCTTCTTCCGGGTGAATGCTTTGGCAGTAAGTTTACGATCATATCGTACCATTTCTATTCGTGGACTTAATATATTCTACTTTTTTCATGTGATCATTTGAGAATAACCCAATATGCTGAACGTAACTGTGAACCAATGAAATTAATGCAGCAAAAGTGAAAAATGTCACTTCTTTTAAACAATACATTGTTTTAAAGAAACCTTCAATCTTTATAAATAACTCATTTTTAACACTGTATAGCTGCAATACGTATTATGTATAATTTTAATGGTACGTAACATTATATTATATTACTAGAACTCGTTCCAGTTTAAATTTCTGCTTTTATAAGGACGTATCAACCGGTATTCCAATTAAAATTACTTGATTGTAGCCAGTTCATGCGTTGTAGCTTGTTTCATCCAATGAGAACGTTCAACTTCACGCCCGAAGCATTCGCCGTAGCCGGGCTGCCACAAAAGCTGGTCTCTTCACTTCCAGTTCCTTGTCCGGCTCTCTAGATGTGTTCGGGTACCGAATCATTGGTCTGGTCCTTCCACATTTCGTCACACATGATAACCACACAAAAAAAACACACACACAACGATGCTAACGAGATACACACGTTTCAAACATAGCACAAAACAAACACCAATGGATCCTTCCGCAAAAGACGTGATTCAGCATCACATATACAGTTACAGGCTTAAGTTGGAAATCTTTGCACTACACTGCGTAATGCCGAATTTTAGACGTGGAGGTTGCGTGGCAGCTTGTGTGGTCAGTACGACTGGAACACCAGAGTCATAAATACAAAAACCTCACGCAGTGTAGTGGCATAGCGCAGTGTAGAAAGCAGATCGTGAAGATCGAATCTCGTCTAATGTGCTACATTTTTTATTTCTGAATCTAATCAGAAGACTCTAATTATTATTTTTATTCCATTAAATAGTTTAGTTGTATTTTTCTTTCTAAGACTTCGTTGTGCCATTCCCATCATCGTATTTACTTTTTTTTAGTAGCTTTGATTTTCCTTCCTATCATTCTATTTTCATTCGGATTCTGCCTGTGCCATCTGTAATGTGCACTTAATTGGCAGCCAGGGCTTGTCATCGGTTGGTAACGCGGCTGCTTTTGTGGCTAGTGTGACGATAGTTTCAGGTAACCAATGACAGCGAGAAATTTTTCTCTCTTGAGTTTGCTCATAGAGATTAGCTCTACTCTCCGCGAACAAAGCGATCGAGATTTTAGTTCTGCTGTAGGTTGTTAATTGCCGTTTCGTTGGAAACTCTGCACAAAATATGGTTGTGGTCAGGTTGTGGTACGAATGTAAATTCAGTGCTGCAAAACACGTCGTCTGCTGTAGTTCAGTCATTGGTCATTTAAAATCAGCTGTCGACAGAGAATCTCACATTTCTGTCATACCTCGCGGCACCCACTTCCAACATGCTCCACGTTACACATCAGCAACATTTGTAATGTTACCCTTCGTGTTTGTGTGTCGTCTATACTCGAGCATTAGTCGACAACCAGTGTGGCAAGTGAGATACGTCAATTGTCAAGTAATTTTAATCAGACTATAATTCCTGTCCACCAACAGGCAGACCAATGAAATTTTTCAGGGTTTCCGCTCGCTGACAGTGGAGGTCATCCAGGTATCGACTCATTTTTGCAGATCTAAACCCTGATAGGGCTGATTTTCGTCTCACTCCTCATCATTCTACATCTTGGCTCCTTTGCTGAAAATTCCTCTTTATAAACTGCAAATCATCTACTCTCTTTCATCAAATCTAACACACACACACACACACACACACACACACACACACACACACATATATATATATATATATATATATATATATATATATATATATATATATATGGGTGCAAAAAATGTATCCACTGTTTAAAAGTCCATAACTTGCAATCTAATTGACGGAGTTGTCTCATTTTTGGTGAAAGTGTAGCTTAAAGTCCAACTTAATGATACACTGCAGGTGTTCTAAATGGTCACCATTAACATCCACACACAAACGATGCCGCCGAACTGCAGCACCAACTACTGACTCCAACGTGTTCAAATGGATATTTGCACATGAATTTACGATGGATTCTCGAAGTTCATCCAATGTGCGTGGTTTTTGTCGATAAACGACGTCCTTTAGTGTTCCCCACAGGTAAAAGTCCCCACGAGTTAGGTCAGGGGAACGTGGTTGATATTCAACACCACCTCTACGGCCTATCCATCTTCGTGGTAGATTTTCGTCGAGATACGCCCTAACACGATTTTGGTAGTGGGCTGGGGCACCATCTTGTTGAAAGTAAACTCTTCCGTCTCCTTAGAAGTCTCAGATGGCACGTAAAATGGATGTCTGAAGCTTCTGAAGGTACACCTCACCGGTAACTGTGCCGTCAAAGAAGAATGGCCCAATCAAGCCCCGGTAAGGCAACCCACACCACACATTTACTCCTGACAAATTCACGGCTTTCTCTACATGGACGTTCGGATTTTCGGCGGCCCAGTATATGCAATTGTGGCTATTTACTGTACCACTGAGTTTGAACTGTGCCTCATAAGACCACACAATCACCTCTGTAAACTCTTCATCGTTGCGCACCAAGTTAGTAAACCACTCGCAGTACTCCATTCTACGATCTGGGTCGTTCTCGTTCATTGCGTGTAGCAATCGTGGGATGTAGCACTTCCATTTACTGTCTTCAAAATTCGCCGAACACTTGAGCGACTCACTCCAGTTTCACGGGCACACTGTCTCACAGACTTCTGTGGTGAGCGAGTGAATTGTTGTGACACACGACAGGAGTTAGCTGCACTTGTTACTGTTACAGGTCGTCCAGATTGTTGTTTGTGTACATCTTTAACACAGCCTTCGGCTTCAAATTTGTCTCAAATGCGACGAACTGTTAAACGTGTCGGTGGCTCAGTTTGATACTCATTTCGCCATTACCGTTGAACTTCATTCATGTTTACGTACTTAACACTGACTATCTGGCGATTGTCATCTGACAAAACAAAACAACGCTTGTGTGGCGATTGCCGGAACTATAAACTATTACACTACCAAAGATGAGACAACTCCGTCAATTAGTTTGCCAGTTATGGACTTTTAAACAGTGGATACATTGTTTGGAGCCCTATATATATAATAGAAACAACGGGTCTGCAAAAAATCTCTTTTGAAGATACTGCGAGCGTCTGGTTAAGGGACGCCACTGAATTTAGTAAGAATTAAACTTAACATAAAGGTATCTGAAATTAAACTTTTCAGTTGAGAACACATGTAATTTCGCTTGGATTTCACCAATATTTCAGATGATGTAAGAAATCGGACGCACAATTATGGTCCGATACGAATAGATCGAGCATCGTATAACCCAGCGAAATATTACGTTGCGACCTGGGGATGTATGAAAGAATTCGTAACTGGCTGGAGAGACAGGTTTAGTGCCAGCGGAAAAAGGCATCTATCGCAGCACAAACAGAGTTAATATGCTCGTGTTTATTAAAAGATTCCGACTGAAAAGGAGACATCAACTGCCACATTCCACTTTCCTCAGCACCTTTAAAAATGTTCCCAACAGTTTTGGCGTGAGAACATATTCGCGCTTTCTTGTGCTGAGAGAGAAGGAGATGAGAGAAAAGGAGACAGTGGCAGTTGGAGAGAGAGGGAAAAGTACTACACTCTGAAAGATGGTAGGCAGTGTTTGTAGTATAAAAAAACGATGCAGACAATGGCAATGTTAGAGAAAGTGAGAGTCAAAGTGGCCGTGGAACATTGTCGACAGCGCCAGAACAATGCTAGGAGAAGAATGAGAGAGATGGTGTCAAGGTAGATCGTGGGTGAAATATGACCTCACATAGACGGGAGCTTAAGCGGACAATTAACATTTAAAACACATTTGCGTTACCTATAACTGAAGTCGGTAGCGGCTCGTAAACACATACTCGCTGATATATAACAAAAGATTCGTTTGCGGTCCTGTTCATACGCAAAGTTTTTGCTGCTAGTTTCCACTGTTAACGGTAACATTTTTAAACGCTTTGTGTGAAGAGTGCTTGTAACTATTACTCTGGCAACCGACTAGTTTCCGTGTGAGACGATAGAGGATTGAAATAGCAACAAAAGACAAGAAAAACATAGAATAATTTCAGCGAATCGGTTGGAAGGATTATCCAATGGATGACGATGCGCAGCCTGTTGTGACGCAGGGAACAATGAGAACTGGTACCAGAAAGAACAAGGATCGGGAGAGCTGAAGAAGAGCAATTTCTTTAAGTAGAATTCATCAGTGATTTTCAAATGTACATCTACATATACATTTCTACTCCGAAAGCCACCCAACGGTGTGTGGTGGAGGGCACTTTACGTGTCACTGTCATTACCTCCCTTTTCTGTTGCAGTCGCGTATGGTTCGCGGGAAGAACGACTGTCTGAAAGCCTCCGTGTGCGCTCGAATCTCTCTAATTTTACATTCGTGATCTCCTCGGGAGGTATAAGTAGGGGGAAGCAATATATTCGATACCTCATCCAGAAACACACCCTCTCGAAACCTGGCGAGCAAGCTACACCGCGATGCAGAGCGCCTCTCTTGCAGAGTCTGCCACTTGAGTTTGCTAAACATCTCCGTAACGCTATCACGGTTACCAAATAACCCTGTGACGAAACGCGCCGCTCTTCTTTGGATCTTCTCTATCTCTTCCGTCACGATCTGGTACGGATCCCACACTGATGAGCAATACTCAAGTATAGGTCGAACGAGTGTTTTGTAAGCCACCTCCTTTGTTGATGGACTACATTTTCTAAGGACTCTCCCTATGAATCTCAACCTGGTACCCGCCTTACCAACAATTAATTTTATATGATCATTCCACTTCAAATCGTTCCGCACGCATACTCCCAGATATTTTACAGAAGTAACTGCTACCAGTGTTTGTTCCGCTATCATGTAATCACACAATAAAGGATCCTTCTTTCTATGTATTCGCAATACATTACATTTGTCTATGTTAAGGGTCAGTTGCCACTCCCTGCACCATCCGCTGCAGATCTTCCTGCATTTCGCTACAATTTTCTAATGCTGCAACTTCTCTGTATACTACAGCATCATCCGCGAAAAGCCGCATGGAACTTCCGAAACTATCTACTAGGTCATTTATATATATTGTGAAACGTAAGGGTCCCATAACACTCCTCTGTGGCACGCCAGAGGTTAGTTTAACGTCTGTAGACGTCTCTCCATTGATAACAACAAGCTGTGTTTTGTTTGCTAAAAATTCTTCAATCCAGCCACACAGCTGGTCTGATATTCCGTAGGCTCTTACTTTCTTTATCAGGCGACAGTGCGGAACTGTATCGAACGCCTTCCGGAAGTCAAGAAAAATAGCATCTACCTTGGAGCCTGTATCGAATATTTTCTGGGTCTCATGACCAAATAAAGCGAGTTCGGTCTCACACGATCGCTGTTTCCGGAATCCATGTTGATTCCTTCAGAGTAGATTCTGGGTTTCCAAAAACGACATGATACTCGAGCAAAAAACATGTTCTAAAATTCTACAACGGATCGATGTCAGAGATATAGGTCTATAGTTTTGCGCATCTGCTTGACGACCCTTTTTGAAGACTGGGACTACCTGTGCTCTTTTCCAATCATTTGGAACGTTCCGCTCCTCTAGAGACTTGCGGTACACGGCTGTTAGAAGGGGGGCAAGTTCTTTCGCGTACTCTGTACTTCACAAAGCAGTGAAAGATAAGCGTATCACTTCATTGTCGTTATGGATCAAAATCGTAGTGATTAGAGCTACCGTCGTAGCTGCTGGTACAGTTACTTTCACCACGCTAGTGTAAACTATCTTCGTGCGAATGTTTGCAGTTACTTTGGAATTCTGTTCCCTTCCTACAAAAGAACCTATTCACTTCTGCGTTTTATTATTAGCTGGTTAATGTGTACCATCATTATTTCGATTTTGATATCTTCTCTTTGTGAAGTATAGTCCGCCACTAGTTCAGTGAACTATAGTATTAGTCGGCCACCAGTTTTATGTCGGCGGCAGCATGGCTACCGACAGAATCACCAAAGCTGGACGGACGTAGGTCTTATTCGGAGGAGGAAGACGAAGGCAGGTCTCTAGAGACATGGTAATGTTTAAAGAAACAAAAGTTTTGTCCCAGGCTTCCATATACTGGGACTCAATAATTAAGGACGCTGTAGAAATAAGAATGTGTGAGAGGGCCCTCAACCATGGTGGTGGATGTAATCTGAGCGGTGCATGGAAGCGGGCTCTCGATGCAAGGAAGAGGCAGAGCTATTCGTCGCAATGTCTAAGCAACGGTGGGAACTGTGGCACTAACAGCACAGACATTGAGACTATCTGAAACAACATGATGTAACGACCGACGAATCAGATGCTGTCTTTGGGCTAATAAGGCGATCACTGCAGCAGCTTTGTCAGTCAGTTGCTCCTGACGAAGACGATTGTGGAAATCGTCGACAGCTCGAGGTTTTGCCTTTCTCTTATATTCTAAGTGCAGGAGCAGTACTGTAGCATTGCCTTTGTCAGCAGGCAAGACCACCAACTCTGGATCGCTGCGTAACTCGTGGATGGCCGCTCTCTCCTCATTCGAGATGTTATGTTTCATTGGTGCGGCCCTGGTGAACAGACAGATGACGTCACCATGGAATGTCCGCTTTCCCTGGTTGTAGCCAACTTTTTATGGAGAATTTCGAGGATAAGGCCCTAGAACAAGCCAAACAAAAACCAACTTGTTTCTTCCGCTACGTAGATGACACGTTCGTTGTTTGGCCACATGGATGGGACAGCTTAAATGAATTTCTCGAACACCTCAACTCGTTGCACCCCAACATACAGTTCACGATGGAGGTGGAGTAGGATGGTGCCCTGCCGTTTCTTGACGTCCTGGTGAAACGGAAACCTGACGGATAGCTGGGACACAGTGTATACAGAAAACCTTCACACTCCGATTTGTACCTAAATGCCTTCAGTTGCCACCACAACTCCCAGCGTGAAGGCGTTTTGCGCACACTTGTTCACAGGGCACGATCGTTCTGCGAACAGGAGAGCCTTCCAGCAGAACTGCAGCACCTCGAGACAACATTTAGAAAAAATGGGTACAACCAGAAGCAAATAAGACACGCACTCGGACAAACTGCGCCAAGAGAACAAGAAGAAGAAACAGAAGAACATTAGTCATTGTTGTGCATTCCGTTTTTCGGAAACACCTCAAGAAAAATCGGCAGAATCCTGGGGAAGCACAATGTGAAATGTGTATTCCGACCCCCTGAAAAAACCTTGACTCTACTGGGTTCAGTGAAAGATGACCTAGGCCTTCGAAAACCAGGCGTTTATGAAATTCCTTGTCAGTGCGGAACATCATACATTGGGGAGACAGTCCGCACTGTAGAAGAGAGGTGCCGCGAACACAAACGCCATACCGAATTACGCCAGGCCACTAAATCGGCCGTAGCTGACCATTGTATAAAGACCGGCCATACTATAGACTATAAAAGAAAAAAAAAAAATACTCTGTGAATCCTCCTACTTCTGGGACTGCGTTACTAAAGAGGCCATCGAAATCCGACTACAGGACGATCTAATTAATAAAGACAGCGGCCTTCAACTTAGTCAGGCTTGGAACCCTGCACTCAGCCTGGAGAGAAAGATGCGGTCCCAGAGATCGAGGATCGCCCCCGACGGCGGCAGCAGGGATACTGCAGACCCCAGTTCAGACCCAGGCGCCACTTTCCCCACCACCTCCAGTAGCCACAGCGCCGGCCGCACCAAAGATACCAGGATAGAGGGACGGTGGTGGGAGTAACGGTTAGTATATATAAGGCGCCGAGAGGAACAGCACAGCATTCGTCAGGAACCACTTGAAGATGGCAGCCTGTACGTTTGCCGAAATATTGTGGAGAAATTACGACGCTACCCGGTCGGATACCCGAGAACTGTTCAAATATCCTCGGACTTCTTGCGGAGTGCGTTTTCGATCAATATGAATCGTTCGCAGGCCGCAGCCCATGAGGTCCGTTTTGTTCGACAGATAACTCGCCGTGAGGCTCTTCGGTTTCGTTTGGATGCTAGTTGGTGAAGCGGTGTTTGCAGAGAAGACTCAGTTTTGTTTGGTGTTGGTTCAAGCTGTTGTGGATACTCTGCAGTGCGATGAGAATTGGGTTAAACCTTTTCAGTTTATTTTCCGTGGAGCAGCTTAGCTAAAGTGGCGGGGCTATATAAACAGCACTTGATTGCAAGCAAACCACGAGTAGGAATCGGGCCGATAGGTTGTACTTGTCGTTTGTAAAAGCCCACAGGTTGCCATATGTAGTGGAAACTCATACGTAGTTGAATGGAAAGTGACTGTAGCGTTCACTTTGTCGTGTTGTAAATTCGAAGGTGGTGCCGTCTTCCGAAGTATAAGAATAGTTCATACTCATTCAAAGACTGTGAGGAGTAAATATTTTGTTCCTAATGCTTGTTGTGAAACTGAAACTTGTAGGTTTAAGTACCCCTATGGTCTTGTACAAATCACATCCTTGTGTTCAGTTCCAATATAATTCCTTATTATTCCACTTCTTTGGGATTTATTTCTACATGTCAATGTGATTCGTTGCTTTAAGGTATTAGAGTGTGTCACGTTACATGACAACCATCTTTTGAACCTTGTGGGCTCGCTTTACTACCCACAACCACCTAAGCTGTATCGAAAATCTGTCACTGAATTTCGTACTCACAAGGCATTGAGATAAGCGACTTGTCTACGCCATTGTTAAAACCCTAAATCCTGTTAAGACAAAAGGAAATGATGTAATCCGTCCAAAATTTCTTCTGCATAGTAGCGACTATGGAAACATGTGGCTGGTGAATTTCTTCTCTGACATAGTGATGTGTGCTTCAATCCAACAAAACATAAGGTAGTAAAAAATTATAGCAGTATTGAGGCCTGGCAAGACATCAGAGCAGTGTAAGAACTATCGACCAGTCGCAGTACTAAGCACTCTTCAAAAGTTGCTTGAAATAATTCTAATAAGTTGGACTTATCCAGTGGTCTTTGGGAACCTTACTATTGAGGAAGCTGTATTCGCACCAGGACGGGGCTGCGCTGGTCATATCTTATCCTTAACAACATATGTTGAAGGAGGATACCAAATGAAGCAGTAAACATCACTAACTTCCATTGATCTAAGGGCAGTATATGACCCGCTTCAGAGGCTTGTATTGCTCTATAAATTATTGAAACACGTCCCACGCAGACCACAACAAAACTAGTTGACAACATGAGGCTAGGCGCAAATTGAGACGCGTATAGCGCGTGTGGCGCGGCGCAGTGCAGCGCGTGTTCTTGTAACATCACCGGTTCATATGCGACCGCGCAAATTGCGACGCGACTGGGACGCGACACGCGACTGCGCCAGATCGCGCGGCATTGTGATTGTGGCATAGTTTCTCCCGCCATGCGTCCCACGTGCCTCGCTAGCACCATGGGAAATTTGAGGCGGGGAGCGGAAAAGTAGTCCGGCCATATGCTCACATCAGCACGGCGCATATGAGCAGTGGTAATATTGCCCACACGATAAATATTGCATAACGGCATACTAAATTTTATTACCTTTGGGTAGTGTTTCATTTTTCGCCAATTCAACGTTCCAGCTTTGGTTGTTGGTACATTACACTTTTATGTTATTTATATCTGTGCTGTTTTGTTTTGTTTCTCTTCTGTCAAGAAAAATGCATACTTCAGTAACCGGTGAGCCTTTGGCCGCTGGGATTGTATCATATGCCTCCGCGATGTTTTCAGATCAGAAGAAGGGATGGAAGGTAGTGAATAAGGAAGTAAGGGATATTATAAAATCATGTGATTAAAAACTAAGGCAGGAAAGTAAAACAAGGTTATCTTCTCGCTGCCTAGTATGTTGGCGAATCTGTGCGATGTTGTTGTTGTTGTGGTCTTCAGTCCTGAGACTGGTTTGATGCAGCTCTCCATGCTACTGTATCCTGTACAAGCTCCTTCATCTCCCAGTACCTACTGCAACCTACATCCTTCTGAATCTGCTTAGTGTATTCATCTCTTGCTCTCCCTCTACGATTTTTACCCTCCACACTGCCCTCCAATGCTAAATTTGTAATCCCTTGATGCCTCAGGACATGTCCTACCAACCGATCCCTTCTTCTAGTCAAGTAGTGCCACCAACTTCTCTTCTCCCATATCCTATACAATGCCTCCTCATTAGTTACGTGATCTACCCACCTAATCTTCAACATTCTTCTGTAGCACCACATTTCGAAAGCTACTATTCTCTTCTTGTCCAAACTATTTATTGTCCATGTTTCACTTCCATACATGGCTACACTCCATACAAATACTTTGAGAATCGACTTCCTGACACTTAAGTCTATACTCGATGTTAACAAATTTCTCTTCTTCAGAAACGCTTTCCTTGCCATTGCCAGTCTACATTTCATATCCTCTCTACTTCGACCATCATCAGTTATTTTTCTCCCCAAATAGCAAAACTCCTTTACTACTTTAAGTGTCTCATTTCCTAATCTAATTCCCTCAGCATCACCCGACTTAATTCGACTACATTCCATTATCCTCGTTTTGCTTTTGTTGATGTTCATCTTATATCTTCCTTTCAAAGCAATGTCCATTCCGTTCAACTGCTCTTCCAAGTCCTTTGCTGTCTCTGACAGAATTACAATGTCATCGGCGAACCTCAAAGTTTTTATTTCTTCTCCGTGGATTTTAATACCTACTCCGAATTTTTCTTCTGTTTCCTTTACTGCTTGCTCAGTATACAGATAGAATAACATCGGGGAGAGGCTACAACCCTGTGTCACTCCCTTCCCAACCACTGCTTCCCTTTCATGGCCCTCGACGATGCCTCTGTACAATACGTTACAAAAATTTTGAAACCCTCCGTATCCTGTGCAACTATCATTCACGCCGCCCTGTTCAGAACTCCCCCTCCATTCACTTCGGTAGTCGCCTTCCTTAGTAACTAGGCGATAGCACTCCCGTCATGTCTCTGAGCCAATGCACACTCACAAACATTTCGAAACATTCGAAATACTGAATTTACATTTAAATAACTTCATATTAAATAGATATTCCTACAGCTGGACCTTAAACACTCTCAAATACACATTATTAAATACATAAAGAAATTAAATAAACATATATCAAAGGAACGGAAAAGCAGTAACCCAGTAGCCTAATGTCTCTGTGCTTCCTAAAACACAGTAAATAATTGACCAATTTCTTCATGAATATTATATATCGGATATAAACAAAGACATTGATTAACAAATATATTTATAAGCATGCAGCTACCGGTTTCTCGAATATCTGTCGAGTACTTATAGCATGACGCGGTCGATAGTAATTGGCCACTTTGACCTCAAATAACTCATGCACTATTCAAGTTAGATACCTGTATTTTATACCAGTTTAGTTTTATACTAATAACTTTCTAAAGACACGTCGATCGACAAAATCGGATGAACCGTTTATATCATGGGTGTTACTTGTATAATTTGCAGTCAGATACTTATCTTTAAACTAATAAAGACATCGAAAATCTGATTACACCATCAGAATCGTGCAAATAATGGAAATGTCACGTTTCTTTTTAATGTATCATGATTCATCTGGCTACTATTAACTTCTATACGAACTGCGAAATGTGTGCCATTAAGGTTTCACAAAGTCCACCATCTTTGGCATTCCCCGTATGTCTCCTTCGTCGACACAGCGTCACAATGGAATTCCCAGGCACGTGGTCGATGGACCACCTGGTCTGGCTGTTGTGCAGCGTCACGCGGTTGCTAATGAGCCGCGGCTTGCCGAGCGGCCCCAGCGGTGGCCGCCAGCTCTCAGGGTGCCACAACTCGCCCGTTACCTCACAAGATCACTTACTATTTCATTTATTTATTGCTTAGATGCATCACACTCTAAGTATATCGTCAACATCTTGTATTCTGAACACAATATACTTGATCATCCCCTTAAGAAAGCTGTTTCATGTGCATTCAAGAATATGTCTGCCGTCTGCCCTGCTAATGTACAACCCATTGCTAAGCCATTCTCTTGCACATAAAACTTACCATTAAATTTAAAATACTTGAATTATAAGACAAACATTATTGATCCTTCCAATTCATCCATTTCATCATCACATCTTTTACCATGCTCTCATAAACTGTTAATTTATATGATTTCGTCAACCAGCACAAATATTTGCAGACTACTTCCATGGTATGAGGCAAACCTTGAATCATCATTCTATGTACACGTTTTGATCTGTTGAGCCACTTCACTACTATTTTAACTAATAAGTTTCTATTTTAACTATGCCATTTATGAAGCATCTCTCGTTGCTGTTTAATTAATTTTCCTCCAGGTCCACTTTGTCCACTGACAATAGACCTCAACGGTTCCTTGACTTAAGAGTCTTTATCCTATAGTCCAGGTATGGAGCTTCTGAGTTCGTAACAGTAAGATTTCGTACTTCTTTTCTTTAGTAAACAAAAACTTTCTATTAAAATATTTCTTTAAACCTTGCTTGACAACCGATTTGTAACATTCTTAGTAGCGACAGCTGCAAGCAGCACTTTGCTCCTTGTAGTCTCACTGGACAGTCTGTGTGGATACCTTACAAAAACGAACCACGTCATTCAGTGGTTGCCGGCCGCGGTGGTCTATCGGTTCTAGGCGCTCAGTCGAGAACCGCGCGACTCCTACGGTCGCAGGTTCGAATCCTGCCTCGGGCATGGACGTGTGTGATGTCCTTAGGTTAGTTAGGTTTAAGTAGTTCTAAGTTCTAGGGGACTGATGACCACAGATGTTAAGACCCATAGTGCTCAGAGCCATTTGAACCATTTGAACCATTCAGTGGTTGGTCGTAGGCATGTCCAACCTCGATAGCCTCTTTTCATCATTCTGTCATGTCTCCTCGTCGCCCCATGTTATAGCACTGATTCAGTACCTCTGTATACCATTGGAACATACATGTCGCTATCAGTGACCAATCAGTCTGGTCCCTTCCCCCCCCTCCCACCCACGCCCTCTACACCAACCAACCATACATGTCACTTCACTATAATGATTCACCAATGGGAGAGGCCAGCACGTCTGCCTGCTTCCAGTTCTAAATCATCTTCAGCGCTCCATGACCACCAATATGCTGTTTTAATGGGCTACAAACACAGGGTGGGCAAAGTAAAACTGGCTTTATATGTTTTATGCGCATTATGCTAGGCAATCTAACACCACCACCACATCCAATACAGATTACGTAAGTTGGGTTGTATATCTTAAGGTACACTATGTTCTTTCCATGTGAATTTCATTTTGCCCATCCTGTATTTAGTCTGTTGAGTATTCTTTCGTAGGCTCTTTGCTCTTAGCCAGACATGTACCACGTAAAAAAACATTCCTGTGTTAATTGGTATACCATTCTTATTCGATTTCTTGCATTTCCTGTTCCTCTTTTGGACTTTCAACAACATTCTTTAATACAGTAATTGCTTCGAATTATCTGTTGGTGGATTCAGTATTACGAAATTGTAGACGACCTATAATGCGCAATGGGGCAGGAACTGCAGACAGATGTGAAGTATCCAGTGACGTTGTTATAAAGAGGGTGATCAGAAAGATTCTGAAAGTTTGTAAGCTTCTTGCAGAGTAGTTAAGCTGAGAAATAACTATTAAGAAAAGAAAATCAATACATTGCTATACTTCCATGTTAATATGCATTAAAGTTTGCCAGCTAGGCCATTGAGCGTTCGAACTGAAGTGGCCTTCCAGATAAAATTAGTGTCAGTTGTTCTCATGCGTAGATATTATGAACCGAAAGTGCTCTGCCTTTGACTCTGGTTTGATCCTTGCTACCGTCTCTTGTCCAGTTTTTATGTACCTGTTGTTCGGTATTCGGAATCCCAAGGAGGGACATGTTTGACGACACCGTCCATGTGGGCCGCTTGAATTTGTACTCATGGAGTGATTGCCTAACTTCAGCGCTAATTGGGTTTGGCTCTGAGCACTATGGGACTTAACTTCTGAGGTCATCAGTCCCCTAGAACTCAGATCTACTTAAACCTAACTAACCTAAGGACATCACACACATCTGTGTCCGAGGCAGGATTCGAACCTGCGACCGTAGCGGTCGCGTGGTTCCAGACTGTAGCGCCTAGAAGCGCTGGGCCAAAACGGCCGGCCAACGCTAATTAACTCGGAACCGGTAAAATGTATCAAGCTTTTTTCTTAACAATTATTTCTCAGCACAACCTAACTTGCAACATCCTTACAAGCTTCTCAGACTGTTTCTCAGCACCCTGTGTAAGTTACTATAGTATGTTGAGACTTGGGAAGAGTGAAACTGACCTGAAACTCAAACATGAATATTACGCGGGCTATCCACAAAGTACATTACGTTTTGGAATTTAAAATAAATAAAGTATTGGAAATTTTTTTATTATATACAGATGGAAGCCACACTTAAATACTAATTTTCTACATAGTTGCCATTTAAATTAAGGCACTTATGGTAGCGATGGACGAGCTTGGAAATTCCTTCGTCGTAAAATTCGGCCGCCTGCGCCTTCAACCACGTGGTTACCTCTTCTTGAAGCTGTGCGTCGTCGTCAAAACGCTGCATACCCTACCACTTCTTCATTGCTGGGAATAAGTGGAAGTCGCTCGGTGCCAGGTCGGGACTGTACGTTGGATGAGGAAACAACTCCCACTTAAATGATTGGAGAACTTCACGAGTGGCATTTGCCGTGTGGGCCCGGGCCTTGTCGTGAATCAGAAGATCTTTGAGCCCAACTTTCCCATGCGCTTGTTTTGTATTACTCTTCTGAGGTTGTGCAGAGTTTGTAAATGCCTTTGAGAGTTTATTGTAGTGCCTCTTTCCACGAAATCTACAAAAATCACACCTTTTCTGTCTCAAAAGACAGTCGCCATCACCTTCCTTGCCGACATTGTCTGCATGCATTTCTTGGGTTTTGGAGGGGAATTTGTGTGCCCCCACTGCATTGACTGCAATTTTGTCTCGCAGTTCACATGCTTAAGCCATGTTTCGTCACCAGTAACGAAGCGATCGAGTAATGAGTCGCCGTCTTTCTCGTAAGCGTCCAAAAACGTTAACGCTGCAGCCATTCGCTGATTTTTGTGAATCTCAGCCAAGATTTTTGGTACCCATCTTGCACAAAACTTG
This sequence comes from Schistocerca cancellata, assembly GCF_023864275.1. Taxonomy (NCBI): domain Eukaryota; kingdom Metazoa; phylum Arthropoda; class Insecta; order Orthoptera; family Acrididae; genus Schistocerca; species Schistocerca cancellata. The sequence continues at coordinate 426,652,886 of NC_064632.1, forward strand.
TGGTAATCAAGCTTTTCGGTAATGATTTCGTGCAACAAACTTCGTGAAATTTGTGGAAAACTCATAGAGAGTTCCGTTATTGTGAAATTACGGTTTTCACGGACCGCGGCATCGACTTTTTCGACGAGTTCGACAGTCATTATGCTGGGTCTTCCACTTCGCTCTTCGTTGTGGACGTTAGTTCGGCCATTTTTAAATTTTATGACCCATTGACGCACTCCAACTTCGGTGGCTATGTTGTCCCCATACACTTCACAAAGCTGCCGATACATTTCTATCGGTGTACAGTTTCTTGCAGTCAGAAACCTTATTACAGCACGCACTTCACACTTCGCGGCATTTTCAATTAACGCTGACATTTCAAACTGTCACAGTAATTCAACGGAGTACTGCGCGAACCCCTCACTAGCACGGCAGGATGGCGACTGAGCGGCGGAATGCCATGACACCAAGATGGCCGCGCTAGCCCCGCCCCTAACGGACACAAACGAAAACGTAATGTACTTTGTGGATAGCCCTCGTATCTCAAGAGCCGCCGCGGTTAGACAGTCAAGTGATGAGGTATGTGCTACCTACAAAGGGGAAACGATTAATAACTTTCCTTTGTCTGATAATGATACTGCCATACAAGTCAATTTTTTTCCTAGCGTTACCAGCAAAATTCGTAATTATCCTTTGTTATTGTTATGCTGCGATGGTCATGATTATGCAGCTCTTTTGTGGTTCTAGTACAAAATATTTTCTTGGACAATTAAGACTAGTCCAGTTTTAGACTACTTAATGGAAGAAGCGGTTCATTTTGAATTGGATGGTAGGAATGACAAACTCAATGAATGATGCATCCAAGGGGTACGGTGGAAGCTGCTTAGCTATACTCACACCTCGCTCGAACCCCCACACCAACTCACTGCCGCAGCAATAGAAAGGAACGAAGTTGAGTTATATAGCCCCGCTGTGGCGGTGCGTCTATCGCTGTGCTATTGGTGTGGCTCTTTGCCCCTGTCGACGATGTATCGAATTTACCAAGGTTCATTGTACTCTTTTACAACAGAGCGCTGCATGCCAATCGCTATTACGGTGCTAGCCGTGGACGCAAAACTTCCGCAAGACGGGCCGATCTCATCTAAAGAGCAGTGCGCGCCGCTGAGCGACTAAGGGCTAAGGGCAATCAAACAGCGTCAGCCTCCCCACCCCCGTTGCACTACGCAACGTCAGCTCCCTGTAACGCCGCACCGGAGAAATAAAATCATGCAGAGCAGTGAGTGCACACTCCGAGGAGGGGAAATGGCCTATAAAGAATGCTATGCGCCCGATACGGATCTCATTAGAGTTACTTCAAACGGCGATAGGCACCCGCGGCTACTGGGGCAGCCGAAAGGAAATGGAACGCCGCAGACCATCCGGCTATTGTGCTCCGGCTGGGCTTTTTGTGCGCCGAGCGCATGTCCAGGGGGGCAGCGGTTGCTATCTGCACAGCCCGAGGCGTCCGGTGCGGTTCATTACGCCCGCCCAATGGCTCTGCCGTGAGTCAGCCGACGCCCTGGAGGCGGCGCTAGCTGTGGGGGCTGTACAGACGCGGCGCACCGGCTGCCTAAGGGTTCCCACTGTATGCCGCTCGTGCCCTGCGACGCTGCCGATGGACGTGTAGCGCAGATAATTAATTTAACAACAAACACAGCGCTCAGACCCAGGGAACGAAAGACAGATCGCTGTGTCATTTTGGGCTAATGCTAGTTATCGGTGTGCGTGCGTTCGGATGTTCAGCCGAACTGATATATTCTGGAACATCGAAAGTCTATCCCTAAGATTTGTGATGGAACTTAAGAAAGACGAGCAGCTACGTTACATACACCTGTTTTGTGGAGGAGGTGTTGAACAGCTGTTAGAAAGGTCAAAAATTGCATTATAAAATTAACAGCTGTAGTACTATTTGTTGTATTGAAGACAATCATTTAAAGTCCAAATATGTGAACAGCCAACTGATCGTGAACAATTTATATTTTTAATGTCACATTGTGCTAGGTGACAATGGCTAGAGGTGATTTTCGGAATGCACATAGACTCACAAGCCTTCATTAGTACAGTGGAATTACTAGTGACAGACTGTTGATGTCGAAGTAACCATAAAACATGAATATTTTCCCATTTTTAATTGTTATAAACTTTCTTTACTGCGTGAAGAGTTTGATAGAGCACTAAGTCGAAACAAGGCCCCGGGAGTAGACAACAACATTCCATTAGAACTACTGACAGCCTTGGGAGAGCCAGTCCTGACAATCCTGCAAAACACTACCATCTGGTGAGTAAAATGTATCAGACAGGCGAAACACCCTCAGACTTCAAGAAGAATATAATAATTCCAATCCAAAAGAAAGCAGGCGTTGCTAGATGTGGAAATTACGGAACTATCAGTTTAATCAGTCACGGCTGCAAAATACTAACGCTAATTCTTTACAGACGAATGGAAAAACTGGTAGAAGCCGACCTCGGAGGAGATCAGTTAGGATTCCTTAGAAATATGGGAACTCGTGACGCCAAACTGACCCTACGACTTATTTTAGAAGCTAGATTGAGAAAAGGTAAACCTACGTTTCTAGCATTTGTAGCCTTAGAGAAAACTTTTGACAATGTTGACTGGAATAATCTCTTTCAAATTCTGAAGGTGGCAGGGGTAAAATACAGGGAGCGAAAGGCTATTTACAATTCGTACAGAAACCAGATGGCAGTTATAAGAGTCGAGCGACATGAAAGGGAAGCAGTGGTTGGGAAGGGAGTGAGACAGGGTTGTAGCCTCTCCCCGATGATGTTCAATCAGTATATTGACCAAGCAGTAAAGGAAACAAGACAAAAATTCGGATTAGGTAATAAAATCCATCGAGAAAAAAATTTAAGTTTCTCCCATGACATTGTAATTCTGCCAGAGACGGCAAAGGACTTGGAAGAGCAGTTGAAAAAAATGGATAGTGTCTTGAAGGGGGGATATAAGATGAACATAAACAAAAGCAAAACGAGGATAATGGAATGTAGTCGAATTAAGTCGGATGATGCTGAGGGTATTAGATTAGGAGATACGACACTTAAAGTAGTAAAGGAGTTTTGCTATTTGGGGAGCAAAATAACTGATGACGGTCGAAGTAGAGATGATATAAAATGTAGACTAGCAATGGGAAGGAAAGCGTTTCTGAACAAGAGAAATTTGTTAACATCGAGTATAGATTTAAATGTCAGGAAGTCGTTTCTGAAAGTATTTGTATGGACTGTAGCCATGTATGGAAGTGAAACATGGACGATAAATAGTTTGGACAAGAAGAGAATAGAAGCTTTCGAAATGTGGTGCTACAGAAGAATGCTGAAGATTAGATGGGTAGATCACATAACTAATGAGGAGGTACTGAATAAGATTGGGGAGAAGAGGAGTTTGTGGCACAACTTGACTAGAAGAAGGGAGCGGTCGGTAGGACATGTTCTGAGACATCAGGGGATCACCCATTTAGTATTGGAGGGCAGCGTGAAGGGTAAAAATCGTAGGGGGAGACCAAGAGATGAATACACTAAGCAGATTCAGAAGGATGTAGGTTATAGTAGGTACTGGGAGATGAAGTAGTTTGCAGAGGATAGAGTAGCATGGAGAGTTGCATCAAACCAGTCTCAGGACTGAAGACCACAACAACAACAACAAATTTTCTTTCATTTATCAGTTACTTCAAATTTTTAAAATTTTACGTATCTATTACGCGACTTTTCATGTCATACACACCCTATTTGTCGTGTTTTATATTCACTGGCTTCTTCATTGATCACGCGTAGAACGATAGACTGAGTTCCTCCTTTATAACTCCTAGCATTCGCCTTCTATTCAGCTGTTGACGATTGGTACCTGTCAGTGAATGCGACAGCTCTGTTCATCCTCTATGTGAGACACTAATGAGTATACATTTTGTATCCCACTTTTATAACTTTATTGTATATTGATCGCCGTTTTAGGTGAGCAATCGTGTACTTCCTGGCATCGTTCACAGAAAATTTTATACAAAATTTAGTGTCACTCAATGTCCAGAAAATGGTCTTAAGTAGTAATCAGAAATAAAACGTCAGTTGTAATCACGACTGATTGTTTTCATTACATGAACTGTCACAAGTGACGCAGGATATGATGACTGATATATTTAATCGCGTTAGTTGGTGGTGGTTGTTGGGATGTTTAAGGGGGACTAAACAGCTAAGGTCATCAGTCCCGCGTTAGTTGCTATAACTGTTAATGTGTTAAGTAACTCATCGAAACCACAAATCAGAGGGGACTCTGAATGTGACTGCCAAACATGACTGAGCCTACACTATACGCCTTCGTCCTCAGTCTGAAGCATATCCTCCTCCTTTCACTCGTTGTCCAGAATACGATTCCTGTGGCTTGCCACTGTACATTCTCCCTCCTTAAAGGAACTGGAACGTTGGCGAAAGAGTGCTGTTATTAAGTTTGCTACAGAGAAATCAGTATGTTTGTGAATGTGAATCTTTCACACACTTTTGTTTTTAGTTAGTGTGAAAAATGGACTATAGGGGGATGATGCAGATGATCTATTGGTCATGCTTGCTGCCTAGCCGCTTTTGTTACGACCTAAAGAAACTACAATCGTCCGGTCGTAGCTGTGGGTTCTTTGATTACTCTGGAAGATGACAGATCTGAACTACAACATAAACATTAGTTCACCTTATTAAGAGAATGAATAAAAATTTATTTAATTTTATGTAAAAAATGAAATGATCGTGTGGCATTGTTGGCCAGGAGGCCTTATGCGAGGAAGTTCGGCCGCCGTCTTGCAAGTTCTTTTTAGTTGACACCTCTTCGACAACTTGTGTGCGTCAATGATGATGAAGAACACACAACACCCAGTCATCACGACGCAAAGAAAATCCCTGACTCCGCCGGGAATCGAACTCGGGACCCCGTGCGCGGGGGGGGGGGGGGGGGGGGGGGGCGGGAACGCTACCGCAGGACCACGAGCTGCGGACTCCGTTGCCACAGGATTTTGTCGAATATTTACTGCTGTCTTTGAACAGTAAAGCATCATTTTATGCTCACAATTACAAACACTTTTCTAGCATCACAAGTTCAACATTTACGAGAATAGTAGCATCTGAGACTTGAATAGTACTGGTGTCCTAACTAGATGACGATGAGTGCTTCATCGGAGGTGACGAATGGGGCAGAGCGAGTCCATGTTGGTTCTACATCGACCTCCATGTGATGGCGCTGCGGTGCTGAGAAAGAGGCCGTGTCTTTGGGAGCCTCACCCAATCGCATTGCGGATTGCAGTGAGACATCGATAATGTCTGTTCCATCGATGCTTGTTGCCGACTTTGGTGCACAGATGATTTAATGCACCAGCTTTCATTTGCTGTACTGATGCACATATTTAGCAATCAGAATTAAAAAATAGTTAGACGTGCAAATGCAATAAACCGTGCAAGAGCGGAACCACTTGAACAAGGACCGAAAAATGTAGTCTGAGTCTAGACCTGCTAGAAGTCTTGCTCCTGTCTTTGCTATGGGTAAGTCATCATAAGTTATAACGGAATGACCTCAGTGTTGGTCGTTTTTAGAGAGAACTTATGGCCTAGACAAAATTTCTAGTCGCTAGATGAATGGCAGCTTGCTCCTGAATGTGCGAAGATATAACTTAATACAGACTAGTACAAAAAAATTGCCGTAATGTTCGACCACGGTGTTAGCAGTGTGGTAGTTGACGAAGTCAAAAAATGGCTCTGAGCAGTATGGGACTCAACATCTGAGTCATCAGTCCCCTAACTAACCTAAGGACATCACCCACATCCATCCCCGAGGCAGGATTCGAACCTGCGACCGTAGCAGTCGCGTGGTTCCGAACTGAAGCACCTAGAACCGCTCGGCCATGACAAAGTCAAGTCGATTAAATATCTAGGTGTAATGTTGCAAAGTGATATAAAATGGAACGAACATGTAAAGATTCCGACGGGGAAGGCGAATGGTCGTCTCCGATTTATCTGGAGAGATTTAGGAAAGTATGGTTCCTCTGCAAAGGCAATGACATATACAACACCAATGCGACCCACTTTGAGTATTGTTCCAGTGTTTGGGATCGGCACCATGTCGGATTAAAGGAAGACGTCGAAGCGTTCTAGAATTGTTATCGAAGAAGGAAGACTGTGTTTAACGTCCCGTCGACATCGAGGTCATTAGAGACGGAGCACAAGCTCGGCCGATGTCAAGGATGGGAAAGGAAATTGGCCGTGCCCTTTCAAAGGAACCATTCCGGCATATTGTTGGAGCGATATAGGAATACTAAGGAAATCCTAAATTTGGATCGAAATTTGAATTAATTTAACACCTTTAACTGTCGATGGGCGCCGATATACATCAACGTGGGTAAGTGAAAATATTCGCCCAGACCGGAACTCGACCCCGGATGTCCTGCTTACATGGCAGACGCTCTATCCATCTGAGCCACCGAGGGCACGTACGACAGCGCGACTGCAGGTGCTATCTCGCGCGCCTTCCGCGAGACCCACATTCTCACCTTGTATGTCCACACACTGCATTCGTAGTGTCCCACCCCAACGCACTCATTACTCGTGGAAGACATTCTTACCAAATCCCGTAAGAATTCGGGGAGTATGTATGTACATCCCCACAGAAGAAGAAGGTCATGGCCGGTACTGCCAGAACTATATACCGGGTGCTCAAAAAGTCAGTATAAATTTGAAAACTTAATAAACAACGGAATAATGTAGATAGAGAGTTAAAAATTGACACACATGCTTCGAATGACATGGGGTTTAATTAGAACCAAAAAAAACGAAGTTCACTAAATATTCAACAGATTTCTTGCGCATGTCGTTTGGTGACGATCGTGTGCTCAGCCGCCACTTTCGTCATGCTTGGCCTCCCAGGTCCCCAGACCTCACTCCGTGCTATTATTGGCGTTGGGGTTACCTGAAGGCGCAAGTGTATCGTGATCGACCGACATCTCTAGGGATGCTGAAAGACAACATCCGACGCCAATGCCTCAGCATAACTCCGGACATGCTTTACAGTGCTGTTCACAACATTATTCCTCGACTACAGCTATTGTTGAGGAATGATGGTCGACATATTGAGCATTTCCTGTAAAGAACATCATCTTTGCTTTGTCTTACTTTTTTATGTTAATTATCGTTATTCTGATCACATGAAGCGCCATCTGTCGGACATTTTTTGAACTTTTGTATTTTTTTGGTTCTAATAAAACCCCATGTCATTCCAAGCATGTGTGTCAATTTGTACCTCTGTATCTACATTATTCCGTGATTTATTCAGTTTTCAAATTTATACTGACTTTTTGATCACCCCGTACTTATATGGATGGCCAGAAGCGAGTAGGAACCGTAGTCCTCCCGAACGCGAGTCCAGTGTGCTAACCACTGCACCATCCCGCTCCATGAGATTTCTTATCGGTAGGTTCGGTCAATATTCAAGTATTAACGAGATGCTTCGTGATCTCAAATGGCAATCCCTGGAGGAAAGGCGACGTTCTTATCGAGGAATGCTACTGAGAAAATTTAGAGAACCGGTACATGAAGCTGACTGCAAAACGATTCCACTGCGACCGACGTACATTTCACGTGAGGATGACAACCGTGAGAGAGATTGAGTGTTGTACGGAAGCGCATAGTCGGACGTTTCTCCCTCGGAACAGGACGGGGAATGATTAGTAGTCGTATAAAGTAACCTCCGTAACAAATCGAACGTTGACTTTCTGATTATGTATGAAAATACAACAATACAACCGTTGTAGTATATTTTTAGGGGAAATGGAGCGATTCATGTCATTTTAGGGTCTTCAACATGCACCAACAGATTCGGACATAAATTATGTAAGAGGCTGTATTGACGCTATATCTTATTCAAGGGTTTCTAAAACGGCACACACAGGAGTAATATTTATTGCACATTACTGAATATTGCCTGTTTGAGGGCAGTATTGACAGTTTCTGCAGAGTTTTAAAATATTGACGGTCGAGCAATATATTGCGCAATACGTTGTGAAGTGCAATGGTGGTACTGTGCAACACATGGCAGTGTCTGCCAAGACATCTTGATTTGTGGATACGCAAAGAACTAATACAGCGACAGCCATTGGAATATGAATATGTAAGGAAAAGAAAAAAAAGTGAAAGGAACCATCTACTAGAGTGCATTCAGGCAGGCTTTTTCAGTAGTCCAATCATCTGTAGCAAAATTCGCCAAAAGTGCAGGGAAAAAACACTACAACTGCTTATTTTCTCTTTTCACAGGACTGCATTATATATTGAAGGAACACATAACTAGGTTACCTACTCATTTTCTACAATAAAGTAGGTAGATAGTTTCCAGCTTTAGGGGAAAGTGAGATACGGTGAGTATATGAACAGTAAATATCTTTTCTGTGTACGTAATGTGTGAAATTCTTCTCATTTTACGTACACAGAAAAGATATTTACCGTTCAAAGGATCTTGCTTCATCCTTAAAAAGTTCCGGTTAATCATCCAGCTCTACTATAAGTTCTCTTGACATGTAAATATAGGCGAGTGTAGAACACCTTCCAAGCCCCTTTTTCCCCCATTGCTACTTTCTCTTCATTTCTCTTTGTAGCGATTGCAGCTGCAATACATGTTCACTGCATAGGCATAGCTCCAACTAATGCGTCGCAATATTGTGCCATTCTTAATCTCACACGTTCATGTAACGTTTTTTTTTTTTTTTTTTTTTTTTTTGCGGTCCGCCACGAATCCCTTTCCTGTGCTAACCTCTTCATCTCAGAGTAGCACTTGCAACCTACGTCCTCAGTTATTTGCTTGACGCATTCCAATCTCTGTCTTCCTCTACAGTTTTTGCCCTCTACAGCTCCCTCTAGTACCATGGAAGTCATTCCCTCATGTCTTATCAGATGTCCTATCATCCTGTCCCTTCTCCTTATCAGTGTTTTCCACATATTCCTTTCCTTTCCGATTCTGCGTAGAACCTCCTCATTCCTTACCCTATCAGTCCACCTAATTTTCAACATTCGTCTATAGCACCTCATCTCAAATGCTTCGATTCTCTTCTGTTCCGGTTTTCCCACAGTCCATGTTTCACTACCATACAATGCTGTACTCCAGACGTACATCCTCAGAAATTTCTTCCTCAAATTAAGGCCGGTATTTGATATTAGTAGACTTCTCTTGGCCAGAAATGCCTTTTTTGCCATAGCGAGTCTGCTTTTGATGTCCTCCTTGCTCCGTCCGTCATTGGTTATTTTACTGCCTAGGTAACAGAATTCCTTAACTTCATTGACTTCGTGACCGTCAATCCTGATGTTAAGTTTCTCGCTGTTCTCATTTCTACTACTTCTCATTACCTTCGTCTTTCTCCGATTTACTCTCAAACCATACAGTGTACTCATTAGACTGTTCATTCCGTTCAACAGATCATTTAATTCTTCTTCACTTTCACTCAGGATAGCAATGTCATCAGCGAATCGTATCATTGATATGCTTTCACCTTGTATTTTAATTCCACTCCTGGACCTTTCTTTTATTTCCATCATTGCTTCCTCGATGTACAGATTGAAGAGTAGGGGCGAAAGGCTACAGCCTTGTCTTACACCATTCTTAATACGAGCACTTCGTTCTTGATCGTTCACTCTTATTATTCCCTCTTGGTTGTTGTACATATTGTATATGACCCGTCTCTCCCTGTAACGTACTGATACAATATTATTGCGCAGTAAGAACCGAACATGTGAGGGACCCTTAACGTGAAGTAGGTATACCCAGCGCTTTTCTCCCACGAATCGCAGATTCTGGGTATAAACATGGCTCACGAGGGTCAGCCTGACGGGAATTACGGTGGTCAAAAATTTCTCGCATGTCCAAATTAAAATTACTGCAGTGATGAACCAAATGATAATGAGCACAGTCCGCTGATAGATAGAATGTAGTCTGTTGGTGCTGAGGACCCGCGAAGTATATAACCGCAGCAGAGCCCAATGGGTAATCACCCCAATGTCAACGCGTGGTGAAAACCGGAAACTCCAGTGATATAAAGGAATCTGACAGAGGACAGACTGTTCTGAGCCGTAAGCTGCGAACGAGTATCTCGGTAACCTCGAAGCTGGTCGAATGTTTGTGTGCTACTGTCAGGAGCATTTATGGAAAGTTCAAAAACCAAGAGTCGCCGACGAAGTGATGGACGTCCATGCGCTACTGAACATGTAAATTGGAGGCTTCCCGACTCTGTAAAGCGTGGTAGGCGGTGATATGTGGCAAATCTGATGATCAAGTGCCATTCTGGTGCAGCCATGAGTGTTTCGGAGCACACCCTTAACTCCACATAGTTAAACTTAGCAGCAGACGGCCTCTACATATCCTCATGTTCATCCAACGGCATCGACAGTTACGAATGTAGTGCACACAGGATCATAGAGAGTAGACCGTGATTCAATGGAAAGGTGTTGCCTGGTTGGATGATTGACGTTTCTTGTCTCCACAGGTGAAACTACAGTTGGTCGTGTCAGCAGGTCGACGCTGGTAGTATAGTTACAGTGTGGTATACACCACTTCTAACAAACACCGAACAACGAGCTCCAGTACGCGGCCGCCAAATACACTCCTGGAAATTGAAATAAGAACACCGTGAATTCATTGTCCCAGGAAGGGGAAACTTTATTGACACATTCCGGGGGTCAGATACATCACATGATCACACTGACAGAACCACAGGCACATAGACACAGGCAACAGAGCATGCACAATGTCGTCACTAGTACGGTGTATATCCACCTTTCGCAGCAATGCAGGCTGCTATTCTCCCATGGAGACGATCGTAGAGATGCTGGATGTAGTCCTGTGGAACGGCTTGCCATGCCATTTCCACCTGGCGCCTCAGTTGGACCAGCGTTCGTGCTGGACGTGCAGACCGCGCGAGACGACGCTTCATCCAGTCCCAAACATGCTCAATGGGGGACAGATCCGGAGATCTTGCTGGCCAGGGTAGTTGACTTACACCTTCTAGAGCACGTTGGGTGGCACGGGATACATGCGGACGTGCATTGTCCTGTTGGAACAGCAAGTTCCCTTGCCGGTTTAGGAATGGTAGAACGATGGGTTCGATGACGGTTTGGATGTACCGTGCACTATTCAGTGTCTCCTCGACGATCACCAGTGGTGTACGGCCAGTGTAGGAGATCGCTCCCCACACCATGATGCCGGGTGTTGGCCCTGTGTGCCTCGGTCGTATGCAGTCCTGATTGTGGCGCTCACCTGCACGGCGCCAAACACGTATACGACCATCATTGGCACCAAGGCAGAAGCGACTCTCATCGCTGAAGACGACACGTCTCCATTCGTCCCTCCATTCACGCCTGTCGCGACACCACTGGAGGCGGGCTGCACGATGTTGGGGCGTGAGCGGAAGACGGCCTAACGGTGTGCGGGACCGTAGCCCAGCTTCATGGAGACGGTTGCGAATGGTCCTCGCCGATACCCCAGGAGCAACAGTGTCCCTAATTTGCTGGGAAGTGGCGGTGCGGTCCCCTACGGCACTGCGTAGGATCCTACGGTCTTGGCGTGCATCCGTGCGTCGCTGCGGTCCGGTCCCAGGTCGACGGGCACGTGCACCTTCCGCCGACCACTGGCGACAACATCGATGTACTGTGGAGACCTCACGCCCCACGTGTTGAGACATTCGGCGGTACGTCCACCCGGCCTCCCGCATGCCCACTATACACCCTCGCTCAATGTCCGTCAACAGCACATACGGTTCACGTCCACGCTGTCGCGGCATGCTACCAGTGTTAAAGACTGCGATGGAGCTCCGTATGCCACGGCAAACTGGCTGACACTGACGGCGGCGGTGCACAAATGCTGCGCAGCTAGCGCCATTCGACGGCCAACACCGCGGTTCCTGGTGTGTCCGCTGTGCCGTGCGTGTGATCATTGCTTGTACAGCCCTCTCGCAGTGTCCGGAGCAAGTATGGTGGGTCTGACACACCGGTGTCAATGTGTTCTTTTTTCCATTTCCAGGAGTGTACATCGCTGGCCGAACTTCTCTGGGCGGCCCGCTGCTTCCATCGCTGGCCGTCTTCACACTCACGCTCCCTTACGTGGCCGACAAATACATCGCTGTCCGCACTTCTCCGGGCGGCTCGCGGCTACCATCGCTGGCCGCCTTCGCGCGCGCGTTTGTCAGCACACAGCAATTGGCTACGCCAGGAAACATTGCGATTGGTTTTCCCTGGAAAACAGCGACCCCAGCCGACGGCTCCATTAACTAGCAAGCCTTATATAAACCCGGCCGCCGCCGCAAACGACAGTTCTCATCGGAAAGTGCAGTACGCCGTGTTCCAGCTGCTTGTAGATGACTCGCCGCACCACTCGAGGTGACCTGGCTGCTCGGCGGAAAATCTTGCGATTTCACTTGGAGAGACTGAACTTCACTGGACTTGGGAATAATTCTGAACGTGCGCCCCACCATGCACATTCGGACATTGGTATAACCAAACTGTAATTCTGCATTAATTCTGAGTGTGAGCCTGGGTAGACGCTTGGCTAACATAATTGATAAAAAGTGATTTGTGTTTTAATAAACTAGACTGAAGAGGTTATTGTGTTATTCCTGGTTATAACATACAGTGCGGAAACGGTGTGACAAATACGCAGACGAAGAAAATGGTACCAAGAAGAAATCATGCGACATAAAGCTCATATGTGTGTTTCTACATCTGAAAGACGATGTCTTTTCAAATTTTGTACCAGTCGCATGAGAGTGTGCGGCGGCGCGGTTCCTTCTGTGATTAAACCAGCACCTACCTGTGAACTCGTCGCAGTAGATCGGCGATAGGAAACCCAAGCAGAAATCTACTGTACTGCGACTCGCAACGTAACTATTCTAAAATCGAGAAAAGGTTTTAATTTTGAAGGGAAGGTGTAAATACTGGCAAAACTTCGATATATTTTGAAGTTTACAATTAGAAGTTCATTGCCAAGCCCGTGCTAGTCCTAACACAGTTAGCACAAACCCTTTCATTTACGTTAGTAAGTTTATGGTAACGTATTCGCCGGAATCTGGACAGCTACTAATCACCGATTGTTCTTAAATGCAAAATGCTTGCCATACTATTAACTTTATCGGTGTCTAATGCACTCAAGTTTTTGGTCACCGATCTGCTCAATATGCCGCATGGACTTACTGTCTTTTCTCACACACAAAACTACTTAAAGAAATCCGTAATATCTGAAAAAGCACACCGGAATAAATATTCCTTAACTTTAAAGCACTTTTGAGGTATGTAGCACAACTAAAACCGGCAGAAAAAGGCTGGGCTCCGACCACTTGCATTATCTCCAAGAGGAAAGACGCGCAAAGAATACTCCGTTCTTGTCGGCCAGTTTTCTATAAGGCCATTAGAAAAATATTATTCTCCCGCGTTAGTCCGCGCTTTACATATAACACACTTTCTAATTGTACTTATTCCCGAAATAAATATTTATCATTCTGAAATTTTATTTATAGTCTATGTTATTAATTATTTTCATTTGCACTCTAATTAGCTTTTATTTTACCATAAACTTACTTAACACATTATGATACAAAATTCCCCATCGTCTGCATTCACACGCTTTTAAAGATTTCTCACGCTACGTCGTACAACGTTTGTCAGTATAACGATGATCTACTTGTTTACTTTAGGCCACATTCACGCATCATTCACACTACTAAAAACATATACAAAATTGTACAAACATAAATAAACAAAAAAGCCATCAAAAAAATAACCAACAATTCACAAAAACGTTCTCTTGACCTGTTTCTTGAATGTCTCTGTCCGCTACTGTACTCTGGTGGATGAAAATTAGAACTACGTACTCGACTGAACCCGCTTCAGACCATCCGCCACTGTGCACGTATTTCTCCCGATACACGGGCTCGAGACAGGAGCAACATAAAGGTGCCACGCCTCAAGTGGCGCTAGAAGTGCCACTATGAGAACACAAATCAGGTTTGCTTTAAATATACGTGGTAATGCTATTGCGTGTTAGTAACCCTTGAGAATGGACGTGGCGAGCCGGTGTTAGTCAAGAATGCCTAAAGGTTACAAAGGCGCCATTATCAGCACTTCAAAGCGTTTGAACGAAGTCATGTGATAGGTCTACAGGAAGCCGGATCGTCCTTCTGCGAAACTGCAGAAATTCTTGGCAGGAATAGAGTCACTATACATGATTGATGGCATCAGCGGTCACGGTAAGAAACGGTCGCAAGAAGACAGTCACCGGTCGGCCACGTGACACTACATAGAGGAACGACCATCGTTTTCTACGTACGGTTCTGGTGCATCCTACCGTATCTGCAACAGTAATTTGAGCAGCCATTGGCACTATAGCGACACCACGAATAGTTACAAATCGGTTACTTCATGGACAGCTCAGAGCCACACACCCACAACGCAAACCACAGCTATTTGCGGCTTCAATCGTGTCAAGCGAGAGCTCATTGGAGGGCACGGTTGAGGCCTGTTGTGTTTTGTAATGAAAGCTGGTTCGGCCTCGGTGCCATTGATAGCCGCGTTTTAGTTAGAAGGGGGCCAGTTGAGGGCCTGCAACCAATCTGACTGCGTGCTCAGCACATTTGACTTGCAGCTGTGGAGATGTGGCCTGAGGTGTGATTTCATATGACGGCCGCGTACAGGCTTAGGGTGAGTGGGGTACAACGTCACTGATACAGGACAAAGCACAGGACTTGCTTAGGTTAGAATTAGTTAGTAGGACTTAGATTAGGAAGTTAGCTATGTGGGAACCTGCAGCAAATAATATCCTTGGCCTGCCCAGTGTCAGGGGCACGCCCATCGGGATTAGCTCGATGGGCAAGGCTCTAAAAAGTAGGTTTTATAAACTACTGACACAACTGCGACGCTGCAGGCAATAGAGTTTACTTAAGCGTAGGTAATATAAATTTAATATTAATAATAATAGACAAATTAGTTGCCTATTGTTATCTAGTTATAGCTGTAGCTCATAAATTAATCAAATCTGTACCTAGCTGCAACTAATGTTTGGATAAAATTGTTGTTGTTGTTGTGGTCTTCAGTCCTAAGACTGGTTTGATGCAGCTCTCCATGATACTCTATCCTGCGCAAGCTTCTTCATCTCCCAGTACCTACTGCAACCTACATCCTTCTGAATCTGCTTGGTGTATTCATCTCTTGGTCTCCCTCTACGATATTTACCCTCCACGCTGCCCTCCAATACTAAATTGGTGATCCCTTGACGACTCAGAACATGTCCTACCAACCGATCCCTCCTTCTAGTTAAGTTGTGCCACAAAATTCTCTTCTCCCCAATCCTATTCAACACCTCCACATTAGTAATGTAATCTACCCATCTAATCTTCAGCATTCTTCTGTAGCACCACATTTCGAAAGCTTCTATTCTCTTCTTGTCTAAACTACTTATCGTCCATGTTTCACTTCCATGCATGGCTACACTCCATACAAATACTTTGAGAAACGACTTCCTGACACTTAAATCTATACTCGATGTTAACAAATTTCTCTTCTTCAGAAACGCTTTCCTTGCCATTGCCAGTCTACATTTTATATCCACTCTACTTCGACCATCATCAGCTATTTTGCTCCCCAAATACCAAAACTCCTTTACTACTTTAAGTGTCTGATTTCCTAATCTAATACCCTCAGCAGCACCCGCCTTGATTCGACTACATTCCTTTATCCTCGTTTTGCTTTTGTTGACGTTCATCTTATATCCTCCTTTCAAGACTCTATGTATTCCATTCAACTGCTCTTCCAAGTCCTTTGCTGTCTGTGGCAGAATTACAATGTCATCGGTGAACCTCAAAGTTTTTATTTCTTCTCCATGGATTTTAATAGCTATTCCGAAGTTTTCTTTTGTTTCCTTCACTGCTTTCTCAATATACAGACTGAATAACATCGGGGAGAGGCTACAACCCTGTCTCACTCCCTTCCCAACCACTGCTTCCCTTTCATGTCCTTCAACTCTTATAACTGCCATTTGGTTTCTACACAAATTGTAAATAGCCTTTCGCTCCCTATAATTTACCCCTGCCACCTTCAGAATTAGAAAGAGAGTATTCCAGTCAACAATGTCAAAAGTTTTCTCTAAGTCTACAAATGCGAGAAATGTAGGTTTGCCTTTCCTTAATCTAGCTTCTAAGATAAGTCGTAGGGTCAGTATTGCCTCACGTGTTCCACTGCTTCTACGGAATCCAAACTGATCATCCCCTTGGTCGGCTTCTACTAGTTTTTCCATTCGTCTGTAAAGAATTCGCGTTAGTATTTTGCAGCCGTGACTTATTAAACTGATAGTTCGGTAATATTCACATCTGTCCGAGGGTATTTCGCCTGTCTCATACATCTTGCTCACCAGATGGTAGAGTTTTGTCAGCACTGGCTCTCCCAAGGCCGTCAGTAGTTCTAATGTAATGTTGTCTACTCCCGGGGCCTTGTTTCGACTGAGGTCTTTCAGTGCCGTGTCAAACTCTTCACGCAGTATCGTATCTCCTATTTCATCTTCATCTACATCCTCTTCCATTTCCATAATATTGTCCTCAAGTACATCGCCTTTGTGTAGACCCTCTATATACTCCTTCCACCTATCTGTTTTCCCTTCTTTGCTTAGAACTGGGTTTCCATCTGAGCTCATAATATTCATACAAGTGGTTCTCTTTTCTCCAAAGGTCTCTTTAAGGTTCTTGTAGGCAGTATCTATCTTACCCCTAGTGAGATAAGCCTCTACATCCTTACATTTATCCTCTAGCCATCCCTGCTTAGCCATTTTGCACTTCCTGTCGATCTCATTTTTGAGACGTTTGTATTCCTTTCTGCCCGCTTCATTTACTGCATTTTTATATTTTCGCCTCTCATCAATTAAATTCAATATTTCTTCTGTTACCCAAGGATTTCTACTAGCCCTCGTCTTTTTACCTACTTGATCCTCTGCTGCCTTTACTACTTCATCCCTCAAAGCTACCCATTCTTCTTCTACTGTATTTCTTTCCCACATTCCTGCCATTTGTTCCCTTACGATCTCCCTGAAACTCTGTACAACCTCTGGTGTAGTCAGTTTATCCAGATCCCATCTCATTAACTTCCCACCTTTTTGCAGTTTCTTCAGTTTTAATCTACAGTTCATAACCAATAGATTGTGGTCGGAATCCACATTTGCTCCTGGAAATGTCTCACAATTTAAAACCTGGTTCCTAAATCTCGGTCTTACCATTATATAATCTATCTGAAATCTGTCAGTATCTCCAGGCAAATTCCATGTATTCAATCTTCTTTTATGATTCTTGAACGAAGTGTTAGCTATGATCAAGTTGTGCTCTCTGCAAAATTCTACCAGGCGGCTTCCTCTTTCATTTCTTACCCCCAATCCATATTCACCTACTACGTTTCCTTCTCTTCCTTTTCCTACTACTGAATTCCAGTCACCCATAACTATTAAATTTTCTTCTCCCTTCACTATCTGAATAATTTCTTTTATTTCGTCATACACTTCTTCAATTTCTTCGTCATCTGCAGAGCTAGTTGCCATATAAACTTGTACTAATGTAGCAGGCGTGGGCTTCGTGTCTATCTTGGCCACAATAATGCGTTCACTATGCTGTTTGTAGTAGCTTACCCGCATTCCTCTTTTTTTTATTCATTATTAAACCTACTCCTGCATTACTCCTATTTGACTTTTATAACACTGTATTCTCCTGACCAAAAGTCTTGTTCCTCCTGCCACCGAACTTCACTAATTCCCACTATATCTAACTTTATCCTATACATTTCCCTTTTTAAATTTTCTAACCTACCTGCCCGATTAAGGTATCTGACATTCCACGCTTCAATCCGTAGAACGCCCGTTTTCTTTCTCCTCATAACGACGTCCTCTTGAATAGTCCCCGCCCGGAGATCCGAATGGGGGACTATTTTATCTCCGGAATATTTTACCCAAGAGGACGCCATCATCATTAACCATTCAGTAAAGCTGCATGCCCTCGGGAAAAATTACGGCTGTAGTTTCCCCTTGCTTTCAACCGTTCGCAGTACCAGCACAGCAAGGCTGTTTTGGTTAGTGTTACAAGGCCAGATCAATCAATCATCCAGACTGTTGCCCCTGCAACTACTGAAAAGGCTGCTGCCCCTCTTCAGGAACCACACGTTTGTCTGGCCTCTAAACAGATACCCCTCAGTTGTGGTTGCACCTACGGTACGGCTATCTGTATCAATGAGGCACGCAAGCCTCCCCACCAACGGCAAGGTCCATGGTTCTCGGGGGGGGGGGGGGATAAAATTAGGACCCTCTAATCATTTAAGGAAGTGGCTCATGTCTGTATAATAATTATTATTATTGTAATAAAGATTTTTGTAAACAAAAATCTATATCACTTGTCAAGAGATAATCTATACCCTAGTCGAGATATAATCTTTATCCGTTGTCGAGATACGATGGTTTCGAGCTAAATATAGCACATACAATTTGTTCTTGTGTGAACTGGATGTGGAAAACAGGTTTAATTGAAACAAATAGATTGATCTACTTTCATTCATACTTCACGTGCACAAACACATGTTTTTGTGAGCTTTTCTTTCCACGTCACTTCTATGTTTAGAAATTGTGTGAATAGTTTCAAGTTTTGATAGAAGATATGTAAGTAGGCTGTTTATGTTTTCTTATTGGTAACGCCACGTAGCTGTATGTATGAAACTCACTGGCTGTGCTGTGTGCAGTCTGTGACTAGTTTGCATTGTTGTCTGCCATTGTAGTGTTGGGCTGTTAACAGCACGTAGCGTTGCGAAGTTGGAGGTCAGCCGCCAGCAGTGGTGGATGTAGGGAGATGGCGGATTTTTGAGAGCGGATGTTCTGGACGTGTTTCCATCAGAAACAGTACATGTGTAAGAATGGATGTCATGAACTGCTATATATATTATAACTTTCGAACACTATTAAGGTAAATACATTGTTTGTTCTCTGTCAAAATCTTTCCTTTGCTAACTATGCCTATCAGTAGTTAGTGCCTTCAGTAGTTTGAATCTTTTATTTAGCTGGCAGTAGTGGCGCTCGCTGTATTGCAGTAGTTCGAGTAACGAAGATTTTTGTGAGGTAAGTGATTTGTGAAAGCTATAGGTTAATGTTAGTCAGGGCCATTCTTTTGTAGGGATTATTGAAAGTGAGATTGCGTTGCGCTAAAAAAATATTGTGTTTCAGTTTAGTGTTGATCAGAATAGGTAAAGAGCGAAATGTCTGAGAACGTTCAGTTTTGCTCAGCTGTTTGAAAATCAAATAATGTAAAAGGTTTATCAGCACAATAATTCAATAATTTTTTTTAAGGGGACATTTCATATGTCCACCCTTAGCCGAGGATATCTCACTGGAATCTTCTGATTTTTTCTTGTAGTTTGTGTAAGTAGTGTAGCTTTTGAAACTACCTCGCAGATTAAAACAGTGTGCCCGACGGAGACTCGAACTCGGGACATTTGCCTTTCGCAGGCAAGTGCTCTACCATCTGAGCTACCGAAGCACGACTCACGCCCGGTCCTCACAGCTTTACTTCTGCCAGTATCTCGTCTCCTACCTTCCAAACTTTACAGAAGCTCTCCTGCGAACCTGCAGAACAAGCACTCCTGAAAGAAAGGATACTGCGGAGACATGGCTTTGCCACAGCCTGGGGGATGTTTCCAGAAGGATATTTTCACTCTGCCGCGGAGTGTGCGCTGATATGAAACTTCCTGGCAGATTAAAACTATGTGCCCGACTGAGACTCGAACTCGGGACCTTTGCCTTTCGCGGAGAGCTTCTGTAAAGTTTGGAAGGTAGGAGACAAGATACTGGCAGAAGTACAGCTGTGAGGAACGGGCCTGAGACGTGCTTCGGTAGCTCAGATGGTCAGTCTGCTTTCGGCCCGTGAGTGGCGAGGACGTCTTGTTTACGTCCCGTCCGCAAAGTCGCGGTCCCGTCCGCAGTGTCGCGAGCGCGCGTAGTTTGTTTACTTCCTCGCCGCAGCTAATACTCGCGTCCGTTAACACTGAGTCGCAATGGCTCATTCGTACAGGAAAGCTACCATCAAGATCAGATTCCAGCCCGACTACGCACGACCACGAGCCTTTGAAGTCGAACGATTCATCCGTGATGAAGTTCAAATACCAACAAAGCACATCATTGGTATCCACCTATCCATCACAAGTAGCGTCGTTTATGTCAAGATGGTCGATGACAAGTTATGTCATGCAGTTGTGAACAGATGCGCGAACACTCTCAAATTCAAACACTCCGATGGTCACATCGGAGAGGTTACTGTTGACCATGCTGGACTAGGATTACGCACACTAAGAGTCTTCGAACTCCCTTTCGAAATACCACCGGACGTCGTTACCTCAGCTTTCCGCCCTTATAGGACGGTAATTAGCCACGTGGCCAAAAAATGGAACACCTTCGAGACGTACCAAGTCCTCAACGGCGTCCGACAAGTGAAAATTGAATTAAAGAAACATGTGCCGTCCTACTTAGTCATAGGTGGCTGTCGGCCAACCTCGTACTTGTTCTGGTTGCGGCCAGGAGTGTCATGTGCGCTCAGCGTTTATTCAATGTCGGGTTACACAACTTCCATTCCATGACACGACACAACCTTCTATGCTCACGGCCCTCCCACTCAATTACGCAGAGGTGACACGATCGACCGTCATGACAGACGACAACTCCCCCGGAAGACAGGAAGCGTTAGAATGCGCACCTGTCGCCGGTCCAGGATTGACCAACACCATTACGGTGTCTGCAGGGGTTGCAGAACGCCGCCCATCGACTCCACATGAAGATTCGGACGAGAGAATGGAACTCGACACTAGGGTTGTACCGACCTATGCCTTTCTACCTGAGGGGGATGCTATACGGAAACCACAAACTCTTTCGGAAACCCACGTCCGCAAACAAAGGTCACCGAGAAAACATAGAAAGCGACGTCTCACACCCTCAGACGATTGCCTCTAGCGGACGTCTTCTCCAGTTGACGACCGGACGGCCGACGAAACGACGAAGAAAATGGATGACACGAGATCGCCCTCACCTGGCACTTTGTCTGATTTTGACAAACCCGATTTCACTCTCTCGGCCAAACGGATGGCCAGCACAGCACCCGCCGTTGGTACACAACCGGAAACAACTGCGAATTCACCCTTAGTCACTCAGCACACAATGCACCCTTAGTAACTCAGCAGCCAATGTTAAACTTACGGACCTTGGGCGGATGACATTGAAGACGACTCTACGGCCGCTGTGGTGGATGAGGAGAGGGGTCTCTCCTCCCACACGTCGGCCCCTCCCGAGTAGCAACAGATGACGGCGCGGACGCGGCCAGCAGATCACAGGCCCCACCTTTTACGGCGACACTGACAGCAGCCCCCGCCGCAGGAGACGATCTACAGACCTATCACTTAACGACCATCAACATTAACACCATTCGGACACGTACGAAGCTGTCGCTGCTCCAAGACATGCTCAATGCACCAGACTTTGACACTGTCTTTTTCCAAGAAGTCTTCGTCGCCGATTTCCAGGGTGTGTATGGTTATACGGCTCATGTGTCCCACGCCTCGCCAACAAACAGTGGAGTCGCCATTCTCCTCAGAGAGGGCCTCGAGGCGGACGAAGTCCGATATCTCCCCGACGCTAGAGGTATGGCCGTAACGGTGCAAGACGTCCGGTTTATCAATGTGTACGCCCCTTCCGGAACGAATCGCCGTCGTGACCGATCGCTCTTCTTCGCAGAAGGAATAGCACCGCTTTTTCAGGGCAGGCACGATGATATTAGGGGGCGATTTCAATTGCACCCAAGCACATAAAGATCAGCTGCCACGCCATTCACCGTGCCCCGAACTTGGGACACTCATCGGCGATCTCCAGTTGGTAGATACATAGGAACATGTCCGAGGAAATAGACCGGGATACACCCATTTCACGAGTCACTCGTCTAATCGCATCGATAGGATTAAACCTTGCTCATCTCGCTTCTCCGGATTGTCGACGCGCCATCGAAGACACGTGGAGTTTGTGCGTCCGCCGCCTCCCAACGTATTCTACGTCGATTAGTTGATGGTTAACCTGTGCCAAGCCGGCCCTATGGCGAACCTTTATTACGTATGGTCGTGAGACTGTTGCTTGGAGGCGGCAGACCCTTGATTTTTATTTCACCGTCCTTCGCGAATGCACCTCCTTGCCACCCACACCGGAACGACAGCTGACAGTTCAGCGTGCGAAAGCACAGATCGTAGCCCATTTGCGCCGACACCTCGAAGGGACGATCGTCCGAGAGCGGACACAAGACAGACTCGCAACGGAACGACCCACCATGTACCACGTCATCCGAGAACGTACTCTGCGAAGACGGGCGCTGATACATGCCATCACCACTGAGGACGGCCATCATCACACCACACAACGCGAAATTGCTGCAGTCTTCTTCGACCATTACGCACGACTTTATTCTGCTCAATGTTCCGACCCGACGATGGTGACAGCAGTCTCACAACTGGTTTACGGCATTGTCCCACAGGATTTACAGACTGAATTATTGAACGACATTACGGAAGACGAAGATATCGACGCCATGGGTAAAGGAGCGGCGAATAAGTCTCCTGGCCCCGACGGGCTCCCTGTGGAGTTTTATAGAACTTTCCAGTATTTACTGGCTCCCAAGTTAACAGACATCTGTCGGGAGCTTATGTCCCCCGTGGTGCCGCTCCCTGCGACCTTCGTAGAAGGAGTAATTATACCGGTTCACAAGCCTAAAGGTGGGGCTCGAATACAAGATTACCGCCCGCCTGCGACATGAAGATATTCACCAGACTATTAGCAAACCGTCTACGACCGACCCTACCTTACGTCATCTCGCCAGATCAGACTTCCCTAGGGGGTATCAACAACATCCACACAGCACTGTGTCGATACCGTGACTTAATAGCCCTAGCCAGAGCACGCCGCATCCCGGGAGCGCTGGCATCACTAGATTTTAGCCAAGCTTTCGATCGAGTGGATCACGCGTACCTAACGTCCGTTCTCCAGCACATGCAGTACCCACAGCAATTCTCAGACGTCGTGATGCGCCTACTCCGAGGGGCGACTTCCAAAGTGCTCGTTAACGGGCGTCTCTCGCAGTCCCCGATTTTCCGCCCCGTGCGTCAAGGCTGCCCCTTGTCGACGTTACTATATGCTCTGGCACTGGAACCGCTACTCTGTGGCCTCCGTCAACGCCTCACCGGTCTTACCCTACGTGACGTCACATTTCGCTGTACAGCATATGCAGACGACCTGGTTCTCGTGTTCCGCAATCGCGACGATGTCAGCAGAGCACTAGAATGGATTACCACGTACGGTGTGGCTTCCGGCAGCTGTCTCAACGTCGCCAAATCTGTCGCCATGGCCATAGGAGACGGGTTGACCCCAGCGTGTGTCGAACCGCTACAGCTTCGTGGCACTATCAAATGTCTCGGAACAGAGTTTCAAGACGACATACGGAGCACCGCGGCTCTTAACTACCGCCGCTTATTACAACAAATTCGTGTCCAGATCTTCAACCTTCGTCTGCGGACCCTCGACATTCTCCAAAGGACACACTTCGTCAATGTTTACCTCGCATCGCGCCTTCCACACATAGCGCGTGTTCTCCCAATACCGTTACTGATGGCTCGACGTCTATTAGCGGCATTCGGAGCCTACGTCAGTACAGGCATGCTCTTCAAAGTCAGTTATGAGTCACTGACCCTTCCCCAGAAAGGGGAGGTCTTGGTCTAGTCCATGTCCACGACAGAGCTGTGGCCCTGTATGTCAGCTCACACATCAAGCTGTGGCACCACCACCCGGAAAGTTTGACAGGTTTGCTGTTGGAGTCCTTAGCTCCGCCCTCCCTTATGCCCCCAATGACGACGCAAGACATACCCCCATCCTTCTACTACTTCGGGAACTCTTACATTGAACACAGCTATGTCCGTATCGCAGTACCACCGACGACACAGGCGTCGGCGCGGGATATATATCATGTCCTACAACAGAGGCGCCCACCAAACGTCGTGGAGACCAAAAGGCCTCAGGTTAATTGGAAGGTGGTGTGGAAGACGATTCACGCGGTTCCACTGGACACAGCCGTCCGATCCACATGGTACATCACAGTCAATGGTAAACAGATCACCCTATCACGCCTCCATAAGATAAACGTGGCGGAATCGCCTCTCTGCGTAGACTGCGGGATACCAGACACGGACGAACAACGTCTCACATGTGGCGCGGCAGAAGACGTATGGCGCTTGGTGCGACAAATTTTGTCGTATTTTCTACGAGTGACTCCGGAACACATTACACCTCGGTTTCTACTATTTCCGGATCAACAGTATTTCCTGCCCGCCAAGACCAACGCTGTCGCGTGGATCCTTGCGCATGCGGTACACTACTTATTTCACGATGGACCTAAAGATGTATTAGACCTTTGGAACTACCTACAAGAACGACATTGCAAGATCGTACGGAACCCAAAATACAGACAGTATTTTTCTAATCACTTAGGGAGTGCCCTACGTGACCCTCCACGCAGCTGGATCATCAACAGGTAGGAGAAGACACCCACTGAGTGAGCTGACATGACTAAGTTCGATTCTCGGTGGAACAACATGATATACGTGAAGACGTACCTGGATGATGAAGCGTAAGGAGAGTAGCGACACACCCTTCTGCATCCTGTACGAAGCACTTTCTTTTTCGTTTTCCCCATATACATTACCTCGGTGTAGGAACGTGCCGAGATATTGTTTTCTTTCTCACAGAGCACGATGCGGTGCTAGATACATTTATTTTTGTTGTGGTATAAAGTAAAACCAGATTAAGAATGTATTAAAAAAAGTAAATATAAATAAATAAATAAATAATAATTCCCACAAAAGATTTCCCCTTCCCATCCCTGATTCCATGACGGACGAGGGGGACACTGCGACCAGGCCTCGGGTTACGACCCCTGATCGCTCTGCCTTCCCCGCCCTCCCCCACAATAAAAAAAAGATGGTAGAGCACTTGCCCGCGAAAGGCAAAGGTCCCGAGTTCAAGTCTCGGTCGGGCACACAGTTTTAATCTGCCAGGAAGTTTCATATCAGCGCACACTCCGCTGCAGAGTGAAAATCTCATTCTGGAGTGTTTTTCATTGTTTTTCATAGTTGTACAGTAAAACAGTTGCGGCATGCATGTAGATTTGCACCAAGTATTTCGCAGCTGCGCTTGCAATTAACTACATATTATTTTCAGTGCTATGTTAATGTGTTTTGTTATTTTGCTCTTCAAATTGTGCTTTTCTGTGTTATCGTGTGAAATATTGGGACAATAATGGCGTGTGAAAAACGTTATACTAGGCTTCAAAGTAAACTGAGAAATGACAGTGAAGACGAAAGCAGCGTGTTAGCGCCGCCGAGTAATGAATTAGCTAATGTTCAAAGTAGTAATTTGGTAATTGCGCATAGGGAAATGGAGCGGGCTGCAAATAATGGTGTAGGCAGTGAAACAATTAGTGAACAGGGAAGCATTATCGATCGATCGGTCGGCAACAACTCCCCTCAGGAATCCGAAATGACAGAAAACAATATTGCAAATACTGTAGACTCAGGTTTTGGGTCCTCACCGTTTTCTCAAATGGGTCAAGACACATTTTCTGCTTGTCAAAATGTGAATGCTGCCGGTGAAAATGGACTGCCAAAAAGCATAGTGAAACAGATTCCAGACACTAATACATTATTATTGCAATTAATGCAACAAATGGAACGTAATCAGAGACAAACACAGCAAAAGATTCAAAAGTTAGACACCACACTTGAACAAACACGTGAAGATTTAACTACTGAGTTACATAACATTGAATCGAAATGTCAAAAAGTCTGTAATGACGTAAAAAAAAATTTGTGAGCATTTTCAACCTATTTCTTCGCGGCATGAAAATGCATTACAGAATCACGAAGCAGCCATAAAAGAACTGCAAACTATTGTTCATGAAAATCATGAGACCTTGCAGGCTAAAATTGACTCAGTTACATCTACCGATTCGGTTACGCAACTTGCAAAAACTCAGAAAAACTTAAAGGACACAGTAGATACTCCGAAAATTGGTTCAGAAAGAGGAAATTAAGCTCATTATCAGAGAAAGTAGTTGAACTTTTGGATCAGCTAAATAATTTATCTACGAAGGTAGATGATAATCTGAATGACACAAAACCGGTAGTCTTTAATGGCACAGAAGAGTGCGAACAAATTAGGAAATTCAAACAAAATCAGAATCAAATTAATACGCAACACCAAAGAGAAATCCGGGAAGTACAAGATCAGCTGACACAGGTAATACAAGAATTACGTATTTCAGAGGAAACTCGCGCTCCAATACGGGAAGAGGGACATAGAAATACGGAACAGCCAGAAAATAATAACACAGGTCACTTCACAAATTATGAAAGAAATTGGCAAGGTACACAGAATTTTGAGATGGAACCGCCGAAACGACATAACAATGACCGACATGCGACTCGCCGACATGATGATTTTGGCTATAAGCTGTTCATTACTACACGTACACTCAAAACATTTAAGAATTCTGACAACGACGTTCATCCACAAGCATGGCTCCATCAATTCTCCCATTGTTTTCCTCCCAACTGTTCATTAGAGCACAGATTAGAATGTATGTTTGGCTACTTAGGGTATGAACCAACTGTAAGAATGCGATCAGTCATTCACTATTGCCACAGTGAAGGAGAATTTTACCATGCCTTCCTCTCAGCATATTGGTCTCAAGCCACACAAGACCGAGTAAAACATAGCATCATAATGATGAAACATTTCGAACAATCTGAATTTTCCAGTCTTGTGAAATATTTTGAAGACATGTTGCACAAGAATCAGTATCTGTCAAACCCATACAGCCCCTCACAACTCATCCGCATTTACTTAATCAAATTACCTGAACATTTACGACATATTATTTTGGCAGGGCGTTGCAAAGACGACATTGAAGCTTTTCAGGGACTCTTAGAAGTATTAGAAATTGACACTGACAATCGCGGAACGCGAAAACAGGA
Source organism: Schistocerca cancellata (assembly GCF_023864275.1). NCBI lineage: Eukaryota > Metazoa > Arthropoda > Insecta > Orthoptera > Acrididae > Schistocerca > Schistocerca cancellata. Next base: position 426,680,033 of record NC_064632.1, read on the forward strand.
ACACAACAATTACATGTCACATCCGTCGCAATTCCGCAATGAAAGAAATAATAACTGGACACGACAAGGCTATTCTCACAACACAAATCGTGACCAAAACAGACACCACCCGTATAACAACCGTTGGCAGAATAGTAATAATTACAGGGAATGATTACCTCTTCGTGGTAATGACTATCACAGAGACAATCAGAGAAACAGACAATATGGGAATCAAAATAAATATTATCAAGGGAGACAGAATAACGATTCAGGGAGAAATTCTCCACGACGTGACCGACAAGCAACAATGGAATCTACCGAAATGATGACAGACAATATGAACGTAACGTCAGACCTGAATTGCATCAGAACTGGCGGAATTCAAACAGGGCAGGGCCCTCTCGAATTTGTAGAAGTTAGGTCTCCAAATCCCAATAACGACGCGCGCCAACAAAGAGACAATAGGCAATGACTCATACCGCTGGCAGCCACAAAACGTACGTATGAAACTGACGACACAGCTGCTGTAGCTAGTAATTATATAAAAATGGAAGACATTAGGGACATCTTACTCCAGGAACACGACGTAAAACATAACAACATTGCATACCCTGTGATTCACATTACAATATATGACGTAAAATTTACGGCTGTACTTGACTCTGGCAGTCCCCTTTCAGTAATTAGTGAAACAGCCTTTAGCAAATGCAACAAATCGAACTATTGCCCCACACTTCCGTTATGTAAGATTAAATTACAAGGTGCAATCCTTGGAAAAAGTGTAGATGTACGCCAAAAAACCAACTTAGAATTCTTTTGTCAAAGCCACAGCTTCTCTATGAACTTTCTTATTGTTCCATTATTGTCGACGGAAATTATATTGGGAGTAGACTTTTTGAATGAATATAAAGCAATCTTAAACTTTCACGATGCTGAAATAAGTTTAGAGAAAGAAGGTAAGTCAATAGCTTTGAAAATTGAAGATTGGCTCTCAAACCATGGCGAGGCAATTAATCGGCTTCACCTCCTGTTAGACAACAGTTCGGAATTTTCGACGGAACTTGACACTAGCAATCACTCTGCAAGTACTGACAGGGATGATATCGACGGCGTACTTGATAATAATGAGTTAATTCAGAATAAAATTCAAACAATTGAGAATTGTAATGACACTGATAGGCTGGACCTTTTTGAGATTTTACAAGCACATTCCACAGTTTTTACTCACAAAACAGGAACTATCAAGGGATTTCAATACCAATTTCGTGTTCGTGAGCATACTAAATTTTGTGTTAGACCATACGTAATTCCAGCACATTATAGGGACCGTGTTAGAACAGAAATACAATCTATGCTTGACGAGGGCTTTATTGAGCCTGCAGTAAGCTCATACAACAATTCATTACATGTTGTTGAGAAGAAAAATGGATCGATCAGGATTGTCTTAGATTCGAGACAAATCAATTCTATCATAATTCCTGAAACAGACAGACCGCAAACGATGGAAGACCTTCTTCAAAATTTTAATGATGTAAAAATGTTGTCTTCCATTGATCTCAGATCCAGCTTTTATCAGATCGAACTTCATACAGAATGTAGAAAATAGACAGCTTTCCTTTGTTTCGGCGTTTGTTATCAATTTCGGAAACATCCTATTGGTTTGAACATTTCTTCGGCAACGTTCATTCGCGGGCTAAATTCCATATTACCTGATTTCTTAAAACTTCACATCACCTTATATGTGGATGATATTCTAATAGCAGAAGCCTCATGGGAACAACATAATCGCATCATCAAAAGTTTGTTACATATTTTTGCAGAATCTGGAATTACAGTTAACTTGGAAAAGTCTGAATTCGGTAGGTCAAAGGTGAGGTTTTTGGGACATATTATTACTTCTGAAGGCATTCAACCGGATCCTGAAAAGTTAGAAGCAATCAGAGACATTCCAGTTCCATCCACAAAAAACAAGTACGCAGTTTTCTAGGTCTTGTAAATTTTTACCGTCGTTTTCTGAATATGCAATTTCTAGTTACACCAAAACTTTGTTCTCTCACTGGGAAAATTACTATTTGGAACTGGGACGAACAAGCACAGTTGGAATTCAATTCTTTGAAAGAATTGCTATTTAACGCGCCAATACTAGCTCATACAGATCTGTCACAAGATTTCTGCCTTAGCACGGATTCTTCTAAAGTCGGTCTTGGTGCACATTTATTTCAAGAAGCCATAGAAAATGACACTGCAGTTCAGAAAACCATTGCTATTGCTAGCCGAGTGCTAACAAAATCTGAAATATATTATTCCGTTACTGAATTAGAAGTTTCGGCCATCGTTTGGGCATTTAACAAATTCCGTTTCTTTCTTTCTGGCAAGCACGTAAAAGTATACAGTGATCATCGTGCATTACAATTTCTTATGTCTTCAAAATTAAATCATGCCAGGTTAAATCGTTGGGCATTGTTTCTGCAAGAATTCCACTTCACAATAGTCTACATTCTCGGCAAGGAGAACATTGTTGCGGACGCTCTGTCACGCGCACCAGCTGGGCTTGAGAAAAGTAACACAGAAGGCAACCTCGAGAAAAATTTCAGTATTCTTTACATTCAGAAAGTCGCCTTTGAAAACTTCATCACCACATCTTTAAAGGACATTGCTCATGAACAAGATAAAGATCCAATTTAGAAAGACATCAAGAGTAAATGGCATGAAAAGACACACACTCAGATTCGGTATTATTATATGGTTAGATGAAACATACCATTCAAACGCTGCACTGTTGATGACAAGCTAAGGGTACTTTGCATTCCAGATGATTTTGTTAATAAGCTCATTTGGTTCATTCACTTCAGCTACGCATATTTTGCTCCACGAAAATGTTATCATATTCTACGAACGACTTGTTATTTTAACAATATGGAAAAGAGAATTCTAAGAGTCTCTTCTAGTTGTGAACTTTGTCAAAAGGCTAAACCATCTACAATCCCCCATCGTCCTCCGTTGTTTTCTATCATTCCTTCTAAATTAAAAGAATTTGCTGCTGTTGATCTCTTGGGACCGCTTGTCAGAACATCTAATGGATTTTCGTACGTTCTAGTCGCTGTTGAACTTACTTCAAAATTTGTTTATTTCACACCGTTACGTAAAGCCACTGGACAGTCTGTATCCAACGCCTATGTTAAAAATTTCTTACGTGAAGTTGGACATGTTAGTAAAGTCATTTCAGATAACGGACCGCAATTCAGATCTGCTTTTTGGTCACGTATGCTTCGGAATAATAAAATCAAACCTGCTTTTATTTCATTGTACTCACCACATTGTAACCCATCTGAACGGATTATGAAAGAAATCAATAAGCTTTGCAGACTTTATTGTCACAGAAAGCAAGAGCATTGGGACAGATATTTACACTTATTTCAAAATGTGCTGAATGCAATGCCTCATGACTCCACAGCTTTACCACCGACTCTTGTACTGAAGAATGAAGAACCACCAAACAGAATCAGAGAGATTGTACCTTTTCCAGATACACGTAAACTTCAACAAAAAGACATAATTAATTTGGCTATTAAAAATATAAATTCTGCAGCAGAGAAAAGGAGAAAACTACACGGTAAAGCAAATGCAAAGAAATTATATATTGGTCAGAAAGTTCTCATTAAAGCTCATTCATTGTCACATAAGAAGAAACACTTGAGTCACAAATTCTTTCTCGTTTACAATGGACCTTGCAGAATCCGACGTATACCACATGATAATTGCGTTGAAGTTGAAACTCTGCGTACTTGGAAGACTAAAGGTTTACACCACATTCCACATGTAAAACCGTTTCTTGAATGATAATCTGCTTTTTAACTTAGTCTTTGCCATAAAATTTTTCACTTAACATTTCTAGTATGCTTTGCCTGACTTAGAATCTGTTGACATGCAACAATGTTTGATGTTAAATATCCAGTCAAGAACCAAGAGAACTTATTTAAACAGAAATTACGAATGCATTGTTATAGTGAACAGACGATACAGTGTTGTTATTTGTACATTCTTGCTTGTTAGTTGCACGATTACGTAACGAATATATGGCTTACGTACTTAGAACATATACTGCTAATGAGATTTTAATGCAACATTTTGGTTTACTTGAAAATACATTCTGGATTTAAATTACTTTATGTGAGATACCAGATGACACAGTGGTTAGTTTATGTGACAGCTACACGATTTTATCACGGCGCTACTAGTGTGTGACAATTTACAATGTTGCTTTTGCGGTGTTTCTGGTTTATATCTGCACAGTTTTTCTGTATTATTCTGGAAAGTAAAACATATTTTAGTAGTAACTTTTGTGGTATAGCTACAATGAGACAGCCTTTTCCGTAGCACAACAATACGTTACAGCACAGTACTTTCTTCATCACGGCAATAAGCGTAATAACTAAGATATCTATACGCAAAGCATTTCTCTTTTGTTTATCATGTGGTAAGTACATTGACTTCTGCAGAACTTTGCTTTCGGAGGACGATAACTACGACACTACCACAGAGATTATCTTACAAGACGCACAGTTTAGCGCTACAGTACAGGTATATGAGTGATTAATTTTCTACTTAAAACACTTATTTTTAAAGATTTTTGAATTACAATGATACAAAGGTTTTCCATGATACATTTCATTCCATTGCTGTAATCTGTAACACCTGAGGGTATAATTACATAAATCCTCCGGGGGGTACACGCTTACTTTGTGTACCATGTGTTTGGCAAGCACAAGGAACCTTAGCTAATATGGTATTTGCTTATACAACTTTAAACATCGGTACCATATTTCTCTAACACATAATGACACAGCTATATGATCATTTAACTGAGAGAGACAATCATTTTTTTTACTACGTCAGTGACAGATGTTTACCCAATTACACAGTTTGATAACTTCACACTTATGAAATTGTATTTTGTCTGTACTTGTGAACAGTTCATATTTTTTCGGAACCATTGTGATAATATGAGAGCTTTGAATGTCGTATTTGGTATGGGATCATGATTTTTAAGTACGTTTGAGGTAGATGACACTATTGAAATGAGCAGAGAATTTTCTTTTTAGGTTTTGACATTATTGCAGAAAGCTACGACATTTTAGAGATTTGATTGAGGTGCTATGATGTTATTGTCACGATGACGATGTGTATTATGCAGTTGAGGTATGTTTATGATCAATAATCTGATGATATATGAGGAATTTGATTATGGTACATATTTATTATGAAGAAATATTGAAGTCGTGCCGACAAATATGTATATGTATAATAAGGTAAGGGATAATGAGTAGTGGCTAGGGTCTCTGATGTGTGAAAAAGGATGCTGGAAACCAAGAATTGTACTTTAAGAGTCATGAAATGTGTGTACGTGTGTGAATGTATCACAATACCAGTGAAAATTTTTTGGACACTGTTGTATTTATAGGATTTTGTTTCTACACATTTGTAACGCAAATTCTCTACCTGTGAAATTTTTTATGTGAGACTGTCACTGTGGTGCAAACTGCTGCCGTAAATATTTTGGTAAGAAAGCCAGGTCACCTTGACGTAATGCACTATAAGCACCCAGCTGCGCAACAGTCGCCTGGAAAACAGCCATTAGTGTGTGCCTTTCAGAGGCTGAGGTGGAGAAAAAAAAGAGGCCATTATCCTCGCTACTGGAAGTCCTTTGTAGAAAGCATTGCAAGTACGACACACTCATTACTTGGAAATATATTGTACTTTCTGATATTTACCGAAATGCCTAATGAAATGACGAGAAATAATTTATGTCTACATACCTGATTATGACTACTGTCTTTCTAGATGATAGATTTTTTTACTACTTATGACATGCCACATGACTATTGAATGATATTGTTATGCTTTGCTTTACATAGTTGGTTATTTCATTTGATATCTGTTTTCCAGCTCTGTGGAAGCATTGGTTTTATAAAATAAAATTAAATGCATTTGCTAATGTGAACACTTTCTGTCAACAGATCTATTAAATAATAATTTTATGACACACATTCTGCAAAAAAGGAGCACTTGGAAAGGAAAGAACAATAAGAAGGAACTAATAACAGTAACTGCATACATAATTTTCTTTTCGAGTACTTGGTAATTTTTTTTAGAATAACTTCTTGAGGTGCACCACTTTAATGGCATAGATATTAAGATGTGAATAGACATTTCCCTTTTCTGTATTGTTGTCTGTAGTGTAATATTTTTTCTGCTTGAGCTTTGTCATGTTTAGGTATAAGTTGTAGCATCTGCTGCTGCTGTTTTCTAGGCATAGTGTTACTGAATTTGACTTTGTATTACTCTGTTAAGCCAGTTTTACTACTGATTTATTTTTCTTGTTTGCTGCACAGTGCCTTATATTAGTTGTAATATTGTAATTGCTTTGCTAATCTTGATTTCCTGCTGCTTGCTTTGCCAATTTGCATTTTTTTGTCATTGCTGTTTGTGTTAATCGTTTTGTGCTGCTGCACTGCCTCATCCCTTAGTTTAGCATCTGAGCTCAGTAGATTTAAGTTAGCTTAAGATTGGGTAGGCTATATAAGAGAACGAGTTGTGATGAATTGGAAGAAATGCATTGAGAAGCTATAAGAAAATGGTTTGGCCACAAGAGTATTTTGAAAGAGGATATGAACAAAAAAGTAGGTTTTAGTGACAACAGGTTTAGGTAGGATTTTCTAGGAAATAAACGATGATGTAAGATAATGGAAAGTAAATAATGAGGTAAGAAAAATGTGAACATATAAATACAGAAAGCATGCTGGGATAGGATTTTTTTGACGGAAAGAAATGTTGAAATAATATGAAAGATCTATGGAATGAAGCTTTGGGTTAGACTGCAGTACCAAATGTCACACTGAAAACAAATCCTGTCCTGTACTTCTGTGTTATTATGCTATGTGAATTTGTGTTTTTCCTGTATTTATGTGTTTAGCCGATAAGAGTTATGTTGTAGAATTTTTCTAATGCTATGTTATTCACTTTGTAAAGATGTTTAGACATTATTTATTCTGTTTTGTTTTAATGCTCATGTGTGAAGTTGAAGTTTCAAAAGTTATTCTGATCTTTTATGTATGTACTTATGTCATAATTCTTGTAACACTGATGTACATGTTTATTTCCATTCTTTTGTAATGCACATATTACTACAAATGTTATCTGTATTGTTATGTTCTTTAATGTAGTATTTTGTACCTTTGTTATTGTAATCTCATGTTATAAAATTGTAATTAACACCAGTTCATCCAATTAAGTAACTTGTAAGCATTCATTTCACTGCACATATTTCTGTTGCTCATAGTATATGCACAAAATGTAATAAAAGAGGACTTTTAGTGTTTGGACTGTGTTAATAATTCAGCAAGGGACTGATCAACAGCATTGCTGGTACTAAGGACAATTCCAAAACTTTGTGAGTGCACAATTGATGGTTTATGGACTTGCTATATTTTCTGCAAGACTTCTAAGGACAATTCCAAAAACTTTGTGCGTGCAGAAGTGGTGGTTTATGGACTTGCTATATTCTCCACAAGACTCTTCGATGGTGATTGAGCACCTGCACAGTCGCAACAGATGATTGCTGGCCGTCTCTACAAGGACTGCAGTTGGTCTGCATCTTTGATGTCCCACCAATATCATTATTTCTACAAGGACTGCACTGGGTCTGCACCTCTGGTGGCCCACTGATACCATAATCTCTACCAGAACTACAGTGGGTCTGCTCTGTGATGACCTACCTACCAATATTCTTCAAAACTTCTACTGACTCTGCTGTGGGTTTGCTCTGCTGTGGCCCGTTACCTGTCTGCATGTCAAGAGTCAGCAATGTCTTTCTGTTGGAAGGACAACACTACTTCAAGACTGCTTGGAAATCCACTACTTCCGTGTGCGTTCTCTTTTACTGTTCAGACTTTGAGAAAAAAAAAACCACTGCAATATTACTGTGATGAATGATCAGGACTGTCTTTATGGACTGTGAGAAAATTTTAGCTTCTGACCAACATTATATCAATAAGTGTGTGCATTTGATATCTTTGTTATTGTAATTATGAAAAATTTTATCAAATCATAATTGGCCACTGCCCAAAACAATTTGTAAAATTTTTTGTGGGTAGCGTGGGGGCTATGTAAATAGGCTGTTTATGTTTTCTTATTGGTAACGCCACATAGCTGTCTGTATGAAAATCACTGGCTGTGCTGTGTGCAGTCTGTGGCTAGTTTGCATTGTTGTCTGCCATTTTAGTGTTGGGCTGTTGGCTGTTAACAGCACATAGCGTTGCGCAGTTGGAGGTGAGCCGCCAGCAGTGGTGGATGTGGGGATGTGAGATGGCGGATTTTTGAGAGCGGATGTTCTGGACATGTTTCCATCAGAAACAGTACATGTGTAAGAATGGATGTCATGAACTGCTATATATATTACGATTTTTAAACACTATTAAGGTAAATACATTGTTTGTTCTCTGTCAAAATCTTTCATTTGCTAATTATGCCTATCAGTAGTTAGTGCCTTCAGTAGTTTGAATCTTTTATTTAGCTGGCAGTAGTGGCGCTCGCTGTATTGCAGTAGTTCGAGTAACGAAGACTTTTGTGAGGTAAGTGATTTGTGAAAGGTATAGGTTAATGTTAGTCAGGGCCATTCTTTTGTAGGGATTATTGAAAGTCAGATTACGTTGCGCTAAAAAAATATTCTGTTTCAGTTTAGTGTTGATCAGAATAGGTAAAGAGCGAAATGTCTGAGTACGTTCAGTTTTTCTCAGCTGTTTGAAAATCAAATAATGTAAGAGGTTTATCAGCACAGTAATTCATTAATTTTTCTAAGGGAACGTTTCAGGTTGACAAATATATGTAATTAATAGTCATCCTGTTGTATATTGAAAGCTTTATCCGTCGCCACGACATAACGACATCAGCAACAAGGTTCGACAGATAATAAAGGAAACTACACAGCGTCAGTCGCCGCCCGAGTCTGCAAACATGTACGGCTCGTGGAGATTCATCGTCCTCACGGACATGCAACAACGGATGAAGCAGTAAATAAAGAAAACTAGCCAGGTATCATTAAAGGAATTTGTTTCAAACGGCGAGTTTAGAAACAAGACATGCCATTTTCAGATCCAGTATAAACGAAAAGAGTACTTCCATTTCTTGGCTCAAGCATCGTAGAACATTGATTGGCGTTGATTACGTACGTGAGGATTGTATTGAGTCCATATGGTCACAGTGTAGAGAATACCCTTCTGACGCGTGTAATCCACAACATGGGTTCTACGACACGTGGGCCAAGGAATGACAGTAGTCGTTTGAGAACCGAAACATGGCCCTGTAGGCTGCATTCGTTTTATTGTCTATGCAATTCGCCGATTTCGACGTTTGGTCATTTTCAGACACGTATCTGAAGCTTCCAGCATACGTGCCTGAAAATTACCAAAGTTCGAAATCGGCCAATCGCATGGATAGTAAAACGAATGAGCCTAACTGAACCATGTTTTCATTCACAAGAGATTCCGAGGCTGTAGATATCCACAAAAATTAAATTTTAAAAAGTGCTCTTGGGGTTTATAGTGCGCTTGAAGATGGCGTGCGTAGCGCAGAAACTGGTCGTTTGAAATAAATTTCTTTTCTGATACGGCTGTGGGGTTGGTTTTGTTTATTTAAAATCTATAACTGTTGCCAACCTACGGCGGTCTATTAAAATTACCGTAGAGAATGTAAGTAGGCTATTTGTAGAATGGGGAACCAGGACGAAAAGTGCTTTTACTATAGCACCAGAAAGGCATGTACGTCCTGGGCAGAGTCAGTGACATAAAAGAAGGTAACTGTCTTTTCCTCTTATCTGGCACCTTCAAATCATTTAAATCAATACGTGTTGACATAATCGCGCACTTTTATGAGTTGAGCCTACTCCAGCAGGGGAGTGAGCTCTATTAGGTTCAAGTTGGTACATCTGCATCTGGCAATTTATAGGCTACCATCCTTGCTTGTGATCCCAAAAGACGGAAGATTTACCACCCATACTAAACAATATATGACATCATATGGCTGACAAGTATACGTGTAATAGCTAAACATGAGTTTCTGGAAGGATAAAATTATGGAAGTGGAACTGTCCTGCGGTGATGGGGAGGGGTGGGTGCAGCGGACGCTAAAGTGAGTTTCTAATCATAGATGGGAGGGGGCTGATTTTTTTTCCCCCCGAGCGACAATTTCTCACCCGAACCCAACCCCATACGAATGGTGAGGCGTGTAAGGGCGAATCGACAGAAATTTATGTACATCTAGAGAATGGGATGCATCTGCAGTAGGAAGCATCTCAGAATGGGGGGGTGCGCCTATAAGTATCCCAGAATGGGGTTGGATGAATCGTAAACTTTATGTCACATCATGATAAATACTATTTCGGATGGCATGTTATACGACATGACATGTTACTATATCTGATACGACACATTATACACTGAAGAGCCAAAGAAACTGGTACACCGGCCTTATATCGTGTAGGGCCCTCGCGAGCACGCTCAAATGCATCAATACGACGTGGTGTGGACTCGATTAACGCCTGAGGTTGTGCTGGAGGGAACTAACAATATTAATCTTGCAGGGCTGCCCACAAATTCGTACAACGCGGGTGGGGAATATCTTTTGAATACCATGTAGCATGGCATCCCACATATGCTCAATAATGTTCACTTCTGGGGAGTTTAGTGACCTGCGAAAGTGTTTAAACTTCTGGAGCCACTCTGTAGCTATTCTGGACTTGTGGGATGTAGCACTGTCCTGCTGGTAATGCCCAACTCCGTCCGAATGCGCAATGGACATGAATGGATTCAGGTGATCAGACAGGATGCTTACGTATGTGTGACCTGTCTGAGTCGTATCTAGACGTATCAGGGGTCCCATATCACTCCAATTGCACAAGCCCCACACCATTACGGAGACCCCACCAGCTTGACCAGTCCCCAGCTAACATGCAGCGTCTATGGATTCATGAGGTTTGTCTCCATATCCGTACACGTCAATCCGCTCGATACAATTTGAAACGAGACTCGTCCGACCTGGCAACATGTTTCCGTCATCAACACTCCAATGTCGGTGTTCACAGGCCCAGGTAAGGCGCAAAGTTTTGTGACATGCAGTAATTAAGCGTATAGGGCTTCGAAAGCCAATATCGATGGTGTTGAACGTTTCGTGCGCTGACACTTGCTGATTGCCCAGAATCGAAATCTGTAGCAATTTGCAGAAGGGCTGCACTTCTGTCATACTGAACAATTCTTGTCAGTCGTCGTTGGTCCCGTTTTTGCAGGATCATTTTCCGGCAGCAGGGATATCGGAGATTTGATGTTTTATCGAATTCCTGTCATCGCCCGAGGCCCGAGTGTTCGCAGATCACAAGCAATTCTTCGGATCTCCCATTCCAGTCTCAGGCTGAGTATTTTGTTGCTATTTTTGGTATCGTGCCATGGCGGGGGATTCATCGGATTAGCAAGTAAATGGCTTAATTACGTGTGATGGAAGTCGTTGGCTAAACTGCGTAATGAGTTCTTGATTCGTTTAAAAATTAAAGGTTTGACGGTCATTATCATTTTAATTGTGCTTTAGAGGCCAGGTAGTTTATTTAAGTACTTACATGTGGATAAGGCTTGTGGACGATCAGCGAGGTACTATTGTTGCTTCGGTTTTACATGGGGGGTAGCATTTGGACAGCTTGGCCATCACTTGCCTGTATGAGAACAGAATAACCAATGGACATGTATGCATTTTAATGTTTCTATTTAATTTTTATTATCTTCAAGTCCTGTTGTGGGATCAGCCCACAGTTGTGACCTAGTTGCGGAGACAGTACGCCGCCGCAGATTTATTTAATAAGTTAACTGTTTATATTCGGGGCGCCATTGTGTAGCATACTTGACATCTTTGAGTATTATGTGTAATTTTATGTATTATATCCTTATAAATTGTGAATTTAATATAAAGATCTTAACTACACTCCTGGAAATGGAAAAAAGAGCACATTGACACCGGTGTATCAGACCCACCATACTTGCTCCGGACACTGCGAGAGGGCTGTACAAGCAATGATCACACGCACGGCACAGCGGACACACCAGGAACCGCGGTGTTGGCCGTCGAATGGCGCTAGCTGCGCAGCATTTGTGCACCGCCGCCGTCAGTGTCAGCCAGTTTGCCGTGGCATACGGAGCTCCATCGCAGTCTTTAACACTGGTAGCATGCCGCGACAGCGTGGACGTGAACCGTATGTGCAGTTGACGGACTTTGAGCGAGGGCGTATAGTGGGCATGCGGGAGGCCGGGTGGACGTACCGCCGAATTGCTCAACACGTGGGGCATGAGGTCTCCACAGTACATCGATGATGTTGCCAGTGGTCGGCGGAAGGTGCACGTGCCCGTCGACCTGGGACCGGACCGCAGCGACGCACGGATGCACGCCAAGACCGTAGGATCCTACGCAGTGCCGTAGGGGACCGCACCGCCACTTCCCTGCAAATTAGGGACACTGTTGCTCCTGGGGTATAGGCGAGGACCATTCGCAACCGTCTCCATGAGGCTGGGCTACGGTCCCGCACACCGTTAGGCCGTCTTCCGCTCACGCCCCAACATCGTGCAGCCCGCCTCCAGTGGTATCCCGACAGGCGTGAATGGAGGGACGAATGGAGACGTGTCGTCTTCAGCGATAAGAGTCGCTTCTGCCTTGGTGCCAATGATGGTCGTATGCGTGTTTGGCGCCGTGCAGGTGAGCGCCACAATCAGGACTGCATACGACCGAGGCACACAGGGCCAACACCCGGCATCATGGTGTGGGGAGCGATCTCCTACACTGGCCGTACACCACTGGTGATCGTCGAGGGGACACTGAATAGTGCACGGTACATCCAAACCGTCATCGAACCCATCGTTCTACCATTCCTAGACCGGCAAGGGAACTTGCTGTTCCAACAGGACAATGCACGTCCGCATGTATCCCGTGCCACCCAACGTGCTCTAGAAGGTGTAAGTCAACTACCCTGGCCAGCAAGATCTCCGGATCTGTCCCCCATTGAGCATGTTTGGGACTGGATGAAGCGTCGTCTCACGCGGTCTGCACGTCCAGCACGAACGCTGGTCCAACTGAGGCGCCAGGTGGAAATGGCATGGCAAGCCGTTCCACAGGACTACATCCAGCATCTCTACGATCGTCTCCATGGGAGAATAGCAGCCTGCATTGCTGCGAAATGTTGATATACACTGTACTAGTGCCGACATTGTGCATGCTCTGTGGCCTGTGTCTATGTGCCTGTGGTTCTGTCAGTGTGATCATGTGATGTATCTGACCCCAGGAATGTGTCAATAAAGTTTCCCCTTCCTGGGACAATGAATTCACGGTGTTCTTATTTCAATTTCCAGGAGTGTATATGAACGTATTTCGCAAGAATGTTGCCAACTGTCAGTTGGCTCTTAAAATAACTGTCATTAAATAACAATATTTGTTTGGGAATGATAAATGACTCACCAAGTTGGGCTACGTGTCCACCTATTTCCTTTAAATTAATCCATACCCTTGTTCTTGGTTTCAGTTACGTTGTGAACGACATTCACTTGGGTCTCCATCTGATCCGTGGTAACGGTGGAACGAATAAAAGCAGCTGTAGACTCATCAACGTTGCTGTGGATCACCAACAATCTTCGTGGTTGATACTTTTCCTTTTGGGATGGCTTCTTCCAGCAGGGATACCTGTCCGTGCCACAAGGAAAGAATCACGCTACAGTTGTTTTAGAGACATGACGGTACTGACTCTGATTTGTTGGTCACCAGATTCGCCTGTAACGGGAACCATCTCCGCGCCCACGAATCACTTGCCAGTAATTTAAGAAACTTGTGTGACCTGTGCGTAGAGGACTGGTGTCGCGTATCTGCAGCAACCTACCAAGCATCTATCGATTCCATACCACACTTTCCAAAGGTGAATTCAAAAGCTATTATAAGGTGGACGTAATGTTTTGGCTCATTGGTGTGTGTCCCAAAAACTCGAAATATGCCGCATCAATGATTTGTAACTAAACGAACTACAAAATTAAGATATGAAAGAAATATGTTTATGATGCTATTGGCGTGACAGTGTCTTTGCCTGAGAGCGACGATGATAAACCTGTTGAAATATCTCCTTTAAAATTAAGCTGTTAGTTGGCTGACAACCTGAGCTTCACAGTTTATAAATAAGTTGGAAAAATAGTTATGTTGGAAATAGATTAATTACGACGCTAATCTTACAGTCTCTGCAGACTATTAACCTGAAATTGTTTCGTGACTATTTCAGACGATAGCTGCAGTTACACTCTGACGCTCTAGTAGCGTTTCAGATCTAGAGCCTTGGACGACTGCTCTTCTAGCGTTGGCCTGGAGCTCTCCGTGGGGCACTACTTACGCACTGAATATTTCATCGCTGTGACGCCCCTGCTTTCATCCCTAATGGAACAGTAATAGCCTTACGGAATTAATTCCAGTTAGATGCGAAACTTTAAAGGAAGTCAGAGACTCCAACACTGATTCGTACTCGTACGCTCTTCTCTTTGGGCTTGGCCTGGTTTCGTCATAAGTGTCTACCATACCAGAGTATATGTTCGCCAATACTTTGTCACCAGACACCTGAGGGTGTGAAAACTAGCTTCATATATCGAATTTACATTACTGCACAGGTACACTTCACATTATGTACAGATCTTCAGTACAGTCAAAATCTTACTTTTATACCAAAAGAAGAACGTAACATTCTATCACTAATGAATACAGCAGAACAAATTTCAGAAACGTATTGTTTACAGAAATTCCTTCCCATACTCAGCAACGATTACTCTTCTAGGACGCGTTCTATTCACTCAAATATCTAGGAATGTGAATCATTAATAGTGCACGAAGAACGACAATGATCTTCATTAATCACATTTTATTTATGACCAGTATGCTTCTCGTCGCCCTTGCTCTAATCGACAAGGTCGGTTCGTTGTGTATTTCAGATCAGCAATATTAATCGTGGTAAGATGGGAAAGGCCATCTGAAGAGAAGATTAGGTTTTGGTTCTTGGTCATGGTAAAATAACAACATAACTGATGAAAGTTATATGCTTATCAATACGTATCAGGAGTCTCAGGAATGTCGGTGTACATCGTAGCTACATGACACCATGACGCTTTTATAAGGTTCTCACATGTTTTGTGCTATTGTAAATAATTCACCTTTGTTGTCTATTTTGTTTTCACTGCCACCAAATTGGCCATAGTGGAAGACAGATCTATGAAGAGAGTAATTTTAGAGTGTTTCACCTGAATTAGGACAGAAATGTGTACTAAAAAGAAAAATGGATGTAAACTGTATGAGTGGGCAGGTCGAATTGAATTACTTTATATGCTCTGGTTGAAGCTCGATGTTCATTATAGATTGGAAATACAAATTAGCAAATGCAGGTTGAATAACGATTATATTACGTGGTCATGACGATATGCTAACGAAATATTTAAAGCAAATTTAATATGATATTTTTGACAGATAAACTGACATAATGTTTTGGCATGTTAATTGAAATGAAACATATAATTATGCGAACATGATGTTTTGACAAGTAAATTGAGTTGAAAGATGTTACAAGAAAGTATATGGTTGTAGCGAACGTATACTACGGGTGCTGTGGAGAATTTAAACAGCTGATCAGTACATTAGAGGAGTACAGCGCACTTGAAAAATATCGCAAAAACTGACTGAGACTGTGAGTTTAAAGTGCACTTAATTACCTTTCCTTTACCTTTCATGAACCATTATGCATTTGTCTGTTTGTCCTTAATGTCTGGTTTATATACAATCTTCCTCTTACATTGTGTGTACGTTTTCCATGTAAGTGCTTTTTAACCATTGTTGACGTGTTTTGGATGTTAGTTAAGGTCTGAGTAAGTAAACATCTTCCGTAAAATAAGATCTATTATTGAGTGCACACTAGATTTATGTATACATTTTCATGGCCATTTGTCACCATTAGAAGCTGCTGGTGTTTGTCGGCTGCTCTTCTTGTTAACTTTACTTTGTATCTGGTGCAGAATGTTGTATAAATCCATCTGCGTGTAGACGCTTCATGATCGCAGTGATTATTGTAATCTACAAATATGTATCTTTTGTACATAAGCTTCATTTTACATTTTCGTGCTATGCCCTTGTACTGTCCCAAACATTTGTTAAAATGAAATCACTTCTCAGAGAGACAATACTGCATGCGAAGTTCTGATTTTTCTTATGTATTGTAAGAAAGCACATTTACAATGAAGCTGCCAGGGATTTACCTAAGTTTTCCACACAATTAAAGGAAATAGAAGTACTGAGTGAGAAGTAGCCTACGATACTTCAACTGGAAGCATGAGGTGTTGCTTTACAACTTCTTTCCTGAGTCTGGTCATGTATGATTTTACATTTACTACTAGTCATCAGAGTGCCATCAGCGATGGACATTCATTTGCTTTAGTGGCTGCCCCGAAGCCTGCGTATTACATTCTTCGTACTGGTCGACGTTGCTCTCGTAAGGGTTCAGTGCTACAAGGTAAGCCACCTCATCGCGGCCTGTACTTCAAGAAATGTGTCAGTATTGAGCTAGCTACATTCTGTTTCTTAATCATCAAGGGACATTAACATTGTCTTCACTGGAGCTAAGTGATCCAACATTTCACCTTCAATTATAATCACAAGCAAGCCTCAGGATTACTGATATGTGTTATTAAAACTGATCTTCAATGGTTATGAGCGATGCAATACTTGTCTACGATCTACATAACTCGAAAAATAGTATGTGTGCTTCCTCTCTGCGCAAAGACAATCTTCAAATGTAAAACTCGAATTACACCACTCTCTTGTATTTTTTGTGACCCGAATCCTAACACTTGTAACATTATTTGTAATTCTAATTTCCATTCTAGCTTCTTCGTAACCTTTTTTAATATTATTTCTCCTTGCCTTACCACAGCGAAGACCATTCGTTTGAAATTTTTTCTGTGATTAGTTTTGTCTGTGGTTAACTTGCCAGTCAGCCAGTAGTGCCACGCTGGGGCATTCTTATTTAAGTCATAGTAGCAAATAATTGAGTTTTTCAGAGATTGGGATCTGTTATTTGTGACTCTCAGAGAAACTACCTGGAATACTTTATTACACAGATGAAAACTCATTTATAATACTTCCTCATTCTTAATATTGATGGCGAAGACTTGGGAGGAATTTTGAAGGGGATGAAGGCATGCTCAAGAATGAAATGTTTGTTAGTCAGAACCATTGATTGAAGGAAACGTTTGTCCATGAGATAACTAATAACTTTCGTTATTAGTGTTCATCTGAGTTTTTTGTTTCTCATTACGTCACAAGTAACTCAGTTGGTTGAAATGTTTGCTGGTTCTGTGTTATGAGAGAATTTAGTAATTGTTAGACTCTTCTTACGATATGCAGCCTTTTTGTCAATAATCAGGGTTTAATTTCTCAAAAACGATTTTCTTCAAAGTAAAACCCAGCCCCATGATTCATAGTAAACTTTTTCTAAAAATATAATGTTATTAAAGAACTACTAAAGTAATTTTAAAGCTACGTCTATGGACGCTGGTATTTGACTTATCGGCTACAAATAAAAAATACGGCTTTCAGTGTTTTTTGAAACAGAACCCCTAAGGAGGTGAAATAGAGGTTAACATTTTTATAAAAATATTTTATTAGGAAAGCATTATCTACGAAAATTTTAATTTCACTTCTTAGTTAGAAATAAAAAACTCATATTCTACTCTTTTTTGAAATTTAGTCCCTTTAGGGATGAAACAGAAGGTAGAAGTTTTATTGAAAGATTTTACTGTACAAGCAATTTTGAAGCTCAATCTATGAAAATTTGTATCTGGTTTCTCTGTTAAGAACAAAATGCACACGTCACTATTTTTGGAAGTTTATCCCCTATGAAAGAGGGAGGGGGCGTGAAATAGGGGTGAAAGCATTTTTAAAGCTAAATAATGGAAAATCGGTGTTCGGTTTCACGGGTGGAGATAAAAAAATTTAAAAAAATGCGTGTTTCAGTACTTTTGGAAATTGAACCCCTGATGGTTAAGTTTGGAGAGGGTGTTCATCTCATACTGTTGGTATCCTTTAAAATATTTCCACTACTAAGATGGTGAAATAGGGGATGAAAAGCTTTTGGAAAGTATGTCGTTATTAAGAGACTTTTGAAGCTAAAACTACGAAAACTTGTATTTCGTTTCACAGTCAGAAAATCAAAAATACGTGTTTGAGCATTTTTGGAAATTCAACCACTAAGGAAGTAAAATAATAGGTGAAATTTATTTGGAAAATAAATAATTACTAAAGAACTACTCAATGATTTTAATGCCAAATTGGTATTTGACCTTTCGGTTATAAATAAAAAACTGTGTGTTTAATTTTTTATGGAAATTCAACACCTAAGTATTGTAATAGAGGATGAAAATTTTTAAGAAAATATATCGTTAAATTAAAAAAGTCAAAAGACTCAGTTTATGGAAATTGGTATTTCACTTCTCGGTTTAAACAAATATTCGTTAGGTGATGGACGTTGCTCTCGAAATACCTCCATACAACGCAAAAAGCATGATTAACAAAAACTTTGGACTCCAGGTCCCAGAATTACTTTTTGGTAAGAGTAGCACTTGCAATCTACGTTCTCAACTATTTACTGGATGTATTCCAATCTCCGTCTTCCTCAACAGTTTTTGCCCTCAACAGCTCCCTATAGTACCATGGAAGTCATTATCCCAGTGTCTTAACAATTGTGCTATCATCCTGTCCCTTCTCCTTGGCAGTATTTTCCACATATGCCTTTCCTCTCAGATTCAGCGCAGAACCTCCTCATCCCTTATCTTATCAGTCCCAATATTTGTCTGTAGCAGTAAATTTTGAATGTTTCGACTCTGTTCTGTTCCAGTTTTCCCACAGTCCATGTTTCACTACCATATAATGCTCTGCTCCAAAAGTTCATTTTCAGAAATATCTCCCTCAAATTAAGGCCTATGTTACGTACTAGTAGGTTCTATTGTCCAGGAATGCCCCTTTTGCCGGTGAAAGTCTGCTTTTGATGTTCTCCTTGCTCCGTCCGTAATTGGATATTTTGCTGCCTAGGTAATAGAATTCCGTTAACTTCATCTACTTCGTGACCATCAATGCTCGCATTATCTTTCTCACTGTTCTCATTTCTAATACTTCTCATTACTTTCGTCTTTCTTTGATTTATTCTCAGTCCATGTTCTGTACTCATTGGATTGTCCATTCCATTGAGCAGATCATGTAATTCTTCTTCACTTTCACTCAGGATAGCAATGTCATCAGCGATATCCTTTCACGTTGAATTTTAATTCCACTCCTAAACCCTTCTCTTATTTCCATCCTTGTCTTATACCCTTTTTATTCGGAGCACTTCGTTGTTGGTCTTCCACTCTCACTATTCCCTCTTGGCTTTTGAACATACTGTATATTACCTGCCTCTCTGTATAGCTTAGATGCTAATATTGGAACCCATATTTCTTCTAAATCCACTACTGTTTCTTCTTCTATCACAGCAGACAAATCTTCCCCTTCATAGGGGCCTTTAATGTACAGTTTCCATTTATCCGTTCTCTTCTCTGCATTTAACAGTGGAATTCCCGTTGCCCTCTTGATGTTACATCTTCCTATAAGCTAAGTAAGTCCTTCCGACAATCATTTATTTTCCTGTTTCTCCTGATTTTTCATGCAGCCTTATCTTCTTCCCTGCACTTCCTATGTCTTTCATTCTGCAGCGACTTGTATTGCTGTGTTCCTTAATTTCCCTGAAGATTTTTGTACTTCCTTCTTTCATTGATCAACGGAATATTTCCTCTGTTACCCATGGTTTCTTCGCAATTACCTTCTTTGTACCCATGTTTTTCTTTCCAACTTCTGTGATTAGAGATGTCCATTCCCCTTCAACTGTACGCTCTACTCAGCTATTCCTCATTGCTGTATCCACAGCCTTAGAAAACTTCAAGTGTGTCTCGTCATTCCTTAGCATTTCCGTATCCCAATTCTTTGAGTATTGATTCTTACTGACTAATCTTCGAAACTTCACCCTAGATTGAATAGCAAGCCATCCTTATATGGCCTTAATTCTTACGCAGTCCTATGACCACCATGCTTTTAAAACCTGGAGACTTAAAAATTATAGAAAGTAATTACTGGTTAACTGTAAAAGTATTTTAAGCAAATGTACCATTTCTGATCAAAATGCATTGGTAAGTATGAAATACTGGGTTCCTGAGCTAGTGAACACTTGAAGAACATTTAAGACCGGGAAATAATGTCATATGATTCTGATATGATATTTGTAATCGTATATTAAGCACTAAACATTAAATATACTATGACAAGGAAATCAGGAAATAAGAAATGTCTTTGGGTCAATTAACGGTAGAAATTACTGAGAATGTAAAACACCACATTCTCAAAATTTTACCCAAGTTAAACACATAATTCTATACACCGATCTGCCTGAACATTATGAACACCGGCCTATTATCTATAGAAACCGATCCAAGCGATAGCAGCGTCACCTAGCGACCAATTACTGCTAGTCCGACACACGCATGGTGCATGCATTATCATTGAGCGTGCTGTCCGTGTGTAGAATTTGGTAGGCTCAACATTATCTGAATTTGACCCAGGGCAGATTGTGATGGCCCGGAGGCTCGGCACGAGAATTTCCGATACAGCAAGACTTGTCGGGTGTTCGAGGAGTGCTGTGCTGAGTGTCTTGAACACGTGGCGAAACCAAGGTGAGACCCGTGTTCAGACGTCGTGGGGTTGGGCGGCCACCTCTGTTTACAGATGTCGGACGCCGTAGGCTGGGCGAACTGGCAAAACAGGACAGCTGGCGAACTGTGGTGGAACTAACATCAGACTTCTGTGCTGGACAGAGAAACCGAAGAGCAATGCATGTGCCGATGTTAAAACCACGACATCGGTAACTATGACTGAAAGGAGCACGTGACCATCGAGACTGGACATTGGTGCTATGGCAAAGCTTCGCATGGTCTGATGAATCCATATGCCTTCTTCAAATTGGCAATGGGAGGGCGTGAACGGTCTCTTCGGGGGAACAGATCCTTGACACCTGTACTGCGGGGCGGATACAAATTGGGGAATATTCACGTGGGTCCAGTGGAGCACATGCCTTGACGACCAAGGAGTTCCGTACACTAGCACCAGACCGCGCACACCCCGTCGCAACGATCATGTTTCGCGACGGCAATGGCATTTTACAACAAGATAATGCTCCATGTCACAAGGCCAAGAGTGTGATGGAATGGTTCGAGGAACACAGTTGTGAGTTGTAATTGATGTCCCCCCAACTCGCTAGATCTGAATCCGATCGAACACATCTGGAATGTGACTGAATGTGCCATCAGAGCACATCGCCTTCCTCCCAGGAATTTAGGGGAATTAGGTGACATTTGTGTGCAGATGTGGTGCCAACTGGCTGCAGTGACTTACCAAGGCCTCCATGCTCGTTGATAGCTGAGCCGAAGGTGGACATACTAAGGTAGGTGACCATAATATTCTGGCTAATCGGTGTATGACTGTAATTTCCTTGTACACTTCTAAGAAAATAGATTACAAGGATGTTGTTGGGCTTTCGGAAAATTGTGGTACAAATAAATTTAAACAGTTTTTTCAAGTTATTTGCGGTTTATGTCGTGTCAGCTGCCAACCCTATTTCTATTTGATTGATTCCTCAATTTTCTTGTATCAGTGCTCTTGCTTTTTGCCGATATCTCCATTATTATATTATACGTTTTCTTCCTTTTAAGTTTGTATTTAGACGTTTTCGCACAATACCCATTTGATTTTATATAGTTAAGGTTAGGTAAGCAGGGAAGAACGGCGCCACAGGCAATAAATGGCGGGTCGTTCCGGCGGCACAGTGAACGACATCGTCAGGACATAGAGACGAGGCGAGCTGGCCGGCCGCCAGCCGGCAGCAGGCGGCCGCAGGTTACGGCCGGGGAGAGTGAAATGAGCCGGCAATCGCGCCGCCAAAGTGCTGGGCCGTGGGCTGCGCCGTTAGCGGTGCCGGCCAGTTTAAAGCGAGTGTCGGCGCCGCTCGTAAAGGCCCGGGCCGCACGGCCTCTGGGCTGCTCACAGCTTCACCTGTTGGCGGCGAGCCGTTGCTCCCAAACTGCTCGCTGTATGGTGCAAATTTCGTTGAAAGAAAAATTCTCAAGCGCCGTTAAGACGAGAGAGAGAGAGAAAAAAAGAGAAAGAACATTAACTTCTACGTCTATACACCGCACACGACCTTACCGTTTGTCGACCAGGCATCTTCGAATATAACCTGTCTATAAGCTGAAGAAATAGGCTCGGACGAACGCTTTACCAGCAGAAGCTGACGAGTTTGCGCTCCATGTTCAACAGTACATGACGAGAAAATTTATTTGGCACGAGAACCAGCAGCGTAATATTACCTTAACACACCTCCTATGAGAAATGAGTGACAATCCTAGGCTCGTAAGGTCAAAATTAGTAGCACGTGACCTTCGCCCTCTACCAGTGTCTGCGTTAGTCTCGGTACATACCACTGACTGCTGGATTCACGGTGTTAACTATAATACATTTATTGTCCCATTTACATCCTGAAGTCATGGGCTAGCGATGCGCATATATACAGATGGCAGTGGCATCGCGTACACAAGGCATAAAAGGCCAGTGCATTGGCGGAGCTGCCATTTGTTCTCAGGTGATTCATGAGAAAAGGTGTCCGTCGTGATTATGGCCGCACAACGGGAATTAATAGACTCTGAGCACGGAATGGTAGTTGGAACTAGACGCAGAGGACATTACGACTTGGAAATAGTTAGGGAATTCAGTGTTCCGAGATCCACTGTGGTAAGAGTGTGTCGAGAACACCAAATATCAGGCATTACCTGTCATAAAGGACAACGCAGTGGCCACTTAACGTCTTAGAGATACGGTGTTTGCGTGGATTTGTCATTGTTAACACACAAGCAATTGTGCTTTAGTGACGTGAGGCAAAATTTGGCCTTAGTTCATTATGACAGCAGACGACCGACGAGAATGTCTTTGCTAGGCGCACGACATCTTCTGTAGCGCCTCTCCTTGGCTCGTGATCATATCAGTACCATTCTAGATGACTGGAAAACGTGGCCTGCTCACATGAGTCCCGATTTCAGTTGGTAAGTGCTCATTCTAGGGTTCGAATGTCGCGCATGAAGCCATGGAACCAAGTTGTCAACAAGGCAGTGTGCAAGATAGTGGTGACTCCATAATGGTATGGAATGGACTGGGCCATCTGGTCCAACTGAAACGATCAGTGACTAGGAATGGTTATGTTCGTCTTCTTGTAGTCCATTTGCAGCCATTTGTGGATTTATTCTTCCAGAAGAATGATGTTATGCCACTGGGCTACAACAGTTCGCGAATGGTTTGAATAGCCTTCTGGACATTTCGAGCGCATGATTGGCCACTCTGGTCGCCCAACATGAACCCCATCGAATATTCGTGGGAATTAATTGAGAGGTCAGTTCGTTCACAAAATCTTGCACTGGCAAGAATTTCGCAATTATGGACGGCTATAGTGGCAGCATCGTTCAATATTTCAACCTCCAACAGCCTGTTGAGTCTATTCCACATTGAGTTGCTGCATTACGCCGGCCAAAAGAAAGTCCGACGTCATACAGGAACGTACCCCATGACTCAGTGTAGAAATCCATTCAGATATTTTGCATAACCTCGATGTTGACTGTTAGTGATACATGAATAAATTGTTAATAAACTGCTTCTGCACAATCAGTTGTAACTTCTGTTCCTCAATTTATCTCTAAATGTCACACTTTGCTCATGAGTATCAAGAGACATCAGCAGTTGAAAGCGCCTTTCTTTTCCAGAAGCAGAAATTACCCACGCAATTTTCGTGTGTCCTATATTTTTCAATGCGATAGTGATTCGAGAGGCTGTAATATTTGGGCGTCTTAAGAGCCTGCGGGTGATATACCAGTCAAAAATGGTATTTCAGCTTATTTAAAACTTGAACTGGAATAGATAAACGAGTACTGGAATATTGGAAATTATACAGGAATCAATGCAAAATAAACAAAGTATGAGAATCTTCTTTATATGGGACCCAGCTGAAGTAGGATTGGTTTATAACGGCAAGGTCAACGAATTGGCGTAGCAGGTCGTTGTTTCTGGCTCTGTAATTAACCTCAGTCTGCCATCTTCCGATCCGAGTTAAGGATACGAATAATCCATGAAGAACAACGACGAGAAGAATGCCATTTAGGTCGATCTGCCATATACGTCAATACAACGTTGCGGGCCAACCAGTAATTGGAAAGTACCTCTTGGTACGAATGTGTACCAACCGTGGTTCACCTCCTTCTCATTTTCATCCCACAGGCATCGAGGAGAACCCTCCCTGTGACTATCAGAAGAAAAGAAGTAGACCACTTGTGTTTCCCTGTAATTTTTTCGAAGCGCAGAAGAAACATATACCGCAAAACCTTGAGTAACTAAAGACGCTCCAATAAGTGCTCCGGCTTTTTGGGTAACGAGAATACTCAAACACACGAGGCTGTTTATATGAGCGTATTTGAAATTTGAGGAACTATGTGTGGTTCATTAAATCATTGTTCGGACTCCATACGAGGTGTATGAGAAAACTAATGAGGCTGATTTTAAATGTACCAAAATTTTTATTTTTTTCGAACAACAGTATTGTCCCCTACAAGGTAGTTCCCCTCGGCAGCTATACACCGGCGGAGATGGTGTTTCCAGTCCTAGTCAATTTAAGACTTTTTCAATTTCAGGATAAGAAAAATGTCACAAGTACTCAGAATAGGTGAATGACGGGGTTGTGGAACAACAGGAATGTCTTTTGAGGTCAAAATTTTGTTATGGAAGTGGCCGTGTGACAAGGGGACAATTCTCTATATCACATGGCCACTTGTCTACAATGTCCTGTCTCACTCGATTCGCCATTTTATGAGCCTTTCAGGAACGTCTTTGTAAAACATTTCATTGACAGTTTGTCCTCGAGGAACAAATTTTTTATGCACCGTATCTCTACTGTCAAAAAGGCAATTCGGCAATGTTTTGATCTTTGATTTTCTCATTACAGCTTTTTTCGGTCGAGGAGATGTCTCAGTGTGCCACTCCTCACTTTGTCGCTTTGTCTCAGAATCGTATTAAAAATCCGTAGTTTGTCACCTGTCATCACGACTCCTGGTCATTGGCCAGTCTCTCAAGAAGATCCATCGCACACATTTCTCCGACTGTCCTTTTGCTCAGTTGTGGGGCTTTTCGGCACAATTTGGGTACAATCTTTCCGTTCATGAAAATCTTCGGTCAAAATCTGATGTACGGTGAAAGTGTTTAAATTTAACAAGCCCCCTTCATCTTTATAGTTAAACGTCGGTCTGATCTCACATATCAGGCACACGTTCGACGATTTCGTCGGATTTTGAAGGGCTGACTGAGTGAGGTTGTCTTTAACATCTCTCCGTCCTTGAAAAAGTAATTTGTGCTAGCGACAAACTTGTGCTCTTGATAAGGAATGTTCCCTGAGTAGCGCTCATAGTGTGGAATGTGCCATACCGGATGACTAGGAATCAGTTTCTCCTCTAGTGGCGCATTGCACCGTACAGTGCCTTGCGTAATTTCTGTTCTGTGAGTTTCTTGCTTTAATTACATTAGATAATAATGTATGCATTCCCCTTGTGACAAGTAAACTCTACCTGGCCTTATATACGTACTGCATTGCCAATGATTTAAAAGAGACGTTGCGAAGGGTCGGTATAACCTCGTGAATCTTCCTTACTGGCCCCTTGTGAAAGAGTATGGACCCGCTGCTCCTTCTTCAATTTGCAAATGGACTATATCATCGTTTTATATCCCCCTTTCCTGTTCCATTCGCGAAAGGTGGGCAGGAGGGACAATCGTTGCTGAGACAATTAATGAACCTCCATTTTTCTACTTTCCACGTAGTCGTAGCGCCTAGCCTGCCTTCCGAACTGACGTATACACCTAGTTATCAGGGAGCCTACATTTGAACACCGAACGACACTGCAGCATAGTATATTAACCAAATAATATCACAGGGAATTGCTAAGACTGAGATCACACAGTCGAACCATCAATCACATCACAGGTTACCACGTTTTCAGTGCCTGTTTGCTCGTGTTAAACAGATTTTCTGTGACGTAATATGTCCGAACGTGTATGAAAATGTTCTTTATATTCGTTTTAAATTACGTACTAGAATTATTGTTGTAGGTGAATTTGTTATTAGATTTACTGTTAGTGTAGATAGACTCTGTTGCTACACAGCAAGTTATGTGTATGCCTGCTTCATACTTTCATATGTGGCCGCTCATATAACTGAACAACTAGCCTCACACTTGGCGTTAAACCACCCTAGGTCTTCGGATTCACACGCAAACATTCGGCTTCATACGGCAAACAGAGATGTCCAAAAGAAGGTGAAGCTGGTGCTGCGAATCGAATTTTATGGAGGCCGACAGCTAATATCAGGGCAATAACGTTAATGTTAACAATTAATTGAAGATAGTTTATAAATACATTAGCTTTGGGCATACGAATAAAAAGTACTGTCTTCGAATATTTTACGTGATTTTTTCCGTGTAAATTCTTACAGCTTTTAAAATGAAACAAATTAATTTTAAATTATTTGTAATTTTAATAACACAGTTATATAATACTTTGTCGTGCTTTTCACAGAAATAAATTATGCAAACAGTGTAAACACGCCCAGCTGGTGGCTGTAGCATCATCTCCTTCGAGTTTGACTGTGGAATGTGGCCGATGGGCTCCCCACAATATTTCGTCGTGGTTTCTCCACTTTAATGGACAGTAGACTCCTCACAGAACACTACACGTGAAATAAAAAATTGTTAACTTCCATTACGACAGACTGAATGACAAGACAAAACTCTACACGCTGTTATTTATCAGCATCATGAAAGGTTTGTAAGTCTAAACCTATATGGTTTTACACACAAACATCGCCAATACTTGGTTGAGGTGGTGTCTACTCACAGAACACCGACTTCTTGCAGCTGTAGTAGTTTCTTCTAAATATGTTGTAAGTTTCATTGAGTTATGATACCTAACGTGACAGGTGACTTAAGTTTGGCACACTAGTGTACTTGTCGCAATGAGAATACTCTTCAGTCTGATTATCTGTATCAAATTAATTGATAATTTCGTGTGCCGTTAGCTATTCAAAACCAGAAATCTCTTCCATGTGCGTAAGAAGATATGAGCAGCTTAATTTAAAAATTTCATGATTTAACATCTCACATTCATTAAATGTTAACTTTTATCACTTACGAACATAGAAGGAGCTGAATAAGTTGTTGGATGGTAATGACGAAAATGATGTTGGAAGGATGACAAAAATTATCTGACAGGAATAGCTGAGTTCTTGCCTTTAATAATTACAATAATCTTGATAAGGAAAACTAGTCTGCGTTCTACGCTTTTATTGGAGTAAGGCTATACTTCGCCATCTACAGGATGTTAGAAGCGGATTCATCTAATTTCACTAGGCTTCACCATGAATAAATTTTACCGTGCACTTCGAAACTGAAAGTTTACTTTGACATCAGTTGTAAATTGCTGGTTCAAGTATTGGCATTTGGCATTTGATAGTAATTCGCTCGTAGTCAACGGAAGTCTACTCGGCGCTCCAACAGGGACTATCTGTCTGGAGTGTTGCAGCAACAGACTCTGCTGCTACCTGTGGCTTTATATGTATGAGCAACCCATAATGGTTCGCCTTCCATGCATTCTTTTTTTAAATTTTGTGACTAAAGCCTTTCTCGCTTGATATTTATCTTATACGTGACATGCCAATTTAAATTGTTGGATGGTAATGACGAAAATGATGTTGGAAGGATGACAAAAATTATCTGACAGGAATAGCTGAGTTCTTGCCTTTAATAATTACAATAAGCTTGATAAGGAAAACTAGTCTGCGTTCTACGCTTTTATTGGAGTAAGGCTATACTTCGCCATCTACAGGATGTTAGAAGCGGATTCATCTAATTTCACTAGGCTTCACCATGAATAAATTTTACCGTGCACTTCGAAACTGAAAGTTTACTTTGACATTAGTTGTAAATTGCTGGTTCAAGTATTGGCTCGATCAAGACGTAAAGGGCATTTGATAGTAATTCGCTCGTAGTCAACGGAAGTCTACTCGGCGCTCCAACAGGGACTATCCGTCTGGAGTGTTGCAGCAACAGACTCTGCTGCTACCTGTGGCTTTATATGTATGAGCAGCCCATAATGGTTCGCCTTCCATGCATTCTTTTTTTAAATTTTGTGACTAAAGCCTTTCTCGCTTGATGTTTATCTTATACGTGACATGCCAATTTAAATATTTAATTTCTGATGAAGGTACTCATAGAAGTATCGAAACCTTGTCAAAAGACTTAAATTTTGTGACCGAAGGCTATAATTGCTTTCATTTTAATTGTCGAACATGAATATTTTGGTGGGCCATATGCTTATGGTGTGGGAAGGCATAATGCTGCATGGGCGTACCGACCTCCAAATCATAGAACACCGGCAATGCTATTGTGACGCTTTACTCCTTCCAATGTACGGGTTTTTTCACGTGTGCATTCGACACAGACTTCATTTTCCTGGATGACGGAGCTCAACCGCATCAAAATGCCCATCGATATTTTAATATTTTTTTAATTTTTTTTAACCGCAGCTACTCTTTGTAACAACCCACCAACTTTGTACACAATGAATTTGGTTTTTTGATGAACGGTAAACTCAAAAAGCTTTTTTTCATACCTTTCCATAAGTGTTCAATATGCCTCCCGTGGGATGCACGGCATATCACAATACGGTATTCAAATTATTCCCACACTGCAGCGATCCTGACTTGAGTTACAGCCTCTGCAGCTGCTGTTATGCGATGACTCAGTTCATTCATTGTTGTTGGTAACGAAGGAACGTCAACAGAGTCTTTTATAAACCCCCACAAGAAATAAGAACACACAATCAGATCCGGTGACTTTGAAGGCCAGTAATATAAGACTGAATCATTTGGTCCATCGTTCAATAATCCTTTGATTTAAAAATCCCGCACTCCCAGATGCCAGTGTGGCGGTGCGCCATCCTGTTGGTAAATGAAGTCGTTTAAATCAGTCTCCAACTGTGGGAAAAGAAAGGTGGTGGTGGTGGTTAGTGTTTAACGTCCCGTCGACAACGAGGTCATTAGAGACGGAGCGCAAGCTCGGGTTAGGGAAGGATTGGGAAGGAAATCGGCCGTGCCCTTTCAAAGGAACCATCCCGGCATTTGCCTGAAACGATTTAGGGAAATCACGGAAAACCTAAATCAGGATGGCCGGAGACGGGATTGAACCGTCGTCCTCCCGAATGCGAGTCCAGTGTGCTAACCACTGGGCCACCTCGCTCGGTGGGAAAAGAAAGTTCTCAAGCATAACGAGATGTGTGCTTCTTGTAAAAGTCTTCTTGGCAAAGAAAAATGGACCATGCAACTGTTGCCGTGAATCTGTACAAAACAAATTAAATTTTGGAGAGTGCCTTTCAAGTTGTAGAACTCCATGTGCCTATTCTGTACCCCATATTCTCACGTTATGACGGTTCACCTTTCCATTGAAATGGAACGATGCCTTATCACTAAACACTAAGCGTCGAGGAAAATTGTCATCCTCCATCTTGCCAAGAACTGAATTACAGGACTCCGCACGTTGCCGTTTTCCACCTTCACGAACAGCTTTCAGTAGCTAAATTTTGTATGGTTTCATGTGTAAACATCGATGCAACACACGCCAAACGGAATTCTGGGACATGTTGAGCTGTCGAGCTGCACGGTGAACCGATTTCTGCATTGTCGGATGCACCGACGTCTGTGTCAGACACTCGCGCACGGCCCAGCGATTTGCCTTTACACAAACAACCTTTTTCTCAGGATTGTTCATGCCATCGTCTAATGCTCTGTGCTATAGGAGGATCCACACATAACTTGTACGAAAGTCACGCTGAACAGTTATTACTGACAGGCACCTCACAAAATGTAGAACACAAAACGCTTTCTATTGTCCCGACAATGAAATGGGCGCACACTGTTACTACCTAGCTGGACCCATGAAAACACGAGAGTTTGCTCTTTCCAACAGTACGTTGGTCACGCAAATATCTCAAATAACCTAATAGTTATGATTTTTTAAAATCGGATGGTACTTTTTTTGTACGCCCTGTACGAAGATATGACAAATGACTTATAACCACAGAGTTAAGTAATTAATTTTAAAGTTGATGAAATAATAGATAAAATTAGTTATTTAAATTGATCCTCATATCATAAACATGCAATGCTAAGCGATAAAATTTTCGTTTCACTTAACTATTGCCTTCAGTATGCAATTTCTTTATCAGGAGTCTGGATCCTTAGATAAAATTATTTATTTCGGGCTCACAACATGTGAGTGATTATAATATATACAATTTACGACTGTTGTGCTTACATTGTAACTATCGTTCATTGTGTTGATTCGGGGTATTACAATAAATAGTTTTACAAATGTGTTTGTTATCCTAACTATGTAAAAGCCGACATTATTATAAATATCCTTAATGTATGAGCGCAATGTTGGCGTTTTACAAGAACTATGTATAATATATACTTGCCTACTGTAAGGGCATCATTGCTGTAAAGCCCTCTTAAGACAATTACCTTACGTACTGGACTATTAGCGAAACCATCCCAATCTAGTTTAAAACTTTGCCAGTACCGATTACGGTGGCGACAAAACGTTAAAACGTTACCAATGTATGACGTCATGGGTATACAACTTTGTAATGAAGACTGTCAAATCTCAGCAGTGACGTACACTATACAATTGTTACACTACCAGGGCATTAAGACTGTACTGCTCTAAATTAAAATCTTACATTTAAATTTGACACCATCATTTACTACTGTAACGTCTAATCATTGAACATTTGCAAATGTAGAAGTCATATCCGTGAAACCTTTGCAGGGATTGACACAATATAATTATTATGCTGTGAGAACGTTAAAACTTTGCAAATATACGGCGTTGTAATATGTTTTGATCATTTGTAGTGGCATTCTATACTCTGCCGTTTTTATATTGGCGAGTTTGTGCAGAATAGCGACTACCTTGTCGGTTGTTAGCTTTATCTGTTGCATAATGATAATTTTTCGTCCAGCTGGTCTCCAAGGTATCGGGTTACGTTCTTCCTGGCAATATTGTTAGTACCTAGTCGTATCCGCAAGTTCCACTTCATCAGCATTGAAGTGCGTCTTTTCGGCGATGCATTCATTTTTATGGATAACAATGTGTGATCGCGTCGGAATTCGCGAGTTGAGCGGCCAGCCCGTTCGCCTGACTTAAATCCTACGGCGCACGCACCAACGACTATTCCCAAGCTGTTGAAGGAATGGGACGCCCTACTTCAAGAACTCGATACCACCCTTATGGTTAACACGCTAGCACGTTGCACACACGAGATTTTCTTCCATTACTGTGCAGTTGGGCCCTTACGGTCCATCTACAATCAAGCTGCCGTCGCTGGATCATTTCATCCCACCTTTTTTCGTTATGTGCCGTGAATTGCCACACATTCGTGTTTCCTGCCACCGCTTTTGTGGTTCAAATTGATTTGGTGGGAGACTACGCGAGAAGTCGCGAGCAGATCGCAGCAAGTGCTTGGAACGCCACCAGCCGTCGGCGATGGGCAGCGCCAGTGGAATAGGCAGCTGGTAATCGGCCAGCCAACTGAACAATACAAGCAATTTGGAGAGTGAGGACTGCCTCTTAGAGAGGCGAAGTAGGAAACTTGTGACGAAGCAGTTAGGCTGGCTGGTGGATTGATGGCCAAGGCTGATAGGCGTTTGCTGTCAATTCTGGGCATCGTTCTGGCTGGAGGAGAGGATGGCGTCGGCTTTCGCGGATCCAAGGACTGCAGCGCAGTCGGGAATGATACGGTGGCATGTTTCCGTATATGACAATGAAAAGAGTGTGGATTTCCTTAGTCATATGATGGGTGTGAAGCTTCTGTAGTACATACCAGTGAGCCAGAATTTGCCTAACTAAATTGCTGGTAGATTACCAACGTGGTCGCTCTTCGACATAGTATATTCAGTAGGGAAAGTATTAGCACAAGAAAGTGTGCCTAGTAAGAATTTTAATTGTCTGTGCTGTTGAATTTTGTCAGTTTGCTATTCGGATATTCGGAATGAAATGTACACACAGTGCTTCCCTTTTGGCATCAAGTACAATGTCGGCTTTCGTTGAGCACTTTGGAATTTGGTTTTGAGGTGAGATCTGATATGGAACGTCTCATTTACTTTCACAGTGCTTGTTATCCATGTATCTCAATTCATGTCTCTCTGTGTTATAGCACGAATGATCTCAGAGGGACTGATGATGTCTGTCTACTGTACTAGATACTAGTGTGTTGCCACATTGTGTATTCATTTGTGCCCCATATTGTCACATAGTTTGATTCTGTTGGGACAAGTTAACTAAAACTGCATTATCTGTATTAGTTCGTAAGCAATAACTTATCCTTCTGAGTTCTGAGTGCTTTGGTCGTTGCTTATTCTAAATGTGCTCGGGATTGTTTGCATCTATTAATAAATTGAATTTTGGTTTGAAGTTACGCGAGCACAAACCTAATCCACTTACGATTTCCATTAGGTTACTGCGCCATAGTGATTTATGCATTATCATCCAAGCCCTGAATCGTCATGTTTTGTCCTCCACGAAACAGTCCTAGCTTTTTGTGTCACATAGAAGGGGCACGTACTGTGGCGTTGTGTGATCCTTCAGGCATACGTTCACCACAGTACTCCCAGGTGTTTTTTAATATTTTTGCAACTGGCCCATTCAGTGTCATAGTTTGCATCACGCACACGTGCACTGCGCACCTGCATCTATTACTCACTTACAGACGACAAAAACCAAGCAGTCAGCCATGTTAAAGTTTGTTTCGTTTACGCAAACTGCCTCACTTAAACTCACGGTGAGGGTCAAATACGAGTGATGATTCGTTTCCTATGTGCAAGAATCGGTAAAGTATTTTTGGCTGATTGACCCTAATCTGAGGAGTACCAAATCTGAAACACGATGGTGGTTTGTTGGATGGCAGTCATTCCAACCAAATAACGCAACTTATGTAAACCGTAATGCTGACAAAAAGGAGATGAACTCAACAGGGTGACATTTATTGCATCGTGCACACGCACTGGGTGGATCATTTGGAACATCAGAGAAAAACATTTCTCGCTTCCCATTGGGCGTAAAGATCACGCCCTTATAAGAAACCATTGCTTTTACTTTATTCTTATTGACTAGCGTTCGAGAGTACTGTAGACTGGCCTGGATTGGTGCTGTGGGTAAGCAATCTGATGGTCAATGTCAATGGACAAATACATTACAAAGTTCGCACACATGCATGTTGTAACTTAAATAGTTAGGTTCTAATTATATTTCAGTTGTTTGTGATTATTATTGAAAGGGATTGTCAAACTAGTTTTATACCTTCAAAAAGGAGTGTTCTCTTGATGAATAAAAGTGTTTAAACATAACTAAAACCTGAAACTTCCTGGCAGATTAAAACTGTGTGCCCGACCGAGTCTCGAACTCGGGACCTTTGCCTTTCGCGGGCAAGTGCTCTACCATCTGAGCTACCGAAGTACGATTCACGCCCGGTACTCACAGCTTTACTTTTGCCAGTATCTCGTCTGCCAGGAAGTTTCATATCAGCGCACACTCCGCTGCAGAGTGAAAATCTCATTCTGATAACTAAAACCTGTTTGGTTAACAGACAAACAATTTATAAATCATGTGCAGTGATCTTTACTGCAGTCATTTGAGTGCTGTTGACTGACCCGCTAACGTGGAAAACCTAATGCGTAAGAGCCAAGGCTACAGTAGACACAGGGTTAGTGAAAGAACATTCGCGAAGTGTGCCTGAAGCGCTCATGTGCGCCTGCAATGGCCGTGTGGAATGTCGGGAGGCTACAACCAGGCTAAATCATCATTTTTCAGCCGAAATATCTCTGGAGACAAAACCTGCTGGGCAGTTGAAAATAAGAACTAACGAAGAATAGAAGCATTCAATGCCTCCAGAGAAAAAGAAATTTCAACAAATCAGGTTTAGCCATAATAATCATGTGATTTGTGATTTAGTTTAGAAATAACACAATTACTGAGATATAAAGCAATATTTCATCTTAACTATGGAGAACAGCCCAGAACGTAAGGTGATATTGATGATGTTTGGCTTGTGAGGCGCTAAACAGCGGTGTCATCAGCGCCCGTACAAAGTCCCAATATAGTCACTCCCACAAATGATGATGATGATCAAATGATGAGGACAACACAAACATCCATCCCCCAAGCAGAGAAAATCACCAACCCCTCCGAGAATCGAACCCAGGACCCCCTGATCCAGAGGGAGCAATCTAGCCACTAGACCACGAGCTGCGAACAGAACTTAAATTGGGACACGTCTGTTGAAGAGACTTTTTTGGTTTATGACATAGCCTTCCTACAAAAGGCTCAACAAACATAAGATTTCATTGAGCTATATAGCTGCACTTGAAAAATAATTTAGGCTGACATCTTGGATATTCGGGAACATCCGGCTGGATTCCCGAATATCCAAGATGTCAACAGATCGCCGGGAAAGCATGAAGAATTACAATAATTTAGGCTGTCAGCGACACGACAACGACGGTGACGTCAAAACAGCCATTCAGCAACGGGTGGCAGATGATGCGACAGAGACTGGAAAGAATTTATACTGAAATTGTCTTGAAAACTGAAAAATGGTAAAACTGTGTTACAATTCACTTTATTTAACATAAAACGGTGCTTGCTTATAACTCACAGCTCGTAGACATATTTGCGTATGTGCTTCAAACGAGATTTAAGTTACGTCAAATGACAGAGCATAGATAGTGTGTTTTATACTAGTTGTCATATGACAGTCAGCTAACTGGGCTGTTATATCCAGCAACATACAAATGGCAGTCTAACATTGTTATCTCCCACATTTAATTTCACATGCTTTACATTATGCGACGAGGGTAGTAGGGAGACTTTGCAAACATCTACATCGTATTTGAGTTCCATAAATTTTACGCGATTTTTGTGGGAGATAGTGGCTATAACTTCATAATAGTTACTAATTAAATACTGACCAAAAAAAAGATCGCTATATCAAACCTAGTGCGACACGACAATTCCTAGCTCCGTACAAGAAGTCTTTTGTGTACACAACAAGCAGTGAGGACCACTAAATCTAAGACTTATTGCCGTATGGAGAGATGCAGCCAAATGATACCGTATTATACAGTGCACCATTCATGTCACGTGCTCTTAGTCTGGCCCACAAAATGTTACCAAATTGCTTCGCAAGGACGTAATGTTTTCGGTTATTCCGAAGAGCCCATAACTTATAGATAGAGAAGCACTTTGATTCAGTAAAAACCATTTGGTGACAGAGATGCGGCGATAGCTGTAGTACCCATGCAACAAAGGAGAAGAAGGAAAGCTTAGAACCGTTATCACCCCAGTAATAGACGTAAACGGGCCAGTGCGAGTTGCTGTACCTTGAGACGTGTGGGCAATCCTGTATCTGTTACCACGTAGAAGTTTGATTGGTCAGGTACATGGAGAACGCTCGGTCACAGATCTGGTAAAGTGGCCGCATGTCTTCAACGGCACAAAATAAGGGTAAGCGAAGGCAAGCTCAGTCTCCCGTCCATCACACACATTGCCTTGCTGACCGATGTAGTTATACCACGTACTGACATTAACGTCAGCACTATGCGACTTAACTTCGGAGGTCATCAGTCGCCTAGAACTTAGAACTAATTAAACCTAACTGACCTAAGGACATCAAACACATCCATGCCTGAGGCAGGATTCGAACCTGCGACCGTAGCGGTCGCTCGGCTCCAGACTGTAGCGCCCAGAACCTCAGGGCCACTAGGGCCGGCATTAACGTTACATATTTTGGATAAGCTCCGTATTGCAAAATAAATTCTTTGTTGTGAGATGTAACTAGATGTTCTGAGATATTTTCCACGTTTAGGATGTTTTATAACAATGGAACCATAATGTTATTCATGTGTAAATTTCTAATTTTTTTTTTTTGTAAAGTACATTACAATATAATAAGTTTTATCAAAAAATGTTTCAAGATTCAATTTAAATAACGCCACAGCCTCCTCATAACAAGTGTGTACTCGTGGTGTAAAAGTGAGTGAAATATTCGCCATTATAAAGAAAAATAAATCTATCAAATTATATTGCTTCGGTATGAGATGGAGTCGTTCGCGGAAGGACTGCAGTAAGTACATTTGAAAAAAGGCCACGTAAAAAGTGCAATAAATTTCTAATTCTTCTTCTGACACAGAAGGTGAGATTACGGAGGGCTTGAGAGAATAGCGGTAGTCCGCGTGGATTTTATGACGCTTTTATAGCGAGCATTAATAGCCTCGATTCACGGCACGAAACCTCTAATAGCTTGTGGTCTCAGCTCTCAGTGCTGTAAATTTAACGCTTCACTGTGTGCGTGAGGAGGGTTAACAAGCAGGGAGGAGTCTGTAGATTTATTGGATGGCTGGCTGAAGAGTTTTTCCTATAATCGTTTTTGGTATAATTAATTATTTAACTGAAATGATGAACAGGAGTTGGTTTGAATACGGTCGGTATTGTTCCATCAGACTTTTCTGAGCTAAGTACAGCGTACCAAGTTTTTTAATCCTGAAAGTAATTCAACGAAAATGGCTTGTAACTTGATGTCAAAGAAAGAGGTTGCCGAGAACAAGGGATATTAGTGAGGACTTAAAAAAATTGGATCTCTTCTGATCTTATCTGCATGTACTGGCCTCTTATTGTATTTTAAATTATTCTGTCACGTGCATCTCGATCAGTTGCTAAAGAAGAGGGCCACATAATTTGTGACAACTGTAATTTATATCTCATCATTCTCAAATTCCCTACGTCCAAGTGGATTGTGACCTACTCCCGCTAGTTTGAAAGACAGGGTTAATTTCCTTCCCCATCCGTATCGTTCGCTCCTAATGAGGTGAGACACCAAAATGTGTTTTGGAGCCGATGTCTCGTATAAGGGAAGCACACGTAACAAAAGATGACTTACGATCGCAGACTGTATTTATTTAGTACTTTCTGCATTGAACTTGCGGCGTGTGAATGCATGTTTAGGTATTACAGAATATATTACGTATTTTTGTTGCAAGTAATCGACACGAGGCTATAGATATTCCCCCCCCCCCCCCCCCCCCCAACCGCCCGTTGGGAAATGGTAGAATGTCCGATCTATCAGAACGCGATTAACGAAGTACGAAACAAAGTAAAAGCAAAACTATGTGATTTTGAGAAAACAGTTACCAAACATGTATCCCCAGATATTAAAAATGTAGCTCTAATTGGTGTTAAGCATACAGTTTCACTATGAAAATTCTACTTCTCTAGAATCTATATGTATATAAAGTTTCGTGGTACGAAACATTACATATTATGGAAAGACTATAAACCTTACTCGATTCTGATGTCATGTTACGGGCTATCCAATTATTTAAGCGACTTACTGAACTGCAGTATTATAAATCATCACATCACATCATTAAAATTTCTATGGTATGACTGTAATATTCAGCCTTATCGTCTCAAATGGTGCTGGACTGGGATTCTCACAACTAATTTCTGCGCCTGAGTATTTCAACTGACAGGTGTTGTTAAGAGAACTGTAATAGTTCATTGTATGTAACAGACATCCACATTAAAATATTTATAACCTGCTTCAGTACTATGAGCTACATGTGTTTATGGATAACAGACGAAAGTATTGCTGAAAGTAAAACAGGAGCTATTTCGTCTGACGTATGGTTGTTTGTGTAATAAAGAAATATCTCGAATTCTGAGGATGCAGAAATTCGGAGATCAACACATGTACGCCTTCTCCTGAAATAAAGCTAGACGTTCATGACCTTTCAGAGTCTTACGTTCAGTACAGAAGGGAACCGAACAATCTCATGAAGTATTTCCTACACATAAAGAAGCGATATTTTATTTCTTTTTTTGGGTCTTATCAGTCTGAGAAACCTTATGAAAGTGCGAACATCCGATATTACCTATAAACTGAAGTTTACTGTCAGTAAATGTAAATAAAATCCTACCCCTACCCTCAGAATCGCGGTTTGTTCTAAACACGTCAATCACATTTTGTCAATATTTTTCTTCTCTGGATACTTATTCATTAGCAGATGTTTGCAGCACCATGATTCCTCTTCCACATGTCTATTTGTCGTGTGTAATAACTTTTACCAATCCGTAGGCCATTGCACTGATATGTTGGAGCCATGACATCCTACGACCTCTTGCTCATCTACATTCTATTTTCCCGTCAATGATGAGTTTCAGTTTCCCGTTTTATGTCCAAATTTAGCAGCTTTACATTTTCTCACTGTAATTAACAACTTATGATTTTTGTTTAATCGTCGCAGAAATTATTCATTTGCTACTCATCCTGTCCATAAAATATTGAGGAAACAACGTTAGGTCCACATTTTACATCGCTATATATAAAAGTTAATGCCCTGACTGGCTGGCTGTCTATCATATCCTTGTCCAAACTGTACGGATACGAGTTTGAAATTTGAAAAAAGTGTGGATCATATACAGTAGGTGTCGTTTAAGAAAGAGTTTTTCGGAATTGCAATCCTAAGGGATGAATTAGCTGTCGTAGTTTTTTTAAAAAAAAGAAGAAAGAAAAAAGAAAGAAAACTTGCTATGAAGGCAGATTTGGAGCTAGACCTACGGAAATTGGTATTTGGTTTCTTGGTCAGAAATAAAGAAATACGAGGGCAGTTCAATAAGTAATGCAACACATTTTTTTTCTGAAACAGGGGTTGTTTTATTCAGCATTGAAATACACCAGGTTATTCCCCAATCTTTTAGCTACACAACACTATTTTTCAACGTAATCTCCATTCAATGCTACGGCCTTACGCCACCTTGAAATGAGGGCCTGTATGCCTGCACGGTACCATTCCACTGGTCGATGTCGGAGCCAACGTCGTACTGCATCAATAACTTCTTCATCATCCGCGTAGTGCGTCCCACGGATTGCGTCCTTCATTGGGCCAAACATATGGAAATCCGACGGTGCGAGATCGGGGCTGTAGGGTGCATGAGGAAGAACAGTCCACTAAAGTTTTGTGAGCTCCTCTCGGGTGCGAAGACTTGTGTGAGGTCTTGCGTTGTCATGAAGAAGAAGTTCGATCTGATTTTTGTGCCTACGAACACGCTGAAGTCGTTTCTTCAATTTCTGAAGAGTAGCACAATACACTTCAGAGTTGATCGTTTGACCATGGGGAAGGACATCGAACAGAATAATCCCTTCAGCGTCCCAGAAGACTGTAACCATGACTTTACCGGCTGAGGGTATGGCTTTAAACTTTTTCTTGGTAGGGGAGTGGGTGTGGCGCCACTCCATTGATTGCCGTTTTGTTTCAGGTTCGAAGTGATGAACCCATGTTTCATCGCCTGTAACAATCTTTGACAAGAAATTGTCACCCTCAGCCACATAACGAGCAAGAAATTCCGCACAGATGGTTCTCCTTTGCTCTTTATGGTGTTCGGTTAGACAACGAGGGACCCAGCGGGAACAAACCTTTGAATATCCCAACTGGTGAACAATTGTGACAGCACTACCAACAGAGATGTCAAGTTGAGCACTGAGTTGTTTGATGGTGATCCGTCGATCATCTCGAACGAGTGTGTTCGTACGCTCCGCCATTGCAGGAGTCATGGCTGTGCACGGCCGGCCCGCACGCGGGATATCAGACAGTCTTGCTT
The DNA here is from genome assembly GCF_023864275.1 of Schistocerca cancellata. Classification (NCBI taxonomy): domain Eukaryota; kingdom Metazoa; phylum Arthropoda; class Insecta; order Orthoptera; family Acrididae; genus Schistocerca; species Schistocerca cancellata. The sequence goes on from NC_064632.1 coordinate 426,720,037, forward strand.
GACCTTGTGGCGATGATGACACACGCTTTGCCCAACGACTCACCGTGCTTTTGTCCACTGCCAGATCACCGTAGACATTCTGCAAGCGCCTATGAATATCTGAGATGCCCTGGTTTTCCGCCAAAAGAAACTCGATCACTGCCCGTTGTTTGCAACGCACATCCATTACAGACGCCATTTTAACAGCTCCGTACAGCGCTGCCACCTGTCGGAAGTCAATGAAACTATACGAGACGAAGCGGGAATGTTTGAAAATATTCCACAAGACATTTCAGGTTTTTTCAACCAAAATTGACCGAAAAAAAAATGTGTTGCATTACTTATTGAACTGCCCTCGTACAAGTCTCGGCATTTTTGGAAATGTATCCCTATGGGCGTGGAGTAGTGGGTGGAAACCTTACTTTTAAAATGTATCATTATTAAAGAACTACTGAAGTATTTTTGAAACTACATCTGTGAACATTAGTATTTGACTTCTTGGTTACAAAATAAAAAATAGGTGTTTCAGAAGTTTTGGAAATTGCATCCCTAAGGAGTTGAAGTAGAGGATGACACTTTATACGAACATATTTTATTACGAAAGCATTTTTAAAGCTAAATCAATAGGAAATTAAATGTGGCTTCTCAGTTAGAAATAAGAAATTTGTGTTTCACTGACTTTGGGAATTCAACCCCTATGTGGGTGAAATGATGGACGAAAGTTTTCAGTGGAAACATTTCATTGTGCGAGCATTTTTTGAAGCTAAATCAATGAAAATTTATACTTGACTTCTCTGTTAGAAACAAAACATACGCTTGTCACTGTTTTTGAAATTTCGCCCCTAACAAGGTGAAATATGGGGTGAAAAGTTTTATGAAAATTCTACTTTGCGGAAGAATTTTTAAAGCTAAATCTTTGAAAATTGGTGTTTGGCTTCTTGCTTCGAGATGAGAAAAGTCGTGTTACTCTGTTTTTGTTTTTAATGTTTTATTTCTTGCAATTTCAACCTCTAAGGGGGTGAAACAGGGTCAGACTGATTCACTGAATCATCATCGCCCAGCCCTAACCGCTAAGGACCAACACTTGAAGTTTGGAGACGATGTGGATCTTACACTGTAGACCACCTGCTAAGGGGGTGAAGAGATAAAGGCTTTTTGAAAGTATGTCCCTATTAAGAAAATTTTTAAGCTACAACTACGAAAGCTGGAGTTTGGTTCTTCAGCATTTTTGGAAATTCAACAACTAAGGGGGTAAAATAGTGGATGAAAGCTTTTTGAAAATAATTATTTACTAATGAACTACCAAAGAATTTGTAAGGTTACATCTACAACAACTGGGATTTGTCTTTTCGCTTGAAAAAAAAAAAGTGTTTCAGTGTTCAATGTTCCCCCTAAGGGAGCACAATAGGGGATGAAATTTTTTAAAAAAATATTTTGTTACATTAAAATAATTTTAAAGCTAAGTTTATGAAAATTGATATTTCACTTCTCAATTAGATATAAATAAGTAACTAACATTTGTTATGGGATGAAAATTGCTGTGGAAATGTCTCCACAAGAACGCAAAAGGCATGATTAACAAAAACTTTGGACTCCTGCTACCAGAATCGGTGTTCGGTTTGAAGTACATTCGGAAAAACCCATGCTTATATGGCCTTAATGGGCATGAAAATCTTAGGAAGTGTTGCAATTTTTGAACAAAATAAAAACGAAACAAAAGAATCTCTGCTGGCCATACAGCCTACGCCAGCGAAGCAACGGGCGCTAAGTTAATCCCTCCATATTTGTAATGCTGGAGGCTTTTAGCGTCCAACTTCCTTTCTGCGCAGTATCACCAACGAGAAGGAGCATTTGCAGTTCGTGTTACTGAGAACTTGTTGACTTCCCATAAAGGCATTGCGAATATATCCGATATCCAGTTTTTGCAAAGCCGTGTGCCAAGAAACTTTTCCTTACGCAATACACTGGTAGACTATTAAATGATAGTGATGTGTTATTAAATTGTTCAGACTGACTTGTTACTACCGTACCTTTTGCTTTCTTAAGTTTGATATATAGACCCTGGCTTATCACTATTCACCGACAATGTTCAACGCTGAATAGTCTACCTAGACCTAGATACCGTTTGCGGTAAGAAGGCATATAGACGGTTGTAAATGCAGATTCAGTTGACATTTTCATCGATCTATAATCTGCCACAGCTTCCTGAAATATGTGTTCTCGATAAATATTGCGTAGCTAGGCTGACAAAATGCGGTCATGAGAAATTCCTATACGCATCTTCCCCTTTTGGAGAATTCACTATCTATCATTACCTGATAAATCTAGCTTCAATGTAAAATTTCTATGCTCTTACGTTCTTTCTGCTTAACGTCAATATTCTTAGGAATTTCACTGCGTTTATCATGGTATACACTGTCAAAGACATGCTGCGCAATGCAAGAAACGTATGTTCTTCAACTATAGCAGTTCTGCACCATGGGTGCAACCAGCTGCATGTTGCACATGTTGACACTAATGATGCCTGCCGCTTGGGTTCTGAGGCCATCCTCGGCTCCGTTCGGTGGTTAGCTGATTTGGTGAAGGCAACTATTAACGCTACGCTGTCTACTTGTGGCCTCGTACGCAGGGTTGATCGCGGTCCTCTGGTTTGGAGCAGAGTGGAAGGTCTAAACCAAAGGCTCAGACCGCTCTGCGACGGTATCGGGTGCGAATTCCTCGACCTCGGCTATCGGGTGCAGAATTGTAGGGTTCTCCTTAATATATCAGGCGTGCACTACACGCAGGAAGCGGCTACTAGGGTAGCAGAGTACGTGTGGCGTGTACATCGGGCTTTTTTAGGTTACAAAACCCCTCCCTTGGAAGGAAAGACGATTTGCCTGTTAAATCAGCTACAGCGACCTCAGAGAACCCTGGTCCTCGAAGATCAGAGGTAGAAAAGATTAATATGATTTTAGTAAACTGCAGGAGTATCCAAGGACAGGTCCCAGAATTAGTATCGCTTACTGAAGATTATAAGGCACAGGTAGTATTGGGAACAGAAAACTTGTTGAAGCCAGAAGTCAATGACAACGAAATCGTAATTTCAGACTGTAATGCTTATCGTAAGGATGGGTTAGTCACTAATGGTGGCGGCGTGTTTATTGCAGTAGAAAATTCGGTAAAATCTAGAGAGGTTATCACGGATTCCGAATGTGAATTAATCTGTGTGAAATTATCAAAGAGCGGTCAAAAATCGTGATCGGGTGCTTTTATAGCCCACCTGGGTCGGATCTGCCGTTGTAGAGCGCTCCAGATGCAACTTGTAGAATATCATTAGTTACTTTCCTGGTCATTCCGTTGTAATAGGGGGTAAATTCAACTTGCCAGGTATAGATTGGGAGAGTTACGCCATCAGAACTGGTGCCAGAGACAGGGAATCCCGTAGCATTGTTCTGGATGTCTTGTCCGAAAATTACCTTGAGCAGATAATTAGAGAACCGACTGTAAGGGTAACATCTTAGACGCCCTGGCAACAAACAGATCTGAACTTATCGAATCAGTTAACGTAGAGGAATGGATCAGTGATCATAAGGCTGTGACAACATCTATGACGACGGCTCCTACAAGGAATGTTAAAAAAGGCAGGAAGATATATTTGCTAAGCAAGGGTGACAGGATAAAAATTTCAAAATATCTCAGCAGTCAGCATCAAATATTCGGTTATGAGGGCAAAGATGTGGAGAACAAATGGAAAAAATGGAAAGGCATCATTTAATATGCGCCCTACACAAGTATGTTCCGAGTAAGATCTTATGGGATGGGAAAGACACAGCATGGTTTAATAGCCATGTAAGAAAAGCGCTACGTAAACAAAGAGCACTCCATCTGAGATTCATGAGAAGTAACGAAAGTTGAACAAGGCGAAAATGAGGGTAAGGAGAGCAAAGAGAGAAGCGTTCAATGATTGTGAAAGTAAGACATTGTCAACCGATCTGAGTAGAAACCCTAAGAGATTTTGGTTGTATGTAAGATCAGGAAGTGGGTCAATAACATCTGTTCATTCTCTCAGCTGGGCGCTGATAACCACGCTGTTGAGCGCCCCACAAACCAAACATCATCATCTCATTCTCTCAGCGACAACACAGTGACCGAAACGGAAGGTAACAGAGAGAAGGCTGAAATACTGAATTCGGCCTTACGAAGTTGTTTCACCGCAGAAGATCGTAAAACTGTACCTTCTTTCAATCGTCGTGCTAACGTCGAAATGGCAGATATTGAGATAACCGATAGTGGAATTGAAAAGCAGCTACAATCGCTTGGTAGTGGGAAAGCTTCAGTCCAGATCATTTCGTTAGTCGTAATATTTATTGTGATATTTACGCTACAGACAATGTGCGAAATTTGGGAAAGTGTGCAATGAGAAATAGGGGTCGCTGTGATTTTGCATTTGGTGCATATTACATAGTATGCTGTTGTGTATGAAATTCAGCTGACACATTTAATTTTTCTTTAGACTCAGGTAGAGGTACCTATCCGTCACCAATCTCGAGAAAATTGACCTGATGTAGCACACTGATTTTCAATCGCGCCACGTCAGCGATAAAGCCAAAGTGCAGTATCCACAACATTACTCATATATAATAAACGGTTTCAGATATCGAGGTAAAATATTGGCAAATGATAGCACGGAAAGAGAAGAGTACTTTACCGTATCTTTAGTTCATAAAACTTCATTATCTGCCATGTTGTTTCTGTAACAACAGACTTTTATGGTGAAATAATCTAATTTTTGAGGGCCATGGACAGCTGATGAAACGAGCAATGCGGTGGATTTTGCAACAACATATGTGAAGACTTTACAGGTTTCTTTGTGCAGAGGATTAGGTTTTTCGTAAGCTACTGTCTTCATTTTTTCCCAGTTCCTGATTTAATAAACATAATAAACCAGTCTTTCAGAATTCCTTCGCAGATGTGTCTGCGGACGTGCTAGTGAGGTGACACAGTGTAAAATGGCGAAAGAAGCAAATTTTGTTGTAGCAACTGGAGAAATGTGTAGCTTTTACTCATAATTCGCCACTCACGATGTTCCTCTGAAAGTTACAGATGGTTAACCAGCCAGTCTAAAATAAATCGCTGCATTTTCGTCGGAATTCTTTTTAGATACTCACGGAAGCAGAGGTAACAGTAGATCTTTTTCAATGGTCAACATGCAAGTGAGGGCGTGGAGGAGTCCGGCTTGATGTTTGCAAAAAATTTGAGTGTACCCTTGAGTTTCTACATCTACATCTACATCCATACTCCGCAAGCCACCTGACTGTGTGTGGCGGACGGTACCTTGAGTACCCCTAAAGGTTCTCCCTTCTATTCCAGTCTTGTATTGTTCGTGGAAAGAAGGATTGTCAGTATGCCTCTGTGTGGGCTCTAATCTCTCTGGTTTTATCCTCATGGTCTCTTCGCGAGATATACGTAGGAGGGACCAATATACTGCTTGACTCCTCGGTGAAGATATGTTCTTGAAACTTCAACAAAAGCCCGTACCGAGCTACTGAGCGTCTCTCTTGTAGATTCTTCCACTGGAGTTTATCTACCATCTCCGTACCGCTTTCGCGATTACTAAATGAGCCTGTAACGAAGCGCGCTGCTCTACGTTGGATCTTCTCTACTTCCTCTATCAATACTATCTGGTACGGATCCCACACTGGTGAGCAGTATTCAAGCAGTGGGCGAACAAGTGTACCGTAACCTACTTCCTTTGTTTTCGGACTGCATTTCCTTAGGATTCTTCCAATGAATCTCAGTCTGGCATCTGCTTTACCGACGATTAATTTTATGTTGTCATTCTATTTTAATTCACTCCTAATGCCTTCTCACAGAAAATTTATGGAATTAACTGCTTGCTGACCTGCTATATTGTTGCTAAATGATAAAGGATCTTTCTTCGTATGTATTCCCAGCACATTACACTTGTCTACACTGAGATTCAATTGTCATTCCCTGCACCATGCGTCAATTCGTTGTAGATCCTCCTGCATTTCAGTACAATTTTCCATTGTTACAATCTCTCGATATACTACAGCATCTTCCGCTAAAAGCATCAGTGAACTTCCGATGTTATCCACAAGGTCATTTATATATTTTGTTAATAGCAATGGTCGTACGACTCTCCCCTGCGGCACACCTGAAATCACTCTTACTTCGGAAGACTTCTCTCCATTGAGAATGACATGCTGAATTCTGTTATCTAGGAACTCTTCAAGCCAGTCACATAATTGGTCTGATAATCCATATGCTCTTACTTTGGTCATTAAACGACTGTGGGAAACTGTATCAAACGCCTTGCGGAAGTCAAGAAACATGGCATCTACCTGGGAACCCGTGTCCATGACCCTCTGAGTCTCGTGGACGAATAGCGCGAGCTGGGTTTTACACGATCGTCTGTTCCGAAACCTATACTGATTCCTACAGTGTAGATTTTTCGAAACCTATGCTTTTTCCTACATAGTAGATTTCCATTCCCGAACATAATACGTGTTCCCAAATTCTACAACTGATTTACGTTAGAGATATAGGTCTATAGTTCTGCTCATTTGTTCAAAGTCCCTTCTTGAAAACGGGGATGACCTGTGCCCTTTTCCAATCTTTTGGAACGCTACGCTCTTCTAGAGACCTATAGTACAACCATGCATGAAAGGGGGCAAGTTCCTTTGCGTACTCTGTGTAAAGCGGCCTTTCCTCTTTTGAGCGATTTTAATTGTTTTTCTATCCCTCTGTCACCTATTTCGATATCTACCATTTTGTCATCTGTGCGACAATCTAGAGAAGGAACTACAGTGCAGTCTTCCTCTGTGAGCTTAGGAAAAGACATTTTGTATTTCGGCCTTTAGTCTGTCATCCTCTGTTTCAGTACCATTTTGGTCACACAGTGTCTGGACATTTTGTTTGATCCACCTACCGCTTTGACATAAGACCAAACGTCACTTCCCTACAGCGTTCAGAATTTCCCCGACAGTGCTCTGGTTTATTATTTTAACTGTCCTCCCCGATAGCTCAGTGGTTAAAAAAATGGTAACAAGGCAGATTGCCATCGAACAGGCCCGGGTTCGATTCCCGGTTGGGTCTGGGATTTTCGCCGCTCAGGGACTGGGTGTTGTGCTCTTTTCATCACCATTTCATCCCCATCTGGCGGGCAGGTCGCCCAATGTGGTGGCGAATGTAATGAGACCTGCACCAAGGCGGCCGGACCTGTCCCGCAAGGGGCCTCCCGGCCAATGACGCCATACTCTCATTTCCATTTTTTATTCTAAATGATTGTATTTACTGATGGGACAAGCCCTTGATTCTAGAGACCTTAATTTTTGCATATAGACGTATCGACCATTGCTCATAAATGTTATTGAGAGACAACTTTTGCTAAGTGAATTGCCGATGTGAAGTTTGTAAGTACTACTTGCCCCATGTTGTTTGCCATATTGCTAAACTTATTGTAGAGAGTGGCTTTTGCTATACATGTAATATCGGTCGAAACAGTGGACGAGGTTACGTGAAAACCGCCATTTTTTGCAACTGGTTGGCTGTCCTTTATTTCCACTGTTCTGCAACCATTGCTGTAATGCATCCATATTAAAAATGTTGTACTCCCGTTGTACTGTTTTTGGGATTACCCTATAATCATCTAACCACAAGTCCTTGTCGTCTTACGTTTCACTTGACTGAGACCTGCTATATGTAGACTGTGCTTTAGAATTTCCCTTTTCAGTTTTTCTAGCTTTCCAAACCACCTTCAAACTTCTCACATTCCACGTCCTGAGGCGTCAAACATTATCCTTTCGTTGATTATTCTAAAATTTTCTCTTGATCGCCTGCCACTTGGTAGCCCCTCCCGGAAATCCGAATCGGAAACTAGTCCAGAATTTTTCGCCTATAGTGAGTTGCTCGTGGTACTTTTGCAGTTGGTCACACATCATGTGGCTATCTATTATGTGTCTTCAATGCTGTGGTTTGTTTTGCGTTTTACGTCCTCATTACTTTTATCTTTGATCAGCCTGTAGTGGCAGTTTCCCACCCCAGAGTGCAAGAGCGTGCTCTTAACCTCTGTCCACTCCTCCACCCTTTGTGAGAAGGCCGTTGGCTGAATGAGGGTGATGTCTTATGGCAGATGTCTCCGGCCGCCATTGCTAATGTTTTTTATTTAAAATTTAAGCGGTGGCGGGGTTCGAACCCGGCACGGAGGCCACTCGTGGTCTAGAGGTAGTGCCTGTCAGTGTAAACTATTGGTTATGCTTCCACGCATCCACCCATGGGTAGCTCACCTGGCTGCCGAGGGGAAAACGGGTATTAATAGCTTGCTTGTTGCATGCGTATTTGCTACAATTATTCTGCTATAAATGAAATAAATATATACTTAATGTTGTTCAGTACATGTCCTCAATCGTCAATAGAAATATCTGCACTTTGTACCCATATAACCCTGTATACATATGACTAGCAGACATCGGAATCTCCATGAGGCAAACGGTTGACACTGTTGTATGCAGAGAAGTAACAGCGCTAGAAAATTGTATCGAAATGTAAGAAGAACTCCAGAGGATCGATGCTTGTTGCAGAGGTTGGCAATTTACCCTCAATGTAAACAAAGTTAACATGTTGTGGGTATATGGAGAGACCCGTTATTGTTTGGTAACGCTATTGCAGAACAATCACTAGAATTAGTTATTATGAACGATAGCTAGCTACACTGTTCTGTAGACTTTTTATACTACATCATTCACGATGAGCTCATTTCGGCGTATTGTCATCATCAGGAGCTCTATAAATACTTGAGTAAGCGACGGTCTTAGTATAATGGCCTGTAACTATGATCAGAAAAGGGTACCTTTTCTGATCGTAGCACCTGATGATGGTAGTATAACGAAATGGGAGGATTGTGATTGATATAAAATAAAAACCATTTACAGATCAGTGTACTTGTCTATTATTCATAACCATTTATTAAAAGCCATATACTGCACTGCGGGCCACAAAGACGAAAGTTATGGAAGCGCTTACTTTCAAAGAAAAGACGAAGAGTAAGGGTATGAAGTGATTTAAAGTGGAACTAACACATAAAACTAATGGCAGGAAGTGCAACTTCCGGACTAAGATTCACTGGAAGAATACTCAGCGAATGTAGTTTGTAACGAAGGAGGTATCTTACAAAAACCTCGCTTCATCTGTACTTCAATACTGCTCCTCGGTACGGTATCTGTACCTGACGGGATTGATACCGAAAATAGAGAACATCTAATGAAGAGTAGCGCGTTTCATTGCAGGTTCATTTAGTAAGTACAAAAGCGTCACGGAGACGATCTACCAACTCCAGTGGCATCTATATCTACGAGATTACTCTGCTATTTAAAGTAAAGTGCCTGGCAGAGGGATCAATGATCCACCTTCAAGTTGTCTCTCTACCGTTCCGCTCTTGAGAGGCGCGCGGTAAAAACGAGCGCTTAAAGTTTTCTGTGCTAGCTCTGATTTCTCTTATTTTATCGTGGTGGTCATTTCTCCCTATGTAGGTTGGTATCAACAGAATGTTTTCGCAATCGGAGGAGAAAAATTGTGATTGAAATTTCATGAGAAGATCCCATCGCAACGAAAAACGCCCTTTTTAAGTTATTGCCACCCCAATTCACATATCATGTCTGTGACACTATCTCCCCTATTTCGCGATAATACAGAACGAGCTGCCCTTCTTTTAACTTTTGCGATGTCATCCATCAGTCCAACCTGTTGCGGATCCCACACCGCACAGCAACACTCCAGAATAGGGCGGACATGCGTCGTGTAAGCAGTCTCTTCAGTAGACCTGATGCACCTTTCAAGTGTTCTGCCAATGAATGGGAGTCTTTCGTTTGCTCTACCCACAAACTATCCATGTAATCGTTCCAATTTAGGTTATTTGTAATTCTAATCCCTAAGTATTTAGTTGAATTTACAGCCTTCAGGTTTGTGTGACTTATCGCGTAATCGAAATTTAACGGATTTCTTTTAGTACTCAGGTGAATAACTTCAGACTTTTCTTTATTCAGGGTCATTTGCCACTTTTCGCACCATACAGATACCGTATCTAAATAATTTTGCAATTCGTTTTGGTCATCTGATGACTTTACAAGACGGTAAATGACAGCATCATCTGCAAACAATCTAAGAGGGTTACTCAGATTGTCTCCTATGTCGTTAATATAGATCAGGAGCAACACAGGGCCTATCACACTTCCTTCGGCAACGCCGGATATTATTTCTTGTTTTACTCGACGGCTGAGACCTTTCTGACAGGAAATCACGAATCCACTCGTACAACTGAGTCGATATTCCGTGATATTTGATAGATTGTGAGGAACGCAGTCGAAAGCCTTCTCGAAATATAAAAATATGGAATCAGTTTGACATCTCCTGTCGATAGCACTCATCACTTTGAAACTTCTGAATATGATTTTTACTTAAATTTAAATAACTGGGAGGATGAAACTTCTTAATTTAATACTGAAAGCGCTGAGTGAAACTAAATGCAAGTGAACCTGCTTAAACTGCTGACTGAGGCTGAACGTACTGGCAGTTTGCTATTTTTTATCATTTCATTTCTGACCTACAGAACTATTCCTGACAAATACAACTCAAAAGCAATCTGACTGCTCAAATAATTAACACAAAAGGAAGAAATCCCAACAATAACCTATACATTTCATAAGACACTTACCTCACAAAAAAATCTTCACTCCACGAAGTACAGCGATATAGCAAGCACCATTACAGCCAGCTAAATACAATAGTCTAACTACTGTAGGCTCTAGCTACTAGTAGACATGTGGTTAGCAAAGGAAAGTTTTGGTTGCAGAGCAAACAATGTATTTAGAAAATTTTACCTTAATAATGTGACTTCCAGTTCCAAAAATTATATAGTCGTCCGTGACATCCAGTTCCAAAAAACTATACAATCATCAACAATTTTACGTTTCCATGACGGACACACGTCCAGACCGTCCGCTCGCGCTAACACTTCAAACATGTAACCGCCATCACTGCTGGCTATTAACTTCCAACCTCCATCATTTCTGACTGTTCACTCCTAAACTGCCATCACTGCTGGCTATTCACTCCCAAGAACGAGTCCGACACGCCACACAGAGTCTCTTACAGAGGGCGCACAACCGAGCGGGTTTAGTCGAGCGGTCTAGGGCGCTGTAGTCATGGAGGTTCGAGTCTTCCCTCGGGTATGGGTGTGTGTGTTTGTCCTTAGGATAATTTAGGTTAAGTAGTGTGTAGGCTTAGGGACTGGTGACCTTAGCAGTTAAGGCCCATAATATTTCACACACAGAGGGCGCACAGCGCTGTCAGAGTTATTAATGCAGTCTATCGCGCTGCCGACATACACACATATAAACAGGCTACTTACAACATCATGAGTATAAAAAGCTAGTTGTGTTTCAAAAAAACGATACTTTCTGAATCCGTTCTGACTATGTGAAAATAAACCGTTTTCTTCGAGGTAATTCGTAAACTTCTAACCCAGTATACGTTCCAAAACCCTACTGAAAATCGACGTGAGTGATATGGGCCTGTAATTCAGCGGATTACTCCTATTCCCCTCTTTGGGTATTTGTGTGACTTGAGCAGTTTTCCAGTCTTTAGGTGTGGATCTTTCTGTGAGCGAGCGGTTGCATATAAATGCTAAATAGGGAGCAATTGTATCAGCATACTCTGAAAGGAAGATGACTGGTATACAGTCTGACCGGAGGCCTTGCCTTTATTAAGTGATTTAAGCTGATTCTTGATTGGAATTCAGGAACATTTTCTTAGTGTTCTTTGGTGAAGGAATTTCGGAAAACCGTGTTTAATAACTCTGGCTTTTTGGTGCTGTCATCGGTGAAAATTTTTGGAAATTTGTGTTAAGTCCTATTGGACCAAACTGCTGAGGTCACGCTACTTAATCTAACTTAAACTAAGGACAACACACACACCCGTGCCCGAGGGAGGACTCGAACCTCCGATGGGGACAGCCATTCGACCCGTTCAAGGCGCCTGAGACCGCGCGGCTACCCCGCGCGGCTGTCATCAGTGACTTAACCGTTGTTATCTCACAGTGACGGTATTGATTGCGTCTGGCCACTGATGTGCTTTATGTATGACCAGAATGCCTTCGGCTTTTCTGCCAGATTCCGAGACAGAGTTTCGTTGTGGAAATTATTATAAGCATCTCGCACTGAAGTACGCGCTGTCTTTCGAACTTCTGAAAAACTTAGCCAATCTTGGGGATTTAGCGTTCTTTTAAATTTGGCATGCTTTTTTCGTTCCTTCTGCGACAGCGATCTCACTCTTTTTGAGTAGCATGTGGGATCAGTACCATGACTTATGAATTTTTGTGGTATATATCTCTCAATGGCCATCGATACTATCTCTCTGAAATCATTCTAAATCTTTTCTACACTTACATGATCAGAACGGAAGGAGTGGAGACTGTGTCTTAATAAGCGTTAACAGAATTTTTATCAGCTTCTTTAGATAGATGTACTTTGTGTTTCTTTTTGATGGTTCAGCGTGTTACGGTATATACCCTAGCAGCAAATGCCTTGTGGTCGCTAATCCCTGTAACCATCATGATACTCCCTATTTGTCCAGGATTATTTTTTGCTAAGAGATCAAGTATCCTTTCGCAACCATTTATGCTTCGAGTGGGATCATGTACTAATTGTTAAAAATAATTTTATGGGAAATCATTCAGTACAATTTCTGATGACGTTTTACGCCTGCCGGCGGCTTTAAACGTATAATTTTTCCTGTATATAGAGGGTAGATTGAAGTCACCACTGACTATAATTGTGTGATTGGGGTACTCATTTGATATGACATGAGACTCAAGTTTTCTTTCAACTGTTCAGCAACTACATCTTCTGAGTCGGGGGTCGGTAAATCGATCCAATTAATAGTTTAGTCCGATTGTCAAGTATAACCTCTACCCACACTATTTCGACGGAATTATCTACTTCCATTTCACTACAAGGTACACTACTTCTACTCTCTACTCCTCGACCAACCGTATTTAATATATCATTTCTGAGCACTGTTAAGTAGCAAGAAAAAAATTTCGTTTGAACTCATTTCCGGCTTTAGCCAGCTCTCCGTACCTATAACTGTTTGAGCTTCAGTGCTTTCTATTAGGGCTTGGAGCTCTAGTTCTTTACCAACACAGATACGACAATTTACAACTACAATACCGATCGTCTCTCAACTACTTTTCTGTTTTTTACCTCCCCGCTTTAAGACGGACGCTGTAAGAGAGGCGTTCTGCATCTCGTTGTGGGACTGTACGTTCCTAGACTACGTATATCTCGTGAGAACACCATGAAGAGAAAACAGTGAGATTCAAGCCCACGTAGAGGGTTACTGGAAATCGTTCTTCCTGTAAACCGTTCACGAATTGGACAGGGAAGGGATAAAGTTTGACTCGATGGCCTCTTTCACGCCTTCCTGCTCACATTTTCCAGAAGCTGAATTTGAACGTATCAAGTGGGTCTGCAAACTTTCCAAACACTGCCCTTTCCATTAGCACACTCTGTGAAGCTACGGAGAAAAAGTGAATTCCCAGTTCTATGGCCCAGCAGGCGAGAGCTAGTTGCTTGACCATCCAGTAAGTGTGCTTCAGATCTACTTTTTTCAGCCACAGTCACAGTAGTATGAGGTGGCGGCCAGCTAAAGGAACACCGGTGCACTGCTTACGAACGCATCTTGTCTGTAGATAAGCTCCACTATGTTGTGGTAAAGTTTAACGGTTCGTTACTTTAGGCACAGTCTAGTAACGACGCTTGGATTCGATAGCCGTTACGTTCGTTTGGAAATCGCGAATTTTTCGCTGTACTACGGGAGAACAGCAGCGTCAGCCATGTGGTAAGGTTCACCGAAGTCTGCCACCCTCCTTTTCTGTCACCTGAACTACTCTGAAGTTGAACTTACGCGATTATAGGTCAATGTTCTTTCTATATGTTGTTCTGGACGTGTTTCACTATCAGCGGAGCAGCGGTGGGGGCCCTTGGTTGAAAATGCCTCGTACTTCAGTAATTTCAGAATATATCTCATTGTTTAATTTTTAAATCTTTTATTTATTAGTGTTGTGATTACTACCACCTTTCCCCGCTATCAAATCAGTGATCAGTGGGTCCCTGCAAGTAGTGTTGTAGTCCATTCCTTTGCCACGGTCTGATAGTAGGTAGAATATCAATAAGAGATCCAGACGGACCATCAGTATTTACCTCGCCCGGCAGATGGGCCAAGACTTTTTCATTTAGACCGCGGGGGACACTAGAAGTTCGGCAGTGAATGCTGATGTGGTAGCGCAGCAGTCATAAGAACTCCCAGACGTCGCTGCCTATCCTACTTTACAGAGCGGGCAGGCCATCTAGTCACAGGTTGTGTGAGGATGCTTAGACGTGCAACACTTTGTCACGTATTCGTGGTTCCACTGTTCTTCACAACTATGCGCGACCCATCCCTTGCTGGCCGAGCTCGTTAATGCACGCGTATGCGTCAGCACTCGACCCTGGAGTAAGCCTTGTTGGTGGAAAACATTTTCACTGCCGGTATTTGTCCGGGAAGTGGAGGAGAGGTGGTGCCGTAAAGTTTCTGATCACCAGAATTTTTGTCATTGTCCTGGATGAAATACCAAATTACTCAGCGGTGTCTCATGAAGTGCGGGTATGTAACATTACTGACGGTGATCCGTCCGTCGGATGGGGACGTTAAGCTTGGCAGCTTCCTTGGTGTTATTCGCGAGAAGTAGGCTATGCGCCTGCACCGAGTTCCACCATCTCCTTCTCTCATTACCATCATCATAACACAAACACACACACACACACCCACACACACACACACACACAGTACATACATTTAGTATTATAAATATTTGAACGAAGCATGTTGTAGATTAATAAACAAAACAAACTCGGCATCTTCGCTACTTAGTTCCCTTAATGCATCACGTGCCCGCAAATCTACCAGGTGGCTATTAATCTCGCGATGGACAGTGAGTGATAATAACAATTCTGTCCTTCAATACTGATGAAAACTAACTTTCTCGACGTGATAACTGGGACTGTACGACTACTCCTTGTGTGAGTAAATGCCCTGTCGGCGGCCTAGACCGCGCTCAGGAATGTTACGTTCGCACTCGCTGCAGGTCGGGAGGCGTGAAGGCGGCGGTGGCGGCAGTGGAGCTCGCCACCGAGGCGCAGTGTTTACGGCGACACTTATTGCGTTAGCGGGCGCATGCCTCTTTATTAAGGCGGTGCTCCTCACGAGGGCTTCCGGTGCCTGCGAGGCGAGAGTGCTGCCAGCCAAGAATCCGCCCACCTACGGGCATAAAGAGGAGCACCTCACCTCACGTAGCAGGTGCAGGTTGCTCTATTCCCAGAGATCACTGGGCCAGGCTGGGCTCGACCCTTTTCTTATGCGACAAAACACAGTTTTCGCCCACCTTTCACAACATTTTTCTTTTACACAATCTACTTTGGGGTACCTACATGTACACTCTACAAGCCACTTTTCGGTGTGCTGGGCGAGGTACTACATGTACCACTATCACTTTTCCAGAAGCAGGGTGTGCTGTGAACAAAAGGGTTGGTTGGTTGATTTGTGGGAGGTGACCAAACAGCAAGCTTGTCGCTCCCATCGGGTTAGAGAAGGATAGGGAAGCAAGTCGGCCGTGCCCTTTTCAAGGAGCCATCCCGGCATTTGCCTGAAGCGATTTAGGGAAATCGCGGAAAGCCTAAATCAGGATGGCCCTACGTGGGTTTGTGAACGAAACCACTTAATCAACTACTCCGTGGGTATGCAGATTAGACTGATGCTAATTCTCTCACCCCACATCAAGTAAAATGATAAATTACCCCCGTGAAGTTAATAGGATGCTTGTAAAATCAAATTCTGCCCACACTGAAAACGTAACTTGATAAGATCTGTACTCGACAGGGTGCCTCGCCTGTTGCTAATGGTTAGAGGAACTGGGCTTTGCAACTTAATAATTTGTTACGGAGCGATAGAGACAGGATTTACTTAAACAATATGCAGTCTACTCAAAACACATTAACGTCGATATTACAAACAACTTGAGAATGAGTTTTGCATAAATAACATAAATGAATTATCAGTAAAATGAATTGTTATTAGGGTCCCCACTGAGCATAATGCTGGACAGTCACGGTGGATTTGGTGCCCAGACACATAAAGGACAAAAACGACGTCTTCAACAATGATAATAAAACTTCATAATTATTCAAAAAGAGAAATTGAATTCAAACAGAGCACACAACAGATCGATAACTAAAGAAAGGAGCGGAGATACTCAACGCCAGACGGGTGAACATCAGTTAACTAACTCAATACCGAAACGACATATGAGTAGTTACGTAAAAGAGCGCGTGTGTTAAATTATGAATACTTAAAGTGGAAAAACTAATGAAACTCCTCCCCCTTCACTTTACTGCTATCACAAAAGACGGGAGATAACGTACCAATAAGCTTAAAGTAGAACTCGAAAACTAGAGCTCTGAGCCAGCTTCAGCTGTTGGAAGTGGGATTCTCTGTATTCATGCCCACCTCAAGATCAAGAAAACGCTCCGTTTGAAACTGAGTCTATTTAACGGCCGCCACCATATGAATTTATTATTAATTTTCCCAAAATGACGGCTGCCGACATCTGTTTAAAGATCTCGGTTCCTTTGTATTTTATGAAACAAGCTTTTTTCATCTTCCAAATTATTTTGACAGTTTAATTCGTGGCTGAATTTCTAAGTAAGTCGAAATAAAATTAATAAGCAAATTATGGTAGAGCAGCGGTTTGTCCCTCATCAAAAAGACCCTAACCTGTCACCTGATTACTTATCGACTCATCCTTTCATTCTTTCCTTGCAAAACCACCCATGCATCGTTATGACACTTGTGGTTTTTGTCAGGTTCGTAACCCAATTTTTCATGCAGTGTACAGTACTGCTGAAGGCCCAAGTTTTCTCGAGGGCACAGTTCAGCGCACATTTTTGGTCATGGGGATCTGCAGTAGACAACCCTTAATGTTCCCATATTAACCCAACGTCATCTCTTTTATAACTGCGGCAACCTGAAACACCACACCAACGACGCAGGCGTGTGAGGGTATCAGACTTAATGATGACATTTAAAAGTGGACTTACTATAGATAATTACCTGATGCGTTCTCTACACAACACTAGTCTTCAACATAAATGGCTCAAATGGCTCTGAGCACTATGGGACTTAACATCTGAGGTCATCAGTCCCCTAGAACTTGAACTACTTAAACCTAACTAACCTAAGGGAATCACACACATCCATGCCCGAGGCAGGATTCGAACCTGCGACCGTAGCGGTCACGCGGTTCCAGACTGAAGCGTCTAGAACCGCTCGGCCACACCGGCCGGCAGTCTTCAACATAGTCACCGTGAATTTGTACATATTAGCGCCATCGTTGAAGACAGGGATTATAACTAGTTTGGAAACTTGTAAGGTTTTGCTTCTTGACGCATGGCTTTAAAGCTATACATCAGCAACGTGTGGCATTGGGAAAAGAAGTTTGGTGGTGGAGAAATGGATATTGGAGATAAGCCGCACAGCAGCAGGCTGAATCTCACAGATGTCAATCGAGCACATGTTGTTGAAGTGATTCGATGAGACACTCGCGACCGAGTTCACAATCAATAGCGAAATCTATGCAACCACAGTCAAGGAACTTAAGTAGGCAAAAAGAAAGAATATACCACTAAAAGACGTTAATGTCATGAAGCTTCATCACGATAACGCCCCCCTACCCCGCACTCCCCGTACACACACGTCATTTTTCTCATCCGAAGCGTTTGCAGAATTGGCCAGCTCATTGGTGCCTCATTCATCCTAAAGTTCTGATGTGGCCCAGTGCTTCCACCTGCTTGTAACTATGAAAGACAACGGGACTAACAATTCAATGACTTGGATGAGCTTAAAAAAGCTTTGAAATGATGGATCTAGAAGCAAACTCTTGCACTTTTTAAAAACTGGTTTCGATTCCTGCGTTCAACAACGGCACAAATTTATGCTAATGCATGGTTACTACGTTGAACGGTAATGTTGCAACGATTTATACCAATCAAATTGTAATATGTTATTAAACTTTTATAGCACAGAAGGCTTTACTTTCTGATATATCCTTGTATTATACTATAGGGAACGTTGACTTGGACTTCTACGAAACTTTTAACACGAGGTACAATGGACATGTCAGATGTGGAACACGAGTCCCTTTATGCTCCAGTTTTTCCCTGAGGGGCAGGCATGGGCAACCTGTGGTGACCCACAGGCCTGTTGCACGAACTTATTTATGCTCGCGTGCCACCTCGTCACGTGAAGCGACATCAGTGTTCTTAGCGAATTACGTCACATCTACAACATCCGTGAATTTGAGGTTTATACGATAACGAAACAATGTGTGTGGCTGGGTGCCTTCTCCGACTCGCCGCGCCAACATATTATCCCTCAAAACGTCCATTTTTGAGAGTACATTCGTTTTATGCCTACCCCATATTCAGATGTTTATATTTTTCTTTAAATGTCGTGAACATTGTTTCTATAAATATGACGTTTTGAAATAGCTGTCTTCAAAATTTCCGTCACAAAATTCTGCAGCAACATGCTCTCTCTCCTACGAATTTCTTCCGCCGTCCGGAATGAAATCAATCGCGGGTCAGTTGTTATATGTAGTACCTTAATATGTATTCACATCCGTGTGTTGAGTGTTTTTCTCTGTTTCGAACAGCCTCCCCAGAAACATGCCATTAACTTTATGACCTGACCTTTCTGCACGGTCGTACTGTAGCACTGGTCTACAGCTGTCACCGTTTGCATCCGCTCGTCTATACTTCAAAACCCGACCTACTGCGTAAGGGTCAATAAGTATTAATGACTTGCTCTTGCTACATGTGCTTGAAGGTACTAACTAACCTAAAACATATAATTTATGATAGCTACAGTTATTAGTCTGGAACTGACGTAAACATTGATGTACTGTTGTCCAGTACACCGTCCTCAACATCCAATATAAATATCTGCACTTATACTGTTGCACCCGGATAGTGTTACAACCTATATATGCAGAATTAGCATAAGTTTACGGCAACAATGATCCAATACGTGACACCGTGGTCAGGTGGCACAGACGTATCCAGTGTGGGCAAACCAATCAGAATGATGATGAACTGAAGGGCATATCAACTTTTCGTGAGTAACCCGTAATTGCGACGGAAGTGAAGGCCCTGGTTCAAAATGGCTCTGAGCACTATGGGACTCAACTGCTGAGGTCATTAGTCTCCTAGAACTTAGAACTAGTTAAACCTAACTAACCTAAGGACATCACAAACATCCATGCCCGAGGCAGGATTCGAACCTGCGACCGTAGCTGTCTTGCGGTTCCAGACTTAAGCGCCTTTAACCGCACGGCCACTTCGGCCGGCGAAGGCCCTGGTGCACGAAGCCTGTATGACAAGCGACGGTGTAGTGGAGCAAGTGAGAGTCAGGAAGCTATGCTTTTGAACATCTTGCGCAACCTTTTGAACATGACAAACGTGGGCACGTGCTGGGTTCCGCGAGTTCTCACCCCCGTCAAAATAACTCTCCGGACCGAGACAGCTCTGGAAGGCTTCTTAAGCCGCTTAATCACGTTGGACTGGAGCTGGGTATACCACCACGGCCCCGACACGAAAGTGAACAGTGGATACACGCGATTTTATAAACGTTGAAAACGACGGAAATCCTACCGTCATGGAGAATGGTATTATTGAGTATTTTTTGGGAATGACGTAGTCATACGTATCGACGTTGCGCCTAGAAGGTCGACAACCCGCCATACGTTACAGCGTTGGAGGTTGCCGGCATGTCAGGCAACCACTTTTCACCGAAAAGCCGATTTCTTGCATTTTATTAAGTGGCCCTAGCACCGCGGCGAAAGGTCGCGGGTCGCGGAAACCTACTTGCTTCAGCAATACACGTGAGCTAATTTAGATCCCAAAGAGATCCCGTGCCGGACAGTATTTAGGGCGGCGCATGGCTGTCCATCGGCTATTGCCTCCGAGTCCAGACTGCACTTCCAGTTCACGCTAATGCCGCTACGAGAAACGTTCTGGGTCACCAAGATGCCATTGAAGGATTTGTATTCGTTTTCGTGAATGTTGTAAGAATTCCCTTAAACTATTCTTGTAGTACATGGGCTGTGGGCTGTTCAAGGGAACTATAATTCTATGCCTAGTCAGAAGAGCTTTAACCTTTTGGGTAAATATTCATTTTGTGAGACCGGCTAGTTTGTTTCTAAACTAGGGGCTTCTGCCAGTGACTTTCAATTTGTCAGTCTTTTATTATTCGTCTAAGTAGACGAATAGTGTTTCTTGGATTTTTAAACAAAGCCGGCCGGAGTGGCCGTGCGGTTCTGGGCGCTACAGTCTGGAACCGAGCGACCGCTACGGTCGCAGGTTCGAATCCTGCCTCGGGCATGGACGTGTGTGATGTCCTTAGGTTAGTTAGGCTTAATTAGTTCTAAGTTCTAGGCGACAGATGACCTCAGAAGTTCAGTCGCATGGTGCTCAGAGCCATTTGAACCATATGTAAACAAAACTTTTTCAAAAATCTTTGTTATTGTTTATGTGGCATACGGCGGATTACTCACATGGTGTGGCACTCATAGGGGGATACACGGTCGGTGGAGTAGGATTACTTAACGTCTAACCAGGTCATGGCACATGTCCCCAGTTGCTGGCTGGCAATATAACAGCTTCCGTAGGCAACAAAAATTTGATTTTCAGTATTTCACATAATTATTTACCGAATTAAAATTTTAAATTTTTTTTAATAATCTCCTATTAAGAGGAATAATATTTATTCAAAGGCAATAAATACACTGAAGTCACCTAGATTTATTACGTTCTCCTGGATCAAAAAGCGGGAAAGGATTTTTAAGCACCACGGAATGAAATACATGCTCTACAACGTGCTCCCATGCTGGTCTAGCGATTGGGAGGGAGCTGTTCTGGAACGACATTACATTACGCCACAAGCGCGGTTGACAACTGATCAACTGTCTTTGGTACGCTAGGATGTACTGCAGTACCTCTACCCAGTGCGCCTCATAGGTTTTCGATTGGATTTATTAGGAGGGAACTAGGGGGTCAGTCCATTCGCCGAATGTCCTCTCGTTCCAAAAGCTCCTCCACGTGCGCTGCTCGATGCGGCCGCGCATTGCCATCAGTGAAAACGAAGCCAGAGCCGAATGCAGGAATGAAATTAAGCACGGGGTGAAGGAGTACAGTAACACACTAACGGTGACCTGTGAGTGCGCCGTGTTCAAAACTTTGGAGGCCAGTACGACAAGTCCCTCCACACCATAGCGCGTGGACCACTAAAACAGTTATGTTCGAGAATGTTCCTGGGCGCGTTAGCTGTTCCTATCTCTTGCCGCATAAGGTGTGTTCAAAATCTGTATTCAGACTGAATCTGGTATGATCTGGTAAGAGCAAGCGATGCCACTCCTCGTAGGTCCAGCCTCAATGTGCGAGTGTTGCAGTTGCATCCGTTGTCTGCGTCCTATCTTGCCTGTTGCACAATGCAGAGGTCACCCGCTGCCGTACGTGACCGAGGTCGACCACGCCTCTCCTTCGGGCAGCAGCGCCCGTGGTTCGGAATGCTCCACATGCTTCCGAAACAGTGTGTGGGAAATGCGAAACTCCTGAGGTACACCCGTCATACTTCTTTCGTTTTCCAGTTTCCTAATGATTCTTCCCCCTGTGGAGTCATCCAAATGTTGTCTGCGAGCCACCACCATAGTACACCGTAACTGTGCGCTGATTTCCATTTGGCACTCTGATCACGCTGACCTTACGCCATGTGACAATCTCCGGCAACATACTCCTGCACTTTCATTCATTTATTAATACCTTCTGTTGCTCGATCTACCTCGTCCATCAGTTTTGCAGAGTAGTGCATTTATCAGTTTAACTCATTTGTTAAACAATCAGATATTTGAAGGTTGTTTATAAATAAGAGTCCGATTCATTAAACCGTTAGAGCTGTGGCGATTACTTGAAAGACCAAAAAGTCCTGACTACGTGATGAGAGGTTGTTACATGGAAGCATCGCGGGGAGCTATGTAAAGGGTGTGATTGCTCCACAGCAACACCGCAACTTATTTGGGCTACCAAATGATGCCCCTCCTCTAGGAATTTCCAGACACAGCATACAGTGCCTTGTTCCTGCTTTCTCAGATGACAAAAACAGTTGCGTGGCAAGCGTTAGGCATATCCAGAATTACAACGACATGATTTTTCTCTGCGAATTGCTAGCTCACGAACAAAAGTGCTAAGCTCTACAACCAAAGTCCCCACCAATTCATCCTTGTTAAGTCGCAATGAAGAGTGGATGTGTTGAACAGACGAAAGTCATCACCAAGTTACACGGCGGTAGCTTAGTTTTCCCAGTTGATAATTTAGACTAATGACTGGCTCTTCCTTCTGCTGCTGGGCGTCATGCAACCATGCTGCTCAGAACTGAAGCTTCCAGTATAGCAAAGGTCAAAGATCATGGCAGTACAAATGTTGATTAGGACTATCTGATTAACAGAAAGATATACAGTCAACATCGGTAATTATAAAAACACTGCCCATGCCGCCAACACCTCTACCAGCAGGTGAAAAACTACGACCTCAAAAATACGATTAGACGCCCCCCTGCCTATTTTTTGTTTATCTGTGAGCTAACTGATTCATTATAATAAAGTAATACATAAATAATTATGGCCTTAAGGCCTTAAGTAACTAAAATAGAATTAATAAATGTCCAAAACAAATAACTCTTGTGCTTATGAAAGCAGTTATAATGTATCCTCATTACATTGCTGCACCTGACACATCCCATTCCAGTTAATTACTCACTGCATTTGCCACACTCATGTGTACTGCTGTTTTCAACACAATATAAACACAATATTGACACAATATAGATTGACACAATATAAATTAGGCTTCCAGCATGAGGAAGGCTTTTACTAACAGCCAGGTCAGACAAAATTTCACATTGAAAGAAAAAGCGAGGAAAGATCGAAGCGTTCACAATTACCGGATAAATGTACAGGTCATTTCTCGTATCAAAAATGATTGTCGATCAGGCGCACAAAACCGTAAGCGTGTATCACTGATGTCAGTCTGTCTTAGAATTTTTGAACACGTTTCGCGCCTTTCTGGACGGCTAAAATAAGTGTTTCTAGGAATTAATAACGATTCCGCAAACAGAGAATGTTTCGTCACAGGTTCATTTAATAAGCGTGAAAGTATCACGGACATGCGCAGTCATCTCCAGTGGCAGTTGCTGCAAGAGAGGTCTTGAGCATCGCGATATAGTTTACTGTTAAAATCCCGAGGGTGTACGTTCGTAAAAGAGTGAACCAGTATACTGATTCGTTCTACGTATACCCCGCGAAATAGCTGTAAAAGTAAAATTAGAGAAACACGAACTCATAGTGACTTACCGAGGAACGTACTTCTCGCGGACCACTGGCGACGAGAACAGGAATGGTGGCGGGGAGGGAGGGGGGAGGGTGGGAGGAGGAAGGAGTAACAATGCTACTGTAAGTACTCTCTACCGTATAAAGTGGCTAGTGCAGCATATTTTTATTTCTTTACTGCATCTGATTTTATTAGGGCCGTCAGACCATCTCTTACATAGGACCAGCGTTTCAGACACACAGTATCTTTCTTACATCATAGTTACATAATAAATACCAATGGTAGTCATTTTGTTTCGCTTTGATAGACACGTCACTAACTGTCTTCTGAAGCTGAAGTTCTTATTCACTTCTCTAATATAATGCGGGAGGCTATTCCACAGTCGTGTTCCTGATACTGATGAGGACTTTTAGATAGTGGCTGAACTATGGAGTGGAACAGTAAGGATTTTTCTCTGATTGGAAGTGCCGTTAGTGTCATGTGGATCGTACAAGAGTGTCAAGGTCGAGGAGTGATGTGACGGCCAGTGGTTGTTGATAAGACGGTACACAAGACAGACGGAATGGAAGTCTCTGCACTTGCCTGCACGCATCCAGGCCTTCTGTGCTTACGATTTTGAAATACTGATCAAAGAGTCTTACAACACAGGTATTTACAACTAGTTCCAGGCGCCGTGATCTTTCCTGAGAAAGACCTTGCAGGGTCGCTGTAATCAATAATTGGAAGTGAGAACGTTTCTAAAAGTTTATTTTTAGGGCTAGAGGGAAGAGCTTTCATATCTTTGCAAGGAATGGAGAGATGATGACGACTTCTAGCAAACTGCAGTTACGTGCTCAGTCTAATTTATATTATCACTCCTAGAGGGGGGGGGGGGAGGAGGGGGATGGTATTTGTCCTCATAGTGTCAGTTGGTAGGGATCCCCTATAGTTCTCACTAGTGAGCCTAGAATGACCAACCGGTAGCGTTTGAGTTTTGGATGAGTTGAGCTTTAACCGCTGTTCTGTGCCCATTTGGTAGTGCACACAGTGGAGATTCTCGAGAGCTATCTTTATGTCTGTGGTTTTCCACCTAGATACGGCTGGAAATCATACGTGCGATATTTGCAGGAGGGTAGAACTGATGACATATCACTGACATATAATGAATAGAGTATAGGACCTAACATCGCACCCTGAAAGGACACACGATACTGCCTGCCTCCACTGTGACTTTATAGTGCCTGACTTGAAGCATTGCTGGTGAGACGTTAGGTATGAGCGAAACCGATGCACTGCAGTTGGCAAGAAATTTATGAATGTAAATTTGCCAAGAAAGATATCAAAGTTGGCAGTATCAAAGGCTTTGCTTAAGTCTAAGAAGCATGGGTTAGTCGCCTCTTATGCATCCATGGCAAGATTCCGTTATGTTGATATTTCTACGGAAACCTGACTGATAGTTGTCAAATAGGTTGTTTGCATTTAGGTAGTTTATTAGTTGGTTGTGGACTATATATTCTAAAGACCTTGGACAACGTAGAAAGAATGCAGATAGGTCGACAAATATAGGATGTTGTGGCTATGTCCATTTTAGATAGCGGCTTAACTAGTCTCTGTTTGAAGGCTTCACTGAAAGCATTTGTAGTTAAGGAGTAGTTGAAGGTATCCCTTATAGCAGCCAGCAGTGGATAAGTAATAAGCTTCATCATGATGTCGAGGTAGATGTAGATGTAACTATGAAAGGATTCTGGGTATGTAACAAAGCCTCCTTCCAGTAATTTCCTGGAAATGTGTAACACGAGGACCACAACTGAGGTAAAGAATTCAGCTAAAAAATATGTGGGTGAACACTGGAAACTAGTGTTAAGCTGGTATAGAGTAATCAGTAATGTTGTACGGATCAACGTCAGGTTACGTTTCATATCTGTTAGTGATACAAATCAGTCTAAAACGGGAATCAATAGACATGAACTTACTGGTTCGTTTGAAGACTCTTCAACTGTCATGAACCCTTACAAGGTATCAAGCAGTCTCTTTCAGAAGAAATTCTGCATTAAACTTTACCGTAGTGGAAGTGAATAAGTGGAAGTGAATATTGAGATATTTGTGATCGTAAATATGTGTCAGCTAGTCAGAACAATTCTAATTTCAAACGAACTTTCTGCATAATATTAACGTTTTTTACAAAAGGTGCGCTACTCAAACAACTTCTACCTGATGTAAAGACCTCAATATGATTATCATTTCTGAACGATTATTGTAGTCCAAAAAATTCACATTGGAATTTATTAGTTTGGGTGAAAGTTCAAAGTAGTCCAACAAACTTCGGAATATATTTAGACACGTAAAAAACAGAAACAACCACTTAATCATCAACAATTTGTTATTACATTTTATGATTCTATATATCATAAGCAGATATGCTAAATACTGGCCTCTGATTTTAAAAAGCGAAAAATTAGTGATACAATTTTTTTATGTATCAAAATTTGCTACGTAACACTCAACAGTTTTTATACGAATTAAAAATAACAATTTGGTTTTGATATGCTTTACGCTAGAGCTAGCCTGCCGGGAACATTAATGTGCATTCTCATTAAGACTACCAGTTACTCAGTTGAGAGATTAAGACAACCTTGTTGTGTTTGCGGTAGTACAATGCGGGTCTTGGTATCCAAATGAATCTTGCATGTTTGCATGTGAGATTGAATAGCTTTCTTTTTACTTTTTCAGTTATGGTGCGAGCCTCAGGTGCCATAACATTCGGAGGAGGGGGTGGGGCACAGCGTGCGGGGTCACTGTAACACTTAGCTCTTCGGATCGCCACCGGTACGATGTGGCCCAGTCCTTTAATCGGTCATCCTCGGTTTGAGACGTCAGCGCGCCCTTCCTCTTGGGAGCATCGCCGTGTCACTCAACCCTGACTGTGTCTTGAGATTCCTGGCAGTAGTGCCAGCTGCAGAAACAATCTTGTGGAGGACGCAGGATGGCAGTCACTTGCACATTAGGTTCAGCTAGGTATCTGATAATATCGAGACTGACAACGAGCCAATGAGCAAAATGGATGCTGGCGGAAATATTAGGTAGCAGTCTGATCCATAGCTAAGATCATGCAGGGGCCAAAAATGCAAGCGTTGTTTGGTAAGTCTGATAAATTTCAATGAAATTACCTAACACTACTGTTAGACTTCACAGTTGGTAAGCTTGATTATTCCAAAGGTCGTATAAAGAACTTCAGTAATGTACAGCGTACAGTTAATTGTTGACAATCGTCTGAATTGGTCAGTGTGTTGACTGCGATTGCAAATGGAGAAAATCTAATGTCGTGCATTTTCGTTTGAGTGGTTGGACTGCCTCACAAATCGAAACTGAAATGGTTGAAGTACACGCGTGCTCTTCGCCATCATTAAAATCCGTTTAGTTTTGGATTAATAAATTTAATTGTGGACGGACAACCACCGAAGAGAAAGCGCGCTCTGGCCGTCTACCTGAAGTCAGCGCAAAGGAAAACCATTAACAAATAATTAATGAGATTTCCGAGACTGTAGGCATCACAACTAAGCAATACATAACATCCTGCAGGCTATGAAAGAGTTGTCTACGAGGTGGGCGCAGCAGTAACTCACAGTCGACCTAAAGCGCATTCTCCTCAACGTTTCAACACGATATCTTGTGATGTTTCATCGCAGTCCGCAAGACATTTTGCACCGATTTATAACTGTTGATGAAATATGGATCCCTCATTAAAAACCAGAGTCAGAACGGCAGTCAAAGCAAAGAATAAAGGCTGGTAAAAGTGCACCGCCGGAGGCAAAGACCATTTTGTCAGCTGGTAAGTTGATGGTCACTATATTTATTTTTATTCCGAAGGAATAATCCTCGAAGATTACTTGGGAAAAGGTGGGACCATAGCTGGCCCCTTCTATCATCGTCAGATCGTTTTAAACTTGCGTTGCCTGAAAAAATACCAAGGTTGGCACGCAGAAACAGTGCTCCATTACCAGGAAAATGCACAATCCCACACAGCAGGGAGATCACCGGCGAAAGTGCATTTAAACTGAGCTTTGAACTGGTTCCCTATCCCCAGACTTAGTCCCAAATGACTTCTTCCTGTTTCCTAACTTGAAACATTGGTTTGCTGGGAAAAAAGTTTGGTCAAAGGAGGATGTGATAGATGCAGTCAACGAGTACTTTGCAGAATTGGACAGAACCTATTTTTCCGATGGGATGAAAAAGATGGAGAATTTCTGGACGAAGCGTATGTCCCGCAAATGGTAGTACGGCTCGAAGTACAGTGAGATGTTTATGAAATAAAATATATTTCCTTGCTTTTTTACCGGACTTGTCATACCACCCTCGTAGCTAACTCGCATTAGCCCCTCCTGAATTTTACCTCTCCCCACCTGGCACTGAGGCTCAGGGGTTTTAGACCCCGGAAGTCACGATCTCGTAGACTGGGCCATGTCGCTAGAGTGGGGGAGCTGGTGCCATCTTTTGGAGAGGCGATAGCTCGTATTCTATCGGATTGATACTAGCTGCCTCTGTTTCCACATCTGAGAGTCTGTCGTAACTTTGTTCAAACTAAAAGAATAGGTGAATTGTTCAAACGTTTCGGAAGAGACAGGGAATTGCCCACTGCGTGGCATTTCATTGGCGTTATTTCTAACACTCAGTCTGATCGGGCACTCAGTTCTTTTTGGAAATTTTCTGCAAGTCTCTTGGCCAGGATGCGAAGGTGAACGGTTCTCTGAGTGATGACGCGAAGCAGAATGGTAATCTCAGTTGGGACTGGCTCGTGGCAGTGCTCTAAAGCTGGACATGTCCGAGACGATTAGTTCACACCTGTGTGAGGCGTGGCAGCTTTTGTAGCGTTGATGATATCTGCAGTTCCTGGCGTCGCAGCTCTCCTTCTTCCCTTATAAATTGAATTTCTAGCAACAAATCAAGGCGATTAGTTATGAGACAGGAGTAGCCGCGTTTTCAGTTTGACCAGTGCAAATCGCGCTCTAAAGCACGCACAAACTGTCCATGTTCCAACCATGACTAAGTTATCTGGGCTCCTTGATGTGATTTCCTAAAACCACCTGTACAATGCAATAATGGTGCCTCAAGATAAGCTGTATACTTCATTTTCTTGACTGACCTCGTGAATTAGTTACCACTTCCCTGCGGTCTTTGCCACGCTGTATCTGGTAACTGTGTAACTATACGGATTTCATATTACGCTTCCTACTTATCTCCAGCCTGTGAGTGAGTTTGCTTTACACTGTTTTTCACGAGCAGTTCCTCTTGTGGAATATTTTGTTTAGTTTCAGTTACTGCGCTTTCATTTAAGTTTTTGTAGATGAACCCTTGATCCCACTTGGCACTATCAACTTTAGCAAGAACTACACCATCGACTCACTCGTTGGGACTATCCCTTCTGTTTCTGTTTCCTTTCTTAAGTACAACTGCGACGCGGTGGGGGGGGGGGGGGGGAGGGGGCTTCACAGGTTCACTCAGTTACGATCAAAGGCACTGTGTACATTTGAACGTAGTAGTAGACCAGTGGTGTCTTGCAATTTTCATTTATCTTCGTAATACACAACAGTCATTTACAACACTATAATGGCTGTTATTAAAATGTTGGAAAGTATTGGAAATTTCTACGAATTAGCTTCCGATTGTCAGATCAATTTATGAGCTTTTATTGAGCCACCACCAGCTTACAATGTGCCTTGTTGGTAGCTGAGGTCCCTGGGTCCGTGGGGTCTGTGGCACACGCAAATCCCACCATGTCAGACAGACCTCAGACTTCGAAATAGTCTGCAGCAGTTTCAAGACCATCACACCAGGAACTTCATCATCAGGATACACTAGAGAAACACGAAAAACGATCACTTTCCCTCATCCCTAATGACTGCATTGCAAGTATCTGGTACAAACAAAAAGAATTTTTTGATGAAGACAGGTTTTCTGCCATAGATGACGAGAAAAATGAAAGATTTAATGTACGAATTGTTGGAACCTCCGGGATACTCTTTAGGTTTCATAAATCGTTTGTGACTAGTTTACATCGAGGTGCACTTCCCGTAAAAGAGGCGTCCATTCTTATTATTCTCATTCTTCTGCCACTCCAGGAATGTGCCAAGGGCCTGTGCATGTCTCATGTTCTCTTCCTTGGCATTCCTACACCTCTTGCACGATGATCCATAAAAGTATCTTTAATATCATGATGGACACTGAGGTGAAAAAGTCATGGGATATCTCTTAATATCGTGTTGGGCCCCCTTTAGCCTGGCGTATTGCAGCAACTCGACTTGCCATGGACTAAAAGAGTTTTTGATATTCGCCATGCAGAAATAATGGGCCGTGCTGCCTCTAATAGCGGTCAGTAACTGCGAAAGGGTTGGCGGTGCAGCATTTTCAGCAGACTGTAACCTCCCGATTATGTCCCATAATTGTTCTATGGGGTTCTTGTCGGGCAATCTGTGTTGCCAGATCATTCTTTCGAATTGGCAAGAATGTTCTTCAAACCAATCGTGAACAATTGTGGCCTTGTAACTGGCGCATTGTTATCCATAAAATTTCCACCGTTGTTTGGGAACATGAAGGGCATGAATGGTTACAAATGGTGTCCAAGTAGCATAACATCACTATTTACAGTCCATGATAGACTCATTTGGACCATAGGACCCACTCTATCCCATGCAAACACAGCTCACACCATTACTGAGCCAAAACCAACTTGCAATGAGTCTTGTTGGCAGCTGCGACCCATGGGTACGTGGAGTCTGTGGCACACTAAAATACCACCATCAGCTCTTACCCACTTAAACAGGGACTCATTTCATCAGGCCACTCCAGTCGTCTATGTTCCAACCGATCTGGTCACGAGAGGCTGTTAAGAAAGGTCGTTGCTGCCATAATCTACTAACGCCTCATTTCGTCGCACTGTCCAAACAGATACGTTTGTCGTAGGCCCCACAATGATTTCCGCAGTTACACTCCTGGAAATTGAAATAAGAACACCGTGAATTCATTGTCCCAGGAAGGGGAAACTTTATTGACACATTCCTGGGGTCAGATACATCACATGATCACACTGACAGAACCACAGGCACATAGACACAGGCAACAGAGCATGCACAATGTCGGCACTAGTACAGTGTATATCCACCTTTCTCAGCAATGCAGGCTGCTATTCTCCCATGGAGACGATCGTAGAGATGCTGGATGTAGTCCTGTGGAACGGCTTGCCATGCCATTTCCACCTGGCGCCTCAGTTGGACCAGCGTTCGTGCTGGACGTGCAGACCGCGTGAGACGACGCTTCATCCAGTCCCAAACATGCTCAATGGGGGACAGATCCGGAGATCTTGCTGGCCAGGGTAGTTGACTTACACCTTCTAGAGCACGTTGGGTGGCACGGGATACATGCGGACGTGCATTGTCCTGTTGGAACAGCAAGTTCCCTTGCCGGTCTAGGAATGGTAGAACGATGGGTTCGATGACGGTTTGGATGTACCGTGCACTATTCAGTGTCCCCTCGACGATCACCAGTGGTGTACGGCCAGTGTAGGAGATCGCTCCCCACACCATGATGCCGGGTGTTGGCCCTGTGTGCCTCGGTCGTATGCAGTCCTGATTGTGGCGCTCACCTGCACGGCGCCAAACACGCATACGACCATCATTGGCACCAAGGCAGAAGCGACTCTCATCGCTGAAGACGACACGTCTCCATTCGTCCCTCCATTCACGCCTGTCGCGACACCACTGGAGGCGGGCTGCACGATGTTGGGGCGTGAGCGGAAGACGGCCTAACGGTGTGCGGGACCGTAGCCCAGTTTCATGGAGACGGTTGCGAATAGTCCTCGCCGATACCCCAGGAGCAACAGTGTCCCTAATTTGCTGGGAAGTGGCGGTGCGGTCCCCTACGGCACTGCGTAGGATCCTACGGTCTTGGCGTGCATCCGTGCGTCGCTGCGGTCCGGTCCCAGGTCGACGGGCACGTGCACCTTCCGCCGACCACTGGCGACAACATCAATGTACTGTGGAGACCTCACGCCCCACGTGTTGAGCAATTCGGCGGTACGTCCACCCGGCCTCCCGCATGCCCACTATACGCACTCGCTCAAAGTCCGTCAACTGCACATACGGTTCACGTCCACGCTGTCGCGGCATGCTACCAGTGTTAAAGACTGCGATGGAGCTACGTATGCCACGGCAAACTGGCTGACACTGACGGCAGCGGTGCACAAATGCTGCGCAGCTAGCGCCATTCGACGGCCAACACCGCGGTTCCTGGTGTGTCCGCTGTGCCGTGCGTGTGATCATTGCTTGTACAGCCCTCTCGCAGTGTCCGGAGCAAGTATGGTGGGTCTGACACACCGGTGTCAATGTGTTCTTTTTTCCATTTCCAGGAGTGTATTTCATGCAATGTTGCTTGCCGGTTAGCACTGACAGCTCTACACGAATGCCGCTGCTCTTGGTCGTTAAGTGAAGGTTGTCGGCCACGTGGTGAGAGGTAATGCTTGAAATTTGGTATTTTCGGCATACTCTTGTATTGTGGATCTCGGAATACTGAATTTCCTAACGATGTATGAAATGGCTGCAACTACCAATCCACGTTCAAGGTCCTTTAATTCCTGTCGTGCAACAAAGCACCGTCCACTTATATCCTGTGTTCGCGACTTTATCGTCATCGGTATACGTACATATCGTTACTGTACGACTTTTGTCACCTCAGTTAATGTTAATGGCAGTAAAAGCTGTGATTACAAACCTTTTTAGACTTTGTACTATTTATCAACACTTATTTGACCAGAACCTACAGCCGCATTCTTGACACATTCAGTACTCTTTCAGTGTAAATGCCAATACGGCATTCCCAACGTGTCACGGTACGATTTCTCAGGTTTTCTTTGGCTCAAACACCTGACCAAGGATCTGCCGTAAACATAGGGTATTTTAATAATTTTTTTTACACATTCGTTCCTGGATCGAGACAATACAGTGAATTATAGTAATGAATATTTAAGAATTTCATAAAAACTCTCGGCTCTTGAGCATGGCTTTTTTAGTTAAAGATCCGTTCATGTACTTTTAACATCGTATCTTCTCTCTGTGGTAAATCGGACTTCGTGAAAAAACAGCACCCGAAGACGTCGGTGGATCAACCTGGACGACATTTTGCTTAGAAGTACGGAACCTTTTGCCATGTCAAGTCACCCAACAATCTTACAATGGCTAAAGATACAAAATAAAACATACATAGTTTAGTAATATCAGTATATTCTGAAACAAAAATACAGTTTACAGTAGGACAATTACATTATGCAATTACGAATTACGTTTGGTTGCAGAACCTGAATGTACTAATGAAATAATGTAGTATTAGTGGCGGTGTGCCATAATATGTCCTATCTGGACAAGACCTAGAAAACAAAAGGTGCCTCTTAGTCTAATGATATGACGATCAAAGGTTCAAATAATTACAGCGGCTGCATACAATATTTATACAACCGTGGACGATATCTATGGCTCAAAGTATATCACACGTATATCCTTAGAGAGTGACTACCTACAACCATTCTAGATAAGAAGCTTTCTTTTTTTGTCATGTAGTTTGAATATTCACGAGAGCTGGTCCCATGCTTGTCGAAATTGAGGATAACAGAATAAAATGCTGAGAAGACAACTGATGTGGCACAGTATTCCTCCTGAGGAACCAAGAACAGAGAGTTTAAGTGGCAGCACTGCACACTTTTCTGCTCCTCGTCTCTTTTATTTAATTAAGCTCTTACGAAGACGCGGGAACTAAAGTGCCCATTTAGATAATGAACATAAGAAAAGGAGAAAGAGTCTACGAGTGTTACCTTCTTCACTTCGGGAAAGTGACGCTTCGAAGAATTACGGCTCCCTTCGCTTACTGTACTTTCGCGTTCGCCAAGCAGTTTACATACTTTTTCTCCTAATATACAACATGTCTTTGTGGTCATGCTATGGTTTTACACACAGTGTTGATGTGAGTGTCTTTATTATTGTATGGAAAACATTCAAGAACGCTTAATTAAAATTAAATCCTACATTTTGTTTCACGAATACGCTATGTATTGGTCAAAGCTACAATTTGTGTAACGATTTTTTGTCACAGAGCGACGAAATTTGTTAATGTTTTAGTGAGGACCAGGAATATTTTCGAAGACTGATTTTGATATAACTGCTTCCAATTTACGACAGGTAACTTTTATCAAGCCCTCTGTCAAAAGCTTAAGTGTGAGCTTCTGATTAGTCATGTAAGATGTAGATTGTTAGTGCAGATATTACATTTATTTTCAGGGGGGAAGGGAATAGGTAGCCATCATTGTAATCGTACGTGGCGTCTGAAGTGATGTCATTGATGTCTCTTAACTCGGTAGGCTGAAGGCAAACCACTCATTAACTTCACGTTTTCATCATAATACACTGGCGTCCAAAATTAAAGCAAAAATGGAAATTCTGAAAGTTTGTTTTTATTTTGCAACAAAACAGTACAAACAAGTGCTAGAAAAGTAGAAACATTGTAAAGAACATAGAACGTAAACAACTGCAACATCCATAACAGTAGATGAAAATGTTTTTCGTTTTTTCCAAGTTACCAGACGTACTAACACGTTCCAACAACTGGATAATGTGCTCACTATGGAGTGTGACCACCTCTGGCAGACATACAGGCCTGACAACAACAGAGCATGCTGTGAATAACATCATTCATGTCATGTTGAGGCAACAGCGCCCGCCCTTCCTGCGGAGCTGCTCGCAATTCTTGGAAAGCAGTTGGTGGAGGCTGTCGTGACGCAACCCGTCTGCCTAGTGCATCCCAGACATGCTCTATGGGATTCAAATCAGGGGAGCGAGCAGGCCTCGCTATGGGTGCAATATCTTCCGTTTCCGTGGAAATATTAACCACCCGCGCTCTATGAGGTCGTTCATCAGTACGAAGTCTGGAAGCACAGGACCTCGTAACAACCGTACGTGAGAGCCCAAGACCTCATCAGTTAAATCTTTCCGATTCACCCATACAAGATGATGAAGAGATGTTCGAGTGATCAACATAATCCCTGCCGGCACCATAAGCGATCCTCCTCGATATCGGTCCCTTCCCACAATGTTCGGATCTCGAAGTCGTGTTCAACATGCCATTCAGACGCGAATCCGTTCAGAACCACTCTCCAGATCGAATCAGTATTCATTTGCGAAAACAAAATTTCTCAACTATTCCACTGTCCCGGTAGTATGTTGACGACCCCACTATAGACGTTCCCTTCTGTGGAGACGCTTCAGAGGCACAAATACGGCAGGTCTCCAACAGAGGATACCACTCTGCCGAAGCCTTCTCTGCACCGTTTGTCTCGATACGACATGTCCATTGGATGGTGCGAGGACAAATGCTAGTTGCTGCGCTGCAGAAACTCGATACCGTCGTGCCGTTACAGCCAAATACCAGTCCCCTCCTTCTGATGTCAACCGTGGATGGCCCTGCCCTGGTTTTCATAATGCAGCCACATCCGAAAAGCAACAGAACGAGTCACGTTAACCATCGGACCACATGAGTTTGCGAATGTCCAGCTTCCATTCTTCCTATGGCAGTCCACCGTAAAGAGTCTTCTCTGTGCCACACTGCAACATCTGTGACTGTGTACGCAGCAACTGTGGATGTGGAACTACCCGGCAGACACTACTCCGTTTGATAGGTGCCCTGACGTCATCGTTGGCGTGGCTTTCCGTTGACCGAAACGCCATCTTTCATGCAGAACAAGATCGTACGGACAACTGTTGACAGTCTGTATAAATATATCGTTAATTAGACACAGTACGTGGAAATAGCGGGGTGTTGCTTTAATTTTGGACATCAGCATAGTTTTGACGACACATGAATAACAGTTTAAACACTCTATCAGGAGATTATACTGACAGCGGATCCGCATTGGTTCCTGCATCCTAAAAGTGTCTGATGATGGACGCATGTGCTCAATAATTTGTTAACACGTAAATATCAATAGGCACAACAGGATGGTAAATGAAACGGAGCGAAAGCACGAAATAAAAGACTTCATTTTTCCTTTATGAATGTCTCGAATCATTACCGTAAATCTCTGATGACTAGATAGCCGTGATAGTTTCCTATAAGTAATGTTAATACTCAGTTTAATAAGGTTAGTGTGTTCACATTATTTGTTACATATTCGAATGTACAACATTCACACCGTCAGGTGGCTTGCGGAGTATGGATGTAGATGTAGATGTAGATGCTGATAATAACTTACACAAGTTCTGCTAGAAAGTGCTGTATTCTACGAAAGTTATTTCTTCTTACTGTATTTATTTTTCTGCCTTTCAGTGTAACCAAGCACATAACATGCAATAACTTAAAATAATAAACTAGTAGACAAGATCGCAGAGGTTCTTTTTATTCCATGATTACCGGTTTCGGCTAAACTATAGCCGCCAGCTAGTTTGCGCCTGTCTGTGATGGAGACACTTAACTTTTATAATGTCATCTCTCTTGGACGTCTATGTGCTACGTAGGACATCCATGCCCAAGGCAGGATTCGAACCTGCGACCGTAGCGGTCGCGCGCTTCCAGACTGAATCTCCTAGAACCGATCGGCAACAGCGGACGGCTAGGAGCTAAAACCGGAAAATATTCGTCGAATCTAATCCGTGAATATAGGTCACGACGATGTTCAAGACAGATAAAGCTTGTTGTTGTGGTCTTCAGTCCAGAGACTAGTTTGATGTAGCTCTCAGAGAAAAGCTGCATGCCCTCAGGAAAAATTACGACTGTAGTTTCCCCTTGCTTTCAGCCGTTCGCAGTACCAGCACAGCAAGGCCGTTTTGGTTAATTTTACAAGGCCAGGTCAGTCAATCATCCAGACTGTTGCCCCTGCAACTGCTGAAATGGCTGCTGCCCCTCTTCAGTAACCACACGTTTGTCTGGCCTCTCAACAGATACCCCTCCGTTGTGGTTGCACCTACGGTACGGCTATCTGCACGCAAGCCTCCCCACCGAGGGCAAGGTCCATGGTTGATGGGGGGCGATAAATCCTATGTTCTAAATATTGTGAACACTCGATAAATTCCCAACCGCCAAGATCGCTAAAATCATGTATTCATACGGATGAATGGTTTCGGCAATTCTCTGTTCCCATCTTCTTATCTATGTTTACATTATTACATAGATCCCAAAATTGCAACAACGGCCGGTCGGAGTGCCCGTGCGGTTCTAGGCGCTACAGTCTGGAACAGCGTGACCGCTACGGTCGCAGGTTCGAATCCTACCTCGGGCATGGATGTGTGTGATGTCCTTAGGTTAGTTAGGTTTAAGTAGTTCTAGGTTCTAGGGGACTGATGACCACAGCAGTTAAGTCCCATAGTGGTCAGAGCCATTTGAACCATTTTGCAACAACGAATTGCCGTAACAGGTCATCTATACGAATAAAAGACTGTAGCCATCTTGGCAGCTGAGAATTTGTTCAGTGTCCATGATACTACACATCGTCCCCATACTGACGATGTAAATGTGCATCTAAACATTGTATTTCTCCGACACTCCTAATTGGATATTGATGAGTGAAACGCTAGTTAATTTTTTCTCTTTGAGAACTACGACAGAAGCTGTATAAACTGCTGTGATTCAATTAGAAAAAGCGACGTTGATACTGATAAGTCCGGGGCTGATACAGATTTAAAGAGACTATATTTCGTTTAATGGGGACTTTTTCGCAATTCATTTCTGGATAAACAAAATTACAACATCTTCAATGGTTCGAGAAATATTTTAAGCAAACAACTTAGATGAATTACATGTACAGGCTGATTCAACTGCCCCTACCGATTTCGTTTTATCCAACACAAACTATGTCTGTATCGGGAACGGTATACAAACAGGCGACTGCAATGTAGTCGATATAAGATCCGTCTCAGAGCAAGATA
The DNA here is from genome assembly GCF_023864275.1 of Schistocerca cancellata. Lineage (NCBI taxonomy): Eukaryota > Metazoa > Arthropoda > Insecta > Orthoptera > Acrididae > Schistocerca > Schistocerca cancellata. Next base: position 426,757,478 of record NC_064632.1, read on the forward strand.
TAGCTCACTTCTGCCATACTTATCCAAGTCTCTCGAATTTTTCTTTGTGTAATTAATGGTGTAGTCACTCAGGTTTTAAATGTCTCTCTAAGTTTATTCCGTTAATAGTACTTAACGTTACGTAAATGTTTCAGAAACTTTGGTTTACAGTGTGTTTCACAATTGCAAACAACTCAGTTAACAGGAGATATCAAAACGGAAAGTGGTGGTAACAGCTTTCTAGCTACAAACTTTGATTCCATGAAGAACTGTTGCGCACAGCGACCGTAGACTATAAGGAAGCAGAGGTACACAACAGTCAGTCGCAATCCCGTTAGTTTTTATCATTCTTGCATATCTATGTTTCTGCTATAAATAAATATCTTCAGTGCTAAAATACAAGAAAAATTACAGAATCACAATTAATTTACGTTACATAAAGCAGTAAGTAAAAAACAATGTTATCCAAAAGCGGCTCCCCTTTCTGGTCAACATTTCATTTGATTTACAATCCAACAAACTCGCTGCAGTACATGGCACCACACCATTTTACTGGCGTATAGACAGAAGGAAACTCAGGCGGATATTTACAGCAATTACAACAGACTTAGCTTACTTCATGTAATACAAATAACGCCCTCTATGTTATGAGTTAATAAACAAAGTCCCATTTCAATAGAGTAGTTAAAAAACCATTTTTAACGCCTAAAATCGATACACTTATCTGCATATGTAAGAAATGCCAACTTAGAAAGTGCTTCTTCACATCCTAGTGGTGAAGCAACCTATCAACACCTATGTAAAGGATCATTAATATGTTCAAACAACTGCCTTACGCACAAATTCTGCATAACTTTAGAATCAAGTAATTAAAATTTTTTGTTGAAGATACCAAACTGATATTTGTTAACAGTTAGAACCTTGAGTAGTCAGTCATACTATAGTGATTAAGAGGGCCACTAATATTTAATAGACAAGAAATGTAAAAGTCGTTCCAAACAATTTTTACGAAGATCTTTTAACATCATATTAAAATAATGGAGATTACCATGACAAGGCTGATTTAACCAGGTATACATCTCCTTCCTTATGGTCTATAATAGCTGTGCCCGAAAGTTCCTTATGGAATCAAAGCTGATTAAGAGTCTGCCGACTTGTAAAGTGCAACGCATTATAAATACAAAAATCCAAGGATCCAATATATTGCGTTTAAAAAAGATTGTATTGCGAATAATATTACACCAAAGAATGTACTAACAAAATTCAACAGCAAGTACCGGAATGGGAACGTGCTGAAGTGCAATTGTGAGATGGTAACTATACGAAGAGAGATTAGAGACTTATTTATCAAAAATAATTAGCTGTGAATTGTATAGGCTGCATTTTGAACTGCTAGGGCTATTGACCCCTTTGGTGTTTAAAATGTTACGTAGTGTTGTAAGGGACATTACTAGCCGAGCAGCTAATGAAACACGGACGGGGCATAATAAGAAAATTCTAGATCTGATAGGTCAGTCAGAATGCATTAATATAGACAGGGAACAAACCTTTTACTTATATCCGAGAGTAGCCAATCTCATGAATATACCAACGTTGCGTTTAATGAAGACGAAAAAATAGAGCTAGGCAAAGTACCGAAGTATAATTCCAACACAAAAATAGCTACCAGGGACCCACCTGTGGACGTGAAATACGCAATTGATACTATAAACGTATCAAAACTTGAACACAGTAAAATCGCTATAGCAGTAAATAAAATCGTTACGTTGGAGTCCAATAAACCTGCCTCTATAAGAAAAAATTATTGTAGACAGTATAAACCGCTAGCGTAATGATGACGATGCTGCCCTTATGAGGCAGATAAAAGTAGCTCGGTGGTGACAGTAGGGAAGGATGAACACGTCTTCTCGCCCAGAGAATTAAGACAACTCAAGGTAATGAACTCACACACACCTACACTTAGGACGAAGGTTAAGTCCACAAAGATACATTGCCGATAAGGCCAATCGTCGATGGAAAGGGGGAAACTTTATGACTTCAATAGGCAATTTTCAATCAAAAATGGTTACGAACTGACTAAGAACATTAATAACAGTCCAGTTGCAGAGGGTATGAAACTTGCACGTCTAGATACACTGAACCTTTATACGAAGGTTCCGGTTAGCAGCAATATTATTACGGAAAATTTGTAAGTTCAGAATAGGCTGCCGAATGATGAAATTAACGATTTTATTGTTTGGTCGTCGCTAGTTTTAAAGTAATTTTGTACAGGTTTAATGGAGAAATTTATCTTGAAAATGGCAACCATAGTATGGGAAGCTCCATATACGGCTTACTGGCCAACAAATTCATCAGCTATCTTGAACATGATCCGAATACAGATCTAGCAGTAAAGACAGTGTACTGCTCCCGGTACACACAGCTGTTGGTTAAAAGCAATGATGACGTAATTAATGCAACTGTAGACAGGTTCAATGGACTACATAAAATATCAAATTCACCTGCGAAGAAACCAGTGGTTCTATTAACTTCAGGAATGATAAAGGGATTCGTGATTATCAGAAAAAAATACGCAGTTAATACAGGACTAACTACTACCCCGTCATTAAGAAGATAAAATTTATGAAAACATTGTAAAAAGCAATAAGACGTAAGAGCAATTGTAGGTAACAACAAAATGGAAGTTACAAATAACAAATACATTTCGTTGAAATACTATGGCAGCTTTAGTATTAAAGTAGCATCGGTGCTTAGAAAACAAAACATAAAAGTTTCGTTCTCAACTACAAACAGCCTTGAACGTGGGAATGATCAAAGAAATATACATCACGAATAAGGTATGTACAGAATGGAATGTCCAGACTGCGACGTTTTTTACGTATTACAGACAGGTAGAAGACCCAAGGTTCGATTTGGTGAGCATGTAGCCTTAAATAATGACGAATTATTCTCGGGTTATGAGCCGAGTGGTGGCGTCAACTTATCGCAACGTGTCGATGATTTTCGTACTAATCATCTTCTGGCGAAGTGTCGGGATGCTGTGTTCTGCATATCTACGCGTATATTGCTACTTGGCCGTCGTCCGCTACTGTAGGCCGGCCAATCACGTTCCTCCGGATGGGGGCACCACGTCAGTGGTGGTAGGGGGGGGGGGGGGGGGGCGCATCCCGGTGTCGAGAGCCGGTGGCTATCCAATCTGTCTGCGGACGCGGATGCCTTCAGATCGGAGCGATTCTGATGCATTTTGTCAATTGCGGGATTCCACGCTGCACTGAGCTGAAAACCGCTATCCCTGTTTAATAAATTTTTGTGCAGACGTATCTCCACTGCCTCTTTGAAGATCGAGTCCCAGAAACCGTAGGCGCCGACAGCGTCTTCATTTTTTTTCGAATTTGAAGGTGTGTCCCTCGATAATGCTATGTTCGTCTTCGAAGAAACGAAGAAGTTGTGCAGTGCCAACGGTTTCCGGGACTCGATCTTCAAAGAGGCGGTGGAGATACGTCTCCACAACAATTTAGTAAACAGGTATAGCGTTTTTCAGCTCTATGCAGTCTGGAATCCCGCAATGGACAAAATACGTCAGGAACGCTCCGATCTGAAGGCAGCCGAGTCCGCAGATAGATTGATAGCCACCGGCTCTCGACGCCTGGGTGCGCCGCCGACCCCCACCACCCCTTCCGGAGGAACGTGATTGGCCGGCCTACAGTAGCGGACGACGGCCAAGCAGCCATATAGATATGCAGAACAAAGTATCCCGACACTTCGCCAGAAGATGATGGGTTCGAAACTTATCGAAACGTTGCAACAAGACGAAGTACCACTCGGCTGATATCCCCGAGAAGAATTCATCATTGGAATACGCCGAGAAAGACTGCAACCGCATACAGCCTTGGATAGTCAGGTTATAGTTGATAAATCCAACTTCGCTGCGCACCTGCCTGAGAATGGGTATATCATCTCCTCTCTCATGTCCGGTGTCAAGTTGCTGCACGAGACTGTGAAAGGCAGATTCACGGATGTCCCGGAGGAGATGGAGATATCAGGTCATCTGGCGTTCACCTTCTCCACGACCCTGTTGCAGTTGAAACGACAACACTTGACTTGGCAGAATGTGAGAACACAGCGTATTATTACTAGAGGATCATATTGTCTTCCAATTTGCCTGTGCTATCCAATTATATGTCTATATTATCATCAAAGAAGTACATCGCTATTCAGTTTTAACCTTTATGGATCGGTATAATCGTCTTTCTGCAAATAGCGTAACGCAGTTGGAGCTAAGCCAAACGTTTATTTATGAAATTTTACATCGACAGATTTCGTTTGTATGTTTCATTATATGTGCTAGATTAAACCAGTCTTGTCATGTTGATCTTCACTATTCTAGTATGACGTTAACAGATTTCCATAAAAGTTGTTAGCAACAACTGTTATGTTTCTACGGTCGCAGGTTCGAATCCTGCCTCGGGCATGGATGTGTGTGATGTCCTTAGGTTAGTTAGGTTTAAGTAGTTCTAAGTTCTAGGGGACTTATGACCACAGCAGTTGAGTCCCATAGTGCTCAGAGCCATTTTTTTGTTATGTTTCATTTACATGAAATATTTAGTGGATCACTTAACCACATTGATATGAGTGACAACGCTATGTTTTAGTTACTGGCGAATTTCAAATTAGTATGTAACCGTATTTTATAGTCACGATCTACAACAAAATCTTTTTAACTTTTTAATTTTTGTTGCTAAAGTAAAGCAGCAATTTTGTATAAGACATTTGTATTGACCTATCAATCATCCTTTCCACACGTTTTGACGCATCGCATCACCTCTAAGATATGAGGAAGCACATAGTAAGTTGGCGTTTCTAAGATATTTAAACTTGCGTGTTGATTTTAGATACTAAAAAAATTGTTTTTTATCCTACTGTATTGAAATGAAGATTTGTTAGTTAACTTGTAACACAGAGTGCGTTACTTGCACTACATGACGTGCACTAAGGCTGTTACACTTGTTGTAAACAACCGCCTCAGTTTCCTCCTGACTATGCTCCAGTAAAATCACATGCCGACACGTACTGCCGCGAGTTTGTTGAATTGTAACTCAAATGACTGGTTGACTAGCATGAATAGCTGCTTTTGGATAACATGGTTTTTTGCTTATTGTTCTTATTAATACTTATTCTGTAACTTTCCTTGTATTTTAGCACTGAAGGCGACTATTTATAGCCAAAAATCTAGATATGCAAGAGTAATGAAAAGTAATGGGATTGCCACTAAATGCTGTGTGCCTCTCCTTCCTCATTTTCTAGTATATAACTCCATCAAAAGATGAATATGCAAGATGATTCATCTGTGTTTACAGATGTCGTTTCAAGCAATTCCACATGAGAGAACAATGTAGTTCCCAGAATGAGATTTTCACTCTGCAGCGGAGTGTGCGCTGATATGAAATCTCCTTGCAGATTAAAGCTGTGTGCCGGACCGAGACTCGAACTCTGGACCTGCAAGTTTCGCAGGAGAACTTCTGTAAAGTTTGGAAGGTAGGAGACGAGGTACTGGCAGTAGTAAAGCTGTGGGAACGGGGCGTGAGTCGTGCTTGGGCAGCTCAGTTGGTAGAGCACTTGCCCGCGAAAGGCAAAGGTCCCGAGTTCGAGTGTCGGTCCGGCACACAGTTTTAATCTGCCAGGAAGTTTCAGCAATGTTGTTGGCCAGTTTGCACAGGAGATGAGAAGCACATTGACAAAATGTTGCAGAATAACTGGTAAAGTGTAACCAATGTACACATTTTGTTTATGAAAATACTTTAGAACATTTACGTTGCGAGTAATATAATAATTTTCTCACTAAGTTATGTACTCGAATGTTGTTGTTTCCATGCTCCCTATTTTGATATTGTACTTAATTTCGCTCTTTCCAGAGGCGAAACACATTTTATAACGTAACGTTTGAGAACAGGAGATTATATACTATGAACGGAGACATCATCCAAAACCCGTGTGACTACACCGCTACATACACAAAGGAAAATTCGAGATACTTGGATAAGTATAGCTGAAGTTAGGGGTATCTTGATAGTGTGTAAATTTTGGCCAGTCTCATTTTTATATTATTGTAATAATAAATGTTGGTATATTATATAATTTTTCTAAAGATATTCTTATTTCTTGGTAATTGATTGAGTTCTCAATATTTATAGTTTCGGTACTTTTGAAGAAGTCTATAAATATTGTTATGTCTAAAATAATTGGTGTTGATATAATAAAGACCCATATAGTTACAGTGATAATTATAGTAATTGATTTAGGTTGAAATATTTCGTTTCATGCAATTCTTGTTATATAAATAAATAGAACTAATATACCACAAAGAAATGTTAAGAATAAAATGCATGATAGTCAATAACTTGATTCCGTTTGCTAACAGTCGTACAAAGATTTGAGAGGGAACTGAAATCGATTACACGGCTGTTGCCTATCTTATACGCGTCCTGACAAAGGCGTAGTGCTGGTTGCGTAAAACGACATCAGAAGGGTCAGCTGAATCACATATACAGGGTGTTACAAAAAGGTACGGCCAAACGTTCAGGAAACATTCGTCACACACAAAGAAAGTAAATATGTTATGTGGACATGTGTCCGGAAACGCTTACTTTCCATGTTAGAGCTCATTTTATTACTTCTCTTCAAGCCACATTAATCATGGAATGGAAACACAAAGCAACAGAACGTACCAGCGTGACTTCAAACACTTTGTTACAGGAAATGTTCAAAATGTCCTCCGTTAGCGAGGATACATGCATCCACCCTCCGTCGCGTGGAATCCCTGATGCGCAGATGCAGCCCTGGAGAATGGCGTATTGTATCACAGTCGTCCACAATACGAGCACGAAGAGTCTCTACATTTGGTAGCGGGGTTGCGTAGACAAGAGCATTCAAATCCCCCATAAATGAAAGTCAAGAGGGTTGAGGTCAGGAGAGCGTGGAGGCCATGGAATTGGTCCGCCTCGACCAATCCATCGGTCACCGAATCTGATATTGAGAAGCGAACGAACACTTCGACTGAAATGCGCAGGAGCTCCATCGTGCATGAACCACAAGTTGTGTCGTACTTGTAAAGGCACATGTTCTAGCAGCACAGGTAGAGTATCCCGTATGAAATCATGATAACGTAGGTGGAAGAACATGGGGCCCAATCAAGACATTACCAACAATGCCTGCCCAAAAGTTCACAGAAAATCTGTGTTGATGACGTGATTGCACAATTGCGTGCGGATTCTCGTCAACCCACACATGTTGATTGTGAAAATTTACAATTTCATCACGTTCGAATAAAGCATCATCCGTAAAGAGAACATTTGCACTGAAATGAGGATTGACACATTGTTGGATGAACCATTCGCAGAAGTGTACCCGTGGAGGCCAATCAGCCGCTGATAGTGCCTGCACACGCTGTACATGGTACGAGAACAACTGGTTCTCCCGTAGCACCCTCCATACAGTGACGTGGTCAACGTTACCTTGTACAGCAGCAACTTCTCTGACGCTGACATTAGGGTTATCGTCAATTGCACGAAGAATTGCCTCGTCCATTGCAGGTGTCCTCGTCGTTCTAGGTCTTCCCCAGTCGCGAGTCATAGGCTGGAATGTTCCGTGCTCTCTTAGACGCCGATCAATTGCTTCGAACGTCTTCCTGTCGGGACAAACGTACCGCGCCACGGCTATTGCCCCGTGCTAATCCATACATCAAATGGGCATCTGCCAACTGCGCATTTGTAAACACTGACTGCAAAACCACGTTCGTGATTAACATTAACCCGTTGATGCTACGTACTGATGTACTTGATGCTAGTACTGTAGAGCAATGAGTCGCATGTCAACACAAGCACCGAAGTCAACATTACCTTCCTTCAATTGGACCAACTGGCGGTGAATCGAGGAAGTACAGTACATACTGACGAAACTAAAATGAGCTCTAACATGGAAACTAACCGTTTTCGGACACATGTCCACATAAAATCTTTTCTTTATTTGAGTATGAGGAAAGTTTCCTGAAAGGCTGGCCGTGCCTTTTTGTAACACCCTGTAAACGTTTGTTTTGTTACCAAGCGCTGTGTGAACGGCATATAACGGTACTTTAGGGCTAGTTGTAAGTAGGCTGTTTAGGTTCTTATATTGGTAACGCCGCCGCCACGTAGCGCTCTCTGTATGAAAACCACTGGCTGTACTGTGTGCAGTCTGTGGCTAGTTTGCATTGTTGTCTTTAGTGTAACTTTTTTTTCTGCTTGAGCTATGTCATGTTTAGATATAAGTTATTTCGTTTGCTGCTGCTGTTTGCCAGGCATAGTGTTACTGAATTTGACTTTGTGTTACTCTGCTAAGCCAGTTTACTACTGATTTATTTTTCTTGTTTGCTGCTCATTGCCTTATATTAGTTGTAATATTGTTGCTTACTTTGCCAATTTGAATTTTTTTGTCATTGCTGTTCGTGTTAATTGTTTTGTGCTGCTGCGTTGCCTCGTCCCTTAGTTTAGCATCTGAGCTCAGTAAATTTAAGTTAGCTTTAGAGGGGGTAGACTATATAAGAGAATGAGTTATGATGAATTGGAAGAAATGCATTGAGAAGCTATACGAAAAAGGTTTGACCAAAAAAGTAGTGTACAGTGGAGAAAAACTATTTTTGAAAGAGGATATGAACAGAATACAGAAAGCATGCTTGGATATGATTTTTTAGTGGAAACAAAGGTTGAAATAAGACGAAAGATCTGTGGAATGAAGTTTTGGGTTGGACTGCAGTACCAAATGTTACACTGAAAACAAACCCTGCCCTTTCCTTCTGTATTATCCCACTATGTGTTTGTGTACCCTTGTGTATTTGTTTTCTTCCTGTCTCTGTGTAGTTTCATAGAATTTTTTCTTCTTCTAATACTAAGCTACATTCACTATGATGAGGAATACTGTTTTCCTCAAATATAATTGGTTTTAATAATATGTTATTTACCTTGTAAATATGCTTAGACATTTATTCTGTTTTGTTTTAATGCTCATGTGTAAAGTTGATGTTTCAAAAGTTATTCTGATCTTTTATGTAGGTACTTATAATTCCTGTAACACTGATGTATATGTTATTTCTATTCTTTTGTAAAGCCTGTATTACTACAAATGTTATCTGTATTGTTATGTTTTTAATGATGTATTTTGTACCTTTGTAATTGTATTCTCATGTTATAATATTGTAATTGACACCAGTTCATCAAATTAAGTAACTTGTAAGTTACATTTCACTGCACACATTTCTGTTGGTCATAATATGTACACAATATGTGAAAAAAAAGAGGACTGTTAGTTTTTGCACGTGTGTTAATAATTCAGCAAGGGACTGGCTAACAGCATTGCTGGTTCTAAGGACAATTCCAAAAACTTAGTGCGTGCACTAGTGGTGGTTTATGGACTTGCTATCTTCACTGCAAGACTCTTCGATGGTGATTGTGCACCTGCACAGTCGCAGCAGATGGCTGCTGGCCATGTCTACAAGGACTACAGTGGGTCTACACCTTTGATGACCCACCAATACCATTATTTCTACAAGGACTACAATGGGTCTACACCTTTGCTGACTCACCAGTATCATTATTTCTACAAGGACTGCAGTGGGTCTGCATCTCTGGTGGCCCACCAATACCGTAACCTCTACCAGGACTACAGTGGGTCTACTCTGTGATGACCTACCTACCAACATTCTCCAAAACTTTGAATGACTCTGCTGTGGGTTTGCTCTGTTGTGGCGCATTACCTGTCAGCATGTCAAGAGTCAGCACTGTCTTTCTGTTAGAAGGACAAACTACTTTTTCAAGACTGCATGGAAATCCACTACTTCCGTGTGCATTGTCTTTTACTGCTCAGACTTTGAGAAAAGAAACGGCAGTTTTACTATGATGAATGATCAGGACTATCTTTATGGACTGTGAGAAACTTTTAGCTTTTGACCAACATTGTATCAATAAGTGTGTGCATTTGATTTCTTTGTTATTGTAATTATGAAAAATTTTATCAAATCATTATTGGCCACTGCCCAAAACAATTTGTAAAATTTTTTGTGGGGAGCATGGGGGCTATGTAAGTAGGCTGTTTAGGTTGTTATATTGGTAACGCCGCCGCCACGTTGCGCTCTCTGTATGAAAATCACTGTCTGTGCTGTGTGCAGTCTGTGGCTAGTTTGCATTGTTGTCTGCCATTGTAGTGTTGGGCAGCTGGACGTGAACAGCGCGTAGCGTTGCGCAGTTGGAGGTGAGCCGCCAGCAGTGGTGGATGTGGGGAGAGAGATGGCGGAGTTGTGAAATCTGTAAGACTGGTTGGCATGAACTGCTATATATATTATGATCATTAACGTAAATACATTGTTTGTTCTCTATTAAAATCTTTCATTTGCTAACTATGCCCATCAGTAGTTAGTGCCTTCAGTAGTTTGAATCTTTTATTTAGCTGGCAGTAGTGGCCCTCGCTGTATTGCAGTAGTTCGAGTAACTAAGATTTTTGGTGAGGTAAGTGATTTGTGAAACGTATAGGTTAATGTTAGTCAGGGACATTCTTTTGTAGGGATTTTCGAAAGTCAGATAGCGTTGCGCTAAAAATATTGTGTGTCAGTTTAAGCACAGTCATGTATAATTGTTCTAAGGGGACGTTTCATAGTGTACGGTTGTTCATCAATTCTAAGTACCTAAGTGTATGGATAGCGGCTGGAAATAGCCCCTCGAGTAACTACCGGGCGCAGCGCTGCACGGGCCGAGTGGCGCTGGGCTGTGGCAGCGGTTTTTAATGAAGTGCGCCGCGCGCCGACTTGGCGCCGCTGTTCGCCCGGAGGTCGCGCGCGAGAGGGCTCTCCGCTGGCCGGCCCGGCTTGCTCTAAGCGGCTTACGGAATCGATACCGCCGGCCTAATTACAAACGCAAGTGCACTGCCCCACTAATGGCGTGCCAGCGCCGCCGCCGCAATAGCCAGTATCTGTTTGGCACCCCGTAACTTGTATTCCACTGGGTCAAAACTCAATATACACTGGGATAGCAATATGAGCATACGCAGATAGCGGTAGTTTCGCGCACGCAAGATATAAAGGTGCAATGCGTTGGCGGAGCTGTCAATTGTGATTCATCTGAAAAGGTCTCAGACATGATTATTGCCGAACGACGGGAATTAACAGATTTTGAACGTGGAATGATAGACGGATAGGATACTCCATTTCGGAAATCGTTGGGAAATTCAATATTCCGAGATCGAGAGTTTCAAGAGTGTGCCGAGAATATCAGATTTCAAGCATCACCTCTCCTCATGGACAACGTACTTCACTTAAGAATTTAGAGGAGCGACGCTTACGTAGAATTGTCAGTGGTAGCAGAAAAGCAACATTGCGTGAAATAAAGGCACAAATCAATGTGAGATGTACGACGAACATATCCGTCAGGACAGAGCAGCGAAATTTGTCGTTAATTTGGTTTGGCAGTGGGCGACCGACGTGAAGGCCTTTGCTGACAGCCCAACATCACCTCCATTGCCCCTCCTAGAATTGTGACCATACTGGTTGGACGCTAGAATACTGGAAAATCGTGGCCTTGTCACATGAGTTCCGATTTCAGTTGGTAAGAGCTGATGATAGGGTTCGACTGTGGCGCAGGCAAGTCACTCTGCAGGTTGACGGTGGCTCCATAGTGTTGCGGGCTGTGTTTACATTGAATGGACTGGGTCTTCAGGTCCAAGTGAACCAATCATTGACTGGAAATGGCTATGTTCGTGTGGTGTGCGTACTGTAAGACCTTCGGTACATACACCATCAGATTATTTGACTTGTCATTCTAACGAAGTAGGCGAGTGTCAGCAATATGTCTCGTGCTCTTATCGTGGCGTGTTTATTTTCTGCCGTTAGGTCAGACGATAGAAATGCCACTTGCACGCTTAGAGTAGCAGATTGATGGTGACCAACTTTAAACAGAACTTCATTAATTTTCACACACATTTATTAAAATAATAAAAAATATATACATTACGTAACTTGATTGTGGATGCTGTTTACAACTGACAATCTGAAGTTCCTTTGGTCTTCGTATGGTGATCTTATTGTCACATATCTCTGATACTTGACAAAGTGTCTATACATTTCTCTTCATGGCTATGTTCAGGAATATGATAATCTTATTAGGCGCAGACTGAAACTTGACTATAGACTGGTACAGACTAATGCAGACTGACTAATCGGAAGTCTGTACACTCGTTAAAATACCTCGAGCGTTCAGGTATGACTGCGCGAGTGTGATCCGCGAGGAGAAAAGGTTCTATGTTAGCAGCAATCTCATTGGCTGCGTTACATATTAATACGCGGATCGGCGGAAGCAGAACTTGGTCCATCTCTAAGACAGCGCCATCTCGTAGTGCAGAGACGGACGAGCGCTGCACCTGCGCTGTTGTGCTTAGCGGGGCGCGCTCTAGTGGGAAAGTTGTGTACGCGCTGACTACGCGGAACTATCTACACAACAGTTCGCCTACTTGGATACGATTTGCAGCCACTCGTGGACTTCATCTTCCCAAATATGTCACTTGTCAGCAATTATTCACGATTGGTTTTGAGAACATTTTAGACATTTCGAGCGAACGATTTTGCCACCCACCGACATGAATCGCATCGAACATTCATGGGACGGAATGGAGGAGTCTGTTCGTGTACAAAATGCTGCACCGTAACACTTTGAGAATTATGGACGGTTACAGAGGCTGCATGGCTCAATATTTCAGCAGGGGGCTTCCAACGAGTTGTTCATTCCATGCCACATCTAGCTGCTGTTCTATGCCGGGAAAAAGGAGGTCCCACACGATATTAAGAAGTATATCATGACTTTTGTCACCTCAGTGTACGAATGAAGCATGTGCTCCTATGAAGGAACGAAGTGTCACACCCGTGAGTTTCCTGACAATTTAGTTCAGACTCTGCTACAGACATCAGGTCAGTGCATCAGAGCAGTGTATAGTGCCGCTGTATTCTGTGTTATTGTCGCCACTGATGTACCGCACGACTAGGATTTCACTGAAGTACAACAATAATTGCCAGGCACTGTCAGACCACCTGCTAGGCAGTCACTTTAACCCTTGATATGCATGTTGTGAAGACTTTCACCGTCTGGGTCAGTTTCAGTTAAAACTTAGTCGAAGGCATTATTCTATGCCTGAAGTTTCGTCTTGCACTGCCTTAATGATTCAGAACGGTGTTAACACACTAAAATCGGGTACATCAGACCAAACATTTTATACGTGCCTACGCCACGGTAGGTTTGTGACGTCATCAGACTTATGTCTAAGGTCGCAAATAGCGCCGACGTATGGTATGGAGCTTGTACAGGGGAAGAGTTAAGCTGCTTGTTTTAAGTATACAAGGCTTTCACCACCGGACGTCATAGATCCTCGTGAATCTTCCGGACCGTATGGCCGTGGTCCCTGAAGGTCTATCCAGAGCTACTCTGGACATTTCCGAAGATGCTCTTGGCGACATGAATCGCATCGAACATTCATGGGACGGAATGGAGAGGTCTGTTCGTGTACAAAATGCTGCACCGGCAACACTTTGAGAATTATGGCAAGACTCTGCGTCGTCAGGAGCACCTCCGAAAAAGTCTTGTGCAGTTCTGACAAAACGTCAGAAACCGAAAAGCGTTTTCGACCATGAACCAACAGCCCGGTGTATTCATCAGCAGCTGTTTGTTTTATTTGGCACTAGGCCCCACAACTTGTCTAATTTCTGTTCTTCTTCTCTACTGAAAGTGGTTTTACTCTTTTAAATTTCTGGGGCCTCTCTGTACATCCTAGTAGTAACTAATAGATCACACTAAAACCATAGTGTCAGAAGAATGAAGTTTATAATTTCCCGATCCTAGTGAACACACAGGGCACAATGGCTCTAAGCACTATGGAATTTAACATCTGAGGTCATTAGCACCCTAGACTTAGAACTACTTAAATTTAACTAACCTAAGGACATCACACATATCCATGCCCGAGGCAGGATTCGAACCTGCGACCGTAACAGCAGCGTGGTTCCTGACTGAATGGCCTAGAAACGCTCGGCCACAGCGGTCGGCTTTTGATTAGGACAGTATTTAAATTAATTGGTATTTCAGCAGGAAAAGTAGTCTACTTTGATTATTTTTGTTCGCTTATGGCGTATGGTATTAATTTTTGGGGTAACTTTTCTGATTCAAAGAGAGTGTTTTTGGCTCAGAAACGGGTGGTTCGAGCAATATGTGATGTAAGTTCTGTGCAGTTGTCTAGGAATTCTTACGTTTGCCTCTCAATAAATATTTTCCTTTAATGTTGTTTGTTGGTAACAGTACCAGCTTATTCCCAAGCGTTAGCAGCTTTCACTCTGTGAATTCTAAGCAGATACCCGTTCCGCATTTGGACCGCACCTCCTTTACTCTTTGTAAGAAAAACGTGCAGTATACTGATGCATCTATTTTCAGTATTCCGCTGCAAGGATTCAAAAATCTTAGATGTAATCCATACACTTTCAGGTCAAAACTGAAGAGTTTCCTCATGGCTTACTCCTATTTTGCCGAGGAACTCCAGGAGAATTAAAAACTTGAGCTAATTCCAGTGTTACGTTGTTCACTATGTTTATTTAAACATGTGGCTTGTTGTCTGCATAAGATAAATACAGGTTTATATTCATCTTCCCTTATAATATAATGTACTGAGTCATTCCAAGACCATGGAGGCATAGTCCTCAATTTGGTCCTACGGAACATGCCATATAAAATAAAATAACCATTAAGTGTGAGACCGCTTCAGTTGCGTGATAAATTTCTATATCTGATCCAACTAGTATCGCGGCGTTAGAACCACTTATTCACGGATACAGCTGTATGTAAACAAGACTAAAAACGATTAGATATCCTGTTCTGGTTAGAATTTAGTTGTATTAGACACGAAACTATATAGGAAAAATTACGAGCTCACATTTATAATTTATTCCAACCGATAAGCTGTAGAATACCGAAAATTTTTGTCCCATTGTGATAAAACTGTGTAACCGTCAAGAGGTCGGTAGCCTAATTTAAAATATAGCAGGTTTATGGAATTTGGACTACCGAACTCCTGACGGTTAAACAGTTTTATCACAATGGGACAAAGAACTTTGTGTCATCTGCTGCTTATCGTTTGGAATAAATTATAAATCTGAGCACATGTTTTTTCCTATATTGTTTGGTGTGCAGTACAACTACATTTTAACAGGAACAGTATCTTTATTCGTTTTACACTCTTGCTGCATACCACTGTATACCTAAAGATGTGGCTCTGACCCCGCGAAACTGGCCGGATAAGAAACAAAAATTTATTACACAGCTGAAGCGGTCTATTCATGGTTAATTCTACAGATGTGGATGCCCATGATACAAAATTTTCTGCAATCGACTGCCTTGCTAGACGAAATGGACTTGCTTTACACTTCTAGATTTAGCACAGTAGTAACGAATGTTGGAGTTAATATTCAATACAATAAGATTTGTTTAAAGAAGAAATGCATCCCGAATTATAATAAGCACATGTTCAATGCAGGCATGGATAAACCCTTTCATTACTTACGACGCATGACTTTATTTGGTATTAGATATGAGATTAATTTGTTATATTCTAAGAAAACCAAACTGAATACAGAGCTGTGTACAGCCCTCACAAAAGCTGTCACTAGGGAACAATACTATTGGACGCAAATAGAAATGTTGCAGACAACGATGCATCTGAATGAAAACTTGGCAAATATACATAATAAGGAAGTCTATAGGCTACGTATTAACAAATATTCTGGATCCTGACTTGACGTGTAGTTGAAAATAACAGCTATAAGTTTCTTCAAAAGTCTGAAACTTGACTGACATAACCTTTATTGAAAATGAAATGTAGCTGTTAAAAAAGGGCTAAGGTACATATTTATCATAATGTACCGAAACAGCAACAAACAAGTTCCATAATATCGTATACTGTTTCGGTCATGGACAGTGCCATGCTTAGCACACCGACACGTAATCAAGAAATGTAAATAAATTCACTGACACTGCTCCGAGTACGGCACATGAGCAGCAGGGAGCATATAGACATTCCAATAGGGACAATACTAAACTACATAATATTAATAAGAAATTAGATGAAAATGAAGCGTTGGTCATTCAGGCTGTAATTCTACAGGTAAGCCAATACGTCAGTAAAGCTCATCAGTTCTTTAACAGCAATGAAATTGAGAAACGTGGGTACGATCTCACTAACAAATATACTCCACACTTGAATACGGTTCTTCATAAAATAAAAAGTTCGTTAAATGACTTCCAGAAAAAGGAATCATTAAGAAATGTACCGAACACTTAAAAAAGGCTCTCAATACTAAAAAAAATTTAAATGACTTCCAGAAAAATAAATTTATCCCATTGAATGCAACAGGCCTGAAACTCTGAGCTACGATTACGTTACGTAAGACTGTGCCTGTGAGGCCAATTGTTGATGCGATGGCAGGGGGGAGGGGGAGGTTGTTATCGCACATAAAATTTCTTTGCAGATTATTCAAACAAATATTAGCAACATCTCACTGCTTCCACTATGCGGGACTGGGAATACCTGATTAACAACGATTCGCATTTAACGATTCCGGTCCATAAGTGAATTACGTATTTAGACGTTACTCGCATGTACTCCAACATTTTTCTAGACAAAGTGCTGGACATTGCTGCACACAATTTAAGAACATATAGTGGTAGACTGCAAAAGAAATAAATGAAGTACCTTCATCTGTGGATCTCGTGGAGGAACTGAGCGAGCTGAGTTTCGCAGGATCTCCATATGCAGCATCCATATTGATTTTTTATAGAGGAGATGTTCATCTTCCAAGAACGTCATAATTATTGAGCATAAAACATGTTCCATAATTCTACAACAGATTGACATCAACGATATAGGTCTACAATTGTGTGGAGCTGTCTTACGGCCTAACAGCAATGTCCTTTCTTGGCATGGGTAACAGAAGCGATGCGTCGTAGCATGGAAGCAATGGGGCCTTGGTAGTTCGCTGCATGGAGTTGGCATCACATCTGCACACACAGATCACCTAATTCCCGTAAATTCCGGAGAGGAGGGCGATGAGCTCTGACACCTCGTCAATCAGATTTCTTCGATCAGTTGAGTTCGTGGGCTGGTTCGTCAGTTGGAACTCGACAGTGTGTTAATCGAAGCGCTCTTTTACACTCCTGGCCTTCTGACAAGGCGCATTTTTCTTGTTGAAAAATGCTATTGTCGTCGGGAAACATAATGGGCATTAAGGAGCGTATGTGATCTGCAACCATTGTACGATATTCCTTGGCCGCCATGAGACCTTGTATGAGCTCCACTGGGCTCATGGGTGGCCACGTGGATGTTCACCGGAGCTCTATGGTAGCACCACCAGTTTGTCTCCGTCCCACAATACAGTTGTCAAGAAGCTGTTCCTCTGGAACACGATAGACTCGTGGCCTCCAGTCCTCATATTGTAGAAGGTATCGTGAAGAATTTCGGGCAATGCTTTGCCACTGCGCCCCAATCCAGTGCCGATGGTCACGTGGTTCAGTCGTAGTTGCCTTGCGCGTTCTTAACATACGTGGGTCGTCGGCTGCGAAGGCCCGTCGTTAGGAGTGCTCGGTGCACTACGTGTTCAGACACACTTCTAATCCACCCAGCATTAAAGTCTAATGTTAGTTCCGCCACAGTTCTCCTCCTGTCTTGTTTTACCAGACTTCCCAGACTACGATTTCCGACGACTGTAATGACAGGTGGCCGTCTTACCCAAAGAATAGATTTTACCCTGGTTTCGCCAGGTGTTTAAGACACTTACCACATCACTCCTCCAACACTCCACAAATCGTGCAGTTTCCGAAATGCTCGTGCCGACCCTCTGGGCCATCACAATCTTCCCTCAGTCAAACACAGATGGATCTCGCGCCCTCACCACTCTACACACGGACAGCACGCTCACTGATACTACATCCATGCATGTTTTCGACTAACAGTAATTCCTCTCCAGGCGTCGCTGCTATCTCCTGGACTGGTTTAAATCGATAGTAGGTCGGTTGGTTGGTTGTCTGGTTGATTGGGGGAGGGACCAAAAAGCGAGGACATCGGTCCCATCGGATTATGGAAGGATTGGGAAGGAAATCGGCCGTGCCCTTTAACCATCCCGGCATTTGCCTGAAGTGATTTCGGGAAGTCATGGAAAACCTAAATCGGGATGGCCGGATGCGGGTTTGAAAAGTCGTCCTTCCGAATGCGAGTTCAGTGTGGTTAATACTGCGTCACCTCGTTCGGTAGCGGGGCGGTGGTCATAATGTTCTGGTTGATCAGTATACTCCTGATGTGGAAAGAGGCGGACGCAGGTCCTTTGCTGTTTTCAAATATTCTCCCACCTTTCTTGTTAGATTATATTGCAAAAGGAATTCTTAATCCACGCCTCGAAGAACACAGCAATTATTGCCTGAAAAAGACGGATAATTCCGAAATAGCAGATTACGCACTAGGACTGGGAAATCACCAAATTCGGTTCTCTGACACTGCGCTTTTAGGGAAATCTAATAAGAACTACTCTATCACAGCCCATAGAAATACAAAATGCCAAAACAATTTCAACACAAAAGAAGAAGAATTAGACAAATTGTGGTCCCTGAAGCTAAATTTGAAGCCATAGAAATATAAAAGCACAATAACAATTTTGCAACGTAAAAGAATAAGGGAGTTAGACATGTTGTGGGTCCTAGTCTAAATAAAACGAATAGCGCTAACTCGGCCCCTCTACGGGATCCATAACATACGTCGGCGCTTCCCCGAGATCTTATGCAGTGGTCTGATGACATCATGAACCAATCGTAGCGAGGATACAAATAAACCGTTCGGCTTGTTGAGCTTGGTTTTTGTCTGTATCAGCTTTCTGAGTCGTTAAACCCATTCTCCAGTAGTGGAAGATGAAACATTAGGCAGATAATTGTGTCTTGGACCAAGGCCTTATGCTCATAAATTATCAGCTGTATCGCAAAAATTGCTATGAAAACTACATTGTATAACTTCAATTATGATAAAACTAAAACAACCATTTTATCCAGTTTATACCAGAATAGCAGCTACAAGCTACGGAATATGGTCACTTTCGTATTAAATCGTTGCTTGCGAAAGTGCCTAGAGCTCCGACTTATACTCCACTAACGTCTTACAAAAGCAAACTCCGTCAGACATCATCAATTGGTGCAGCTGTGCCTTTCAGTGACATATTTTAGCTGGCAGGGCAAATTCCACACTCGGACAGGCAGGGTAAAAGGGGCTCACCGTTTTCTGCGGTAGCAGCTGATGTGTTCATCGAAGAAACAGCACTGAGTTCTTCATCCCTGTGCTGAAGCAAAGTTTGTGCGAAATGGCTTGGCTCCAGCGTTGAAACGTCTCTCGACCTCACCGCCGGGCAAATCGAGCTCTTTCCTTCGAAGGTGTGGCCACCTTGGTTCGTTGCCGCCTGCTGAGCTGTGTCCTTCCCCCATTAGAAGTGGTTACCTCTTCTGTGAGTGCTGATTTTCTTATTCTGTTTGTCGAATATTTAGCTATCCCGGCATAACCTCTCAATACGATCGCTTGCAGACTCGCTAGCTGTAGCTTAGATGGTCTGCTTGTCACTGGGACTGAGCTCACTTTCCGTGGTGAAACGTTAGTCAAATGATCACATGGAGAACGTGAACTACAAAAGCTTGACCAGTGCTTCTACGGTCATAACTAAAACACGAAGTTCACGCTGGAAATAGACAATAACGACTCGATTCCATTCTGGGGTGTAGGAGTACAACACAGATGCATAGCACACAAATACAGCAAAAAGTGCAGAAAACCAACGCACACGAACATCTGCATTCAAAGAAGCACCATTTTCCACCACAAACGATCGTTGAGTATTACGCAAACTGGCCATATGAGCTCATCGGATATAGAAAGCTGACAACCTTAACACGAATTAAACCTACTCTTGGCAATATTCCATGCAAATAGGTTCACCAATAAGCTCATGCAACGAGGTAAGGGGTATAGTGAAGAACAGGTAGATGAATGAAGAAAATAGCAGCATCCTGTTGCTCGTTTACCTTGTACGAAAGTATGATACTATGTACACGATACTGCATTGCCTGTGTTACTCCGAATTACGAAGGAAAGTTGCTTCCGACATGCATGCAAGTATGGCCAAAGGAACAACACTGAAGCAACTGCACCCGTTATGAAATACATGAAATGTGTTTGTACACGCGAATACGGATTATCATTAGCTTGATAATGGAATGACGACAATGATAATCTATGCCGGACCGAGACTCGAACCCGGATTTTCCTCCTATCGCAAGCGGTCGCCTTTCATGCACGTCCGAATGAAGTTTGCATCGTAATTCGGAATAACACATCTGCTGTAATATCGTATTTGTCCGCCAACACTGGTCAAGAAACTTTCAAGTAAACTGTCTCTCCTGCACGGGAATATACATAACGGATGTACAAGTACAGGTTGTAGACACATGGTTGACGACATACCAGTTTCAGACCTTCTGGCTACAATTGTGTACATAAACTTTCACTGTGTCTTTCCTGTCACAGAAGTATTTTTTCACAATGGAAACCTGAGGTACACATTTGTGACTGTTCAACTATTTCATCATGTGCTAGTACTGCCAGCTATGGGGCGTCACTATGAAATATCAGTAAGTCATTGCACCAGTTTCCAGCAGCTTATGACCACCAAAATGATATTGTCGGTTCTCAGTATTTCACTATATAATTGAATATCGTTATTGCTATTTTGTATGGTAAACACTGAATCATCATTTTACTACCTATTGCAATAGAGACTGTTTCGTAATCAAGTCATTTTAGTCCTTAAAATAAAATCAAGTTTACGAAGTATGTTTGGAAAACGGGTGCATAACTTTGTACAAATCTTGCATCTAAAATCATGAAAAAATTGCATTAGAGCACTACTACACAAAGGAAATTGTCGTCCCTCCAGAAATTATTCAGGTCTGAAATATATAAGGAAGTTTGTGTCTGAACGTGAGTCGTGTTGGAATAGCCAAATGGTACGGCGACCGCTCGTGATAAGCGGGAAATTCGGGTTCGGCTCCCGGTCCGGCACGTATTTTCATTGTCGTCATTCCATTGTAGAACTGATGGTAGTCAATAATCGCGACTGCGAATACGTTTTATGCATTGTAGAGTTGTCGGTGACCGAGCAAGCAAGGTGCTGCGCCACGGAGCAATTAAGCCAACATTTCAGGGCAGCCGTAACAATCGAGATCTGTTGAGGTTCACGTAGGATTCCGTAAATGCTCTCCACGCTGCATTTCTTTACGAGCTTCGACATGAATGCGGTGAAGTAGGAGAAACTGTGAGGTCAACTAACAATCGCATGTCAGAGTGTGAACATTATACAGCGACTGCAAATCATCAATAGCCGACATGTGCGAGTGTTTCCTTACAGCCATGGATGAAGCAGTTTAAAATAAGAGAGGCTACTGAAATAAATGAAGGTCCCGAAGGCCTGGCTGCCAGCGATTGAAAACCAATGGGCTGCATGTGTTCACCAGCAATCAGCAGCTTACGACACAGATATACCAACGTAAACAAGCGGCCACAGAACAACTGCCGTTTTGTATTGACAACTTGATGACATTTTGCTATAGCAAAATGTTTCCCTGATACAAGCTGAAGATTCCCTGCTGCCTGCCAATTACGTGCCACAGGAGCGCAGGCTGTCTTGACAACTACCGCATCACAGGCGTCTTGACTTTGACCTACTCAGTCACGTTCGAGAAAGTGAAGTAGTTCGTCATGTGACAACCGAAACAGAAGAGTGTAGGATGGACCATCCCCAGAATGGTCCCCCTGAAGCCGATCGCTGGAAAGACGTTTGATACGTAGGTTTCGGGATTGGTTACAGTTTTTAAACTGACCCGGCAATTTGTCTAAAAGAATTGTCATTTTAACGCTCTGTTTATTAATGGCTGCTCTGCGAAATTACCGTCTTTAAGTCAACTATATGTTTTGCCAGTGATGTGTATCGGGGTACGGAGATATTTACTGGTATTTGTTGACCACCAGCGGACACCTGCAGTGCTCCGTGTATAATACAACCGTTCCCATCTTTACTGGCTTTCAGAATACGGCCAAAGATCATGATAACTGTGGGCTCTGCTGTCCGATCCGTTCCTAATCTGTGATTCTGCTGTACAAAGAACTTCAGGTTTTGTTGAATGGAAGTGTTCTTGTGTCTTTATAAATACTAAGATCAGCTTGCATAGATATTAACGTGTGGTTTCACTGCGTAACAGCCGCCTAGTAACGGGAAAGTCATACCGCGTCAGAAATAGTATCGTGGAATTAACGGGCGACCTGGTATTTTATATCAGCTATTGTATGAATCATCGAGTGATAAGAAACAAATAGCCTCCGAAAGAAGGCCGGCCGAAGTGGCCGCGCGGTTCTGGCGCTGCAGTCTGGAACCGCGAGACAGCTGCGGTCGCAAGTTCGAATCCTGCCTCGGGCATGGATGTGTGTGATGTCCTTAGGTTAGTTAGGTTTAACTAGTTCTAAGTTCTAGGGGACTAATGACCTCAGCAGTTGAGTCCCATAGTGCTCAGAGCCATTTGAACCATTTGAACCTCCGAAAGTAACAATGAAAGCGAAGTGGTGGCCTCGCAAAATGTAACATTTTATTTTTGTAACCGTAGTAAATGATAAAATAATCTTCAGCGAAATTAATACAGAAAGTGGATTGAATATTGTAACGCTGGGATTAGGTAGGGGGTAATTTTACAACGGAATTTATCAACAAATGTACACTCCTGGAAATTGAAATAAGAACACCGTGAATTCATTGTCCCAGGAAGGGGAAACTTTATTGACACATTCCTGGGGTCAGATACATCACATGATCACACTGACAGAACCACAGGCACATAGACACAGGCAACAGAGCATGCACAATGTCGGCACTAGTACAATGTATATCCATCTTTCGCAGCAATGCAGGCTGCTATTCTCCCATGGAGACGATCGTAGAGATACTGGATGTAGTCCTGTGGAACGGCTTGCCATGCCATTTCCACCTGGCGCCTCAGTTGGACCAGCGTTCGTGCTGGACCTGCAGACCGCGTGAGACGACGCTTCATCCAGTCCCAAACATGCTCAATGCGGGACAGATCCGGAGATCTTGCTGGCCAGGGTAGTTGACTTACACCTTCTAGAGCACGTTGGGTGGCACGGGATACATGCGGACGTGCATTGTCCTGTTGGAACAGCAAGTTCCCTTGTCGGTCTAGGAATGGTAGAACGATGGGTTCGATGACGGTTTGGATGACCGTGCACTATTCAGTGTCCCCTCGACGATCACCAGTGGTGTACGGCCAGTGTAGGAGATCGCTCCCCACACCATGATGCCGGGTGTTGGCCCTGTGTGCCTCGGTCGTATGCAGTCCTGATTGTGGCGCTCACCTGCACGGCGCCAAACACGCATACGACCATCATTGGCACCAAGGCAGAAGCGACTCTCATCGCTGAAAACGACACGTCTCCATTCGTCCCTCCATTCACGCCTGTCGCGACACCACTGGAGGCGGGCTGCACGATGTTGGGGCGTGAGCGGAAGACGGCCTAACGGTGTGCGGGACCGTAGCCCAGCTTCATGGAGACGGTTGCGAATGGTCCTCGCCGATACCCCAGGAGCAACAGTGTCCCTAATTTGCTGGGAAGTGGCGGTGCGGTCCTCTACGGCACTGCGTAGGATCCTACGGTCTTGGCGTGCATCCGTGCGTCGCTGCGGTCCGGTCCCAGGTCGACGGGCACGTGCACCTTCCGCCGACCACTGGCGACAACATCGATGTACTGTGGAGACCTCACGCCCCACGTGTTGAGCAATTCGGCGGTACGTCCACCCGGCCTCCCGCATGCCCACTATACGCCCTCGCTCAAAGTCCGTCAACTGCACATACGGTTCACGTCCACGCTGTCGCGGCACGCTACCAGTGTTAAAGACTGCGATGGAGCTCCGCATGCCACGGCAAACTGGCTGACACTGACGGCGGCGGTGCACAAATGCTGCGCAGCTAGCGCCATTCGACGGCCAACACCGCGGTTCCTGGTGTGTCCGCTGTGCCGTGCGTGTGATCATTGCTTGTACAGCCCTCTCGCAGTGTCCGGAGCAAGTATGGTGGGTCTGACACACCGGTGTCAATGTGTTCTTTTTTCCATTTCCAGGAGTGTATATCATCAGATAAAAATGCATTGAAATTAGTAGAAACATTTGGCAGTTAATATGAAAATAAAGAGTATTACGCACACAAATAATTGTGACGTAAAAGTGGGCACATCACAATCAATAGTACAGGATGGTGCACGAAATTTGTCCCCATTTGCTTCGTACATAATTCATTAGTCTCTCTGAACTAGAGCTCGAAGAAATAAATGAGTTACGAAATCCTATGTAGTTCATAACACTGTCACTGGAGACTAGTGTTTACAACATGGCCGACAATGGACGACTAACAAAGCAGTAGTGATTAGCCGTTGTTTTTCACGGAACGAAAAACCCTGTTGCGGCTCAGATGCGGTTTCGGCAACAAAAAAATGGTTCAAATGGCTCTGAGCACTATGGGACTTAACATCTGAGGTCATCAGTCCCCTAGAACTTAGAACTACTTAAACGTAATTAAGCTAAACACGTCCGTCACACACAATCATGCCCGAGGCAGGATTCGAATCTGCGACCGCAGCAGTCTCGCGGTTCCGGACTGAAGCGCCTAGAACCGCTCGGCCACCGCGGCCGGCGTTTCGGCAACTGTTTAACACACAGTGGCCCCTTGCAGAAGAACCATTCACAGTCTGTATAATCAGTTTGTACGAGAAGGATCGATACTGGAAGCCAAGCGACCTCGGGGGAAGCCTGTTTGTTCGCTAGAGATTACTGAAGAAGTACGGGTTCCTCTATAGAGAAGATCAGGAAAATCGTGTAGAAACACAGCAGTGCAACTGCCCATGTCGAGACGCTAAACGGAGTCTTAAAAATGACATCCGGATGTACCATTACAAGACGACCTCTGCTCAGAAGAACACTGCAGTACACAAGCGGCAGAGAAACTCTTAGCCCGTTGGGTGGAAGATAGGGAAGAAACTCTCAACAAGTTTTCAGACGATGTGCATTTTGATTTGGACTATGTGGTTGACAAACAAAATGTACCCATTTTGGCTACTGAAAATTCGGAGTGGTGCTTCATGAACATTAACATCATGCTCCGAGGATTACAGTGTGGGTCGCAATTTACAGTCACGGACTTACTGGACCTTTTTTTGCTTTGAAGAGACTGTAAAGAGTGCGCGTATTTGAGCATGTTCTACAACAATTTTGATCCATAGCTTCTTGCTAGTGTGTTACCCTTCATCACCCTGTGGTTCACACGAGATGGAGCAAGGCGACATGCGGTGAACAGTGCTGGGGTTCTTACACGAGAATAACTAAGTCAGCATCCGGCTCCCTGCGACATGGAGACGGTGTCTATTGGGGGCTGTGGCGCCCTCCTCTCCCTTCGGTACTGACAAACCTTTCTTTCCATGACTCGTGTGCCTGCCTCCCGAACTTTCTGAGCCACTGGTCGCGTACGTAGTCTTCTTCCGTTACCATATTTGGTTAGGTCTTGCTGCTCTGTCCTGCTGCTCGCTTCGGCCTTTGGTCAGTCAGTCACGTAGTCAAGAGTGTAGGATAGTCTCCCCTGGACCGGCCGGCATGGCCGAGCGGTTCTAGGCGCTACAATCTGGAACCGCGTGACCGCTACGGTCGCAGGTTCGAATCCTGCCTCGGGCTTGGATGTGTGTGATGTCCTTAGGTTAGTTAGGTTTAAGTAGTAAGTTCTCGGGGACTGATGACCTCAGATGTTAAGTCCCCTAGTGCTCAGAGCCATATCTCCCCTGGTTGTCTCGAGGCTGTCTAGCGTTGTTATCTCGTTCAGACACTGTGGAAATGTTCCTGGGCCTCTCGGCGTGCACAGTGGAACAATACTAACTTTTCAGTTGAAGTTTATGGTCCACGGAAATGTGATTTGCAAAAACTTCTGGTGATAACTGAGGGTCTTCAGAGTGAAAGGATTCGAAAAGTTGCCATAAAGTAGTTGGAAAGAAGAGGAAATTGTGTTAACCTACCGTTAATCGCGGATTTGAAGGTTTGGTGATAAATGCATCGCAGGGTTAGTGAGTAAGGAAAAATAGATCCCAAAAGAGTAAAATAATAGCTGAAATGTCGCCACGCAGCGACTGATCAATCTGAGGCTTCACGCGTGTCATTTCGCACAAATTTCTTACGCCCCAGCTGCGAGACTTACATCATCTGTGGGAGACGAGATGCGATGATGTCAGAGACGGAGCTCGGACGCTAGCATGGCGTGGCCCATCTCGTCGTGATCTGCCTTCACCTCTCGCCATGCAGAAGACCGCTCTCTGCGCCTTTACCGTGAACATTGAGAGGAGACAGTCACGGAAAAGTTTTAGGCGAGATGCCGTTTGATAGTCGTTATTCGGAATCTTTGGGAACGGCAATGTGGCACAGGACAGCACGCGGAAGGTGTTAGAAAGAGGAGTTCGGATAGGCCTGCTCAGTTAAAGAAGGATGCAAGAAACTGATGTAGTCTTTCGCACCTACTGTTCATTCTATGAAGGGAACAACAACGGCAATGAAAAAATAGTTCAGAAGTGGAATTAAAATTCAAGTTGGAAGGACATCTATGATAACATTCGCAGTTGATTTTACTCAAAGCATGGAATGAGAGGAAGAACCGAAGGACCTGTTGAATGTAATGAGGAGTCTATTAACCACACGCTATGAACTGAGAATAAAACGCCAGAAGGCGACAGTAATGAGGAGCAGGAGAAGTGAGATTGGCGGTAAATTTAGAAGCAAAACTGAGAGCGGTGAAGTAGATGAAGCTCATTTATATGGCTGTCGTCGTTACTGCCTAGTTCAAAGTCGTTTATTGGATGTTATAATACCGATCGTTCACGGCGTCTGTTATTGTGGACAGTTTAGAGTGAGGACAATGCAAGCCGTAAAAGTACACTGCGCAACACAAATAAAAGATCGCCTGTTCGAAACCGCGTATTGTCTCCCATTCAGACGTATAACTTTTAAATTTGGCTCAAAGATATCTACAAACTTCCTCTGTAGTGGTGAAAAAACATGGCATCCTGCGACATTACCCTCGGACTCGGCAACCATTCAAACAGCAAGGTGTCGACACTCGACACGTACAACAGAAGGCCAGAACTCAGAAGTTCAAGTAAGGTGTAAGGTATGTTAGTGACGTGACATTAGAACCAAATTTCACCACTACTTAACCCAACACCACCAAGGTATGTCATACAATGGGTAGCTCGTCACACTCCGTCTTGCCAACATTTCACTTCTTCTTCTGAGGCCCAGCTTTGAGATCACGTGGTTTTGTTGTGAATGGCTGGGGAAAATTTTTCAAACGTACCGCCGCCTGAAGTCCACACTAAAAAGCTTTAATAGGTGACATAAAGGGTGGCAGTGAAACCATCAGTTCCTTGGGGCGTTGGGGCTTGAATTCCCAAGCATCTTGCGGTCGAAAACGACAGATTCCGATGTAATGAGCAACAGAAAGACGTGTTTGAGAACCTTTGACGCTTCAGACATTCCCAGGACGATTAAACCCTTCTTTAAGCGCGCTGTGGACCAGTAAATGCACTGAATGTCAGTACACCTCTTTAGAGTACAGTACGACCATTGCTTTTGGTTTAGTTTGCAGGGTGGAACCACAAGGACTCTCCAGACCACACAACGAAATCTGAATGCGACATGAAGCTACAAAGGGGAGTCACTGGGTTACACTTATATCTAACAGCCGAATGTTGTAATGATTCTAATGTAAACTGAAATGAAACTATTATACTATAAACTATGTATGTCTGTGACGGGCTCTATAAAGCGGATCGCTGACTTTGCACGACCGCAGAGCCTAATACATTGCTTCTGGTCTGAGTTTGTAGTCTTGGAATGAGAGAGTGCTTGGAGCAAGACAGTAAGTTTGTATCAGCCAGTGAGCTCTGTAAAGCCACCAATTGTTGGACTATAATGCTGGAATTTTATCATACCAATATTTTGTGTTACATCGCACATAAAATATGTAGTTAAAAACTATGAGTGATATTGTAATGGAATGTAAAGTGAAATGAAGAAATGTAAATTTAATTGGGAGAAGAAAGTGTTACTGGATTGATATTAGAAAGAAGCCTTACGAGTACATGTATTACTGGAAATACAAATGTGGAAGCAAAGTCTTCTCGCAGATAGGTAAGGAAGTTAACTTTATATTCCATTCCTTTTGCCAACGCTTTAGGGTAAATGAGATGCCTGATAGTTGACAACAGTGAGTTCTATGTTGAGTAATGCCACAATGAACTTAAACAGATTTGATGAACAGGCTAGTTGATATTTCCCTTTTGTAATGTTTCTAAGATTTGTTAACACAGATATACGTAATTTGATGATATGTCTTTATGCTCTTTAGTGATGTTAGGTAGTACTTGCTGTACAAATATCATTGTTTGTGACTACGTCAGCAAAGAAAGCTTTTCATTTAGTATAAAGGATGTAATGTTTCTGAGCAATGTAATTTCAATTGTCAGATGTTTTGAAAAGCCAAACTTAACTTCGAATACAAGTTCACTATTGAAAAAGTCAGTGTTAGTAATTCACCCGAATCACTACCGCCTGCCTGTCCAGGTCATATGTTTTTTAAAGACATTGAATATTTCTTAAATCTTTCCATTTATCAGCCAAAAGAATTTCATGTATATTTGAAAGAATTCGGCCAGCATTGCACATCGCTAGTATATTTTATTCTTCTTCATGAGAGAGCAAAATATAAAGCGATCCACCGTTCCTGCTTTAGAGGTAAGACAACTTTATTTATTTGTTATATGCACAAGGACCAAAGTTATTAGTTTTGAACAGGGCCAGAGAATTCAGTACATAAGAAGCTGAATGTATTTTGCAGTGACTGTATTTCTTTATTGGTACTGGAAGTTGCATCGCCCAATCAGTACGTATAAAGTTTTACTAACAATAACTCAGTAAGCACACCACTTGCAGTTCTGTATACATCCCAGTTACGGCATTCATTTACAGATGTCAATAATACTAAAGAACGTTACAGGGTGCCCATGTTTTTTCAGCTTTCCTGTTTCGCTCCCTTCTGTGGCGTCGTCACAGAGATGTCAGACACTATCACAGCAGAAGGTGCATCTAAGACGTTGCACTTCGGCAACACCCTCAGTGCTACCTGTATGCGTTTGTTGAGCCGTTTCAAAATGTACGAGTGCAGAGAGAAAATGTAACAAAAGTCCTAGGCGCCTGCAGGCAGTCAAATCCCTGAATGCGTCTCTCATTAGACATGCCTACTAGCAGGTGCAGGAGCAGCAGTGTAGCATGCGCGCAGTTGCCTGGGTCTCTTGTCATAGTTTTTTCTGTACAGACACATTTTTAAAGTGCTCAACAACGGTGTATGTCGGGGAGGCGAGGGGGGCAAGGAGTTAGAAGGAACATTTTTCGCTTTATTTGCACATTTGTCAATGTTTCACACTTCCCTGATCAGGCCAAAGGAGGGCGCAAAGCAGGAGGGCTAAAGAGTAGAAACAGATTTCGCTGCTTAGGGTCGTGTTCGGATTTCATCGAATGGCTTTGAACGGTCCCTAGAGGGGCCACCAAATACATCAGAGAAACAACTATGGGCGTACTGTAGAAAAAAGGGATGCGATCTCGTTCGATGAGGTTGGTATGCCACAATCTCCTTATGGAAAGCTTAATCTTCTGAGTAATGTTAGCAGTGTCAAAGGTTTTCAAGAACAGCTTCCTGCTCATCTTACCCCGACGTTGTATTCGGATGTAAGATGAGTGGGAAGCATCGCCCCGAAATTATGGTTTCATTGACGAATCTGAGTGGCAGTGTGTCTGAAATGTTTTATTCAGCCACCCATAAGGAAACCACGTGATTTCATCGCAAGGCCATCGTAGTACTGACCTGCATCACAGAAGCGTCAAAGGAAGGGGTGATATCGTGGATAAAATAATTTTGGATATTGGACCATGCCGTGTCACTGAAAACCACTAAAACAAGTAAACTGCCGACGTTTCGGCTGAATTGTTGCAATCCTTTTCAGAGTGGTTCACTGCAGTTAACTGTCCTGGAAAGGACTGTAGCAAGTAGGTCGAATCGTCGGCAGGTCAGTTGGTTTAGTAGTTTACAATGAGGAGACCCAATACACAAATTTATTTTATCCAAAATGACTCTAATCGAAACCTACGAAATCACAGAGGGTGAAACGTTGGTGAGAGAGGGGCTGACAACCCTCTAACTTGGTACCAGAGTGGCATCAGTAAACCACCGTACACCTCATCTGCTCTTCTGATCTCTGGCCTTGTTTTCGCAAGACATTGAGATTTGAAATATCGCCGAGGGCGAGAGTGACGTCTCAGGGTGCCTTGTCCGTGCACCGTTACAGGGGAAGGGTGTAGGCACCTTTAAGCCAAATTTCAAACATCTAAGTCGGAACTTAAGACAAATAGGGGATTCCGAAAGGATGATTCTGTAATTGGGTTGCGCGTTATAGCTGAAAATTACTTTTAGTTTCATCGGTACTATTTCTCAATATTCTAGTGCCGTACAGAAAATAGTTCACGAAATTCTTTATTCATTGCTGCTTGTCTTGTATGTGTTAGGACAAAATGTCCGGCGAGTTGTGGTTAGCTGACGGAAACAGTTTCCAGTGCGGTTGCAGTGCTCTCACTCTGGCATTCGTAGGTCAAACTGATGAGCTTGAAAAATCCTTGGAGTGTTGTAAATTGAGGTGGTTGTCCTGTTCGAGAGTTCTTGCTAACTTAGCTGATTTTTAGACAGTACCGGTTTATATAGTCCTAGGTGTGTTGTGTGGAACCAGTTAGTATCGGTGGATTCCTTTCGTGAGATTGTGAGTCGTTTTGAGGTCGATCGTCCTGCAACGTCTGTGGGTCATTTTAACACCGAACTCTTCTACCTCATAAAGAGTTATTTAAAAATGATGGTTTAAATACGCTGATGCTCCATGCAAACTAAGGAACGATTGACAAGATCTGTATTGTGACCGGAATCGGCTATGGCAATAAGGCTGTAATTTTGGTCAAAGCGTAGTTTCTTGCATGAATGATCTTTTAAATGTGGCCAAAACCACTTACTTTCTAATCATGTTTTGTGGCATGAAACCTTGTTTATATTCTCGAAACAGGTCTCGCCTCCCTATCCACACACTTCTCGCCTTCCTGTATATATCCCGATACAGTTACAGATCTTACACAGACCAGTATATTTCCTTCCGTGTTTATTTTTGAAAATAAGTTTCCACTTTCACCACAAAACCCTGAGTGTCAGCATGGATTAGCGCCAGAACATTTCCAACACATATTCGATCCCCTTTAGAACAACACCATCACTAGTAAATAGAAGTAGTTCAAAATGGTTCAAATGGCTCTGAGCACTATGGGACTTAACTTCTGAGGTCATCAGTCCCGTATAACTTACAACTACTTAAACCTAACTAACCTGAGGACATCACACACATGCCCGAGGCAGGATTCGAATCTGCGACCGTAGTGGTAGCGCGGATCCAGACTGTAGCGCCTAGAACCGCTCGGCCACGCTGGCCGGCTAAATAGCAGCAGTGTTTAGTATTCGAATTGCGGAGCAGGAAGGAATTTCTTTTTTGTTTTATGTAGTTTATAATGTTTACTTGTTGCGGTTGATATGAAAGTAATGACTATAGTATAAAAAATTTCTAATATCCGTTCTTGTTAGCACAGTGATTCACCTCTTAAGTCAGCCGCTGCATCCAAAATTGTAGATGGTCAAATTGTTTTCTACAGTCTTTGTAAGTAACTTAAAAAATTAGATCACAATCTGCATAACTTCGTTCGCAGATGTCGCTGATGCGTATAGGGGCGTTGCTACACAATGAATTCTAACGAAATTCAGGCATAACTGCAGAGAAGGGACACTTGTTTCGGGAACTGCCAACAGACGCTTTATATAATGTGTATAGACACGTGAATGAACTCACCACAGAAATGGATAGTATTAATCAAAAAGCTGTAAAGTCTGACAGTACTGTATCTTGCTGATCATTCGACAACATGGTGCAGTTCGAGGAAGACAGAAAATTCCTTCCGGTCTGCTTCTAATGTTTACAGGATACTGGCTATGATAAAATCATGCTATGTTTCACAGTGTTTGTTTTTCCTGCTTTCGGTGAGAGCAGGCACCTCAAACATTCTGGCTACGAGGTAGATGTAATATCCTCAATTCTTTTCCACTTGGCACCCCTGTACATGGATTCTAGACCTAATACTGATGTGCCACTCGTCAATTCGAATAGAAATACGTCCTTATTTCGGGAGAGGCAACAGCTTCCTCGGGGAGGATACCTCCGGTACGTGCTCCCAGTATCATGGGGCACATACACATTCACAGAAAATTACAATCATTTGTCAGCAGCCAGGTGATTTCGAGCAGCTTAATATTGGAATCTATTACGCTACGATGGTTACAAAATTTCTTTTAACAACTGAGGTGATTAACAATTATAGAAAGGAACTTTGTATCAAACAAACAGTAACCTGAGATAAGATTTACGATATCCCTCAAGGTATATTGAACTTAAGGTTGAGGTTGTGGTTACTAACAGACTTGTGTAACGTATTAGAAAACAGCGACAAATGCGGAAACTGTACACTATTCCTCAAAGGGGAAACTATGTGTAATCTGATATGACAGTTACAAAATGCGCAGAGGAGACCACGACGCAACAGCAGTTGATTTTGTAAGAACCATATTTATGTTCCTATTGTAAACTTTCTAACGCTTCTTTAGAATAGAATGATCAACGTGTGGGGAAAGATAGAAATATTGCTCTAAGTTACTGCGTACACTGAAATTAACGGAGAAAGCGTTTTTCTAACCAAACATTGCTGCTGAAATTCGAAGACTGCACAGTTGTATCCACTCTTGAATGAACCATTTATCGTTCACGTTGCACTTGTGCACAACCTACACTCCAAACAAACCTTCAGAAATTACATTGTAGTATTTAAATGCATACCGTATTAGATATTTTTTTCAGAAGGGCATTTCTTGCTATTGCCAGTCTGCATTTGACATCCACTCTAGTTCGACCATCATTTTGCTGTCAAAACAGAAAACGCTTCTACTACTTACAGTGTCTCATTTCGTAATCTAATTTCATGAACATAATCTAATTTACTTCGAATATATTGTGTTGTACTTGTTTTACTTTTGTTGACGTTAATGTTATCATTGCTTTTCAAGACACTATCCATTGCAGTCAACTGATCTTCTAAGTCCTTCGCCATCTGTGACAGAGTTAAGTCATTGAAAAAAATTTTTTTTCTTCCTCCTCAGCTTTCTTCTTGGTTTCCTTAACTGCTTGCTGAATTTACATGTTAAATAATACCGGGATGTGGGCAGAGGCTACAGTCCTCATTTCCTTCTCAAGTACTGCTTGCCTTTCAAGCCCTTAGACCTTGTCTGTTGTGTTGTTTCTGGTCAAGTTGTAGAAACCTTTCGTTCCCCGAATTTTACAACTGTTACCTTCAGAATTTTAGATTGTCTGTTCGAATCTACATTGTCAAAAACTTTCGCCGAATATGCAAGGTGATTGTAATTACAGCTCCAGTTTCAAACTCTGTAGGAAAAGGACCATTGCTGAGAACGACGAAAAATTTGAACAGAATTTTATTGAAGAAAAAGGGAACACCATTAAAACATTAAAAATTCAACGTAAATTTTACCACTAGATGACACTGTAGGCGGAAGAACAGGAAAATATGAAGGCTGTTCGTAATGTACGATACTAACGTTCACGAAAGGCAAACGATACTGAAAATCCAATTAACCTTTGCACAGATGTCTTGAGCAATGTCTCTAATATGCCTGTCGATAGCATCGCGTCTCTCCTTTCAGTTCTGAGCGCACAGGGAGCACATAAAGATGCCTGGAACAGTAATGTCTCTCCTGAAGTATGTGCTCCCACTGAGAGGTTTCGTCTAATTTCATGCGACACCACATAAGAAACTGTCGCGCATTTCCTTCTCTCTCACTGCAGGGACAGTGAGGACACCCCAGGGAAGTTTTGACCACTCACCGTACTGCCCGGACTTGGCCACATCTGTATGTTCATCTCTGCTCACATTAACCGCTGGCTATGAAGACAGCATTTTTCACCGACAGCGAACTGCAGGCCAGCGTAGAGAAGGGCGGAAAGAACGGGCACGGCTTTCTATGACGAAGGTGCTTGAAAGTTGGTTTGACTCTGTGACAAATATCTAAATCTGATCGGCGACTATGTAGTGCAGTAGCTGGATGGTATAGCAAACTTCTGAAAATAATATGTTGTCGATTTTCATTGTGATTTCCACTTTGTGACCTCTCCGAGCTTGCTTAACGAATAGTTGTCGTAAAAGACGCGGAAAACGTGGCTGTTTCTCAGTTTTCGTCTGAGACGCACGGCTTGACTGTCTCGATGCAAGATTTCGCGTTGCGAGTAAACCTCTTTAACGAGAGCGGTAACTATAAGACAGTAGCTCTGTAAATGTTCCGGACATTCAAGGCAAAGTAAAAAGGCGTTGGTCAGATGTTGCCAAGGGTCTGGAGAAAATGATTGCCAAATTCGAAAGGGCAGGTGCCTTTGAAGTGCAGTGTGGCAGATTGAGGAAAACAACTGATCCGACGTCAGTAGAGGCGGGGGCTACAGGATTGCGGGAGGGTCGAAGAGTGGTGCGCAAACATGTAGTGCATGGAGAAATGTCCAAATTTTGGGCACGCCTTTGATCACGTTGCATAAAATTCTACGAAACAATATGCATTTCTATCCTTATAAAATTACCCACGTTCAAGAGTTGTTTGCCGCTGACCTGCCAGTAAGTTAAGTTTTCTCTAGAATTTCTTGCTCCCACGGAAGTGGACAACGGATAGTCATGGAACATACTGTGGATAGATGAATTCCATTTCCATCTACAAGGAGATGGCAGTACAAAGAATTGCAAAATATTGTCATTGAAAAGAGGCGGCTCGAACATCAAACGGTACCACTCAATTCTGAAGTTAATTGGGTGCTGCGGGTTCATGGCACCGTTTATCGTAGTGCCATATATTTTTTGAGGAGATTGATCCTGTAGGACTGTAGGTCTTATTACCCATACCATCAATGGTAAACACTATGAGACTCTTTGCGCACCAACGTTCTTCCAACCCTTCAACAGCGTGGATGTGTGGGTAGGACAATTTAATGCAAGATGGTGCTTCTCTGCACGCTGTACAGCCAGTCAAGCAGCTGCTGCAGAGGCATGTTGAAATCACTAGAATTGTTATTAATCTTGCCGTCTAGATCATCTGATCTTAATCATTCAGACTTCTGGCTGTGAGGCTATCTGAAACATGCTGTGGTCAGTGTTCAGATTACAAACGTATCTGAACTGAAGGCACACATAGTCAGCACATTATGAACGTGACCCTTCAGACAGTTCTACATCTACATCTACATTTATACTCCGCAAGCCACCCAGCAGTGTGTGCCGGAGGGCACTTTACGTGCCACTATTACCTCCCTTTCCTGTTCCAGTCGCATATGGTTCGCGGGAAGAACGACTGCTGGAAAGCCTCCGTGCGCGCTCGAAACCCCATAATTTTACATTCGTGATCTCCTCGGGAGGTATAAGTAGGGGGAAGCAACATATTCGATACCTCATCCAGAAACGCACCCTCTCGAAACCTGGACAGCAAGCTACACCGCTACGCAGAGCGCCTCTCTTGCAGAGTCTGCCACTTGAGTTTGCTAAACATCTCCGTAACACTATCGCACTTACCACCAGTTCGATCTATTGTGGAACATGCTATTGCTCAATTTTGTGGCAGAGAATGGACAGCTTACTGAACATGTCCTGTTTTCAGTCTCATGTCAATTAAAGACAGCCGCGCGGGATTAGCCGCGTGGTCTCGGGCGCTGCAGTCATGGACTGTGCGGCAGGTCCCGGCGGAGGTTCGCGTCCTCCCTCGGGCATGGGTGTGTGTGTTTCTCCTTAGGATAATTTAGGTTAAGTAGTGTGTAAGCTTAGGGACTAATGACCGACGCAGTTAAGTCCCATAAGGTTTTAAAAAAATATGAAAAGGAAATTCCATTGTTCCTTTCTATTTAGTTTTTGGCCCTCCGAATAAATTAAAAACCGATTTCTTTGTTGCTTTCTATGTAGTTTTTTTTCCTTGGGCACAGGATAATTGAATACCGCTTTCATTATTACATTTTTGAGGTTTTTCATCTCAGGACAAAGAAAAACCGATTTTTTCCACCCACTTTGGTACGACTTTGCCGTGGTGCATGAGTGTACCTAGCTGTGGCTGAACTGTTGAATGTCGAAACTGTGTAGTCATGCAAATTTTATAGTACGGTTATTACAAGTTGCCGCTCACACCATAGCCGTTTTATTGCGATTCATCTGTCATTTGTAGCCGAACCTACTTACAGCGCCATATAACGGCAAAATTTTCGTTAAATTTCTTTGTTTCCGTAACATATTCCCCTTCTCCGATAGTAATCCGTTCAGATTTGATGTCATTCTTGGCGGCGGTTCTTCTTTACAGCGTTCTAAAACAGGAACTTTAATTATAATCACACTATAAAACTGATGTGAACGTACGTTTGCTTTTCTTCTTTCGATCTTCTAAGATATGAGCTCAGTATTCATCGTATGTTCCTATATTCTTCCGGTACCGCAAAAATCATCCTCGAGGTCGGCATTGACTAGTTTTTCCATTATTCTGGAGACAGTCCTTGAGAACGAACATTTTTTAAATTGACGGTTCTGTAGTACTATACTTTGTCAGCATCTGTCTTCTTTGGAATTGGGATTTTAAAATTCTGAAGATATTTCGCCTGTGTGATACACACTAGCAACAAAAACCCCATAATTGTCTCCCATTGCGACGGATAAGTTTGAAGTTTGGCTCAAAGGTGCGTACAACCTCTCTCTGAATTGATGCAAAAGCGTGGTTCTGTGTGACTCAGTATCGGCGACGCTTCAAACAGCATGGTGTCGACATATGCGAAAGAAAGGCCACAGCTCAGTTCATGTGAAGTGCAAGGTGGGTTAATAGCGTCAAGTTGGCACCAAATTTTGAACATAAATCTTCCCAGAGCATCGTGGACCTGTCAAGCGAGAGAAAGTCGTCACAGGTCCTCTTACCCTCCTCTTTGCGATGGAGGCCAGAATCGTGACGTCTAGCGTTGGAATGACACGGTTTCTTATATGTGGCCGTGTTAAACATTTTAGACACCCCGTCGCTCAGAATCGGCACAAGAAGGCCTCAGGGGGTGGTATAAAGTATGTCAATGAAACTGCCCCTTGATTCCCACTCATTTCGCTGTTGAAAACGCCAGTTAATAGTGAGCTGAGCAACAGGAACGGTTTTCGTGGACAACCTCTGACACTATCGACTTCGACGTTTCAACCCTTTTACACGGATATTGTGGGACCACGTCTCCATTCAACAGTATCGCATCCCTTTGGAGTGCCACAGGCTGGAATCAGTACGGAACTCTCAAAACCACTCAACGAAATTTGTACGTAATCCGAAGCAGCAAATGGTACTTATGCATTTTCAGCCATCTTTTACTGTCCCATCCTATGGCGTGATGACGTGGGGTGCTACATTAACATTAGAGAGAAATGTGTATCACCCCCGGTGCCATCCATACAACTTTGTCGAGCACGTTATAAAATGTACTTCTCAGAAACTTCCAAACCCATTCAGCCTGACTGCTGTTCTAGGACCTGAAAGCAAGAAAAAGGTATCGAAGGGGATGGCTAATCATCAGGCGCTAGAGCAATCGCCGGTCTGCTTTGGTGTTGAAATTAATACAGATATGTTTCTGACGTGCTCTATAAAGGTGCGTGGGTTGCATAGAGGGTGGTGCATAAGTGTAGGGTGATAGAGCGACTCTTTGCCGTTTTACTTACCCACATGATAATGTTGCACTCCCGGTGATCACATTACAGGACGGCGAAAAACAGAGGAGGTGAAAAGTCGTAAGTCTCCTTTGTTGCTTCTGATTACGTTCATATTTCGTTCCTTGGTTTTGAACTTTCCGTAGTGATTCCAGCACGTACACGAGCGCAAAATCTGCGGTCGCACGGCACCCTTGAGGGGTGCAATCATGTTCAATGGGAAAATAATCCCACAAAGTCCTTAGAGAACGGCTGAAACGTCCGAGAGTGTCAGAAATCTCTTCTTGTTGCTCATCGCATAGCGAACTGGAATTTCGTAAGCGAAATGTTTGGGAATCGATGCCCCAGGGACAAATGTGGTTTCACTGACTCCCTTTATGCCACCCCCTGGAGCCTTTTCATGTCGATGCTGAGCGACAATGTGTCTTAAATATCTTACATGTTTTCCTCGTCCACCCGTAAGAAACCTGTGTGACTTCAACTCTGGGAATAACGGTTTCGATGTCCACTGCTGGGACATAAAAATA
Organism: Schistocerca cancellata; assembly: GCF_023864275.1. NCBI lineage: Eukaryota > Metazoa > Arthropoda > Insecta > Orthoptera > Acrididae > Schistocerca > Schistocerca cancellata. The sequence goes on from NC_064632.1 coordinate 426,796,148, forward strand.
AGGACAAGAAGGGCTGTGACGGCCTTCTCATGGTGTGAGACGCCCATGGTGACGTTGGGACGTTGGCCAGTATTGTGGTGTGAATTTCGTGTTATTGGGACTACTAAACCCACCTTAAAACTTACATGAACCTCCAAACTTTGGGTTTATTTTCGTATGTTTCGACACGTTTCTGAATGAAGAGTCGCCGAACCCGAAAATGATGTCACAGGGCGTCACATTCTTGCACCAGAGGAAGGTTGTAGGCAGCTTTGAACCAAATTTCAAACTTACGTGTCACAAAGGAACGTAATTACAGGACTTGGAAAAAGTGTTTAATTCTGTTGCGCTGTGTATCTTGCACACTAGTTGGAACTGTTTTTATCATGAATGGGTCTCCCAACGATCTCAAAAGTGTAGAGGAAATGCTGTTTAGTCCAAAGGACTCGTTTCACAGACGCCTTTCCGCGCTCTATCGAACTCTCATCGCAATACAATATAATATATCTTTTCCTATCTTTTCCCTGTTTTCCATGTTCATATTCCTGGTACAGCCCTTCCACTCGTATATTTCCTTTTCCTTCTTTTCGTACTTTGCTTAATAATGGTTCGCTATCTGAGATCTCGATAGTAATATATCTCCCTGTCGTTCCTCAAAGGCCTCTTTCATTTTCCTATAGGCAGCATCTGTCTTTCTCGTACTCATGCTTGCTTCTAGAACCTTGCATTTCTCTTCTAGCCATTCCTGATTAGCCGTTTTTCGTTTTCTACAAGTATCATTTTTCAGATGTTTGTATTTCCTTTCACCTACTGCATTTGAATATAACGCAAAATCATAAATTATCCGCTGACAGTCATTTTTCGGTTGTTCCCATAAACTATCCTCTGACAGCAGTTTTTCAGTTATTCCTACATATGTAATCTTGGTCAACATGTTACTAGCTATGACTATTTCACGCTACCTGTGTCTCGCCGCAGCAAGATAACTAATTGGCGATTACCCTTATATTTGTAACAGCGCCGAAATGGAGACGCAGAGCTCTATTGACGTAAGAGATGTTACCTGCCTATTTAGTCTTTAAATACAGACCTGCCCTCAGCTGTCATTTTTGAACGGCCAGTCATTATAAATTGCTGAATGGAGCTTCGGTTATGTAAATGAACAGTTGAAGCTAGTGCTAAGAAATGGGCTTCATGAAACAAACTGACGGTACAATCTCGTTTGTGCCATTTCCATGGAGCTAGGAATCACTTATCGATGCTTCAGCTTTAGCAACTGCGAATTCGGATGATGATGTACTTGTTTCGGCGCGCGTAAATTAGATACGATAACTGCAAGCCATATAATCACAGAAATCAGTTCAATGATTTTACACCCTCATTACAACGTGTCTCGATGTTTTTCAGCCTATGAAGTGCTGCTTGTTAATGCATTTACACTCAAACGCTTTTAGTACGCAATTACTGACATGCCTTTGCATCTGTAGCAGCAATAGCAAATGCGGGAAAACGGGTAAACGTGCGTAAAACGGTTAACCTCCACCTCCCTTGCGTTTTATGTACGATACATGTACATAGTGATCTGCCCTTTTAGTTTTCGCTTTTATGACGAAAAGTGGGTTCAGTACGGCCAACAATAATTGAATATTTCGCGATATAAGTATTTGTCTAAGCATCACGTAAATCTTTATTTGGCATTCAGATTCGTTGACGTTGCCAGCTCACAACCAATTACTTTTCAACCCAACGTCGATCTCGGGCTATGGTACAGATCACTCTGCTACCATAACCAAAATTTCAATGAAAGACGAGGGGATGAGGAGGGGCAGCCTAATATCTCATTCTACACCACATTTGCCTTTTGCTTAATTTTCGGTCGTGATATTTTGTAAAGTAACAGCGATATACGAAAGTCATGTACCAGTCTCCACTCCGTATATGTAGTTCCTCAGAAACCATTTCTTTTGTATGCAGCATTTTGATAAACAGAGTCGAACAAAGAATCGTTAATAGATCTCTACAATACTCACATCTCCAAATGGTAAGACTGTTACAGACGCAAGTAACTGACTATCAATGTGTGTCTGGTGTATCTGATGCAGTTTAATGTGAAACCAGACATTTGAAAATCAATCAAGATATTTTCGACTCATTAGTTTCAATTAATATTTTTTAACGTATAAGGTAACCCAGATGCCAGCTGTAATACACCATGGTGAAACACAGATTTAGAAGTCAGACACTAGATTGTAAGGCGTAGCCAGGAACAGACACAGATTTAGACCAGACTGCTAGAGAGTAATGATAAAGAGTAGGGCTGTGTTTAAGAAAATCCTCCAGAAGAATTAGTGTGGGAGAACGTGAGTAAATAATTACTGAGAATTGGTCATGCGCATTTGACATCCGCAAAGGCCGTGGATACTGCGATAAGTTGTATGAGAGTGGGCATTACAATGAAGAGGAGAGAGCGGGTAGGTAGAGAGGTGACATAGAAAGCTTATATGAAGGAGAGGGCTCGTCTGACGACTTGATAGAAGAATAAATTTGAGGCGGAAGACATAGAGGATCCGGTATCTGAATTTAAAAGAGCTCTTGAAGATTTGGGATCAAATAAAGCTACTATACCACTGGATATTTAAAATCACTGGGTGGGAAATGCAACAAAATGTCTATTCAGCTTGGTGTGTCGAATATATGAGACTAGCGACATACACTCCTGGAAATGAAAAAAAGAACACATTGACACCGGTGTGTCAGACCCACCATACTTGCTCCGGACACTGCGAGAGGGCTGTACAAGCAATGATCACACGCACGGCACAGCGGACACACCAGGAACCGCGGTGTTGGTCGTCGAATGGCGCTAGCTGCGCAGCATTTGTGCACCGCCGCCGTCAGTGTCAGCCAGTTTGCCGTGGCATACGGAGCTCCATCGCAGTCTTTAACACTGGTAGCATGCCGCGACAGCGTGGACGTGAACCGTATGTGCAGTTGACGGACTTTGAGCGAGGGCGTATAGTGGGCATGCGGGAGGCCGGGTGGACGTACCGCCGAATTGCTCAACACGTGGGGCGTGAGGTCTCCACAGTACATCGATGTTGTCGCCAGTGGTCGGCGGAAGGTGCACGTGCCCGTCGACCTGGGACCGGACCGCAGCGACGCACGGATGCACGCCAAGACCGTAGGATCCTACGCAGTGCCGTAGGTGACCGCACCGCCACTTCCCAGCAAATTAGGGACACTGTTGCTCCTGGGGTATCGGCGAGGACCATTCGCAACCGTCTCCATGGAGCTCGGCTACGGTCCCGCACACCGTTAGGCCGTCTTCCGCTCACGCCCCAACATCGTGCAGCCCGCCTCCAGTGGTGTCGCGACAGGCGTGAATGGAGGGACGAATGGAGGCGTGTCGTCTTCAGCGATGAGAGTCGCTTCTGCCTTGGTGCCAATGATGGTCGTATGCGTGTTTGGCGCCGTGCAGGTGAGCGCCACAATCAGGACTGCATACGACCGAGGCACACAGGGCCAACACCCGGCATCATGGTGTGGGGAGCGATCTCCTACACTGGCCGTACACCACTGGTGATCGTCGAGGGGACACTGAATAGTGCACGGTACATCCAAACCGTCATCGAACCCATCGTTCTACCATTCCTAGACCGGCAAGGGAACTTGCTGTTCCAACAGGACAATGCACGTCCGCATGTATCCCGTGCCACCCAACGTGCTCTAGAAGGTGTAAGTCAACTACCCTGGCCAGCAAGATCTCCGGATCTGTCCCCCATTGAGCATGTTTGGGACTGGATGAAGCGTCGTCTCACGCGGTCTGCACGTCCAGCGCGAACGCTGGTCCAACTGAGGCGCCAGGTGGAAATGGCATGGCAAGCCGTTCCACAGGACTACATCCAGCATCTCTACGATCGTCTCCATGGGAGACTAGCAGCCTGCATTGCTGCGAAAGGTGGATATACACTGTACTAGTGCCGACATTGTGCATGCTCTGTTGCCTGTGTCTATGTGCCTGTGGTTCTGTCAGTGTGATCATGTGATGTATCTGACCCCAGGAATGTGTCAATAAAGTTTCCCCTTCCTGGGACAATGAATTCACGGTGTTCTTCTTTCAATTTCCAGGAGTGTACCATCAGACTTCGGGAAAAATATCACCCACAAAATTAAGAAGACAGTAGCAGCCGGTAAGTGCTAGAAGGATTGCTCAATCAGTTCTATAGCCTCATGCACCTATGCTACTGGCAAAAATATTATATGGAAGGATAGAAAATAAAGTGAAGGATCTGTTAGATGACGATCAGTTTGGCTTTACGTAAAGTACAGGGGTCAGAGAGGCAGTTGCAACCTTGCGTTTGATAATAGAGGTACGACACGAGAACACTCAAAGATACGCCTATAGTAACTGTCGACCTAAAAAAGCGTTCTACATGTCAAATGGGGAAGTTGTTCGAAAATAAGAACAAAACAGAAGGGAGCTATAGGGAAATAGGGGCAATACACGGTATGTACAAGAACGAAGAAGGAACAATAATATAGGGTGACCAAGAAGAAAGCGCTCGAATTAAGAACGGTGTAAGACTGAGATGCAGTCTTTCGCCTCTACTGTTAGATCCACTCGAATCAGCGACGAAGGAAATAGAAGAAAGGTACAAGGGCGGGATTGTAATTCAGGGTAAAAGAATATCAGCGATAAGATTCAGTGATGACATCGCTTTCTTCAAAAAGTGAAGAAGAGGTACAGGATCTGTTGAAAGGAACGAACAGTCTAAAGAATGAGGAACACGCTTTGAGAGTAAACTGGAAAGAGCACACGTAATGAGACGTAAGAGAAATGACCACAGCGAAACGCTTGACACAAGAATTGGTGATCATGAAGTAGATGAAGTTAGGAACTGCTGCTATCTACGCAGCAAAATAACCCATAGTGGACGGAGCAAAGAGGACATCTGAGGCAGACCAGCACTGACAAAAGAGGATTCCTGCCCATCAATTTGAGGAAGAAATTTCTCAGAATATACGTCTGGAGTGCGGCATTGTATAGTAGTGAAACATGGACTGCGGGGAAACAGGATTGGAAGATAATGTGGTGCTACAGAAGAATGCCGAAAATTAGGTGGACTGATAAAGTAAGGAACTAGGAGGCTCTGCACAGAACAGAGGAGGAAAAGAATATTTGGAAAACACTGCCCCGAAGAAGGGACAGGACGGTAGGAACTGTTACAAGAAATCAGTGAATGATCTCTATGGTAGTAGCGGGAGCTATAGAGGGTGACAAGTATAGAGGAAGTTAGAGATTAGAATACATCCAGCAAGTAATTGAGAACGTATGGTGCAAGTACTGATCTAGGGTGAAGAATAGCAGAGAAGAGGGATTCGTAGCGAGGTTGCACCAAAACAGTCAGAAGACCGATGACTCAAAAAAGGAATGTTAATTAATCACAACCTTTATTCTTTTGAAGGACATTGAAATACTAAGAAGAATTTAGCCACAGCACTTCCAGACATACTGCAGAAAAAGTTAATCAAAGTATTCACAACACTTTTTATAGTCTTTTAAACTCTTTGCTTTGTGTATTGTGTGTGTTGTGTACTGAACAGGGGATCTTGAAACAATGGACAGACTTCGTCCTGCCGTAGCCCTCAGTGGTTCACAACCCCCCAACAGGCCACAGCAGTCCACGCACCTCACTGTTACCTCACAACACCGTGCCCAGGGTTATTGTGTGGTTCGGTCCCCAGTGAACCCCCCCTCCCCGCCCCCGGGAATGTCTCATACCAGACGAGTGTAACCCCAAATGTTTTAAGTCGTAGAGTAATTACGGTGTATGCGTACGTGGAGACGGTGTTTCCGCCACTCTTTGCTTTACATTTTATAGCTGAATCTGGTTTTCTTGAAAAGCTGCTGGCCTCAGTGTGCATGCGAAGCTTTTCTTAGGTGACACACTTTACCACACAAAAGTACTTTTTGAAATCCGATATTACGAAATTATAACAGACTTGCGTCACGAACATTAGCCTGTCAGTAAACGCACTTGCATGGCAGCCCCTAGACGTTCTCCAGCACGATGGACGCTTCTTGTGAGCTTCCCGCGGCCTCTGGCAGCGGCAACAGCGCAGAGGGCGGCCGGGCGCGTGCTGTGACGCCTCTGCGCGGTGCGCCCGGGCTATTTGACTTGTGGCCCGCCGGCGCACGTGGGCAGGAAGCGGACACACGTGGCGCGCGTGGGCGCCGCCGGATGCCGCCTCGCTGCCTTCTGGACCGCCGCCGCCGCCGCCACCGCCGCCGCTGCAGCTGCCGCTCCGCCTGCCCCCGACCCCGGTTCCGCGGCCTCTGCTCCTTGCGCCCGTGAAGGCGTCCAGACGTTAATGGGGGCTGATGCCTGGTAACTGTCGACGCAGAGGTTGCAGCAAAAAGTCTCAGAAGAAAGACAAAGAAGCCTACAGAATCTCAGCATGAGGCAGCTACGTCTGTTGCTGTAACTATACTTACTTTGCGAGCAATCATAGGGTTAACAGAGGAGGGTATCTTGTATCTCTTCTAGTCACATGTTGAAACATCCCCATAGAAAAATTAGTGAATTACTATGCTGATAAACCTCTTACGTTATTTGATTTTCAAACAGCTGAGCAGAACTGAACGTACTCAGACATTTCTCTCTTTACTTATTCTGATCAACACTAAACTAACACACAATATTTTTAGCGGAACGCAATCTGACTTTCAAAAATCCCTACAAAAGAATGGCCCTGACTAACATTAACCTATAGCTTTCACAAATCACTTACCTCACAAAAATCTTCGTTACTCGAACTACTGCAATACAGCGAGCGCCACTACTGCCAGCTAAATAAAAGATTCTAACTACTGAAGGCACTAACCACTGATACGCATAGTTAGCAAATGAAAGATTTTGATAGAGATCAAACAATGTATTTACCTTATTAATATTCAAAATTCATTATATATATATATATATATATATATATATATATATATATATATATATATATCAGTTCATGGTATACAGTATTATAAATTTACTCATTCTGATGGACACACGTCTAGATCGTCCGCTCTCAAAATTCTGCCATCTCTCTCCCCACATCCACCACTGTTGGCGGCTCACCTCCAACTGCACAACGCTACGCGCTGTTTACATCCAACTGCCCAACACTACAATAGCGAATATTCCAACAATGTAAATCAGCCACAGATTCCACAGATTCCACACAGCACTGTTACCAACATAAAAACCTAAACAGCAGCCTACTTACAGTGTGAAAGGAGTATGGCAAAGAACTGGCCATGTCTTAGCAACACTCTACAGGAACGAAACGTTCCTAACCACAGGTCATTTTCGTTTACAACAGAAGTACAAAACTATAGCCCTATATCTCTGGCATTGGTCTCTTGTAGAATTTAAGAACCTGTTCTATATTCGCATCTTATGGCATTCCTTGAGCCCGGATATCTCCTGAACTGGAATCATTATGCGTTCCAAAAACAACGATAGGGTGAAATCCAGTACACTCTCTTCGTTGAAGAAGAGGTTCCAGGTAAACGCTGTGTTCCTCTCGGACGGTGTTCGAAATCAAGTCCGTGCTCCTGCGATAATTTTTTCTAATAATAACTCCACTTATAAATACGTCAGCATATGTCGGACAGTGTTATTCTGTCCCAGTGCTATGACTTTATACGAAAGTGAGTAATATGCAATCTTGCTTGATAGTCTGTAAGTCAGAGTTCCAGTGGAGAGTATTACGATTCTTCACTGGAAGGTCCAACTAGCAGTAGCCTGTGAATCATGACGGGGACACCAGCTTCGCTGTGTGGCTGTGGGAACGTTTTCTGGGCTCAAGTCGAAAGAGTGAACCCATCCACTCCTTACCAACACCTTCGGAAATAACGCACGCCTGCAAAGATTAACGGAACCACTAACCCAGATTACTGCAAGAAAATGCTCAAGGCGAAGACCATAAGACGTACACACCTAACGCCTTTTGAGAGAGCGGGTTGCCCCCAAAATATAGGAATTTTCCCCATCGAGCCATGTGAAAAGGAATCCAGAAACTGAGGATATTTTCCACATGAACTGCAAGCTTCCCTTTCGTGAAAAGCAACAACCTGTCGCGAATAGAGCAACGGAGATAGTCACAAGTTAACGGTTGTAACGGAGACGATTGGTGGTAGGAAGTAAAGTAAGTGTTTGAAGTTGAAACGAACTCCGACCACTAACTAGAGACAGCGTAATGGGAGTTCAGAGAACATTTCCGTCATCTCAAGAACTAGTGGTTAATCACAATAAACTAAAGTATTGGAAAGAGAAGTTTATAAAAGTAGGAACGATTCTTATCCGGTAAGGTCCATCCCACCAAACGTGAGAGGCAGTTCGCCCCCATTAACCGAACCGAAAATTCAAATATCGTAACTTCATAAATAACTCTTGCTGCCGTAGAAAGAGACAGCTGTTGCTGACCTCGTTGTTGGAGCTCCGATCCGCGACACCTGCCGTATCTATATGAAGATGGTATCTGTTCTTTCGGGCATATCCGAAAGAACAGATACCATCTTCATATATATATATATATATATATATATATATATATATATATATATAAGGCTCAACGGTCATTTGACCATCTTCTTCTGTGCGGATGCCCAAACTCTTATGGGAATCCGCGGTAAAGCCGCGAGTAATCAGTATGATGGGCAGGGGCACTATGAATATAGTGTGGGACAATAAGTTGCGAATGTGGGTCTCACGGCAGGCGTACCAGAGATAAGCCACCTCTGTGTTCTCGGTGGCTGATATGGATAGTGTATCTGCCATGTAAGCAGGTGATCCGGGGTTCGAGTCCTGGTCCGGTCACACATTTTCAACTGTCTCCATTGACTTATTCTACCCCTGTATGCAGCTAAGAATATTCATTTCATGGTAATTCTTACCGTATCTGTCTACCGCCGTGATCCAGAGCCGCCTTCGTGATAAAAATTCACACCAGGCGGCGTAATACTTCACAACTTGCAGCCACGTCACCTTTCGGCATCTCAACAGATAATATAATGCGACCGAACCAGCAACAATTAGGGCGCCGGAAATTTGCTAGACGAGCAGTGCTCAATAAGCTTCACTTATCCCAGTTTCAAATCCAGATTCAAGCTTGTATTTGCTAATGACATTATTTCAACTTCAGTTTGTTCGATGCATTTTAATCTCTGAGTTGCTCATTAGATCCGCCTAGTTGCCTCCCATTGCTTTGACAGTCAATCACAGGTAACGGTTTTGATTATTTACTTTATTTTGAAGTAATATTTCACTCATGAATCTTTAATCTTTCAATTTTAGATTACGTGTCGTAAGCCATTAATTCTAATTTAAGGCCACACTGCTTATTACATGCCCCAAATCTTATTTCAAGCGCATCTTAATACTTTGACAGATTTTGTGCAGCTATGTTCTTGAATGCAGTTAATAAATAAATTGTATTACATATCAATTTGAAACCATTCTCACCATTCATTTACTCCACTACACTACAGCCTAATAACCAAAATACAATCGCACGGAATACCAGACTAACTGTGTGAAGGGTTCAAGAGTATCTTGGAAACAGAACTCAGATTACGATTCTAAACGGAGAGCAGCTTTCAGACAGAAAAGCCCCTCGGGTGTGCCCCAAGGGAAAGTTACTGGACCGTTATTAATTATTTAATAGATTACTTCTCGAGTTCCATGAGGCTTTTCGTGGATGATGTTGTTGTATACTGGGACGTCACAACGCCTGTAAACTGTTGCGAAATGTAGGAAGATCTGAAAAGGGTCGACTCTTGGTTCTGGCAGAGAAAATTAGCCTCAACAAAAACATGTGTACGTATTGCGTATACATAGACGGAAAGACTCTTTATTTTATGATTAGGATGTTGCCTAACCGTCACTGGAAACAATTACTAACATATGATATGTACAGTAGGAATATGCGTGCAGAGCGAGTGGCAGTGGAACGACCACATAAAATTAATAGCGGCTAGGGCACCTGCCAGAATGGGTTTCAGTCGAAGGATCCTAAGGAAATGTAATTCATCAACAAAGGAAGTAGCTTGCAAACCTCTCGCTCGATCAGTACTGGATTATCGCTCGTCAGTATGGGATCTGCACCAGACAGGACTGATAGAGGAAACAGACACGTTGCAAAGAAGCGCAGCACATTAACTTACAGGTTCATTCAGCAAGCGCTAAGGCGTGACGGTGAGAGAACAAGACAACCGTTCCTTGCTACAGTTCGGTCTACTCTTAAATTTCCGACAGCGTATGTTCCTAGAAGAGTCAACTAATATATTGGTTCCCCCCACGTATATATCTTGCGAAAAGACCATGAAGATAAAATTAGATACGTTCGAGCCCAAGGGGAGCTCACGAGCAAGCAATAGTTCTTTCCGCAAACAATATGTGACTGCTACAGTAAAAGGAGGAAGTGACAGCAGTACAGAAACTACCCTCCGCCACACAGCGTACGGTGCCTGGTGTAATGTAGCGGTAGATGTAGGTGATCGTAAAAACAAGTGCCCATATGCTTCCGTACGAGCCTTGATTTCGCTTCTCTTGTCTTCGTGACAGTAGGGTCGCTGTGCATTCTGTCTTGAATGACCGGTTTTGTAACGTTTCTCAATATTGATCCGGCCAGAGTGGCCGTGCGGTTCTAGGCGCTACAGTCTGGAACCGAGCGACCGCTACGGTCGCAGGTTCGAATCCTGCCTCGGGCATGGATGTGTGTGTCGTCCTTAGGTTAGTTAGGTTTAATTACTAAGTTCTAGGGGACTGATGACCTCATATGTTAAGTCCCATAGTGCTCAGAACCATTTTTTGAACTTAACTGACGTGTCTATGCCAAGCAGCACAACACTAATACTCTGTTCCATCATTAAAGGATAATATTCCTACTCGTTTACATTAACTTATATTTCCCAAGTTTAGAGCTAGCTGCCAGTCATCAAACTACATAGATTTTTATACAACTCGTCCTTCGACAGTTATTCGAAGACGACACTTTCCCGTACACCGTATACTATAGGATGCATCCTTTATTTGTAAAAGTATAGTCGGAGGAAATTAAAATGTCCTGTGGTGCCTCTCCTGCTCCAAGTCGGATTCGACGTCCTACTCCCCTTAACATGGTTATTCTCGGAATGCAAGAAATCCTCGTTCGTATTCACATCTGGCATATATTTTCACTTTTCTAGACACGCCCAGAATTTCCTTTGGAAAGGGTGAGATAATTGTCTAAACAAGAAGCCGTATCTACGTATGTAATGTTCCATTGCTACAAGTGACACAAGTGCCGACTGTTATATTATAACCATTACAGTGTGAAACAAGGTTTTCCGCGCTAATTGAATGTGCTGGAGAAGAGAGCAACAGTAATTTGCTATGACACTGGTAATTAATATTCATGTATGAACGATATAATTACAACCACCACACAGCACACAACCGTGACATGTTTCGTTATTGATCATCATCAAGTTGCATAAATGAATATCAAATAGTTACGTAGGATTACCTGTACATCATACTTTGTTGTGGATCACGGTCTCGTCTCAATATTTTTAATTGAAAGGAGGAAGTAAGCTTTGAACTGAACTTTCCGCCGACGAGCAGGTCAACAGACACGGGGTACATAATAGGAATTATGATGGACAGCGTAATGTGATTCAGGGCTTCCTTTCATAACCACGACAGTTCAAATCCCCGTCTGACAATCCAGTTTTAGGTTCCCCGTGATTTCCCTAAATCGCTGCAGGCGAATGCCCAGATTGTTCCTTTCAAACGGTCCAGCCAATTTTCTACCCTATTCACTCAAAATTCGAGCTCGAGCTCCTTCTATAAAATTTCATTGTCGATGAAACGTTAAAGACAAATACCCCTTCTTCCTTTTTTTTCGTATTGGGGAAGGACCACATGGGAAGCCGGAAGTAACTCTTTCACTACATCCATTGCGGAGCATCAGGGTAACCACGGAAAACGCCTTCCTGGCGTGGAATTTAAACCCTAGTTTTCCCGAATGCGAACCCAGTGCGACGCTTTCTTCAGTCATTTTTGCAAGAGAATCTGCCATAATCTGATAATCAAGAAAAATAAACAGCCACAAGGCCTCATTCGCGTCGTCGGGGCATTCATGACACATAAGTGCATTGGCAGTGTCTACTGATCTTGGTAAAATACCATGGTATCATTCAAGAAACAATGTACTTCGTAGAAAATGGATGTCCTAGAGCAATTGAAGAAAGCACCAGAGTATGCGAGAAGTATTGTACCGAATTTTAACAAACTAGCCTTCTGCAGCGTTGCGTGAATGCCACAAGGAAGGACATACATATCAGTTGAATACCAAATGACAGATATAGAGCACCGCAGAAACGAAGAATACTGCGAGACAGGAAAAAAAATTCAACAAAAATGGTAAATGCAGAATACTAGGTCTTGCCGTAAATGACCTGACTGATATACACTTTGTGTAGGACGTCTATTAAGGCTAGACAGAAGGCAAGTTGGCTTCAAAAATTCGATTTTTAGATTTTAGCATATTTGAAATGCCTGGTCTTTCCTGTGTGAAACAGTTTTTGTTTTATATAAATACGACAATTCCTTCGTGAGATATGATGGTTTTCCTGACGTTCTGTGCGATCTGGGGATGGTGACAGCGAGGCTTACGACCGGGTATGTGCAGAACAACCCTATGGTCCTACTGTCACAGTTTGTAAATTAGAGTGCATTGGGCATGTCCAGAGGAGAATGGGGTCCATGTTGAGAACAATATTGAAAGAAAAGTCAAAAATAGTATTGGAAGATAGTAAGAAGATAGATAGTAAGGGTCTCCTGACAAATGTTGAAACAGATAGATTACAGAATTATTATGGGTTGGCCATAAGAAGAAATGTATGGAGTTTAGAAAAGATAAAAAAAGCTATTTGGGCTACTCATTCCTTAAGCTTTCCACAAATGAAAATCCAGTGCACGGTCTTTGCCCGAATGATCCTGACACTTGGTACAAGTACAGGAGAAGTGCCAGACATAAGCACAAACATTCTTTAACTGTATCACTAATGAATGAAATTAAACCCATATTTAGAGATCTTTGTAAAGATACCTAGTTGAAGAAATGTCTTCATGGGAAAACCCAAAATTTAAATGAATGTGTGACTTCTGTCATGTGCAACTGGTTACCGAAAACTGTATTTGTTCAGCTTACAACCCTTAAATTTGGTGTTAATGATGCTATTTTATGCTTCAATGATAGTGTAATTAGAAAACCAATATAAGAACCTAAACAGCCTACTTACATAGCCCCCATAACGCCGACGCCACGTAGTGCTCTGTATGAAAATAACTGGCTGTGCTGTGTGCAGTCTGTGGCTAGTTTGCATTGTTGTCTGCCATTGTAGTGTTGGGCAGCTGGATGTTAACAGTGCGTAGCGTTGTGCAGTTGGAGGTGAGCCGCCAGCAGTGGTGGACGTGGGGAGAGAAATGGCGCAGATTTGAAATTTGTAAGATAGGATCGCATGAACTGCTATATATATTATGATTATTAAGGTAAATACATTGTTTGTTCTCTATTAAAATCTTTCATTTGCTAACTATGCCTATCAGTAGTTAGTGCCTTCAGTAGTTTGAATCTTTTATTTAGCTGGCAGTAGTGGCGCTCGCTGTATTGCAGTAGTTCGAGTAACGAAGATTTTTGGTGAGGTAAGTGATTTGCGAAAGGTATAGGTTAATGTTAGTCAGGGCCATTCTTTTGTAGGGATTTTTGAAAGTCAGATTGCGTTGCGCTAAAAATATTGTGGGTCAGTTTAAGCACAGTCGTATATAAATTGTTCTAAGTATGTAAGCCTGATAGTCATTACGTAATCGTGCAACTAACAAGCAGGAATGTACACACACAATAACACTGTGTCATCTGTTCGCAATAACAATGTATTCGTAATTTCTGTTTAAATAAGTTCTCTTGGTTCTTGACTGGATATTTAACTTCAAATATTGTTGCATGTCAACAGATTCTAAGTCTGACAAAGCATATTAGTAATGTAAAGTGAAAAGTTATATGGCAAAGACAAAGTTAAAAGGCAGATTATCTTTCAATAAATGGTTTTACATGTGAAATGTGGTGTAAACCTTTACTCTTCCTAGTACGCAGAGTTTCAACTTCAACGCAATTATCATGTGGTATATGGTACATCGGTAAAGAATGCTAAAATTTTTCTCAAGGTTAGCGTCTATGTTATTTTCCCCTGAGCCATCAGGTGCACGTGGCTGCCTGCGGTGCGAGTCATTGTCTGTTTCTTTGTTGGCGGGCGTCGTTACTGGGATTAGGAGACCTAACTTCTACAAATTCGCCATGCCGAGAGGGCCCAGCCCTGTTAGAATCACGCCAGTTCTGATGAAATTCATGTCTGTCGTTACGATCACATCGTCTGTCGTCATGTCGGTAGTTCCTGTAGTTCCTTTCTTGTCAGTTAAGTGGTGGAGAATTTCTCCCTGAATCGTAACTGCGCACTGGACTGTTGCGTCTAAAGTTATTCTGCCTCCTGTACTAATAATTGTTTTGGTTCCCATATTGTCTGTTTCTCTGATTGTCTCTGTGATAGTCATTACCGCGGAGAGGTGATCTTTCCCTGTAATTATTACTACTCTGCCAACAGTTGTCATACGGGTGGTGTCTGTTTTGGTCACGATTTGTGTTGTGAGAATAGCCTTGTCGCGTCCAGTTATTATTTCTGTCATCGCAGAATTGTGATGGATGTGACCTGTAATTGTTGTGATCCTGTTTTCGCGTTCCACGATTGTCAGTGTCAATATCCAGTTCTTGTAAGAGTCCCTGAAAAGCTTCATTGTCGTCTTTGCAACGTCCTGCCAAAATAATATGTCGTAAATGTTCAGGCAATTTGATTAAGCAAATGCGGATGAGTTCTGAGGGGCTGTATGGGTTTGACAGGTACTGATTCTTGTGCAACTTGTCTTCAAAATATTTCACAGGTCAAGAATTTGCGTGACAAATCTGTAGAAACTAAATCCTATTGATATAACATTGTCCAAAAAATTTTCGTCGGCATTGTAATACATTCACACATTTACATACATTTCATAACTCTTTGAAGTACGATTCTTGGTTTCCAACAAACTTCTTCACAAATCAGCGTCCCTAACCACTACTCATTATTCCTTATATGAAACGTCCCCTTAGAACAATTTATATATGACTGTGCTTAAACTGACACACAATATTTTTAGCGCAACGCAATCTGACTTTCAAAAATCCCTACAAAAGAATGGCCCTGACTAACATTAACCTATACGTTTCACAAATCACTTACCTCATAAAAATCTTCGTTACTCGAACTACTGCACTACTGCAATACAGCGAGCGCCACTACTGCCAGCTAAATAAAAGATTCAAACTACTGAAGGCACTAACTACTGGTAGGCATAGTTAGCAAATGAAAGATTTTAATAGAGAACAAACAATGTATTTACCTTAATAATCATAAAATATATAGCAGTTCATGCCATCCAATCTTACAAATTTCAAATCTGCGCCATTTCTCTCCCCACATCCACCACTGCTGGCGGCTCACCTCCAACTGCCCAACGCTACGCGCTGTTAACATCCAGCTGCCCAACACTACAATGGCAAACAACAATGCAAACTAGCCACAGACTGCACACAGCACAGCCAGTTATTTTCATACAGAGCGCTACTTGGCGGCGGCGTTACCAATATAAGAACCTAAACAGCCTACTTACACAAGTAAATTGAGAACTGCCAAACAATCAGAACCTGTTTTATAATAGTTGATCTACAAAAAGAAGTTAAATTTCACTACTGACAGAATGAAACTCTTTTCCTTCAAACCCATGAGAGTTAGTATGTTCATTTTACTTGCAAATTATTGCTTGTATCTTATATATATGCACTAAAAATTTCATTGTTTCATCACTTATAGTTCATTTGAAAAGTGTGCCTATTCATAGGGTAAAATAGCATTGCCAGAATAGGGACAAAAATTGCCGTCCATCTGCCCTTAACTGGAAATGTTGGTTAAGACGTTAAATTTACACGAAACAAATGTTACTGAGCAGATAGTATTTGATACATGAAATAAAGAAGAAACGGTAATGAAAGGCACACGAAAAGTATAAGTCTGCAGAACATCAGAATTGAGGATGGTAACATACGAATCGAAAAAATATTGCAACATCGGAAGCAAGGATGGGCATATTACATATTTTCAGAAAAGAAATAGTACACATCAGGGTAGCATCGATAAATAATATTTATATGAAAGAAATTTACTATAGTCGCACACTGCTCTCAGAGAGAGAGAGAAATTTAGGAAATTGACCGTTCGTGATCCAGATTAATAAATATGCCGAGCGTGCATAATAAGAAATTAGCAAAAGAGGACAGCGTCTGCATATGAAACAATGAATTTCTGTACACTGGCCAAACTCATTAATATGAATAACGTCCAACTGCAGTGCGGTCGTGCAGGAAGACAGAGGTGATGTTTTGGAAGGTGTAGTGGGACGCGAAATTGAAGCGTCACTCATCCACCAGTGTCAGCCCAGTTTGCAGGTGAATATAAGTTTAATTTAGTTTTTTATGTATTTCTGTAATATTTTGGTAATAGCTGTGAGTTATCTAAAGTTTTTTGTATTTTTTGTATGTTTCATGTACGGAGAGGGCGGCGCAACGAACGGAGACAGCATCTTCGCTGCCGCGACCAGAGAGGAAATTGCTGGCCACTATACGTCGCGGGTCGACAGCCAAAGAGCAACAGAAGATCCTGGAACCGAGTTGTTGCTTCGTGCTTCTAAAAATTGAAAATGAAAAAATATGTAATCTTTTTGTACAACAATGACGTCATAGAGAGCTTAATCTTATTGAAAATGTCAGTCCTAGTTTGTCAACGGTCAAGTTCACATCTGTATGTAGGAAGCTAATAAAATAGTGGATACTACTAAAGTAGAAACACGTGTTCTGAGGATTTATTCATGAAGAATTATGTGAATTGATTAATAATATATTTGACAGGATTATTGAATTTTGACAGCGGTCATCGCAACTTTGAATCTGAAAAGTTTATTCAATGTGTGCTTCTAATATCGATTAAGTCAAGATAACGTGTGTCAATATAATTTCTGAGGAGAAACCAACGACATCTAAAATTGCAAAAGTTTACGAAAACCAATTGGCCCAAGTGATGTAATTCTTTGCATACGACTCAAAATGATGTTTTGCGGTTTCGTTCAAGAACCATTCTGTGACAATTTAAAAAGAATATAAATCATTTTGAAGTGTGTTGTAACTGACGTAGGTGACGAAGTCTGCACATGGTCATATATCCAAAGAAAACAATTTATAAACAAACCTATACGTCGTTACACTACACCGTGGCGACCGTGACAGGAGTTGTGTGCAACTAAGGCACACAGGTACGAAACAAAACATCAAGAGTCCTGCGGAAGTCAACGCGAGTTCTCGTGGAGCCTTCACCAGCCAGCGGCGACTTCGCGGGTGTGGGCATCTGACGGAGCGCAGCCAAGCAGTACGGTCACGCAGTTATTCCACGAGAAGGCGCATCTGTTGGGCAGCAGCTGAACGCTGCAAACCCCGACAACCCTTTTTCTCCCTAAACTAACAGGCCCAGTACGTCAGCTGCGGGGTGTTCCTCCGGCTGGTATTAAAGGTGTTGCTGAGGACTTCGCCTGTCTACGGCGGTGCCGGGCCTGGTTGCAGCCAGTGACGTCTCCGGTGTTCGACTCAGCGTCCTGCCGGTTGCGGAAGCGGGGTCGCAGCATCTCAGCGGCTGCATCGACGGCTGTTATATCTTCAGCCCATAGCAGCACACTGATCACCGAGAACTACAAACTACAATATTAGTGTCCGGTGAGTTTGTTTCAAGTTGGAAGTGCAGTGTTGTACATAGGGAGTGTGCTTTTACGGGATTGTTGATTACAAGTCTGCGTGTGTAACTAGTTAATATCTTACAATAATGTCGGGAAGTGAAATGTCAGACGAAGAGCAGTCTATGTCCGATAGGAGCATGAGATCCCTTTTTAGGGCGATTGCTAAATTAAAACAGTCTAACGAAGAATCCATTGCTAGATTAAAAGAGGAACTAAAACAGGAATTAAACCCGTCTAACGAAGAATCTACTGCTAGATTAAAACAGTCTAACGAAGACTCTATCGCTAGATTAAAGGAGGAATTAAAACAATCTAATGAAGAATCTACTGCTAGATTAAGTGATAAAATAGAGGCTTCTAAAGTTGAAATGCAGGAAAGACTAGTAGGACTTAGTAATAAGATTGCGGATAATTGTAAAAGGTTAGAAGAACATATCCAGGAATCGCGTGAGGAAAAAGCTCGTATGCGAAATGATATTACTGACTTAACCGAGAGACTAGATAATGTCAATATCTTAGTTGTAAATGAAATACAGAAAAATAACGATATGGTACGAGATGAATTTTCTATGCAAACAGAAACTGTTCGTAGAGAATTATTAGAATCTATTAAAGAGGTCTCTACCAAACCTGTGGAGATTTCTTCAATAGATAATGTAGAATTAGAGACATTAACTCAGCAAGTAGAAAAAGATCATACTGAAATAGAAAATATGAAATTTTTAATTACGGAAATATGCAGTAACCTTGAGACCTCCAAAGATAATAACATTGACGAAGGTACAGAGCGTTCACATCGTGAACAAAGTGAAGAATCGATACTGGCTAATCGCGTATCCAATACAGAAATGCGAATACAGGAAATTTCTAAACGGTTATCGGAATTAGATAATAATGAAAACATTTCAAGTAGTAGAAGTAACAACGTAATCAGAGACAACAGTCGCATCGTGTTTGCTAGCTCGGACGACAACAATACAAATAAAGAAATCACGGCAAGCCAATCCGATGCAACTTCGTCCCTGCAATCTAAACAAAATCCAACTATGTCTCTCGCAGAATGTTTGGATGATATAACGACAAATTCAAATGTGGCAAGTCGATTTCCTGTATTCAAACCAGGAGGCGAACTTCACCCTATAATCTTTATAAAAGCTTTTGAAACTTCATTATCTCCTAAATGGAGTAATGAAAAAAGGATTCAATTTGTAATAGGACATTTAGAAGCAGAAGCTGCTGAGTGGGCAGTACTGCATAGAAATGAATTTAGGGACTGGGATGATTTTGTTAAGCAGTTTAAACAACATTATTGGTCAAGAGGAAAACAAGAACACTTAACTTTAGAGTTGTTAGACCCTCCTCCATATTCTAAACGGTGGAGAGGTTATAGGAATTATTTCAAATGGCATTTAAACTGTGCTAAATTAATTGAAGAACCAATTATTGAAAGTCATCCAATACGAGTCCTAATTAGTGGATTACCGTATTATGTAAAGGAAAGAAAAATGTTACTCTACGAATTATAGGTGAGCCTTTACTAGCTGCTCTACCTTGGCCACCAGTAAATGAGATCCAACAATGCATCCCAGACGAAAAAGTTTGCGAACAGATTATTAAAAATGCCGAACGTAGAACTAAAAGTTATAATCAACATGCTATAGAACCCTCATTTCAGGTAGGAGATCTTGTGCTAGTACGATCACATCCTAAAAGTTCGAAGATCAGTAAGGAATGTAGAAAATTCTTCTTTATCTTTGAAGGTCCATATGTTGTACATAAGATTGTACATCCCAAAGCGTTACTTCTTATGGTACCTTCATCAGGTGTAATTAAAGGATTATATAGTGTTGATCAAATGAAACCCTTCATTTCTAAATAAGTTAATATTTAGTATATGTTACATACGGAAGAGCGTTCATAGTTTATTCATGTGAAGTTTTCGAGATAGTTACGTGTTATTTTAAAGAGATAACAGAAAGTTTAAACAAGTGTTCTACAATAATCTACTGGTACTTCAAAAAGAGAAAGATAACCAAAGGGGGGATTTATATGGAAGAAAGTTTGTTATTAGGTCAGAAGGAATTTTGTATATTTTTATATTTACTCGGATAGTAGGAACCAAAGGGGATGGTCAATAATTTTAGGGACCATGGGCGTCCAGAGCTGTATGGCTCACGAGAACATAGCAGAGTGCCTTTAATAGAGGTTTGTAATAGTGTTAATATAGAACACACCAAACGGGGCTCTCTCGCTTGTTTCTCCTAAATAAATTGCCATTACCCAACAAGCTGTCCGAAGGTAAAGAAAGCCGTGCAGAGATTCTAAAGAAAGTTTTGCTTGATTTCTTCTTGACCTCAGACATAAATAAGGCATTAGGGAAAAGATTGAAGTAAGGTAAATAGTACTATTAGTTATTGTGAGAAACTTATTATTAATATACATTTTTTGGAAAGAATAACTCTAGTAAATGAATAAAACTGAAACTAATTTATCACAATTTGAACGCTCTGTCCTAATGTAACCACGTGAAAGAACGAACTAAATTATTACTTACTAGCAACTATTAAATGAAGAGGAGTAATCTCCATATATTCGGTTATGAATTACCATAATAGCACAATTAAGAGTAAATGACAAATAGTCACAACAATATCGTATTAAAAGGATTAAATCTATCTGAGAACAAGGACTCTAGATTACATAAAATGTGAGGAAAATGTATTAACAGTTAAATATGGTATACAGAAAAGGTCTTATTTTCGGTTAAAACCTGACAAACTGAGCTTGTGGGTGGGGTATGTAGTGGGACGCGAAATTGAAGCGTCAACCATCCACCAGTGTCAGCCCAGTTTGCAGGTGAATATAAGTTTAATTCAGTTTTTTATGTATTTCTGTAATATTTTGGTAATAGCTGTGAGTTATCTAAAGTTTTTTTGTATTTTTTGTATGTTTCATGTACGGAGAGGGCGGCGCAACGAACGGAGACAGCATCTTCGCTGCCGCGACCCGAGAGGAAATTGCTGGCCACTATACGTCGCAGGTCGACAGTCAAAGAGCAACAGAAGATCCTGGAACCGAGTTGTTGCGTCGTGCTTCTAAAAATTGAAAATGAAATTTTGTACGCTTTTTGTATAACAATGACGTCACAGAGAGCTTAATCTTATTGAAAATGTCAGTCCTAGTTTGGTAAGCCTCAGGTTCAGAACGTCTGTATGTAGGAAGTTAATAAAATAGTGGATACTACTAAAGTTGAAACACGTGTTCTGAGGATTTATTTATGGAGAATTATGTGAACTGATTAATAATATATTTGACAAGATTATTGGATTTTGACAGCGTTCATCGCAACGTCGAATCTGAAAAGTTTAGTCAATGTGTGATTCTGATATCGATTAAGTCAAGATAACGTGTGTCAATATAAGTTCTGAAGAGAAACAAACGAAATTTAAATTGAAAGAGTTTACGAAAACCAATTGGCCCAAGTGACGAATTTCTTTGCTTACGACTCAACTGATGTTTTACAGTTTCGTTCAAGAACCATTCTGTGACAATTTAAAAAGAATGTAAATCATTTTGTAGTGGGTGGTAACTGACGTAGGTGACGAAGTCTGCACATGGTCATATGTCGAAAGAAAATCATTTATAAACAAACCTATACGTCGTTACACTACAAAGGTACCGACAGGGATGTGGTGCCTTGCCGAATCCAGTGCTGTGACCAGCTTCGCTAGGTTTCCCGGTTGTGGATCCATGGTGCGAACAGCTCGATCGAGGTGGTCCCACAGAAACTCGATTGCATATAAACACGAGTATTTGGGTCGCTAGGTGCAGTATGGTAAAACTCATCCTAGAGATCTTCGAACCATGCATGAACACTGCGAGGTACGTGAGATATTGCATCGTTGTGCTGGTAAATGCCATCGTGCCGAGGGCAAACTAACTGCAAGCAGGGGTGGTCCAAAGGATAGACACCTACTTATTTTGATCCATTGAGCCTTCCACAATGGCAAGAGCCATGAAACCATTCTCCAAGAGAACGTTCCCCACACCATAACACCTCGACGATTGTTGTGAAAGGTGGCTTTCATTTGTGACATTCATTTCGCAGATTATTCTGCATATTTGAGATGAATAAACTCATATAATGGTTAATTAGTCTTATTTGGTGGATTAGAAACAGAGATACGTGATGATTAAACACATGTCTGAAATAATACGGACTTTGGTAATCATAATATTTAGTTGCTTGCTGTAGGTGTAAGCAAAGTAAATTTGCCAGTGGAGGCGAGGAGAGGTCGGGCACAGCCAGGAAGGCGAAGGCCGGCGAGCGCCGGAAGAGCCGGGGGTCACAGGGGATGTGGCCAGTGACCGGCAAGCATCAAAAGGAACACCGCCGGGTGCCAGGTGAGAGAGAGAGGGGGAATGTCGAGCAGACAGAGAGCGTCCAGTGTACAAGCTGGCGCCGCCCGGTCGCGCGCTGTTTTAGCGGCAAGTGGGCTGAGCTCTGATTGGGCAGTTCATAAGAAAGGGCGGGAAACGCTGGGGGTCAATGCCCACTGTTTGAACAGAGACATTTTTGGATAGGTGGAGAAATTGTATCACTCTGCGAGGGAGATGTGGGAGGCCTTTGCAGCGTCGGGATTGGCTGATTAGAGTTTGGCGGCAAGATTGTCACAAGGGCATCGTGCAGAGAGCGACAGGTAAGAGACTAAGAGAGCGTCTTGTGCTGTGAAAGCGGACAGTCCAGGGGGGCGCAGAAAGCTATGCACAGAAAGCAACGTGTTTTCTCAGTTGTGCGCATGACGTCAAGGTGGAAGCAGCTGTGCCAAACAGTACACAGTTCGAATTGTGTGAGATTGTTTTTCTTGTGTTGTTTTGTGTTTGAAGGAGTATTTTGATTGAGTTCTTTCTTCTGAGGCACTCAGTCAACAGCGGAAACATTCGGAATTCGGGAGTGTTAACGGATTTTGCTGTAATTGATATTTGATTCGGAACTGAAATAGTTAGCGATAGTGGACAGCGGAATCAACATTGTGTTCGCCAGCTCTATAGTTTATGGTTCATCCTGTGAAATTCTTATTGGAGAATCTGCAAGTGAGTGAGAAAATTAATTTTTACAATGCCAGGCTGTGCTGTAAGGGGCTGTTTTTCCTACAACTGGAGCACAAAGGGAACTGACGTAATGTATCACAGTTTCCCGC
Source organism: Schistocerca cancellata (assembly GCF_023864275.1). Classification (NCBI taxonomy): domain Eukaryota; kingdom Metazoa; phylum Arthropoda; class Insecta; order Orthoptera; family Acrididae; genus Schistocerca; species Schistocerca cancellata. The sequence continues at coordinate 426,819,297 of NC_064632.1, forward strand.
GTAATGAAACATTACAAAAACTATGGTTGTCGAAATGTTGTAGGAAAGACAGTGTAAATGTTGCGCATGCAAGAATATGTTCTCGCCATTTCGCAGAAACAGATTACTTAAGGGATTTACAGTCTGAATTGCTTAATTTGTCCCGAAAAAGAATGCTCAAGCCAGATGCAGTTCCTTCGCGCAATTTGCCGTGCAGTAGTGCGACTGTCAATGTGTCACCCGCAACAGAAGACAGAACCAAACAGTATAAGAAACGAGAACTACATAAGAAATCTATGGAAACTCTGGAAAAGCTGTCACCAAATAAGAAACATCATAATAAGAGCACATGTACAGATGACAGTTTTTTTTTTCAGACACAGGTAAAGTTACTTTGATGAATACTATAGCGGCTTTAGAAAGAAGGAATGCTGTTCTTACAAACAAGTGTGTGCAACTTCGAGCTCTTAAGTAAATTCATTTCAATGCGATTACATGAATAGTTTCTGATTTATTTGAGCCGAGGTTTCGAATTTCAAGTGTGTGTCAGTGTGGTTGTGATCTGACATTTTACCGATGTGTGAGGCATAAGCTGCGAAAGAATATAACTCATCAGTTTTAACTGTAATATTTTAGCAGCAGAAAAGCAGTTTAGACATCTCATTTCTGGTATAAACAAAATCTTCCGCCAAAAACTTGACGTAAACGCGCATGCCGTGTCGTCTGCTTGTGAGCGCTTGCTTCCACGCTGAGAAACTAGGGCAGCCAATGGCAGAGCAGAGCGCTTACTGCTCAACCTTACTATTTAGTAACCTTGGGACAGTCGCAAAGTTCGGTAGCTCTGAGATAGGTACTTAGATTCTGAAGACTGTGCTGTGCATAATCTAGAGTCTGCAGCTACAGTAGGACATTAACGTCCACAATAGGCATTGCATTGACTACTAGTATAATTGCAGTTGATTCCGCCTAATAGGCTGGCAGTCACCATTGAACGTAGTCAACCAGTGCACAGAGCTGTCATACTGGTATTGCACGTTAGTACAAGACATACTGAGCTGCAAAGGTTGTTGAGCCAGTCTTGAAAGCGTTGTATACCATTTAGAGGAAATATAGGGCTTGTGGTATTAGTAGTTTCTGAGTAGTTTATTCTGCTCAAGATATTTGAGAGACTTATCTTAATTCAGCGACTTCGCAGCGGCAGCCGTCGCCCCAGTAGTATCGACGGAGCCAGCACGCTGGTAGACGGTATTGTAAAACTTGCAGCAGCGGCAGTAAAGTTCAGAAGTAGTTGTTGGATCGTGTTCTTGCCATCCACTGAGCATCCGTGCAGTTTTGCTTACGATTCGTTATTGGTTATTTGTCTTTTGCATGCTGTTGGGTTTGTTTCTTGGTGGTGGTGTCCGAAGTGCATATTATTTCAGACACATTGAGATTATAGGAACGCAATCAGATCGCATTTACCATTTGCTTGTCCTTCTTCTTCTTCATGTGCCGTCTCCTCTAAGAAGGTTGGCTGTCATCATGGCAATTTCTGATCTTGATTTGGCTGATCTAAGGAGTTCTGACGTTGAGCAGTTGTACCAATTTTTTAAATTGTCAATCCAGGATGTCCGTCTTCTACCCCTCGTTCTCTTCCCACAAATTTTCCCTTCTAGTATTATTTGCAATATTTTGTAATTTACTCCCCTAATAACATGGCCTAAATATTGTAGCTTCCTTACTTTAATAGTTTTAATTAATTCTTTTTCCTTTCCCATTCTTCTTAGGACATCTTGATTAGTAATCCTCGACACCCAACTAATTCTAAGTATTCTTCTATATGCCCACATTTCAAAAGCTTCTAAACTGTTCATGTCCTTCTTTTTCAATGTCCACGCTTCCATTCCGTATAGTAATTTTGAGAATACATAGCATCTTAGCAACCTCATTTTTGTGTTTAAACAAATGTCTCTCGAACAGAATGCATTTTTCATCTTATTAAAGATACTTCTGGCCTGTCCTATTCTCGATTTAATTTCTTCTGAGCTTTCAATCTCCTCATTTACAATTGTTCCGAGATATTTAAATTTACGTACTTGATCGACTCTTTCCCTATTGATTGTAAGATTTTCTTGTTGGTGTGTTTTAGATATCACCATGAACTTAGTCTTGCTTACGTTAAGAGTCAAGCCAAATTCTTCACTTTTTTCTGCGACTTTGTCAAGAAGTAATTGTAGATCTTTGAGGTTTCCAGCTAGTAGTGCAGTGTCATCAGCAAACCTAACATTGTTAATGTTTAGCCCATTCACTTTAATGCCAGCTATTTCATCTGATAGAGCTGCCTGGAATATGTCTTCTGAATACATATTAAACAATAAGGGTGAGAGAACGCAACCTTGTCTCACACCCCTCTTTATTTCTATATCATTCGATAACTCATTTTCTACCTTCACGGTTGCGGTTTGATTGTAGTAGAGGTTATATATAATGCGGATGTCTTTCTTATCAAGTGTTTTCTTTTCTAACAACTCTATGAGATGATCATGACGAACTTTGTCAAATGCTTTATTATAATCCAGGAAGCACACATACAGTGGCTGATTAACCTCCATACATCGTTGCGCTAATATGTTAAAAGCAAACAATGCTTCTCTTGTACCGAGGGAACTTCTAAAACCGAATTGTGTTTCACTTATACCTTCTTCTACTTTTTTGTATATTCGTTGGTGTATAACTTTTAGAAATATCTTTAAGGTGTGACTCATTAAGCTTATTGTACGGTGATCATTACAAGTTTTGGCATTAGCCTTTTTGGGTAATGTAACAAAGGTAGATGTCAACCAATCCCTAGGAATAATTCCCGAATTATAAATATCATTAAACAATTGTACAAATATATCTATATGGTCTATTCCTATGAGTTTCAGGATGTCATTTGGTATCTTATCCGGTCCAGGGGCTTTTCCTGTCTTTGATTTGTTGATAACATGTAATATTTCTTCTTTCGATATGCTTGGTCCTCGTTCTCCGATCATGTTATCATAAAATTTTTGATCTTTTCTTGTATCTTCAAATAGTTCTTTGACATATTCTGTCCACCTGTCCAGTTTACCTTTAACATCAGGAATTATTTTGTCATTTTTATCTAACAATAAACTTGTACTTTTCTTTTTATTAAGTCCAGCTAAATCTTTAACTTTTTTGTGTAAGTTGAAACTATCATGTCTTGTTTCATAACTCTCAATTTCAGAGCATTGTTCCTTGTACCATTCTTCTTTTGCTCGCCGTGTTTCTTTTCGTATTTCTGCATGTAATCTTTTATACTACATGCAGAAATACGAAAAGAAACACGGCGAGCAAAAGAAGAATGGTACAAGGAACAATTCTTGTCCAGGGGCATAATTAAATCTAACTTCGCACCAGCTTAACATTGAGATTATAGGAACGCAGTCAGATCGCATTTACCATTTGCTTGTCCAGGGGCATAATTAAATCTAACTTCGCACCAGCTTAACATTGAGATTATAGGAACGCAGTCAGATCGCATTTACCATTTGCTTATCCGGGGGCATAATTAAATCTAACTTTGCATGAACTTAACATTAAGAGCTGAGAGCCAATCTTACCAGTGTAGTATATCTAAGAACAGTGTACAATTTGTTTAATTTGTTTTCATTCATGATTTGTTCAATATGATCTAATTTCTATCGTGAGATAATTTACAATAAATACAAGTTATTTACAATATCGCTTTTGATTCAGTAATCAGTGATAGTTAGCCGTCACTGACACATTATTATATTTGATTCTTGTTTAATATCGGCCGCTATCCCAATAGGAACACTTACGGTTGCAGAGTCTTTGCTTCCAGATAGTTTCACACCATACACGCCAAGTGCCATCTGTCCTATGGAGCATAAAACGTGATTCACCTGAAAAGGCCATCTGTCGCCAATCAGTGGATGTCTAGTTTGGTACTGCCGCGGAAATTCCAGCGTTCGTCGCTGATGAACAGCACTCGGTTATATGAACCATGCGCCTGTTGCGGAGGACCATGCGAAGCTACGTTCGCTGAATGGTCGTTCAGGAGAGACTGTTGGTAGCCTCTTGGTTCATCAGGGCGGTCACTTGCTCAACAGTTCTACGGCTATTGGCCCGTATAAATCTCCATAGGCATCGTTTAAACCTGTCATATATGGCCCGTCGTCCACCACACTATACTCAGCGACTGCTTCGGATAGCTCTATTTTGCCCCGCACGGTATGCTTTAATCACGGTATCATGAAAACAGCTTACAAACCTAGCCGTTTGGGAAATGCTTCCGCCACTGGTCCGAAAGCCAATGATAATACGCTTCTGGACCTGTCCCCCCCCCCCCCCCCCCCACACCTTCCATCGTCCTCGTCGTGGTTATTGCACGTTGACATCGAACATAGGTGGTGGTCGTATTAAAGTGACTGGACCGTATGGATGAAAAGTGGAACATTCATTTCGCGAACCCGCTATTTGCGAAAATTTTGGAAGAAAGTCTGCAACAGGTATTTTAATAGCTGTAGTGTACTTGGAGCGCAGAGAACGTGATACGAAACTAGAATACTCTCATACAAGCTTCAAACGGATCTAAACAGAATTTCTGAGAATGTTTTCCAAACAAGTAAACTGTTATGTGTAAGTATGCAAATGTAAAATTTCCGTAAGGAATTGCTAATATGTAATCAGTTTAGTAATTTGGTAATATTCTCAGTGTTGTATGTGACATCACTTGTGAATTAGTGGTTTAAATGGCTCTGAGCAATATGGGATTTAACTTCTGAGGTCATCACTCCCCTAGAACTTAGAAGTACTTAAGCATAACTAACCTAAAGACATCACACACATCCTTGCGCGAGGCAGGATTCGAAACTGCGTCCGTAGCGGTCGCACGGATCCAGACTGAAGTGCCTAGAACCTCTCGGCCATCCCGGCCGGCACTTATGAATTAATTCATGCTGTATGCGTTACTATAAATTTGTATGTTCGAGCGAATCGGTTCTAATTTTGTGTGCTGGAACGAATCAGTTCTCTAAAATGGCAATTCATACTGTACGTAGCCGGCCGGAGTGGCCAAGCGGTTAAAGGCGCTGCAGTCTGGAACCGCACGACCGCTACGGTCGCAGGTTCGAATCCTGCCTCGGGCATGGATCTGTGTGATGTCCTTAGGTTAGTTAGGTTTAAGTAGTTCTAAGTTCTAGGGGACTTATGACCACAGCAGTTGAGTCCCATAGTGCTCAGAGCCATTTGAACCATACTGTACGTGGACTTATAATTTTATATGCTGGAACGAACTGATTCTTTACAATGGCGATTTGAGTAATATTAAACTGAATAACGAACAATGCGTACAAGCGGTGCTCCACAACTGTAAAAAAATTATGTCGAAAGTGCCGTCAGCTGCTAAGATAGATCTCTGAATTTTGATACGAGTTTCGGAGTTACAGAAGCTGTCACTTTGTCTTCCCTGTAAGTCAGCAATCCAGACATCGGAAACGACCATTCTGTCACAAACCAGTTATTATGACGTCAAATCTAATACAATTTTTGTCTTCGGTAAAATTTAAATTAAATACAAGCTGAGAGTATGCTGCGATTGTCTGTAATTGCTAATTAATTGGCTAATTACACATTGACGTAATCAGGATGGTTATTAATTAGTAATTAATAGGATCATTACATCCCTGAAATAACCTCATGTGTTCGAAATCAAATCTTATTTTATCAATAACAATAACATTTGGAGAGGATTAGACATTTTAGTAACTAAATTGAAGCAAAATTATTTTCGATATAATGATTTCTTACTTGTAAGGATGAAAAGCTGATGTTTTCTGAGAATGAACCTGATCTCTTATGTTTGAAACTCTGAGCAGCAGTTCGTGTTTCCAGCGTGACTCGTTATGAAGAAGAATAGTGGCGCACCGTTGCTGTTCGGGTACAGCGTCGCTCGCTGCATCGCAGAGCAGTGCTGCCAACGGCGTCGGGACGCGGATGAGTGGGTAGCTAATAAGTTTAGCGTAGGGCGTGCGTGTTTCGTGGGCCTCCGGGTGGTTGCACCTGCAGAATAACTTTTTCAGCGGGGCCTCAGTGCAGGCAGGCTAATGGAGAGGAGTGGTGTGGTGTGCTGGCTGCTTGTAGCGGGAGGGGAGGAGGGCAGCAGTGCGACGGTGGTGGGGCTGGGAATGTAGGGCAGGAGAGGGGTGGGGGGAGGGGGCGAGAGCCGTGGAGTGCTCCGCAGCAGCAATTAGTGTCTCACGAGGCCAGTCGGGGTAACTCTGACACCTCAGGTGCCACTTGTCGCAAGGCTCCTACCAACAGGCCGGGTGTTGTAGCTCCCGCCAAGGTATTTTAAGTGGCACCACAATACCCGACGCTTGTATAAAATACCTTGTCACTCTTCGCTCACATCAACTTGTTTGGGCTATAGTTTATCTACGCCTTGATTTGTCGGGACACATTTTGAGTAATATGAGATTAACGATGAACTTGACATCAAATGTGACTGCCACGAAGTAGGCCATTGTAGAAATTCTGCTACACTGGAGCCAAAATGATGGGTTACGGAGGAAAGAAAAACGATACAAGATTTACGATAGTACTGATGAACATCACCTTCCTCGCTAAAATAACTAGACTGCGTCCCGCTACGGATTCCCATTTGAGTTCCCGAAGCATCTCCGTAATACCTGCGTGCACGATCGAATCTAGCCGCAAACAGCGGAAAAATGTTCCTTAGCGGAGCTCAAAGAAGGCAAATATACTGTTGTTTAAAAATCTCTGACTGAACAGTTTGCATACCATTCTGTAGTACAACACAGGATTTCCAGAACTTTACAGCATATTTCTCCGTGCTACGTCACGTTATAAACTACGTTTCCGCCTCACACCGTATTTTACGTGCGCTGTTGACATGTACAAGTAGCGTAAATCTGAATCTTTCTATCTCGGATACGGGTAAAAATATCAAGAAAATTTTCTAGGTTTTTCACGGTCAGTATCTTAGGATTATTACGTAAAAATTTCAGCCATTTTCTGGGCGTAGCCAGCCATTTTCTGCAATCTGCGGCTTGATTTCGGTACGAAAAACATGGTATAATAACGCTGTTTGGGTTTTGTAAGAAACTGCCAGTGAACTAACAAAGATTTTTGAGAGATGGCGCTTCTAGATAAATGCCTCGATTATATACTGTTAAAACCTGAGCAGTTTTCTGTGGTTATTTAATATTTGGTTTACGCCTAGTACTGGATTTTAGACACGTATTTTACGTGTAGATGAAGTATACTTTTCAATCTGTGTATCTCGGAAACGGGTAAAGGTAAAAAGAAAATGTTTAAGCTTGTACGAGGTCGAGATCTTAAGAATATATCGTAAAAATTTCTGCTGTTTGTTCTGCATAGCTGTCTTGGAATCTGGAGTTCGGTTTCGGTAAGAAGAACTGATAAATAAATCTTTTTTGTGTTCTAGTTCTCCATAAGCCCCTTAAGAACCACTGTACACCACATCTAATGTAAAAATAGATGGTTTGCTCTATTTGCCTACCAGTGGGAAGTGTGTAAAATTCATACATTGACCCAGTACTGTAGTATAGTGACACTAAGACGGTCCTTCTTTGGGTATACAAATGGTACCTAGCTCAAGGGCTGTCCAATATGAGCCTACCTTTTTATCACCAACAGAATCAGAGATATGAGCCCAGAAAGAATCCTGTTTTATGCCCGGCCTTTTTTGGAAGATATTAAATGTAGCAGCTCGCCTCTGAATTGTTTCGCTGTCTTCGCTTAATTCGAACTGGTGGGGTCCCAAGAACTCGAGCAGTAATCAAGAATGGGTCACACTTGTCTTATATATTTGGTCTCTTTACAGATGAACTTTTTTGATTTTTACTCTTCTTCTGACTGGATTACTGTGACTGGTCAGGAATTCCTCTCCTGTGCCAACCTTTTCACCTCAGAATAGCACCTGCAACTAACGTTCTCAGTTATTTTCTGGATGTTTTCTGTCATCTGTCGTCCTCCATAGTTTTTAACCTCTACAGCTCCCTATAGTACCATGGAAGTTAGTCCGTGATGTGTTAACACATGTCCTATCACCCTGCCTCTTCTTCTTACAAGTGTTTTCCATACATTGCTTTCATTGCAGATTCTACGGAGAACATCCTCTTTCCTTGTCTTATGAGTCCACCCAATTTTCAACATTTTTCTCTAGCACCACAGATCAAATGTTTCGATCCTCTTCCGTTCCGGTTTTCCCGCAGTCGACGTTTCACTACCATCACAGTGGTGTGCTCCGAACTAACGTTATTCTCAAATATTTAATAGATATGACTGTCTCAAGCATCACACTACTAATGCTGTATACGAACTTAACTCGATTGTTTTTCTTACTCAGCTACATTAACTTACATTTTTTTACATTTGCAGCCAGCTGTCTTTCATCACACCAACTAGTGTATCGAGGGCTTCTATCCAGTCACTCGTCTTTCAGTCCTTGGTAGTAACTGAAGACAGCAAAAGGAAAGCGGAAGATTTAAATTTCAGATTTAAAAAACCATTCACTCAGGAGGATCGTAGAAACATACCGTCTTCGACTGTCTCACACAATTACACACTGAGAACGTAGAAATAAGCATCCCTAGCATAGAGAAGCAACTGAAAGAGTTGAAAACAATGTAACCAGGTGAGAGTGGAATCCAAATTCGCTTTTACAGAGAGTATTCTGCGGCATTGACTCCTTACTTTGTTTGTATTTATCACGAATCCCTAACGACTGAAAACAGCGCAGTTGTCTCCAGAAATACAAGAGAAGAAAAGGGATAGACATCGGTATACTGCAGAAATCTGGAACACTTTCCGAATTCGAATGTCCACAAATCAGTAGTAATTTAGAAAGTGTAGCTTGTTCGAAACTCAGCTTTCACTTTTCTCTCATGTTATCCTAAAAACGAAGGATGGCAGGTAAAAGGCAGATTCCATACTCCAATATTTACAGAAAGCGTTTGGTACGGTGCCCCACAACTACAGTTGCCTGAGCATACGGATTAGGCCCAGAATTGTGAATGGCCCTAAGGCTTTTTGAGTAATAGAACCAATTATGTTGTCCTCGACGGCGAGTGTTCACCGGAGAAAAGGGTATCGCAGGCGTGCGCCAGAAAAGTGTGATGGGACAGCTCTCGTTCTTCATAAACATATATGCTTTGATGGACAGAGTGGGCATAATCTGTGGTTGTTTGATGATGATGCTGTGATATACGGTAAACTGACTAAGTTGAGGAAAATGGTTCAAATGGCTCCGAATACTATGGTACTTAACATCTGAGGTCATCAGTCCCATTGAACTTCGCATTACTTAAACCTAACTACTCTAAGGACATCACACACATCCATGCCTAAGACAGAATTCGAACCTGCGACCGTAGCGGTCGCGCGGTTCCAGGTTGAAGCGCCTAGAACCGCTCGGCCACAGCGGCCGGCTAATTTGAGGACTGTACGAAGATACGACTCAGAAAAAATTTCTAGTTGGTGTAATGAGTCGTAGCTTGCTCTAAATGTAGAAAAATGTAAGTTAATGCGGATGTGTAGTAACAAGAATCCTGCAACGTCTCCGATTAAAGGAAGACGTCGAACAAATTCAGAGGCGGGCTGCTAGATTTGTTTGCAGTAGGTTCGATCAGCATGCAAGTATTAGGAATCTACTTCGAGAACTCATATTGAAATCCATGGAGGGAATTCAAAATTATTTCTGCAAGGCACCTGTGAGGAAATTTAGAGAACGGACGTTTGCAACCCACTGCAGTTCGATTCTATGCCACTAACGTACATTGCCCGTAAGGAATAGGAAGAGTAGATGAGAGAAATTAGGAATCGTACTCTGGAATGTACACAGTCGTTTTCCATTCAGTCACGCTCCGTACGATTGCTTCCCGAGTATGTGTACGTCGTAATTATGTCCAAGTCATATTGTACCTTCCTACAGTCACTCAATGGTGCCAACTTCCCAAACATCATAACATAATTACCAAAAATCTCTCGATTGCTGCTCACCATGTTCGCCAGATCATGTATGTAGATGCGAAATAAAAGCGGTCCTATCACACATTTCCCGGTTCACTCCTGACGATACCCGTGGCTCTGAGTAACAGACACCGTCGAGAGCAACGTTACTTAGGAAGTCTTGGAGCCAATCACATATCTGGGAATATATACCACATACCAGTACTTCGTTGACTGTCTACAGTGGGGACCTTTTCGGAAATCTACACTCCTGGAAATGGAAAAAAGAACACATTGACACCGGTGTGTCAGACCCACCATACTTGCTCCGGACACTGCGAGAGGGCTGTACAAGCAATGATCACACGCACGGCACAGTGAACACACCAGGAACCGCGGTGTTGGCCGTCGAATGGCGCTAGCTGCGCAGCATTTGTGCACCGCCGCCGTCAGTGTCAGCCAGTTTGCCGTGGCATACGGAGCTCCATCGCAGTCTTTAACACTGGTAGCATGCCGCGACAGCGTGGACGTGAACCGTATGTGCAGTTGACTAACTTTGAGCGAGGGCGTATAGTGGGCATGCGGGAGGCCGGGTGGACGTACCGCCGAATTGCTCAACACGTGGGGCGTGAGGTCTCCACAGTACATCGATGTTGTCGCCAGTGGTCGGCGGAAGGTGCACGTGCCCGTCGACCTGGGACCGGACCGCAGCGACGCACGGATGCACGCCAAGACCGTAGGATCCTACGCAGTGCCGTAGGGGACCGCACCGCCACTTCCCAGCAAATTAGGGACACTGTTGCTCCTGGGGTATCGGCGAGGACCATTCGCAACCGTCTCCATGAAGCTGGGCTACGGTCCCGCACACCGTTAGGCCGTCTTCCGCTCACGCCCCAACATCGTGCAGCCCGCCTCCAGTGGTGTCGCGACAGGCGTGAATGGAGGGACGAATGGAGACGTGTCGTCTTCAGCGATGAGAGTCACTTCTGCCTTGTTGCCAATGATGGCATGGCAAGCCGTTCCACAGGACTACATCCAGCATCTCTACGATCGTCTCCATGGGAGAATAGCAGCCTGCATTGCTGCGAAAGGTGGATATACACTGTACTAGTGCCGATATTGTGCATGCTCTGTTGCCTGTGTCTATGTGCCTGTGGTTCTGTCAGTGTGATCATGTGATGTATCTGACCCCAGGAATGTGTCAATAAAGTTTCCCCTTCCTGGGACAATGAATTCACGGTGTTCTTATTTCAATTTCCAGGAGTGTAATAATACGGAATCTGCATGTTTCCTTTTATCAGCCGGCCGAAGTGGCCGTGCGGTTAAAGGCGCTGCAGTCTGGAACCGCAAGACCGCTACGGTCGCAGGTTCGAATCCTGCCTCGGGCATGGATGTTTGTGATGTCCTTAGGTTAGTTAGGTTTAACTAGTTCTAAGTTCTAGGGGACTAATGACCTCAGAAGTTGAGTCCCATGGTGCTCAGAGCCATTTGAACCATTTGAATCTAAGAGATTGGAAATATACCTTCCGACTTTCGGAAAAAGAAAGCATCCATACAATCCCTAAGGAAGCTAGGCAAATGACTGTGAGAATTAGTGCACAAATATCTATATCATCCATACCAGCCGCTGGCATGAACAATACGCAGAAGAAGGGAGAAGCATTAGGAGCTGGTGTGAGATCATGATCAGTAAAGGTGCTAGAATTGCCGTTATTACGATGCATTTGATAATCGACGCAAGGTCAAAGGTTTTGTTGTTATAGAAGGGACATCGGCAATTTGAAATGGTGCAGGATGACCTAAATTTTTAGCAACATAGGTGTAATCTTTAGGGATAGACGGATAATGTACAGTTTGTAAATAAACCAAGAGGGAATGATAAGAACGGATGACCGAGAACAAAGTGCTCAGATTGAAAAGGGTGTGAGACTGGGATGCGTTCTTTCGGCCCTACTGTTCAATAAGTACGTCGAAAAAGCAATGATAGATATAAAAGAAATATTCAAGGTGAAAGGATACTCAATGATTCGATTTGCTGCTGACGTTGCTACCCCGGTAGAACTGAACAGGAATTACAAGACAAGTTGAATAGAATGAAAAATATAATAAGCACTGGATATCGATTTAGAGTGAACCGAAGAAACAGGAGAGTAATTAGTAATGGAAGAAACGAGATTAGTGACCCAATTAACGAATCTTGGGACGAGGAAGTGAGGAACTGTGGTACCCTGGAAGTAAAATAACGCATGGCAACTTAAGCATGGAGGACGTTTGAGACAGAGTAGCAAAGGTAAAGAGTTCATTCCAGCCCAAGTTCAGGAAGTCTGGTAGTATCAAACATCGACCTTAATTTGGAGAAGAACTTTCTGAGCATGTGTTTCTGTAGCACGGCACTGTATGGGAGTAAATCATGGACAATGGGAAAACCACGAAAGAAGAGTATCATGGTAGTTGTGATGATATGATATAGAAGGACATTGAAAATTAGACGAACTGATAAAAGTAAGAACTAAGCAGGTTTTCCGCAGAATAGGTGAGTGGAGGAACATAGGAAACTAATGTAATGAAGAAGGGACAGGATGATAGATCACGTGGCAAGACATCACGGAAGAAGTTCCGTTGTACTAGACGGATGTCTGAAGGGTAAAATATGTAGAGGAAAGCAAATATTGGAATATAACCAAAAAGTAACTGAGGGCGTTGTGTAAGTGCTACTGTCAGATGAGGAAGTAGTGGTGGGCCGCATCAAACCAGTCAGAAGGTAGGTGGCCGAAGAAAAATAAAGGAACTTAACCATACGTATTATTAATATATCACAAGACTAAGTAGACCTTCCTAAGGATTAAATATTGTCTGCTTTGCTCATTGATGACCGAGATTAACCGCACACAACGGCATATCATCATACTAACCAACTGGTACGAACCGCTTCGCTGTGAAGTATTCCACATTGATGACTACACAGGGAGAAATATATATTATATATATGTATATAATTATCATAATTATATATATACATATATAAAATAAGTGTATATTTAGAGCTGTTACTGATTTCACAGTTCCATCATAGATGTCAAGGGAGCATACCCATGCAACACCGTTAGGGGAAACCTTTATGAAGTCGTTCCAGTCTCGGTTTATTCTTCATCTAGCACAAGTCATGAAGACAGTGAACTAGAGTTGGTTGTAGGTTACCAGTGACAAACCTGATTGGATCGTTAGGCCGGACGCCAATCTTGCTGACATGCCAGCTTGCAGCCCACGCAGGAAAGCAATATGTAGCGATAGAATTATACGTAACGATGAAAGCATTCATTGTCAGAGGCTAAGAACACGGCGTCACTTAGCGTAATTTAATTCTAGTCTGGCTAAGGTACACACTCCTAAAATATCGTACCGATCCTCCTTTGGCGCGGCGTTGTACGTGGCATGGACTCACAAGTCGTTGAAGGTCCCCTGCAGAAATACTGAGAAGTGCTGCCACTAAAATCGCCCATAACTGCGAAACTGTTGCAGGTGCTGTATTTTGTGCATGAACTGACCTCTTGACTATGCCCCCTAAATGTTCAAATACGTGTGAATTCCTAAGGGACCAAACTGCTGAGGTCATCGGTCCCTAGACTTATACACTACTTAAACTAACTTGTGCTTAGAACAACACACACAAACACACACACACACACACACACACACACATTCCTGAGACTAAATGTTCGATGGAATTCATGTCGGGCAATATGTATGGCCAAATCACTCACTCTAAATCTCCAGAAAGTTCTTCAAACAAATCACGAAGAGCAGTGACCCAGTAAGACGGCGTATTGTCATCCAAAACTATTCCATCGTTGTCTGGAAAAATGAAGTTCATGAATGGCTCCAGTGGTATCCAACCAACCGCAGGGCAACCATTACCAACCCACGATCGGTTCACATGCACCAGAGGAGCCAGTCCACTCCACGTAAAAACGGCCCACACCATTATGGAGCAAACACCAGCTTACACAGTGACTTGTTGACAACCGGCTCCATGGTTTCGGGGGTCAGCGCCAAACTAGAAGACTCACCAGTACTTACCAACTGAAATCGGGACTGACCAGGTCACGGTTTTCCAGTCGTCTAGGACCTAACCGATATGGAGCCCAGGAGATTAGCTGCAATCGATGCCTTGCTGTCAGCAAAGGTACATGCTTTGGTCGCTTGCTGCCATAGCCCAGTAACACCTAATTTCACTACTCTGTTCTAACGGCTACACACATCAAAAAACCTTTACATCACCCCAGTTCCCAGAACTCCTGATGATAGACGTTGATGTGGATAGTGTATCACAGACACAATCGCTCTGACTGTTCAGAGATGTCACTAAACCCGCCCAAAAATGTAAAAAAAAAAAAAACATGCATGTGCTGCGCCTATTAGACGGAGGGAGTCCGAAAGCTGATCACTTCCTGTCATTCCACCTAGAAGGAGGTATATAGCTCGTGTTGCCTGTAGTTCAACAATGCCTAGAAGGTCAATACCGTGGTTCGATCGCGTCCACATTGTTACTTAGTGCCAGGAAGGGCTCTCAACAAGTGTCCTGGTGTCTCGGAGTGAAACAAAGCGATGTTGTTTGGAAATGGAGGAGATACAGAGAGAAGGGAACTGTCGATGACAAGCCTCATTCAGGTCGCTCAAGGGCTACTACTGCAGTGTACGACCACTACATATTGCATTATAGCTCGGAGGAACCCAGACAGCAATGCCACAATGTGGGCTAACGCTTTTCGTGCAGCCAAAGGACGTAATATTACGACTCAAACGTGGGGCCGACGTACAGCGCGTTTGGTCATGGAAGGCGCCGTAACGGCTGTACGGAACGTAAATGCCATCCTCTGACGGATAATTCATCCGTATCGGCAGCATATTGGCGAGGCATTCGTCTTCATGTTCGAAAATTCGCGCCCCCATTTTGCACATCATGTGAATGACTTCCTTCAGCATAACGACATCGCTCGACTAGAGTGGACAGCATGTTCTCCAGAGATGAACCCTATCGAACATGCCTGGTATTGAAAGAAAAGGGCTGTTTATGGAGGACGCGACCCACCAACCACTCTGAGGAATCTACGCTGAATCGCCTTCGAGGAATGTGCCAATATGGACCAACAGTGCCATGATGAACTTGTGGATAGTACGCAACGAAGAATACAGGAATGCATCAATGCAAGAGGACGTGCTACTGGATATTAGAAGTACTGGTGTGTACAGGTCTCGCTGTATGGTGGTACAACATGCAATGTGTGGTTTTCATGAGCAATAAAAACGGCGGAAGTAATGATTATGTTGATGTCTATTCCAATTTTCTGTAGAGGTTCCGAAATTCTCAGAACCGAGGTGATGCAAAACTTTTTTCTTATGTGTGTACTTCCCACTTTGATTTCTTTAGTTATTTTGTCTATTTCACGCAGCGTTGCTTGATTGTTAGTATTGACAACTCTTCGCAAACGCCGCTGCTCTCGGTCGTTAAGTGAACGCCTTCGGTCACTGCCTTGCCGGTTATGAGAGGTAATATCTGAAATGTGGCATTCTCGGCAATCTCTAGACATTGTGGGTCCTGGAATATTTAATTTCCTAGTGATTTCCGAAATGGAATGTCCCATATATCTGGCTCCAACTACTATTCTGCGTTTATAGTCTGTCAGTTTCGTCGTGAAGCCATAACGACGTCGGAAACTTTCCAGATGAATCACCCGAGTACAAATGACAGCTTCACCAATAACCTACCTTCTTATACCTTGTGTACGTGATACTACCGCCATCTGTATATGTGCACATCAGTATCCCATGACTTCTTTGACCTCAGTGTTATTTTTTAAAGACGGTACAGGAATGATGAATATTTACAATGCCTTACAGAAAATTCATATACCAATTTTTGTGCCGTTAAGTGTAACTGTACAGACAATAGCTTCTCACTGCTGCATAAAGATATTTCGTCGAGGGCATCAAAAGTCAAAGTTATGAAATATATGAATAATATCGCGTAAGTAACGCTGGATTGCTTACCGCGTAAATACAAACGCGCGCAGCCTTTGCACATTGTTGTTGCTTGTTACGTTTCCATTTTGGAAATCAGTTCCTGACTTAAGGCCTTACATAGTGAAAATGGACGGCGGTTATGTCTCATACAGGTTAGAGGGAAGACAGGGGATTATAGGTTAGGCTACACTTCGTGTGTGATTAGGAGCGAATGCAGAAAGAGAAACTCCCTTAAATGGCAAGATGATTGCTTGGATCAGTGCCAAACACTGCCACTGCCTGGAGTCATACCTATCCCATAAGATTTAAAAAGACATGAACAATATTCTAGAAGTTGTCGCAATGGCATATTGTACGCAAATTTCTTTGACAAACATACTCTACATTTCGATAATCCTCCACACAAATCTACGTTTCCCATTAGCTTTCAGTGGTACTGACTTGAGATGAGCGATCCATTTTTATTCCATGTTAGGGTGACATCTAACTTCTTGTGTCATGTGGCCAGCTCAAGATGTTCATCAGTAATCTTTCTTTGTTCTAGTTGCAAGCGTTATCTTGTAATTATCGCCACTTAAAGAGAATTGTCATTCATTAAACTACATGGAAATTTTTCCATTAATTTCTGCTGTTTCTTGCGGTTGTGCAACGGCGATACTTCGTTGTACACAACTGCGTCGTCAGCGAACAAAATTAAAGGTTTTCTGATAATATCTGATACATAGTAGGTTACATATAAACGAAAATCATTAGAGATCGTATTATGCTTCCAAGCACAGAAATATCTAAGGTCCTGGAGTAGACGATATTCCCATGGAATTACTGAGAAGCGTGGAGGATCGAGAAATGACAGAAGTAACCTACCGAGTATGCAAGACATCTGATACAGACGAAACACCCTCAGACTTCAAGAAGGGTGAAATAAGCATGACTTTTTGATTCGTTACTTCTTTACTGCTATCTGTATTCATGATACGATACATTTTGCAGGTAGTATAATGTTCCACAGAAGAGTGGTACTGACAGAACTGAATTCTTTCGCACCATCAATTTGAAAGTCAAGGTTGCAAAACCCTGATACAGTTGTTTGCGGAAGAATGAAACCACTGGTAAGAGTTGACCTCATGGAAGACTAATTTGGGTTCCAGAGAAACGAAAGGACGTGCGAGACACTACTGCCCCCCATAACTTATTTTAGTAGGTAGTTTGAACAAAGGTAAATTTACGGTTATAGCATTTTTAGATTCAGAAAAAGCTTTAGAAAATGTGAACTGCAACTCTCTCTTCGAACTTTTGAAATTAGCGGGAATAAAGTACAGGGAGCGAAAGGTAGTATACAGCTTAGGCAGAAATCAGACTACAAAGAGCAGAGCGTCGTGAAAGATATGTAGTATTTGAGAAGAGAATGACGCAGAGTCTTAGGCCGTTCTCAATGTTATTCAACCTGTGCACTGAGTAATCCTGACGAAAGTGAGGGAGAAATCTGGAAAATGAATGAAAGTTCAAGTAGAAAAAACAAAAATGTAAGCTGAATGCAATGCACAATGTGTTGAGATTATTACATGATCATCAGCAAAAGTAAAACTACGGTAATGGAATGCAGCTGAATAAAGAAATGTGATGCTGAGAGAATCCATAAATATTGCGGACCTTCAGCCGCTTTAAACTTGAAGATTCCTTACATGTCAAGTCTTGCATTGTTTGAGCCTTCAGCGTTATTTAAAATATTTTTTTGGATAAGGTTTTGGGCCTTCTGCCTTTTGAAAATTTATTGTAGTTGTGTTTTTCATTAATGGGCCCCCCACCACTTTAAAATTTAATTCCTTACTTCTTAAACCTTAGATTGTTTGGGCCTTCAGCCTGTGTAAAATATTGAGTGAAGATAAAGCTTTTGTCTTTCAAGTGCCAGACTGTAGGGAGCCCGCAGCCTAATTGAAGATAAGGCCTTCCGCCCTGTGGTTTTATAATTAATTTTACCTGCAATCTTAAATCATGGGCCTTCAGCCGTCATTAAATTAAACTTGTTTACTATTCAAGTGTTAGATTTGTTGGGCCTTCAGCCAACTTACAGAACTTACTTACATGAGACCTTCTGCCATCACAATAGTCTGTTTTGAAAGTTAATGGCTTTCAGCCGTTTTTAAATTTTAGTGGTTATGCCCTTAAGGCATAAAATAGTTTCCTATTCAGGTGATACCTAAGTTCAAAACTTTTGCTGTATTGTTTGAACAACTAAATAAAGTTATATGTGTTTGAGTGTAACTGATAGCCCGTTTTGGCCTCTTTCCACAAACCTGCGTGTTTCTTGAGGTGTGTACACCACAATTTTGTTGTTTGGTCTCATGGAAGTCAGAATTTGAACGGGTTTTTACAACACAAGAATTCAATCCACCCGAATGTTCGTTTCACGATGGTGGTGGGAAAGGATGGCTGTCTTCCGTTCCTTGATGTGTTCGTCAGGAGGAAGGTGGGACATACTGTTTATAGGAGGCCTGCTAACACTGGTTTGCGTCTGCAGGGTAACAATTGTAACTATCCGGCTCGATGTGAAGGAGTACTTCGAACCTTGGCTCACAGAGCCCATGTAATCTGGGCCGCCAAGATTCAACAAGATTTTTCTGAGTTTGTGACCGCATTGCCACTATGTAGAACTATCGACGTTTCGGTCCCCGTTGCAGGTCACCTTCTTTCTTTTTCTTTACAGCTGAATGACTCAGACGCAGCAGCAGCACGAGCTTCCTTAGCTCGGCCTGGAGGCTAAACAAAGTGTGCTGTTCCTGCAGTAACTGTTGGAATTGGGATTCGTGACCTGACAGATTGTGGGTCCTAACAGGTGGTTTGGGTCTGTGCTGAGTCTGCTGGGAAGCAGATCACCGCCGCAGCAGGTCCAGCCAACATGATGTGGTTGATGGCTGAGGCCCCTGATGAGTCTATTTCGGGATTCACCCGCTTTCTCGTAGAACTTGCGAGCTGTCGACCGGAAGCGGCCGCTCAGCAGCAGATGTCGGTTTTATTCATGTAGTTGTTGCGTGGGGTAAGTACTGGGTAGGCACAGGGCGTGTTTAAGCGATCTGTTTGGACCATTTGCAGGGTGGCTGTCTCGGAGTCAGCGACATTGCCCTACACCGTAGCCGCGTTCAAAGAAATCAAATGGATCTATGCCCTATGGGACTTAGCATCTGAGGTAATCAGTCCCCTAGACTCAGACCTACCTAAACCTAACTAATCTTAGGTCATCACACACATCCATGCCCGTGGCAGGATTCGAACCTGCGACCGTAGCAGCACACAGCCGCGTACTCCAGTACTGGCGTATCAGTGTGAGGTACAGCGTAATGCCATGGTGATGCGGCAGGGTCGACTCCTGATTCAGCAGAGGGTATAGCCCTCTCCTTAATACAAAGAATATGAGGGCGCCACGAGGGTGCTGGGCTGACTTGACGTGTAGCTTGACTGCTTGTGATTGGTGGAAATCGGCGACTGGAAAACCAGGTGGCAGTTGTGACGTGGCGTTGTTTCCCTTCTTAACCGCCGGCTGAGGCATGCCAGTACTCTATGTAGTTGCGGCCGCTGCGGTCTCTCGCGCGCCTCTGTCTAATGTTTCGCGTGAGCTATCGTCCTGTAATGCTGTTAGTTCAAAAATGGTCAAATGTCTCTGAGCTCTATGGACTTAACATCTGAGGTCATCAGTCCCCTAGAACTTAGAACTACTTAACCTTAGTATCCTAAGGACTTCACACACATCCATGCCAGAGGCAGGATTCGAACCTGCGACCGCAGCGGTCTCGCGGTTCTAGACTGAAGCGCCTAGAACCGCTCGGCCACATAGGCCGTCTGCTGTAAGTGCTGGCAGCCAAAACGTCGGAAGTCGGCACCCGTCTTCTCTGTTCATTTTGGCGGGTCGCTTGGCTTTTTCTATTGACTCTGTAATCTTCATCCTGCAAGTAAGAGGCGGTTTCACTAGTACGCGAGCTTCACCAAAATCAATCTGTTTGCCACATTCATCCTGGTGTCATGCCACTGCTGACTTGGCGTGTTGTCTTAGTCGGATGTCGGATGTATCTTTCGTGTTCACATATTCGTGTGCTGATGGTCGCCCCGTCTCGCCTACATACGTTAAACCACATTCGCGCCTGATTTCGTAAACTCCAGCAGCATGTAGTTTGTCAACTGCATCTTTCATTGTGAGAAGAACATCTTCTATTCTGTTGCTGCTTCAGAAAATCGGCTTGGTGCCTACTCGGCGGTGAATTTTCCCCACCGGTTCAGTGGCACGTTGATGGTAACAGAGCAATGTTTTGTGCTTCTGCTCTCCTCTATTTCCTTCACTCTTTGTCGCCATAGTTTAACCTACTAGCCGGCCGAGGTGGCCGAGCGGTTCTAGGTGCTACAGTCAGAAACCGAGTGACCGCTACGGTCGCCGGTTCGAATCCTGCCTCGGGCATGAATGTGTGTGATGTCCTTGGGTTAGTTACGTTTAAGTAGTTATGAATTCTAGGAGACTGATGACCTCAGAAGTTAAGTTCCATAGTGCCCAGAGCCATTTGAACCATTCTTTTACCTATTAGTTTCATTCGATAACCATTGGCACCAAAAACTGATTTCAAATTTCGTAGGTCACGCTACTAATACTACTACTAGTTGTAGTAGTAATTTTACATACTGACAATGCGGTCACAAAACCAGAAATATCTTACTAAATGTGACAGTGGCTGCGGATGTCTACGTTTACATCAGACACGTAGAGTTTGTGAGCTGCGTTGGCCTATCTCGAAGTCACTTTCCGTCAGGATAGTCAGAGGAGGATGAGATAAGTGTCTAACATCGACTCGACAACGAGGTTATTAGAGACGGAGCACAAGCTCGGATTAGCGAAAGCTTGGGAAGAAAATCGGCCGAGCTCTTTCAAAGAAACCATTTGCCTGAAGTGATGTAGGGAAATCACGGAAAACGTAAATCAGGAATGCCCGACGCGGGTTTCATCCGTCGTCCTGCCAAATGCAAATCCAGTCCGTTAACCTCTAGGCCACTTTCTTCTGCCAGAAAAGTTAAAGACAGATTAGATGTGCGTTGCGCTATCAACCAACTGTGCACCGGGTGAGTGATGATAAAACCGAGGTGGCACCAAAGTCTACGGCCTTTCGCCTTACTCAGGGAACGTATCGAACAGGACTGGTCGTTTTCTGCGGAAATATGATGTGAAGTGTGATTTTTGACCACCATCTAAGATCACGGTCCTTTCAGGTTCCAGAAAGGATGATTCTGGTCTGCGTAAGGCGGGTGCAGCCGAGCGATTCCGCCACTGCAGAACGTCATCTTGACACCCGTCATCCTGTGGAATATAACAAGACGGAGATTCTGGAATGCACTATCAGCTACTGGGATAATGTTTTAAGGAAGCTATTGAAATTAAATCAACAAGTAACCTTATAAAACTGTACTGAAATGCAGGAGGATCTACAACGAATTGACGCATGGTGCAGGAAATGGCAATTGAATCCCAATGTAGACAAGTGTAATGTGCTGCGAATACATAGAAAGAAAGATCCTGTATCATTTAGCAACAATACAGCAGGTCAGCAACTGGAAGCTGTTAATTCCATAAATTATCTGGGAGTAGGCATTAGGAGTGATTTACAATGGAATGACCATATAATATTAATCGTCGGTAAAGCAGATGCCAGACTGAGATTCATTGGAAGAATCTTAAGGAAATGCAATCCGAAAACAGAGGAAATAGGTTACAGTACACTTGTTCGCCGCCGGCCGGTGTGGCCGTGCGGTTCTAGGCGCTTCAGTCTGGAACGGCGTGACCGCTACGGTCGCAAGTTCGATTCCTGCCTTGGGCATGGATGTGTGTGATGTCCTTAGGTTAGTTAGGATGAAGTAGTTCTAAGTTCTAGGGGACTGATGACCACAGATGTTAAGTCCCAAAGTGCTCAGAGCCAACATGTTCGCCCACTGCTTGAATACTGCTCATCGGTGTGGGATCCGTACCAGATAGGGTTGATAGAAGAGATAGAGAAGATCCAACGGAGAGCAGCGCGCTTCGTTACAGGATCCTTTAGTATTCGCGAAAGACTTACGGATACATAAACTCCAGTGGAAGACTCTGCAAGAGAGACTCTCAGTAGCTCGCCATGGGCTTTTGAAGTTTCGAGAACGTACCTTGACCGAGGAGTCAAGCAGTATATTGCTCCCTCCTATGTATATCTCGCGTAGAGACCATGAGGATAAAATGAGAGAGTTTAGAGCCCACACAGAGGCATAACGACAATCTTTCTTTCCACGAACAATACGAGACTGGAATGGAAGGGAGAACCGATAGAGGTACTCAAAGTACACTCCGCCACACACCGTCAGATGGCTTGCAGAGTATGGATGTAGATGTAGATGTAGATAAATGGAGATGATGGTTTTTGCTTAAATTCTGGATAGAATCCTGTTCTCTCCTTCGTCACAGAAACAAAGGGACATAGTTACGCCACCTCACCCGTTGGTTATTAATTTCCTATCGATAATTTCTGACGTCCGTCATCGTTGGTTTGTGATGGCACTAGTGTTTACAGCATGTGTGTGTGTGTGTGTGTGTGTGTGTGTGTGTGTGTGTGTGTGTGTATGGGTGTGTGTGTGTGTGTGTTGTGCGTGTGTTTCTGTGAAAACCCAGATTTAAATTAGCTTGCACAGTGCTTACGTGGTGCAGTTTTGCCCTGAAAACGGCAAGGTGTGCACATGTGAAAATATCGGAGGTTGTCGACGACGTCACCCGGGTGCATTCACGAACGTTATTTGAACAGTATCAAACCAGTCCTCGGGTGGAAGATCACGACAGCATCATGCTTCCTTGTGGCACACCCGATATTGCTTCCGTTTTTCCGCTGTAACAACAGGTGCTCTAATTCAGTCGTTATAAGTGGACGCAATCTGGGATATCGTCAGCATTTGTTCGGCGAGGGCGGAGCGTGACGAACGTGCTGGGCGCCGGACTGCGCGCGGCTGACCTGTTTGGGAGCGGAGCGAGTGCCTCGTGTTTACTCTTCCGGGGCAGATTCGGCATCTGGGCGGGCGCTTGCAAGTTCCGGGGTCTGCCAACTGTTCCAAGAGCGAACGTGCTCCAGCAGCCGCGGCCGAAACTTTCTGATTTCCCAGATATAATCGTCGGCCCGGCGCTGAGTTGAATGGAAAAACTCCGCCTCCCGAAATAAACTTTGGTATTAAAGTGTCGAGCGTCGAGGCGGAAGAAGCAGTTTCATGAAGAGCGGCCGATGAAGACGCCCGCCGACTCATGCACTCTGACGGTCTGGGAGCGAACCGTCTGGAGATTAATAATCTGAGTTTCACTTTGTGTTTCAGGTCAGTCGCGTACTTTGTTCCACTGTTTGCTAAATTTTGGTCTCGACGGCCCTTATACTGCCATGTTTATAAGAAATATGCATTTAACACGAACGTATGTTTAGCGTAAATGAAGTTCTGACAACCATAAGGGTCTTAAGCAAACCGGCATTAGTTTTGAGCTTGTAGCATGTATGCATGCAACTGCCATTGGTGACAACATAATCTAGTAATCATGTACGTAGTTGCAATACTTCATAACTGGAATCGTATCTGCAGTTTAATCGGAACCTCAAGCCTGGAGAAAGTACTTAATACAAATGATGATAACTGCTATGTATGAGGAGGAACTACGGGCCTCATGGAAAAAGGGTGACCCGGCTGAGTCAGGCAGTTTGACTCTTAGTGTGATCACGAGGTGTGACCATTAATTGCACACGTTGATCACGTAGGCTGACGTGAAGATCCATGAACAATACTTGACGAGATGTATCTAGAACATCTTAGGTGATTAGAAAGTTAGTAGACAGGAATACAATTAAATACTTACCTTTAATTCAGCATCAGCGGTGAACGTCGATCCTGAATTTGTACAATAATATTTACAAGTGCAGTTATAGACTGAACTGCGAATACTTCTTTACCATTTTGATTGCTTCACACATATAGATCAGTTGTCAATGCATAAACTGTATGTGGCGCCCGGCTAGGTCGTAGCTACTGACGTAGCTGAAGGCTGTGCTAACTAGAGTCTCTGCAAATGAGATCTCTGACGCTGTAACAAGTGAACCATTCCTATTAAAATCGGCCGCAGAATTGGCCAGTGCGCTAGCTTCTCTCGTAAGACCAGCCGAGTGGCGGCGCTCGGTGTGCTAGCGGCGACAGTGGCGACTCACGGGTCTGATGTGTACTGACAGACCGCGGCCGATTTGAAGCCTACACCCTAGCAAGTGTGGTGCCTTGCGGTGACACCAGAATAACGACGACTGTGAACTGTTGGATCACGTCATAAGTGTGTGTGTGTATGGTGAATCTAGTGCCTGTAAGTTACTATGTTATTCTGGTTTAACATTAATTACAAACTTCACAACCGTCAAATGACATCATTTTCTCTAGTATATGTGGAAAATAATAATAAATATAATTTTACTTCTATTTACACATCAAGTTCCGTAGGATCAAATTGAGGGACAAATCTCCAATGTCATGGAACGTGTCAGTACATGAAATTACAACATAAACATAAGAACATACACAAATAAAATGTTTATGAATCCGAAAATACTCAACCCAATAGTTTAAGTAAACGCAATCAACAATACAACAAGGATCAGCTTAATTTTTCAAGGAACTCTTAGACGGAATAGAAGGAGTGAGTCATGAGGAAACTCTTGAGTTTCGATTTGAAAGCGCGTGGATTACTGCTAAAATTTTTGAATTCGAATAGTACCTTATTGAAAATGGATGCAGCAGAATACTGCACACCTTTCTGCACAAGAGTTGAGGAAGTCCGATACAAAAGCACATTTGATCTCTGCCGAGTATCAACTGAGTGAAAGCTGCTTATTCTTCGGAATAAGCTAACACTGTTAAAAGGAAATAACAGTAAGGAATATATATACATATATATATATATATATATATATATATATATATATATATATATATATATATATATATATATATATTGAGAGGCCAATGACAAAATACCCAGACTCGTGAACAGGTGTCGACAAGAGGTTTATGGACTTACTCCACTTACTGCCCGAACAACTCATTTCTGAGCCAAAAATATCATTTTAGGATGGGAAGAGTTACCCCAAAATATAATGCTATACGACATAAGCGAATGAAAATAAGCAAAGTAGACTAAATTTCGTGACGAATCATCACTCAGTTCAGATGCCGTTCGAATAGTAAAAAATGGCAGCATTACGTCTTTGAACAAAATCCTGAACGTGGGCTTCCCATGACAGTTTACTATCTATCTAAACACCTAGAAATTTAAACTGTTCAGTTTCAGTAGTCATTTGCCCTTTCTGTGAAATTGAAACGTCAGGTTTTGTAGAATTGGGTGTTAGAAACTGTAAAAACTGCAATGATAATTAAAGCAAGACCCTACGCTGCCGACAGGCGTGGATATACATCATGGGGACAGTTGAAAATCTGTGCTCCGACCGGGACTCGAACCCGGGAGCTCCTGCTTGTATGGCAGACGCTTTATCCATCTGTTATTTATTTATTTTCTTTCATCTCACTTTTTTCGCTTTCGTTCGTTGCATCTGCTCGTGGCGGACGTCGTAAGACACCCGATTAAGTTCGTCGTTGATCGATTAACTCATTTTTTTTATTACTGAGGGCAGCTAATCCGCTGATCGAACACGCTGAGCTACCGTGCCGGCTAAACTTTGGTATTAAAGTATCGGGCGTATCCATCTGAGCCACCAGGGCCACAGAGGATAGTGCGACTGCACACTCCCCGTGAGACCCACATTCTCTACTTAATGTCCACGCACTATATTCGTAGCCCTGCCCATTACACTCATTACTCGCGGCCTAAAATCTTACCGAGTCCCGTAAGAGTTTGGGCAATACGTATGCATCCGCGCAGAAGAAGGAGGTCAGTGGACGGTTAGCCTTAACTATATGAAGATGGTATCTGTTCTTTCGGAAATGTCCAAAAGGACAGATATCATCTTCATATATGTAAAAACAGAGTCTTACAGTGATTTAGCGTTTGTTTATTTTCTACAAGCCATGAACTTAGGTCATGAACTGCACTATTTGAGATCGAGCCAAAGTTGCACACAACATCCTTTACTACCAAGCTAGTGTCGTCAGCAAACAGGAATATTTTAGGGTTATCCATAATAACAGAGGGCATAATTTTTTATAAATAAGGAACAGAAGTGGCCCAAACACTGATCCATGAGGCACTCCCTACTTGACTCTACCCCACATCACAGCCATTCTCAGCATTGTGAATAATGACCTTTTCCTTTTTGTTGCTAAAGTAAGAGGTGAACCAATTGTGAGCTAGTCGCCGTATTCCGTAGTGATCCAACTTCTGGAGCAATATTTTGTGATCAACACGATCAAATGCCTTAGATAATTAAAAAAAAAATATACCTAGCTTTCGAAACCTTTTGTTTACCCATACAGTACCTCATAGAGAAAAGAGAATGTGGCATTTGCAGTTGTGAAACAACTTCTAAAGCCGAACTGTATATCTTGTATCCTTACATACACAGCCTTTTTAATAACCTTAGCAAACACTGGTGGCGTAAAATGGGCCTAAAATTGTCTACGTTATCCCTTTCCCCCTTTTTATAAAGCGGCTTTACCACAGACTACTTTCATAGTTCAGGAAACTGACCATCCTCGGGCATGGATGTGTGTGATGTTCTTAGGTTAGTTAGGTCTAAGTGGTTCTACGTTCTAGGGGACTGATGACCTCAGATGTTAAGTCCCATAGTGCTCAGAGCCATTTGAACCATTTTTTTAAAACTGACCATACCTAAAGGAAAATTACAAATATGGTTCAATACAGGGCTAACATGTGCAGCATAGTATTTTAATATTCTTCCAGGCACTCCATCATAGCCATGAGTGCCCTTAGTCTTCAGTGATTTAATTATTGACAATCTCCCCCATATCTGTATCACAGAGGAGTATTTCAGACATCAATCTCGGAAAGGCATTTGTCATAAAGTTATATGGTTCCCTGAAGAAACTAAATTTTTATTTAATTCAGCAGCAGTGCTCAGAAAATGATTGTTAAATACTGTACATATATCTAATTTATCAGTAACAGAAATATTTGTACTACGAACTGACTATATCGTTGACCTTGTGCTGATGACCTGACACTTCCTTCTAAACTGATCATATGGTTTTAATTTTATCCTATGAATTAGCTATTCTATTTGTATACCACATCCTCTTTGCCTTCTTAATATCATTTTAAGCACCTTACAGTGCTGTTTATAATGAGCTGCTGTAGCTTGATTGTTACTACTTCTAACATTTTAATATAAATATTAATTCATACTTCATACCATGAAGTGGATACATCAGTTTTTGTAGGAAATACAGAATGTTGAGGCCGTTTTAAAAGACAGTTGAGACCTATACGTTTGGTGGTTTGTCTTTAAATTTTCTTTTCACAAACATCTATTTTTCTTTGAACTTGTGTGCTTTGCGCCCTCTCAGTGCCTTATATGCTTACTATAGCTTCTTGGAAAACGGAACTACTGCCTGCAGCAATTAAACCTCCCAGGAACGTTCAAAAACTGTGTACACTCCTCAGCAGAATGAAAGTAAGTTCTGGTTGCTAAGCCCTTTCTCCGCAATATCCTTTCAAACAGGAGTGCTACTCCAGTAAGGAGAACTGTAAAGTTTGCCAGATCGGAGAGGTACTGGAAGAAATGAAGCTCTGACTCGTGCCTAGATAGCTCATTCGGTAAAAGCATTGTCTACGAGATGTTAGGTTCTGGGTTCGAATTCTGATTCTTGCACAGTTTTAATCTGCCGGGAAGTTCCGGGAACAGTACACTGCCGGCCGCGGTGGTCTAGCGGTCCTGGCGCTGCAGTCCGGAACCGCGGGACTGCTACGGTCGCAGGTTCGAATCCTGCCTCGGGCTTGGGTGTGTGTGATGTCCTTAGGTT
Source organism: Schistocerca cancellata (assembly GCF_023864275.1). NCBI lineage: Eukaryota > Metazoa > Arthropoda > Insecta > Orthoptera > Acrididae > Schistocerca > Schistocerca cancellata. Next base: position 426,847,299 of record NC_064632.1, read on the forward strand.
AGTTAGGTTTAAGTAGTTCTAAGTTCTAGGGGACTTATGACCTAAGATGTTGAGTCCCATAGTGCTCAGAGCCATTTGAACCATTTTGAACAGTACACTCCGATGCAGAGTGAGGGTAATAATTTAAATAAATTTTAGTAAATATGTTCACGTTATAAAATTGAGACACTAGTGAGGTTACTGCATTAAACACCAAGCAATTTCGGAATTATATTCAACAAATCGAAGACATTCACCGTAATTAAAAAATCATGTATGTTTGTGTTTTATTCGCGAAGCTGTCCGTTGTGTTCTTCACAATGTAGGGATGCGAGCACATTTATGACATGGATTACACACTGGAACTCCCCAAGTGACTAACTTGTCAACTGATTGATTCCGTTTATTAGATGATGAGTCAAATGGTGTCCTTAACAACACATCATGTTAACTATTGCTCGAGAATAACAGTAATTACTATTTAGGAAAGAGAATCTCCAAGACTATATATAACATAAGATAGTGAGACCACTGAAACACTAGAAACTAGAAACAGTTCAGTGTTAAGGGAAATTATATGACTTAATTAAAGGTAGGTAACATCTAGATAATGGAACAAATCTTACAAAATTGGAAAAACATGCACAAGCCTTGGGATCAAAACTTCAATATATATGCTACCTTGCAGTTGACATACCAATGTACATATATCATTCAGTTCCGTCTGTACGAGAGTACACGTATACTAAATTGTTTACGAGAAATAATTTAGTATTGTAGTGAGTTTGTTTGGCCTGACGCTGGGACGCTATCTGTATAGTGATAATTTTGTTTGTCAAGCTCTTTCTTCAACTTATAAATGAAGGATTTATTGTAGCATCTAGTCTGAGTAGATAAGTTACATTAACTGCATTTAGTGATTAAAAAAATTGCCCTTTAATGTGGCATTTGGAAATAGTACCAAGTAAAATTAGTAGATACTCAATATCCCTGAAAAGTGATTAAAATATATGTGGCGTTTCAGGAAGTGAGAGGGCTGTGCCGAGCAGTGAGTGATCATAACTTTAATTTTTTTTAAGAATATGGTAGAAGTCTTATGTTAGAACCAAACTCAAAGAAACTTATTTGTGTAACGCGTTAAAATCCAACGTGCGGCTCAATAACAACGCATATTTAGTGGTAGACTAATGCTCTCTAAATCAATTGAAAATGCAAGAACCAGTACGATTCATTGGAATCCAAAAATAGGTAACAAGCCCGAAAGGTACTAACCATAACGTTAAAAACAAATATTATAATAACATTACACTGGGGAAACCAAAGGAACGATAACAACTTAAAAAGACAAACCAGATTCAGAAATTTACTGACTGCACGCGGGCCAGAGCACAAAACATATTGTAACAATGAGAACACATACGTAAAAAATTGCGCTGAACAATCGTGCCCAAAGTCTCTGTTAAATAAGGTAGTGACAAGAAATGTAACATGACGTAACGGATCTCGTCACAACAGAAAAAAAAACAAGATGATACATTTCCGAGAAACATCCTAAAATAGATTTTATTACTGAAAACCGTCCACAGCTCGTGGTCTCGCGGTAGCGTTCTCGCTTCCCGAGCACGGGGACCCGGGTTCGATTCCCGGCGGGGTCAGGGATTTTTCCTGCCTCGAGATGACTGGGTGTTGTTGTGTCGTCCTCATCATCATCATTCATCCCCATTACGGTCGGAGGAAGGCAATGGCAAACCACCTCCACTAGGACCTTGCCTAGTAAGGCGGCGCGGGTCTCCCGCGTCGCTCCCCTACCCTCTGTAAAGGAGTATGGGACTCATTATCATCATACTGAAAACCGACTTTATAAGCAACAACATAAACAAGAATATGCGCGGTTCATAACTCAATCACCGCAAAAGTAATCAGACAGGTAATTTCAACGACACTTGGACGAAGGCACGAAATAGGCAAACCATTTGCTTTGCTGGCGCATGTCTACATCACCGGCGAAAGCTATAATTACATAACCCGCTGGTTCACTGACTACTACAGGACAACTGGCCGAAATTACTACAATTCAAGTAATTAGAATCTGTGATGAAATTGCTCTGTAGTACCACAGTAATAAACAGTTATCCTTGCTCGGGTTGAGAGCCTATGTACGCACCAATGACACTGTCTGGTGTTTGCTATAAGCATAATAACGGTCGTATAAGGGAGAGTTAACAACATGCATTTGAAACGAGGGAAGCACTGCATGACAACACACACAGCTTAAGACGCTGCACCAATTCGTCTTTTCAAGAACCACCAGGAACAATGTGCTCTACAGGAAACAATCCAGGGCGTGTCGTACTTCCACTGTTTTGACATCATATTCTTCCTATCGGCTACCGACTAGACCAAGGATACTGAGCCATCCGGTCATTCCATTCTGTTTGGTTGATCTGTGGTAGTGGAGGGTACCCTCTCAAATAACTCGCTCGGTTGTACTCCCAGTTCTAATAGATGTGTGTAGCTGGGTCTCGCACGCCGACTGAAACCAGCGCTGGTGTTGCAGTGAGCTCAGGAAGTCGTGCTGCCTCAGCTGCAACTCTGTTCAACCACTTTTTCAAAATGCCGTTGCTCACTGGCATCTCGTGTCAGTACTCAATAATAAGTTTCATTTCTACAACCTTTATCTCATGGGGGACGTCAGATAAATTGCTGAAATCTACCCTTCACAAAACGTTTTCCAAAGCAATCAACACTTCCTGTAATCGATGCGCTCGCGGGGTATGCTGTAACAAAATAATAGTTCCACTTACTGCTATCAGGTGAAAATATACTGATTTAAGAAATCTGAACGTGAAGTGGCTGCTCGAAAAGGGGAGACACGATCAAACACGTTCTAACACGTTTATTAGGGTATAGTCACGAGTTACAAGTGTTCGATATGGTCTTCCGAATCAGTAACAAGCTGGATCTTTAACACGACATGATTCACAGTTGCTCGCAGCATATCCGATGTAATCAGAGCGATATCTCATCGTCTGCTATCCTTCAGATCAGGAAGAATGTTGATACAACCCTGATAGACACGGTCTTTCAGATTTCTCCACAACCAAAAATCTCATGTATTTTCGTCGCGGGATCTGGGAGGTCACCCACATTGAAATAGCATAGAGGTTTTATTAATTTTAATTAATTTCATTTATTTACTTACGATATTTATTTAAGAAAATTCTCTGCTTCTTATATATTTTTGGACTTTTTAGTTATGATTTCCAGTGGTTTTATTTAGGTTTTAGCTTCAGTCTCTTAAAAGCTACAGAATGTAAGACTGTTGTTGTTGTTGTTGTGGTCTTCAGTCCTGAGACTGGTTTGATGCAGCTCTCCATGCTACTCTATCCTGTGCAAACTTCTTCATCTCCCAGTACCTACTGCAACCTACATCCTTCTGAATCTGCTTAGTGTATTCATCTCTTGGTCTCCCCCTACGATTTTTACCCTCCACGCTGCCCTCCAATACTAAATTGGTGATCCCTTGATGCCTCAGAACATGTCCTACCAACCGATCCCTTCTTCGGGTCAAGTTGTGCCACAAACTTCTATTCTCCCCAATCCTATTCAATACTTCCTCATTAGTTACGTGATCTACCCATCTAATCTTCAGCATTCTTCTGTAGCACCACATTTCAAAAGCTTCTATTCTCTTCTTGTCCAAACTATTTACCGTCCATGTTTCACTTCCATACATGGCTACACTCCATACAAATACTTTCAGAAATGACTTCCTGACACTTAAATCTATACTCGATGTTAACAAATTTCTCTTCTTCAGAAACGCTTTCCTTGCCATTGCCAGTCTACATTTTATATCCTCTCTACTTCGACCATCATCCGTTATTTTGCTCCCCAAATAGCAAAACTCCTTTACTTCTTTAAGTGTCTCATTTTCTAATGTAATTCCCTCAGCATCACCCGACTTAAGTCGACTACATTCCATTATCCTTGTTTTGCTTTTGTTGATGTTCATCTTATATCCTCCTTTCAAGACACCATCCATTCCGTTCAACTGCTCTTCCAAGTCCTTTGCTGTCTCTGACAGAATTACAATGTCATCGGCGAACCTCAAAGTTTTTATTTCTTCTCCATGGATTTTAATACCTACTCCAAATTTTTCTTTTGTTTCCTTTACTGCTTGCTCAATATACAGATTGAATAACATCGGGGAGAGGCTACAACCCTGTCTTACTCCCTTCCCAACCGCTGCTTCCCTTTCATGTCCCTCGACTCTTATAACTGCCATCTGGTTTCTGTACAAATTGTATATAGCCTTTCGCTCGCTGTATTTTACCCCTGCCACCTTTAGAATTTGAAATAGAGTATTCCAGTCAACATTGTCAAAAGCTTTCTCTAAGTCCACAAATGCTAGAAACGTAGGTTTGCCTTTCCTTAATCTTTCTTCTAAGATAAGTCGTAAGGTCAGTATTGCCTCACGTGTTCCAGTATTTCTACGGAATCCAAACTGAACTTCCCCGAGGCCGGCTTCTACTAGTTTTTCCATTCGTCTGTAAAGAATTCGTGTTAGTACTTTGCAGCTGTGGCTTATTAAGCTGATTGTTCGGTAATTTTCACATCTGTCAACACCTGCTTTCTTTGGGATTGTAATTATTATATTCTTCTTGAAGTCGGAGGGTATTTCGCCTGTTTCATACATCTTGCTCACCAGATGGTAGAGTTTTGTCAGGACTGGTTCTCCCAAGGCCGTCAGTAGTTCCAATGGAATGTTGTCTACTCCGGGGGCCTTGTTTCGACTCAGGTCTTTCAGTGCTCTGTCAAACTCTTCACGCAGTATCGTATCTCCCATTTCATCTTCATCTACATCCTCTTCCATTTCCATAATATTGTCCTCAAGTGCATCGCCCTTGTATAGACCCTCTATATACTCCTTCCACCTTTCTGCTTTCCCTTCTTTGCTTAGAACTGGGTTTCCATCTGAGCTCTTGATGTTCATACAAGTGGTTCTCTTATCTCCAAAGGTCTCTTTAATTTTCCTGTAGGCAGTATCTATCTTACCCCTAGTGAGATAAGCCTCTACATCCTTACATTTGTCCTCTAGCCATCCCTGCTTAGCCATTTTGCACTTCCTGTCGATCTCATTTTTGAGACGTTTGTATTCTTTTTTGCCTGCTTCATTTACTACATTTTTATATTTTCTCCTTTCATCAATTAAATTCAATATTTCTTCTGTTACCCAAGGATTTCTACTAGCCCTCGTCTTTTTACCTACTTGATCCTCTGCTGCCTTCACTACTTCATCCCTCAAAGCTACCCATTCTTCTTCTACTGTATTTCTTTCCCGCATTCCTGTCAATTGTTCCCTTATGCTCTCCCTGAAACTCTGTACAACCTCTGGTTCTTTCAGTTTATCCAGGTCCCATCTCCTTAAATTCCCACCTTTTTGCAGTTTCTTCAGTTTTAATCTACAGGTCATAACCAATAGATTGTGGTCAGAGTCCACATCTGCCCCTGGAAATGTCTTACAATTTAAAACCTGGTTCCTAAATCTCTGTCTTACCATTATATAATCTATCTGATACCTTCTAGTATCTCCAGGGTTCTTCCATGTATACAACCTTCTATCATGATTCTTAAACCAAGTGTTAGCTATGATTAAGTAGTGCTCTGTGGAAAATTCTACCAGGCGGCTTCCTCTTTCATTTCTTAGCCCCAATCCATACTCACCTACTATGTTTCCTTCTCTCCCATTTCCTACACTCGAATTCCAGTCACCCATGATTATTAAATTTTCGTCTCCCTTCACTATCTGAATAATTTCTTTTATTTCATCATACATTTCTTCAATTTCTTCGTCATCTGCAGAGCTAGTTGGCATATTAACTTGTACTACTGTAGTAGGTGTGGGCTTCGTATCTATCTTGGCCACAATAATGCGTTCACTATGCTGTTTGTAGTACCTTACCCGCATTCCTATTTTCCTATTCATTATTAAACCTACTCCTGCATTACCCCTATTTGACTTTGTGTTTATAACCCTGTAGTCACCTGACCAGAAGTCTTGTTCCTCCTGCCACCGAACTTCACTAATTCGCACTATATCTAACTTTAACCTATCCATTTCCCTTTTTAAATTTTCTAACCTACCTGCCCGATTAAGGGATCTGACATTCCACGCTCCGATCCGTAGAACGCCAGTTTTCTTTCTCCTGATAACGACATCCTCTTGAGTAGTCCCCGCCCGGAGATCCGAATGGGGGACTATTTTACCTCCGGAATATTTTACCCAAGAGGACGCCATCATCATTTAATCATACAGTAAAGCTGCATGCCCTCGGGAAAAATTACGGCCGTAGTTTCCCCTTGCTTTCAGACGTTCGCAGTACCAGCACAGCAAGGCCGTTTTGGTTATTGTTACAAGGCCAGATCAGTCAATCATACAGACTGTTGCCCTTGCAACTACTGAAAAGGCTGCTGCCCCTCTTCAGGAACCACACGTTTGTCTGGCCTCTCAACAGATACCCCTCCGTTGTGGTTGTACCTACGGTACGGCTATCAGTATCGCTGAGGCACGCAAGCCTCCCCACCAACGGCAAGGTCCATGGTTCATGGGAATGTAAGACTATGGTTTTAAATACCACATGTTCCGCAGCGTCGATCCCGCTGATACTCTTCGTCGGAACTGCTCCACTTGAAAGACGTCTTTTTCTTAATCATTCTTGCACACCCCGTGACCAATAATTAGCAAGAAACGCCTTCTCAAATTCCTCGTATATTTCGCATGTATCCATCATATACGTGGCCCATAACGCACCATCACCTGGAATATATCCGAAACGGAACTGATCTTTTGCGCTTCAGTCCATGCCCTTGGTAGTAGACCACGAAATCCTCGTATAAATACCACTGGGTTTATGGATTTTCGGTCAGGTGAGAACGTCTGACTCTGCCTACGATTCAACAATTTTTCCTTCATTAGCATTGCAGCGTACACGTTATTAGCTTGCGGCACTGCTTGCATTCCTCCGGCGAAGCATGTCCGTTACCATAACATGATTCATGGCTTGAGCCCTGCGTTCGTTCTACTTCATGCAGCTCGATTCTTCAGTCTTTTACTGGCCCTCGCATCTGTTCCGTACCTCTGGTCGTATTTTCAACAGAATGGGCTATTTCGTTCTTCCATTGTTTAAAATTCACCCATAACTGTTATTTTACCTCTTTAATGTCTTTTTTAATATTTTCAGCAATTGGTTAACTGTCAATAGTCAATTTTCTTACTGCTTCTTTTATACTTGCATCTACACATAGCATCACCTGGTTTTCCTTAGCGGATGCCCATTCATCTAATTTAGTTGAGAAATCCTGTTCACGTTTACTGATATTCTCTCGTATCAATTTATCACATCCAGAATCTATGGTAGTCACAGTTTCTGTTAATTTCACTACAGAAGTTTCTACTTCCTCCTGATTCGATTTCATGTTCTGCATTTCTTCGGTAATCCTTTTGATTTCCTAAGGAAACTGTTTTTGCGCATCTTGCAACTCGGTTATCTCATTTGTGATTTGTTGTTGACTAACTAATGCCTGAATTGCAGCTGACATGTCTGTTTGCTTTTGACACAAGTCTGCTTGCTTTTGTGATACTGTTTGTACCACCAATGACGTATAAATTGGCTTCTGTGATATGTCTTCCTGCTTTTGTGACACTGCTTGTGCCACACCTGACATAGTCGTTACCGATACTGACAAAAGTCTTAGTTGTTCTAAGATCTGAGCAATAGGGTTAGTCACCTGTTGAAACGAAGCTGCTAACTCCTCTACACTCGTATTTTCAGCAATTTCCTGAACATCGAACACTTTTTCTTTACCCATTTTAAATTGTGATCTAGTTTTGCCCATAACAATATTAGAAAACACAAAATACCTATATGTTTGTACACATTTAATTTCAATATCACATAAAAAAATTCCTCCTAAAAAGAATGCACAAAATAGATGTGTACGACTACTTCTGAAGAAAATACGTAAATGAAGTGAGAATACAGAAGAATATTACACTAAAAACATTGAAACTATTCAGCTTGCATTATCCAGTTTGCAGCGATATTAAGTTCAGCGGTGGGGATCCGGACTACTCAGCTCACACGACCGGACTCTACAAATTATATTGTACGTGAAACACACACAGAATATATGGATTAGTACATGCAAAATGTATGTAATACTTACATACGAATACAACAATTTTAATTGTGGGCTGTCCTGTACTCGTACGCCAATTTATTATATTTCTATTAATTTTTTTATTTATTTAAGAAATTTGTTTAAGAAAATTCTCTGCTTCTTATTTATTTTTAGTATTTTTAGTTATGATTTCCAATGGTTTTATTTAGATTTTAGCTTCAGTCTCTTAAAAGCTAAAGCTTTGGCTTTAAATACCACATGAGAGATAGACATATGTCCCACGGCGTCGATCTCGCCGATGCTCCTCTTTGAAATTGCTCCACCTGAAACCTCTTCGCTACGAAGATCGTTCGGCATAACTATGTGCTATGTTGAATGATGCGTATGGATTGATGTGTCCAACATTTTTATCAGCGAAAAGTTTATTGCTTCTGAGATATTCTCCCGAAGAATATTGACTGTGCAAAGATGCAAGCTCGTACCATCATTGCACACTACACCTCCGATCGATCTACGTCACGTGATATCTAAATAATGTTTGTCAAATCTTTTATAAATTGATAAATACACACCTTGAACGCGTATTATTTTCTTGAATTTGTTTATTGTGCCATCGACTAACCGAACATTCACAACGGAGCTTAATAGCATCGCTAAAAAGTAGCAAAATCTCTCCAACCTAAAACTCGTCCGATGTCTGTAATCGTTTCACACAGAGTCCCCCAAACATGTATCTTTGGTTACTTATTCCAGAGAGATGTGTCCGTAGCATGGAACGTCCAGTTCTCGCAGACAGTTTATGTTACTCTTGGCATTAATAATTCGCCGCATAGTCACTTGTACCTCTTTCCTTCTGACATCCTCAAATAAGATAGTTGTGTTCAATTTCATTTATTTTAGTAATTTAATATCATCTCCAAGTACATTAAATTTTAAAACAGGTTTAATAGGACAAGTGCACCCTATCACAATTTTGCACAATTTTTTTGAAATCTGGAGTCAGACTGCTAGTTGATATTCTCATTACAGCCTGCATATTACTGTCTGTTAAACAGCTTCGGTATTTGCTCGTGTTGATTTTCAAGCAAGATAAACTTTGTTCACAAATATACGTCGATCCAAATATGGAGAACATTTTGCCTGCAAATTTCTTGATACATGGAAATTTTTCAGCTGACAAAGATTTATAAAAGTCAACTAAAGTTACAGCACTAATCATTTCTTTCACTGCATGAGCTGCCTGCATGTTAATCAGTTGAAGTTGCTGCTCATGTGGTGCAGTGTCAATATCAGCAGTAATGAGATACGATAGATCATTAAACTGAGGCTCAATTTTCTTAAAATCCTGAAATCTTGTGGTAAACTCAGCCTCTAAACTCTGCAGATAATCCCTAATCTTAGCTGAAACACTTCCAGGAACTTTCTGTTTCCCTATTAAAGGGAAATGACAAAATTTTCCTTCATTTGCTTGCCTTGCAAACAGACCTAGTTTTGTTTTAAATGTTTTGACCTGTGTCCACTTTTCATTTTCACAACTACCCTCATATACCTCCGTGAAGTAATCAGTAAGTCTATGTTTTGTTTACGGTTCAATGACATTTATCACTAATGTCAAGTACTGGTCTAGTTCCTTGTTTGGGACAAAAGCAGCTCCTGATTTGCCTATATTTCTCTATATCACACAAGTTTTTCCATAGAGCATCTGGTCTTTACGTTTTAAATTATTGTATTTGCATGCCTTACTTATCGTCTCTCTGATTCAATGACTCTGTTGGCTTTTTGTTTGTAATTACTTTTATTTCCGTCCGCCCCCGGTAGCTGAGTGGTCGCCGGCATGATAGCTCAGCGTGTTCGGTCAGAGGGTTAGCTGCCCTCTGTAATAATAAAACTGAGTTAATGGGTCAACGATGAACTTGAACAAGTGTCATAGGACGTCCCCCCCCCCCCAAACAAATACAACGACCAATTACGAACAAAATGAGATTTACAAGTGGTCAGCGCGACAGTCAATCCTAAGGGCTCGGGTTCGATTCCCGACTGGGTCGGAGATTTTCTCTGCTCAGGGACTGGGTGTTGTGTTGTCCTAATCATCATCATTTCATCCTCATCGACGCGCAAGTCGCCGAAGTGGCGTCAAATCGAAAGACTTGCACCAGGCGAGCGGTTTACCCGACGGGAGGCCCTCGTCACACGACATTTCATTTCATTTTTTCACTTTTATTTCCAGTGGTAGGAGGTCGTTCGTAAGTCTGACGTGGAGCGTCTCCGAGATTTATGAACTGCTTTACTTCGTCCGTTAGGTAAGGGGCAGGTTTTCTCTTCAGGTTTGATTGTGTAATCTAGATATTTTGTAGTAAATCCATGGAGATTGTCTTTCAAGTCCAGGAACGGACTGGAAGTCGTCACCCAAATTATCTCTTGCATCTGTGATGCAAGTTCAGGTACAATGGTACACTTAAAGTTTATGTATGTTGTCAATTACAGTTTATTCCCTGGATATTTTGGAGCGTGAGTCATGAATATGATGTTGCGAGCTGATTTCAGTTACGAATTTTTCTTTGCTTGTGGATTTCATGGCAAATATATGTAGGAGAGTGTGACTGTAGGCTGCATTATGGGTAGGTGCCAGCTGAAATACTGTTACATTTATGTGTATTAGCATTATCGCTACGCTCCTGAGTCGAATTGCATTTTGAAAGGTTAGTTTTAAAACAGGCTATCCTGCCTACTTGTGGAAGTCCTTAGAGCACGCAGATAACGCAAATTTAGTAAGTTTCATATTTGTGAACGTATGTTTGAGTACTTTGTCTCCATTACTATTCGATGTATCACAGTTTGTAATAAGCCTAAGCGTTTGTATGCCGCTACTCCATCCTCTGACCTGTTACTTCTGTGGTATCTTAGGACAGTGGAGTCTAAATTGTCGGAATTGGAGCGCATGATTGGCTTGACCCAGGTGTCATATCACAGTTTGTAATAAGCCAAAGCGTCTGTATGCCGCTACTCCATCTTCTGATCTGTTACTTCTGTGATGTCTTAGGTCAGTGGAGTCTAAATTGACGGAATTGGAGCGCATGATTGGCTTGACCCAAGTGTCATCAGTAGAAAGACACGGATGTCTATATTACGAAACATATGGGGGAATTCGTCGAAATGAGTTGAAAGTGATGACCAACTACGTTGTACAGTAACAATATAGACACACTGGTAGGACCTGTGGCTGCTGCATGAGTAGACCAGTTCGTAGCTCCTAAAGCACAGGCTTTAGAGTTCATTTGCACTGCTTTTTTCAGCTCTTATCCGCTTCATTATTCTGCCATCTCTTGTCCACACGCTATGTAGCCCAACTCCGGATATGACATGACTGAAAAATTTTATCTTTCAGCAGTGAAATCCTCGGGCATTGTCAGACTTTGCTTCGCGAGTTCCTTAATCACTACGACTGTTACAGACCTTTTCGTACATGATACAAACTTCACGACTGTGGATCTAGGTTTCGCAGATCGTAACGTCGTAGTCCCAATCTTTAACTTCTGATTGTAGAATGTGCTGCACGTATATTTGCTTTCACTTTAAGGGTTTACAATTTAAAATGTCTATGTTAACAGCAAATATTTTAATTTTTTCAGTGCAACTTTCAGTGCTGCAGACCAATAAGGCAACCACATTGCCTCCGACTACAAGACTTAGAGCGATGTTCAAATGGTTCAAATGGCTCTGAGCACTATGGGACATAACTGCTGTGGTCATCAGTCCCCTAAAACTTAGAACTACTTAAGCCTAACTAACCTAAGGACATCACACACATCCATGCCCGAGGCAGGATTCGAAACTGCGACCGTAGCGGTCGCGCGGTTCCAGACTGTAGCGCCTAGAACCGCTCGGCCACAACGGCTTACGAGCGATGTACGGTACCATTTTACCAGAACGGAAGAAAAAAGAAAATGCCGCTACTGACAGCAGATAATCTAGCTCACCATCAGACCTGAAGAGGCATCTAAAATCGAAGTATCCTAGAATACCTCTGGAACGATGTGGGTCAGGAAGCCGATCAAGATCGTCAACAATCGATGCAGAAATTCGAGAAATCATTTCTCCTCATTCGTCCTCCCTGACGTCTGCTTCAACCTCGGGTGAAGGTATCCTCCCGGAAAGACAAATTCTCAAGTTTTATCCCGACCATCAGTGTCGTCTGGTTCTGGACCAAGTCTTGATTTATTTTCTTTAGTGATGTCCTCACTTCCAACTGCTTATCATTTACAACAACCGATAAGTAAATGTTTTAATACATTATGCAGCCGCTCACATTAAATAAAAGCGTGGCATTAGATGTACAGCTTCCAAAAATGATTTGCAGGGAGTCCCATCCTTTCTCTACAATTGAAGAGACAAATATATTGTATGCTTTGAACAAATTTTAATTTACCACGTCCTTCATGAGACGCCCATCGTCCGTGGAAAGAGACGGTTTGTTTCCCGTTTTAAACTAAGTAATTATTTTTAAGGTGGAGTTTTACATACTCATTCGACAGAGCGGTCTCACATTAGCCTAGTGATTTATTCGTTTTATCGCTATGTATTAGCAGGAACGGTAAAACAAGAGGCGTTACCAGTACTTCAGCAATGACGGCACTGCCCTGGCCCCCGCTGGCTGCTAGCGTCATGCAAAAGCGCTGCTCAGTCGCTGCTGGAGAACTGGTTATTCTTCTTGTTTTACCGTTCCTGGTAATACATATCGATACAACGAATAACACACTAGACTAATGTGGGACCGCTCTAACGAATGAGTACGTAAAATTCCGATTTAAAAACAATTTTGTTTTTAATGGGAAACAAAGGAACACGATGGGCGTCGCACCAGAGATGCGACGAGCAGGATACCTTTGGGCTGACTGCAGCTAAACGTTATAAAAACTAAACTGCAAGTATCTGACGAAATGACAGAAAAATATGCCTGAGTGCCCATAGGCGACACATCCGGTAGTGATTAGCATTCCTGTTGAGAGAGTGTAACAAAATACAATTTTGTTTTTACGTTAATAAATTAACGATCTTTAAAGTGGAAATTTACGTGCCCATTCGAAAGGCGGTACCAGGTTAGCCTAGGGCGACATTAGTTTTGTTGTTACAGGGACAGTAAAATACGAAGAACACGAATAAGGAATCCCCCGGTAGAGGTCTTCTCAGGAAGATGCTGTCATCAGGAGGAACAAAGCTGGCACTCTACGAATCGGAGTGCGAAATTTTAGATCCCTTAATCGGGCAGATAGGTTAGAAAAATTAAGGGGAAATGGACTAGTTAAAGTTAGACATAGTGGGAATTAGTGAAGTTTGATGACGGGAGGAACAGGGCCTCTTGTTAGGTGGATACAGGGTTATAAATACAGAATGAAATAGGGTAATGCAAGAGCAGGTTTAACAATGAATAAAAGAATAGGAATGCAGGTAAGCTGCTATGAACAGCATAGTGAAAGAATACTTGTAGCAAGATAGACATGAAGGCCACATCCACGCCAGTAGTACAAACAAACTTATGTGCCAACTAGTTCTGCAGATGATGAAGATTTTGAAAAAAATGTATGACGAGGTAAAAGAAATTATTCAGGTAGTTAGGGGATACGAAAATTAGTGATGGGGTACTGGAATTTGATCGTAGGAAAAGGAAAAGAAGTAGCCAAATTAGTTGCTGAAAGGACAAAATATAAGAAAAAGCTGTAAACGAATCAGACGAAAGGAAATACACATGTCTAACAAATGAGATCGGCACGAAGTGCAAAATGGCTGTCCAGAAATCGCTAGAGGACAAATTTAAGGATTTAGAAGCATATATCACTAGCGGAAAGAAATTCACCGTCTACAGGAAAATTAAAGAGATCTTTGAAGAAAAGAGAAGCAGCTGCATAAATATCAAGAGATCAGATGGAAAACCAGTCATAAGCAAAGAACGGAAAGTTTAAATGTGGGCGGAGTATATAGAGTGTTTATACAAGGGAGATGAACTTAAAAACAATATTATAGAAAGGGAACTGGATGTAGATGAAGATGAGATGGGTGATGTCATACCGCGAGAAGAATTTGACAAAGTTAGTAAAGATCTAAGGCGAAACAAGGCCCGGGGAGTGGATGCTATTCCATCAGAAGCAATGGCAGCCTTGGGAGAGCCAGCCATGACGCAACTCTTCCATGTTGGCGAAATGCCCTCACACTTGAAGAGGAATGTAAAGAAAGCAGTTGCTGACCGGTATTAAAAATTACGAACTGTTAGTTTAAAATGTCATGATGGCAAATACAAACACATATTATCTACAGAAGAATGGAAAAACTGATTGAACCCAACCTCGGCGAAGAGCAGTTTGGATTCTGGAGAAATGTTGGAACACAAGAGGAAATACTGATCCTACGACTTATCTTTGAAGGTAGGTTAAGGAAAGACAAATCAACCTTTATAGGAATTGTAGACTTACAGAGGTCCGCAGCTCGTGATCGTGCGGTAGCGTTCTCGCTTCCCGCGCCCGGGTTGACGGGTTCGATTCCCGGTGGGGTCAGGGATTTTCTCTGCCTCGTGATGACTGGGTGTTGTGTGATGTCCTTAGTTCAGTTAGGTTTAAGTAGTTCTAAGTTCTAGGGGACTGATGACCATAGATGTTAAGTCCCATAGTGCTCAGAGCCATTTGAACCATTTGACTTATAGAGGAAGCTTTTGACAATGTTGACTGGAACATTCTCTTTGAAATTCTGAAGTTATCAGGAATAAAGTACAGAGATCGAAAGGCTGTTTACGACTTGTACAGAAACCAGATGGCAGTTATAAAAGTGAAGGGGCGTGAAAGAGAAGTAGTAGTTGAGAAGGGAGTGAGACAGGTCAGCATCCTACCCCGGGTGTTATTCCGTCTGTATACTGAACAGGCAGTAAACGAAACGAAAGAAAAATTTGGAGTAGGAAGTAATGTTAACAGAAGCGAAATATAAACATTGAGGTTCGCTGATGGCGTTGTACTTCCGTCAGAGATAGTAAAGCGACTTCGAAGAACAGTTAAACGTAATGGACATGATCTTGAAAGGAGGATATAAGATGGACATCAACAAAAGCAAAACGAGGATAATGGATGTAGTCGAATTAAATCAGGTTATCCTGAGGTCATATCCTAGGCTTCATTCCTGGTGGCTGGTGGCGTTCATATTTGGTGTTTCTACCGGGTAAAGTAATCACCGCCTGCTCCCTCGTGCATGCTGTTATCCCCGCGTCACTGTCGTTTCTTCGACAGGTTATGTGCTTTCTCAGCAGGACAGCTCAAAGTGATCTTCGTGTCGTGTAACAATTGCCCTGGCCAACAAGGGTCTCTATGTCTCTCGCCAACTTAACATACATGGGACATGATGAAGCAGGAAACTATTTTTACAACGATTCTAAAAGGCAGATAGATTTTAAAAAATAGTCGCTAGATGCTAAAGGAACGTCTTCATTTCCACAACGCACTTCGTGTGTGGCCTTTCATTAGATGACCCGATGAATCAACAAATTTATTAATAACAGATGTGAACACATGGGAAACGTTTTTATACAGGCATAACGTCTTGTACGCAAATTAAAAAAAATATATGTGCAGGAAACCGTACCACAATGCAACATGAGTGCAACACTGTGATAAATGCTTTAGACATGAAGTTACTATATTCACGTAAGAATAGAATTACTGATACGACTTATAGACAGCAAGCAGACGAATGAATATGGTATAAGTAAACTTGTAGACGCTAGATATCGTGTGAGTGATGGCGCTCAGGCTGCCAGTACGGATGGTAAACCACTACTTTTCGTAACATTTTTTTTACGATAGGATCCTTATAAGGCATTTATACACATGTTAACGTACCTTGTACTTCATGCCAACATATACACAAAGTAAAACATATTTAAGTCAAATACTAGAAGGTAATATATTAAAGTAAAAATATCAAAACTAGTGATAAAATCGTAGTTACAAAGTAAGGTCTTTTATTTGACACTATGTGTAAGTTATAAATAAAACAGAAGATTGTAGATTCGGACTAATGATAAAATTTAAAAGAGAAATTAAGCTAGCAGCTCATCAAAAATGTTGAATAAGCGTTGTCTACTTCTCGTAACTTTTTCATTGATTACATTATCTGGCCTCTTACGACGATGAGCATAAATTTCAGTGTCTTCTATAAAGTACCTGCTTTTCGTTTCCAAATGTCAAGTGTTTGAACTGTTCCCAAAAGTAGTCCGAGAGCAAGGCCATTACTTCACCTATGTAAACTTGGTCACGGGGCCCGCATCTAATCCTACAGATGCCCGCATGACTGAATTTATCTAATTTTTCATCAAAACTATTGAACGGAAAAATTCAAGTTTTTTTGTTTTGTTTTTACGAAATCCTACCTGTACGTTAGCCTTCCTAAAGGCATTAACAATTTTGCCGCAACAGAGGTAAAATATGACTTGGAAATGTGGGCGATCTTGTCTTTAAGTGAAATTGTCTGTTTCTCAACTTTGAAAGTCTCTTCACCCAGATCTCGAATTGTTTTCTCTGCAAACCTGTTAGCTGAAGCAACCTATAGTACCGTGTCAATTTCTTTATTAATTGAAGACTGGCCGTTTCCAACTCCGCCACACGAGAAACTACTGAAGAAAAATACAAACATTTATGAGAAGCTGGGCGACAGCTGCAATTAATTAGATCTGTTGTGGTTGGTTTACGATAAATATCTATATTCAGTTACGAATTTAACGAATCAAATAACTGAGCACTGTGGGACTTAACATATGAGGTCATCAGTCCCCTAGAACTTAGAACTACTTAAATCTAACTAACCTAAGGACATCACAAACATCCATGCCCGAGGCAGGATTCGAACCTGCCACCGTTGCGGTCGCGCGGTTCCAGAATGTAGGGCCTAGAACCGCTCGGCCACCCTGGCCGGCATTTAACGAATCCTCAATTCACTTGTTCTCCAGGGTCCCCAAGAACCGTTGCGGAATTATGACATCCTGCAGCTTTTTGATCGTTTGCATGCTAGAACACACGCCTGAGTTGTCGTCAGAGGAATGTACGCTGCATAATAATGTCAATGTCTTGGTGCCCTATTTCTTATCGTATAGCACTACAACTGTGAACTACCTATATCTTTACTTACCACTAAAATAACATAGTCGTCTTGAGAGATTCAGCAACTGTATTGATATTTAAGGTATTTATTATCTGCACAATTTTACGTAGGTCACATGTTTCGATCACTCGGAATCATCTTCACATCTAATTAGTTGCGTCAGCAACCCGTCCTGTCTACACAGAGGCACGTGTCACAGTACTCTGTTGCGTCGTTCTGAGTATTCATGACGGGTTCCTGACGCCACTTCTTAGATCTGAAGATGATCCTGAGCGATCGAAACATATCTAATTAAAAACGTGCAATTAAGACGGACTAATGAATGAAAACTATCATAAAAATGACCTATATCATTCAGACAATATGTAGAATCAAAATGTGAACGTGGCAAGTTTCTGTTAATAACAATGGTTTGAAGACAATTCAGTAGCTCTCAGAGCGGTCACTTTACGCTATTTTCCCCTAAATGTGCCGTTCGTAAGTCACACCTTCAGATAGCGGACTCGTATCGTGAAATAAATTCCAGTGAAGCGTTGCAGTTCCTAGCTAGAACGTGACAGAAACGCTTCCGCCTCGGGACGCCGAGTATTCGTGGAATCCCGGCCGTCTGCCTGGAAATAGCCGCGACGCGACGCCATCGCTTCCCTTGTTTCCAGGGCGCGGCGGCCGTGTTTGCGGCCGTCCCAGGGGCTCCCCGCTCACCGCTAATGAGTCTTTTTATAGAACGACCTGCCGGCCCCCGTCTGCCGAGAAATTATCCGCTGGGCCCCTGCCGTCACCGCCATCTGTTTTCGGCCACTGTTCTCTGGGAAGCATCACGGAACGAATTTGAAATTTAAATTTCTCGTTCGAAGTACTTGAAGCTTTATTCTACGGGGTGCTCCTCCTCCTTCTTTTCTTCGCCGAGTGCGGACTCTATTTGTTCGTTCGAGTGGGACTTTAAAGAAGAATATTGTTTTCGTTAAATTGCGGAATACAAAGGAGTTACAGTAGGGTGCAGAGAGGGAAGCGCTCTCCGTTCGGTTTATTCCGAAAGAAATGTTATGGCGTCGTTAGAGACAACAGCCCACCAGTAAGACAGTTGGTGCCCTAAGCAGTTGCCTACAGATATGTTAAATATGCCGTGCAAAGCTTAAGAAACTTGTGGTATATTACATCCTGAAAATTCATAATAAATGCAATTAAAAGGAACCGCAAGACAACAGTAATTGGTGATTTCGTGTCACAGCCGGTTTCTCTGCATCGAAAAAGCATACCCAGGTGAAAACAGTGTCACATTAGGGCACCAAGACGCTCCCAACTTTCGTAGCCAAAAATCAAACCCCTGAATCCGGGAAGTTGTCAAAACAAATAAAAAAGGACATCGCGGCGAATTTTGACTACGAACGTTGAGGGGAGCTTGGAGTGCTAATGTTACCCCTATTATCACCTGAGCATGCTGTTCTAATGCAGCTAAACCGGTTGAGACAAGAAATCATCAATTACAGTTGTCCTGTGGGTCATTTCACTTCCATTTACTACGAAATTTTACTGCTGTGGCTGCCCGCATTACCAAGTATGAAATTTGTAATCCTTATCCACAGTGGAAGGTTTATCAAATCTCCAGAGCTCTACCGTGTACACATATACACGCAGAGGGTTTCAGAAGAGGTATTTTTCATTGTAATTTAGTAAAAATTAAGTGAAAGAAATATTTATTTAGGTTGGTAAACCCAAGAAACGTTACTGTTTCTGTGGAATTATGAAAATAGGTTATTTAGTTCTTTATTAGAGAGATATAATTTCATGATAGAACATTATTAGTGTGATGTACTCGATATAATTAAACCGTGTACAGATCATTTTAAATTTAATTTCTGTCTAATGACGGTTGGGGCGAGTGAACTGGGGGCAGGAGAGGGATAGAAACTTCCAAATCTTTAAGGGTGGTTGCGACAAGATGTACATAGCCGTCTGAGATCAGAGGGTTGTTAAAGTGGTCAAATGTTCATTTAAAAGAGACTCACAAAGGAGTGCCCATTTTCGTGAATTTATAGCTCAGTATCACGATTAATAAAATGTTTTTGGCTATTATTTCGTGGTCGAATGGATATCACATTGAAACCCAATGTTTCGTCCTCAACTGCTTAGCTCATTTTCAAGTGGTATCCTACCTTATTTGAGTGTCCTGGGTCGCTACTTTTAGCCAGGACGTGAACGGGTACTCAGAGAAATTACGATCCCCCTTGACAATGTCGTCTGCATATGAGGGAGAAACGTTGGGTTTTAATGTAACATCCATTCGTTCACAGCTAATTAGCCGAGAATATTTTGCTAATTGAGACATTTCCAGCTGTGAAAGTTTACATTTTACAATTACTCAATGTGCCGGCTGCCGCTCAGCCACCATCTCGCTTGCGGCACGGTTCCGCTACCCCTTCGTTTTTAATATGGACCACCCCTTTTAGAGCGCTCTTTGTTAACAACTTGACGTGAATGATGGTGAGTGGCACGAGGCAGTTACCTCTGAACCACGACTTGATAAAAGGAATCTTTGGAAGTACTCTTCAAGCACACCTCTATAATACTATTTTTCTGTGTTCATTTACTCTTTACAACACTGTTGAGGATTCATTGTAAAACAATTTTTCCTTATTACTGTACAAATCACCTGCGGATGGTTCTTCTATTGGCTCGAAGCCGGTCGTGACTTTTAATAAAAAGTATTCTGTAGGGAGAGCGGATTATTTCTTTGAAAATGATTTCTAATCGAGATGTGTATGAGATGTGAAGTGGTAAGCTACCTTCATGCAGTGTTTCAATTATGCCCTGCTGGCCGAGCTTGAGGCTGGGTGTTGGGCCGCCGGTGGATAAAGCGACAGTCTAGTGGTTGAAAAGACACTTTATTGCTTTAAACTAGAACATTTCTTCGGCGTCAGCGAGCAGTAGACGTAGCAGGGCGATGACTGTCAGCGGGCAGCTGGGCCCTGCCACGGATGGACGCTACTTGCATCGGTGTCCACAGGTGCTAACGTCGGACCCGAGAAGCAAGCCGTCAGCCCGTCAGAGAGGCGAGGCACTGACGTCAGCGGCGAGCTCCTTCATCTTGCTTCCTCGGCACTCTGATGTCAGACATCCGTGCCCAGGAGACCAAGGCGCAGCTCGCACCTTCCGCAGTGATGATGGATCACTGCTGTGTACAGGGCACGGCCTTCCGGCTCGCGGCCGGAACCGCGCTGCGCTGTGGCAGTAAGTCCCTCAAGGTGGACTTACTACGAGACACTGCTGCCCAGTCCTGGTCGTCCAGCGTAGCTCTACGGTCATTGCAGTTCTTCTGGGCTTTGTCGCAAAACTCACCGTGACTCACACTGACTAGCCAGTCATCTGCATAATAGCCTGTTTGTCCGTCATTATAACGAAATGCATCACCGATTCTCCGAATCAGGGATCCAACAGTTTTCTGGTAGGTTTGTGGAGGTATGTTGTAAGACGTATGCGTTGCCGGCGATGGGCGAGGCATGGCAGAGTCTCTAACCAGAGAGTAGTATGTAGTTAGTTGTTGCTTGTCGCTAGTCGGCAGTAGTATTCAGTAGTCTGCGTGAGTCGGCAGTAGTCGACAGGAGTTGGCGCGTGCCTGCGCGTGTCGGCTGTCTGGTCTGGTCGGGACTTTGGAGGATGAGTATTATTGTAGAAGGTAAAGAAGCTGCCTTGCGCATATCTAGTAATGTATATTAACTGTCATTAATTTCTTTAAAAAAATGCCCCAATAATAATTTTTATAATATAAAGTAATTTTTTTTAAGAATAGCATTCATTTCAATTTAAAGAATATTTCCAATGCATGATCATTCCTTCCAAGAAGCAAAAAAAAAATATAGGTCAGCATTGCACGAAGCTGTTCCGAAAAGTTTTTACGTAAGAGCAGATATATTCGCAGTTTTTATTGAGGTAAGAATTTTTCCTTTTTTATTCAGAATACAGGCCTGAGGCGCAGCGCTGCTGTCGTCATCAAATTTACGAGGTCTCTGAATTTTTTCTTTATTATTTCCGGGTTTAGGAATTGAATTTTGTGGTTACATTAAATGTGAATGCATTTCTGCACGGAGACTAAAAATGGGAACCAATTTTGTTCAGAGTTTACAATATTTAAAATTCATTTAATTATTATTTTGTGGGGAGTTTACACTTGGTTCATCATTTAAATAATATTTCTGTGTGGAGGTTACACTAGTGTAGTGCAGTAATGCATTCACATTTAATGTAACCACAAAATTCAATTCCTAAACCCGGACATAATTAAAAAAAATCAGAAACCTCGTAAATTTGATGACGACAGCAGCGCTGCGCCTCAGGCCTGTATTCTGAATAAAAATGGAAAAATTCTTACCTCAATAAAAACTGCGAATATATCTGCTCTTACGTAAAAACTTTTCGGCACAGCTTCGTGCAATGCTGGCCTATATTTTTTTTTTTTTTTTTTGCTTCTTGGAAGGAATGATCATGCATTGGAAATATTCTTTAAATTGAAATAAATGCTTTTCTTAAAAAAATTACTTTATATTATAAAAATTATTATTGGGGCATTTTTTAAAAGAAATTAATGACAGTTTATATACATTACTAGGTATGCGCAAGGTAGCTTCTTTACCTTCTACAATAATACTCATCCTACAAAGTCCCGACCAGAGCAGACTGCCGACACGCGCAGGCACACGCCGATTGCTGTCGACTACTGCCGACTCACGCAGACTACTGAAGACTACTGCCGACTAGCGACAAGCAACAACTAACTACATACTACTCTCTGGTCAGAGACTCTGCCATGCCTCGCCCATCGCCGGCAACGCATACGTCTTACAATGTGGCATTGAAGTTCCACGCAAACGTCATGTAATTCTCGTAAATTACGGACCGCTTATGTACGTACGCGACGATGGCGCCCCATAGCGACTGAGGTGGGTTCCATAGGGTTTACATTAAGCGATTTTGCTCGCCGACACATCCTCCAACCACTGAAGCAGTGTTCTTGCTGCGAGACAGTGACAGAGTTGACTGCAATGCTCATCAAACCACTGTAACAGTGTTCTAGCTCCGAGACATGAACATTTATACTGCCGGAAGATGACGTCGGCATCGGGGAACACATTAATCGTGAAGGTATGCAGGTGTTTCGTAGCTATCATCGCGTCTTCGATTACTACCATAGGTCTCACGTTAGCGCAGGAGAATATCTCCCTAACATAATACTGCTACCACCTGCGTCCGTAGCTTACGAATGTTTTGAGCCACCGTTCACGTCATTTACGGCGTTTTTGGAGACGACCATCGACCTAGGGCAGCAAAACTGTGATTCACCCGGAGAACCAACACGTTGCTATTGATCGACGGTCGAATCTCGATGGTCCCGTGCCCAATACAGACGTTATTGACGATGTCGTTGGGTCGACATGTGAACACATAGGACCTGCGGCGGAGCTCCATGTTCAACAGTTTATGGTGAGCAGTGTGCTCCGAAACTCTTGTCCGTGCACCAGCATTTCACTCTTTCGGCAGAGATGCTACAAATCCCCGCCTATCCCACATGCCATAGCAGACAAGCCTCCGAACCTTACGTTCTGTGAAGAGTGGCGGACGTCCAACCGTTTAGCGCCCAGTGGTAGTTTCACTGTCGTTCTACCTCTTTCGCAAATTCTCACGACAGTATCACGTGAACATTCGACCAACTCTGCTGTTTTGGAGGTATTCGTGCACAGGCTTTGCGTAATAATAACCTTTCGCTCATCACAGTGAATTTCCCCGTTTACCGCCAATACCTTCGCTATGGTGACCCTCGTCCGTGCCTGCTCCGCACATATACTTTTGTTACCGCGGCTCATGCCTTCAACGCCACCAGGCGGTGTCCAACGCCGCGGTGGGCAGTGGTGATAATGTTTCGGCTTTCAGTGTATACAGCTCCGGGGTGCGTTTGTTGCACTGTTGTTCAGCTCCCGGTCATGTAACTCATAAAACACTTTGTAAGGGGTTCACCACCCATCTGGAGCAAATGTAATTCCGATGTATTGCTCACACGCTGCCTGCGACAGAAAATATCTTTGCTGCAATAGAGTCGCCGGTCAGAGCAGTCTCGGCAGTTGCAGTCGCTCGCTGTTACAGGGCAGTTGTAGTCTGCCGCTGGTACAGCGCAGTTCGTAGCCATGTATTGTACGGTAAATTTTATTATTTTTATTGGCATGCGCGTAGTTAAGTTCAAATGGTTCAAATCGGTCTGAGCACTATAGGACTTAACCGCTGAGGTCATCAGTCCCCTAGAACTTAGAACTACGTAAACCTAACTAACCTAAGGACATCACACATATCCATGCCCGAGGCAGGATTCGAACCTGCGACCGTAGCGGTCGCGCGGTTCCAGACTGTAGCGCCTAGAACCGTTAAGAAAAGTTAAGTCACTTGTCTGAGATGTTAATATCAATTTGTTTCAAACTTATTGTGATTCGTCGGCACCAGTTCACCCAGATTTGTAATATTAAATTTTCCATATAATGGATTGCAGATCTTTATCAATAATGTAAACGATTTTCAGAATATAATTTTTACCAGTCTACAAGAAAGGAAGGAATAATTTTGCCTTAAGTCATTACCAGTCCCAATCCAGTCATTTATTTGAATTTCAATATTTCAGAAATTTTCGCAGATCATAGTCATGTATTTTTCAGTAATCAGACGACCAGCTGTGCAGCTGTGTCAATAAGCAAAGTCATTTTCTGTCAGTTTTTCTAATAATTCAGATCTCAGACAAACGTTATCCAGTATTAGTAGATAGTCCAGCATTGTACTAAGCTGTCGCATTTACGAGCAGATATATAGACAGCGTTATCCAGCGACACCATTATGAGGTAAGAATTTTTCAGATTGATTTCACAGAGCCATGGCCTAGCGCTGCTTACGTCAAAATTTATCAGTTTTCACGAGTTAATATATTAACTAAAAATTATCATTTTAATTTTTGTACGGGAAGGTTACAACTTCTAGTCCTGGGGTGGTGTCACCTTTCCGTCTCCTCCGGCTATTAGCAGAGCGCGGTACAGATTATGTAGAGCTCAGTTGGCCCACTGCTACTTACACGTCGCCGCGTTGTGCTTATCTGCCCGTGATAGCTGAAGCAGTACTCCATAGCAGCTTCCTACAAATGTAACCTAAGGCTAGGTAGCGCACTACAGTTCTAAGTGTACATGCAGCATGCTGTACATCGTCAATAATCAGATAGGTGTTCTCACTGCAAAAATTCATTTAACTGTATTTTTCAGACGAGTGCCTATTTTCCTGAATGCACATGTCAGTATGCCTCCTAGGCGAACTTTGGATGCAATGTGAATTTGCTGCTATCTTGGTGTAACACAGCGACAGGCTTCCTCGGTACGGTATTACAATGACGCTGTGAGTCTTAAGAAAGACCAACACAGTCACCCGATTTAACAAAACGAGATGTACGTTTGAGCTTCTATTTTTAGTCAGCGAACCAACAACCCTGGATGAGTTCACTGAGTTCGTCGAGAAAGCACTACACACCGCTAAGAAGATGCACTGAGCTGTGAATTAAGGATAATGGACAATCGTTTCAAGATCTCACTTATATCGATATCCATCTTAACATAGCCAGTCACGTATATCATGTTTCATCCACCCCATTTGTAGCTACCGAACTAAAATTATCTAAATGCGCAAAATAAAGTATGTTTATAGCTCTTTAAATCATAGTCTTCCGATTGGCTTGAAGTGGCCCGCCACGAATTCCTCTTCTTCTTGCGCTAACCCCTTAATATCTGTGTAGCATTTGCACCCTGCATCCCCCTTATTAGCTGGATGTATTCTAATTTCTGTCTTACTCTCCAGTTTTGATCCTCTGCAGCTCCTTCTAGTACTAATGAGGTTATTCCCTTATATCTTAACACATATCCTACCATTCTGTCCCTATTTCTTATCAGTTTTTTGCCACAAGCTCCTTCCTTCACCGATTCTGCGGAGAACTTCCTCATTCCTTACCTTATCAGACCTTGATCATTATTCTGACCATCACATTTCAAATGCGTCGATTCGCTTTTTTTTAGTGTTCCTTCAGCCCACGATTCACTACCATACAATGCTGTGCTGCAAATATACACTCTCATAAATTTCGTCCTCACATTAAGGCCTGTATTTGATACAGGTAGTGTTCTTTAGGCTAGGAATGCCATCTCTGCCTATGGTACTATGCTTTTTACGTCCTCATTGCTTCGTATGTTATGGGTAATTTTTCTTCCGAAGGTAGCAAAATTCTCTATCTTCGTCTTTGTGATCTATAATTTTTATTTTAAGTTTCTCGCTGTTGTCATTTCTGCCATTTCTCATTACTTTCGTGTTTCTTTGGTTTAATCTCAGTTCACTTTCTTTTCTTACATTTACCTACGTAAATAAATAATCCTTTCAATATGCGTCTTGCAAGTTACTGAGAGAGGCATCTTATCTGAAACACACTGTGCAGTCGTAGTTCATATTTCTTCTTAATGTGGGTAACGGTGTTATGATGCAAAGCTAAGAAACTAAATACATAGTTATTGCACGTACATTAAGACATTGCTACGATAGACTTGTTTCGTTATCGTACATTTTTGGTGACAAATTCTGCGGAAATAAGGACGCAACAAGTAGCGGAAGTCGACGATCGACGGATGTGACGGTGAAACGTTATTTAGCTCTACCCCGGTATCAATATTTTTGCCCATGTTGTGAACAGCGTACTTTTATTCTGCTGGCTGCCGGATGGATAAGCATAAATTAGCCCATCAGTGCCGGTTTTAGCAGCTGTCAGTCTTTTAATGTACCGATATTAAAACACGAAACATCAAAAGGGAGCAAAAAACGTTACCATGGATACTGGTTACACGCTGCTTTTAGCTTAAACTGTGGCGTTAATTACAACATGAACGGCAGAAAACATACAAAATTTTGAAAACGCAAGAACGCTCTCCTGATCAAAGCGTAAGCTACTCGTATTTGCTTCCTGACTTTTAGTTTCGTTGACTAACATGCTTCTCTGAATAAGAAAATGTGTGTCTATTTTTTTTTTCAATCAGATATCCAGGTTTGCGAGTTATCTAAAATTAATAGAAACTCTTCCAAAATTATTTTGCTTGGAGCTGAGTCTTAAGAAATATAAGCCTCCTCGTCTCATATTACGTTAACAAAATACGTTCCGATTAAACAGTTTTATCAGATTTTTTCAACCGTTAAGATTTTCTTTGCCCACGTACATACTCGCTACACTCACATTCTGAAGGGTCTGATTCTAAATTCCTGTCCAGCCCACCTGGTTATGTTTTCCATGTGAGAGATTACGGGACATCACTTCTCACTTAAAAGTGTTTGGTCTTCAATCGAGTTACCGACCAGGATCTTATACAGTAGGTAATTTCAGTCTGTGGTAACCACACTAACCAACAAAATTATCCTAGCACTTGGATGGCTGACCATCCGGTCTGCCGAGCGCTGTTGGCAAGCGGGGTGCACCCAGCCCTTGTGAGGCAAACTGAGGACCTACTTGATTGAAAAGTAGCGGCTCCGGTCTCGGAAACTGAGATACGGCCGGGAGAGCAGTGTGCTGACCACGTGTCCCTCCGTATCAGCATCCAGTGACGCCTATGAGGTGAGAATGACGCAAAGGCCGGTCAGTACCGTTGGGCCTTCATGGCAACCCTCGGTAGCGGAAATGAAGTCTTTTTGACATACCTTTCGGCCACTTCCCAGAGTGCGTTCATCAGAAATAAAACATTTAAAACTGGCATGTCACGTATAAAATAAATATGAAGCGATATCGCTGTAGTCACAAAATATTAAAATATAAAACATAGAGGGAGGCCACTAAGGACTGCACCACATGCCGATCTGCGGTAGCATCAGACTGATGTATATAGTTAACAAACATTTATTTCCTTCCAGTTACATTTTCTCTATTGGTTAGTGCCATCTTCAAGATCTGAGTACAAATGCTACACATCCAGGATACAATATTACCAAGTATGGTACAGTCTGAAGAATTAGTCACAAAGTTACCTCGTTTTAGGTAAAAGAAGAAGAAGAAGAAGAAGAAGAAGAAGAAGGAAACAGGCAAGTGCCAGCAGAACTCACGCTCTGAGATGTCCGCACAAATTTAATTATGTATATTGATAGTAATAATACTGATTTTATATGGCTCAATGGCTTGATACAAGTCTTTCAGTTTAACGGATCTTCAGACTCGTGTGTCACCATGCTATCCCACTTATCCATCCGGGGAAAGGGGACCTGCAGTTTAACGTGGAATCCCAACAGCGAGGTTGCTTCTGACGACTCCACACAACGTTGAATGATCAAGAGTTGTTTAAAAAGAAGACCGAAAGAAAAAAAAATCTGCGGTTCGACCAATATCCATCCCTTGAATTCCGGAAACGAATTTTACCGCTAGACCACTTGGCCCGACCTGAATATACGTAATTCATCTATAGCATTTGATGAGCCCTACCCCCATGAACCATGGACCTTGCCGTTGGTGGGGAGGCGTGCGTGCCTCAGCGATACAGATGGCCGTACCGTAGGTGCAACCACAACGGAGGGGTGTCTGTTGAGAGGCCAGACAAACGTGTGGTTCCTAAAGAGGGGCAGCAGCCTTTTCAGTAGTTGCAGGGGCTACAGTCTGGATGATTGACTGATCTGGCCTTGCGGCACTAACCAAAACGGCCTTGCTGTGCTGATTCTGCGAATGGCTGAAAGCAAGGGGAAACTACAGCCGTAATTTTTCCCGAGGGCATGCAGCTTTACTGTATGGTTAATGATGATGGCGTCCTCTTGGGTAAAATATTCCGGAGGTAAAATCGTCCCCCATTTGGATCTCCGGGCGGGGACTACTCAAGAGGACGTCGTTATTAGGAGAAAGAAAACTGGCATTCTACGGATCGGAGCGTGGAATGTCAGATCCCTTACTCGGGCAGGTAGGTTAGAAAATTTAAAAAGGGAAATGGATAGGTTGAAGTTAGATATAGTGGGAATTAGTGAAGTTCGGTGGCAGGAGGAACAAGACTTCTGGTCAGGTGACTACAGGGTTATAAACACAAAGTCAAATAGGGGTAATGCAGGAGTAGGTTTAATAATGAATAGGAAAATAGGAGTGCGGGTAAGCTACTACAAACAGCATAGTGAACGCATTATTGTGGCCAAGATAGATACGAAGCCCACACCTACTACAGTAGTACAAGTTTATATGCCAACTAGCTCTGCAGATGATGAAGAAATAGATGAAATGTATGACGAGATAAAAGAAATTATTCAGGTAGTGAAGGGAGACGAAAATTTAATTGTCATGGGTGACTGGAATTCGTCAGTAGGAAAAGGGAGAGAAGGAAACATAGTAGGTGAATATGGATTGGGGGTAAGAAATCAAAGAGGAAGCCGTCTGGTAGAATATTGCACAGAACATAACTTAATCATAGCTAACACTTGGTTCAGTAATCATAAAAGGAGGTTGTATACATGGAAGAATCCTGGAGATACTAGAAAGTATCAGATAGATTATATAATGGTAAGACAGAGATTTAGGAACCAGGTTTTAAATTGTAAGACGTTTCCAGGGCAGATGTGGACTCTGGCCACAATCTATTGGTTATGAACCATAGATTAAAACTGAAGAAACTGCAAAAAGGTGGGAATTTAAGGAGATGGGTCCTGGATAAACTGACTAAACCAGAGGTTGTACAGAGTTTCAGGGAGAGCATAAGGGAACAATTGACAAGAATGGGGGAAAGAAATACAGTAGAAGAAGAATGGGTAGCTCTGAGGGATGAAGTAGTGAAGGCAGCAGAAGATCAAGTAGGTAAAAAGACGAGGGCTAGTAGAAATTCTTGGGTAACAGAAGAAATATCGAATTTAATTGATGAAAGGAGAAAATACAAAAATGCAGTAAATGAAGCAGACAAAAAGGAACACAAACGTCTCAAAATTGAGATCGACAGGAAGTGCAAAATGGCTAAGCAGGTATGGCTAGAAGACAAATGTATGGATGTAGAGGCTTATCTCACTAGGAGTAAGATAGATACAGCCTACGGGAAAACTAAAGAGACCTTTGGAGAAAAGAGAGCCACTTGTATGAATATTAAGAGCTCAGATGGAAACCCAGTTCTCAGCAAAGAAGGGAAAGCAGAAAGGTGGAAGGAGTATATAGAGGGTGTATACAAGGGCGATGTACTTGAGGACAATATTATGGAAATGGAAGAGGATGTAGATGAAGACGAAATGGGAGATACGATACTGCGTGAAGAGTTTGAGAGAGCACTGAAAGACCTAAGACGAAACAAGGCCCCGGGAGTAGACAACATTCCATTAGAACTACTGACGGCCTTGGGAGAGCCAGACCTGACAAAACTTTGCCATCTGGAGAGCAAGATGTATGAGACAGGCGAAATACCCTCAGACTTCAAGAAGAATATAATAATTCCAATCCCAAAGAAAGCAGGTGTTGACAGATGTGAAAATTACCGAACTATCAGTTTAATAAGTCACAGCTGCAAAATACTAACGCGAATTCTTGACAGACGAATGGAAAATCTGGTAGAAGCCGACCTCGGCGAAGATCAGTTTGGATTCCGCAGAAATGTTGGAACACGTGAGGCAATACTGACCCTACGACTTATCTTAGAAGCTAGATTAAGGAAAGGCAAACCTACATTTCTAGCATTTGTAGACTTAGAGAAAGCTTTTGACAATGTTGAATGGAATACTCTCTTTCAAATTCTAAAGGGGCAGGCGTAAAATACAGGGAGCGAAAAGCTATTTACAATTTGTGCAGAAACCAGATCGCAGTGATAAGACTCGAGGGACATTGTAAGTAGGCTGTTTATGTTTTCATATTGGTAACGCCACGTAGCGCTCTGTATGTAAATCACTGGTTGTGCTGTGTGCAGTCTGTGGCTGGTTGGCATTGTTGTAATACTCGCCATTGTAGTGTTGGGCAGCTGGATGTTAACAGCAGCGCGTAGCGTTGCGCAGTTGGAGGTGAGCCGCCAGCAGTGGTGGATGTGGGGAGAGAGATGGCGGAGTTTTGAAATTTGTAATACTGGATGGCATGAACTGCTATATATATATAATATGATTATTAAGGTAAATATATTGTTTATTCTCTATTAAAATCTTTCAATTGCTAACTATGCCTATCAGTAGTTAGTGCCTTCTGTAGTTTGAATCTTTTATTTAGCTTGCAGTAGTGGAGCTCGCTGTATTGCAGTAGTTCGAGTAACGAAGATTTTTGTGAGGTAAGTGATTTGTGAAAGGTACAGCTTAATGTTAGTCAGGGCCATTCCTTTGTAGGGATTTCTGAAAGTCAGATTGCGTTGCGCTAAAAAATATTGTGTGTCAGTTTAAGCACAGTCATGTATAATTGATGAAAGTGGACGTTTCAACATGAAAGGGAAGCGGTGGTTGGGAAGGAGTAAGACAGGATTGTAGCCTCTCCCCGATGTTATTCAACCTGTATATTGAGCAAACAGTGAAGGAAACAAAAGAAAAATTCGGAGTAGGTATTAAAGTCCGTGGAGAAGAAATAAAAACGTTGAGGTTCGCCGATGACATTGTAATTCTGTCAGAGACAGCAAAGGACTTGGAAGAGCTGTTGAACCGAATGGGCAGTGTCTTGAAAGAAGGATATAAGATGAACATCAACAAAAGCAAAACAAGGATAACGGAATGTAGTCAAATTAAATCGGTTGATGCTGAGGGAACTCGATTAGGAAATGAGACACTTAAATTAGTCAAGGTGTTTTGCTATTTCGGGAGCAAAATAACTGATGATGGTCGAAGTAGAGAGGATATAAAATGTAGACTGGCAATGGCAAGGAAAGCGTTTCTGAAGGAAAGAAATTTGTTAACATCGGGTATTGATTTAAGTGTGAGGAAGTCGTTTCTGAAAGTATTTGTATGGACTGTAGCCATGTATGGAAGTGGAACATGGATGATAAATAGTTTGGACAAGTTGAGAATAGTAGATTTCGAAATGTGGTGCTACAGAAGAATGCTGAAAATTAGATGGGTAGATCACATAAATAATGAGGAGGTATTGAATATAATTGGGGAGAAGAGGAGTTTGTGGCACAACATGACAAGAAGAAGGGTCCGATTGATAGGACATGTTCTGAGGCATCAAGGGATCACAAATTTAGCATTGGAGGGCAGCGTCGAGGGTAAAAATCGTAGAGGGATACCAAGAGATGAATACACTAAGCAGATTCAGAAGGATGTAGGTTGCAGTAGGTACTGGGAGATGAAGAAGCTTGCACAGGATAGAGTAGCATGGAGAGCTGCATCAAACCAGTCTCAGGACTGAAGACAACAACAACATTTGATCAGCAAGTTCTAAAATATCAAATACTGTGACATACATGGCCGTATGTTTTGATTGCATTGACTTCCAAGCTAAAATTTTATCACACCACCAGGCTATCGTAGACCTGAGAATTTCCCTACAAGGTCAACCTATTACCTCGACCCGTTCCAGAGGAAAAATGGTCTCAACAGACGGACGGACAACAAGTGGCAAAAAATATTTTTATGTGATATAATTACATATTAACAATTTATTAATTTTTTCGGTTACTTGTACTTTGGAACCTTGCTTATTATGGAATTTCATGATTCTAAGTCAATGAGAAGTATCCCATCGGTTTCGAAGTGTGAGCTTGCCAATATCGAAATATGTGATGTAAAATCATTTCATTTCATTAACTTGGAAGCCCAGGGACCGTAGACCTGAGTCTCTGTCGTAAACTTCGTCGTGAAACATCCAATCATTCCTGAGATAAAGGGGTCTCAACAATCAGACAGACGGACAATAGAGTGGGGCTGAAAGGACTCCGCTTCTCTGATTGTGGTAGGGAACCGCAAAAATTATTAAACAAAACATGCAATTACAAATTACCGGGTGGGAGCATGTTACTGTCACTGAGCATATTACAGACACTCAAATACTTAGTAACCAGAAGGAAAGATATTATCATCATTTGTTAAACAATTATGGAATAGAGTACTCTCAAAATGTAAAAACTGGTACATATGGCCCTCATCTCGCTTGGTATTACAATGTAATAAAAAGAAAAATGAATTGTTGTCTCACCTTAGTATTCTCTCTAAAACGGTACGCAAAAACGTGTGAGATATCTAATAGCCAAAACCAAATAAGATAACACGAGGTGTTTTAGTGCCGTAACTAACCGCAAGTAATACAAATCAGTTTTCATCGCAGACATAATATTTCATCATTATTCGATTGTATACCCGGGACAGAGACGGTATTTCGGTTGCGAACCCCAGAATAATCTTCTAGAAGAACCGCCATCTGGGAAATTTTCCAGAGAGTGTTAAGTGCTGCAGTCTCTCCGACGATGAGACTCTACACTTTTGTGGATGAGATCTAGTTAGTGCTCAGCTTGCTCTAGGCTTTACTTACACGGCGGAGTCACCCCGTATCTTTCTTGTGGAATGTTCTCCAATGCCTCCAGTAGAAGATGTTAAAGGCAGGAGTTGTGTTGTAGCAGGAAAAAATAGCTTACTTGTGAAAGAGGGAAATCTTGCAAGCGCCGAGTGCAACAAATCCCATGGATTTGCTGCTGCTCTACTTCAGACGCAGAACCGAGTGTCATCAGGTGAAGCCTTAACCTCTAGCTCTAGCTGCGTATTACGTCGTTGAAATGTGCCTCCAAGCATCTGAAACGTAAAATGAATTTGCCTCTGTGTTGTAGTAACTTCTCGTGGACCTTGATACTCCATTTAAGAAAAAAAAATGGTTCAAATGGCTCTGAGCACTATGGGACTTAACTTCTGAGGTCATCAGTCCCCTAGAACGTAGAACAACTTAAACCTAACTAACCTAAGGGCATCACATGCCCGAGGCAGGATACGAACCTGCGATCGTAGCGTTCGCGCAATTCCAGACTGTGGTGCCTAGAACCACTCGGCCACTTAAGACACAAGACTTCCAAAACATCTATAATTTTTTTCTTTTATTGTGGCCTTCAGGCATTATTCACTCACCCAATCTCCACCTGCGCTGCGGAAGCAGTTGTTCACTAGGCACCAAGCACTGCAGAGTTCGGTTGTCATGTGGCATCGGAGTGGGAAGCCGAAACCGATGTAGTCGATATCCTCTTCCGCGCCACAATCACATAGTGGCGAGTCAATCAACATAACCGACAGAAAAGCAGTCGGAACCGTCCGTGGTTATAGCGGAGGCAAAAAATTGTAACCATAAATATTCTGTGGTACACACAAAGGGAGTACCACCGTAGTGCAGGAATGTATGGTAGTAAAACTGCATAATTCCTACCGCCATGTTGGTATTAAACACGCCACTTACTGTTCCACAAGGTCCTTATGTGCTGCCGCACGTCATACAGTGATAGACGCGCGGTCTACGACGTCTTGTCACTGTTTGCGCAGCTCCCTCCGTCGGAGGTTCGAGTCCCCCCTCGGGCATGGGTGTTTGTGTTGTCCTTAGCGTAAGTTAGGTTCAGTTAGTTTAATTAGTGTGTAAGCCTAGGGACCGATGACCCCAGCAGTTTGGTCCCATAGTCCTAATCACAAATTTCCTAATTTCCAAGCAGTAACGAACACGTTCGTACGCCTTTGTCCCGTGGCGGATGACATTCTTCACGAGTCCGTCGACTATTCCATTGCCCCTCATACCGTGGTGCCTCTTTATCCACAGCAAGGTGACTTTCTTGTTACGACGATGTAGTGCTGCAATGCAGTTTGTGACCCGTCACGGTAAGTAATTGATTGCCCTATTGACGATAAGAATCCTTATGAGCAGCAGTGCTAATCGCTAGTCCGTCAGAATAATGATTGCAAGCCGTCGGAATATTTAAGGCACTCTCCGCTGTCAGTACCAAGGCTTCCGTTGGGAGCTGGAATTGTGCACTGTGGAACACCTGTTCGTTATAATACGCGCTTCGATTGCCATCTGGAGTACGTGACCCATCTATGTAAAGACAACAGTTGAAAGCTGATTTTAGGTTCCAAGTGTGGCGTTCCCGTTCGAATGACTAAATCTGTTATTGTATTCCCGTAACTTGTTATAAAGCATTGATGATGGAAACTGTTGCGCTTCTGTTACATGTTATCCTACCAGTCACGGAAGTTTTCTTATAAACCGCCTACCGGTGAAGAATTTCTTTACCAACCTCCGAATTCTCGAAACTGAAGGATCTTCCCCAAATTGTGGGTGTATATGTTTGGAGTTATGGACACTCATCGGCGAGGTTATCAGCACTCACAAATATTAGGGGAAACAAACGGATATTTGCCCAAATTACGCGCGTTTGAGTACACTTTAAGACGCAACGTACTGAATTGGAATAGAGGCTCTGCAGCATTCGTAGGAGTAGATCGTAGGGCACCCAAGCAGTGCCTGATCGCTTCATCTTTCTAGTGTCTGTGGGGGAGAATCAGTGGCTGAGACAAAGCAAAGTCAACTGTAGTGTTTATACGGCCGGATTAACGTACTTCACATTCGTTTACGAGGGAGAGCTGAAAAGTAATGCCTCCAAGTTTTTTATTCCGTTCTCAACATTGAGGTACGACATGTAATGCATATTACACAGTCGACTTAAACGCTTCGCTGAGGAAAGTTGCAACTCTCCGCCACGAAAGGTCTCCGAAATGTCTGTGTGTAGTGTAACTACATTGGTGAGTGAAAAACAGTGTGCTATAAACGAGTTTCTGAAAGCACGAATTAGAAGAGTACGCCCACACATGGAGATCACTCTCTTTCAGCATGACAATGCTTGACTCCACATTAGCGCTGCGAGATCTGCAACAATCCAACGTTTGTGTTCAGTGTCATCGATCATCCTCCATACAGTTCCGACTTGGCTCAATCGAATTTTACCAGTTTCCAAAACTTAAAGAACGCCTTCGAGAAGCCCCCTTCGGTACTGATAAAAGGGTTCAACCAGAGGTGAGGCGCTTCCGCAAACAAAATAAAACATTCTACAGTGACTCCAAATTTGTCGTCGTTAGGAGAAACCTGTTCACCGCCAGTGTGACAAGTATGTTGAGAAACAAATATGTAGACGTGAAGAAAAATGATGTGAAATGTTGATAAAGTTTGGCTAATTTAAAAGTTTGGACTGTTTTCACATAAAAAATTTCGAGGCATTAACTTTAAGCACGCCCTCGTACATACGTGCGCTATTTCGCAGCTTCTTTTTCCGTGTCGCATATGCATTTCACTACACATTACAGCTGCGTGGCATGGGGCTTTAGCATTTCGTATTAGAAAACAAGACTCACAAGAGGAGGAGGTATACTTGGAAAAGGCCGGGTGATACGCGAACATACCAGTTATCTTACATCAAGGTCAGACAAAGATTCCGAAATCATATTCTGGATTGTAAGGCGTACCAAGGAGCAGATATAAACTCAGATCACAATGTAATAGTGATGAAAAGTACGCTAAAGTTTAAGAGATTAGTCAGGAAGAAACAATACGCAAATAATTGGGATACGGAAGTAGTAAGGAATGCCGAGATACGGTTGAAGTTCTCTAAGGCTGTAGATGCAGCAATAAAGAATAGTCCAGTAGCCAGAACAGTAGAAGAGGAACGAACATCTCTAAAAACGGCAATCACAGAAACTGGAAAGGAAAAATTTGATGCAAAGAGGTAACTGCAAAGAAACCATGGGTAACAGAAAAAAAAAACTTGAGCTGATGGACGAAAGAAGGAAGTACAGAGATGTTCAAGGAAATTCAGAAATACAGAAATACAAGTCGCTGAGGAATGAAATAAACAGAAAGTGCAGGGAAGCTAAGACGAAATGGCTGCATGATAAATGTGAAGAAATCGAAAAGAGATGACAGGCGGAAGGACTAATTCAGCAGATAGGATAATCAAAACAAACGTCAGTGAAATTAATAGCATGCGTGTTAACATTAATAGTACAACCGGAATTCCATTGATAATTACAGGGGAGTGAGCGGATAGGTGGAAGAATACATTGAAAGCCTCTATGAGGGGTAGATTTGTCTGAAGTGATAGAAGAAGAGACAGGAGTCGATTTAGATGAAATAGGGGATCCAGTATTAGAATCAGAATTTAAGAGAGCTTAGGAAGATTTAAGATTAAATAAGGCAAAAGGGATCATTGGGGAAAGTGGCAACAAAACGACTATTCACGTTGGTGTGTAGAATGTATACGTCTGGTAATATATCGTCTGACTTTCGGAAAATTATCATCCACACACTTCCGAAGGCTGTTCAATGTGTACATCGAAGAAGCAAGACAGGTTCAGATGTGGAATTAAAAGTCAAGGTGGAAGGATATCAATGACATGATTCGCTGATGTTATTGCTATCCTGAGTGGGTGACGTTATTGCTATCCTGAGTGGAAGTGAGTAAGAATTACATGATCTTCTGCATGAAATTGACGGTCTAATGAGTACAGAATATGGACTGAGAGTAAATCAAAGAAAGACGAAAGTAATGAGAAGTAGCAGAAATAATTACAGTAAGATACTTAACATTAGGATTAATGGTCATGAAATAGATGAAGTTAGGCAATTCTGCTCCCTAGACACCAAAATAACCAGTGACGGGCGGATCAAGAAGGACATCAAAAGCACAGTAGCCCTGGCAAAATTCCACTCCTGGCCAAGAGAAGTCCACTATTATCAAATGTAGGCCTTAATTTGAGGAAGAAATTTCTGAGAATATACTACTGGAGCACAGCATTGTATGGTGAAACATGGACTATGGGAAAACCGGAGCAGAAGAGAATCGAAGCATTTCAGCTGTAATGCTACAGGTGAATGTTGAAAATTAGGTGGACTGATAAGGTAAGAAACGAGGAGGCTCTGCGCAGAATCTAAGGGGAAGGAATATGTGGAAAACACTGACAAGGAGAAGGGACAGGATGATAAGACGTATGTTACGACATCAGGAACTGACTTCCGTGGTACTACATATAGCTGTAGAGGGCAAAAGCTGTTGAGGAAGACAGAGATTGGGAAACATCCAGCAGACAATTGAGGACGTAGGTTGCAGGTGCTAATCTGAGATGAAGAGGTTGGCACAGGAGAGAAATTCGGTGGAGGTCTACATCAAACCAGTCTGAAGAATGACGACTAAAAAGAAAAAAAAATGTAGAAAAGGTCACACTTTTCCTCGTCTTGAAGATCTTTTAAAGATTTCTGTAAGCTGCGCAACTGAAATATCGGAAGAAGAAATAGAAATGCTGAAGCACCAGGTACATGCTCGAAGATGATGAAATAATGCAAAAATAGTTTGTTATCTGATATGAGTACTGATGTTCTGCAGTAGCTATACATGTGCTCCAATTTCTTCAAAACGCAGAACAGCATTTTTTCTAATAATTTTTCTGATATATACTTGTTTCTGTTCGTGAATAATCACTAGCCGTTCACTGTCGTGAATTCCACTGTTAGCGATCTGTTTTGTTAAAGAAAAGTCTGAAATCTCTCTCTCAACTCTCTTTGACTATAAGAAATTGCTACGTCCAGCCACCAAGGAGAAAGATGTAGCAAAGTAAACCAGCATTCCAAGTAAAGTCAGAAGAACGTTTTTACCTCCAAGCGTCAACGGTACTAGGCGTTTATTTATTTGATTTACTGTGCCAACATGTTTCGGAGAGGAATTGGAAGCGTACGCTGTACGTACAATGTCACCTTACAACACTTAGTAAGTGTTGCCAGCACGGTGAGTTTGCCGTCCACTGTTTGGCGTGCACCACAACGACGTCATTCAAATATTGAAAAGCAAACACCAGGCACACACATTTAAGATGTGCCTCATAGCGGTCCCCCGCGGTCAGCAGCACCACCTGATAAGCTTTATCTGAAGACTGGTGGTCGTAAAATAAATGTGGAGGCACTTGGTACGTAATTAACGGACGCCACGGGAATTCAATCCATCGAGATCATCACCGATATAAGTCAAGCTTTTAAGGAGAATTTTCGTATCTACACTCCTGGAAATTGAAATAAGAACACCGTGAATTCATTGTCCCAGGAAGGGGAAACTTTATTGACACGTTCCTGGGGTCAGATACATCACATGATCACACTGACAGAACCACAGGCACATAGACACAGGCAACAGAGCATGCACAATGTCGGCACTAGTACAGTGTATATCCACCTTTCGAGGCAATGCAGGCTGCTATTCTCCCATGGAGACGATCATAGAGATGCTGGATGTAGTCCTGTGGAACGGCTTGCCATGCCATTTCCACCTGGCGCCTCAGTTGGACCAGCGTTCGTGCTGGACGTGCAGACCGCGTGAGACGACGCTTCATCCAGTCCCAAACATGCTCAATGGGGCACAGATCCGGAGATCTTGCTGGCCAGGGTAGTTGACTTACACCTTCTAGAGCACGTTGGGTGGCACGGGATACATGCGGACGTGCATTGTCCAGTTGGAACAGCAAGTTCCCTTGCCGGTCTAGGAATGGTAGAACGATGGGTTCGAAGACGGTTTGGATGTACCGTGCACTATTCAGTGTCCCCTCGACGATCACCAGTGGTGTACGGCCAGTGTAGGAGATCGCTCCCCACACCATGATGCCGGGTGTTGGCCCTGTGTGCCTCGGTCGTATGCAGTCCTGATTGTGGCGCTCACCTGCACGGCGCCAAACACGCATACGACCATCATTGGCATCAAGGCAGAAGCGACTCTCATCACTGAAGACGACACGGCTCCATTCGTCCCTCCATTCACGCCTGTCGCGACACCACTGTAGGCGGGCTGCACGATGTTGGGGCGTGAGCGGAAGACGGCCTAACGGTGTGCGGGACCGTAGCCCAGCTTCATGGAGACGGTTGCGAATGGTCCTCGCCGATACCCCAGGAGCAACAGTGTCCCTAATTTGCTGGGAAGTGGCGGTGCGGTCCCCTACGGCACTGCGTAGGATCCTACGGTCTTGGCGTGCATCCGTGCGTCGCTGCGGTCCGGTCCCAGGTCGACGGGCACGTGCACCTTCCGCCGACCACTGGCGACAACATCGATGTACTGTGGAGACCTCACGCCCCACGTGTTGAGCAATTCGGCGGTACGTCCACCCGGCCTCCCGCATGCCCACTATACGCCCTCGCTCAAAGTCCGTCAGCTGCACATACGGTTCACGTCCACGCTGTCGCGGCATGCTACCAGTGTTAAAGACTGCGATGGAGCTCCGTATGCCACGGCAAACTGGCTGACACTGACGGCGGCGGTGCACAAATGCTGCGCAGCTAGCGCCATTCGACGGCCAACACCGCGGTTCCTGGTGTGTCCGCCGTGCCGTGCGTGTGATCATTGCTTGTACAGCCCTCTCGCAGTGTCCGGAGCAAGTATGGTGGGTCTGACACACCGGTGTCAATGTGTTCTTTTTTCCATTTCCAGGAGTGTATATTTGCGTTAAATTAACATGTCGTCCGCATATGCATCTTTTGTTGTTTTCTCTTGTTGGTGTACGAAATATTTTCTATGTTGATTGGTAACAACAAGAAAAACAGTTATCCTGCATATCGCCTGGATTCGTGTAAATTTCTGATTTGATATTACGTACCGTATGACACAAAAACATTACTCCTTATGACTATTACAATGAAAAGAATATCCTTACTGCGTACAGGCGTTGATATAAGTCAACGGGGACAGTTGAAAATGTGCGCCCCGACCTAGACTCGAACGCAGGATCTCCTGCTTACATGGCAGACGCTCTATCCATCCTGTTTTTCTTTTTTTTAATCTCATTTTGTCCGCTTTTTTTCGTTGCATCTGCTCGAAGCGGACGTCGTAACACATCCATTTTAGTTCACTGTTGATCAATTAACTCAGTTTTTTTTTTTTTGTTACAGAGGGCAGCTAACCCTCTGACCGAACACGCTGACTTACCGTGGCGGCTATCCATCTGAGCCACTGAGGGCACAGAGGATAGTTCGACTGCAGGGACATCTCTGGCACGCCTCCTGTGAGCCCCACATTCCCAACTTATTGTCCCGCACTATATTCATAGTGCCCTGGCCCAGTATACTCATTACTAGCGGCTTTATGCCGATTCCGATAAGAGTTTGGGCACTGCTTGTGCATCCGCACAGAAGAAGAAGATGGTCAAATGGCCGGTGAGCCTTCAACTATATAAGTTGGGAATGCGGGTCTCAGGAAGCGTGCCAGAGATAAGCCCCTGCAGTCGCTTTATTCTCTGTGTCCTCAGTGACTCATAGCCTGTACGGTAGCTCAGCATGTTCTGTCAGAGGGTTTAGCTACCGTTTGTAATAAGGAAACTGAGTAAACGGATCAAAGAACAGCCTAAACGAGTGTCGTCGGACGTCCGCCACGAACAAATTCAACGAACAGTATATAGAACAGAATTAGGTAATAAAAAAAATAGAAGAAGAAGGAGATGGATAGATCGTCTGCCATGTAAGCAGGAGATCTCGGGTTCGAGTCCCGGTCGGGGTACACATTTTCGTTTGTCCCCGTTGATTATATCGACGCCTGTATGCAGCTAGGGGTATTCATTTCACTGTAACTTCATTCCAACGAGCTGCATCGTCACCAATGGTATCTGTTCTTTCCGACATGTCCGAAAGATCAGGTACCATCTTCATACATCTATATGGCTACTCCACAGCAAGCGCTACAATTACGTCCCAAATTGGCGCGCATCAAAACGAGATTTTTTTGGATCTCGTACATCCGGTTACATTTGTGATAGAAGCGAACGGTCAAGAGTTCTGGATAGCCCTTGGGCTTACGACAGTTTGTATACCCAAGACAAGGACCATCTGTCTATAACTGTCCTAGAGTACAGGTTCAAAGCTTGAATATGACACGCCCCGCGGGATTAGCCGAGCGGTCTCAGGCGCTGCAGTCATGGACTGTGCGGCTGGTCCCGGCGGAGGTTCGAGTCCTCCCTCCGGCATGCGTGTGTGTGCTTGTCCTTAGGATAATTTGGGTTAAGTAGTGTGTAAGCTTAGGGACTGATGTCCTTAGCAGTTCAATCCCATAAGATTTCACACACATTTGAACATTTTTTAATATCACACACTTTTTCCCGGTTTTCAGTAGTCAGCAGCTGATATCGATGTAATTAACGCAGAAAATTTCTCTAATTGTAACGGTGTATTCTCTACCCATTTATCTAGAAGTTCCATACTTCTTATTTTCAAAAAGTTTTGTCTATCCAGAAACGTCGTTTACCGAGATACAGAGGTTAAAAGTTACCCTACTTGTACATGTAAAACACGCACGTAAAATCTGCTGTGAAGCGGAAAAGTAGTTTACAAAGTGACATAGCACGGAGAAACATTCAGTGAACTGTCTTCATTATTATCAAAAAGGTAATGGAATGCCCATGTTGTATTATTGAAGCATATGCCATATCCAGTCTGTGTAAAATTGGTTTTGCATCATTTCAGTTTCACATATGGAAACTGTAACATAAAGTTATTTTCATTTGAGTGAAATGCCTTGCTGTAGGAAGGGAAAGACGGTAACCAGCGGAAATTAAATTTACTCCTGTTTATTGGAAGACTTGGACTGAAAAGTGGGTTACCAGCTGCCTCAATCTGCCTTCCTCAGTACCTTGGAAAGTTTTCCTAAAAATTTTGGCATGCCAAGGTATTCGCACTTCCTTATGCTTAGAGAGAAAGAGACAATGACAATGGGAAAGAGACGTAAAAGTAACAAATACCGAAAAATAGTGGTTGCTTTATAGAACGAGGGAACAGGACAGTGACAGGGTGAGAGAAAGTGAGGGAAACAATAGCAGTGACAGAACAGTGCTAGAAAAAGAGTTATGGAGACAGTGACAGTGAGCGAGTAATAAACAGGAAAAGGAAGTGGAGGTACTTGAGAGCCAGAGATTATGAGAGACAGAGTCTATGACAATGACAACGAGGAAGAGAAAGATACTGACAGCGAGAAGAGACAGCAGCAGTGAAAAGGACTGAATGATACAGCAGCAGTAAGAGGCAGGAGGAGGGAGACAGTGATACTGAGAGGAGACAGTAATAGAAGGACAGAAAAAAGGAAACTTTTGTTGTGAGAGAGGAGGGATTGAAAGTTAAAGAGACACAGAGAGATAATGACAGTGTCAGGCTGGGTGAGTGAGTGAGTGAGCGATTTGCAGTTACGGGAGCTCGTGGAAGTGAGACGTGAGTTGCATGTTAAAAAAAGTACGAATATATTCGCATTCCAAAATTTTTGGGAAAATTTTAAAGAAGCTGAGTAGGTACAATGAGACAGCTGGTACCCCACTTTTCAGTCAAAGGTTTTTAATAAACATGAGGATATTTGCCTGTTATGTGCTACGGTTGGAAATTTTTTTCGCTGGTATAATGTAATGTTGTGACCCTGTTAGGCATATTAACGTTGTCCGAAATTTTTTATTAAATTTGGAACACTACAAGTGGCACTGCAAGAGTGCGGAGTGAAGGAAAACCCGTTGTGCAAGGAATGAGGCGTGATGACATGTCTTGAGAGACATGGAAGAAAGGACTATCAACCCTAAGAATACCATTCTGACGAATCCAGTGTCTAAATAGATATATTTTGTGAGTGTAGTTAGTATCAACGTTGCAATACTGACGTCCTTCAAACTGTATTTTTTAGGTGTAACATAGCAAGAGGAAATACGTTCTTGTGGTCGACCGCCGCCTACTTCAGACCAGCACGAGACCAGTGTCAGAGAGCACTCACCTAGGACAGACACCGTAGTTAGGTATGTCTCTGGAGCCATTGGAGACGACAATAACATTTCAGAGGTTACCAACTTACACGAAGTTTATCAGACCTAAAATCGAGGCTATAACAGATAGTGAACATTTTTTGAGCCAAGAATTTATTAAAATGTACTCAGTCAGTTAAAATACTGGAACTTTTTGAATACTAGAGGAACTGTTTGCAACCACCAAAGTGCACCCGATGTGCAGGAAACCACTGCACGAGTAAATGCAGTGCGCTCGAAGTGCATCAACTGCGAAGAGGAGCACTACGCCGTGTATCCTAGGTGCACCAATAGGTCGCGTAAAGCAGCTGCGATCGAGACAACAGAGCACATAAAGTGCATTGAAAAATATAAAACGGAATCATAATCAACTCAGAGGAACAGCACGTCAAAATTAATTATCTAAGAGCAATAACCATCCTCATAAATATTCTCCCGCATAGACAAGGTGTTTCAGGCCATGAATGAAGTTTTAAAACCATTCTTCACCGGGAAGTTGGATCCGGTACCCATTGGTAATAAGCTACACTTCCACATTCGATCAGCAAAGAGAATAAATGAAGTCAACTACAACACCAAGACACAGACAAACACAAGGGAGAAAGATGCGCTCGCCACAATCATAGCTCATTAAAGCGACACTAAAACGAGTGCCCATAGACAAAGTAGCGAAGAGGTCGACTCATCAAGCCATAAGTTCCCGACAAAATGTCCAACACAGACGGAGACTGCCACCAATGAATATCAACAGCACAGCTTAAGCCCATAAGGTCTTATAGAAGACACACACACACGCAAGCAGTAAACCAATGGTCCAACACGACCTGGCCACCTATCCTATGCCTGCTTATTCGATGACTCCTTTGACTGGTAGTATAGGGCGCGTCCCTCTTCTGACCGCGCAGCTGAGCGCCCAGAAAAGCAAACATCATCCTCATCAACTTCTCTCTTACCTCCTAGAGTTCATTTTCGGCTATTGCTCCGGTAGTTTAACTTCACGCTACCTGCCACTTTCCCCATAGGTAGAAACCTTCACCACCTTGGCTTCGTACGGCGATCCGTCTTGGACATTATTCGCATCCTAAGTACACTACTCTAGACTCGCTTTATCGCCGTAATTTTCTAGACCATCGCACGGAACTGCGGACTAACCGTGGTGTTGGGTTTGCCTTCATCACTGACACCGACTATTTTCTGTATCGGCTTCCGGAACACTGCCCAGCATTTACAGCGGAGCTCTTCGCCTTTTATCAAGCCACGTAGTACATCCGGTGACACGGGCGTTTCAATTG
This sequence comes from Schistocerca cancellata, assembly GCF_023864275.1. Classification (NCBI taxonomy): domain Eukaryota; kingdom Metazoa; phylum Arthropoda; class Insecta; order Orthoptera; family Acrididae; genus Schistocerca; species Schistocerca cancellata. The sequence continues at coordinate 426,891,644 of NC_064632.1, forward strand.
TGTCTTCTGCTCCCACTCTCTACTGCCATTCAGACCCTCTGTGTGCTGTACACCGTCCATCCCTTAGTGTAACGGGTCCAGGGAAACTATCACTTGCCACTGTGATGTTTATGTGGGTCACGGGCACGTTGATCTGAGGGCAAGCGAGGCCGCTGACGTTGCTGCCAAGGCTGCAGTCCTCGCATATCGCCCAGCTTGTTCTTCCATGCCCTCCAATGATCTCTGTGTTGCAGTCTGTCAGTAGGTGGTGTCACATGAAAGCCGGGGTGGCCGAGCGGTTCTAGCCACTACAGTCCGCAACTGCGCGACCGCTACGGTCGCAGGTTCGAATCCTGCCTCAGGCATGGATGTGTGTGATGTCCTTAGTTTAGTGAGGTTTAAGTAGTTCTCAGTTCTAGGGGACTGATGACCTGAGAATTTAAGTCCCATAGTGCTCAGAGCCATTTGAACTATTTTTTTGGTGTCAGTTTGGCATCACCTCTGGTCTTCCCTTCATGGGAATAAGCTCTGGGAAATTAAACCTCTTCCAGCAGCTTGGAGGACCTCCTGTCGGACATCTTCCCGCGAGATCATTTTAGCTAGGTTGCGTATCGGGCACTGTTTTTTAGCCATCGCAATTTGTTAAATGGCGATCCTCCACCACTTTTTGCTCATTGTCTTCAACCTTTTACGGTTCAGCATTTCCTGATAAAATGCCTTTTTTAACCAAATATGTTCTCTTTTATGTCTGCCTCTGATATATTGGCTGTTTTAGCGAATGACGCACAAGCTGTGTCGACCGCGTTTTACTTATTAATCTTTAGTTCAGGAGCGCCGGTCCCTTTGCGGCGGATTTTATGGACCTTTCTTCACTTCCTGCTTTTAGCTGTCTTTCCTTCCGTCGATTGGGCTTAACATTGTCCCTTTTAACTGCTTTTTCGTCTCCGTGTTCTGCGGTTCTGACATGGGCGCGTAAGAGTTGTTTTTGTGCCCTACAACAAAACAAACAAACAAGCAATAATACGAATTGACTCAATTCGCAGACATAGAGGCAATTCACCTGAAACTTCGAACTCGCGCTAACAAAGACCTGCATCTTATAACTGAGTGCGTTCCACCAGGAGACGATCTACCAGTAGAGTTCATCCTGTATGTCAAGATCCACAGAGATTTCATCTTAACGGGAGATCTCAACACACAAGAAACAACTTAGACGGCACCAAGTTAGACACGCTATTAGAAGAAGACCGCACCATAGCTGAAGTATTACAAACCAACTTTCATTAGCCCAATTGGAACGTCAACTCACGACCACTTCGGCTGTGCACAATCAACATTCGTCCACCTCAGCTTAAATTGGGTAGCACTTAGCATTGGCAGCGACCACATCCCAATACTAATAAACACATCATTATTGTCAGCACCAGAAACAGACAACAGCAGGTAAACGATCATTGATCTCAAACAACTAAACCAAAACAAATACTAAGAGTCACTCCTGAAAAATTTACGAAGCACTGCTGAAACCACTGACCAAAGAGAGCTAGAAAAATTAAAGGAGGTTGTCGTGCACGCTATTACATCTACCGCACTAGAAAGTGCCCCAACGAAGGCCATCAAGCCGTACACCAACAAAACCCAACAGAGAATTTGAAAACATTCAAAAAAGAGGAACGTATATAACCTTTTCAAAAAAAATCGCTGATTTTACATGTAAAACGGGATGGACTACCCGGTAAAGCAACAACTGTGAGAATTCTGCAATGACAGGTGCTCTGAAATCAGTAAAAACCTAGACAAGAATGAGGCAAAAAACTACTGGCAGACTTTTCAATCAATAACAGGAATACAGCACAAAACCGAACATCCGCTGCATCCCCTGGACGAAATAACTATCTAAAACGTAAGAAAAGCAAACATTTTCAAATAAAGACTTGAGGCTAAAGTCACTGCAACAAATATCTACTAATACTAATATTTCTGGCCCCTGTTTTGATCACAAGCAAGGCAAATTATTCCTACACGTCGGTCAGTGGCCTGAAAATGGCGTAGTAAAACGCTGAAACTGGTTGCCCGATGAAATAAGGTAGAAAATTGATGGCTGAAAGGCGTGTAATCCTCCATCGAACAGCCGAATACCGCAACCATCTCTGAAAAGATGGACATACCGAGACGAAACAGTTCTCATAATAGAAACCACAGAGGAAGAAATCGAACAAACTATCACAAAAGGCAAAAACAGCGCCCAAGGGATTGACGGAATCGAGAGGATTGAAATAAGACTATCCCCCAGAGAAAGGATGGTCTAGAGACTTAAAACACTCTGCCACGGATACCAGAATACACGGTAGGGGCCACGTGCATGCGGGCTGCCAGCTGTGACGTCATCGCGAACCCTCTCGCCACGCAACACTACACTGAACCTTATAGGGACATGGCGCACACTTGTTAAATCACATGCAGGTATCAAAGTTATCGATTTACCATGCTTTAGTGTATTATTTATTTTGTTTTGTTTATTTATTTATTTATTGTTCCGTGGGACCAACTTAAGGAGAAATCTCCATGGTCATGGAACGAGTCAATACATGAAATTATAACACGATAGTACAAACAGATAAAATGAAATATAAAAAACATATTCAGGCGACAAGTCGTAAGTTTAAATAAAGAAAATCAACAATGTAACACTGGAATTTGCTTAATTTTTTAGCTCTTCCAGGAGCTCCTCGACAGAATAGAAGGAATGAGCCTTGAGGAAACTCTTCAGTTTAGACTTAAAAGACTTCGGGCTACTGCTACGATTTTTGAGTTCTTGTGGTAGCTTATTGAAAATGGATGCAGCAGAATACTGCACTCCTTTCTGCACAAAAGTCAAGGAAGTGCATTCCACATATAGATTTGATTTCTGCCTAGTATGGGAATAGGCTAATATTGCTAACAACAAACGACATTAAAGAAAATATATACCGTGAGGGCAATGTCAGAATTCCTAGACTATTGAATAGGGGTCGACAAGAGGTTCTCGAACTTACATCACATATAGCTCGAACAGCCCGTTTTTGAGCCAAAAATACCCTTTTTGAATCAGAAGAATTACCCCAAAAAATAATACCATACGACATAAGCGTATGAAAATATGCGCAGTAGACTACTTTTCGTGTTGAACTGTCACTTAATTCAGATACTGTTCAAATGGTAAATAAAGCAGCATTTAGTTTCTGAACAAGATCCTGGACATGGGCTTTCCACAACAGCTTACTAACTATCCGAAAGCCTAGGAACTTAAACTGTTCCGTTTCGTTTATAATATGCCCATTCCGTCTGATCAAAATATCGGTTCTTGTTGAATTGTGAGTTAGAAACTGTAAAAACTGAGTGTTACTGTGATTTAGCATCAAATTGTTTTCCACAAGCCACGAACTTATTTCATGTACTACATTATTAGATACTACTTCAATATTACAAACAAGATCCTTCACTACCAAGCTGGTGTCATCAGCAAACAGAAATATTTTTGAATCACCTGTAATACTAGATGGCATGTCATTTATATAAATAAGAAACAGCAGTGGCCCCAGCACCGACGCCTGGGGAACGCGACTGAACATCACTACCACTCTCAATATTACGGAGAATTACCTTATGCTTTCTGTTCTTAAGGTAAGAGGCGAACCAATTGTAAGCTACTCCCCTTACTCCATAATGGTCCAACTTCTGCAGTAATATTTTGTGGTCAACAGAGTCAAAAGCCTTCGTTAAATCAAACACCTAGCGTTCGCAACCTTTTATTCAATCCGTCCAAAACCTCACAGCGAAAAGAGAATATAGCATTTTCAGTTGTTAAACCATTTCTAAAACCAAACTGTTCATTTGACAGCAAATTATGTGGATTTAAATGCTCCAGTAACCTTGTATATACAACCTTCTCGATAACTTTAGCAAACACCGATGGCATGGAAATAGGTCTAAAGTTGTCAACATTATCCCTGTCTCTCTTTTTATAAAGTGGCTTCACTGCAGAGTGCTTTAATCGGTCACGAAACCGACCACTCCTAAAGGAAAAGTTACAGATATGGCTACGTACTGGGCTAACATACACAGAACAATACTTCAGCATTCTGCTAGATACCCCGTCATATCCATGAGAGTTCTTGGTCTTTAGTGATTTAATTATTAAGTCAATCTCCCTCTTGTCAGTATCATGGAGGAGCATTTCAGGTAACAGTCTCGGAACACTTTTTTCTAAGAGCGCTATATGATTCCCTGTTGGGACTAGGTTTCTATTTAGTTTACCTGCTATATTCAGAAAATGATTATTAAATACTGTACATATATGCGACTTATCAGTAACACGGACATTCCCACTACGCACTGATTCAATATCCCCGACCTGTCTCTGCAGACCAGACACACACTTCCTTTACGACTGACCATATGGTTTTAATTTTATCGTGAGACTTAGCTATTCTATGTGCATACCACTTACTTTTTGCCTTCCTACTAACATTTTTAAGCACCTTACAATACTGTTTGTAATGGGCTGCTGCATTTAGATTTTGACTGTTTCTAACGTTTTGATATAATTGCCACTTTGTTCTACAAGATATTCTTATCCCTCTAGTCAGCCACCCAGGCTGCCTGTTTGTGCTAGTACCCTGTTTTGAACGTTCTAACGGAAAGAAACTTTCAACGAGCACGAGAAAGGTCTTGAGAAAAGCATTATATTTATCGTCTACTGTATCAGCGGCTCGTGGTCGTGTGGTAGCGTTCTCGCTTCCCGCGCCCGGGTTCCCGGGTTCGATTCCGGGCGGGGTCAGGGATTTTCTCTGCCTCGTGATGACTGGGTGTTGTGTGATGTCCTTAGGTTAGTTAGGTTTAACTAGTTCTAAGTTCTAGGGGACTGATGACCATAGATGTTAAGTCCCATAGTGCTCAGAGCCATCAGCGCTATAAACATCTTGCCACTCTTGTTCCTTGGTAAAGTTTACAAAGGTCTCTACAGCAACTGTATTGCAACACGTATTGCAGCACAAAAATCTTTTAGAGTTAAAATTTTTGCATCATGATCTGAAAGGCCATTCACCTTTTTGCTAACAGAATGCCTTTCTAGTAATGAGGAATGAACAAAAATGTTGTCTATGGTTGTTCTACTGTTCCCTTGCACTCTCGTTGGAAAGAATACGGTTTGCATAAGATTATATGAATTAAGGAGGTCTACCAGCATCCTATTCCTTGCACAATCACTTATACAATTAATATTGAAGGCACCACATATAACTAACTTTTAGTATTTCCTATAAAGTGAACCAAGAACCTCCTCTAGCTTTAGCAAAAATGTTGTGAAATCGGCGTCTGGGGATGTATAAATAACAACAGTTAGAAGTTTAGCTCCAATAAATTTAACCACACCTGAACAACATTCATACACCTTTTCAGTGCAGTACTTTGGAACATCAATAGACTCAAATGGGATGCCGTTTTTCACATACATGGCTACTCCCCCACACCGCAAAGAGCTCCTAGAAAAGCTCCCAGCCAACCTGTATCCTGATAAAGGAAGCCTCTGAATTGTCTCCTTATTTAAGAAGTGTTCAGATGTACCAATAATTTCAGAGTCAACATCTATAAGCAGTTCACTAACTTTATCTCTAATACCTTGTATATTTTGATATACTAATTCCCTCATTACTGGGATACCTAAGCTTTGTCAAAAGTGGTTCCTTTGTTAGAGAGACTTCCCTTAAGCAGGAATACCTATCAGCTAACTTCAATCGAATAAAGGTGCAGCTCTAACACCCACTACTGCAGGGATTTTCCCATGAGTGATCCCACCACCCCCACCTATGCCACCCATAAGCTTTGCCAACCTCCCCTTCCCATACCTGTTGTGGTTCAGGCCATGTCTAGTGAAACCCGTCCTGCTGATAGACTCCACCGACACCACTGAAATGTGACCCATGCTTTCTGTCATCAGCGCACCCCCAAGTCTCATGTTATTACGCCTGACGGCTGTATTAAGATGAGGCCGATCATGACGCTTAAACAGTTCCACTAAATGCACATTCGTGTTGCCAGTCTGAGTGGCTATCTTTTCCAGGTCACCATCTATGTCATACTCCCAAGGTGTATAATATATTTTTCTATGATTGGTGAAACGCTAGAGTAAAGTTTCTGAAGGATGTCAACTTCTTTCCCTCTCCAGGGGCACTGCTAGAGGAAGGGACTCACACAAGCTTAGATCATGTAGACTTGTAGTACGGTGAAACTCCAATAACCTCTTTTTAAACTCTTTAATTGTATTGAAAAGTGTCCTTTTTCTATTCTGGAAAGTTACGTAATTTCTTTTAATTTTTTCCCGTTTTTGTCTTTTGTTCACTCTCAGTTCGCTAGCAATCCTTGCATTTTTTCTTGATGATTGCTGTATGCACGCATTGTCGAATTCACAACAGTGTTTATTTTTACAGTTGATGTTTTCTCTAGTAGCGATTTCTTCATTAGTTGGTAATATATTCATCTGTAAAATATCTTCTTTACGGTAGCTTCGTTTTTGTGCCCAGATATTTATCTTATTATTATTGTCATTACTACCCCCTGCATCAGCACCAGTCTTCAACTTGCATTTCGAACGAATATTTAACAGTTCACTTTTCAAATTCCTTTCATAATCCGAATCATAAATTGTTCTGAGCAGGTACAAGCATTTTCAACAGAATACGAATCTACATATTTACTAGCATACATTCATTTTCGTTGCGTCTCATTCCTTTTAGTTATTAAGTGAAACTTATTTTCTAAGTTAATTACTTGTCTGCTGAGGTTAGTAAACAGGTAGTCACGCAGCAAACCATTATTTTTAACTTCAAAGCTTGCCAAAAGAATCCCTGCCTAAACTGCTAATCACAATGTAGTTTTGTACTCAATCGCCAGACACTAATAAAAATTCACGCTGCCGTAAGCAACTTCGCTTTCGTACATAAACGCAAATACACCACAACAATTGATGGTAATTGGGGCTGTGAGCGCTGGTTGGGTTCAGTCTGACTTCAGCGCCGCGGCTTGCTACTGAGAACACATCTCATGATCACTGCCGTGTATTCTAGTATCCGTGCACTATAACGCGGCGCGGCCCTAAGACTCAGAAGCATCCCTTCTCAGTGGAAATAAGCAAAAATAATAACTCTTCCAAAACAGGTTAAACTACCGAATGACCCATTTCGTATTGCCCAGTCACACTATCTACTGTAATAAGCAAATGTTTTGAAAATATTATGACCAGCAGGTCAACAAATTACGCTGAAGAAACCAAAATCGTACCAGAGAGCCAAACAGCCTTCCGCAAAAATCACGCATCAACTGACCCCAATGGTCGTCTCTGAAATGGCATAACGAAAGGTCTGAATATTCTAAACTGCACTACTGCCCTGTCGTTAGACATAGAAAAGTTATCCAATAAAGTGTGGCATAATGGATTTTACCACAACTAACCAACCTCATTGTCAACATCTTAGACTATCAAGAGTACACGTGAACGACACTGCTTTCGAAGTCTTTTATCTAGCAGCAGTAGTACCATAGAGAGCGATCATTTTCCCTCCGCTGTACAAATGGTTCAAATGGCTCTGAGCACTATGGGACTTAACATCTATGGTCATCAGTCCCCTAGAAGTTAGAACTACTTAAACTTAACTAACCTAAGGAGATCACACAACACCCAGTCATTACGAGGCAGAGGAAATCCCTGGCCCCACCGGGAATCGAACCCGGGAACCCGGGCGCGGGAAGCGAGAACGCTACCGCACGACCACGAGCTGCGGACTCCGCTGTACACCTTCTGGGCTTCAGATGTACCGCTGCCAACCAAGTGGAACGAAAGGCTTGAACTCCACGCAAGCGATACTGCATACTAGTGCCACTTTCGAACCATCGATGACACACATCAGTCGACATGTTCCATTCGGGTTCGGCCACGAAGTGCAAGTCTTATTTCGTTCAGCATCACATTGGGTGACTTACGGCCGATGATTAGGATGAAACGATGATGAGGACAACACAACAACTAGTCCATGAGCGAAGAAAATCTTCGATCCCGCCAAGAATCGAAACCAGGCCCAGTGCATGGGAGGCAAGCATGCAATCACCAGGGCGGATGAAAAAACAATAGTACACACGTACAAATCGTTCGTGAGTCCAGTCATCGCATACGCCGCCCCAGTACGGTTAGCAAGCAAAACTAACACACAAAAGCTGATGGCCACAGAAAGAAAAATACTTCGAGCTGCCACCAAACTGAATCCTAAAACTATAAATCTCATGGCCTATGAACACGGAAATCAAACCAATTAGCGAAAGATGGCTTCAAATCACTTCAAAAATTGGTCGAATTGCTAAAACGTAAGGACAGCCGCTATAAAAATAATTTGGAAGAAACTAATAAAGTATTCACGTGTCCGAGAATACAATACCCGCATCCTCCTAAAATCATGAAAACATCCATTAAGGCCACAAAAGCACCGGCCACAGCAGCCATAAGCGCAAAAAAGTTGACGTAAGTATAGTTGAACACCTGCGAAGGTCAACAAATCAAGACGACTTTAACACTACAGCAACACAAGAAGAGAACACCTAAAAATAGCCAGAGAAGAGTAACTGCAAACGAGCAGACCCTTGCTAATGGAGGCCTTTCCTGCCACACTTGGCCGAATGCCGGGTTCTTACATTTCCTTCATGAAAAAAAAAAGAAAGAAATATTAAATCTTAGAAGACAGCCATGGATAAAAATAAAAAAAATAGTAATCATAAGTATTGCTCTACCAATCCAACCTCAAAAGAAATAAAGTACCAACTAATACTTCACCTTACATTTAAAAGTTGTGAAGGTCGCCGGAAGGTGATGAGATAGATTGCTACTAACATATGTGCATTCACACACAAACACATACACATACAGAGACTTTTAATTCTTTAGTCGGATAACGGGCAACATTGTTCTAGAAATAAACTGAAACAGGTCCAATCCCCCAGTACGAACAAGACTGTCGGGAGGTTTCCCTTGGCTTTCAGCGGACCTCCCATCATTATAAAAATGAAATAAGCGTATGGCATTGTTGGCCGGGAGGCCCCTTTCGGTTAAGTTCGGCCACCACATTGGGCGACTTGCTTGCTGGTGATGAAATGATGATGACCACAACACAACATGCAGTCCACGAGCAGAGAAAATTTTCAGTCCGGCCGGGAATCGGGGGGTGAGCATGTTACCTCCCTTTTGAGAACATCTCTACACATTCCCAGCCTGTTGGGACATTTAGTAGCAAACAAAAGTGACTCTATAATGGGACTTCGGTGCATTCGACATCTTGCATCATTCGAAAGGGTGTAAAATCGTGATTCGTCGAACCTCATTACACGCATTCATTCGGTTACCGTCTCATCTCCGTGTTATTTGACTCACTAAAGACTTGTAGCTCTATGTGCCACCGTGATTTCCCTTCGAAATCTTCACTGGGGATGGACTAATCTCGTTTCAATGTTAGTAGCAATTCCTGCCGTGTGTGAAAAGCTCTGTCATTGACACCGTGTGAACTTGTCTCCAGTTTCTACGGTTACGATTTTTTGCTATCACTGTTTTTACACATTGTTACATGGCTGCATGTGGCAAACAATGCTTTGCACCAACAAAACGGACAATATCATTCACGGTAGGTCCTGAGCACGTCCTAGTAAGATAGCTCCTTTCTATCACTCAGTCACGACGCTACGTCGACCCATCATAATTCGCAGATTCCATGCAAGCAACTATGAGATACGCGTCACTTTAACGTCATGACTCTGGCCAGAGGTGGTGAATCACATGATCGATCAGTACTAGTTCTACACCGTGTGCAGCGCTCCAAAGGCACCAGTGTGCTCATTTAAAAGGAGAGGTGATATTTTGTGAGGTCAGCTTATTAGGCATTGCAACCTATACTTTAATTCGTTTTTAAGACATAGTTTGCTAACACATTAGATTAATTTGTTTTTGTTCTAAAGAATGTGTATTTCTCTAACAACTTGAAATCTTCTGTTAGCTCTTCATTAAATCTCTCATTGCTACCTTTCTACGCGACTACTTGAATTTTACGCACCTTTAGTCGTTAACTGTAAAGTGTGTTTGTAAGTTTTTTTCAAGTGCTGCATTTAACCAGTCAGAGGTTTGATGACTCATAAAAAGGAAAAAAAAAACTTCAAACTACATTCATTGTGCTCAAGTTGACTGATGCAATCCCCTTTTCCATCATTACGGTATCTTTCATGATCGCAACCTCTATCTGCACTTTTTCGGCACAATATGAACCACGTGCCGTATCGCTTAAGATGGTACAATTGAGTTTTCTTTCCGTTTCCAATCGTAATGCTGACTTTTTCTTTCCTCAACCCGACACTGAAGATTCACGCACGTACTCGCCCCCAACACCTCTAAGTCTAATGTCGACAAAGCTTTATAATCTTTTTAAACTCTCGATAGCTTGCGAAATGTCTCACACGTCATGTCCTCGACTAACACACACTTTAAATGTTTAATCTTATATTAGAACAAATAAGCCCTCGGTCACAAATATTAAGTCAAAATTGACCAGGTTTCGACGCTACTATGAGCGTCGTCTTCAGAATTAGACCAACTGTTCTAAAACATATTAGGTATATAATGCATTAATAAAATTAAAGTTTGTACTGACTGGAAAAAGATGCAATACTTACAAGTCACATACTAAGAAAAGAGATCTTTTAGGCCTAGATCTCTTTTTTTAGTATGTGACTTCTAAGTATTGCATCTTTTTCCAGTCAGTACAAACTTTAAGTTTGTACTGGTCAATTTTGACTTAGTATTTGTGACCGAGGGCTTATTTGTTCAAATATAATTCTGACACATTCACTGAACCTTAGCTGCTATGTTCAAAGTTTTATGTTTAATCTTACTCTTTTATTTTATTTTACGTTCTATTTTTTAGTAAAACATAGCTTTACGAAACATTCCAAACTTCTCCCGTTACTAGCTACAAACCTTACAAATATGTGCCAAGCATTGAATTTCCGGAGAAAGGAAGTTTTTTACAAGGCCACGTTTCCCTCCAGGTGTCCGTGTTTGCGCAGCTGTGTTGGCCGAGGTACCCAGGGGGAGGAGATCGGAAGAGGTGAGGGAACCTCCTGGCTGGAACACCGTTCTCCCACTTCACAATCTCAGACACGTACAAGAACGCACAGGCCGTTGTACAAGCTCGCGAGAACGTATCCTTCTGACGCATCATACAAAAAGTACAACGACACGGTCTCTACACGTACAACTACTACGTAGCCCTTCAGGCTTCATTGAAAGTATAAGACTCATCCACTGAATAAATGCTTGTATAAATCACTGCTTTTTCACAGTATCCTTAAAAGCTGTTGCAAAGTATTTTGCTAATTGTGGGTACTTCGGCGTATAGAAGCCTGTACCTCAGATACCGCTTACTGTAGCATCCATATGCACGTGATATAAAAATTAAAATCAGAAATGTATTCCAATGTACATGGTCGACCTAACGTCTTTGTACGGTTATAAATAATTATTATATAAAAACTACATAATGAATTATCAAGTTTGTTTGCGAATCTTTGTTGTAGGTAGGTACTTTAGTAGTATAACTTTGATTATAAAATGCACCACGGGATAAGAAGGCGCAGTGTGTTCTGTGGTATAACGAGACACAATGTCCAGTTACTGCGCAGTGAAATATCCGAAGACAATACAGAAGAGAAGCATCTGACAGGGATATTGCTGCTCGTTACGTGAGGATTAAACAGACGGGCACTGTGCTGGATCTTTCGTGAACACCACGATATTCGGTCAGTTAACGAAGTGTCCGAGCGATGCAACAGGCGTCCTTACGAAGCTCTTCTAAATCTAATCGACGCATGTCACATGCATTAGGGATTCCTAGGAATATAGTGCAAAAATTCCACGCAACAGATTCCACCTGCATGCAGTTATGGTCCAGGTAAGATACGCCGAATAGCCAACACATGATGAACACTGCTCACCGCGACGTTGAATGTCGCTTGGTGTCGTTGCTGGCACATGACGTGGTAGCAAAAAATATATAAGCAGAGCCGGCCGGTGTGACCGAGCGGTTCTAAGCGCTTCGGTCTGGAACCGCGCGACCGGAACGGTCACAGGTTCGAATCCTGCCTCGGGCATGGATGTGTGTGATGTCCTTAGGTTAGTTAGGTTTAAGTAGTTCTAAGTTCTAGGGGACTGATGACCTCAGATGTTAAGTCCCATAGTGCTCAGAGCGATTTGAACTTTTTGATATAAGCAGAGCAGAAACTCCGAACAGCCAAAACATTATGAATGCAGCTCACCGCGACGTTGGATGTCACTTGGTGTCGTTGCTGGCACATGACGCGATAGCAAAAAATATACAGTGTGGACAGAAAATGTGTGAAATGCTTGTAGGGATGTTACAGGGCAGGTTGTACTGAGACATAAATGTTGAAAAAGAAATTAGATACGTTGCTCCGTTTCCGAGTTATTTAGCATTGAAGTTAGCCAATCAGATCGTCGCGCGCGTAAATTCAAGTTTCGTTGAGCAACACCGCCCCTGGCAGGCCGCTTGAATGCGAGCGCACGACGCCCCGATTGGCTAAATTCTATGCTAAATAACTCGGAAACGGAGCAACGTATCGAATTTCTTTCTGAGCATTTATGTCGCAGTACAACCTGCCCTGTAACATCCCTACAAACATTTCACACATTTTCTGACCACCCTGTATAAGCAGAGCAGAAACGGTTGGGGATCACCCTAGCGAAGATATAGGCTGCAAATGGGGAAATACATTGAGGTAAGCGACTTTGACAAATGACATATTATTATTACGCAGAGTCTGTGAACGAGTATCTCCAAAAAAGCAAAACTGGTAGAACGTCCGCATGCTACTGTACTGAACATCTACGGAAAGAGGTAGAAGGACAACGAAACTATTACTAGGCGCTTACGGTTGGCCGTTCACCACTCTTCATAGAGCGTAGGGTTCGGAGGCTTGTCTGCTCTGCGAAATAAGATGGGCGTTGATCTGTGGCTTCTCTGCCGAAAGAGCAGCTGGTTCATGCACAAGTGTTTCCGAGCACACCGTTCATTGTACATTGTTGAACATGGGGCTCTGCAAGAGAGAAGCAAAATCTGTAATTTTCGAATATAGCATGTGTGCAGCTTGATACAGTTACATAGATTGAATATCTAGGTGTAATTTGTAGAGTGATATTAAATAGAGCGAACAAGTAAGGATTATAGTAGCGAAGGGGAATGGTCGAGTTCCGTTCATTGGAAGAATCTCTAAAGGGAACCGCTTACAGGACACTAGCGTGACGAATTCTTGAGTACTGCTCGACTATTTCGGATCCGCACCGTATCGGATTACGAGGTGCATTCAAGTTCTAAAGCCTCCGATTTTTTTTCTAATTAACTATTCACCCGAAATCGATGAAACTGGCGTTACTTCTCGACGTAATCGCCCTGCAGACGTACACATTCTTCACAACCCTGACGCCATGATTCCATGGCAGCGGCAAAGGCTTCTTCAGGAGTCTGTTTTGACCACTGGAAAATCGCTGAGGCACTAGCAGCACGGCTGGTGAATGTGCGGCCACGAAGAGTGTCTTTCATTCTTGGAAAAAGCCAAAAGTCACTAGGAGCCAGGTCAGGTGAGTAGGGAGCATGAGGAATCACTTCAAAGTTGTTATCACGAAGAGACTGTTGCGTAACGTTAGCTCGATGTGCGGGTGCGTTGTATTGGTGAAACAGCACACGCGCAGCCCTTCCAGGACGTTTTTGTTGCAGTGCAGGAAGGAATTTGTTCTTCAAAACATTTTCGTAGGATGCACCTGTTACCGTAGTGCCCTTTAGAACGCAATGGGTAAGGATTACGCCCTCGCTGTCCCAGAACATGGACACCATCATTTTTTCAGCACTGGCAGTTACCCGAAATTTTTTTGGTGGCGGTGAATCTGTGTGCTTCCATTGAGCTGACTGGCGCTTTGTTTCTGGATTGAAAAATGGCATCCAAGTCTCATCCATTGTCACAACCGACGAAAAGAAAGTCCAATTCGTGCTGTCGTTGCACGTCAACATTGCTTGGCAACATTCCACACGGGTAGCCATGTGGTCGTCTGTCAGCATTCATGGCACCCACCTGGATGACACTTTTCGCATTTTCAGGTCGTCATGCAAGATTGTGTGCACAGAACCCACAGAAATGCCAATTCTGGAGGCGATCTGTTCAACAGTCATTCGGCGATCCCCCAAAACAATTATCTCCACTTTCTCGATCATGTCGTCAGACCGGCTTGTGCGAGCCCGAGGTTGTTTCGGTTTGTTGTCACACGATGTTCTTCCTTCATTAAACTGTCGCACCCACGAACGCACTTTCGACACATCCATAACTCCATCACCACATGTCTCCTTCAACTGTCGATGAATTTCAATTGGTTTCACACCACGCAAATTCAGAAAACGAATGATTGCACGCTGTGCAAGTAAGGAAAACGTCGCCATTTTAAGTATTTAAAACAGTTCTCATTCTCGCCGCTGGCGGTAAAATTCTATCTGCCGTACGGTGCTGTCATCTCTGGGACGTATTGACAATGAATGCGGCCTCATTTTAAAACAATGCGCATGTTTCTATCTCTTTCCAGTCCGGAGAAAAAAAATCGGAGGCCTTAGAACTTGAATGCACCTCGTAAAAGAAGACACCGAAGCAGTTCAGAGGCAGACTGACAGATTGGTTACCGGTAGGTTCGAACAACACGCAAGTATTACGGAAACACTTCGGGAACGCTATTGAGAAAATTTAGAGAACCGGCATTTCGAGCTGATTACAAAGCAGTTCTGCTGTCACCGACGTACATTTTGCCAAAGGATCACGAAAATAAGATAGGATAAATTTAAGGCTAATGCAGCAGCTTATAGATATTCGTTTCTCTCTCGCTCCATTTGCGAGTGAAACAGGAGAGGTATTGATCACTAGAGATACAGGGTAAGGGGGCTTGCGGAGTATTTATGTAGATGAAGATACAGACGAAAAATTCCATCTCTACTGTTAAATCGATCAGTACATGTTTATTTGTCAAGTTAATTGCCGAGTCCGGTCGGTAAAACTGTCCTTCGTAGTTAATTTTTATTCGCATTAAGATAACCTTTATGCCTTGATTTCATCGTATGTTGGTTCCAAGTGATTGACTGACAGTTATAAACCGTGCATTAATGTTAAATCCAGGCTAACCATTCGATAAATAGTACACAGTGATGTAAACAAGTCTTGGGGCGAGACACAGTTTTGATTTCGGCCACCTTGTCGAATACATTTGCTCGTTGGATATAGTATTTGCGCGATTTATAGCAGTTTTATGGTCATTTTTCTTCAGTATGTTCCCTAGGGAACCCATAACCTAACTTCGTGCTAAGATTGTCTAGCCACTGTAGTTGTTTCTGGCTATGGGCAGTACGAAAAAAGAATTAAGAGGCATTAGTGTAACGAAGCTAGGAACGGAGAAGGTGACGAATGAAATACGATACGCAATGCCTATTTTATTCTGAATTATAATGCAAAGCTCCTTTGGACATGCATCTATGTCCAAAGGAACAGGCACTGCAGTGACTATAGCCATAATGAAATGCATTAAATGTGTTCGCAGCTGCGAATACCTTTAACGATTGCAAATACATTTGATGATGAAGGAAACAGACCACAACTCTTTCACACGTTTCACGCTGGCATTTTCTTAAAGTTATCTGTGTAGACTACTGAAAATTAAATTTGAATTGCTGACGGTGTTTTCGCTGCTGTCTTCCTGAATACGAAACCAATTACACCATTCCTGGTTGTCGAAGTAAAACTTTGAATATGGAATTGCGAGCTGCGGTACGCCTAGTGACTGGATTCAGAGTGGAACTTAAACGTGATCATATGCTATCACGGACTAATATAAATTAAAAATAATCTTATTTTCATCTGCCAACCTGCACTGAAAAACCGAGACTAACTTAATCACAGCAGTAGTGTGTGGTAAACAGTTGTTGTCAAACGTAAACAAGGATACATGGAACATCATAGTGCTCAGTTGTAAAGCTGTTCGCTATAATATAGAAGTGGTTCTAATCTTAACGTGGTAGCAGTGTTGATCCTGTTGGCAATGATGTGTGATCTGTTTATTCTAGTAATAAAATTTATCATTATTGACGAGTTGGTTGTCTCTTCGACAGAACAGAACCTTCTTCGTCTTGGTCATCTTTTGTTATTACAAGGTGCAGGTTCATAGCAGTTTTATTGTAAATTTCTGTGATGATAGGAAACTCCATAGAACGAAAGAGGGGTGTGAGGAGTGAAACTGATTACAAGAGTGAGGTAATTAAAGGAGCACGTATTCAAGAAAGTGAATGCATAAAGGAAGGAAAAACAGTTTCAGAGTGGAAAACAGGTGTGAAATGCAAATGTAAGAAAACACAAATTGCTAATGTTGAAATATTTTATCAAACATCTTTGCAGACCGATTTCATAATTTCAAGAGCAAAGATGACCATGGCACATACCTATAACGTCGCATCGCCTCTAGCTATGTAAAATGGCCTTGCCCATCCAAAATTGTGTCATCCCTTAATCGTAGTCACAGTTTTAAGCACTTCATCACACTCAGTGATGAAAGGAAGGAAATCTGACAGAAGGCATTTTAGCATTCCAGTAGTAAGTATCCAGCTTATTTAGACGAAAAAATCCCACAGCAAATCCAAAGCCTGCCGCAATGAAGATGCTCACTCATCAATATATTGAGTCTTTTCCTATAAAACAGGCTCATTATTGCTCCAAGGTAAAAATTACATTGATGCGAAGTTAAATGTGAAAATCATGTTTCAGATGTCTAAGGGAAAATATCCTGACATAGACATCACATACGTAGACATTATGGTAAATACTACAAAGATCATTTTCACCTCACTTTTGGAGGGGCCTCAGGGAGATGCCTGCTGTTCTGGGACATAATTTGAAGTCGCTATTCCGAGAAGAAAATTAGTAATCCACAAAAGAAGAGCAAATTTTTTTTAGAATATTCTTGAAGTTTCTACTAATCTGTGCAATGAAAGGGAGGATGTGGCTCCTATTACATTTGAGTACGAGCAAAATATTTCATTGTCTAATATTATACTGCTGGAGTTGTTTTATCTTCGACAGTTACATCTCAACGTTTCTGAAATTTATAATGCAAAATTGTATTATGAAGAGGAATTTGTCAAAGCTCGATAGCATTTACCTTCCAAAAAAGATATGTGAGATAATAATAAAGTCAAGACTCCCTGGAAGTTCATGGTTACTATAGTAAGCGTTGAAGATGTCATGGACTGGTGGCCTCCTCTACCTAAGAAGACAGCAATTTCACTAAAAAGCGAACATCATTCAAGAGACAAGCGTACTTCAGTCTAGATATTAACATTAAGGCATTTCAAGTACTCATCTAGGCATCCAAGGGTAGCAATGGCATTGCTAGACAACAGATAGCTGTCAATCACTGAAGCTAGATATGCTAACCTGAAGAAGTTTTTGCAGTGTATTCTTAAAGAATATAAGCAAATTTACCTAGATATTTTGGACAGTCTTCGATAATCTGAAGCAGTTATTTTCAGAAATTGTACTGGCAAGTCATAACATTATAAGATTATTTTTGTTGCCTAATTTTAAAAAAATTAGATGCCTCAAATTAATGTTAATGTTAAAGGCACTATATTGCTAGTGTCATACATTTGTGCAAGCTTGCTCTATAAATCAGTTTTTGTATGTTTCATAGCTTTTGAAAGTAAAATTATTATTAAGTTGATTACAACAGCACGTTTCAGTGAGATTATTCAACCAAAAACACAGCTCCTATGACTTTGGGTGATCACTATTTTTGCTGGGTCTACTAGGAGCTGGAGATTATATTGTATGGTAAATTACTCAACTAACTATCCACTTTACAAGGACAAAGTAATTTTTGATACGTGGTTCTTTTAAAAATAATTCTTTATATTTCCAGAAAAATAATGCATTTATGGAGTTACGCTGTTTTTAAAACGACAAAGCCAAGTGACTAAAATTTCTGTCTTCCCTCGAGTAAAAATCTGAGAGGTAGTAAATACTTGAATCAGTTGTCAGAACTTTTCTACTATCGTCACCAAATAGTAACACGAGTCTGTATCTGGAAATGGCGTGATCCTGCGCTTTCAATATTGGGTCACTGACCTACTCGTTACGAATTTAGAAATAATTATTGTTTGCAGTTCAGAGGAGAAGAGAAAATTACAGACAGAAGAAACAAAAGTTTTAAGATTTGCCGAAGGTATTTTAATTCTGTCAGAGAAAGCAAGAGACTGGGATTATCTGTGGAACAGAAGTGATAGCAACTTCTAGTAATGTAGGTCCACAGCCTGTGAAAATTCTTTTCAAGACGTCATTGTGCGGTTTTGCCTATTACTATTTTTGTTGTGGTATTGCAAATTCGGCTTATAATCCATTGTCAGGCACCTACAAAGAAGTAACACAACCTTTCAACGGAAGATAACAGGAGAAAAACTGTGTGCACATCAAGTTAGCAATCTGTTAACATTCATACATTCACACGCTTACAAGACAGCTTGAAAAGAACAACGTCTTCATAGGACGGTGTCACCGTTGGTGGTAAAAGAGTCGACGGCTATTTTCAACGACACAAGAAATTGATATGAAGATGTATGTTCTTTACCTCGAAACTGAAGTCACTGAATATGGGACAGGGGTAACACAGTAAGATACATGTACATCAGAGAGTAAGTAATCAACAGCAAAATGTGGATCACGTCATAATATGAAAACTACGAAAATTAGAGTTAAAGGTCCCACCGACAGTGCGGTCATTAGAGATGGATCACTAGTAACGAAAGAATGGTATAAGAAAGGGGGCGCGCCTATTCAAAGGAACCATTCCGATATTTGCTTTAGGGAAATCACGGACAACCTAATTCCGAACGGCCTGACGGAGATGTGAACCATTGTCTTCCGAATGCGAGTCCAGTTTGCAAGCTTCTGCGCCGAACTTCTAGGCGTCTGGAGTGAAATGAAACACGGATGATATACAGTACAAGTTATTATGGACTATAAGAACAGTAGACGTGATGTTACAGAACAATCGTGTAGATTTGATAGGTAGCAGCTCGGAAAACGGGTGGGGAGATACAGATTCGATTCGGGGAGTAATTTATGATAAAACATGAATAAAAGGAAGCAAAAATACTGAGCCATCATTCGTAACAGAAGGAAGCGCGCGCGTGTGTGTATGTGTGTGTGTGTTTTTTGTGTGTTTGTGTGTGTGTGTTTAGTAGAGCGTGATTAGTTAACAGTTTTATAAATAATCATAAAGATGGAAATTTGCTGACGCCGCACGAGAGGCGCAACAACAGCGAGTTCGAAAGGGAGCGCGTGTCTCAACTAATTTACGCACAGCGACGCACACTCCAGACAGTTGGGCTTATGATACACCCAAAAAATCTATAACACATAATATTGGATTATTAGATGATAGTTCTTCGAGATATGAAGACATTTACCTCCTCTTCTTCTTTGAAGATAATGTTACGGCGTACAGCTCGCTCTACTTAAATTTCTTGCCTCTCAGGTCCCTATAACGCAGACAGATAGATCAGGTGAAATGAAGAACTAGAAACTGAAGTTGACTTCGATCCATAACAATTAACACATTTCAAATCACCACTGAACTAAGCACAAACCCACGTCCTCTATCATTGACGGGGAAAAACAGACAGTACAAAATCGGTGAAACATCCGATAGGAGTTTCTACAAACACAAGAAAGTTAATGTTCTTCATCTTCTCTCATTAGCTCCACACGCTTGATTGCTGTGGCCATACCACGTCTGAATATTTGCTGTAAACTACTTAGGGGAATGGAAAGATAAAAAGACAGAAAAAATATGGCATGAAGGTAAACCAGCTAAAGTTCCAACACACCAAGGCTTGACTAAATTAAGAAGATTTAAAAGGATTCAGAAGCGCACGACGTAAGTAGATTAGTATGGCACAATAACAGCATTACAAAACTTCCACTTAAACAACAGTGAAAATCCACAGAAGGAAATTGAACACACATAGGCACTGCCACACCAAAATAATCGGAAAACTCACCGTCTAAGAACGTCTGCTGTCGTAATAACAATGCACACTACATTATAAATTAAAACATTTCTATAGTTTGGCATTTGGAAATATGTATGAATGAATGTAGGACAGCTACTTCAAAGGTCTCTAGCTCTTTTTAACAACGGGGTACTGAAGCAAAATTATGCAAGTTTTAGCCTCCATGACAGCCAGTTTTAGTGATATAAGTAATTACTTCCGTATAAATTTGCACTTCATGTCTTTACAGAATGTTTTAAAAATGATAACAGGAACGAAGTAGAAGATTTTTAAAGTAAAAACGTGGAACTGAAAGAAATTTAAATTGTGCACCTTCGGATTCGTTAGATACTCATTGATGAGAATGCAAGCTGAATACATTTATTTGCATCCATAAGCAAATACCAAATGACATGTTCGTATGACAACATGAATTTCTTTATCACTTCATCGCAGCCTTATCGGTCGGGCTGCCTTTCACCTTTTAACTACTGTCCTATGTTCAGGTGCACTGTGCTCGTCACATAAGAAGGTAACGTACTAGAATTCGCTGACTGCCACCACATTCTATTTGTCCAAAACATCGGGTATTATTTCAACCATTTATCCACCTCATGTTTGGAATCGCCCATTTTTCACCAATTATCAGTTGTAAAGACACTTCTTTGTTGTTCCATGCTTTATCCATTTCAACCCTTTTCTACATTTTAGCTTGGTTGTACAGATGTTTTTTTTCTTTTCTAATGTTGTTTGTTTTGGAAAGGGTTAAATAAATGCACTCTTATGCTAATATTCGTTGCCACGGTATTAGCAAATAAATACTTTTAATACAGAGGACGTAACCTGTAGTGGAAGCTATACAACGCTTATTGGACTAGTTTTTAGCCGGCCGCTGTGGCCGAGGCGTTCTAGTCGCTTCAGTCCGGGACCCCGCGGTTGCTACGGTCGCTGGTTCGAATCCTGCCTCGGTCATAGAAGTGTGTGATGTCCTTAGGTTACTTAGGTTTACGTAGTTCTATGTCTAGACGACTGATGACCTCAGATGTTAAGTCCCATAGTGCTTAGAACCATTTGAACTAGTTTTTAGTGTGTATTGAACATTCTTCCCCCACCAGGACAGCGACTTGTTGTGTTTGACTTGTAGTCACGGGTCTGACGCCTGCTCAGCCACATCCTTATAATACTAGAGTGTACTGATATTTCTGGCTAAAATGTATTCTGCACACGGTGGACATGCGACTGATATGTGGAGTTGCAAATTGCTACGCTGCTATGGCCAGATGTTTGTGTGCTGAGAGATTTTGCTTATTGACATTTACTGAACAATAAGATACATGGACGTTTTGTGGAGACAGAGTCTTCTGGGAAAAGTTAATTTAACAGTGGAAAATAAAATAGTATTACAGCAACTGATTTAGAAGTTCGGGTACTTTGCCGAACAGAGGACAATAACGGCAGCGGTACATGAGAAATAGCAGAAACGGAAAATGTCACTGGTGCGACGAGAGCAGCTCCTTTACCTGTACCATCTTCTGAGGGTACAAGGTCTTGTTGAAACAGATTTTCAGTTCGTTAAAGCTAATTGTACTTGGTTACTGAAGGTGTGTGCTAAACATCAACACTTTCTTTCTACCACATCGCTCACCAATTAATCACGGTTTATCATAAATGGAGTGCAGAGTTTTCGTAATACACATGTATTGGCGTATGAGAATCCTTTTGCAGTTTTGGAAACAAGACATCAATAACGGTTGAGCATGAATGTATGCGCTGGCGTAATTGGAGAAAAATTAATTGGACCATGTAGCGGGACTTCGAATTTCGCCGTGCTACACTCGTTCCCTCAGATAAAAAATATCCCGTCGCAGCGGTATGAGCGATCGACGGCAGAGAAACTACTAAAATTGTAACTTTTTTTTGTTTTCTATTTTTTTTTCTCTTGATAGCCGAAGCTGAAGGCAGACGTGATCTGATGAAGACGTAAAAAACTTATCAGCTAGTCTTGATCTGATTTTAATGTGTAGACATATTGTGGAAGTTGTTAAAAAATTCGGAGGATGGAAGTAGCAAAGTAAATTAAATTGCATACAGTATCAACATGATTTTAATTGGTATAAATTAGTGATTCCTGGACGATTGCAAGATTTCGGAGCAGACTTTTCACGCAGAATTGAAGGAGATTCTTGAAGACCTGGACGCCGCACGAAAGAAGACATGTTACCTGGTAAAGAATGAACTCAAATCTACGCCATTTCCCCCTGTCAGTAACATTTTGTTATTCTCTGTTCCTTTTCAGTACTTTCTGTAGTGGAAATTGGTTTAACTTTTGCTCAAAAACGCCACAAGGACCACCCCAACAATAGCTTTTCTGCAATACAAAGTCCAATTTGCTTTTCATTCTTTCCCTTTTTTTTTCACGGTCGTTTTCGATTTTAAAATCCCTTTTTTTATTCACCATTTTGACCACATTTTCAACCTTTTTCTTTTTCTTTACTTCATCAATTTTTCT
This sequence comes from Schistocerca cancellata, assembly GCF_023864275.1. Lineage (NCBI taxonomy): Eukaryota > Metazoa > Arthropoda > Insecta > Orthoptera > Acrididae > Schistocerca > Schistocerca cancellata. Next base: position 426,914,339 of record NC_064632.1, read on the forward strand.
TTTTTAGTAACCACTACAACTGGCTCCCGCGACAGGACCCAATTTTCGGATGTGTCGTTTTTGAGCAAATTTGAAACTTTAATTTGTATTTTTTCCCAACAGAAAATAACCAAAAATCCTGAAGTTTAAAGGGTAACGAAAACACCAACTTTATTGCACCTAAACAAATGATCATACAACAAAATTGTAAAGAATCTTTGTTACTAATTCAATCTGTTTTCTTTTCATGGCATATATTGATGCAAAACTGTTATTTTGAGACCTTTTGGTGATTATCCGATGGAGATGTATTAAGAAAATCCATATTTTGACGAATACGATTTACGCAGAAGTGTTTGACCAGCCGCTGCAGGACAGAAAATTTAATGGTGAGTCACACAATTATGTTTCATTCAAACATTCAATAGCCAACTGCAGAATCCATTTTTCCCTTTCCACGCATCCTGTAGTTTTCTTCTAGATTTTTCCAAAGTTATCTATCTCTATTGTAGTTTGTGGTAATTATAGTATTGTTGTAGCACATGAAGATCGTGAATTTGACCGCCAAACAGTCATTTGTTACGAAAAATTTTGTCCGCCCTGCTGCATCTTTCTCAATCATTGTTTGCATTAGAGCAATCATTTACATTGACGAGAAAATATTTCAACCTAAATTTGAGTCAAATCTTTATTAATCAGACTTATATTATTCCTTTTTTGACATACTATTATACATCCTATTACAATGGAACGCGGTAAGGTAGAGATAGTTTCGGCAGATGAGTTAAGTGAAGTAGATTCATCTTTCAACCAACAAGAAAATCCCCGTTTCCCTCCACGGACGAGTTCACAGATCAATGCAATGATTTTGCCTCAAACTCGCAACATTTGTGATAATACACAGATGGCGACTTTAAATGACGAAATGTGGAATGGACGCGAGACTAGACCGTCAGCGCCATTGTTAACATCAATGTCAGAACCGAATATGAGACAAATTCAGCAATGTGACACAAATCGGACACAGGAAACTGACAAACTGGACCGACTATTAGAGTTATTTGCAGACATGAAACGAGACGTTAGTCAGAAAGTTGACATATTAAACCATACTATGACCGAAAATTTTGAACGGACGACAAAACAGATGACAGAATTAAATAACACCACTCAACAGCTCAGCCAGCGATTTGAGACATTGTCCGATCGAGTCACTAAACGGGAAGAAACTTTGGTTACATTCACACACGAAACAAAAAACAATATCACCCGATGTGAGAATCAGTTAACTCAAATAGTTAATGTGCAGCAGGAAGTGAACACTCGTGTGGAACACTTCAGCTAGCTCCACCCAAGAAAAGCTGACTGAAGAAGTGGGAAATATTACCCAACAACTCACAATGGTAGTTCTTGAACAAACCCACCTCAAAGAAAAGATAGAAAAATTAGAAGACCGAGCGGACCTCGCGTCACTAAACAACGACACCAACATGGCCGAAAGAATCGTACATGAATGTAAATTGTGTGACGACTATCTGGACAAAAAACTTGAAACAATTACACAGGACATACTTTCAAAAACAAAGACACATGTTAAAGACGAGACAAAACACATAGAAGACGAAGTGACAAAATTATGAGACAATGTTGTGCCGTGTTTGGCGATTGGTGCAAACGCATCGCTAGGAAACGACAAAACAGCTAAAACCATGGCTAATGACACAGACAGAACACCTATTGTGAAATAACCTATTTCCAATCAAAATTACAATGTGGAGCTTTCTTTTCCACCGAACGAACAACATTACGGTACGACACCTAGAGTAGCAAGTGACACAAACTACGTCAATACAGTTATGCCAACCGGCATGGCCGATGACACGTTTGTAAGACATGGGCATTTCCAGACATTTTCCAGTGAGGACAAGCACAAAGTCCACCCAATTGTGTTTATTAGATCATTTGACGGTGTTTTTCCACGTAGTTGGTCAGAAGTCGATAAAATCAGACACGTCACCAATGAGAGGACGAGCAGCTAGGTGGGGTGCCGCTAAGAAACGGCGGTGCCTTACGTTTGAACAGTTCGAACAAGCCTTCTTGGACGAATTCAAATTTTACTCATATTAGTAACCAAAATAAGCACCCACCCCAAAGGAACCGTAGTGATGGTGGTTGGTGGAACCATCCGTCCGCGCCGCGACACAATACGATGCCTGCGCGCGAAACATATTCAAATGGAAACGTGTATGACAGTAGGAACAACTGCAGAAATTCGTGGAATAATAATAATAACAATAATTATAACCCATATCAAACTACAAGCAAAATGAAAATTACAGACAGTACAATAACAACAACAATAGGAGACGTGAGAATAACCGGTACAACCCGGGCTACGTTGACAGGAACATGACATATAACAGACATAATTACCACCAAAACAATAACAATCCCAGCAATCACCGACAGAATATGTGGAACACACAAAATTCACGCATGACAAATCATAACCCTCGACGGAATCTGCCCCCGTTCCCCAGTACAGTTATGCACTCCCCGCCACGAAGTAGCAATAACAATTGCGGCACGCCATCAGCTGACGCGTGGGCGCCAACCGGCCGGAATGTAAACATAGTGGAGCTGGTCAATGAACCCGGCCAAACACAGCAGACGACGGAAAACAGTCGACGACCGAGCTAAGCGCTCGTGCTTCGGTCGTGAGGTGTTGTAAGAGCGCAACGGCTTAGACGGTTTGTTTCCTCAGGTACGATGACAAAATGACAGCAGAACAGGAATTAACCGACGAGATAAACATTAAATCAGACAGTTGTGTTAAAGAATTCATACAAGCTACGGCATGGGTTAAGTTTAACGATTATGATGTACAAATTTTATTCGATACTGGTGCTGCTGCAAGTGTGATGTCAACCGCATTCTATAATGAATTGAAACAAATTATAAACATACCTACATTACCTGTACAGAATTGCCACGTGGTTAGTGCCACAGGTACTAAATCTAAGAACATACGCATGCAAGCCCTTGTTAACTTCACATTTTCCAATACACAGTTCAAGTGTAATTTTCTGATTGTAGACAAGCTTATCGTACACTGCATTCTAGGGATGGATTTTTTGAATGAACACAAAGCAATCATAGATTTAAGTAATGGCATATGTCAATTTTCCGTAGGAGAACAACTAATTAATGTTGAACTTAGCAAGACGATTGAACCACGACAAAAACATTACGCAGTAAGTCAATTTCAATTGGTATATCCTACCATAGTTAGTGTATGTAATTTAACACCTGAAGATTCAGACTATCAGGAGACTGAGCAGGATTTATTGTATCAGAAATGTGTCGAATCTGACTATTTAACGAAACAACAGCAAGAAGAACCGTACAAATTATTATGTGATTATGCACAAGTTTCCAGTGAGAGGCCTGGTGTAATCAGAGGTTATAGCTACAAAATGGATGTTAAGCCACTTATTGTAGCACACATTATAATATTCCATGGGCGAAGAAACCTGCAGTTTTACGTGAAATCGAGCGTATGTTGACCTGGGGTGTCATAGAAAAATCACATTCCCCTTATTGCAATCCTGGCGGTAGGCAAGCAAGATGGCAATGTCAGATTGGTGCTAGACGAACGTGAAATCAACAAAATTATTATACCAGTTAACACAAGACACGTCAACTTGGATGAACAGTTGCTAAAATTTTATAATGTACAATACCTAACTAATATTGGCCTCCGCTTATCGTACTGGCAGGTGTCCCTTCACATTGACAGTCGTAAATACACTGTTTTCCTTTGTGAAGGACGCAGTTATCAGTTGCGTGTGTTGCCTTTTGGTTTGCGCGTAAGCGCGGACGTGTTCATCGAGGCGCTTGACGCCGTTCTCGGCTCGTGTTTGTTGTCACGCGTCACGGCGTACGCCGATGACATTGTCGTGGCAACAAATACGTGGGAGGAACATATTGATCTGTTACAGCAAATTTTATTTAAATTTTCACAAGCTGGAGTCACAGTAAATCTTTCGAAGTCCAAAGTAGGAAGGTGTGAAATCAAGTTTTTAGGCCATATTGTCTCGCCGGAAGATATTCGTCCCGATTCTCAGAAGATTGATGCTATTCATAATTTCCCTCCTCCACAAAACCGAAAACAGTTGAAAGCATTCTTAGGTTTATCTTCTTTCTTTCGGAAGTTTGTTTCAAAACAGCTTCTGAACAGCTCTCACCTGCTAACTTTACTGAAAAAGAACGCAATTTGGAGACGGACAGAGTTTTGCCAAGCTGATTTTCAGGCTATTAAAGATGCATTGGTGAGCGCACCCCTCCTCTGTCACCCTGACATGACGTCGGATTTTTGCCTAGCCACGGATTCGTCACCATACGGCCTTGGACCTTTTCTATTTCAAATTCAATCCGAATCAAGACAATCTGTCATCAAACCAATAAGTTTTGCGAGCCGCACGCTCACTGAGTGCGAGAGGTCGTACTCGGTGACGGAACGGGAGGCTCTTGCCATTATTTGGGCATTCCGTAAGTTTCGCTACTTTCTTTGGGGTAAACATACTCGCATATACACAGACCACCAAGCCCTTTCTTTCTTGCTATCATGCAAATTGCTTCATTCACGGCTCACCCGGTAGTGCCTTTCACTGCAAGAATACAGCTTCGAAATTATTTACATTAAAGGTAAATCAAACGTAGTAGCCGATGCCCTGTTCCGTTTGCCCCAAGGCATACAGGATTTTTCGGAACTTTCCGAGCAAACATCAGACTTTAACATCTTACTTATGTATGATGGTACATACGCCCCATACTACCGCAATATGTGCAAGAACTTTGCTTCACTTCAGGACAGCAACCCCAGGTGGTCAAATATCAAAAAGAAATTACGTACAGATCCTTCTTCACATTTACAAAAATATTACACAATACACAAAAATGTACTTTTTCATAGGCGTACCCCAGACTCGCACCATTGGTGTGTTTGTCTACCCGACGCGCATGTTGACGATTTTATTCTGTTCACACACAAAACTTGGGGACACTACGGAGTCACCAAATGCACTGATAAAATAGTACAGTACTGTTATTTTCCCAATCTGCGTCGGAGAGTGTTGCAAATTGTTCGTAAATGTATCTCCTGCCAAAAAGCAAAATTTTCCAACCGATCATCTTTGAATGAATTACATCCTATTGTACCAACCCGACCTTTGGAGATAGTATCGTTGAATGTCGCCGGACCTTATCCCAGGGCTCGTGGAGGTGTGAAATACATCGTTGCTGTATTTGATGTCTTTTCAAAATACTTAAAATTGTTTGCTATCCGCACTGTCAACGCATCTGCTATTACTAGACGTTTGACTTTACAAGCTTTGGCAAACCCCACAGCATTATCACGGGTAACGCACCCTATTTTACGGGAAGAAAATGGAAATCTTTTGTTGCCACACATAACATCAAACATATTCTTACATCAGCGTTTCACCCGGAAGGGAACCCCGTAGTAAGGATTTTTAGAGAGTTTGGTCAATTCATGAGAATACATTCACCTCACAAACACACAAAGTGGATCGAATTTTTAGCACCCTTTGAGCAGATAGTAAACAATTTGCCTCATGCCTCGACAGGATACCCACCACAGGAATTATTATTAAACAAACCTGAACAGAACAAGTGGGCTATGCCCATTCCAAAGCTAACCGCATCCACAACACATACACCTCTGGAAGAGAAAGTAAGACAGGCATACACTACGTTGTGCAATACAGCCAAGATCAGGAAAGAGAAGTATGACAAACATGTTACAAATACGCAAACCTATAAGGTTGATGACCTTCTTCTTTTGCGTTCACATCCCAAGTCTACTAAGTTAAAACAACTGAACAGAAAATGGCAGCTATTATATTCAGGTCCTTTCAGAATAGCAAGAATACCTCACCCAGGTTGTTACTCCATAGAATACCCGTTATCTCACAAGCCGAGGGGGCTGCATCCCCACAGACATTTGAAACACTTTGTGACTGAAACAACATAATATAATGATAACTAAGTTGAACATGAGCAAGTTGCTGTGAGAACGAGATCATAGATATTTGTATTGAATACACGAACATTAAGTTATACAGCCTAAGAACACAAACATTCATTTATGGAAATTATATACTGCAGTTACACTTGTATACATAATTATGAAGAGAATGTAAAATCAGGTGAGTACACTTACTGAATGAGAAAATATATTCATATAGGAATAAGGTCTACGCAGGTTACATTTGTTGTTAATTGTAAATTATAAGGTGAACCAACAATTAGATAGTTATTTCAAGGCACTCTAATGACAGGAGATAATAGCTATTGAGATCATTAATGACGTAGGTATGTAGCAGAATGAATGAGGACGTAAGAATGAATGATCAGTATGATTGAGTTAATATTTAAGTTAATATAAGAAGGTAAGTTACTGTGAAGTAGTTGATGGAGACAGATTATTTGAGGAAAATATTATTGGAGTTTTATGAGAATGGAAGTGCCAAATGGCCCCAGGTATGTGATATATTAATGTTTGATGAGGAATATGTTTAATGTATAAGGATATATATTATGATGAATATGTGAGTAAGGAATGAGTGAGAATGTTTTGGTAATATTGTGCTACATAGAGAAGTGGGTAAACAGTCTACATCTTTAAGATTACATAAGAATTTCAGTTTGAGAGAAAACATTTGTGATGAGTTAAAACACGTGAGTACAAAGCGTTAAAGGTGAATCTGTTTACAGTGCCCTTGAAAATGAACGAATGCAAGAAAAGCAGAGTGAATATAATGATGATTACAGCTGTGGAAAGAAGTGTAATAGAATGTAACTTGGAAACACATTAGCCTTAATTTATTTCAGAAGTGTAACTTAGTAACCTTTCGTTAAGTTTTATTAAGCCATTGTGTGGAGGAAAACATTTTAGTTCGTGTTCAGACAGGAGAATGATATTTTAAGGAACTTAAGTTGAAGGAAATATAGTTTTTTACACATCCCTCATGTGAATACATTTGTATAAAATTTTTTTTTTACGAAAGTGCCATTTGCTTACACACAACAGAAAACCCTGAGGAAGCAAAAGATAGGAGAGTTATTAAGGCCGTTTTGCGACTCGTGCAATACCTCCACCTAAGCGAACAGATGACAAAATTACATGTATGTTGAAGACAACATTTGACTTTTCAGGCATGCAAGGTAAGTGCAAAGGAGCAGTGACCACCCGTGCAACCAACGTCGAGCAACGGACACTGAGAAAGAGACATTTTACTGTCAATTATAATACTATGTTCTTTATTTATGTTTTATAAAAAGAAATATATATATATATATATATATATACCACATACATGATGTTTAACCTTCACTAAAGTAGAAGAAAGTTCATGGTTGAACTCTTGAGAGGGAATTTGGTATGTTATTATACAATACACATTATGAGAGAGACAATCTCTGAGATACATTTTCCATTTGTATAGACGGTATCCACAAGAAGTGGAGATATTGAGGAAGTACTGAGCAGATATGCGTTTCACTCATGCAAGGATTTGTTAATGTATAATACACTTAGTCATATGAACAGTCAGAACACAAACAGAGAATCTGTCATGATGTTACACTACACAGACTTGACGTAAGGACACTTACATTTACCAATGATTTGGTAAATTGTAAGCACCTCCTTTCACACACCCCTTGGAGGTGATGCCAACGTTATAATGTATTGTGTTCTCTTTTTATGTAGTAGCTGTAAGATTTGGTAGTTTATAGGTAGTGAATAGTTTCTTCCAGTCTATCTTTCTTTCTTTCTCCATTATCCTACCACGTACTGCAGCTGGGTATTGTTTGTTTATGGAATGTAAGAACATATTGTGTGACAGTAAACTTTCAGGTATGAATAAAAAGACATGAAGAAAACTGAATATTGATGGCATTGCAAGCCTGGTCAACCACTAGCCAGCCAAGATATGGAATCAAAAGAAAGAAAGAAATAATAAATGAAGGAAAGCCCGTGCTTTTAAACATTAAGTCTTATATCCCTTGGCACGCCCAAACCTAAATAAAAAAAATTAATACCCCAATGAAAGAAAGCCAATGGGACTTAGTATAATTTTTTTTAGTGTAAATATTTCACATGCATATTCTTGTAAATTTATATCTATTTGTATACGTATAAAAACTTTGCATATTGTCAACGTATTTTGAAATGTGACCACGAAATGTAAGCTTTCAGAATTAACGATGTAAACATGCTTGGACAAAGTGAACTTTGTTAAAATGTAAATGTGGCAAAAAGTTTTGCAAACTGTGTTGAACAGTGAACGTTATAAACGACGAATTTTGTGTTGTTTGTGAAACTTATGGTGCATAAACTAAATAACTGTTTGTAAATCGATATAAACTGCAATTTATTTCGACGATAATGAGGATTTACACACTGCAAATGAACGTTTGTTGGCAAGTGTAAACAATGTGGTGAAACACCTACATTTGCGAACATTGACGCCGTTGTTCCTGGCCGGCCTTCAGATGCTTTGGAGACAATAAACTCAGCACCTGTCGTAGGCGATGTGGAGGCTAAAAAATACGTCGACCATATATGCCCCGGGAACTATAGTTATGAAAACGCACAAGGACCTGGAGTGTTGTGTCGTAACAGAAGACATGGACGTTGCTTCAGATCACGCACACGCTCAATCTTATGGTGTCATCGGACTTAACACGCCATTTATGCTGGAATAACAACTTGTAATGAACACTATGTGAAAGTGAATACTGTTCAAGACTGTCATAACACAGCGATTTTGAAACTGCCGCACGCGAAATTCAGTGATGCTACTGCGCGTGCGCAAAGACTACGTGCTGCCAGAGATGCATTGGGAAACCAACGCTGGGAGCACACAACATTAACTGCGCTGGCGAGCAGCTTTTTCAAACAAACTGTATGTAAATATATATATTAATTTTGTACAAAGGATCCAAAATGTAGTAATTGTATTTAGTATATAGGTTTAGAAAGTAAGTGTTGGGAAAGATTATCCCCTATGGATGCACGTGGCCTTTCCAATGAAAATACGCATATACTGACTTTTAGGTTTGCTAGCCTGTCACGCTAAATGTTTTAGTGTGACAGTCGAGGGGGCGATGTAGCGGGACTTTGAATTTCGCCGCGCTACACTCGTTCCCTCAGATAAAAAATATCCCGTCGCAGCGGTATGAGCGCTCGACGGCAGGGAAACTACTAAAATTGTAACTTTTTTTGTTTTCTATTCGTTTTTTTTGTCTCTTGATAGCCGAAGCTGAAGGCAGACGTGATCTGATGAAGACGTAAAAAAACTTATCAGCTAGTCTTGATCTGATTTTAATGTGTAGGCATATTGTGGAAGTTGTTAAGAAATTCGGAGGATGGAAGTAGCAAAGTAAATTAAATTGCATACAGTATCAACATGATTTTAATTGGTATAAATTAGTGATTCCTGGACGATTGCAAGATTTCGGGGCAGACTTTTCACGCAGAATTGAAGGAGATTTTTGAAGACCTGGACGCCGCACGAAAGAAGACATGTTAACCTGGTAAAGAATGAACTCAAAGCTACGCCATTTCCCCCTGTCAGTAACATTTGGTTATTCTCTGTTCCTTTTCAATACTTTTTGTAGTGGAAATTGGTTTAACTTTTGCTCAAAAACGCCACAAGGACCACCCCAACAATAGCTTTTCTGCAATACGAAGTCCGATTTGCTTTTCATTCTTTCCCTTTTTTTTCACGGTCGTTTACGATTTTAAAACCCCTTTTTTATTCACCATTTTTTCCCACATTTTCAACCATTTTCTTTTTCTTTTCTTCTCTCAATTTTTTTTTATTAACCACTACAAACATTCACGTTACAAGTAACACTGACTGGAGCACCTTACAGTGAATTTTTAATGGGACGTTTAAATGTTTTTCAGTAACTTGTTCCACACACTTAGGTCAGAACATGAGATTCCTGCACAATGTGACATAGCGTCATTATGCTCTCCATGCAAGAAAGGTTTGAAATCAGCATTTCCCAAATAAATATATAGGTCGTGGGGCAGAACACCCGTGCCTGCTCTATCTGATCTCAATCCCCTGGGTTTTTATTTCTGGAGTTAAGGACACATTGTAATCAAGACATTGCGAATGTTGAGATTCTTAGCTAGCGTGTTTAAGAGGGTTTCAGCACATGTGCCAGACAAAAGGAAAATGGGGCTAGGAAGACACACCGTGGAACGACGTTTAGAAGTTCGTGTGTAGAGTGAACGGTTGACGTTTTGAGCACCTCATTTAGCCATCAGAAGACTACATTTGAAAGTAAAACATACCTGCAGAAACAAACCGGAAATTTAAAAAGAATGAGACAGAAACGAAGCAAATATGTAACCACAAAAAACAGTCGAAAATTAAGAAGATAAAAAAAGACCATATGTATATCTGAACTATTTTGTTTCGTTTTCAGTCGTCAATCGACTCCCAAAGGTTTCCTACAATTTGGTTAACAAACTACTTAAGTAACTATGTAATAGGAGCGCAAATGTAATCGAAGCTCGAAGAAGGACTCTTTTCAACGGAGCGTGAAAGATTACACATGTGTGCCTCACCAGGACTCGAACCCGGCAGCAGCCTTTTGTGCGCAAAGTTCTTACTAACTGAGCTATTCACGTACGACTCACAACTCACTTCACAGGTTTACTTCCGCCAGCACAGGGTGGCTGCCATTAAACTTCCGCTATTTGAGCCCGAGTAGACTGAAAGCTATGTGCAGCGAACTGCATTAGAATGGTGTGATTTGCCTTGTTAGTGGTGCTGGTGTCATGGCTTGCCTTTCGGCACCGGTGCTGTTACGGCGACGTAGAGTTTATACAGAAGCATCATTACAAATTGCAGTGGCAACATTCCACGTGAGTTTTGACAAGGCGAGCAGTTCTTTACTCGGAATGATGTTTTATTAAAGCAACATCAAGAATTCTACTACTCTTGGCGAGTATCTATGCATAAAAGGAATACGAAGAGGTCCTCTTTCTGTTCATGAGTTGAAGAAATGATTTAGGAGTTCGAAGTGATTGACGATTTGGGAATTTTTCCTGGAAGAGGCCGACGACCAATACCGCCACAAATTGTTCAACATACTGTTGTCATGGCTGAAAATACTGGACGCAATTTGCAATTTTCAAGCAATGCACAAACTGTGACACGACAGGTAAACATCTAGTGGTCCACTGTTTGAAAGGTCCAGCGAACAGAATGGTATCTGTACAAACCTCACATTACTCATAAGCTTCTGTCAAATAATGCAGATATTGTATCATACTTGGCTCTCACGTTTCTTGCAAGGACTGAAGTTCACAACATTTGGCCTTCAAACATTTTGTGGAGTGAGCACACTTCAGGTTCACTGGGGCAGTCAACACAACTGTCGCGTTTCTGAATACTCAGTACAAACGAACATCCATGAAGTTCACTTATAAAACGAATAAAATGTTGGCCCCCAGGGACTAAGGATACGCAGCATGAACGGCACACGTCACAGTGAATTGCTTCGCCAACATGTGATCCCTGTTGTACGGGAGTGAGGTACTTTGGACTCAGCTGTTGTGATGCACGATGGAACTCCACATTGCTGGTGCAGGCACTCTGTTGATCCGTAATAACACATTTGGAGAAAACCGAATCATTTGCCGATCTTTCCAAGCTGTGTGGTCACTAACATCATCAGCTGCGAACCTGTGTGATTTCTTGCTGTGGGGTTAACTGAAAAAACAGGGTTTATCGACTTGTCGCTAGCTGGCGTTGGAGGTTAAAGATGACCATAGTGAGGGACGTAACCAACATTTTATCACAGATCTTTCGGGCAGCAGTAGAGCAAATATTTAGTGCAGTTTCAGGGTATCGTGAATGCAAATGGTTGTCACACGTTTGTAAGCTAGAACGTAAACGTGGTATGCAATTAACACATTTTTACGTCTCCTGCGGAAATTACAACGTGTTTCTATTAATGCTTTATTCGTTATTATTCTTCCGTATGTCCGTATAAATGTTTCCACAAACTTTCATTGTCCTACTATCAATCGTTTTCCATGGGGTCCTCTCATAAAGCGAAAGATTAGTTATATCCAAGCAGTACATCTCTCATATTTCCCAAATTGTACATGAGTTTCCCTGCATACATTGCTGGATTAGCTGCCTTGGAAGTTTGGGAAATAGAATGGTTGTGAGGTTATAACAGCAGTAATGTAGTCCCGCCTTGACAGCTCGATCAATTAGAGTACTGGTCGTGACATCTATACTGGAGGACAGAGACAAGATGGTGGCGAATCCATTATGCTCTGGGGAACATTCACGTGGGCATCCATGGGTCCAGTGGAGGGGCACCACGACGGCTAAGCAGTGTCGTCCACCGGTTCCAGACCATGTACACCTCATCATGAGAAACATTATTCAACAAGATACTTCACGATGTCGCAAGGCGGGGACTGCGATGGAGTAGTTCGAGGAAAGCAATGGAGAGCTCTAATTGGGTCCCCAACTCGACTTATCTTAGCCTGGTCGAACAAATTTGGGATGTGACTGAACGTGGCGTCAGAGCTCATCGTCCCCCTGCCCGGAATTTACAGGAACCAGGTGAAATGCATGTGCAGATGCGATGCTAACACCATCCAGCGATCTACCAAGGTCTCATTGTTTCCCTGCCACGACGCATCGCGGCTGTTATCCGTGCCAAAGGTGAACATACCGGCTATTAAGTAGGTGATCATAGTGTTCTGGCTGATCAGTGTATCAGTGTATCACCAAAAAATATACTACGCTCAGGATCACGCTAAAACACGCGACGTGTGCTACCACGCCTCGTGAAAAGAACTCCCGTTAACCATCAACGGTTCCTTACTGTCGACTGCTAGATAGTTGCCACAAAGATTAACGTATCTTGCAATAGAGATATTATTACTCTTTACCGTTTTAAATAAGGGTAAGGATAAATTTAAGATCAGCCGTTGGAACGAGCGCCTTTTTTATATCGTAGAATTGCCTTATGCTTACCGAAAGACACTTGCTTTAATCACAGGCCTTCCGTCAGGAGTCGCTTCTCTCTGCTAGCACCAAATACTTCGTGAAAGTAACTATACTCCCCGAAGCAGTTGTAGGCGTGGAATAATTTTGACACCATTTCAGTTGTGAGAGTCTGATAACTTGAAGTGTATTTGGCTCGTAAGGACATAGGTCGCACGTTATACATTTATTGGTGCACAAATGTAGTATTTGCTAATCATAACTCCATACGAATTGTTTACTGAAGAATGCAAAAACTGGTTAAAGTTGACCTCGGGAAGGTCAGTTTGGATTCCGTTGAAATACTGCAACACGCGAGGCAATACTGACTCTACGACTTATCTTAGAAGGCAAACCAACAATACAAGCATTTGTAGACTTAGAGAAAGTTTTTGCACACGTTGACTGGAATACTCTCTTTCAAAGTCTGAAGGTGGCAGGAGTAAAATAAAGAGAGCGAAAAGACTATTTACAATTTGTAAAGAAACCAAATTACAGTTATAAGAGTAGAAGGGCATGGAATGGGAACAGTGATTGAAAAGCGTGAGAGACAGGGTTGTAGCTGTGTTATTCAATGTATATATTGAACAAGCAGTAAAAGATACAAAAGAAAAATTTGGAGTAGGAATTGAAATCCATGGAGAAGAAATAAAAACTTTGAGGTTCGCTGATGACGCTGTAATTCAGTGAGAGACAGCAAAGGACCTGGAAGAGTAGCTGAACGGAATGGACAGTGTCTTGAAAGGAGGATATAAGACGAACATCAGAAAAGTAAAAAGAGGATTATGGAATGTAGTCGAATTAAATCAGATGATGGTGAGGGAATTAGATTAGGAAAAGAGACACTTAAAGTAGTAGGCGAGTTTTGCTATCTGGGAAGCAAAATAACTGATAATGGTCAAAGTAGAAAGGATACAAAGTGTAGACTGGCTATGGGAACGAAGAGAAATTTGTTAACATCGAGTATAGATTTAAGTGTCTGGAAGTCCATTCTAAAAGTATTTGTATGGAGTGTAGCTATGTATGGAAATGAAACATGGATGATAAATAGTTTAGACAAGGAAAGAATAGAAGCTTTCGAAACGTGGTGCTACAGAAGAATGCTGAAGATTATATGGGTAGATCATGTAAGTAAAGATGAAATACTGAATAGAATTGGGGAGAAGAGGAATTGTGCGAAATTGAGTAGAAGAAGGGATCGCTTGGTTGGACAAATTCTGAGGCAACAAAGGATAATAAATACAAAATGGTTCAAATGGCTCTGAGCACTATGGCACTCAACATCTTAGGTCATAAGTCCCCTAGAACTTAGAACTACTTAAACCTAACTAACCTAAGGACATCACACACACCCATGCCCGAGGCAGGATTCGAACCTGCGACGTAGCAGTCACGATAATAAATACAGGGTGTTACAAAAAGGTACGGCTAAACTTTCAGGAAACATTCCTCAAACACAAATAAATAAAACATGTTATTTGGATATGTGTCCGGAAACGCTTAATTTCCATGTTAGAGCTCATTTTAGTTTCGTCAGTATGTACTGTACTTCCTCGATTCACCGCCATGACTTCATACGGTATACTCTACCTGTGCTGCTAGAACATGTTCCTTTACAAGTACGACACAACATGTGGTTCATGCACGATGGAGCTCCTGCACATTTCAATCGAAGTGTTCGTACGCTTCTCAACAACAGATTCGATGACCGATGGATTGGTAGACGCGGACCAATTCCATGGCCTCCACGCTCTCTTGACCTCAACCCTCTTGACTTTCATTTATGGGGGCATTTGAAAGATCTTGTCTACGCAACCCCGGTACCAAATGTAGAGACTCTTCGTGCTCGTATTGTGGACGGCTGTGATACAGTACACCATTCTCCAGGGCTGCATCAGCGCATCAGGGATTCCATGCGACGGAGGGTGGATGCATGTATCCTCGCCAACGGAGGACATTTTGAACATTTCCTGTAACGAAGTGTTTGAGGTCACGCTAGTACGTTCTGTTAATGTGTGTTTTCATTCCATGATTAATATGATTTGAAGAGAAGTAATAAAATGAGCTCTAACATGGAAAGTAAGCGTTTCCGGGCACATGTCCACATAACATATTTTCTTTCTTTGTGTGTGAGGAATGTTTCCTGAAAGTTTGGCCGTACCTTTTTATAACACCCTGTATAGAGGGTAAAATTCGTAGAGGGAAACCACGCAGATTCAGAAGGAGATGAAGCTTGCACCGGATAGAGTAGCATGGTGAGCTGCATTAAACCAGTCTCTGGACTGAAGACCGCTACAACAATGACTGGATACATTCGAGTATAGTTAGAGAACAACGGTGAAGACTTGTGGAGCATTTAACTTCACAAATAAATTCGGGAAAGGAACCAATATTACCTTCCACAGCTACATAGACATGAATAGAGGTTTTGTGTTAGGGACTTCCAGTTACAGCACTCACTTTTTCAGATGGGATGTGTCACCGACTTACCTTTTTTTAAGTGTAACTGCTATTTTTTACAATACTATGTACACGAAATTCAGAACGTCTCATTTATTAATGTTCTAAATGTGGTCAGATTTTGGTGAGGGAACCACACACTCAGGTGTCGGGTTACTGCATATGCATCAAAACAGTAAAATGTAATGTACCATATACTAAACAACGGAATGCTACAGTTCGCGCTCATGCTAACGTAATAAGCTGCAGATAACAAACAGTTATGTCAAATTTTTCCAATATTCATCGCCGTTTATTCATAAATTACATTGCTGTAATGTAATTACATACTTACAAATTTGTGATATTACGGGATGAAGGTATGCGTTATAACAAAATGCGTGTAAGATTACTAGCAAAATAGCCACCTAGGCGCCTTCGAATTGTCCGCTGTTCACAGCACTGAGGAGCCTTGGCTGCTACAGAGTATAATTCTCATAAGCGAAAAAGTGCAGGACACTCTTAAAGCGAGCTAAGTGCTTCGGCTGGCTACAGCGAATGAAAATTCAACTCAAAGGAACTGCTTCTGTTTACGCCACGTTATGGGCATGTTCCCTGTTTGTCGTCTGGTGTACAACAGTTTACGCCACGTTATGCGCATGTTCCCTGTTTGTCGTCTGGTGTACAACAGTATGTGTGAAAAGTAGTCCTAAAAGCATTTAGGGTAGTGTGAATATGAGGGCATTTAACTAGCAAGCAATAAAGATTGGCTAAAGTCGTACCTCGCGGACACTTAGTTGGGAACGATGCTGTACCATTATTAACTTACTCAACTATCTGTGAAGCTATTTCTCTTGCATATATAATCCAACATTAATGAAACCATAATCATCTATTTACCGATTCCCGTGCCCTTTGGATAATTCCGTCGTGGTGAGTCAGTTTTTTTTTTCTCTTATACTGTATCATGGATTATAAACGTTGTTGCAATGCACACACAAACACAAAAACATCTGTTCAACGCACTGGGTGGATCGGCTCCATCTACCGATTCGTTTCCTGAAAACTGCACTGTTAGCACAACCATTTGAGCCATCTGTTACACATTTATCCGCAGTAGACAGTCTCCAGTGTCCTGTCGGTAGACATGCAGTGGCTTGTCTAGGTAGTTGCTCATTTCTCATTCGAAGAACAGGATTACGTCATATTTGCTGCAGTTTTAGATTTTTAATCTTGAGAGAAACATCTCTTCTAACGTCTTATTTATCGATATAATAAAGTCTGCCACCATTTTTCACTACCAAAAGACACTTTATATTTGTGGCTTGAATCCGGCCTCTGTTGTTGGTCTTCGCGTTTCAGAGCACACAGCCGAAGGAAAGGGTTGGGCTAGCAGTGTCTTGTAGGTTCCAACTTTGCTGCTGACTTTCGTTGTTTTTGTGTCGAACGTCAGTGCGGTATGAGTAAACTGTATCTTGACATCTCAGTTGTACTCATACTTGATACTACAATCAAGGTAACAAACGTTTGCAATTCATTCAAGGCATACGCAATCCAACCATTTATTTGTTCATATTGGAAGGAGCCTGTCCTCATATTTTCTCTTGTAACATTCCTTGGTAACCTCGTTTGTAGAACACAATTCAAGTGACCCTACCGATGCGTTTTATGCAACTAGTACTACGCCTGTAACATAAAGGGTGTCCATACAGGCTCTCCCAGCTATGGGGTGATTGTTAGGAAACGGAATTACAAGTGTGGATGGACCGTGAGCAACTCGGTATTAATGAACCAAAATATACTTGACTTCTGCCACACTTAGCCATGTGTCTTCGGTCTTTCTTTGTGTAATCACAGGTTTTGCATGGCCTTGTAAGTTTATTTCGTTCATAATACTTAATCTTTCTTAAATGTTTCAGAAACATTAGCTTATAAAGTATATTCACCATCAGAAAGAATGCAATTAACAGGAGATATCAAAATGGGAAGTGTGAAAATAGCAGTTTCGTGTTAATAACCACTGAACTATTTACGAAAGATTAAGTACTATAGATGTAATAAACTTAGAGAGACATCCCAAGTCCAGTAAGACTGCACTCCTCATTACACAAAGATAGGATGGAGACAATTAGTTAAATATGGCAGAAGTAAAAAAAATAAAATAAAAAAAATAAATAAAAAAAACTAGGTCCAAAATTTCTGTATAACGCCTGACCGGTCCTCACTAGTAGCCTTTACAGTGTGATTACGTGTGCTAACAGTGTTTCAAAGCTGTGAGAGGAAACATGTCGACTGCGTGGTTATCGCTTGTGTGCCTACTTGTTCTCATACAGATACAGTGTAGGTTGCATGACACTAAAGGATAGGCGCAACTGAATTACCCACTGCGCTAAACAGATGTTTTTTTTCTGTGTGCACAATGTGACAATACTTATTTTGTGTAATAACCAGCAGCCTCTCCTCATCCACTCCATGCGCAAGGATAAATTCTCCTACTATGAATGTGTGGGTGTATGTAGTCAAAGATGCTGCCGAGGAAAACAAAAACTTTCTTGTTCTCTCTGCTAATGTAGTGCCGACTTTGATAATCCTTACCCGAGAGGTCTCCCAAAACTGTTTCTTTTGCGAGTCAGAGTTTTCGTACTTTTCCTCTCCGTATTATGTGCAACGACCTCCTCCCCATTCCCTTAGGAAACAAAAACATGATTAGCATGAATGTTCCTACTGACATGGTATTGAACCATTTCTGTATTTCTGCTTCGGTTGGTGAGGGCTATTACGTGTATCCTCCTACGAAGTCGCGTCATTAATTCCACTAAATGTTAAGCTGTGTTTTTTTTCGAATTTGGTAGTTTTTATATAAATTTTCATGTTCGATATTTAAACTAGGGTTCTCCTTTGTTTATATGCAAACCGACCAAGTGCCACCAGCACTGGTGTTTCTTTACTTGGCAATCTGTCCACATTTATTTACCAATATTGGTTGCTTCAATCTGTGAGCATAGCGACGCTGATATAAATTAATCCCTTGCAAGATAACCAGATTTAGTGCGACGAATCTCGTGTCGAAGTAAGAAAAAGTTTTGTAACTGCTTGGACAAAATTACAGCCTTTATCGAGCAACTCGTAGTTTTGATGCTTAATTACGTTAGTTTGAAAGTGGGATTTTAATTAGTTTCACTGTTTCTGGTATAAGAACCTTTTTGCAGCCTGATAGACATGTGCGAACAAAGTGAAGAAATTAGGAGCACAATATTTCTAATGAGTGGAATAAGTGATTCTAGGTAGTATAACCCCCAATTTGCATGATATTTTTCAAGCATAATGGTGGTTAAGGAATTTATTTAGTAGAAAATCTTTGACATCGACTATAGTCACTCTGAAGCTCTCTTTCATCACCTAATTACTCCATCATTACTTCTGGATTGATGTCCTCTCTGTGTGGTCTCCCGGCTTTTATGTCCTTGCTTGTGAATTCATTTACACCGGTTTTCCTGTGTAATTTTACTGAAGCAAGATTGTTATGGAAGCAAGGGACTGTATAAGTTGGTAACATTTCATGTGTTCCATGTGGACTATTCATCAATATAATAAACCATCAGTCTTAATCAGAGTTGCTTTCCAAATATTCAGCCTCACCATACACTCCCGCATCCTACGGATATTACCTCAAAAGACAAAAGAAACCAAGTCTTTTTAGATGCAAAATAACATTTAATCAGATTTTATGTGTAATGAGTGTTCATAGTATGTAGACTACATCTCCGTGCATTGAAACTGTATCACAGAGACTTCGTTACGTAATGAAATAACAGGGTTATGAAGTAGTTTTGCAGATAGTCACACATGGTCAACGTTGCACGCACTGTGAACAAGAGTGAAAATAAATGTACATTGGTTATTTGCTTCTTCCCTTTATTACTCTAGGGCAAGCATCGAAGCCCATGGCTATACGCAGCTGGTGTAACTACTCAAACATAATAATAGGTCGCCTTTAGGAATTACTTACCCCTTTAGGGAGAGGTCGGAGGTAAACTAAAGTAGATTCCTTATACTTCAGTATAAACTAAATCCCAGATGAAAAGACTCTGGACGAAGGTGTTAGTATATTTGCAGCATAATATGTTTTCTCTTAAAGGGAAAAACTCGTGTTTTGGAATTTCATATTAGTATGTTTTATCTTCTTTTACTGGTGAACAACATTCTGCAATTTATTTCCAGAGAACTGATAACAGCCTGATCGCAGTAGTGTATTTTATCTGAATGCTTACTGGAGATCGTGTTTTACATTGTTCTTCCAACCGTCTAAATATAAGTTGAATTGCGTCAGGAACAGGCAGCGATCTTGTCTAACAATGTCACACGGTTTTAAGAACTGCCTGGAAACCAAAGAAAAATTTGTAGAAAGAATTAAAGTTCAAGGAGAAGAAATAAAAACTGAGAATCACTTATCATATTGTATTTCTCCCGGAGACTGCACAGGAGTTGGAGGGGCAGCTGAACGGAATGGACAGTATCATTAAAGAAAGAATTAACACGAACATTAACCATAGCAAATTAAGGTACCGCAATGTAGTGGAATTAAAGCAGGCGATATTAGGGCAATTAATTGACGTAATGAGACACTAAAAGTAGTAGAAGAGTTTTGCTGCTAGGGCAGCAAGGTAACTGGTGATGAGCGAAATAGAGAGCATACAAAATGTAGACTGGCATTGGCAACATAGACATTTCTAAAGAAGATAAGTTTATTAACATCGCATTTAGATTTAAGTGACAGGACGTCTTTTCTGAATGTATTTGTCTGAAGTGTAGGAAGCGAAACATGGACGATAAGCAGTTCAGACTAGGAGAGAATAAAAGCTTTTGGAATGTGCTGCTACAGAAGGAGGCTGAAGAATGCGTGGGTATGACATGTAACCAATCAGAAGTTACTGAACAGAACTGGAAGGAAAAATTACTGCCACAACTTGACTAAAAGAAGCGACCGGGTGATAGGGCATATTCTGAGACATAAAGGGGTGACCAATGTAGTATTGTAAGGTAATGTGTGAGTGAGAAGAGGGTGGGATGAGGGAAAAATTCAAGAAGATGGCCAACAGATTAAAAAGAGACGCACGTTCAAAAGGATGTAGTTTTGCAATAGTTATTCGAAGATGAAGAGGCTTGCACAGGATAGAGCAGCGTGGAGAGCTGCGTCAAACCAGGCTTCGGACTAAAGACCACAAGAACATTAATGACCTATGACATCAGTGGTACGTTATGCATCTAAAAATTTGAACCATGTCTTCAGGAAATTTCTTACTTTCCAATATTTCCAAGGACTGCAGCTGATGAATGCCGTATATGTTATAAGATTAAGTTTTATTGTTCTTGCAAGAGCTATTCTATTGTGTCTTGAAGTCTTTCAGTTATGAAACTTGTATTTAGTTCATATTTGGCATTAATCAACAAGATATTAGCTCCGTAATTGTCAAAAACTGATCTCCTGTCTTAAATGAGGATATACTTTTTGATTCGCAGAAATGCTTGGTCACCGCTTTCTGGCTTCAGCACGTTATTAGACCCAAAAATCTAAATTTTTTGGAGGTCAGCGCAGTAATTGAAGTGTGGTCTGTTAGTTCAATCTGTGCCAAAGGAATTTATACTTTCTTTAAAAAATTTAGGACGTCTGCGAGTTCTTACAATGTTCTGCTGTCGGGGGTATTACTTTGTGCCACCTGTAACATCAAGAATTTTACGACATTTTTCTCAGCGTGGCCATATTACAAGTTCCTGTAACACTTTTTCTTTCATTATGTTTCTGTATTACACGATCTGTGGCAGTTGTTTCTCGTCTCTGTTAAGGTATTTAAGAATCCTTTTTTATACATTAATTTCGTACTTATATTTAATACTAGTAGAATAATTCGAGTGCAATCTGCACTAATAGGAGCCCAAGGTAATAATTCCCTGATATTGTAAATGTTCCATGACAACTGTCGTACTGGGACCTTATGACATACAATCTAACTGCATATTAACACTTTAATTTCCTTCAACAATCGGTCTTCGCCACACCGAATGTGAAAGGATTCCATGGAGTTAAGGCTAAGCACTCCCAAGTTCACATCTGATTTACTAATAAAAAGAAAACTGGACTGCACTCAACTGAAAATAAAAAGTTCCCATGGTCACACATATTCTCTCAGTAGATAAAACGGGAACGACGAGGTACATGAAGAAATTCTGTGTGTATTCTGCGAGACATTTAGAGACATTGCGCCTTGTCGTCAAAGCTAATTGCCTTTTAAGTAAGTTCATAGGGTAAACGTATTTATTATTCTGGGCTCGTATATTAAAAATTTGAAATGGATGCAAATTATTATGTGACGGGAACACTGTTTGAATAGAATCTTCTTCCTTTCCCACGGCAACATTTCTATAAACTCTGTGCTGTACGGCTCATTGTCTCTGGCCTCCAGCGCTTAAGCTTTCACCGTGCAGGTAGTTCTTACATTGGAGTGTAATTGTGGAGGGCGACACAGACGTTCTTAACAAGTGACAAATTTTTCTAAAAACAAGTAATAAAGGGATTTTCTCCCAGTTGTAGCCCTTATCCCATCACTCAGCAAACATTTTCAATACATTACTCTAGTTCCACATGTTGAATAAAAAGGCGAACGTAAGAAGACCGTTAAAATGTGAATGGTCCCCTGTGAGGCTTAGTGTGTCAGTGGGGCAACTAAAGAAATATCATGCATGCACTCGGATGCTGGTGTCTGTGTGCGACCGGTGATTTCACAGCTCGACTCAAAGGCGTCTCCCTCAGCACCCAATCGACTACTTGCCGTAAAACCTGCCAAGTCTTATTTTCCATGTCCGTAGAAAACTTGGGCTTTGGTTAGCATCGTATTTATTTATATATTTATTTATTTATTTATTTATTTAACCTGGCAAGATTAGGGCCATCAGGCCCTCTCTTACATCTAACCAGGCATTCTACTTATTTTACATTCATACGTTTTAGTAGGCATGTTAAACTACATCTAGTACAAAAAGTGAAATAAACAATTAGAAAGGTACACCTGGAAAAATACATACATATAGAGTTTATATTCGTAGATCATAAGTACTGTTATAATTAGACATTACTGAAGAGACAAACTTTAGATAGGAGTGCTGGCAGCAGGGAGTATGAGGGTTCAAAATGGTTCAAATGGCTCTGAGCACTATGGGACTCAACAGCTTAGGTCATAAGTCCCCTAGAACTTAGAACTACTTAAACCTAACTAACCAAAGGACATCACACACACCCATGCCCGAGGCAGGATTCGAAGCTGCGACCGTAGCAGTCCCGCGGTTCCGGACTGCAGCGCCAGAACCGCTAGACCACCGCGGCCGGCCGGAGTATGAGGGGGACTCATGGTGAAGGGAGGAGAAGAATAGACATGATGAAACATAATTAAGTAAATATAAAGGAAAAGAAGATTGCCTGGCTAATAGAGATAGATGAAGAGGAAGGCATCTCAGGAGCAAGATAGTAGACGCTAGCTTTGCTATTTGACAGATGAGAGGATTGGCCTGGTACATTAATTTTGTGGAGAACTTTATGAGGATGATAGTAGGAAATGCTTCAACTTCTTCTTAAAAGCAGCAGGAGATTGAATTTTGCGCAAGGTAAGGGGCAGTTTGTTCCAGAGGCGGACAGCGGCAACTGAGAAGGAGTTTGCAAAAGTTTTTGTTTTGTGAGTGGGCACAGTTAGGATACCAAATAAGAGTGACCTCGTGTTTCGATTATGATGGCAGGACAGGATTTTAATCTCTGAAGCAAGGTACTGGGGTGCTTGCGCGACGAGGAGTCTGTGAAGTAGACATAGAGTGTGGTAGTCACGCAATTTGTCCGGCCGCAGCCACCCTAGCTCGGAGTATGAAGCACTAACATGATCATATAGGCGAATGTTGCAGGTGTAACGCACACAGGCATTCATGGTTAGCTCTAGCCGTCTTTTGTTTTCACTACTCGTGCCTTGTTGAATCGCATCACAATAGTGGAGGTTCGGTAGAACGAGTGCTTGCACGAGCTGGCGTTTCAAGTCCTGTGGAAATATGTTCCGAAACTTTTTGAGAGCATAGAGACAAGCAGACGTCTTTTGGCACACTGCGACTGTATTCTCCGCCCAGTTGAGATGCTCGTCCAAAGTTACACCCAAGTTCTTCACTGTTTTCTGATATGGTATTGGAGTACCGTCGAGTAGAATTGGAGGTAGCCGTTCGCGGAAATCTGAACTTATTAATTTCTGATGGGCTATTAAGATTACTTGCGTTTTTTTTTTGCATTTAGTTTAAGCCCCAGGCTTTTCGCCCATGTCACTGCTGAAGACAGATCATCATTCATCTGAGCGATTGCAGTGTTTACGTCTTCGGGTCTGACGCTTAGGAAGAGCTGGAGGTCGTCGGCATAGAAATGATATTTACAGGAGGACAGAACCGACGAAATATCGTTGACATATAAAGAAAACAAAAGTGGTCCTAAGACTGATCCTTGTGGCACTCCCGAGGAAACATGTTTCCAGGAAGATTTTTCATTTACGCAGACAACACATTGCTGTCTGTCTTTTACGTAGCTTTCAAACCATCTCATTGCACTATCAGAGAAATTAAGCTATTGCATTTTTCTGAGCAATACGTCAAAGTTAACAGTGTTAAAAGCTTTGCTGAAGTCCAGTAGCGTCAATATTGTTGCCTTTCGATTGTCGATGGCACATTTCAGGTCATCAGTTACTTTAATTAGGGCAGTGTTTGTGCTGTGATGTTTAAGGAAACCGGATTGAAATTTGTCATATAGGCTGAATTTATGCAAGTGTTCAGTGATTTGGTCATGAACAATATATTCGAGTGCTTTGGAAACAGCAGGCAGTATGCTAATTGGTCGGTAATCACTAGGCAGTTGCGGGTTTTCGATCTTAGGGATGGGTCGAATTATGCTTCTTTTCCATGCAGTGGGGTATATTCCGTTCACGAGGGAAAAATTAAATATGTCAGTTAAGACAGGTACTAAGATATCGGCAACATTCTTAATCATGGTTATACCGATACTGTCGTTGCCTATTGCATCAGAAGAGATTTTCATTATTGCTTTTCTTGCCGTATTTGTTGTTACATGTTTTAGATGGAAGCTATCGTTGTTAGTTATCCTGTTTGGGGATTCTTGTGGACGCTAATTATCATCCGTGCTGGTATTCAGAGGTGCAGAGAAGAATTCATTTAATTCGTTAGCTGACACATGAAAAGTAGTTTCCGATTTTGCCTTTCCGACCCCCAAGCTACGGAGATTCTTCCATAGAGTATTGACTGACGAAGTTCATGATCTTTGCCTGCCAGTCTCCCCCATTATAAGGAGAGTCTCTAATATCTCCTTTTTCGTTTACTTTATCAATCACTCTTGGTTTAGGTCATCAGCTTGCCGTAGGGGCGTGTCCCATTGCGCGCCTTCAAAATTAGCGTTCATTCCGAGCGTCTCCAGTCACGGGAGTAATGAATAGTGCAGACGTCACTTCGTCGCTCGGCACATGAAGCAGATTACTGTATACACGTGACTGTACGAGATTACACGGAAGCGTGACTCTTGGGAACCTTGCATATAGGGCACTGTGTTTGACTCGTTAGCAGCGTTACGAATCGGACCTGGTGACTTTCCTGGGATTCAGTATCTTTCGATCCGTCATGACGCAGAAGAACAGCTGGTCAAGTAATTATCAATAAAACTCGCCAACAGCTTTGTAATTGAGATGTTATTTTATTATATTTTGACTACCAGTTTCAGCGTTCCACTATATCATCTTCAGGCCCCTCACGAAAATAGAGTGTAACTGTTATGCATATCAGGGTGTACAGAAAGTGACGGGTAATCAGAAAAGCACTCCAAGCTACGAAAGTGCTTTGTACATACAGCAAAGTATAACAATACATATATACATATCTGTTAGTCTTGAAACTGTTTAACGTCACAGATATACAAGATAACATGGTAAACACTAAAAAGATCAGAACTAGACAGTGTTACATTGTCGGCTAAGAACTTGAAGCACTTCCCTTAGTTAAGTAGGGTTTGTTTCAGCGCGGTAGTGCCGACCTGTTAAGCGATATAAAGGATATCAAATCGCATCTTTCTATTATTTGTTGTATAACATAGGCTCACAAGGTATTTGTAGATATTCTTAGCAAGGCCTTTGCATTTCGTTTTTCTCTTAACATGTCGTCTGCCTTTGGATTTTGCGTCAAGTTTCATTTTTGATGTCGTGACAACTAATTACATCACCAGTTGCGATAATACTTAGGCCGTAAATATGCAAGTTATTGTACTTCGTAGACTACAGTGTGACATTTTACTTTAAATGTGGGTAGGTCCTGACATACATTAGTGTTTTCCTCCTCTATAAGAATTGACAAGCTTTGTTCGGCGGAGTTCCTGATAGTTTAGTGTCTAGTTCTGATCTTTGAAATGATTTTGCATTTTATCTTGTAAATCCGTGATGTTAAACAGTTTCGTAACTAAAAAATATGTACATATGTGTTATTTTATTGTGCTGGATGTACACAGAGATTTGTTTTAAGCCACTACTGTCATTTCGTAGCTTTAAGTGGTTTTATGATTACCCGTCACTTTCTGTGTAGCTTGCTTTGTTCATCTTGATACACACTACATTTATACTTTTTTATTATGCAGGGGCCTGAAGATGGCATAGTGGAATGGCGAACCTGATAGTCAAAATAAATAAAATAACATTTCAATTACACGACTGTTGACGAATTTAATTGAGAACTGATAATATCCTGGAATTCTGCCGCGGTCAGAAGGGCTTGTCGACGCTTCCACGTACTAGTTCCGCGAAGGTCCTGTCTCTTGTCCATACATTACTTGACTTTATTCAGTTGTTTTTCGTCATTATCTAACCTGAGATCTGGCAGAGCAGCTATGCGGTTGTTAAATGGTTAGTAGTCTCGTATCGTAGAATTTTTTGTAGTTGTTCAAGGTTTCCGTACGTTTAGGGTTCCTTTCGCGTGTTTAGAAGCACGTACTTGGCCTTCAATATTTCTCATACCTCACTACTTTGCAAACGGTTAAGCTTATTACACAAGTCTAAGTGGGCTCTAAAATATTTGGTGTAAATTTCATTATTACCTGTCGAAGTTGTAGAGGATGGGTAGTCTTCGATAAATTTGACCATAAATCTCAGGATATATCGTGCAAAAGAGCGTGTTCAAGAATTTGGAACAATCAAATTTTTAGGTATTGATGCTGCTTGTCATGAACTGGGAAATGTCAAGTAGATCATTATGTTTCAGCGCGGAATGAGTTCAAAATTTTGGCTACGGTTTGTGTGCACAGCCCAGTAACAGGGAGCGAGAAACACTGAAAGTTGCCTATTAAGTAGCTATTCTCAGTGTCCGTACGTTATCCATTTTGCGAACTAGTCATTGCAGAAGGGATGCAAAAATGATTATGTAAAAGTACCGATTAAAGCTGGTCATTACCTCTGAAGTACTCTCCCAGCGAGGTTTGGTGGAAGCATAGTCGCACGCGTCCTGGTGCTCTGACCTGCGTGCGTTAGTCACTGTGTGGGCACGTCACATCGCAACTCTTCAAACAACTCTAGCTCCTGGACTTGTTCCTTAGTCCGTCGTCACACGGGCTGACGCATCTAACGTCGATGTGCGCGCTGACGGGATATCCAGCGTCACTAGCCTCCACGCCGTTCGGACCACGGGACGATCTGGTTAATGTGATTTTGTGCTCTCAGCACTCTCCAGCACCAGTTGTCGGCTCTATTTGGCTCGCACTCCACACATTTGGTTCACGAAACTGGAAACGCTCAAAATTATAATGTTAGCTCTATAAAAACGCACTTTTTCTGCCCCTGTCCATACACATAAAACACTGATTTAAGTAACGAAAGAGGCCAAGTGCGATTTACTTGTCAATGTATAATATTTAACTACGTATTGTAATGATGTATTTTGACAATTTACAAGGAGAAATGAACCCGGCGCCACGCTAGTCATTTGTTCTGTCTCTGGTATACATAAATAAAATCTTCAATACCTGTGAGCATGTAATAAGACAAAAAGGAAAGATAAATATGAAAGATACATCCAGTCAGGACATCAGCTTATGAAAGTTCACAAAATAGAAAAAAGTCGCTCCTGACAGAGAATTCAATTACGTTTACATAATATCAAATAATGGAACGGAATCTCTGCCCCACCCGTAACGTTTCTAATCCGTAGCCGTTCTTATTTCTTACCTTGTGATGTTGTATTTTCACATCGCCACATCTCGTCACATAAAACACTGATTTAAGTAACGAAAGAGGCCAAGTGCGATTTACTTGTCAGTGTATAATATTTAACTACGTATTGTAATGATGTATTTTGACAATTTACAAGGAGAAATGAACCCGGCGCCACTGACGCGCCTAAGAAGCTACAGACTAATTTAGCGCGCAAGTGAAAACATCGATATTAAAGACTGACTCTAAAGACATTTGAGTATTACTAAAAAACCAAAGAGAGAGAGAGAGAGAGAGACAGAGAGAGAGAAGCTCGCAACCCATCGTCCATTGCCAGACGCTATCACTCTCTTTTTATCTCCTGTATAATACGGACGCACCATTACATAGGCGTCATTTCTGAACTTTTAAAACCACTCAAGCTCTGTCATTGGTATTAACGTAATTGTTAACATGTTATATGTATGTCCAAGTTCGGAATTATAGTGTCAAATACTCTAAATTTGTGTTTGCTTAATCATTTACTTTCTATGTGCCAAGTTTTTGTAAGGAGCCAATCGTGTCCGACGAGTCATTGTGCGGACGGAACAGTCGAGGCCGACGTTAACATACTACTTGTATTTCCCCCTTGTAATATTTTTCGAACTCAGTTTCAAACTGGCCCTTAGGTACATTTTCAGTGCTAGTGCCGTACGGAAATTTCTTAGCAAACAATGGTACGCGGCACTTTCTAAACGGGAAAGGGAGCCACGCAAGTATATGTTGCTTCCCTTTCTCAATCTGATGCTTAAATAATAATAATAATAATAATAATAATAATAATAATAATAATAATATTTCCTTAAATCAGAACGTCTTCCTTCTTTACCCTAGTTTATGTTCTTTTCTTAGGCCATTGGGCTATTCTTTAACCATTCACACAATTAATTAACTCTGACTCCATTCATGGCTCGTTTTGTACCACTGCCGTAACTGTTATCAGTACTCCATTACACTCTGTTTTGTAAGTAGTGTCTAATGTGAAATGCGTGACCGACTATGATAGTAGGACTTTTTATGTTTACGTAATACAGATATTACTCCTGTTAATTAGATACAAAAGTCACACAACCATTTATAAAACACGAAGATGAAAAAAAAAAGCAATTGGACAGAGCAGGATGCCGTCTTTCTGCCATTCTACTATCTAATTCGCAACGTAGCACTTCTTGTAGCTATGCTACGCTGTAAGTCTACAAGGTGCGACCTTCTATTTTTTGTTGCCGCCTTCTTAAGGTTTTAAACTGTCATTTAACGATAACAAATCATAACAAGAACGACACGTTTTTCAAGATTATTCAATGCGTCCTTACCTTAAAACTGATTACTTTCGCAACACGAGAGAAATAAAGTAAAACTAACCATATAAGAAAATTCTTTAACTGCCACTATGACGTTTGCCGTCGTTTTATAACAAAAAATCGAACCAATGACGATTCGTTCTCCATACACTCAATATTCGGGAGCTTTAAAACAGCTTATATTCGTAAGGTGCAAGAAATAACAAAACTCGTAGAATATGAGCCTTTACTGAACACAAGTACAAAATGGCGTCTCTCTTTCTGCTTGTAACATAGGGAGCGTCCTTGCTTCTTATTGGCTATACCTTTACATGGGCACTTCGCCGAAATATCGCAGAGTGTTTTACGTGACTAAATGGCTCCTAAACGTGATATAATGGGAAGCGATGTCACGAAACTTGTAGAGCGCCACGCAAACGTTAGCTAACTCATACCATGTGACGCCGGCTTTGCCCTCGGCAGTGTGTGGTTGACTGATTTTGAATACAGCGTCGCAGGGCAGCAGTATGATGAGACTGTTCATGTCACTGGGATTATCCGCGGTCATTGCCTATTGTCACAGCGATTTCGTTAGATTACGTGAGGTATTTGCTATACCACACAATCAGATTTTCTCTTATTGAAGTAGTGAAATCGCTATGTTTGCCGCTTGCGGAAGCATGGTCGGCGTCTCATTATTATTTCTCTTACGTCTATATCTGCGATCTTAGTGCAGAATCCGATTTCGGTCATTCAAGGCGAATTACGAATCAGTCAACTCAATCACTATTTCAATTCGTGTAATTTATTAAATGTTTTGTGTAGAGTATTGATTTTGTTTCTTTACTTGCCTTACTCGCCACTTGTCTGCATGTAGCAACTTAACTATGTGTTATTCTGACTACTTCAGTTTGAGTTAATTATACCACTATTAGTTACCATACATTCTTGCATTTAAACTTATGTGATCACCGAACTGATGATTAGAGTATAGGCATAACCTTGATTCTGTCACCAGTATGTGATCGCATGTTGCAAAACGCAATATTATTGCTGATAACTGATAGCATTCCATATTCTAAACATTATGTAATCCCGTTCTTCGGATGCATCTTAATGTCAATAAGTGAGTTGTACATGTTTCTGTTGCACATCTGTGCAGTGCTTTTCAACAGATCACGAACAAAGTGACTTACGCACTGCTGTTTAACACATCTCGTTGAACCGTGCTTATGCAACCTCTCTAGGATCTTATAAATGATTTTCAGGTTCATGTATTTTCAGTTGCTGAAACTGAGCGTGTTGATCTGACGTCGTACAGTTGTAAAGAGTGTTCTACTCACTTAAATGTCAAATGCTTCGTCACGGTCCGATTGCATACACTCATGGATCCCATGGGTCACTACTGGGACCATTATAACGAAAGTTTCTTCATACCACGGCAAGTGAAGTTTACTTTGCACCATTCAAACGATTTCTGAAACGAACAGACTCCTTACAACACAACCAACTGCCAGAAATTCACAGAGGTAGCTCAACAACTATGATATTTTGGATTATCCCCGTTTTTCACTATCTGCTCAATATTTACCCAGCGGCGACAGCT
Source organism: Schistocerca cancellata (assembly GCF_023864275.1). Taxonomy (NCBI): domain Eukaryota; kingdom Metazoa; phylum Arthropoda; class Insecta; order Orthoptera; family Acrididae; genus Schistocerca; species Schistocerca cancellata. The sequence goes on from NC_064632.1 coordinate 426,945,069, forward strand.
CGATAGTGGCATCGTGACGATTTCTTCCCAGACGCTCGGGAAAACAGTATTTTATAACTGTCCACTCGTCCAGTGATACTAGCGATATCTTCAAGAATATCACGGCAGAGAGATCGAAACGCAGAGCGCTGAAGAAGTTTAAAGGAGAATATGACACGGCCTAACGACTCAGAGGATTTTACCGTGTGTTAAAAACGAGTTTAGCGCCCGCTGCTTCGCTTGTGTAGACTGTGTTGTATGCACATCTTTTTTGTTTAGTTCAGTTTGTATGTGTTCACAAATTGCAAGGTCAACTAAACTTTACATGGTAATTAAAATCATGGAGGCACGGTCTTTTTCGATTATATTTTCCACCAAAATGCATGGAGTTAGTGATCTTTGCTATTCAAGCTTTTTGATTTCTTGTGGCGATCTTTCCAGTGAAACCTTCATCCCCAAACACGTTTATTTAGAAGTTAAATACTAATTTTATAGATTTATTTTAAAATTGTTTTGAAATGACGGACTACTTTGATAAAAATTTTCGTCTCCTATTTCACACCCTTATGGGTTGAATTTCCAAAATTTACAAATTTTCTCAGATTTGGTTTAAAAAATTTTTCGAATGAAATAGTTTCAAGACACTTTTCATCCCCTTAGGGGTCGAATTTAAATCTGTCCCTTACGTAACGATGTCTGCAGTACAGGATGTACGAAAAAGGATCACCTAATTTTAAAACTTCATAACTATTACGATATTTGAGATACGTGCGTGAACAACGTACTGCTGGAAAGAGCAACCTCTTGAATTTTACATGCTCCCCGCTAGGTAGCAGCAGTGTGCACCCACTTCAGTTCAAGTAAAAATTGTATCGGGACACCAGAAAGCGTTTCGTGTTCTGCGTATTGCGCAATGTCGGTCAGAAATAACTGTTCTGCGTAATTTTCGTAGTAGGTGTGATGTGGATCCTCCTACAGCATAGAGTATTAGATGATGCCATGAACGGTTCCAAAAAATAGGTTCTTTCTGTGAAGGATAATCGCCGAGCCGTCCCCGAGTGTCTGACACAGACGTCAAACCCATCTGCCATTACAAGGAGTCCGCAGAAATTCCTTCGCCGTGCGGCTCGACAGCTCAATATGCCCCCGAAGTCCCCTTGACGTTTCTAAGGCGTCGACGTTTACATGTGAAACCATACAAAATTCAGCTACTAGAAGCTCTTGGTGAAAATGATAAACAACTACGAGCGGAGTTCTGTAATTTCGTTCTTGACAAGATGGAGGATGACATTTGTCTTCCACGCTTAGTGTTAAAATGGAAAGGTCGTAAGGTGTTTATGGGGTACGGAACAACCACATGAAGTTGTACAACATTAAAGGGACTGTAAAGTTTTTCTGGATTTGTGACCGCATTGTCAATATATAAAACTACCGACGTTTCGGTCACTGTTACAACTGATCTTCTTCAGGGTGTGTTTTGCTTAGAGTAAACAAAAAAATACCTGCAATAGTGACCGAAACATCGGTAGTTTTACATATTGACAATGTGAATACCACCCTGAAAATTTTTTTTGGCTTTGACAATGGCCGCGAAAGCCTACGTTCATATGAGAGGAACTCTCCAAAATTTAGTAGGTTTTGTGGAGTTTCGCGGGGAAAGGTGTATGGTCCATTTAGAGGAAGCACGTATCTGGATATGCTTGAGAACTTTCCTTTCCCAGAGTTTGATCCGAACGCCTTCGTTTACCAAGAGGGTGGGGCACAGCCACGCTGGAATCTGGAAGTGTGGGAATATTTAAATCAAAGGATCACGTCGCATAGGACCAAATGATTCAGCCTTACATTACTGGCCTCGAAGGTCACCGGATCTGATTGTATGTGATTATTTCTTGCGAAGGTTTATAAAAGACTCTGTTCATGGGCCTCAATTACCAACAACGACGAATGAACTGAGACATCGCATAACGGCAGCTGTAACTCAAGACTTGCTTGCTGTAGTGTGGGAACAATATGAAAACTGCGCTGACTTAAGCCATGCATCTCAAGCGGGGCATATTGGAAACCTATGACAAGGTATGGAAAAATCTTCTTGAGTTTCCCGTTCTTCAAAAAACAAAATTCATTTCATATATGTTTATTAATTTCTGAAATATATACACGCCAAGTTGGATGATTCTTTATGATACACTTGCACAATCTCAACACCATTTCCATATCTCAAGTTTGTATCCTTAGCGGTTTGGGCCGGACCACAATGAGCCAGTCGGTGAGACAAGCAGGACATTTCCTTTTATTTAAGAGATTGTAAGACGCCGTGGTCGCCTGACCTTCATTGCTTACATATTCCGCCCTCACAATCATATTCCGCACATCAAGACGGTGCATTCGAACCTAAACTCGATAAGATAAAGTCAGTGTCGTATGAATTCACGTAAACTATTTGCAAATAACAAGTAAATCGCAAGTGTGCACCGAGGTTCAAATACTCGAGGCTGGGGCACAAACACTCATTCAAGACGTGACGGTCACAAAAGCTTTTAGTTCGGGAGAGGCAATCCGCATGCCAGGAGGCCGGTCCCTACAGAGGACGAGTCAACCTATCTATGTTGGCCAGCGACTGCCAGCAGACAGCGTTTGCCCGAGTGAAAGGGAGAACAACCCCATGTTTGGCTTAAAAGCAAATTACATTGTGTGTGAGCGCCCAGCCTACGCATTCTTTACAAACATAGCACGCAGTTTCAGAGATTTTCACAGTGAGACAGCGAACGCCAAACGCTGATGCTACAGATTTGCGGATTGGTCGCCTTAAATTAAACGTCATTCTCCCGTTTTAGAAGAGCAATGCTGATTGTCAGACGATATTCCTGACGCCTTGAGCTGAAAGATTACTGGAAGAGACCTAAAGATATACTCCTTCATGTGTGGCGTGTAGAGGGGCCGTTCCGTTGTCGCTCTTGGAGCGAGAACACATAACGAGAACGTGTGCCCTCGTACGTGTACTTAAAGAGGAGGGAACCTCTGTCGAGAGCGAATAGGAGTGCGACTCTATATTGAGTCCTTGCGATTAAGCCTTGTTCATGGTGTTCGCCTCCACACTTATTGTGTGTTGTGAACGGACAGAGTTATAGTTAAACACTTGCAGCGAATTTTTGAGTGGCATCGCGGTGGATTGTTTATCTGACCGGTGTATCACGCCAATAGTTACACTAGGGGCGAATAGGAGTCCTTAACTTCATCAAGGCGTAGGGAGAGTTTGATTGGCGAAGGTCAATCCAGATAGAACGAGAGTTATCTTATTTGTCAGCATCGAGCGGCGCAGACAGCAGACATCGCAGCTTAGGGTATTGTGCGCTACAGCTCTTGCGAGCCCCATATTTCCTCCACAACAGTACACTTCACTGCATTTCACACGCAACAGCCTCGACCGTACCTAGCAACATTCTAACGGATAATTATTGAAGTTGAGTAGGCGCGGCTCTCAGCCATTCTGCCGAGTCAATAACAGTCTTAAACTTTGTATAGAAATTTCATTAGCGAATCCTATCCTTAAGAGGTAACGTCACATCCCGAAAAGAATCCGGAAATAACTTGGGCAGTTCATAACTAAAAGTGCCATTGTGATTTCTCAGAATTTTTGCAAAAAAAAAATAATAATCTTCGTTAGTTTCTTGTTTTCTTACACCAACTATCACTGCTCCAATACCCAAGTATCCCACTAGCTACGTAAGAAATTTTGTGAATATTTGTGTCATTTCCGTACAGCGGACGACTCCCGAAGATACTTATTTCTGAAAGTTTTTCAGGCATTTTCCTTTAGAACGTTAGGAGCGTCTGTCTGACTTCTGTAGTAGTGTGGGGGTAGAAATTGCATCTTGCAGGAGCCACAGGGTAAAGGGTACATCTCAGACTAATCCGTTGCGCAGAATGACAGAATAGCACCCACGTTCACCACAGAAGACGTCAAAGGCCTGTGCTCTTTTCCAATCGCTGGGTCCTCTGGATTTGCAGTGGAGACAGTCGAGGTTCTGGGACGATGCGCAAGCTGTCCCTCGAGCCCGGCGACACACAGCAGCCCCGTGTTCACTGAGAAGGGCGGCGCCCACGACCAGTACACTGACGCGGCCGCTGCAGTGTAGGCAGGCGTGTAGCGCCGTGTCGAGCGTCTAATTGAGACGCAGAGCGCCATGCGGGACAGAGCAGCCGCCTAACGCCGATTGATGGCACGGCCGGGGGCGGTGTGCGCCCTAACGGCGGTAGCAGCTGGGGGCGGACGGCAGAGTGCATCAGAATGGCCAATAACGCTGCGACCTTCTCTGCCTCTAAATATACACTTCGTAAACCCACCTAATGGCGTGCGCGGAATGTACTTGCGTTAGCACCACAGTTTCCCGCCTATTTTGTTCCACAGGTCAATGGCACACGGGAAGAACGTTTGAACATAAACCATACTAATAACTGTAATTCTCCGGATTTTCTCTTTGTGGTCATTTCGTGAGATGCATGTGGGATAAAATAATGTGTTGTCTGATTCTTCCATAGTGCTCAGTCTGGCATTAGCTGCCGCAGCGGTCGCACGCTCCTCAAGTTTGCTCCGTGAACGTTCAGTGTTTACGCCAGTGTTTTCGTGTTTTGTGCTCGTTTATTGACGTTTTGCACGTGAATTAAGCGTTATCAATTGAGCATTTGGTCTTCTTTCGTGTCATCTTTCTACGAAGTGCCGTTGGGATTTCGGCGTTGTCCGAGATTTCTTCGCTGCAGAACACCATGGCAAACTCCGTGAGAAAAAACACCGTGATTTTCACCTTCGACAAGTACACCCGTCGAGTACAGCCCTCTGCACTTGAAATACACGACTGGATTACCGAGGTAATTGGCCTTCATTCTGAATCTGTTCATACCATGCAGCTGGACTCTGATGAATACTGCATTTTTGTAAAGTTTAACGATTCCGCGAGTGTAGACCGTTTTCTGGCAAAATTTGGTTATGAAACGGAATTTATACACCGTGATGGTACTAAAAGTACTGTCAAACTCCGGAATTCCGAGTCTGTAATTAGGAATGTTAGGGTTTTGAATATTCCCATAGAAGTAGACAATTCGAAAATTAAAGATGTCCTTTCAAAGTATGGGGTTGTCAGGCAAACAGTCAACGAAAGGTGGGCTTCGCATTTCAAGCTGCAGTGCTTTAACGGCATTCGCTCCGTGGAGATGGAAGTGAAAGCAAACATTCCCTCCCACATCTTTGTTGACGGGCACAAGGCGCATGTTATGTACTCAGGGCAAACCCCTACATGTCATGTATGTAACGAGTCTGGTCACCTCCGTCAGGACTGCCCTCGCCGTGTATTTGTGCTAACAAATAACCTTACGCAACGCCGGAAATTGACACTCAACGATTTGTTGCCAGCCAGTAATACAACAGAGCCGGCGGCGGTCGTGGATCCTGTTACTACCTCTGAAAATGTTGCACTTAATGTTAATGACTTTCCGTCTTTAAAACCTGCGTTAACTGCTGAAATTCCGTCCCGTGACAGCGAGATTCCCACAAAAAAGCGTCCTCTAGAGGACACTGAAAGAAATGTTGATGAGGACTCTTCCTGTGAAACACCCGTTGCCAGGAGGCCGAAGCCCAGTCCTAAAGATGTGTTGGAAGTGGACAAAGGAGATGGAATGAAGGTCGATGTGGCTCCCACTTCCGCACAAGGACTTACACCGGCACGAACAGATAGTGACGCAGCGGGTAGTGATTTTTCACGGAAATGTGACCCTGAGCCTGAGGTCACGGCTGAAATAACCGCATCAAGTGCACAACCCATACAGTGCGAACCGTACGAGGAAGTACCAGGTAAAGAACCTGCTGACTCCGAAGCGCAACGCCGCGCCGAAGGAGGAAATACACAAGCATCACCGCCTCGCCAACAAAACAACACAACAGACACCACGCCGGAACCAAACATTGACGACTCGCAAGCCACGGCCGTTGCCCCATTTAGCCACCGCCGGCGGCTGCGACAGACACCGGGCCTTGCTGTCACGCGTCATCAAGCGAAAGTCACACCAGAGAAGAAAGACATCAAGAAAAAGAATATTAAATATGAAGTGATCAGGGCCAACACTGACGAGGAGAAAGAGAATGGCCACAGTGACTTATAGCAATGCATTGTCAGGATTTCAGGATACTTTTCTTCTCAAGCTATTTGTTTAAAAGCAGTGCAAATTTTTCTAGGCAGTTAGTACATGTAATGGGCACACAGCTTGTAAAGATCGTGCCTTGTAGGGAAGCTCGTTTGCTGCTATAATCATACCGAACCTCATCCCAAATAGCTTCTTCCGGTATGTTTGTGATGCAAGCTTATAGCATTACTACTATTAACATTAATAAAATACAGTCACCCTTGAAATTGGCAGCACTAAAAGAATTCTTGTACCAGTCCGGAACAGATATCGCGTTGCTACAAGAAGTTGCGATAACGGAATTTCGGATCCCAGGCTTTTTTGAAATTGTTAATGTTTCTACGGAAGCCAATATCGGTACAGCCATTCTTATAAGGGAAGGCATTCCGGTGACTGAAATCGAACGACTAGAATCAGGAAGAGCCATAGGCATAAAACTTTTCGATGTGACAGTGATTAACCTTTACGCCCCATCAGGAACTTCCCACAAATTGGATCGTGCGAAGTTTTTTCAAGATGAACTGATTTATTTATTGAGGAAAAATCCGTGTTCTCTTATACTAGGTGGAGATTTTAACTGTGTTTTAAACCAGAAAGATCAACAACCCAACTTCAACTACTCGCCACAGTTAAAAAAGTTAGTAAGTGATCTACACCTTAAGGATGTGTGGGAACTTCAGCACCCGACGTCAGTCGGGTTCACGTATATAACCAGCCACTCCCGCAGCAGACTAGATAGAATTTACGTGTCACCAAATTTGCAAAATTATTTATTAAACGTTGAGACTATTCCAGTGTATTTTAGCGATCACAGTACACTTTTAACTTGCTTTAATCTAAGTGTACAGCCAACCCGTCGATTCAGAGGCCAATGGAACTTAAATATCTCTGTTTTAACTGACGAAGAACTGGAACAGGAAATAAGGTTTGCGTGGACTATGTGCCTCCGCACAGTAGACAAGCACCCAACAGTCATTGACTGGTGGACAAGGAGGGCTAAACCAAGGCTACGGAAAGTTGTCATGCAGTATAGTGCAGCGAGGCACAGGGAGTTGAGGAATACAATGGAGTTTTATTATAAAGTTTTAAGAGACTTATATCAACAGGCCCATGATGACGTAATTCGTCTAAATGATATAAAAAAAATAAAAGCCAAGTTATTAAGCATTAAACGGCAACAGATGGAGGGACTCAAAATTAAATCGAAAGCCACATCAGTCGTAGCAGATGAAACAGCTTCTCTGTATCACTTGGTGCGGCATGCTAAAAACAGACGTCAAACTTTAATTGATGAAGTCCAGACGCATACTTGTACGAGGCTCACATGCCAGAAACAAATACTGGACGAAGTCCACAGGTACTATGAAACCTTATATGCCCCTACCACAGTGGAAGATGCATCTCTCGAGGACTTTCGCACTATTTTAGGTCCACAATTGTCGGGAACAGACAACGCTGACATCCTGTCACCTATTACTAAAGATGAAGTGCATGAGGCAGTGCGTAACTCACCTCTCAACAAATCTCCGGGACTTGATGGCCTCCCTGTGGAGTTTTATGCCCGCTACTGGTCTATAATTGGGGACAAGATCACTTCCATGGCAAATGAGGTCCTGAACGGAAAACCGGTCCCTGCAGAGTTTAAGGAAAGTAAAATAGTACTGATTCCTAAGAGTAAAGGCAAAACCAACTTAAACAATTTTCGGCCTCTTTCGCTACTAAATTCTGATTACAAAATAATTTCGCGTATTATCAACAAAAGACTCTCTGCCTTTTCCAACAAAATATTGAGTCATCACCAATCTTGCTCTCCGACCAGAACGATATTCGAAAGTCTATCTGCATACAGAGACGTCATTGCAATTACCTCAGTGACAAGTATAAAATGTGCTTTAATCTTTATAGATTTCAACAAAGCTTTTGACCGCGTTAGTCATAGATACCTCTTTGCGACGCTGTCAAGAATGGCTTTCCACCCCCAGATTGTGAACATGCTAAGGAATATTGCAACAGGTGTAAATGCGAAAATAGCTATCAATGGCCAAACATCTAAACCCATACAGATAAGGCGAGGGGTTCCACAGGGCAGTCCCTTATCAATGTTTTTATTTTCAGTATCTTTAGAGCCCTTCCTCCGCACTGTCCACGCAAGATTAACAGGCATAACATTGAGTGGTGAGAAAACTGTCATACGAGCTTATGCTGATGACGTGGGCGTTGTAATAAGGAATAAGGAGGAGACAGATACACTGGAAAGAGAAATCCAAAGATATTGTCTAGCGTCGGGAGCGACAGCAAATGAAAACAAAAGTCAAATATTGAATCTACGGGGCCTAGATCACCTTCGACTGGCATGGGCAAAACAAGACAACAAACATAAAACTTTGGGAATCACCTTAATGGCATGTCCGATGCGGATGGCTGCTTTTAACTGGACGGAAACTAGGAGGAAAGTTCATGGTGCTGTAATGGAGAACATCCATCGAACTATGGACCTGGTGCAAAAAGTCAGATTCATCAACTCCTGCGTTTTGTCTAAAGCGTATTTCACTGCGCAGGTATTTCCAATCCCTAAACTAGTAGCGAAAGGGATCGTGTCCACTGTTACCAATTATTTATGGAGAGGAGACATATTCAGGGTTGGTGCGACTACGGTTATACTGGATGTCAGAAACGGGGGCCTCGGTTTGGTGGATATTCGCAATAAAGCGTCTGCTCTGTTCCTCAAACGGACTTTCCATAAACTCAGAGAACTTCCACAATGTATAACCGCAAAGCTCTTTGAGGCTGTGACACCCCATAGCCTGCAAGCACCGATTGATGTGCGAAGGATTAATGCCCGTCTGCAGTATGTGAGGAACTTTTTCCTCGAAGCAAGTTATCTTAGTGACGAAATCAGAAGCAACACACGTATCACAGCGCGCGACATCATACTTGAGAGGAAGTTAAATGAGGGTAGAAACAAAATTGAAACGAAATTCCCAAATTGTGACTGGACAGCTGTATGGCGGAACATCAACTATGCCGGGCTATCTACAGACGCTATTTCCGCATGGTACAAAACAGTTAATAATGTCATCAGCACCAACGAGAGACTATAGGGGATCGGTTTAAACCAGACACACCTTTGTGGAAAATGCAATCTGGTGGATACACTCAGCCACAGATTCACCTGTGGTGGCAATGTGCATAACTGGAATTGGATCAGGCAACAAATCGCCTTTCTCACCAGATCCTCTACGCAATATATAACGCCGTCGCTCCTCCTGAGACCGGACATGACATACTTTCCGAAATTAAAAACCAACGCCATTAGCTGGTTACTGGGAAAATATGTTAGTTATGTCATCCACACACTTGGGTCGGACAACGAGATAGAATTCCGCGTTTACATGAAGTGTGAATATGCAAAAATCAGCACGTATCGCAACCACAAGAAGCACTATGGCAACATGCTGAAGATCATTTTTGAAAGAATGGGTGTTGGTTAAATATGTGAAACCACTACAACACCTTGAACGAGAACGAACAGAAGAAAAACAAAAGTCACTTGGTTCCTTATTATTATTTACTTTAACCTTGCTTCCGGAACTTTTTTTTTGTGTTATTGTATGTGTTTAATTGGATTGATTTAAACTGGTTCATAGTCAAGAAAACTGGTATTAAATATGCTATTATTTTTTATTCAATGGACAGTTTACAAATTAAACAGTGAATTCAACTTTGTAGACAAACCCACTGATTGGGTGACAATAGTTTGCACCTAGAATAATCTCAGTTATCTTGAGCAAAGTTTATACTGTAACCACTTTTAAAGTTTGTTTTAGCATTATTACTGTATTAGACATATTTAGAATATAAATAGTTTAAAACTGGTTCTTTTTTTTAATGTTGCAAATGGTTTAATCATTAATTGTACTGTTGAATACTTGAAATGTATGTTTTAGTAAAATACAATAAAAAAAAAGGGGTAGCGTCTTTGATTTGTAATCAAAACGTCTTCGGTCCCGGGTTCGATCCCCGCCACTGCCTAAATTTTGATAAATAATCAGCATTGGTGGCCGAAGACTTCCGGCATAAGAAGTCAGCCTCATTCTGCCAACGGCCTTGTCAAAGAGGGCGGAGGAGGGGATAGAGGTTCAGGGCACTCTCTTGTCCTAGAGGTGGGAAATTGCCCCTAAAGGCTGAAGAATCAACAATGTTCAATGACATGAGGATGCAGAAGGCTATGGAAACCAATGCATTAAAGACACGTAACGTGTATCCACAGGACATGTGACCTGTAATTGAAGAAGTGTCATGATGATCTCTCCATTGGCAAAAGATTCCGGAATAGTCCCCCATTCGGATCTCCGGGAGGTTACCATGAGAAAAAGATTGAATAATCAACGAAAGGATAACGTTCAACGAGTCGAGGCGTGGAACGTCAGAAGCTTGAACGTGGTAGGAAAACTAGAAAATTAGAAAAGCGAAATGCAAAGGCTCAATCTAGATATAGTAGGGGTCAGTGAAGTGAAGTGGAAAGAAGACAAGGATTTCTGGTCAGATGAGTATCGGGTAATATCAACAGCAGCAGAAAATGGTATAACAGGAGTAGGATTCGTTATGAATAGGAAGGTAGGGCAGAGGGTGTGTTACTGTGAACAGTTCAGTGACCGGGTTGTTCTAATCAGAATCGACAGCAGACCAACACCGACAGCGATAGTTCAGGTATACATGCCGACGTCGCAAGCTGAAGATGAACAGATAGAGAAAGTGTATGAGGATATTGAAAGGGTAATGCAGTATGTAAAGGGGGACGAAAATCTAATAGTCATGGGCGACTGGAATGCAGTTGTAGAAGAAGGAGTAGAAGAAAAGGTTACAGGAGAATATGGGCTTGGGAGAAGGAATGAAAGAGGAGAAAGACTAATTGAGTTCTGTAACAAGTTTCAGCTAGTAATAGCGAATACCCTGTTCAAGAATCACAAGAGGAGGAGGTATACTTGGAAAAGGCCGGGAGATACGGGAAGATTTCAATTAGATTACATCATGGTCAGACAGAGATTCCGAAAACAGATACTGGATTGCAAGGCGTACCCAGAAGCAGATATAGACTCATATCACAATATAGTAGTGATGAAGAGTAGGCTGAAGTTCAAGACATTAGTCAGGAAGAATCAATACGCAAAGAAGTGGGATACGGAAGTACTAAGGAATGACAAGATACGTTTGAAGTTCTCTAACGTTATAGATACAGCAATAAGGAATAGCGCAGTAGGCAGTACAGTTGAAGAGGAATGGACATCTCTAAAAAGGACCATCACAGAAGTTGGGGAGGAAAACATAGGTACAATGAAGGTAGCTGCGAAGAAACCATGGGTAACAGAAGAAATACTTCAGTTGATTGATGAAAGGAGGAAGTACAAACATGTTCCGGGAAAATCAGGAATACAGAAATACAAGTCCTTGAGGAATGAAATAAATAGGAAGTGCAGGGAAGCTAAGACGAAATGGCGGCAGGAAAAATGTGAAGACATCGAAAAAGATACGATTGTCGGAAGGACAGACTCAGCATACAGGAAAGAATAAACAACCTTTGGTGACATTAAAAGCAACGGTGGTAACATTAAGAGTGCAACGGAAATTCCACTGTTAAATGCAGAGGAGAGAGCAGATAGGTGGAAAGAATACATTGAAAGCCTCTATGAGGGTGAAGATTTGTCTGATGTGATAGAAGAAGAAACAGGAGTCGATTTAGAAGAGATATGGGATCCAGTATTAGAACCAGAATTTAAAAGAGCTTTGGAGGACTTACGGTCAAATAAGGCAGAAGGGATGGATAACATTCCATCAGAATTTCTAAAATAATTGGGGGAAGTGGCAACAAAACGACTATTCACATTGGTGTGTAGAATATATGAGTCTGGCGATATACCATCTGACTTTCGGGAAAGCATCATCCACATAATTCCGGAGACGGCAAGAGCTGACAAGTGCGAGAATTATCGCCAATCAGCTTAACAGCTCATGCATCGAAGCTGCTTACAAGAATAATATACAGAAGAATGGAAAGAAAATTGAGAATGCGTTAGGTGACGATAAGTTTGGCTTTAGGAAAAGTAAAGGGAGGAGAGAGGCAATTCTGACGTTACGGCTAATAATGGAAGCAAGGCTAAAGAAAAATCAAGACACTTTCATAGGATTTGTCGACCTCGAAAAAGCGTTCGACAATATAAAATGGTGCAAGCTGTTCGAGATTATGAAAAAAGTAGGGGTAAGCTATAGGGAGAGACGGGTCATATACAATATGTACAACAACCAAGAGGGAATAATAAGAGTGGACGATCAAGAACGAAGTGCTCGTATTAAGAAGGGTGTAAGACAAGGCTGTAGCCTTTCGCCCCTACTCTTCAATCTGTACATCGAGGAAGCAATGATGGAAATAAAAGAAAGGTTCAGGAGTGGAATTAAAATACAGGGTGAAAGGATATCAATGATACGATTCGCTGATGACATTGCTATCCTGAGTGAAAGTGAAGAAGAATTAAATGATCTGCTGAACGGAATGAACAGTCTAATGAGTACACAGTATGGTTTGCGAGTAAATCGGAGAAAGACCAAGGTAATGAGAAGTAGTAGAAATTAGAACAGCGAGAAACTTAACATCAGGATTGATGGTCACGAAGTCAATGACGTTAAGGAATTCTGCTATCTAGGCAGTAAATTAACCAATGATAAGGAGACGGGACAGGATGATAGGACATCTGCTAAGACATGAGGGAATGACTTCCATGGTACTAGGGGGAACTGTAGAAGGCAAAAACTGTAGAGGAAGACAGAGATTGGAATACGTCAAGCAAATAATTGAGGACGTAGGTTGCAAGTGCTACTCTGAGATGAAGAGGCTAGCACAGGAAAGGAATTCGTGGCGGGCCGCATCAAACCATTCAGTAGACTGAAGAGAAAAAAAAAAAAAAAAAAAAAAAAAAAACTGTCTTGGAAAGGCTCCCAAACTCATCAACAGAGCTCAAGATCTGGTGCAACTAGATGATTTATATTTTCTTAAGATTCTTCAATGGAATCTCCGCCTGGCATCTGTTTTTCCTCATACTGATTCTGTGTTATGAGTCTGCTTTATGTCGCACCGTGTGATTGCTCGTATTTTATGGTAGTTATTGTTAGCAGTGATCTCCCGCCAGTAACTCAGTCGAATAGTAGGGTACATTTGCGTCTGTTTACCCATTAAACTGCATTCATTTACGTTCAAAGTCTGCAAGATATAGCATCAATCGTGGATCATCTTCAGGTCTTCATGCATTTTCTATACCCTTCCGGCGTTCAGTATTTCTACAGAGAACAACGTCACATGCGAGTAGCCTCTTGGAGCATCTAACGTCAACTACTACGTCATTAATGTAAATTATAAAGTGCAGCGACCTAGAACACACGCTTGCGGTACGCTCGAAATTATGCGGTTGGTGCATTTGTTCGTAAAGATTTTGTGAGGTCACTAGAGGGATGACAGCAGTGCAGGTGGCCAGAAACATTTGAGCCGTATAAGGAGATAATTCCATTGCACAGAGTACTGCCAGAAAGTGGTTTTCTGGTTTTACGGAGGATCTTTTTGACATTAGTGACTTTCCACTTTCAGGTACGGTGTTGAAGACGATCGTTTACACGTATTAATCCTTAATGGTTCAAGTGAGTGTACTCGAGAACTAGTAAATGTGAAGACTTGTGATCATTTCAACAACGCGTGACATTGCCTGCAATGGGGGAGGTTAAAAAACCTGGTGTATGGGTACCGCACACTCTAAGCCAAAATCACACAAATCAACGCATCTCTGCTTATTCCCCATCAGTTTGGTCGTGAACTACAACGATCATTCCAATCCTGTATCGTTACTTGTGGTGGGACATGGCGTCTTTATGGTTCAAATGGTTCAAATGGCTCTGATCACTATGGGACTTAACATCTGAGGTCATCAGTCCCCTAGAACTTAGAACTACTTAAACCTAAATAACATAAGGGCATTACACACATCCGTGCCCGATGCAGGATTCGAACCTGCGACCGTAGCGGTCACGCGGTTCTAGACTGTAGCGCCTAGAACCACTCGGCCACCTCGGCCGGTACGTCTTTATGCTAGCACAAGGAAACGAAAGGAGTGGTTGAGTTCAAAGAAAGCGGCCAGTTCCCCGTGCAAAGAGCTGCACTGCCCCACGAAAGATAATGTTATGCATCTGGTGGAACAGCAGCGGTGTGTTGTACTACGAATTGCTTCCCCCAGGTATAACCATCACTGCTGACAACAACAACTGAGAAGTCTTGCAATTGCAATGCAAAAACAACAACCAGGAATATTGTGTGAAGTCATGCTGCTGCAAGATTACGCCGGCCCCATATTATGGTAGACTAATAAATTCTATCACACTGGAGATTGTTTGGGAAGTCATTTCGCAGCCTCCTTATTCACCTGATCTTGCGCTCTCAGGTTTTATCATTTTCCGCTCTCTATCGAACGACCTGCAAGTATCTTCATTTCCTGATGAAAATGCTCTCCGAACATGAGGAGTTCTTCGCCTCAGAACCACGTGATTTCTACGGTCACGGCCCTAGCGTTTCCACACTGTTGTAAATAGCAGAATACATTTTTGATTACCAAAATCTCTGTCGTATGTATCTGTTGCGTTTATTAAACTTGTAGGAACTTTACATTTAGCAGTTTACAACTAGGAGTTCTGTCTACAAAGAATCATTCACAAATTTCTTCCGATACTCATTTAGTTCGTTTTTCGTTCGCTAAATGAACGGGCAGAACTGCATCGATTGTCTTCCGGAGTTCAACGAGTAAGGCACTCTCCTGAGCGCCTACGTTAGCGGCCTCTGGATCTCATTGACGATCAAAACTATCTTTTCAAATATCTCTGTTTGCGAAATCCATGTCGATTTTTCTTCAGAGAAAATTTTCGTTCTCTAAAAACGTCATAATGAGTGAGCGTAAAACATATTCCATAATCCTACAACATGTGCGTCTGTCCGACTTCCTTTCTTGAAACCAGGATTAACCTACTCCTTTCTCTAATCGCTAGGTACCGTTCCAGTAATGCGATACATTACCGCTCGAAATGATATTGCATTATTCGACCAGCCAACCAAATGCAGACCAACACTGATCCCCTTTCAAACTCAAGTGCTGATAATGCTGTCCCAAACGAGTGTGCAGGTCCGTGTTCCTCACAGTGGTCGCTCAATAACTACCGTGGTTCACGGCCCTCTCATTCTCTACCAGGCCTGGTAACAGCACTAAACACAAACTACAATAATTTTCTCTAGTGACATTTCTACTGATAATGGATACTCGACTGGAACCGGTATAGTGGTTAAAGAGTATATGTGAGTAAAGGGAATGTACATGTTTCTTCTTAGAATATTATATATACATCATTAACGAAGAACACAAGACACATGTGCAGACCACGTGAAATGTTGTGTGGCTAGGGCCTCTCGCTGGATAAACCAGTCGCCTGGTGCAAGTCGTTATAGTTGACGCCACTTCGACGACTTTAGTCTCATATCCAAAGTCAAAACTGTCATTTTATAACCAATTGTAATTCTCAGTATCTGTTGCGGATGAAATGAAGACGAAGACGACACTCAGACCCCGAGCGGAGAAAATCTCCGACTCAGTGGGGAATCAGATCCGGTTCCCTTGCATGTCATTCTGCTACGCTGATCACTCAGCTATGGAGGCGGACACGTGTTTATTTATAAAGACCACAATTAAAACGTGCATCATGAAGTCCACAGCAGTGAAAGTAGGAACGTGGATTAACGGGATATAATGGGAATTAATAAACATATGGCTATTTGCCAAAACTAGGACGGATTGATCAGTTCCCTTATTCAGCACATTCAATCACATATAGTGCAAATAAATCTATCGCAGAATGTTTGTCAACTACCCCTCCTTTTTATATACCACATATTTTACTTTACTTCATTTGTTGTAGTTTCACTTGCCGTCTAATTTTACTATATATAATTACAGTTGTATAACTTGCCAAACTACTCTCATTATGTGTTCTTTAATAAAATTATAGTTGTTTAAAAAAAACCTCGTTCATTCATACCCCTTAAGGATGTCTCAGTTTACCGTATTTTGTATCAATTTTGTTTATTCTCTGAACAATATTGTAATTTGTCACGTAGTTTATTAATTGAAATGTCATATACGATGGTTGGAACTTTAATAGTGGCAACTATTTATTTACAGCTCGTAAAAAATAGATACGTGTTTCAAAATTTTACTTACCTTCAAAGTAGTCACCAGCATTGTGTATAACCGTTGCCAGCGATGTGGAAGTCTTAGGATACTCTTAGCAGTGCCAGTTGTGCTGACAGTTCAAGCTGGCACGGTTTATTGCTCCACGAGTTTGTAGCAGCTGTGAAGCGAATGCCGTGAAGTGTTTAGAAATCAGTTGAACCTACGAGGGCTTAGGTCTGGTTAGTGCAGTAGGTGGTATAGCACTTAGCAGTCTCATCAGTCAAACAAATCAGAAACAGTTTGCACTGTACGTGCTTGAGCATCGTCCTGCAAAATGGTCAGGTCCTGCAGAAAGTGTCATCACTTCTGTCTCTATGCTGTTCACTTTTGGAACACAACCTACCACCAGCTTAGAGACAGAAGTGATGTAACTTTCTGCAGAACCTGACCATCATTTTGCAGGATAATGCTCAAGCACGTACAGTGCTAGCTGTTACTGATTTGTTTGACTGATGGGGCTGCTAAGTGCTGTACCACCTAGTGAACTCCTGTGCCTTAAGCCCTGGTAAGTTCAACTCGATTTCTAAACAAAAGGAAACACTTCACGGCATTCGCTTCAGAACTGCTACAAATTTGTCGGGCAATAGACCGCTCCGCTCTAACTGTCAACACAACTGGCACTGCTTAGAAAATTCTACGATATCCACATCGCTTGCAACGGGTTATATACAATGCTGTGACTACTTTGAAGGTCAGTAAAACTTTAAAACACGTTTCTATTTTGTGCGAGCTGTAAATAAATAATTGCCTCTGTTAAACTTCCAACCCTCGTATTAAATCAGTTTTAATTCACAGTTTACTGAAGTAATTCCTCTCACTTTAGCCTCATATCCAAAGTTAAAAACTGTCATCATATTCTCTTTGGCTGTATCTAGTACAAAACATTTGTTCTCACAAAATGAAGATTCACACATATTTATCTTTCTACTCTACTTCATCTACTTATATACTCCGCTAGCCACCAAGCGGTGTGTGGCCGAGGGCACTATTCACGCCAAAGTTATATTTCCCCTCCTCTGTTCCACTCACGGATCGAGTGAGGGAAAAGCGACTGTCTGTACGCCTCAGTACGAGCTCTAATTTCCCTTATCTTTGAATGGTGATCACTGCGCGATATGATAGTTGGTGGAAATAATATATGCTCTACATCCTCTTCGAAGATCGGATTTTGGAATCTAGTGAGCAGCCCCTTCCGCTTCTGCAAGTGTGTCCCACTTCAAACTTTCTTTGAGATTTGTAACGCTCTCGTGATGCCTAAATGTACCAGTCAAGAGACTTGCCGCTCTTCTTTGGACCTTCTCAATCTCTTGAATCAGACCCAACTGGTAACGGTCCCATACAGACGAACAATACTCTGACTGGACGACGTAAAGTATTGTAAGTAGTTTGTTTTGCTGAAGGACTGCATCGCTTCAGGATTCTACCTACAAACCGCAATGTAGAGTTCGCCTTACCCATTACTTCTCTAATCGTATCGTTACATTTGAGACCATTTCGAATAGTCACAAGCAGATAACTGACGGATGATACCGCTTCCAAAGACTGGACATTCAGTTTGTACTCGTACATTAATCGGGATTTTCACTTTGTTACACGCAGTAGGTTACACCTACTAATATTGAGAGTTAACTGCCAGTCATTACACCACACATTTATTTTCTGCAAATCCTCACTGATTTGTTCACAGCTTTCGTGTGATACTACTTTCCTGTAGACTGCAGCATCATTGGCGAATAGTCTAATGCCTCTCTTTGTGTCTGATGGCGGCCTAACAGCAGGTAACCGGTTATTTAAATAATAAATATTGAAGAATTTTACACAAGTGTCGTGTGTCTTCATGCATAAGGATGTACAAACAAATTTTGTTCTTAACTAGTGACTCACTAATTATTTACATGACAAAAATTAAAAAGTTATTTATTTGGTAAAATAAGCATTATTATCAAGTTCTTTATTTGACTTTTTCTCGTTGTTACAGGATTCCGCCATCATTCTTTAGTCAATCATTCCATTTGTTCTCCAATACCCCTCCCCCCTAGTAACAACACATTTCAGAGGCTCCTAATCGTTTCATTTCAGTCTTCCCCACTGTCCACTTTCGCTGTACTCCAAACAAAGCTTTTATTTTTGCTCCTGGCCAGAAAAAGTGTTATCAAATAGAAATGGGCAGCAATCAAGATCTGGAGCGGTGTCGAAGAGCGTGGACATTTATTTTCCTCGGTGTCAATTGGTGGACAGAAAAAGCACCCTCGACCGGCTCTCCTGGAATGGGGAATTTCGGCCGCGCTTGACAGCGCCGTGTTTTCAGCCCTCGTTTTGGCGCGGCCCCGGAGCACGGAGTATGACGGCGGCGCGGCGAGGCGCTGGGACGGGCGGCTGCGTTTGTCTGGCGCCTCCAAACAATAGCCCCGGCCTCAATGGACATCGCAGCTGCCGCCGCCGCCACAGCCGCGGGTAATTAATTCATCGGCTGCCCGCAGCGCCAGCCGCGGCGCCACGTGTGAATATTCAGCGCCGCAGCCGACCTCTGACACACGTCAACTACGACGCTGCGGCGACATGCGCAAACGTCCAGAGATTACAAACATGTACGGAAAATGACTCTCCACATCACGTCGACCAACACAGTCGTAGTTTTAAGGGAGACGACCAATATTTGACCACGATTTTAAGGGAGGTTAGAGGGATATTTTGCCGCAATAAATTTCATCTGCATAACTACATCTCATTTTCTTCGAATGTGTGGTGTCCTTTCGGCTACTGTGGGACTCAGCACCGACACAAACAAGGAAAGAGAGAAGTTGTGACGGCCGGTGGCTGGAATCCAAAATCATCTGTACAAAACATTTAAAATTTATAGAAAACTTCATTTAGATTAAGGGAAGAAACAATATTAACTTCCTGTGCTTCCTGTGGTACATACACATGTTTTGCTCTCTACGAGGATTGACTGAAAGGTAATGCCTCCACCTTCGTAACTCTTCAAAAGTTGGCAGCGTAGGTATGCGGCAGGTACTGGCTTGTTCTGTAGCCCCTTCTCTACAGCTCCATCTGGCGGAAAGCCTTAGCATTGAACGGTTGTGTTGCTACAGAGTAAAATATGGAATCCTGCCCAGACGGTCGGTCAATGCAATTTAAGCAACGTGCAGTCGTTGAATTCTTGACAGCAGAAGGTGTCACCTCAAAGGAGGTTCTTCAGAGAATAAAAGCAATTTATGGTGATTGTGTTGATGTGAGTACTGTGCGTCGTTGGGAGAAAAAGTTTAAAGATATTGAGGCGGGCACATCTGACCTGCGTGACAAACAAAGAGGTGGATGTCCTGTGACAGCAACCATCGAGTTTCACAAGCAAAATGTTGACAGACTGATTCAATATTCAATTACTGGTCGAACGAGGGTTCTGCAAGGTACCTCCTTTGCGAGTGCACTACATTTTCTGACAATTGTCCAATACATCCCAGTCCGCCAACTCAGTTACGTGCGAATAGTGTAATGTAGTCGTTCCATTTTATAAGCTTCCGTGCACTTCTACATATCTTATGAACAGGGGCCCTTACAGTAATTGTTCTGCATCGTGTAATAATACAATATTTTAATAAAAAATCATTAGGCCCATAACAATTAAGGAATATTTCTATTTACTAACGTAAATACATATTTTGTCTTCCATGACATTTATTAAGTTTAGAGTTTTAATATTTTCTCCCTGATTTTTCGCTTCCCCAATTTTTCTTAGGTTTCGTTCATAGCTTGTTCAATGTACAGATTTAACAACCCTGACTGACTGCTTTCTCACATACTACTTCCGAACGTTTGTGAGTTTTGCAACATGCGTTTGATTTCTGTACAACTTTTAGATACCTATCGATAATTTTATTTCATCCACACCAGCTTCGGAATTTCAAAGAGTGTGTTCCACTCAAATTTCTAAAAACTGTTACTAAATGGCGAAACCTGACGTGGCCAACATGCAGTGGATGTTTTCTGGGTTTGATATTTGAGCTTCTCCATTAATTGCCCCAAAGGATGGTGTCTCATGGAGTTTTCCCGCTATCGGACTCGAATTTAAACGATTGCAACCATGACAGGGACATCCGAACTGCTCATCCATCGGCTATTATTTTATTTTACAGCATGACTAGGTATACCCAGAAAACAATTACGTCACATGACAAAACCTCCATTTGTCTAGCTATACCCATAGATAAACTTGAGAGCTACACATTCGCTCTTAATTCAATATTTTCAACTTATTTATGTTATGCTACCGATACTTGTACCTGGGTGTATACTTCGTTATTTCAGTTCTAATGAACGTTATTCCTATTTGGTGATGGAGTGAAATGACGCGAAAGTCACTGTCCTTTATAAGGATTCTAAGTGCAGTAAGGTGGGGTCGACGTGCAGACGTTGCAGAACGGAAGAAGGAAGTTAAAGTCTTTAGAAAGGGCATGACAAAACCTAGGAAGAAGTGGCCCAATATGGTGGTGTATAGACGTGGACAGCGCTGTATGTCTGCAAGGAATGGTGAGTGACTCTCAGTTATGTCACAGTCGTAAGAATGATCGTCGTATAAATATCCTAACCGACAGGGATAAGAGAGGAGCCTCAAGCCTGATGTGACTCACACAGTTCCATAAAGCCCGTCTTCAAAGGATCAGACAACGCAGGAACTGGACGTACGCTACTGGCCATTAAAATTGCTACACGACGAAGATGTGCTACAGACACGAAATTTAACCGACAGGAGAGAAGATGTTGTGATAAGCAAATGATTAGCTTTTAAGAGCATTCACACAAGGCTGGCGCAGGTGCTGACACCTACAACGTACTGACATGAGGAAAGTTTCCAACCGATTTCTCATACGCAAACAGCAGTTGACCGGTGTTGCCTGGTGAAACGTTGTTGTGATGCCTCGTGTAAGGAGGATAAATGCGTACCATCACGTGTCCGACTTTGATAAAGGTCGGATTCTAGCCTATCGCGATTGCGGTTTACCATATCGCGACACTGCTGCTCGCGTTGGTCGAGATCCAATGACTGTTAGCAGAACATGGAGTCGGTGAGTTCAGGAGGGTAATACGGAACGCTATGCTGGATCCAAACGGCCTCGTATCACTATCAGTCGAAATGACAGGCATCTTATCCGCAAGGCTTAACGGATCGTGCAGCCACGTCTCGATCCCTGAGTCAACAGATGGAGACGTTTGCAAGACAACAACCATCTGCACGAACAGTTCGACGACGTTTGCAGCAGCATGGATTATCATCACGGAGATCATGGCTGAGGTTACCTTTGACGCTGGATTACAGACAGGAGCGCCTGCGATGGTGCACTCAACGACGAACCTGGGTGCACGAATGGCAAAACGTCATATTTTTTTGGGTGAATCCTGGCTCTGTTTACAGCATCATGATGGTCGCATCCGTGTTTGGCGACATCGCGTTGAACGCACATTGGAAGCGTGTATTCGTCATCGCCATACTGGCGTATCACCCGGCGTGATGGTATGGGGTGCCATTAGTTACACGACTCGGTCACCTCTTGTTCGCACTGACTTCACTTTGAACAGTGGACGTTACATTTCAGATGTGTTATGACCCTTTGCTGTGCCCTGCGAAACTTTACATTTCAGCAGGATAATGCACGAACGCATGTTGCAGATCCTGTACGGGCCTTTCTGGATACCGAAAATGTTCGACTGCTGCCCTGGCCAGCACGTTCTCCAGGTCTCTCACCAATTGAAAACGTCCGGTCAATGGTGGCCGAGCAATTGGCTCGTCACAATACTCCAGTCACTACTCTTGATTACCTGTGGTATCGTGTTGAAGCTGCATGGGCAGCTGTACCTGTACACGCCATCCAAGCTCTGTTTGACTCAATGCCCAGGCGTATCAAGGCCGTTATTACGGCCAGAGGTGATTGTTCTGGGGACTGATTTCTCAGGATCTATGCAACCAAACTGCGTGAAAATGAAATCACATATCAGTTCTAGTATAATATATTTGTCCAATGAATACCCGTTTATCATCTGCATTTCTTCTTGGTGTAGCAATTTTATTGGCCAGTAGTGTAGCTGAATGGCGGAGAGCAGTTTGGTCCGAAGAGTCGCCGTTATGCCTGTTCTTCAAACACCGCGCGGCGTCGAGAGAAAGGAGGCTTTTAACTCGTGGACTGTCGTGGTTGCAGTCATTGAAGATGAGAACAGCTGAGACCACAGGGCTTCACGCGTACGTTCCTGGATCCAGCGAGGTGGCGCAGTGATTAGCACACTGGACTCCCGAATGCGTCCCGAAGGACGACGGTTCAAACCCGTGTCCAGCCATCCTGATTTAGGTTTTACGCGATTTCCCTAAATCGCTTCAGGCAAATGCGGGATAGTTCCTTGGAAAGGGCACGGCTGACCTCTTCCCCATTCTTCCGACGCGACCGATGACGTCGCTGTTTTGTCCCCTCCCGCAAATCAACCAACCAACCATACGTTCCTGGTTTCATGAATATTCAATCACCGTATCGCTTCTCAACTGAGACGATTATTTATTTATTTGTTCTACCTGATCTTGTTATTTCCATCAGGCCTTCCCTTACATAGCGCCAGGGTTACGTCATACTTAGATAAGAACTAACAATTTTAATACGACAAACAGAATTTGAAAAATGGCTCTGAGCACTATGGGACTTAACTGCTGAGGTCTTCAGTCCCCTAGAACTTAGAACTACTTAAACCTAACTAACCTAAGGACATCACACACACCAATGACCGAGGCAGGATTCGAACCTGCGACCGTAGCGGTCGCGGGGTTCCCGACTGTAGCGCCTAGAACCGCTTGGCCACCGCGGCCGGCATTGAATTAAAATTAAATGAGTTTCTCCTGGGACAATGTGTGTACATAATACTGACAATGCACTAAGGAAGCCAATATTTGCAGTAGTTCTGTTACTCCTGCTGCTGTTGCCACCAATAGTGACAATAATAATAATAATAATAATAATAATAATAATAATGACAATAACAATAATAATGATAATGACAGATATAAAAATAATTTATAGGTGTACAAAATAGATTCTTTTCTGATATATCGAGTTCTGGGGAAAGTAAGTTTAAGGAGGTCTGGGGAAAGGAAGTTTAAGGATTCTGCACCAGCTAAGAGGAAGATCTGGTTAGAAAGAACTATGTAAAGGAGTGACGAGAGTGTACAGGAGCAGTGGTAGTCATTACCGAAATTTCTCATGATTAGGGATTGGAAAGAGCGATTTGAGCGAGGTGTTTCGAAAGTAATATACGAGTTTTGAGACATTCATGACGTTCAGCTTACAATTTTAAATAATGCATCAAAGGAAAGAGAACTCAAGCAGTTTTTCTTACAAGTGTTCACTGTGACCACCATTCGTCACACACCGAGTCGATCAGCAAGCTCCCCCGAAACCTTAATCAGTGTGTCTGGATTAATTGATGCAACAGTGATGTTTGCAAAGGTGAGTGGACCAGCTGGTGCACGAGGCACATACACACAACCCAGAAGATAGAAATCGCTTGGCGTATGTGAATGTGGAGGACATGCAAAACAAGCTCTGTCGTTCGGCTCCTTGCGGCGAATCCCGGGGTACAGCAGAACGCAGTTTAAGCAATCGCCTGCTGAGTTATGCTAGTGATGCGGCTCATAATCTTGCTGCCATGCTAAGTTCTGTGGTTTAGCTCCTCCAAGCTGAGCAAAGCGGCACAGTTCTAGTGCATCAAGACAAGAAATACCATTCACCACTTCCCGCCGAGATACGCAGCAAGAAACTTCAATCGAGGAGACTCGTAGCAACTGCACGAAGTCGTGATGATTGCTGGCCCCAGCTGCGCACATTAGGTGTGCTCACGTTTACGCTTTGGTGAACTGCCAATTCATCACTGAAGATGACACGATCCAGAAAGTCTTCATCGTCATGCAGCAACATTTTGCGTGGGTGGGGCGTAAACCATAGTCTGCAGGCTTTAGATCTTGTAACAACTGCAAACGATAAGTACGCAGTTGTAAGCGTAGTCTTAAAAGGAGTGACTGGAAATCCTGTTTCGCGGCTACCCTGCGGGAGTGAGTTCTTGGGGCTGCGCCTGAAGAACTCTGACTTGTTCGAACATCCTTTAGACACTCTTGATGTTCCAAACTCTTCTCTTTAGGCACAGGTATACAAACAAAACTGCCTAAGCTAGTCTCTCATTTGTGTATCATTTATAATTACAAGTTGATTGTAATAAATGCTGCATAGCCAGAAGCCCAGATATTCATTTTGAAACACACTGTATTGGATTGAAGCAATTTTTAATAGCCAAGTTCGCAGCTGTCTTTGCTATTAGAAGTTTTTTCGTAGTCATCATTGTTGCGTTAGTAGATATTGTCTCCTGAAGCTGGAAATGTTATTCGGTTCTCTAATATAATGCACGATTCCAGAATCGGATTCCTGCTACTGAGAAGGACATCGAGAAAGTGTCTGAACGAAGGAGTGTGATAGATGGCAAACGCTACGAGGGTTAATGCGGTCCGTGTCGATCCAAACGAATACCTGATTGACTGCTGACCTGATTATTCTTTAATCAAATTTATCAACGTTCATCGACAAAAGCCTGCTAATCGACATCGACATCGAAGTGTAATGGGATATGTATGTTAGTGACGTTGCGACACTTCAACAATTCCGGCAACAAGTTGCCAATCGGATGTAACGGTTGTACTGAATTAACTTAATGATGTCGTTGGTAATAAGCGATGTCAATAACGGCAGAACCGTCATCCACGTTTAAAACATAACAGCGAATTTTAAGTGGGACATTAAATTAGCATAAATACCCAAAAGAACGGCATTCACACATCGTTAGACCAGCTCTGAAATGAGTGAATTAAACTTGTTTATCGTTTACAAGGAAATCAAAAGCTAATGTTAGAGCGTTTTCGTCACTTATTTTCTATTTATTGCCTAAAACTGCACCATATTCTACCTATCAAAGCATCGAAGTGGGCTACACAACCCGATAATGTTCATTATTTTGGCCGGATGGGTCTGAAAAGGTATTCCAGCCAATCAACATCTTTGATGAACTACACGTGGATGAGGTTATCTGAAAATTTACTGATCTTGGATAGCTATTGTACCACTAATACCCTACCACAGCTCTGTTTCTGTTGAACTGGGGTACTTCGTTCTTCGAAAGTAACAACTGGAGTTACGGAACATCAGCTGCAGTCCTCCTCTTCATCACAGAAACAACCCAATATTTTACCAAATGACGTATGCAGTATAATGCGTAAGCTTCCTTACTGTGAGCTCCATATCTAAATCCTTCTTCAAGTTCGAATCAACATCAAGAATAACACTGTACTGCACATTACAACGAAGTTGCTTGTTATTATAGGGTTTCGACATCCCAGTGTTTCCTTGCCTGCACAAACACTGCCAGATTCACAACGATCATCAGATGTTCCGTTGTCATTGGATCATGACTGCAGATACAAATTCATCAAGAAGTTCACTGTTATAAAGCACGTTTTGTGTACATGTGAGAGAGGACAATTCTATTTGCTTATGATTAAATATTGTTTCATGACTATAACTGCTCGTGGATGATGTATTACTGTGAGAAAGGCACACTGCCACTACCTACTAGAATGTTCATTTGGTTACACTTACACAATATGACAGCTGTCTACAAACTTTAACCAATCGCTCTCTAATAATTTACCCCACATCCCCACATGAATTGTAGACAAATGATCGCATAACGGATGGACAAAATCTAAATAAATCGCCCAGAGCGCAGCATACCAACGCTATTATCACAGGATAATAAAACGTAGTAAGCATTGTCCAGAAGATGACTTAATCAGGAACACTGAAATTTCAATTTATTGGCAACAACCTTACGACACACATAGCCTGCTGCGCCAGGCCTGGTAAAAATGTTTGAATGAAAGAAATTGTGCTTGCTCTTCTTGCTGCTTGTGACTTATTTCTATCTCTAGCAGGTCTTTCAGCACCTCCGAGTATAGTTTTCCAAAGAAAGGGATCACTGGAAATACCTTACGAGTATCTGTGTCATTACGTGACTCTTTAATATGCACCGGACTTATGTAACACGTTTCCCATTCCGGTGGAAAAATGTCTCCATTTAATACTCTTTCAAACAACTTCCTTAGCATTTCCCACAATCACTCTTGCTCACGCCCGTCGTATGCCTGGAATTTTCGGAGCTCTTGACTTCAGCCAGGCATTCTTTCGAATCGATCACGACTTCCTGGAAGGGGTGCTCCGCAATATGGGCTAGCCTGATACTACAGTCGAGTCTTAATGTGTCTCCTTCGTGGAGATACGTCTCGTGTACTATACAACGGCCGTGTTACTCCTCCCATCTCAATATGGGTATAAGAATAATGAAAAATCGTTTTTAACTACAGTACGTGCCCATCAATTCGGACAACCCATTAATTTGAAATAATATTATGCCTGTGTGTCTAGTACAAAGGCAAAAGGGCTGCATAATTGGGGACGGAAATGTGTTCAGTAGTGTGTTTCTGAGGTAGATACAGATTCTCGTACTGGCAGTGTTATTGTTAACTATGACTGTAAACCAACATTAGGTTTTGTCAAAATACCAAAAGTTGCAAATGTTGATATATTCCCCATTACAGCTACTGCACAAGGAGTACCTCAGCGGTATACAATTACTGGTGATAAGCACTGTAATCCGTTTATGGCATGTGACAATTTTTCAAAAACACCTTTGGAACCAGCTCAAATTCAGGAACAATTAGTACAAGCTATTACTCCAGTAACGAATGATGATTTCTCTGGATATGATGATCTAATAGAAAAGGCAGATATTGCTTCTGCTGGGTACAATATTAGACTCCATGATACAAATGTCCAACCTAGTCTTCATGTAGACATAAACCCTACATATGCTTTAAGTACTGGCAGTTTAAATAATGATATTGTTAAATATACTGATACTCAAATGTTGTTTGAAGTTATTGCTGAATGTTCTGTTTATTCAGATGGTTTGGAAACTCATTATCCCAGAGCAAATGTACCAAATGTTCAGGTATCTGATATGATTTATACGTCAAATGTGAAAAGGAATCAGGAATCATCAGTGTACAAGGGACAATATGAAATTCAACAAGCTCGAATATAATGTCTTGTATTTATTGTAAAAAACATTTGTATTGTACAAAATTGTAAATAAATGAATTATTACATTAGAACAGTGCTTCATTTCAATAATCAATATTATACATTTGAAGTAATTGAAAGAAAGCCAGAGGATACGGCTTTTTGCAAGCATTTTTTAATTCATCAAATTTTCTCTCTTTTAATGCATCATTTACGATTTCACAAATCGTCAGGACATTCTCATTTTTATTAAATATATAACATTCTGGCAACCTATACGAATTTAACATGAAATTAAATTTTGAAACACCAAATTCCAACAGAATATCTTCCCGTAAAGTTTGTACTAAATCCAGTTGAAAAACATCCAACGTATTTTGCAGTCTTCCACAAACAGCAATTCGTGCAAGTTTGTACAAAGTTTCCATTGTAATAGAAGTGTACTTACTATTTCTGGCAGCTCGTTAGCGACAATAGAAGTTCTCGAAGTCGATTCAGAGGACATACTGTACAGACGACAATACCATGCCCCTTATATACTGCAATGGTTGCTAACCAACTTCAGTTATCAATACTCACATGTCTGTCACTCCAAAACGACAACTTTTACACGTGCCAACCTTTTGCTGGCGTGGGTGGTTGCTCAGATAATTGCCCTAAAAGGACAAATTATCTCAGCGGAACAGGGACCTCCGCCATGCTGACCCTGGGGGCCCCGGTGGGTAAATGACCTTGGGCGCATCAGTTCATCAAGGCTGCCCGCTCTCTTCACTGTTGTATGCATTCGCCATTGAACCGTTGCTATGCAGCCTCCGTCAACGCCTCTCTGGGATGTCTCTCAGTGATCATGTATTCAGCTACACTACATATGCAGACGATCTCGTCATCGTTCTTCTTAGCAGTGCTGAGGTCAGGGAGTCACTGGCACACTGGCATAGGTTACCACCAACGGCGAAGCTTCTGGTAGCTGCCAAAACGTCCGAAAATCGAGCGCCATGGCTATAGGTGCGGGGCTTCCTGCGGACAGTGCTGCTCCTTTCCGATGCTTTCGACCGAGCGAGGTGGCGCAGTGGTTAGCACACTGGACTCGCATTCGGGAGGACGACGGTTCAATCCCGTCTCCGGCCATCCTGATTTAGGTTTTCCGTGATTTCCCTAAATCGCTTCAGGCAAATGCCGGGATGGTTCCATTGAAAGGGCACGGCCGATTTCCTTCCCCATCCTTCCCTCATCCGAGCTTGCGCTCCGTCTCTAATGACCTCGTTGTCGACGGGACGTTAAACACTAATCTCCTCCTCCTCCTCCTCCGATGCTTTCCGATGCTTAGAACTCGATTTCGCAAGTGATCTGCAGCGGACAATTCCCTCGACTGCCGACGTCTACTTTCCAAACTACGAGCTGGACTCTCACCGTTTATGGACACTCGATCTTCTGCAAGGCACACGATACGTAAATGTATATTTGGCGTCACTTATCCCCCAGGGTGGCACAGGCACTTCCTATTCCGCCATCAATGACCCACAACTCGCTAGCGGCATTGGGATAGTTTGTTTACCATGGCTTGCTGTTCCAGATAAGATACGAAACCCTCACCCTTCCGCGGCGCTTGGGTTGTTCAGGGTTGTATCATGTGTGTGACAGAGCGGTAGCCCTTTTCATTGGCTCTCACATGACATTGTAGTGCCGTAGTCGTACGTGCCTTACCAGACTTTTGCTGGAGGCCCTTCCACCACACTCTTTCTCAGCATCTATCCAGCTTTCGGAATTCCAACAGCCATTCTTTTACTTACGCCACTTTTTCCTTGAACTGAGCTACGTCCGTACTGTGATAATGCCAGCGCAATTGACATTCCCGAAGGCGATCTATGGTGTTCTTCAGCAGCACAGGTCACCGAATGCGGTTGAAGGGAAGCTTTCCACATCGACTGGCGTGCCCTTTGGCGATCGGTATGCGCTCCTTATCTTGACGATGACATCCAGTCTGCATGGTGCCTTATTGTCAATGGGAAGCAAAAATGCCTGTCACGCCTTCACAGGCTTCACCTCGCAAACATCCCATCGCGTGTCGACTGTGATGTTACGGACACAGACGACCACCGCCTGGTCTGCCGATAGGCGAGAAGTGTCTGGTTCTTGGTGCGACAGATGTTGTCCCTATTTACCCGTGCGACTTCTCATCAGATATCTATTCAATTGCTATCGGACGAGGGATACTTCCACCAAGTGAATACGACCTCTGTGAGTTGGATTTGTGGACACACAGCACTGATGGCGAGAAAAGTATCCTTGGCTTTTGGCAGTTTCTTAATGAACGCTACCGTGCAGCCGGCCGCGGTGGCCGAGCGGTTCTAGGCTCTTCAGTCCGGAACAACGCTACTGTTACGGTCGCCGGTTCGAATCCTGCATCGGGCATGGATGTGTGTGATGTCGTTAGGATAATTTTAAGTAGTTCTAAGTTCTAGGGGACTGATGACCACAGCTGTTAAGTCCCATAGGGCTCAGAGCCATTTGAACCAGCTATTGTGCAGTTGTCCGCATAACCTAAAATAGAGACAATTTCTTCTGTAGTGTGTTCCTTAACCCAACGCGGAGCTGGGGTGTTCGTGTCATTAAGAGCTTCCACACTTAGAACCGATATATTCACTGGCAGTCGGAATGTTCTTCACAATTAGTCTGACGTCTTGCTGCGCCCTTCTCCTCACGTGGTTTCCTGATATTCTCGGTGGTATTAATGACAAAAATAAATAAATGAATCAATAAATAAGAATAAGAATGAACGAAAAGAGAAAAAAGTAAGTAAACGTTGTTAATTGTACCCCTACTCCACTTGTCCTACGCTTTCCTTGGTTCCTGGAGGGCGGGAACGGGACATGGTGGCCCGTTCTCGGTTGCGACCCCTGCTCACTATGCCCCCACCCCTCCCTTTGGGCACGGGGAAGGTTCCTTCACAAAAAAAAACCAACAGAAGAACTTGGTAGAGCGTGAGATCGTCATACCATAGGTCCCGCGTTCAAATCCGACAGTTGGTAATTAATTTTCAATTTTTACGCGTGAACCTGTTACATGGAAGAACATTTTCGTGACATGTTCGTAGCAGTGTTCGTTTGGCAGTCTGCTTTCGCTTGGTTATCTGAAAGTAGCAATCCTATAAGTACATTTGTGCAGATAGGTGTGGCAGTCTGTCGGACATGTGCGGCAGAGCACACAGATGAAGCAACTAGTGCATTTGTAGTTTCACAGAATAAACAAAAGAATAAAAACGATAGAATAAAGAAGCAATTGCATAACTCGCGCGCAGAAATATTAATAGTCCCATATATCACTTTCACCATAATACTGTAAAAAAATGTCATCTTTAGGGTATGGACCCTGGATCTAACGGTCTAACAACTTCCCCACAAAATCTATACGCATTGCAGACTCAAAGTTAAGTTTTTACTTTCTATGTTTCGTTTAATTTACGTCTCTAGCCACAAACTTTTTGTTAACAGATTAGCGGTTTCGGTCTTAACTGACCATCATCAGATCTGCAGCAAAAATGGGAAAAACATAGATACACTCGCAAACTGTCTACAGCTTAGGAACAATACATAGACCATAATGAAAAGTAGTACTGAAAAAATTAACATTTGTATGCTTTAAATATGGAGAGGCATACCTATTCCATAAAAACTTACTTTCGTCCGTAGTTCTGGTGTTACTTTTAATTTACGTTTACGCCTGTCCTGCTGGACGACTGCACATACCATGTACTAAATCGGAGTTTTGGTTGATACTCTATCGACATACAATGTTTGGTGTCGGTCTGAGTGTATGACATCTGGAGGTTTGGGTGTTACAGGACATAAGCGCGGATTGGTGGAGACAGTTGTGGGCTTCGAGACGAATGTTATTGGTTTACTACCGAGCGGATTGTCGTGCTCAGCCGGAGCTGAGTTTACGGTGGGGTGGTGTTGTACTGAACTATAGTATAGTAATAGTGGAAGCCAAGCACTGTGTTGAGGTATTGTTAAGTAGCCGGGTGTGGGCTTACATGGAGAGAAGGCGCTCGCTGTGAAAAAAGCTCCTCGTTGCAGGGGGTTGAGTTGGCCGTTGCAACCGTACAGGGCCGTGGCACTTTTGTAGCTCGCTTAAGTGGAATACGATCAATGCGATGCGCCTTTAGTAGCTGTCACATTGTGCACTGGCGGAAAAAATGTTATATGTCGCTGGACAGGATTGAGCTTTGCTTCGGCGTGTTATGGGAGATCACCTGAGAGTCTGTAAGACTTTGTTCATTGCCGGTGTTAAATGTTTATTCTACTTGTAACGCCGGAAACGCATATCCTCTTATTTCCATCTTTTGTACTATAATTTTTTTCCTTATTTTGTTACGTGAAGATATAACATTTCTGTGTCTTTGTATATTGTAATTGTTTTGCTATTTGTATATATATATGCATTTATGTCGATGTATAATTGGTTTGTTTTGTAAATATTATTTGTATTTTTACGCTGGGCCTTGCCTAGGGACAACTATGCTATCGAACGATTACATCGATAGGTCGTGTGGAGAACGAAAGCGTTAGGATCTTTGGTAGTGTTAACTCTGTCGCGTGGAGCGCGAGCAGAGGGGGAGTCTGGCTGGGGTAGTGCAGAGGAGCAGGTGTGTTGTGTGAAACTGCCGCGAGTTGCTGCGCTTTCGGGGTTTGGCAGCATGTAATTGCGCTCGACTTGCGATGATAGTTTCTGACATGGTGTCGCGGACGGGAAGCAGTAGCTGGCGCACATCAAGAGCACGTTTCGTCTGGTGACCGTGTCGAGAAGAAGGCGCGCCAACATCCAGCTTCTGCAACAGCGACGGCCGACAATGAGTGACTGTCGCCACCTCCTCGATCGACGGCTTCAAACCTTCAATCAACCAACAAGGAAGACTGGAAGCACGTAAAGTTTTAGGACTGTATGGCAGACCTCAGCTTTTCAAACTTTTAAAATTGTTGCATCACAAAATTACAGCAACTTAGCATGAACCTTTGTTGCTCATTGTCCCAATTGCATTGCCAAGCAGGGTCCCTTCCTTTTCCGAAATGAACCCGAGTGTCGTTGAAATTCGAACTCGAGCATTAAAGTAATATAATTCGATTTCACTGCTTTAATTTCAAAGTTCAGTTAAGGCATTCATAGCTGGCTACAATATTTAGGTTATACAAGCACAAATTAAGAGTGCGAGTTTTGTTACCGTATTTTAGCGTACCTGTGACTGCAGCTCAGCTTGGTACGTACTAAATTTTACTATTGTTAATTGTTCAGAATCATTTAATTCAAGTTCAAAGTTAAATCTCTTATTTCTAAATTGCGTAGATTCAAGTAGCTTTTGAAATGATTGTTGAGGTATTTTACTGAATTTCGATGTGCTTCAGAAAGAAAGCTCACTATTAACTTCAGTCACTAAATTAACTTTCGATTTTCCGGTTTTATTAATTCTTTTGCTAAATTAAATCAGAGTGTAGCGAAATTTATTACTTCTGACAAACTTTCAGTTTTCACACTACACGTGTCAACCTTCAGTTGCCACGCTTCTAGTGCTAATTATATGTGTAATAACCTTTCTTTATCAGTTACTATAGCAATTGTCCTTAGGACTGGCGACCGTAATTTTCCCCAAATCTCAAATATCTAATTACCGCTAGTTAATTGTTAACGTAATGGCCGCACATTTACTTTCTTTATTAACTTTACCCCTTTCCAAAATTAATTTCCACCAGTTTCATTAGCATTTTTCCTTTCATTTAGATGTAACCCTTTCCTCCCTCTTTACCGACAAATTAACTTCGGTGACGATTGCTTTTCCCAAATTTCCATTAGGTACACGCGGTTTAATTTTTCACTGTCATTAAGGTCGATAAGTGAGGGGGAGGTTACATATTTTGCACTGCTCATAACAGCACTGAGCTTCGTTAGCCTTACGTGAATCTGGTATGTCACTGTGCCGGTTATTTTTCAAAGTTAGACGTTTCATTTTCATGTATGTATTAAAGTTTATTTCAAAGCGTTTGTATGATTTTAATTTTATTTAAGCAGGCCAAGTTTATCGAAACACGCTCTTGCTTAATAACCTTAAATTAGCAGTCAGCGGTCCATAAGCATCTCATAACAACCATTCACTAATTGTTTATTATTGGACAGCTATTGCTAGTGTGCTAGTGTGTAAGTGTGTACTGCCTTTTTCAAATAAAGTAACTGCTTAATAATTGAGGGGCACCATTAACTGACGCATGTCAATTTTATTTAAAGTTGGTTTTTCTTATTATTATTGAAAATATTTTATTAATTATAACTGTTGCCATTGAGCTGAATAATCCCCGGACTCAGGGGGAGAGGGATGGGGGGTTGTGGGCTTCTGAAATCATTATGTTTGTTATTAGATATGCTGTAACAAGCTGTAATCAGTGTTTATGATACGGCAGGCGTCTGCTGCTGGCATAATATGGGCCCTGGGCGCGTTGATATACGTAATTTCTTTAAAATTTAATCCTATATTTATATATTAATCCCATATATACATTTTTCCTTAAAATTTAATCCTGTATTTATACATAAGATTAAATTTAAAGGAAATTGAGTTACGTACAACTCAAGAACATAATCACGAACACAACAGGAAGGACAAATTATGCTGAAACATGAGAGTGCACAGGAACAGAGCCTACACAATTTTATATTCATAATACTTTGCTACAATCTTTTACATCAAATAAATAACTCTAACGAAAAATCATTGTTAATTACAAAGGCTCATTAGCTAAAACTTCCGGGTTGAGAGGCCGTGGTCGATCTATAAAAGTTGTTATTTCTGACATTTCGTTGCCAACTGCGGACATCTTCGGAGGTGAGTCAATGACAGTAAAGACGCCGGACTTGAAATCATACACGTTATGAATTACAAAGGCTGTTACAGATGGTCATAACACGCCCCCAGGCCCCACGTTATGCCAAAAGCAGCGGCCTGTGTATCATGAACGCTTTGATTACAGCTTGGTACAGGAAACATATAAAGCAAGGAATGAACATACATGTAATAACAAACGTAGTGATTTCACAATCCCTAGATTGTAGTACTTCTGCCTCTTTGTCTTAGCGTCTGTTACACAAACGTGGTACCGACCATTCCCTAAAAGAGACTGATCTGCATGTGTTGTCACTCCATTGATTTTCTTTTGTAGAAAACTTTCTATTAGCTGAGCTATTTGGTTGGATAACTCCCTCATACTAGTGTTTCTTTCTCCTACCTGTGGTTCCAGTATTTCCAATCCAGCTAGCAAAGGAAACCATTTCCATTTGTTGCGTTTCTTCTCAATCCATGCTGAATGTTGCTAGATGGATATGGTTGTTGCACTGACATCACACATATCCATGAGAGGATAAATACTAATCGACATCATCTCGTTGCTCCCTCTTGCAGGTGTACGTACGAGTCATCTGATCTTTGGTATTTGTCACACCTGTAGTTGAAATATAAAATTCCTACACATTCTGTTCCTCTCTCCAGGTTCAGTGCCTTTATCTTGATGCATTTTTTACAACATCAGCGAGTTTTTACATGATTTTGTTTTTACTGTGTATGATATCAAAGTGACAGGGGATCTACGAATATAGCTCTCGACCTGATGTTTTCTTCACTGTGTCAGAAATATTCTTCCTGTGTGAGTAGAGAGTTAGTACCGCAGTAACTTCGTACTCTTGTTGTAGCTCCTCCGCCAAATCTGCCGATGTGTAGTGCCGGTCTGTAGTAATATTTCGACCAGTATTTTTCACAAGCACTGACAGACCTTTAATGACAGCTGCTGATACGTCGTTCCTCCTAGGACAAACTCTGTACTTTACCTGTGTAGGTTTCCGTATTCGTCACGTACCTGCCTATTGCGACTGACATCACGTGTTTAAGGACGCCATACTTGACAGATTTCTCCTTGATAAATATCTGGAAGTGGCAGCGTCCGACATGCAGACTGAGCATCTCATCAATCGTAAGATGTACTCCTTGTTTATACAGTAGTTGAAACCTGTCGTTCACCTTGTTGAAAAGTTCGTGGTTGTGCTGTGAACTTTTCTGCTTCCTTTCTTTGCTGGCGATTAGTTTTTGTCATCAAACCTAATGATTCCTCGAAATGTTCTCTTGCCATAATACTCTTGTAACCAGGCCGACCCATTACCCATTTTATCGGAGTTCGTGCAATGACGGAACGAACCTTATTTGCACCCATTAGTATCGGTGTTCCTACAAAGACAACAATTCATCCTCATTAGTAGAAATAAAATTTAGCCTAACTGCCTCTTCTTTTCAATGATTTACTGAAAACTCAATGACGTCAGGTGTAAAAAACAGCTTCAGAGCACTTCCAGGAGAATAGCAAACACCAACTGCAATTACTTCAGCCAGCTCCCGTAATATATTTTTAAGAGAGCTCCGAGGTATTCTAGTCTGTGTGGTTACATACATCCTTTCAGACCTTGCCACAGGCATATTCTGATGGTTACTACCCGAAGCTTAATTATCTTCATCGTCATTATCGATCGTGTGAGGTGGCACAGTGGTTAGTAAACCGGACTCGCATTTGGGACGGTGACGATTCAGACTCGCGTCTAGCCATCTAGATTTTAGTTTTCCGTGATTTCCTTCAATCGCTCTATGTAAATGCCAGTATGATTCCTCTGAAAGGGCACGGCCGATTTCCTTTCCCATCCTTGACACAATCCGAGCATTTGCTCCATGCCTAATGCCCTCGATGTCGACGCAAAGTAAAACCACCTTCACTTCATTCTTTCGTCGTCATCGTCTCTAACGTCCACATCTCTCTCCCGATCTGAATAATACTCCATAACACCATTTTCATCTTCACTTCCACTCCCTTAATTGGAATGCTTATCTAAAATATCATTCAGAACTCCTTCTATAGAAGATTAAATATTCCTTTTTTTGTAAACCCTCGTCGCCAGTGTTTGTAAAGGCCTCGTCGCCACTGCTGTGGAGACCGAGTTGCCATTGTTGTTACAGTAGGCCGAGTTTCTGAGTTCGTGAAACGGCTTCTCGTACAGTACACCGCTAAACAATTTGTCCCTGGCAATATTATACGGCTATGCCACACGGTCAGGTAACTGGATAGGATAACGAAGGTTCTACAACACTCCAACATATTAGTAACAAAGTCACAAATGAGTTAAGAGGATTACCTACCTTTGTGACTTGTATATTGAGGTCTGCAACACTACATGTAACTTAACGCAAAAAAGGCCCTCAAAGGCTAAGTGCAAATAACCGTAGGTAAACTTCACAGTACATAGCAAATGCAGTTTCCAACAACCGTCTGCTCTCTAAATGTCGTTCCCTGTCTAAGTTAGCACTGCACGATGATCTATAACCAAGTTCGCTAGAGCTGCTCTTCCATCTTCCGGGCAGGCTTCTGTCCGTTGTCGTCCGGTCATTGGTGAACTGTACTCGGTCGGCAGTGGGCTAAAGCGAAATAAATATCTTCATACTCATTGCCTCACGTGGGCCTGGTGGAACCTGCGCAAGTAGCGAGTCTCTGTGGGACTGGCACCAGTTCGCATTTTTGTGTCTGTGGTGCTTTTGCCCTGGCTGTGTCTTGAGCGGACGACACAGCACCTTTAGACATTTCTTACTGTAGAAGTGAATGTAAGGGACAGAACTAACTCACTGGCAGTATTCAAGATAAAGAACAACTGAATCTCATTTTAGAGTATAAAAAATGCCAAACAACAAGAAACACAGACTTACATTGTTGTTGAAGTAGGAAATAAAACAGCTTATATTGCACAATTTTGTGTAGCATGCCAAACTAAGGGGATGCTTGTTGAAGCCATATTAAAATTATAATTTTTCTACTATAAGCGTTTACTGGCTTAAGTTTCATTCCATAGTCAATAAACATTAACTCAAAGGCAAAGGGAAAACGTTGTATGACATTTACTTGGTCAGAGACTAAGGACCATTAGCAGGTGTCTGTTCAATGAACCCCCCCCCGTCCCCCTCCCCGCCCAATCCGTCCAAGCCCCGAGAATCTGCATTTTATTGTTTATCAACTAAGTATCATATCTGACTTGAGTTAATTTTGTCATTTATTGTGGCTGTGGTAAGCAGCGGGTATTAGTGGCTTTCTACTACTTATCTTCGTGTGTTCTATTACTTATTTTCCGTTCGCTAGTATATTTTAATTTCGGATGTCGGTTTCTGTGGGGTATATTTTGGGATGTTGTATTCTGGATTAAAATTTGATCGTTGTGTATCTTTCTTGTCATCGTTTTACTATTGCATTATTAAGGCAGCTCCGGAAACTAAGCAGCGTTTTGGAAAAACTTATAACAGACTTTTAAACCACACTTTTACAATAAATAATATTTCTTAAACGTTACCACCATTCCTCTGAGATTTATCTTGGTGGGAAACCAACTTTTCTATGCCCTTTCCATAGATATATTCTGTCAGTGAAGACAGCTGCTACAGGTGGCGGAGTGTGGGTGTTGAACTGTGCGGTTATTGAGATAAAAATGATCAGTACTTTTAGTATGATCCTTGTATTTGGGCAGAAATGGTTTTATTCCCTTAGATAAAGCCAGACAACCAAATTACATAGCGGCATCACATAACATGCTACAGCTTTTTCTGGTATATCACTTTTTTTTGTAGTTTTCTGTAGTACGAGCGAGCTTGAGATAAAGAATCGAGCATGTCGTGCCTGCACTCACGTTAGAACCACGGCTGCTTATGCCCGGCTCTGGGCGTCTCGCAGCAGACGGCAAAGCTAATTAAGCCTCGGATCGCTTCACGGCCGCGAGCGCTCTCTGTCGTCGAGAACAAATTTTTACTAACGAGCGGCAACTTTTCCCGGATTAATAATACAAAAACACGTCGTGCTTTTGCTTCCTGGAATCTCGTTGGAACTGCCCGCAGCCTGCCAAAGCAAGACTCTCTACCGGAATAAGTTATACGTAAATGAACAAAAAATATATCCCGCAAAATTATTTTCCATTACCGGTGGAACATTTATTCGTACCATTAGCGTTTGGATTAAATTATGGCGAAGCGCTACATGACAGACTAAAAAAAATACTTGTGTTTAAATGCCACAGAGATGCTGAAGAGAGGGTTATTTGCGTAGGCGATGTGGGGTGAGATGGCTGCTACGCTCGGAATCTCGCGTGTGGGACGGAGCGGTGGGCCGAAAGCGCGTACGTTCCGATAGCCTCAGAGCCAAATGTACGCCTCACGACCGGCAGGAATGCTGTGGGGGTTGCCGGCATGCAGGCGCTGCCAAGCCCATCCGCCAAGGGTCAGCGGTTCTGCCAGCTTGCCCGCTACAAACTTCCCGTCGCCCACCCCGCTCACCCTGCCCACCCAACAAGCTACGTATTTGGATGGCCCTATAAACGTGGAATCTCTTTCTCGTAAGGACAAATGTTATAATATAAAGTCACGACCTCAAAACCGTTGCAAGTATTGCATTAGTCAAACTCTAAATTATACAAAATACAAGGTAATGTTCATGGGAAAAAATTTCGAAACATTTTGAAATTCGAAAAGGAGTGATAGAGGGTGTTAGACTCTCGCCTTTATTTTTCAACAGTGTCGTAGAAAGCTAAATCCAACAGAAATCAGATTTTAAACGGCTCAATTAAATTATCCTAATATTCGTTCTTCCGCCGGCCGGGGTGGCTGAGCGGTTCTAGGCGCTATAGTCTGCAACCGCGCGACTGCTACGGTCGCAGGTTCGAATCCTGCCTCGGGCATGGATGTGTGTGATGTCCTTAGGTTAGGTTTAAGTAGTTCTAAGTTCTAGGGCACTGATGACCTAAGAAGTTAAGTCCCATATAGCTCAGAGCCATTTGAACCATTCTTTATTCCTAATTTTATTGAATCGATTAAAATTCGATTTCTGTTTGATTACGCTTTCCAAGACACAGATGGAAAATTTGGCGAGAATTTAAGACATTGTCTCACTCCTTTTTGGATTTCAAAGTGTTCTGAAAATTTTCCCTTCAAATTACGTTACACTTCGTAGGACTAATACAATAGACAGACAGTTTAGCATTTACAAAATACCTGGGGATTACCACTCAGGACATTCGACAGTACAAAAATAAATTAAAACTTCTCTAAGAAACGTTAGAATGATTAGATCGAGAAACATCACTTGAAAAACCAAATACAATCTAGTAACAATTTGACACTCAAAATGATACAAAATTGTGCTAATTCGAATGTGCCTTAGCTTCATTGTTCAGATGAGATCATTCAGGAGACTGGTCTGTGAAAGATTGCCTCAAAGTCAGTTACCACAAGATGGAAATAATATTTGCGTCATTATTTCCGAACTACGAAAAGAAAAAAATATGCTATCAATTTCAGTCAGTAGTCACCATCTTCAGATCTTTTATTACATTTCTGCGACCTTAGACAGGAAATAAATTCCACAATTCGTCCGTCATTCTTTCTGTTGCCATAATTTCAGAGAAACTAAAATGGAAACAGCTTTCAAATTTACAAAAGGTATCTACAACATAAATTCATCTCAGAATGCACAGAACTGAAATCCAGGGTTTCTTTATGCGCTCAAAACAATTTTAAGCGGAGAGAGAGAGAGAGAGAGAGAGAGAGAGAGAGAGAGAGAGAGAGAGAGAAAGGACAGAAAGGAAAATAATAAGGAAAATTCTAGGTACGAATTTTACGAAATAAGGACAGAGGCTGAGGGTAAATGAAGAAACTGAGCAGTATTTTCACATATCACATATATTTGAATATCAAAAAACGCAATCAAATATGTTATGGAAACATTGAAGGGATCGAACCAAGCAGATAAACTAAGCATCTGTTAGGAACTCTACGGGATTTATAGCGAAGCTAAAACTGGAACAATAAAACTGATTGGCGCTCTCATGAGCAGAAATAGAAGAACTTGTTGTATCACACAGAATAATTTTCCGCCAGATAATTCAGGCAGGACAGTTGGTCCTGGAGAAAAATTCCATCAGATCGGAATAACTTGGTTTGATGAGCAGAAGTGTGTCCATCCTGAGAGAATGAACGTAATATGACACAAAGAAAATAAAAAAGATACAAGGCTCTGGAAAATATACTTTGTTGTGCTTCGCGTGGTCTTAGTAAGGTCAGGCCGGAATAAAAATAACAGACAGTTTCAGCGCACAAGCTGAATGGTAATGATAGTTTATGTACATTAGTTCCGAGAGCTGTTCAAAATTCTGTTTGTAATATTTATCACACATAGCATATTTGGATACGTGATTTCATGCATGATGTGTAACTCTCTGGTTATCAGAGGTTGTGGTAGGAGTAAGTAACGTCTCTGTTATTCTTCCGTGAATAATAGTCGGTGTTTGATGGACAAGTGTCACGGATGGCAAACGGTGGACAAAGGATGATTTTTGAGATGCATATTGGTGTACCTGAAGGTTTGGAACGACTAAATATGAACAGATTTCTTTTTTGGTGCAAAGTGTAATTGTAGTATCTGGTGGAGTAATTAAACTGACTGTGTGCCGAGTGCCGTAGTGCGGGCTGTATACATCGCAGGTCGCTGTCATGCAGTCCACGCAGCAGCCCTCGGAATACTGTCAGTTTAACTGTACCACCCTGTCCTAAAGCAAGCTGTTGTGTTCCATATTTAATCTTCCGCGAGCTGTTGTAATGTAAAAGCTTAAATTCCGATCAACAGGCGATACTTTGGTATCTATTTCAAAACTATCAACCATGTGTTCGGAGTACTAATAAAGTATTCTTCACCTTCCACCACTAAACTTATATCAAAGCATGTAAGGAATATATATAATTCAAATACCAACTGTCTTTTTTTGTTTTGTTTTGTGTGAATTCGTTTCATTGCGTGTGACAGTGCCTCAAGGCCACTATAGTTCTCATGTTACTGTAATCTAGTTTCAGTGTGGCTAAGAATCTTAATGTACCTTCAGTTTAAAACGAATCTTTTCATTTACTTGCTCTCAGTTCGTCAAGTTTTCTTCTTAGTGTTCGGAAGTATAAAATTAACGCAATATTGCTGTCACGCATTGCACTGTTGCATGGTCAGCTAGTAGAATTCCTTACCAACAGTTGTAGAAAGCAGTGTCCTGAATTTCTAGCGTACTTGCTGCGCAGTGCTTTCTTTGAGGGACATGCGACTCAGGGGTTTACAGTATTTCACGCAGTAAAGCAGAATAGCGGCTTCTACAGCGCAGGTAATCATCAAATACACTCCTGGAAATTGAAATAAGAACACCGTGAATTCATTGTCCCAGGAAGGGGAAACTTTATTGACACATTCCTGGGGTCAGATACATCACATGATCACACTGACAGAACCACAGGCACATAGACACAGGCAACAGAGCATGCACAATGTCGGCACTAGTACAGTGTATATCCACCTTTCGCAGCAATGCAGGCTGCTATTCTCCTATGGAGACGATCGTAGAGATGCTGGATGTAGTCCTGTGGAACGGCTTGCCATGCCATTTCCACCTGGCGCCTCAGCGTTCGTGCTGGACGTGCAGACCGCGTGAGACGACGCTTCATCCAGTCCCAAACATGCTCAATGGGGGACACATCCGGAGATCTTGCTGGCCAGGGTAGTTGACTTACACCTTCTAGAGCACGTTGGGTGGCACGGGATACATGCGGACGTGCGTTGTCCTGTTGGAACAGCAAGTTCCCTTGCCGGTCTAGGAATGGTAGAACGATGGGTTCGATGACGGTTTGGATGTACCGTGCACTATTCAGTGTCCCCTCGACGATCACCAGTGGTGTACGGCCAGTGTAGGAGATCGCTCCCCACACCATGATGCCGGGTGTTGGCCCTGTGTGCCTCGGTCGTATGCAGTCCTGATTGTGGCGCTCACCTGCACGGCGCCAAACACGCATACGACCATCATTGGCACCAAGGCAGAAGCGACTCTCATCGCTGAAGACGACACGTCTCCATTCGTCCCACCAGTCACTCCTGTCGCGACACCACTGGAGGCGGGCTGCACGATGTTAGGGTGTGAGCGGAAGACGGCCTAACGGTGTGCGGGACCGTAGCCCAGCTTCATGGAGACGGTTGCGAATGGTCCTCGCCGATACCCCAGGAGCAACAGTGTCCCTAATTTGCTGGGAAGTGGCGGTGCGGTCCCCTACGGCACTGCGTAGGATCCTACGGTCTTGGCGTGCATCCGTGCGTCGCTGCGGTCCGGTCCCAGGTCGACGGGCACGTGCACCTTCCGCCGACCACTGGCGACAACATCGATGTACTGTGGAGACCTCACGCCCCATGTGTATAGCAATTCGGCGGTACGTCCACCCGGCCTCCCGCATGCCCACTATACGCCCTCGCTCAAAGTCCGTCAACTGCACATACGGTTCACGTCCACGCTGTCGCGGCATGCTACCTGTGTTAAAGACTGCGATGGAGCTCCGTATGCCACGGCAAACTGGCTGACGCTGACGGCGGCGGTGCACAAATGCTGCGCAGCTAGCGCCATTCGACGGTCAACACCGCGGTTCCAGGTGTGTCCGCTGTGCCGTGCGTGTGATCATTGCTTGTACAGCCCTCTCGCAGTGTCCGGAGCAAGTATGGTGGGTCTGAACACCGGTGTCAATGTGTTCTTTTTTCCATTTCCAGGAGTGTATAACGCCAAGACGAATGATTATGCTTTGTAACTAAGAAGACTGATTATTAGTAATTCTTCTACACTATATGCAGGTTTTATTTTAAGACAGCAGACAGATTTAACATGTAACAGTAAACACTTCTCCATTTTGATTTTTAATGAGAAAGTCATTCAGTGTACAGCAAAAAGTTATTCTGTGTGCTCAGTTATTGATGACTATTTTACCAGATACGTGTTTAACGCAATTAACTTTCACATACTGAACGAACAAATTCTATGCTGCATCTCCACAGTATGATTGTCATGTATCACAGTAAGGCAATAATGATATCCAATAAGCTTTCATGAAAATTGCTTGGTGTTATTAAGCTTCTTTCCAAGCTCAGCAAATTAAATCTTTGAATGGCAGATTTGGGAAATTCAGCATTATTCCACGTTTAACAATTTACACTGTCACGGGGCATATTCTCAGTAGCAAAGCTATTAGCACTTCTTGCCCCTAGTACAGAGAAGCACATTGAAATGTTGTATAGAAAGAAGAGTACAATGAAAGATTAACATTTGCTTCAGTGTACTCTAAAACTCCCTCTGAAGAGGCCTCGGAAGGTCCAACGGAACCGACCGACCGCCGTGTCTTCCTCAGTTAATAGGCTTGACCGGATGCGGATATGGAGGGGCTTATGGTCAGCACACCGCTCTCCTAACCGTTGTCAGTTTTCATGACCATGGCCGCTACTTCTCAGTCGAGTAGCTCCTCGGTTGCCTTCACAAGGGACGAGCACACCCCGCATGCCAACAGCGCCCGACAGATCCAGGCGGTCACCCATCCTAGTGCAAGCAAAGCCCAACAGAGCTTAACTTCAGTGATCTGATGGGAATCTGTGTTGTCACTGCGACAAGGCCGTTCACCATCAGCTGTACAATAGTTATTACAAGGATTA
This sequence comes from Schistocerca cancellata, assembly GCF_023864275.1. Taxonomy (NCBI): domain Eukaryota; kingdom Metazoa; phylum Arthropoda; class Insecta; order Orthoptera; family Acrididae; genus Schistocerca; species Schistocerca cancellata. The sequence continues at coordinate 426,989,283 of NC_064632.1, forward strand.
CACCAAAGTTGGAATTTTCAAAGGGCACACTTCTACCCTTCAATTAGCAGGTATCACAATTAGGTTTTGTCACACAGTTATCAATGAAAGCTCACACACAGGAGTTTCACTGTCAACTCTAAGATGACTGTTGTCCCTTCCTCCACCTCTAGATAGCGTATAGTACGCGGAAAACTTGGGACCCGGGGAAGAACATTGAAGAGTTGGTCGTGTAAGCTGTAGACAGAACACGAATCGCTCGGAAACGCCATCCACGGCAGGGAAATTATCTATCGGGCATCGTACGATGCTAGAAGCGGTAGGAAGATGGTTAGGAAGTGGAAAGGTACTGGGACCAGAAAATAAAAAATACTTGAACTGCAATTTATTACCAGAAAATGTTGAACTCTTTACAATGAGAAAATACACACTTGAATACTACAATCCTTGAGACGCAGGGGGGTAAATGAGCATTAAAAAATAATAAAGATTGTCCCATTTTGGTTGGCCATAATGAAATTATCAAAATAATTCAAGTACTAAGCAGTTGCAACCAATTTATTAATTGCCATATGACGTTGCCTGTTAATTGACAATTCAAGAAAATTTGCTGATCAAGCATATAAGTATACTTAGTAACTACACAAATGGCGTAAAGCTCTACGAGAAATGTTTTCCAAGGTGAAGACATTTTAAGTAATACAATTTTACATACAATTTTCATTATGGAACACCATGCCTCTGCCATAAACAGCTATTTACGGCGACACCGACCTATCTTAAGTGGACAGAATTTCACTAGCGGAACTTTAGAAGCATTAACGATAGACACAGTGTAACTAAATTAATGGCTGGAGACAATGCAGTAAACTTTACATTTGGTAAAGGCACTTCAAAATTTAGTTGTAATTAGTACCTTCTTTGAAGGATCTTAAGCTTGTGTCTGGACACACCTCCACAGGCATGCAGATTATCTGGTTTATAAATACAGCTTTAATCTGGAATGACCAATGAAAACATCTGGTTAAACTTTTACTAAAAAGGCCCTCTAGACGTTGTTGCTTAAATTTACTTAAGCGGGATTTAAAAGAAATCAGTTGTATTAAATCATATATAATTGGAATATAAGACACCAAAACAAAGGCAACACTTAATCCAGAGGTTACAGGAAGGCAAACAGCAGCAATAGCGACAGATGGAATCAGCTACGCCCGGCGGGCAATAACGGTAAGTAAACAAATCACATGATAACTGCCACACGTGCAGCTAGTTCTGAAAATAGCAATTGACAAGTAATGTGGGCTCACTAGAATCAGATAGACAGCTGCCTTACCAAAATACACACTTTTTAACATATACAGGGAACTGACAAAGTTATTTGGCAAATTCCACAGGACAAACTAAAGTATACAACGGGGCCCCTTTCTGAGGTTACCCTGATAAAGCTAATCTGTCCTGTAACACACAACTACAAACAGTGTCAAACACTATTCCAATAAAAAAAAATTACCAAAGCACAGAAAAAAGTTGGTAAGAACTGAAAGCGTTAAACAGTATTACAACAAAACATCAGTAAATTAAAGGTGGCAAATGAATAGACGATATGCCATTAAGGTAGCTTACTATTAACAGTAAGTGCGTTAAACAGAACTTTAATAAAATACAAGACATCAATGAATTAAAAAAAGTTGGCGAGCTTTGAAATGATAATGTGCCATACTTATGCCTTACTGTTAAACATAACAGTAATTGTGTTAATCACTATTCCAATAAAATACAACAGTCAATTAGAGAAAGCTGAGGAGCACTGAATGAGTAATGTGACACACAGGTAACTTACCGAGCGATCTGACAGAAAGTACGGCTTACGCAGGCAAACAGCCCAGCCCCTATACTCTGCAATTTGGCGAGTAGATAATAAAAATGAAGTCTAATATAAGTTCGAAACGAATCGTGATTACGTGCCCAGAAGATCGCCCTAAATACAACTTATTAGTAAATCATAACCGAACGCCTCTAGCTTACAATAGCGAGCCGGACGGACGACCAGAAACACCAGCTAGGCCATAAGAAACCGGTATGGTGTGGCTCACAAATCGGCTACGAACAAAATAGCAGCCGGCCGGGGTGGCCGAGCGGTTCTAGGCGCTATAATCTGGAACCGCCCGAACGCTACCGTCGCAGGTTCGAATCCTGCCTCGGGCATGGATGTGTGTGACGTCCTTAGGTTTGTTAGGTTTAAGTAGTTCTAAGTTTTAGGGGACTGATGACCTCAGAAGTTAAGTCCCATAGTGCTCAGAGCCATTTGAACCATTTTAGAACAAAATAGCTGCCTGTTACAAAAGGCCTTACTACGTAAACTATGTGTTCATAGCTGAAAATGATTCACAAGTTCGTGGCGCCCTCCATCGGTAATGCTGGAATTCAATATATGGTTTTGCCTACCCTTAGCCTTGATGACAGCTTCCACTCCCGTAGGCATACGTTCAACCAGGTGCTGGAAGGTTTCTTGGGGAATGGCATCCCATTCTTCCCAGAGTGCTACACTGAGGAGAGGTACTGTTGTCGGCAGGTGAGTCTTGGCACGAAGTCGGCGTCCCAAAACATCCGAGAGGTGTCTTGAGGATTCAGGTCAGAACTCTGTGCAGGCCACTCCATTACAAGGATGTTATTGTCGAGTAACCACTCCGCCGCAGGCCGTACATTATGAACAGTGGCTCGATCACGTTGAAAGATGCAGTCGCCATCCCCGAATTCCTCTTCAGTCACGGGAAGCAACAACGAGCTTACAACATCAATGTAGGCCTGTGCTGTGATAGTGCCAAGCAAAACATGGGGTGCAAGCCCCCTCCGTGAAAAAAACGACCGAACCATAACACCACCGCATTCGAATTTCACTGTTGGCACTACACACGCCGGCAGATGACGTTCACAGGGCATTCACCATGCCCACACCCTGCCAACGGATTGCCACATTGTGTACCGTGATATGTCACTCCACAAAACAGTTCAGCCGTCCAATGTCTAAGCTCCTTACGCCAAGCGAGGCGTCGTTTGGCATTTACCGGAGTGATGTTTGGCTTATGAGCAGCCGCTCGACCATGAAATCCACGTTTTCTCGTCTCCTGCCAAACTGTCGTAGTACTTACAGTGGACCCTGATGCAGTTTGGAATTCCTATGTGATGATCTGGATAGATGTCTGCCTATTACGCACTACGACCCTCTCCAACTGTTGGCGGTCTCTGTCAGTCAACGGACAAGGTCGGCCAGTACGCTTTTGTGCTGTGCGTGTCCCTTCAGGTTTCGACTTCACTATCACATCCGAAACCGTGGAGCTAGGGATGTTTAGGAGTGTGGAAATCTCGCGTACAGACGTACGATACAAGAGACACACAATCACCTGACCACGTTCGAAGTCCCTGTGAGTTCCGCTCTGTCACGATGTTTGGCGGTAGGTGGTAGCACAATGCACCTGATATGAAAAAACATATGTTTTTGGATATGTCCAGATACTTTTTATCACATAGTGTATTTCACAACATGGGTACGCAACGGTTCCCCTAGTAGACGAGTAGCTGGCAGCAGCATGACGGCGCTCGTATCACTCCACAGACCAAGCCGCCGCCTTCCAGCTATGTTTAGCCTATTAGACTGTGCAAACGTTATAGGTACACCCAGGCCTCCAACTATCCACACCGCTGCCAGCTAGTCACTTCCCTTAGGCTAGCTGAGCATGCCCCTGTGTCAATGGCCGCAGCTCCTTACGCTACCTCTTGCGAGCACGCATCCCCTAGTATCCCAGCAGCGGCCCAGAGAGAAACACAAGACAGATACAATCTATACTAGAGTATCCGGAGCAGTGATACAATATAAATCACTTAATGAAAGCAAAGCTTCCACTCGAAGCTGTATATGCGAATTAGGATATTTTAAGATTACCCTCATGCAATAACTCCATACATAACTACCATATACAACCGCTCCTCGCCGGCCGGAGTGGCCGAGCGGTTCTAGGCGCTTCAGTCTAGAACCGCGCGACCGCTACGGTTGCAGTTTAGAATCCTGCCTCGGGCATGGATGCATGTGATGCCCTTAGGTTAGTTACGTTTAAGTAGTTCTAAGTTCTAGGGGACTGATGACCTCAGATGTCCCATAGTGCTCAGAGCCATTTTGAACAACCGCTCCTCAACAAAAGATATATATTCAGACTGGGACGTTGGACAGGTCACACCAATATTCAAGAAAGACAATACCGGTAACCCACTAAATCACAAGCCTGTATCATTAACACCCATATGAAGCAGGATTTTGGCCACATTTTGTCTTTAAACATCATGAGTTACCTCGAAAAGAACGGTCTACTGACACATGGTCAACATGGATTTAGAAAACATCGTTTTTGTGGAACACCACTAGCTCTTTACACATACGAAGTGTTGAGTGCTATCGATAAAGGATTTCAAATTTATTCCGTATTTGTAGAATTCCAGGAAATTGTGTGCTTATCAATTATATGACTGGACTCGTGACTTCCTGTCAGATAGGTCACAGTTCGTAGTAACTGACGGAAAGTCATCGAGTAAAACAGAAGTGATATCTGGTGTTCCCAAGGTAACATTATAGGCCCTCTGCTGTTCCTTATCTACGTAAACTATTTTGGTGACAATCGAAGTAGCTGTGTTAAGTTTCTTGCAGCTGATTCTGTCGTTTATCGTCTAGTAAAGTCATCAGATCAAAAAAATTCAAAATGATTTAGATAAGATACCTGTATGTTGCGAGAAATGGAAACTAACCCTAAATAATGGAAAGTGTGAGGTCATTCATATGAGTATCCGTTAAACCGTTTACAGCATAAATCAATCAGATCTAAAGACTATGAATTCAACTAAATGCCTATTACTTTCAATTACGAACAGTTTAAATTGGAAAGAACACACAGAAAATATTTTGAAGAAGGCTAACCAAAGAGTGTGTTTTGTTGACAGAACACTTAGAAGATGCAACTGATCTACTAAAGAGATTCCCTACACTACGCTCGTGTGTTCTCTTTGGAGTACCAAATGGGATTAACGAGCTACATCGAGAATGTTGAACGAAGGCCAGCACGTTTTGTATTATGGGCAAATAGAGGAGGAAATGTCACGGATATGAAACAGGATATGGGGTGGAAAAACAAAGGCGATTCTAGTCGTGGCGAGCACGTCTCATGAAATTTCAATCATTCGCAAGAATGTGAAAATATTTTGTTGACGCCGAACTACATAGGAAGAAACTATCATCATAATAAAATAAGGAAAAACAGAGCTCGCACAGGAAGATATAGATGTTCGTTCTTTCCGCGCGCTGTCCAGGGTGGAATAATATAGAATTATATTGAAGGTGGTGTGATGAACCCCCTGCTAGACACTTAAAAGTGTGACTAGCAGAGTATCTATGTAGACGTAGATGTGGATGTAGATGTAGAGCCCCAACGATATTACACACGCACGACACAATGATCTTGCCACTCCGCTGACAGAGGGACGAGAGCAACGGTAAACTTATTGCCATGCACGTATTCGCGTTACGAGTACCGAAGTCTTAGCAGCAGATATAAGACGCCTCATTGTCAGTGAAAGGATGCATTGTTGATAGTTCAGGCTGTAGTGTCAGAGTCAGCAGACATTGTAACAATATATTGCATTTTCTCGTGGCGCAAGTACAGTATATGCATATTCTTCAAAGGGAAGCCATAAATTCCTGCGGGATGAACGTCCCTCCATCGATACCTTCCCAATATTTACTACCCTAACAGCCAAGGAGAATCGCAAATTCCAGTGTATTCCTCGTACACTAGAGCAGCTATTATTGGGAAAAAATCGTACAGAATCTTATGGTCTCCTAAAAATCGTATGGTGGGCAATTAAAGACCAGCCCATTGCTTTGTCTTTGCTTAGGCTGTGAATGTTTTGTCGCCTACGATATAGCACGCAACCCACATTTTATGGATCTTAAGATACAGAGCTGCGCCAAAGGGTGACGCTCCACCACCGAAACGCAAAAAACCGGCGATTATGATTGGCATGCACCCGACAATTCCGTGGTAGGTTTCAGAAGGTTTGAAACACTACACTACTACGCACAGGTCACGAAGTTCCCGTCAGCAACAGGACAGTGATTTGTGGATGGAGTGCTGGCAGCCAAGAGCGTCCCAGACGTATACCATCTAGTTCAGATCAGGTGAATTTGGTAGCCAAGACATAAAAATGAGGTTCGTTATTGTGCTGCTTAAAGTACTGAGCAGGACTCTGGTAGTGTGATATCGACAGTTATCCAGCTGTAAGATGCCGTCACCTTGGTGGAAAACATCAGGCATGAAGGGATGCTGGTGGTCCGCACTAATATAGACAAACTTCACAACCGTCATGGTGTCTTTACTTAATTGAAAAGGATGTATGGAAGTCCAGACGAATATCCCTCTTAGCATAATACTGGCCCACGTGGCGCAATGCATTTTTCGAGTGGCCATTGACCTAGATGACGACGTATCCGGAAAGGACTATCTCTTGTTGCAAAAACACCATCCATCCGACCAGATAACACATTTCCATTAATCCACGTCGCTTTCTCAATATTATCGTGTAAACTACAGTCGTAACTGAATGTTGGGTCAACATGGAACCATGGGCATGTCGCCTGCTTTAGAGCACTGTGTTCAATAATTTGTGATAAATGTAGATATCAAAAACACTTAGGCCTATAACAGCAATAGAGCTTTACTTCATCATCAAATCTACCAGAAATTGCGGGCCCATCTTGCTTTACAAAGCGAACCGGTTTTTACCCTCTACATTCTGTGATGTGGATGTCCAAAAACGTAGATTAACAACCGCTTCCCATAGATACTCCTGACAGTAGCATGCAAGCAGTTAACAAGCAGCACCGGTACCAGTGCACAGCGAATGACCATAAAAATCTGCTCTTTGTCAAGGGGCTTACATCATTGGATTTTGCTATGTGATACCCCTGTCGTCGCTACACTGATTCGTCTTCCGTCTACGCTCTGCATACCTTCTTTACCGCACCAAGTGCCGGCATTGAGTCTCGCTATAATCAGTGGTTACAATGTTTTGGCTTACAGATTACACTGATCAGCTAGATAATTGTGACCACCGCCCTACTACCGATATAAACTTTCCAGACGATAGCAGTGTTACCTGGAGAGGTATGGTCAGACACACGTACTATATATGTAGAATGTTACGAGTAAAATACCATGGCCTCTGGATGCGTAATCGGCTGCGTATGCGTGGGGAAAGCAGCAGTGGTGCGGGAGGGGGGTGGGGGGTGGGGGCTCAGAGCGCTGAGATGAAATGCCAAGTGCTGGAGGGGAGGTTCCACTGTAAACTGAAGCCTACACTCACTTGTTTTGTAAATGTTAAGTAAGGCATCTCCACACCCACACCTGCACTACGACTTTTCAAAAGAGGTACTGTCCCCTCTCCTTTGGTTACTGTCTAAAATCAATTCTGCCGTAATAAAAATAACATATGGTAAAATACTCTCCCCATTTGCGTTCCATCATCTGCAAAATCTCATTTCGACATCGGAAATAGTTTATGAAACATGGGGAATGTTGTGGATATTCCCCTATGGCTTTATCGCTGGCGCGGAGCGATCGCAAATGAATGTGCTACATCAGGTCAGTTTTTTCCAGATTAGTGACAGAGAAATGCCTCTCACCACGTCTAAAGAAAAATTCAATACGTTAGCTAATTTCATACGCTACAACGTATTATGTCATATGCACCAAACGCAAAATCATAGCCACCTCTATTTTTCATTGCAATCTTTTCCGAATTTTGCGGTGTCTGACTTACAACTAAATATTACATAATTATGACTATTAACGAAATGATGAGCACATCATCATAAACCTGACATGTGAAGCCACAAATAAAACAAAAGTTAAATTCTTTTACCAAATAGTTCCTGTGGAATCGTTTGGAAAAGACTTCAGGATATGTCATCGCTGACTGACCGAAAGATGGAAAACGCTTATAGTCCTCTTCTTCCGAACAAACGAGTAATCCCTACCAGTGCTTTGGACGAAAACTGGTCACTGCACGTCTACCACCGTATCCCGCGCAAGCTATGTCGCTATGTCAGTGACTGTCCTGTCTGTGTGTAGTATGGGGAATTCGCGCGATCTGTCCAAGTTTGCCGGCCGCGGTGGTCTAGCGGTTCTAGGCGCTCAGTCCGGAACCGCGCGACTGCTACGGTCGCAGGTTCGAATCCTGCCTCGGGCATGGATGTGTGTGATGTCCTTAGGTTAGGTTTAAGTAGTTCTAAGTTCTAGGGGACTGATAACCACAGATGTTAAGTCCCATAGTGCTCAGAGCCATTTGAACCTTTTTTTTTTTTTTTTTGTCCAAGTTTCAGCGAGGTGAGTGTCTTCAACACGTGGCGAAACCCAGGTGAAACTACGTCCAGATGTCGTGGGGTTGGGCGGCCAACCCTCATCATAAATGTAGAACGTCGTAGCCTGGGCAGACAGGTAAGACAAGACAGGCGGCCAAATGTCGCAGAACTAACGTCAATGATACTGAAAGCACAAGTGCTTATAAACACACAGTGCGCTGAACACCACTAATGAGGCCCGCAGCCGATGGCCCATGCATGTGACACTGTTAAGACCACAATATCGGCAAGTATGACTGAAATGAGCCTGTGACCATCGGCATTGGAAGTTGGCACAGTGGCAGAGCTTTGCGTGGTTTGATGAATCCCGATGTCTTCTTCATCATGCCGATGGGAGGGCACGATTCCGTCGTCTTCCAGGGGAATAGCTCCTTGACACGGTTAATACAGGATGGAGACAAGCTGGCATCGACCCTATTATGCTCTGGGGAACATTCATGTTGGCATCCATGATTCCAGTGTAGTTCGTCCAAGGCCAACACTGTTTGCAGACCAAATACATCCCTTCATGACGATCATGTTCCTCGACGGCACTGGCATTTTTCAATAAGGCCAGGAGTGTGAGGGGGTGGTTCGAGGAACACAGTAACGAGTTCTAATTGACGTGCTGGCCCCAAACGTGCCAGATCCTAACACGATCGAACAAGTCGGGGATGTGGCTGAACATGGCGCTACAGCCCCCCTTCCCTGAATTTACCGAAATTATGTAACTTGTGTGGGCAGATGTGCTGCCAATTCCCTCCAGCGACGTACCAAGGCCTCATTGCTACCATGCCACGATGCATCCCATCCCAAACGTGGCCACAGTGGCTTTTAAGTAGGTGGTCATAATGTTCTGGGTGGTCAGTGTATATTACGCCCGCGAACGAATTGTATATGCGATAACCAGTAGCAGGATCAAAATCCCTCTAACAATCTCTTCCAGTTAATACTGCAAGGGCATGCTGAAATGTAACGCCGCAGGATTTTTAATTCCGCTCTCAATACAGGCTGTGGTATTACAGCCAAGGCATATTGTTCGGTACGCTTTCCCTCTTCGCTGAAGCAGGTTACAACGCTCTGTTGCTAGAGGACTATGAATTGTAGCGTGTAACTTCATGGTTAGGAACGTAGCTACGTCAATGCAGGAGGAACAGCTGTAGTAATCGAGTTTCTAACCAAAGAAGACGCAACTCCGATTGAAATCCGTAGAGGAAGGAAAGCTGCGAAAGGTGATGAGTAATTAGATATCAGTAAAGTGAAACGCTGTGTTGATCGTGTTCGTAGTAAAGGATACGGTGGTTCTAGCCTCAACATGTGTGATAGAGCTCGAAGTGTTTGCAAAACTTAAAAGACACCTTCAAGGACTTCGCTTTGATAGTGAAGACGCAGTGCAAGCGGAGATGAGGGTGTGCGTCATCAACAGACATTAAATACGAACGGTATCGACGAGCTGATCTCTCTTTAGAAGAAAAGTGTTCGTCGCCAGAATGACTATGTTGAGAAATGAAGCATAAAGATGTAGACTGTTAATAAAGTCTGCTTTTTTTACAAGTCTTTAATTGTTGTCACGTATAAATTTCTGAAACATTACTTCCAACATGGCCTCGTACTTTCTACAGCCAAAGAAAGTTGTTTCATGAACTAAATTCCTCACGCATAACGGTTGCCTTTAGCGTCAACACATACGCAACGCAGAATGCTGTCGAGTGCCAAGAACAGCGCCCAGTTTACTGCTTTATTTTCTGTACACTCCGAAAGTGCTTTACTGCCAGAGATGAAACTGGACGCTGTCCATGTTTTCTCGACATGAAAATATACTTAGCCTCTGGAAACCAACGGAGATTGCTCAAGTTGTGTACTGAAGGTGCACGCAAAAAAATCTCTGTAAAAACGGGAACGATTTCCAATAACATTATCAACTGTTGTCAGAAAACTATATTTTGCTCTGACGAGAGGTAAATTTTGTCTCAGGTTTTAAAAAGGGCTGCACCACAAGATCAGCTCATATAATTGGCTTATGACTCTCGTAGCTCACTTGCTTAATCTTCATTTACATAGCCGTGCAAGTATCCGCATGCAACTTCACATACTGCTGATTTTCACCAGCTTGTTAACAATTAACTTCGGTCATTCGACAGCTGACGTTTAGACACCTCTCTCATCGTGACGTCTAGCAGCGGACAGTACATGTCTGACACGTTTAAAGAGTGGAAGAACTTCCTCTACCCTCAGCCTAGTCGACTCCAAGAACTTCTCCGACATTGTTACCTGTGCACCCAATGGCGCAGCTGACAAAACCTATCACTCACTCCAGGCTCGAGTAACATTTGTGAAGTATACACACCAGGGATCCAAATAGAATAAATATCGTCCAAAAGGTAAAGATATCTGAGATGGGCTGGGCAACGGTTTAGGGAGCATATCGCTACATTTAGAGTTTATTAATCCTTATGTTTGCTTTCACGTGCGCGGCTTCCCTAAAACACTTTTACTTCCTGTAACTGGTTATCAAAGTCAATAATTGAATTATTATTAGTTTGCACTATAGTCTATGGTATCCATTTATCATTAAAACTGTCTAATACAGAAGCAGTGCTGCAACATGGTGAATATGATATCTAAACCATAGCTAGATTCCCAAAGAGTGTCTTGTGAACAGTTTAATACAGACAGATTACCAGCGTAACATTTGTTAGAGTGTAACATTCCATCGTTGCCTGTTGTTGCTCCTACAATTGTTGTAGAGTGTTTCTTCCTTTGTGCATCTCACAACATTCATCATCGTCCATCCCACATACAATTCGTCAGAGAAGGCTAAACAGCGGCAGATAAGTTTTGATAATGGTAAACTAGCTAAAGCCTTTCTCGGCGAACAGTCAATGGCAATGATACTTGGGAACTTTACATCGTACTATCCTTGCTATTGTGTTGTAACAGATGTTGGACTGTTTTCCCCTGTTTAATGGGACGATGAATTTTCGACCTCTACTGCCATCACGGCAGTAATTTACAATACGAGCACCACGTTCCAGCCCCAACGAACCATTCAGTGACTACCGGACTTGGTTTCAACCTATTTCAACGAGAGCATTCGGATGCGGTATGGAGGGTGTGCGATACGTGCTCCACTCTCTCGGCCGTTGTCTGATTCGTACAATTCGGAGCCGCCACTTTTCGCCCAAATTGCTCAGAAAGTAATACCACAGAGATGACAGCGCATTCTTCCAGCTGTCTCGACAAGAAAAAATCCCAACCTTTACCGGAAACTGAATCTGGGTCGTTAGCACGTCTATAAGACACTCAGCTGTGTAGGAGGATGCTACTTAAAACAGAGTATACTCATGATACACTTCCGCAATAAAACTTATAGAAGACCTTTTCGGAATACTTTGGAAGTAATGTCTTCAAATTTATCCTCGTTATATGGATTACTTTGAGGACAGTGACTGTATTATAAACTTATGAAATAATTTGTACTGCTTCAGTTACAATTTTACTAACATTTCATTAGCACGACCCATTTCGGCAGCATGTTGCCATCATCAGCTGCGTTCCAGTTACATATATTAATATGAAGTTCGGTTATGTTAATTTGCTGTGTGTGCCAGTGAGGTTATGTGTCGAAATAAAATCCTGTAAGGAAAGATACATACCTTTTACTATGTTCAGTAAGTGACTTTTATGTTTAGATCATTTACTTATATCATTCTCCGAAATTTAGTTGTCTGGCACACACAGCACAGTGACAAACTCGTCACTTATTTACTTTTGAATACATTTTGGGAGTGAACTGTGATCAAAGTTGACCACAGTAGTGATCGAAACCGGTGACCATAATAAATAAATTGTGATCAAGACTGTTTTTGATAGTAAATATCATCACTTATTTGACTGAATGGTTCAAATGGCTCTGAGCACTAGGGGACTTAACTTCTGAGGTCATCAGTCCCCTAGAACTTAGAACTACTTAAACCTAACTAACCTAAGGACATCACACACATCCATGCCCGAGGCTGGATTCGGACCTGCGACGGTAGCGGTTGCGCGGTTCCTGACTGTAGCTTCTAGAACCGCTCGGCCACTCCGGCCAGCTTGACTGAATGGATGTAAGAAGTGGGGGTGGAGACGGGACAAGAAGGTGTTAACTGATTGCACCGTATATAGGAATGTATTGTTCCATATTGACGAATCGAAAGGGGGCTTCGCCTACAGTGTCCAGTGGCAGTTATGACTGGCCACAGTGTTGTGTGGTTTCCACGGAAATGTTTGCGGCTGCCCGTGTTTTAGAGATCTCCAGAACGGAGACAGTCCATATACAGACTGCCGTTAGCAGCGAAAATGAGGAAGGCTCCTAACAGTATTAATGGTCTCCTTTAGAACGAAGATTTTTAATGCATATTTGTCTTCAATTAACGAGCTCTCTGAATATGTATGCAAAACTTTTGTTTTTTTTCCATTTTATTGTTTGAAATATTTTCTATGTTGACAACAAATTTTCTAAAAACTGTAAAAAATTCCTGTACCCGTGAAAATTTCTGTTACTTTCGATTGCAAAGTAGAATGCAAATGCTTTACTGTGTGTTGAGTGCAGTGTGACGGACTAATTAGGTGTACTAGTAACATCAGTAAAATATTTATTGTAGTGAAAACACTGATAAAAACAACAGACCATGAGATTCCACGAGGACACAAAAGCGAAGCGGAGCGCGTTAATTTACAAAAAAAGTTTAATTAGTTTGTACAAGAATTTAAAGGCAAGACGATTCGAACTCTGACTTACCTTTAGCCATTTGGGAAACGGACGTTGGTTGGTCCTTTGCGAAGTGCCTCTGCTTTGAGACAGATGGAACATAATTTTGTACCGTATTGTGCTGCAAATGGAGGACTGTTGAAAGAGCTGAGCATTAGAAAACTGCAATCGCGGAGCTGGACGTAAACAGAAGAAGGTGATTAACTAACGGGAAAAGGACTACAGCGAAAATTTGTATCGCGAGTTCAGAAACTTTCCTTCTCACAGCCTTCGTTCACAGGGCTTTTTGAGGACGAATGAGAAAATCTGAAATCAAATGACAGGAATAAAATCACTAGAATAAAAGCAAATAGCGCAACTTCATTTTAGGAAGTAAAAAATTACTTGAAGGAGTTCACTTACTAACGAAATATGTGCCTTTATTGTTTAGACTGCTTACAGATCGATTAATACACATGTAAATTACGAAGGTTGACACCTTTTTGGTGGAAAACTTTCCACTAGTCCAAGTAATCGAAGCATCGGAAGTTAAAGTTTGGGGACATTGACATTGCGGACGTTGGTTTCAAGTCTGTGACGTAATGACAAGCTCTACTTATTATACCGTTATTTCATTGCAATTCCGTCTCGTCTCTGAAACCGTGTCAACAAATTAATAATATCTCACGGACTAGAGTTTTACGATTCTTTAACATCTACTGAATGTCTTTTGATGAAAGAATTAATTAAATTACTCTCATTCAGTTAAAATCCAGACACATTTAGAGTATTAGAGAACTTTTTAAAAGTTGAACACTGTAAATAAGTTTAGCTTCTCACATCATGTCATGCAATAGCATTACGCACATTGATTTAGAGTTTGAACACGTGCTGAAATTTCAGAATGAGACGTTATTTAAAATAATTAAGTTGACAAATTCCTCGCAGACGTTTTCTTCAGAGACAATGTAGCCAGAAAGTGCAGCAACAGCATAATAGTTGAGTTTTCTAAAGCAGAAAGGGCGTTTACTATTTTACTGCTGTTGTACAACCATAAGTAACGGATACCTCACCTGCCATGTCATTAAACAACACATGATAACAGCATTTAACATGTTTTGATATACTGTTTTATTATTATCATCTTCAGTATTTTTGTTTTGTTGTCTGAGTGAGAGCATGAATTAGAGACCTGTGTACGTATGTGTGTGTGTATGTACTATGACTACTTCCGACAGTAATCTCAATCTAAAACAAAGTAAAGCTACGAGTTAAGTTTGATTCGGCAGACTGTGTAGTAGTGTATAGTCATACGATAGTGGACTGAAAGTCTAACTCTTTCATAACAACTATACGTTCAATCAAATGATAGATGACGTCTCCCTAAAAGTATTTATGCTGTTAACAAAAAGACACGTTCTTTAACAGAGATAATAGTTTGCCGTATTTTATTAGGCGTATTTTTAATAAACAGTATCATATCGTCAACCATGAAGAGAGAATATTACCTTAAGTTAGCTCGCCTATTTCCATCACCTCTAGTATTATTTCTTTTGAAGGTGAACAGATGCCTACACTGTAGGCAAGCCTCCCGAAATAACTTACCGTACTCGTCCTGGTGTTCTGCCGCTTTCTATTCTTTATGTGTGCCCAAACCACAGATTACGCTTCTGCTCTTTTAGTTGGATTCTGATTGACGTTACCTTTTCTACTACGTAAAGCAATCGGAAACCACATAAACCTTCAATAGCAATACATTTAATTTCTTTATTAATTATTGGACAAATACGTCGACTTATTCTAGAATAAGGAGTTTCTATAAATCAAGGTTATGTTTTTTCATTCTTCAGAACGCTATACTCTGAAGAATATTAAACTTTTGCTAACTACTCACTCAAATCACCCCAAATGTCAGATTGTGCAACGAGTTGAAGGCATCAATGGTGCAACGGAAAAGTCTCCTATTCAACTCTCGACACGGTGAGAAATTGCCTTCTCTCTTTCTGTGACTTCATGTGCGTGAGAAAGATGAGTGAGCACTATGATGTACATCTTGCTTCTCTTGTTTTTATGTTTTCGTTTTCTTCAAAGGCAAAGAGAAAATTTGAAGTGGTAGCCCAGCGTAGAGTCAGCACCTAAAATCACGTATTTTTGATTTTCAAAAGTTAAAAAAGAAAACAGAATATGCTTTTCCTGTTCCTCAGTTAGAAGGAGGATTCACTCTCTGTTAACACGTTATTTGAGAGCGTAATTGGCGGTAGCCATTATGGTTGTGAGAATAAGGAAATAGTCTGTACTTTTGATATGCATCGAAGGATGAATATAGAATTATTTTACCAGTGAAAAGTTGTATGAGTCATTATTCCAAGTACTACTGCAATAAATGGAAGGTCAGGAAGCCCACCTGTGTCCTTCGGAGCTTTCACGAGGATCCGATTACAACAGTGTGAAGGACACGGTCAAGATTTTGT
This sequence comes from Schistocerca cancellata, assembly GCF_023864275.1. Taxonomy (NCBI): domain Eukaryota; kingdom Metazoa; phylum Arthropoda; class Insecta; order Orthoptera; family Acrididae; genus Schistocerca; species Schistocerca cancellata. The sequence goes on from NC_064632.1 coordinate 427,004,905, forward strand.
AGCTGGATACAGCGGCCGGACGTAGAATTATTAATTGGGAAGGATAAATCTAGAAGAAGATAAATACTATTTCGTTTATGTGGAACTAATATGGAAAAAATTTTTACCGACTTACAGGCACAGTTCATATTTTTGTGCATGTCCGCTACGCCAGAAAATCAAAATTCCAATTTCTGATCGCCTCTTTACTATTTTACTATCTGCCATTCATAAATTTCATTATTTTCGTATATCTAAACTTAATTTTGTATATTGTGTTGTAGCACAAAGTGTCACACTCCTTCATCAATGTCCCTGCTGGCGTCATCGAAGATATATTGTTTATTAACATTTTCACCGATTCAACTATCAGTCTTGAAGGTAGACTGCATATTCTACAGTTGCTTGTTTAAGTTGTCTGCATCGCAGATTTGGAAATCATCTTGGGCAGGGCGTTTAGCTGTGAAGGTGGTCGAGGATGTGTTTCTGGTGGACTTCCTGTAAGTTTCGTGCCGAAGTGGGTCATTCGGCGATCTTTATTTTCCCACTGTGGGATGTTGTTTGCACGGTTCCATGAAAACAAATATTGTAAATTGATGGATTTATCCACATCGCTTTATGGCAGTGAAGCCTATGTGCTGACACAAAGCAGCTGAGTAAAATACAATTGACAGAAATGTTGTTATTAAGAAGTGTTAAAGGCTGTACGAGAATGAATAAGATACGTAATGAGTTAAATATACACTGAAGAGCCAAGGAAACTGGCACACCTGCCTAATACCGTGTAGGGCCACCTCGAGCACGCAGGAGTCGCGCAACACGACATGGCATGGACTCGAATAATGTCTGAAGTAATGCTGGAGAGAATAACCTCTGTGAATCTAGCAGGGCTGTGCATAAAGTCGTGAGAGTAAGACGGGGTGGAGATCTCTTCGGAACGACACGTTGCAAGGCACCCCAGATATGCTTAATAATGTTCGTGTCCGCGGAGTTTGGTAGCAAGCGGAAGTGCTTAAATCCCGACGGGTGTTCCTGGCGCCACTCTGTAGCAATTATGGAAGTGTTGGGTATCGCATTGTCCTGCTGGAATTGCCCAAGTCTGTCGGAATGTTTAACGGACATTGTTCAGGCATAAAAATCAAGCACCGGCACGATTTTCCGATGTGTTCAAAGGTGTGTGAGTTCTTACGGGACCAAACTGCTGAGGTCATCGGTCCCTAGTCTTACACACTACTTAAACTAACTTATGCTAAGAACAGCACACACACCCATGCCCGAGGGAGGACTCGAACGTCCGGCGGGAGGGGCCGAGCAGTCAGTGACATGGCGCCTCTACCCGCGCGGCTAATCCGCGCGGCTACGACTTTCAGGACCTATAGAGCAGAGAGGGCTATGAAGAAGACGTCAGCAAATAGTAAGCAGACGTAACCCTTTCTATGACGTCACAGATAGCAGCGGCCTCTATCGGAAGAGAATATAAGCTCCGCGTCGCCTGGCCGCGGCCCAGTTGGAGACTACCCGTTCAACGAGCTCTACAAAAGCGACTTACAACTCTATTATTTCACTTGTACTAGGAGCTGTGTATACTAAAGAGATTTTCTTATTTTGCTGTTGCCCATTTCTTGCGAGACAGCATTGTAAATTCCCAATGTCAAGTATTGTCACTTATCTTACTGTAATAAGAATTCATTACTATGATTTGCTTGAATTGTTGTATAGCGATCAGAGAAAGCAGGTTTCCTAGTCACCCGATATTCGGCCGGGACGCAACAGACATAAATGGATGCAGGTGATCAGACAGGATGCTTACGTACGTGTCACCTGTCAGAGTCGGTTTGACACTGTACAACACAAGTGGCTCGTAGGGAAATTCCGTGCTTATGGAATATCGTCTCAGTTATGTGACTGAATTGGTGATTTCCTGTCAGAGAGGTCACAGTTCGTAGTAACTGACGGAAAGTCATCGAGTGAAACAGAAGTGATTTCTGGCGTTCCCCAAGGTAGTACTATATGCCCTTTGCTCTTCCTTATCAATATAAACGATTTGAGAGACAATCTGAGCAGCCGTCTTCGGTTGTTTGCAGATGACGCTGTCGTTTATCGACTAATAAAGTCATCAGAAGATCAGAACAAACTGCAAAACGATTTAGAACAAATATTGAATAGTGCGAAAAGTGACAGTTGACCCTAAATAACAAAAAGTGTGAGGTCATCCACAGGAGTGCTAAAAGATTACCCGATAAATCAGTCTAATCTAAAAGCCGTAAATTCATATAAATACCTAGATACTACAATTACGAACAACTTAAACTGGAAGGAACACATAAAAATGTTGTGGGGAAGGCTAAACAAAGACTGCGTTTTATAGGCAGGACACTTAGAAAATGTAGCAGACCTACTAAGGAGACTGCCTACACTACGCTTGTCCGTCCTCTTTTAGAATACTGCTGCGCGGTGTGGGATCCTTACCATATAGGACTGACGGAGTACATAGAAAAAGTTCAAAGGAGGCAGCACGTTCTGTATTATCGCGAAACATGGGAGAGAGTGTTTCAGAAATGATGCAGGATTAGGGCTGTACATCATTAAAACAAAGGCGTTTTTCGTTGTGACGGAAACTTCTCACAAAATTCCAATCACCAACTTTCTCCTCCGAATGCGAAAATATAGTGTTGACACCGACCTACATAGGGAGGAATGATCACCACGACAAAATAAGGGAAATCAGAGGTCGTACGGAAAGATATAGGTGTTGATTCTTTCCGCGCGCTATACGAGATTGGAATAAAAGAGAATTGTGAAGGTGCTTCCATGAACCCGCTGCCAGGCACTTAAATGTTATTTCCAGAGTATCCATGTAGATGTAGATGTATCCGGAGTCCATATCACACCAACTGCACACGACCCACACCATTACAGAGCCTCCACCAGCTGGAACAGTCCCCTGTTGACACGCAGGGTCCATGGAGTCGCGAAGTTGTCTCCAAACCCGCACACGACCATCCACTCGATTTGAAACGGGACTCGTCTGACCAGGCAACATGTTTTTAGTTATCAACAGTCCAATGCTGGTGTCGACAGGCCCTGGTGAGGCGTAAAACTTTGCAGTTATCAAGGAAACACGAGCGGGGCATCGGCTCCGAAAGCCCATATCAGTGACGTTTCGTTGGAAGGTTCGCACGCTGACCCTTCTTGATGAGCGAGCATTGAAATTTGCAGTGTAAGTAGGCTGTTTAGGTTTTTTTATTGGTAACGCCACCTCTGTATGAAAATCACTGGCTGTGCTGTGTGCAGTCTGTGGCTGCTTTGCATTGTTGTAATACTCGCCATTGTAGTGTTAGGCAGCTGGCTGTGAACAGCGCGTAGCGTTGCGCAGTTGGAGGTGAGCCGCCAGCAGTGGTGGATGTGGGGGGAGAGATGGCGGAGTTTTGAAATTTGTAATACTGGATATTATGAACTGCTATGTATATTATGATTTTTCAACACTATTAAGGTAAATACATTGTTTGTTCTCTATCAAAATCTTTCATTTTGCTAACTATGCCTATCAGTAGTTAGTGCCTTCCGTAGTTTGAATCTTTTATTTAGCTGGCAGTAGTGGCGCTCGCTGCATTGCAGTAGTTCGAGTAACGAAGATTTATGTGAGGTAAGTGATTTGTGAAAGGTATAGGTTAATGTTAGTCAGGGCCATTCTTTAGTAGAGATTTTAGAAAGTCAGATTGCGTTGCGCTAAAAATATTGTGTGTCAGTTTAAGCACAATCATGTATAAATTTTTCTAAGGGAATGTTTCATATGTCGACCCTTAGCCTAGGATACCTCACTGGAATCTTCTGATTTTTTCACAGTAAAACAGTTGTGGCATGCATGAAGATTTGCACCAAGTATTTCGCAGCTGCGCTTGCAATTAACTAGGTATTATTTTCAGTTCTATGTTAATGTGTTCTCTTATTTTTGTTCTTCAAATTGTGTTTTTTGTGTTGTCGTGTGAAATATTGTGACAATAATGACGTGTGAAAAACGTAATACTAGGCTCCAAAGTAAACTGAGAAATGACAGTGAAGACGAAAGCAGTGTGTTAGTGCCACCGAGTAATGAATTAACTAATGTTCAAAGTAGTAATTTGGTAATTGTACATAGGTAAATGGAGCGGGCTGCAAACAGTGGTGTAGACAGTGAAACAATTAGTGAACAGGGAAGCATTATCGATCGATCGGTCGGCAACAGCTTGCCTCAGGAATCCGAAATGACAGGACACAATCTTGCAAATACTGTAGATTCAGGTTTTGCGTCCTCACCCTCTTCTCAAATAAATCAAGACACATTTTCTGCTATTCAAACTGCGAATATTGCCGGTTCAAATGCGTTGCCGAATAGCACTGAGGAACATGTTTCAGACACCAGTGCACTGTTATTACAGTTAATGCAACAAATGGTTCAAAGGCTACAAAAGTTAGACACAACGCTTGAACAAAATCAGAAACAAATGGGACAAAATCTTCAAATGTTAGACACAATGGAACAAAATCAGAGACAAACACAGCAAAAGCTTCAAAAGTTAGACACAATGGAACAAAATCAGAGACAAACACAGCAAAAGCTTCAAAAGTTAGACACAATGGAACAAAATCTTCGGAAATTAGACACCACACTTGAACAAACACGTGAAGATTTAACTACTGAGTTACATAACATTGAATCGAAATGTCAAAAACTCTGTAATGACGTAAAAACACAAATTTGTGAGCATTTTCAACCTATTTTTTCGCGGCATGAAAAAGCATTACAGAATCACGAAGCAGCCATAAAAGAACTGCAAACCATTGTTCATGAAAATCATGAGACCTTGTGAGCTAAAATTGACTCAGTTGCATCTGCCGATTCGGTTACGCAACTTGCAAAAACTAAGGAAAACTTAAAGGACACAGTAGATTCGATTTCAACATAAATGGACACTCTGAAGCTTGGTTCAGAAAAACACACTGAGGAAATGTGTTCACTATCGGAGAAAGTAGCCGAACTTTCGGATCAGGTCACTAACTTATCTACGAAGGTAGATGATAATCTGAATGACACAAAACCGGTAGTCTTTAATGACACAGAAGAGTGCGAACAGATTAGGAAACTGAAACAAAATCTGAATCAAATTAATACGCAACACCAAAGAGAAATCCGGGAAGTACAAGATCAGCTGACACAGGTAATACAAGAATTACGTATTTCAGAGGACACTCGCGCTCCAATATGGGAAGAGGGACATACGGAACAGCTACAAAATAATAACTCAGGGCACTTCGGAAATTATGAAAGAAATTGGGAAGGTACACCGAATTTTGGGATGGAACCGCCGAAACGACGTAACTAAGACCGACATGTGACTCGCCGACATGATGATTTTGACTATAAGCTGTTCATTACTACATGCAAATTTAAAACATTTAAGAATTCTGGCAACGACATTCATCCACAAGCATGGCTCCATCAATTCTCACATTGTTTTCATCCCAACTGGTCATTGGAGCACAGGTTAGAATTTATGTGTAGCTACTTGGAGAATGAACCAGCTGTAAGCATGCGATCGGTCATTCACGATTGTCACAGTGAAGGAGAATTTTACCATGCCTTCCTCTCAGCATATTGGTCTCAAACTATACAAGACCGAGTAAAACATAGCATCATAATGATGAAACATTTCGAACAATCTGAATTTTCCAGTCTTGTGAAATATTTTGAAGACATGTTACACAAGAATCAGTACCTGTCAAACACATACAGCCCCTCAGAACTCATACGCATTTGCTTAATCAAATTACCTGAACATTTACGACATATTATTTTGGCAGGACGTTGCAAAGACGACATTGAAGCTTTTCAGGGACTGTTACAAGAACTGGAAATTGACACTGACAATCGCGGAATGCGAAAAAAGGAGCACAACAATTACAGATCACATCCGTCACAATTCTGCGATGACAGAAATAATATACGACAAGGCTATTCTTAGAACGTAAATCGTGACCAAAACAGACACCACCCGTATGACAACCGTTGGCAGAGTAGTAATAGTTACAGAGAAAGATCGCATTTCCGTAGTAATGACTATCACAGAGACAATCAGAGAAACAGACAATATGGGAACCAAAATAATTATTATCAAGGGAAACAGAATAACTTTAGACGCATCGGTCCTGCGTGCAGTTACGACTCAGGGAGAAATTCTCCACCACGTGACAGACAAGAAAGAAACTATGAAATCTACCGACATGACGACAGACGAGATAATCATAACGACAGACCTGAATTTCATCAGAACTGGCGGGACTCAAACAGAGCAGGACACTTTCGACAATGTGAATTTGTAGAAGCTAGGTCTCCTAATCCCAATAACGGCGCGCGCCAACAAAGTGACAGACAATGACTCGCACAGCAGGCAGCCGCGTGCGCCCGCTGGCTCCGAGAAAAATAACATAGACGCTAACCTTGAGAAAAATTTTTGCATTCTTTACCGATGTATACAACACGATAATTGCTTTGAAGTTGAAACTCTGCGTACTAGGAAGAGTAAAGGTTTACACCACATTTCACATGTAAAACCGTTTATTGAAAGATAATCTGCCTTTTAACTTTGTCTTTACCATATAACTTTTCACTTTACATTACTAGTATGCTTTGTCAGACTTAGAATCTGTTTGCAGTGTTTATGTTCCATATCTGCACAGTTTTTTTGAATTATACTGGAAAGTAAAACATGTTTTAGTAGTAACGTTTGTGGTATAGCTACAATGAGACAGCCTTTTCTGTAGCACAACAATACGTTACAGCACAGTACTTTCATCATCACAACAATAAGTGTAATAACTAAGATATCTATACGCACAGCATTTCACTTTTGTTTATCATGAGGTAAGTACATTGGCTTCTGCAGAACTTAGCTTTCGGGGGAAATTAACTACGACACTTCCACAGAGATTATCTTACAACAAGATGCACATTTAGCGCTACAGGACACGCATTTGAGTGCTTAATTTTGTACTTAAACCATTTATTTTTCAAGATTTTTGAAATACAAAGAAAGTTTTCTGTGATACATTTCATTCCATTGCTGTAATCTGTAATACCTGAGGGTATAATTACATTAATCCTCATGGGGGTACACGCCTACTTTGTGTACCATGTGTTTGGCAAGCACAAGGAGCCCTAGCTAATATGGTATTTGCTTATACAACTTTACACATCGGTACCATATTTCTTTAACACATAATTACACAGCTATCTGATCATTTAACTGAGAGAGACAAACATTTTTTTTTACTACATCAGTGACAGATGTTTACGCAATTACACAGTTGGATAACTTCACACTTATGAATTTGTATTTTATCTGTACTTTGTGAACTCTTCATATTTTTTCGGAACCATTGTGATACTATAAGAGCATTGAATGATGTATTTGGTAAGGGAGCATGATTTTAAAGTACGTTTGAGGTAGATGACACTCTTGAAATGAGCAGAGAATTTTTTTTAGGTTTTGACATTATTGCAGAAAGCTACGACGATTTTGAGATTTGACTGAGGTGTTTTGATGTTATTGTTACAATGACGATGTGTATTATGCTGTTGAGGTATGTTTATGATCAATAAGCTGATGCTATATGAGGAATTTGATCATGCTACGTATTTATTATGATGAAATATTGAAGAAGTGTCGACGAATATATATATGTGTAATAAGTTAAGGAGTAATGAATAGTGGTTAGGGACTCTGACTTGTGAAAAAGGATGTTGGAAATCAAGAATCGTACTTTAAGAGTTATGAAATGTGTGTAAATCCGTGAATGTATCACAATGCCGGCGAAAATTTTTGGACACTGTTATATTCATAAGATTTTGTTTCTACACATTTTCAACGCAAATTCTTGATCTGTGAAATATTTTTATATGAGACTGTCACTGTAGTGGAAACTGCTGTTGTAAATATTTCGGTAAGAAAGTTAAGCGACCACCTTCACGTAATGCATTGTGGGCACGCAGCTGTGCGGCAGACGCCCGAAAAAAAAAAAAAAAGCCATTAGTGTGCCTTTCAGAGGCGTAGGTACAAAAAAAAAGGGAGGCCATTATCCTCGCTGTTGACATTCCTTTATAGAAAGCATCGTAAATACGACACCCTCAAACTTGAAAACATGATTACACTGTGGAGCTCTTAATTTATGATTTACTGAAATGCCTAATGAAATGACAAGAAATATTTTATGTCTATACACCTGATTATGACTACTGTCTTTATAGTTGAGAGATTTTTCTACTAACTTATGAAATGTCACGTGACTATTGAATGATATTTTTATGCTTTGCTTTAGATAGTTGCTTATTTCATTTGATATCTGGTTTCCAGCTGTCTTGCAGCATTGGTTTCATAAAATAAAATTAAATGCATTTGCTAATGTGAACACTTTCTGTCAACAGATCTATTAAATAATTATTTTCTGATCCACATTCTTCGAGAAAGGAGCTCTTGGAATGGAAAGAACAATAAGAAGGGACTAACAACAGTAACTGCATATATAATTTTCTTTTCAAGTACTTGGTAATTTCTTTTGTAGAATAATTTGTGGTGCACCACTTTAATTACATAGCCATTAAGATGTGAATATACATTTCCCTTATCTGCATTGTTGTTTTTACTGTAATATTTTTTCTGCTTGAGCTATGTCATGTTTAGGTATAAGTTACTGCTGTTTGCCAGTGTTACTGAATTTGACTTTGTGTTACTCTGCTAAGCCAGTTTATTACTGATGTATTTTTCTTGTTTTCTGCCCATTGCATATTAGTTGTAATATTGTTGCCTACTTTACCAATTTGAATTTTTTGTCATTGCTGTTCGTGTTAATTGTTTTGTGCTGCTGCATTGCCTCGTCCCTTAGTTTAGCATCTGAGCTCAGTAGATTTAAGTTAGCTTAAGACGGGGTAGCCTCTAAGAGAATGAGTTGCGATGAATTTGAAGAAATGCACTGAGAGGTTTCTTGGAAATAAATGATGAGGTAAGATAATGAAAAATATATAATGACGTAAGAAAAATGTGAATATATAAATACAGAAAGCATGCTTGGATAGGATTTTTTGTTGGAAACAAATATCGAAATAAGACGAAAGATCTATGGAATGATGTTTTGTGTTGGACTGCAGTACCAAATGTTACACTGAAAACGAACCCTGTCCTTTCCTTTTGTGTTATCCCACTATGTGTTTGTGTACCCTTGTGTATTTGTTTTCTTCCTGTCTCTGTGTAGTTTCATATAATTTTTTCTTCTTTCAATATTAAGCTACATTCACTATGATGAGGAATACTGTTCTCCTCAAATATAATTGGCATTAATAATATGTTATTTACCTTGTAAATATGCTTAGACTTTATTTATTCTGTTCTGTTTTAATGCTCATGTGTGAAGTTGATGTTTCAATAATAATTCTGATATTTTATGTATGTACTCATGTAATAATTCCTGTAACACTGATGTACACTCCTGGAAATTGAAATAAGAACACCGTGAATTCATTCTCCCAGGAAGGGGAAACTTTATTGACCTATTCCTGGGGTCAGATACATCACATGATCACACTGACAGAACCACAGGCACATAGACACAGGCAACAGAGCATGCACAATGTCGGCACTAGTACAGTGTATATCCACCTTTCGCAGCAATGCAGGCTGCTATTCTCCCATGGAGACGATCATAGAGATGCTGGATGTAGTCCTGTGGGACGGCTTGCCACGCCATTTCCACCTGGCGCCTCAGTTGGACCAGCGTTCGTGCTGGACGTGCAGACCGCGTGAGAAGACGCTTCATCCAGTCCCAAACATGCTCAATGGGGGACAGATCCGGAGATCTTGCCGGCCAGGGTAGTTGACTTACACCTTCTAGAGCACGTTGGGTGGCACGGGATACATGCGGACGTGCATTGTCCTGTTGGAACAGCAAGTTCCCTTGCCGGTCTAGGAATGGTAGAACGATGGGTTCGATGACGGTTTGGATGTACCGTGCACTATTCAGTGTCCCCTCGACGATCACCAGTGGTGTACGGCCAGTGTAGGAGATCGCTCCCCACACCATGATGCCGGGTGTTGGCCCTGTGTGCCTCGGTCGTATGCAGTCCTGATTGTGGCGCTCACCTGCACGGCGCCAAACACGCATACGACCGTCATTGGCACCAAGGCAGAAGCGACTCTCATCGCTGAAGACGACACGTCTCCATTCGTCCCTCCATTCACGCCTGTCGCGACACCACTGGAGGCGGGCTGCACGATGTTGGGGCGTGAGCGGAAGACGGCCTAACGGTGTGCGGGACCGTAGCCCAGCTTCATGGAGACGGTTGCGAATGGTCCTCGCCGATACCCCAGGAGCAACAGTATCCCTAATTTGCTGGGAAGTGACGGTGCGGTCCCCTACGGCACTGCGTAGGATCCTACGGTCTTGGCGTGCATCCGTGCGTTGCTGCGGTCCGGTCCCAGGTCGACGGGCACGTACACCTTCCGCCGACCACTGGCGACAACATCGATGTACTGTGGAGACCTCACGCCCCACGTGTTGAGCAATTCGGCGGTACGTCCACCCGGCCTCCCGCATGCCCACTATACGCCCTCGCTCAAAGTCCGTCAACTGCACATACGGTTCACGTCCACGCTGTCGCGGCATGCTACCAGTGTTAAAGACTGCGATGGAGCTCCGTATGCCACGGCAAACTGGCTGACACTGACGGCGGCGGTGCACAAATGCTGCACAGCTAGCGCTATTCGACGGCCAACACCGCGGTTCCTGGTGTGTCCGCTGTGCCGTGCGTGTGATCATTGCTTGTACAGCCCTCTCGCAGTGTCCGGAGCAAGTATGGTGGGTCTGACACACCGGTGTCAATGTGTTCTTTTTTCCATTTCCAGGAGTGTATATGTTATTTCAATTCTTTTGTAAAGCCTGTATTTCTACAAATGTTATCTGTATTGTTATGTTTTTAATGATGTATTTTGTACCATTGTTATTGTATTCTTATATTATAAAATTGTAATTGACACCAGTTCATCATATTATTAACTTGTAAGTTCCATTTCACTGCACACATTTCTGTTGGTCATACTGTATGGACAATATGTGAGAAGTAGGAACTGTTAGTGTTTGCACGTGTGTTAATAATTCAGCAAGGGACTGGATAACAGCATTGCTGGTTCTAAGGACAATTCCAAAAACTTTGTGAGTATACAAGTGAGTGGTTTATGGACTTGCTATATTCTCCGCAAGACTCTTCGATGGTGATTGTGCACCTGCACAGTCGCAACAGATGGCTGCTGCCCATCTCTGCAAGGACTACAGTGGGTCTGCATCTTTGATGACCCACCAATACCATTATTTCTACAAGGACTACAGTGGGTCTACACCTTTGCTGACGCACCAATACCATTATTTCTACAAGGACTGCAGTGGGTCTGCACCTCTGGTGGCCCACCAATACCACAATCTCTACCAGGACTACAGTGGGTCTGCTCTGTGATGACCTACCTACCAATATTGTTCAAAACGTCGAATGACTCTGCTGTGGGTTTGCTCCGTTGTGGCCCATTACCTGTCTGCATGTCAAGAGTCAGCACTGTCTTTCTGTTGGGAGGACAACACTACTTCTTCAAGACCGCATGGAAATACACTACTTCTGTGTGCAATTTCTTTTACTTATGAGACTTCGTGAAAAAAACTATAATTACTATTATGATGAATGATCAGGACTGTCTTTATGGACTGTGAGAAAATTTTACCTTTTGACCAACATTGTATCAATAAGTGTGTGCGTTTGATTTCTTTGTTATTGTAATTATGAAAAATTTATCAAATCGTTATTGGCCACCATCCAAAACAATTTGTAAAATTTTTTGTGGGGAGCATGGGGGCTATGTAAGTAGGCTGTTTAGGTTTTTTTATTGGTAACGCCACCTCTGTATGAAAATCACTGGCTGTGCTGTGTGCAGTCTGTGGCTGCTTTGCATTGTTGTAATACTCGCCATTGTAGTGTTAGGCAGCTGGCTGTGAACAGCGCGTAGCGTTGCGCAGTTGGAGGTGAGCCGCCAGCAGTGGTGGATGTGGTGAGAGAGATGGCGGAGTTTTGAAATTTGTAATACTGGATATTATGAATTGCTATGTATATTATGATTTTTCAACACTATTAAGGTAAATACATTGTTTGTTCTCTATCAAAATCTTTCATTTTGCTAACTATGCCTATCAGTAGTTAGTGACTACCGTAGTTTGAATCTTTTATTTAGCTGGCAGTAGTGGCGCTCGCTGTATTGCAGTAGTTCGAGTAACGAAGATTTTTGTGAGGTAAGTGATTTGTGAAAGGTATAGGTTAATGTTAGTCAGGGCCATTCTTTAGTAGAGATTTTAGAAAGTCAGATTGCGTTGCGCTAAAAATATTGTGTGTCAGTTTAAGCACAGTCATGTATAAAAGTTCAAAAAGGGGACGTTTCAGCAGCAACTTGCGGAAGTGTCGCACGTGTGGCTCGTTTACCGATTTATTCGGTTGTCGTTAGTCCCGTTCTTGCAGGATTTTTTTCTGGCCGCAGCAATGTCGGAGATTTGATGTTTTACCCGATTCCTGGTATTTACTGCTATACAAGTGCCTAACGTAGAAGTTGCTATCGATGTGAGCTCCCACTAGTCGCGCGCGCCACTTATGTCCACTTCATCTCGGGGCCGCTGCTGTCACGTTGTCGTCCTGGCACGGATGTCGCTCATCGTGCGATTGGCTGACTTCTCCTCACAGTCTTTTCTTCCCCGTCGTTCCCCACTCGCTTGGCGGCGCCTGACTTCACGCCATATCAGAATACGCATGCCAATACCAGTTTCTTTGGAGCTTCAGTGTATAATCAGCACCAAATAAAATATTGATAGACAGAATTTAAGTAATGTCTTACAAGGAATGGAAAATATGAGACCACTCTAGGCATCTTTGGATTACATGCTGTGGGAAAGAAGACATCGATGATGACCCAAGATACGCCGGAATCACCTGTGAAGCCGAAACGACTGAGAATGCTCGGTCCATGAAGTGCAGCAGAATTGGTCGATGACAAGTTGCCTCATAACGCTCTTAATGCTTTCCTCTGTATTTCGATATACGTCCTACACTCCGAAAGCCACACTACGGTGTCAGGCGACGGGTGCTTTGTGAACCACTCTCACTTTTCCCGTCTCCTTTTCCAGGCACGAAAGACGCGCGGGAAGAACGATCACTGGTAAGGCTCGGTGCGAGCTAGAATCTCTCAAATTTTATCTTCAGTTTTTTCGCGAGATGTGCGCAGGACGAAACAATGTATTAGATGACCTTTCTAGGAACATATGCTCTCAGAACTGCAACTGATCGAAAATGCCTCTCTTGCAGCGTCTGTCAATGAGCTGGTGATCATCTCCGTGATGCCTTCGTTCTTACTAAACGAACCTGTCACGAAACGCGCTGCTCTTCTCCGCATATTCTTTATTTCCTCTGTGAATCATGTCTGGTACGGGTATCTCTGCGGTGGCTTGACTACACATCCTGAGGTGTCATCCAATCAATCTCAGTCTGATGTCTGCCTTACCTGCGATAAGTTTTATGTGGTAGCCAACTTGATATCGTTTCGTATGCGTAGTCCTCGATTTTATAAACTGACTGTTTCAGGTAATACGGTGCAGTACTTTTCACAATTTGTATGCTCGCAAAACTGCAGTCACCAGGCCTGTATTCACAAGCTTAGATTGAAGTGAACTTTTATACTCTATAAATTGCATAATTTTCAAAACTGTGAAAGTTTGTTGCTATTGCAGTTCTTAAAATCATTGAATGACTCAAATACTTCTCCAATTTTTACCCAGATGTTTCTGAGATGACGGATTTTCGAGAACTGAAGCAATGTAGTAAAATCATATAAAATTTTGGTACAATAAGAGCAATAATAATAATACCCCATCAATCCAAAAATATTCGAAATTATCTTAATAAAAAATAGAAAATAAGTAAGATGGTGTTTTTAATGCTTCAAGTGTTCTACATAGGCTTTCCCCAATTGAGTGCGACGTAGAACCATGTGAAATTGTTGCGAAAGTTCTTCCTCTGTGTGCTGTCTACTTGCACGACACATTGTCGGTTACTTCGTCAAAGCATATACACTTTTTCATTTTCTGGTATGGTCAATTCTCATTACCCGTCATGGTTTTATCAGCATATTCTTCTTAACTTCAAGCATAAGGCCCCTTTTTGTTTTACCTGTTAGTTACCCATCGCTTCCCCGGTCTTCCTCGACTTCTCCTCCGGACTCACTGAAATCTTCTTATCTGGAAAGGTAATCTTTCTCCAGTCATTTTTCCCAGATATTAATTCCAGTTTCTTCTATTTTCTTATATTTCATTGAGGACGAGGAAAACGTTCAGTTCTTCCCTGATTTCCGAATTTCGATATCTGTCGGCTGTTACAAACCTCATATCCGTTGCTTGTATGCGACTTTCTTGACGTTTGTCATCCACGTTCACTTCCGTAGAAGAACTTTGGAGCTGCCATTGTATTACGAAATTAAAATGTTCTCTTTTTCTTCGTTTTATTTTTGCAGACATCTTTTTATCGATAAACAAATCTTCTCGAACTTTATTATATTGTTACCTTTGTCTTCGTCGTACTTGTATGCGATATCACAACCTAAATGATTGAAATGTTTGACCTGTTCCATTCAATTGTTGATCACAATTCTTGTCCGTACAGGATATTTTCATTTGAAAGCCATTGATTATGTCTTCTTTTCTCAAATCATGAACTGCTACTCTTCACGAACCTTACCTAGTAAATGTATCGCCTTTGTAGGTCTTCTTCGCTACCGGCCATCAGTGGCGTCATCTGCAGGTAAAAGACATTTCAAGCAGGATTTACTGTTTCTCTTAACTTCCCCACTGAAAATTTCTCTCCTTTCCAAGTTGCGACATCTAAATAAATGTTAAAATGTGTGTTTAAAATGCTGTGCACCTCTCTTACTCGTTTGTTTGTCCTCCGAAGGGGACATCGCCTTAACGTAGCACTGTCCGTGCGGGCGAAGTGGTTTGCGTACTCTGGGACCTGAGGACTATGCCAGCAGTAGCTTAGCTACCAGAAGGATCACACCAAGCCGGACAAGCTGATGAGGAGGAGCCAGGCTAACGCCTAGCTTACACGACGACACTAGGTTGCACGCAGCTGCGGAACCGGCCGAGCGTTTACGTAACTGGTTGGTGAAACTAAAGCTTTCCGCTCGTTCCAAATTTGGCGATATTAGTTGCACGAGTGTTTGACGTTAGCGGTGTGGCTAGAGTGTAAGCAGACTGAAATTTTAAGTTCACTGTTTGGATGTAAACTGAAGCTCCAAAGAAACTGGTATAGGTGTGCGTACTCAAACACAGAGAAATGTAAACAGGCAGAATACGGTGCTGCGTTTGGCAACGCCCAAATAAGACAACAAGTGTCTGGCGCAGTTGTCAGATCGGTTACTGCTGCTACAATGGCAGGTTATCAAGATTTAAGTGAGTTTGAACGTCATGGGACACAACATCTCCGAGGTAGCGATGAAGTGGGGATCTTCCAGTACGATCATTGCACGAGTGTATCATAAATATCACGAGTCCGGTAAAACATCAAATCTCCGACATCGCTGCGGCCGAAAAATGATTCTGAAAGAACGGGACGACGATGACTGAAGACAATAGTTCAGCGTGACAGAAGTGGAACCGTTCCACAAGTTGCTGCAGATTTCAGTGCTGGGAAATTAAGAAGTATCAGCGTTCGAACCATTTAACGAAACGTCTTGATACGTCTAGTTACGAATCTGACAGAGGACACGTACGTAGGAATCCTGTCTGATCACCTGCATCCATTCATGTCCATCGTGCATTCCGACGGACTTGGGCAATTCTAGCAGGGCAATGCGACACCCCACACATCCAGAATTTCTACAGAGTGGCTCCAGGAACACTCTCGTTACATTAAAAACTTACGCTGGCCACCAAACTCACCAGACATGAACATTATTGAGCATCGTCTTGTGGTGTTGCAGTTATTCTTGTTATGTTCCTTCTTGTTACGAAATGGTAAGAGGAATTCCGTCTTATACAAGATACCTTTTTTCTGTTTTGTTTCACCCAGACATGTTTCAGCATATTTTGTGCTATCTTCAGAGGGTCCTTTTTTATTTTTTAACTGCAAAATTGTTGTTACAAATTAAGATTTTGTGAAGCTTTTGGTGCATAATATTTGCAGCTGTAAAAGAAAAATTGTTGTGAAATATTATACGTCAGTTTTTCATAGTTCACAGTTTGGGATATTTATTAACGACCTGATGCACTACGTATTGTTTGTAACATTATGTCACTGTTCTGTTTATAGCTAATTGTCAAAAAGAGTGGATGTATGCATTAGTTTACAGACCTTACATGATACTATTGGACATTTATTTTGATAACTATTCTGCCACACAAGCTACAACTTCTCATCTGCAAAACAGTAAAACGTAGTTTTTATTTATTTGTTTATTATGCAATTATAATCGGAAATGAATATATATCACGTTTTTCGCGTGTAACTTACGGTCTTGATATTGTGGTACTTTCTCATATGTTCCTGCCGATGTTAATAGGCAGATTTCGTGGCCTATGGTTGCTTGACACTTTCACCGAATTTTCAAAACATAGGCAGAGATTTCGTCGCAATTAGTCATTGTTGTGGCTGTGTGGTAATCATTTGTTTGGTAGCGCGTTTGGCTGAGTAAGGCGCGCGAATTTAAAGAGTATTTGGTACCTGTGTCGTTTTGTTTGTTTGAGAGTTGTGTGTGGTGTCTGTGTGTGTGTCTGTGTGTGTGTGTCTTCGGGAGAGGGGTAGAAAAAGAGAAAGAGAGAGACAGAGGCAGAAAGAGAGACATAGAAAGAGGGGGAAGGACGAAGAATTTTTTTCCTCTCCTGAGTTGTTTTGGTGTGGGTGTTATTTGTATAGTTCTTCTTTTGTGAAGAAGAGGGTTTTATTGCACAGTGATGTGTATTCATTGAGTACTTTATTTCCTTGGGCTACTGGTTTTTGTACGTGATAGTTTTCTTCTATAGTTAATTTTTGGTGTAGGCTGTTGCTAATTCCGCTGCAGTGTTTGTAGGGTGGTGATTGTGTGATATCAGGTAGCCTGCAAAAGTTTAGTGTGAGCTACTGCTTTTCAGTGCTCTGACCACTATTCCTCACGCGGTACTATGGTTTCCTTCCTTATTGCAGAACTAATTAGAAGGAACGTGAACTGTCCTGTTGGCGTAACTTCGTGGGATTTGCACGAAAATTTATTTGTGTAAGATCACTGAGTGACTGAGTTGACGTCTTTTCTTATGCACGCAAACAGGTATTAGCACCGCCGCAACTCGTGCGGACCCCAGAACTTTCATTTTAGACACGGCTATGGCACTCACGAAACGACGAAACTGAAATACAGAGCTATTACAAATGATTGAAGCGATTTCATAAATTCACTGTAACTCCATTCATTGACATATGGTCACGACACACTACAGATACGTAGAAAAACTCATAAAGTATTGTTCGGCTGAAGCCGCACTTCAGGTTTCTGCCGTCAGAGCGCTCGAGAGCGCAGTGAGACAAAATGGCGACAGGAGCCGAGAAAGCGTATGTTGTGTTTGAAATGCACTCACATCAGACAGTCATAACAGTGCAACGACACTTCAGGACGAAGTTCAACATAGATCCACCATCTGCTATCTCCATTCGGCGATGGTATGCGCAGTTTAAAGCTTCTGGATGCCTCTGTAAGGGGAAATCAACGGGTAGGCCTGCAGTGAGCGAAGAAACGGTTGAACGCGTGCGGGCAAGTTTCATGCGTAGCCCGCGGAAAATTGGCTCATGCCACAACTGGAGACCGACAGCGCCGACTTAATCTTTCAACAGGATGGTGCTCCACCGCACTTCCATCATGATGTTCGGCATTTCTTAAACAGGAGATTGGAAAACCGATGGATCGGTCGTGGTGGAGATCATGATCAGCAATTTATGTCATGGCCTCCGCGCTCTCCCGACTTAACCCCATGCGATTTCTTTCTGTGGGGTTATGTGAAAGATTCAGTGTTTAAACCTCCTCTACCAAGAAACGTGCCAGAACTGCGACCTCGCATCAACGATGCTTTCGAACTCATTGATGGGGACATGCTGCGCCGATTGTGGGAGTGTAAGTGGGCTGCTTATGTTTTCTTGTTGGCAACGTTACGTAGCGCTCTGTATGAAAATCACTGGCTCTGATGTGTGCAGTCTGTGGCTAGTTTGCATTGTTGTCTGCCATTGTAGTGTTGGGCAGCTGGATGTTAACAGCGCGTAGCGTTGTGCAGTTGGAGGTGAGCCGCCAGCAGTAGTGGATGTGGAGAGAGAAATGGCGGAGTTTTGAAATTTGTAAAAATGGATGTCATGAACTGCTGTATATATTATGACTTTTGATGACTATTAAGGTAAATACATTGTTTGTTCTCTATTAAAATCTTTCATTTGCTAACTATCCCTACTAGTAGTTAGTGCCTTCCGTAGTTTGAATCTGTTATTTAGCTGGCAGTAGTGGCGCTCGCTGTATTGCTGTAGCTTGAGTAACGAAGATTTTTGTGAGGTAAGTGATTTGTGAAAGGTATAGGTTAATGTTAGTCAGGGCCATTCTTTTGCAGGGATTTTTTGAAAGTCAGATTGCGTTGCGCTAAAAATATTGTGTGTCACTTTAGTGAATGTTTGAGTACGTTCAGTTTTGCTCAGCTGTTTGAAAAGCAAATAATGAAATAGGTTTATCAGCACAGTAATTCTAAAATTGTTGTAGGAGGACGTTTCAGGAGGAACTTGATTATCGGCTTGATGTCTGCCGAATCACTAAAGGGGCACATATCGAACATTTGTGAATGCCTAAAAAAACTTTTTGAGTTTTTGTATGTGTGTGCAAAGCATTGTGAAAATATCTCAAATAATAAAGTTATTGTAGAGCTGTGAAATCGCTTCAATCATTTGTAATAACCCCGTATACAATGTTGTCACCGTGTCGAAAATCATATACGAAACCATTTTCACGTGACTCGTCTTAAGTAACAACTGGCGCAACCCAATGTCATCAAGTAGATTAGGATTAAGTGTGTCCCACAACGGCCTGTTGGCCCCTTCCGCCTGTCATGAGTTTGTCCTCCCAACGTCACTTTTTCTGTCATCTAGTTACAAGTGAAGGATAGGGTGGACTCTTAGGTGTAGGGAAGATGGTGTAAATATGGGAGTAAACCCTTAAAAGAAAGATAGGCATGATGGAAGACCGTGAAGTGGCAGCTCCGCTATCCAACTGTACTTACGCAGCCCTCGTAAGGCAACCTGGTGAATTTTCCCGATTACTACTAGTACACAAAGTAGCCTCGGATCAAGGTCTGATTACCTTGATGATAAAATGGTTCAAATGGCTCTGAGCACTATGGGACTTAACATCTGTGGTCATCAGTCCCCTAGAACTTAGAACTACTTAAACCTAACTAACCTAAGGACATCACACACATCCATGCCCGAGGCAGGATTCGAACCTGCGACCGTAGCGGACTTGTAAACACCTGCTGGTGTTTACAAGTCGTTTCGGAAGTCCAGATTTGCGGAATAAATTTTCCACACGCACTTCTCTTCTTCAAAACATTCTTCAAAATGTCTTGAACGCCTGGTTTAGAGATGTTTCTCAATTGCGATTTATAACAACGCTAAAATCCTACGGCTACAATTCCGCTACCTAACACTACCTCCTGCTGGTCGAAAGCAGGTCGTTTATAGTTATTAGTGCAAGCTGTACCCGCCTGACTGGCTGTACGTGTTGAACTCCGCTTCCTGGAGGGTGATGTGGGCCGCCCCCACATCAAATCTCCCCAGCTAAAGTTGCGCTGTATCAAAATTACGGTTCGCTAGTCTTGGTACAGTACATTAATGACGTAGTAAATGGTAGGATTACTGCTAGTATTAGTAACATCTGTAGTGAAAGAAGCAAATGAAGGTGTTGAATAGGAACTGGTAGCCGACGACTTCTCTTTGTTTTTGTTTGTTTGTTCTGGACATTATTAGAACCGTATATTGTTCAACATTAGTCCATTGTGTACTTCACATCAAAACATAAAAAGAAAATTGTACTTTATATTTTTAAAAAAGCGTCTCGTATTACTTCTGCGCTTTTATTTAATCAAACTAATTACATTACTTTTGATGCAAGTACAGTTTGCATGCACAAACGCAAAAAAAATTAGTAATTGTTGTTGTGAAGTTTCAAAGAAAATTTTAGTTTAATTTCAAACACATACTAGCCTCATACAGTTACAGCTGGTGTTGAATAACTTACCTTCGATATGTTGGCGAAAATCCATTTGTAAATTCGGAAGCAAGCATAAATCATCACATGAAATTGTGCTAAACGCATTCTCTGAAAAGTATGTCAAGCAGTTAGTTTATGATCCCACGAGAGTATTAGGCGGTTGTCAAACACACTTAACCTCTTGGCAACAAATAATCCCGAGCTAACAACGAGCAACAAAACGGCTACAGGGATTAGTGAACGTAGGGCTGTCGTAGCCAGACTGAATATAGTCACCCTCAAGTCCTCCAAAAATAAACGAAAAATATACCTATTAAAGAAAGCAGATAAAAATACACTTGATGCCTTCCTGAGAGACTATCTCCACTGCTTCCTAATATACAATGTTATTGTAAACCATATATAGCTTCCACTCAAAGAAATAGTATCGACAGCGGTTGAGACATTCATAGCAAATAGATAAACAAACGACGGAGTTGATTCCCCTTCATACACAAGATGGGTCAGAACACTGTTGTACAATCAACGAAAAAAGCACGTCAAATTTAAGTGAACGCGAAATCGTCAAGATTGGCGACATTTTACAAAAGTTCGCCGACATCAATGCAAGATACGTATAATAGTTCCCACAGCGAAACTTTGCCGTGAATCCCGGGAGAAAATCCAAAGAGACTCTGGTCATATGTAAAGTTTGCTAGTGGCAAGAGACAACCTATTCCGTCTCTGCGCCATAGCAATGGAATTACTAGCGACGATAGTGCTGTCAAAGCACAGTTACGAAACACAGTCTTTCGAAATCCTTTGACCAAGGAAGACTTTGACGAAGTAAATATTCCAGTATTCGAATCAAGGTCAGCTGTCGACATTAGTAACTTAGAAGTAGACATCCTTGGAGTACTGAAAGAACTTAATCTCTTAATAAAAGCAAGTCTTCCGGTCCAGACAATATACCACTTGGGTTCCTTTCAGAGTAAGCTGATGCTGTATCTCCATATTTAACAAACGTTATGCAACCGCCCACTCGATGAAAGATCTGTACCCAAAGACTGGAAAGTTGCTCAGGTCGTACCAACACTCAAGAAAGACAGTAGCAGTAATCCACTAAATTACAGGCCCGCATCATTAACGTCAATATGCAGCAGGATTATGGAACATGTATTTTGTCAAAACATTATGAGTTACGTCGAAGAGAATGGTTTATTGACACGTAGTCAACACGATTTTATGAAACGTCGTTCTTGTTAAACACAACTAGCTATTTACTCACAAGGAGTGTTGATTAAGATCGATAAAGGATTAAAATTTGATTTCGTGTTTTTATATTTGCAGGAGGCTTTTGACGCCACAAGCAGCTTATAATCAAATTGCGTGCTTATGGAATATCTATTCAAACACACGACTGGATTCTTGATTTCTTGCCAGAGTGGTCACAGTTCGTAGTAAAATACGGAAAGTCATGGAATAAGACAAAACTGATTTTTGGCGTTCCCCAGGGTAGTGTTATAGGTCCTCCGCTGTTCCTTATCTATGTAAACAGTTTAGGAGATAATCTAAGCAGCCGTCTTAGGTTGCAGATGATGCTGTCGTTTATAGTCTAGTAAAGTCATCAGAAGATCAAAACCAATTGCAAAACGATTTAGAGTTGCCAGTTTTTGTACCATACAGATAAGTGTTAGCCGGCCGAAGTGGCCGTGCGGCTCTAGGCTCTGCAGTCTGAAACCGCGAGACCGCTACGGTCGCAGGTTCGAATCCTGCCTCGGGCATGGATGTGTGTGATGTCCTTAGGTTAGTTAGGTTTAACTGGTTCTAAGTTCTAGGGGACTAATGACCTCAGAAGTTGAGTCCCATAGTGCTCAGAGCCAGTTGAACCATTTGAAGATAAGTGTTAGGTACCCGTCAGGTTAGCCGAGCGCGCTAAGCGCTGCTTCCTGGACTCGGGTAGACGTGCCGGCCCCGGATCGAATCCGCCCGGCGGATTAAGGACGAGGGCCGGTGTGCTGGACAGCCTGGATATGGTTTTTAGGGGGTTTTCCACATCCCCTTAGGTGAATACCGGGCTGGGCCCCACGTCCCGCCTCAGTTACACGGCTCTCAGACATCTGAACACTTTCGCACTCTTCCATGGATTACACTAGTCGCAGACAGTTGGGGTACACTAATTCCTTCCCGGGGGGTACGGGGTGGCGTCAGGATGGGCAACCGGCCACAACATTGCCACATCCGTTTAACCATGCCGACCCTGCATATCTGTGGAGAAGAAGGCACAAGTAAAAGAAAGAAAGAAAGACAGACAGATAAGTGTTAGGTCATTCACGTGAGTGCTATAAAGAATCCTTGAAACTTCGGCTACACAGTATACCATTCAAATCTAAAGAACGTAGATTGAATAATACAATTACGAACAGCTTAAATCGGAAATGTTGAGGGGAAGGCAAACCAAAGACTGTGTTTTACTGGCAGATCACATGGAAAATGTAACACATCTACTATAACGACTGCCTACATAAAACTTGTCTGTCCTCTTTTGGAGTAATTTTGCGCCGCTTGGCGTCCTTGCCAGATAGGATTAACAGAGTGCATCTAGAAAGGTAAAAGGAGAGCAGCACGTTTTGTGTTATCGAGAAATAGAGGAGAGAGTGTCACTGAAATGACACAGGATTTGAGGCGGACATCATTCAAGCAAATGCGTTTTTCGCTGCGGAGGTAACTTCTCACGAAATTTCAATCACCACGTTTCTCTTCCGAATGTGAAAATATTTTGCTGACGTCGACCTAAACATGGAGAAACCAGCATCATATTAAAATAAGGGAAAACGGAGTTCGCACCGAAAGATATAATTGTTCTTTTTTTCCGTGCGCTGTTAGAGCTTGGAATACTAGAGAATTATTGTGAAGAAGAGAACATTTGTATGGAATCAAATAAACTGATATCCCGTACAGTGAAATGGAAAATGCCATCAAGCATCTGAAAAACTACAAAGCCCTAGGCATGGATGGTATTTCCAGAGAAATGCTGATAGCGATTGGAGAGGAAGCAATGCGTGCCCTACATTCGATATGTGATAACGTGTGGAAAACGAGTGAATTGGCCTCAAGACTAGATTACATCTGTCTTAATTCCTCCGCATAAAAAAGGATTAGTTAGGTACTGCTCCAACTACAGGATCATAGCATTAATATCACATGCTAGGAAAGTCCTTCTGCATATAATAAATCAACGGCAAAAAAAAATTTCTGCAGTCCCACATTTCCGCAGATCAAGCGGGTTTCGTCTCAGGTAAAGACACTCGAAAGGCAGTCTTGAATTTTTAACGCAGATAACAGAAAAATGTTGTGAGTTCTTTGTCCCTGCCTACATTTGCTTATAAAAAGGCCTTTGATTGTGTCTTGTGGGACAAGTTGTGGTGTGTTCAACGAGTATGGGTTTTCAAACACCTGGTATCCTTTCTGAAACGTCTTTATAATAGCCATACTGCAACCATAAAAGAAGATGGTGAATACTCGGAATTTTTCGATGCGAGAAATGGCGTCATACAAGGTTACATACTGTCACCTCAGCTATACAATATCAATGCAGAGTGTGTAATCAGGAAAGTGCTGGATGGCTGGGACAGTGTAATTTCAACTGTCGGCAGGAAAATCAACAATTTACGCCTCGCAAATGATTCTACACTCTTAGCAGGAAGTGAGGACGAACTTGGTAATCTGTTCGCAAGAGTGAAAGATATTAGCATAAACTTTGGCCTAGAGATAAACATGAAAAAAACTAATGCTTATAAATCGCCAAGTCATGGATCAAAACTAGCTTACAGGATCCTTAAGCAGTCTGGTGATAATGAGAGATTATGTGTATCTAGGCTTTCTGATCAATTGCAAAGGAAAGTGTGATAAAGAGATAAGATGACAAATCATTCTTGGCCGAGCCGCAATGGTCAAACTCACTAAGATATGGCAGAGTCAAGCAATATCCAACGCAACGAAGATGCACTTGGTACAAGCATTGGTATTTCCTGTATTCTTATACCGATGTGTGACCTGGACCGTGAAAGGTAGTGATAAGAGCCGCATAGATGACGCATTGACTGTAGTGTTGGCGGAGGATGCTACGTGTACCGTGGACAAAAAAAAAAAGAACAAATGTTTCATTAATAGAAGAACTTAGTCACAAGAAGGTTATCTTCTCGTGTCAGCCAAAGATACCTTAAGTTCCTTGGGCACAACTTGAGAACGAAAGGGGATAATTTAGAGGAGACCATCGTGCAGAGAAAAACTGTAGGCAGAAAACCACGTGGGCGAGCACAAACAGATGGTTGGATCAAGCGAAGATTACCAGTCTGCCGCTTCAGGTCATATTAAGAAATGCCGAATATCGCTTTGGTTGCAGACATCTGTCTGAAGCTTAAACTACGTAAGAATGAATGAGGAAATGAGGTCACGACACTCAGCAATGAGTAAAACGACTAACGATGATCATTGCGAAGGTGGTTCAATGAACCCTCTGCCAGGCAATTCAGTATGATTTGCAGAGTATCCATGCAGATGTAGATGTAAATATTTTGTAGACAATAGAACGTCGTTCATTATGATCAAAGACAAGAGTGTATTGTCATAAATGCTAAGTGTAACAGAAAAACGTTTTATTGAAGCTCGACGAAGTATTGAAGCGATGTTCGATATGTTTTTGTTTTCCTTTTTTTTAAATTTTGCCTTTTTCTGAGGTACTTTCGTTTTCTAGTGCTATTTAATACATGTCTATTCTTTATTTCTTTCTGTTTCTTGTTACTACAACATCCCCTGCTACACGTTACAAATCAGTTTCCAAATAAAGCCTGGATTAAACAATAACAGTTCCATTTTTGCAGTAAATACTGTTCTTTTAAGTAACAAGACAGGAGGATAACTATGTAGAACAAAAACGTTGTGTAGGTTTCATGCCCCTTACAGTATTCACACTCAGTTTTTAGATGGCTCACCAATTCCGGTTTCTAGGGGAATCTAATAAGACACTGATCGTAAAATGGTTCAAATGGCTCTGAGCACTACGGGACTTGACATCTGAGACCATCAGTCACCTATAACTTAGAACTACTTATACCTAACTAACCTAAGGACATCACACACATCCATGCCCGAGGCAGGATTCGAACCTGCGACCGTATCAGTCACTTGGTTCCAGACTGTAGCGCCTAGAACCGCTCGGCCACTACGGCCGGCCACTGATCGTAAACAGAGTTATTGAAATGAGAGAATACCTCATAGGTATGCAACACACATGAAACACAGATAAAGCGGTTACGATCTTAACTGACCAAGGCTACTATGAAAACTACCGTAGCTTACCCTTAGTTACAATAGTGTACAACAGCCTTCAGTAGTTTAAAAAATTCCATGCACAGCGAACTAACGACGAGGGTTACTGTGCTGCCCAGCCAGGATGTGGCTTTCAGGCGGTTTCCCATATCTCACTAGCTGAACACAGAGTTGATACCCAAGTCCCGCCACGATTCACAAACATTTAGAAAACCTTCGCTTACTTTCGCATGAATAACACAAGCAGTTGGGGTACACATGTTCCGGCCAGGGGATTACGAGGTGACGCCAGGGTTTCCGGTCACGCCTTGAATTGCCATTGCCAAGTCCGTTAATAACCATGCCGACCTCATGGCCACGACGGACAAAGGTACGAAAAAAAAAAAGACGACGTTGGTTCAAGCTGCCACCGTAGCTACTGCGCTGACCTCGTTTGTACGTCAGGATTAAAATAAGTCTCGGAACATTTTTGACAAACATGGTATATTGTTGTTACAGGCATCTGCGGTTTTTTAAATAGGTTACGGAAACTACACTTGGCGAGGAGGGGCAAGAGACATGGCGAGACAATAACAAACTAATATCAACCCCTGCCACACACTTCACAACCAAACCGTGCATTCAGTTAGCAATTAGCCGACAGCGTTGTCCTGACTGAAGCACCATTAGGGGTGGAGGGTGAAGCCGGATGTGGGGAGAGGAGCATCGCTAGGGAGCTGCTCGTGGCGGGCGTCATACGTTCCGCGCTGGCAGCTGGAGAACCGCTCAGGCGTCCGCTATCCAGCGCCCCGACGCTCGCTTGTCAGGTCGGCCGGCGCACGGCGTCGCAAACAGACCCCAGCGGTCGACGCCGTGACAGCCGGCCGCACCAGCGCGGTGCCCTTGACAGCCGCTGGCCGTGCAGAACAGGCGGCCCGCGCTGTTCGTCCAACTGTCTGAGGTCCCTCCCCCCACTACCGCGAGTGTCGAGTCACGCTGTGTATCAGCCAGTAATACTGCGACAGTAGCCCTGGTGACACTGTGGCTTTTATTTTCTATTTTTTCATCAGTCTTCTGAGACACCTCATACTGCCAATCACCATATCTTGCGCTACGCCAAACTCAAGCCAAGGCAGTGCTATTTAATTTCCATGCGCCGTGTCATGCCCCAATATCAATTTTCGTAACGACCTAACACTCACTATAGAGGATTTTATACAGATGAAGAATACTACCAATAACTTCGGTTGTTAAATATCTTTATTTTCCTTCAAAATCCATCACACATGCGATAAGTCATTTCTTTGATGACTAGTTTCGGACGGTCAAGTCTATTTTCAGACTATGACCTCCAAAAGATTTTATGGTGTCAAAGGCAAAATTACACTGTATCTCCATGACTGTATACAGAAGCTGAACGTTACATGAAAGATTATGAAAATTTTAAATATATGTGATACATTTTGTCACGTAGAAGAAGGTGTAATTAGATGAATGACGAACACTAACTTCACTTAACGAAGGTTTACTCAGTACTTGCACATACAATAGCGCGGAGCGAACTGCCTCAGGCCAGATCACATATACAAGGTGTTACAAAAAGGTACGGCCAAACTTTCAGGAAACATTCCTCACACACAAAGAAAGAAAATATGTTATGTGGTCATGTGTCCGGAAACGCTTACTTTCCATGTTAGAGCTCATTTTATTACTTCTCTTCAAATCACATTAATCATGGAATGGAAACACATGGCAACAGAAAGTACCAGCGTGACTTCAAAAACTTTGTTACAGGAATGGTTCAAAATGCCCTGCGTTAGCGAGGATATATGCATCCAAACTCCGTCGCCCTGGAGGATGGCGTATTGTATCACAGCCGTCCACAATACGAGCACGAAGAGTCTCTACATTTGGTACCGGGGTTACGCAGACAAGAGCTTTCAAATGCCCCCATAAATGAAAGTCAGGAGGGTTGAGGTCAGGAGAGCGTAGAGGCCATGGAATTGGTCCGCCTCTACCAATCCATCGGTCACCGAATCTGTTGTTGAGAAGCGTACGAATACTTCGACTGAAATGTGCAGGAGCTCCATCCTGCATGAACCACATGTTGTGTCGTTCTTGTAAAGGCACATGTTTTAGCAGCACAGGTAGGGTATCCCGTATGAAATCATGGCGGCGAATCGAGGAAGTACAGTACATACTGACGAAACTAAAATGAGCTCTAACATGGGTATTAAGCGTTTCTGGACACATGTCCACATAACATCTTTTCTTTATTTGTGTGTGAGGAATGTTTCCTGAAAGTTTGGCCGTACCTTTTTGTAACACCCTGTATACAGTTACAGAATTTTCCAGTACAATGATTCTTGACATATGTGGATACTTCTATAATGTACTCGAACCGAATACAGAAATTAAAATTTTACATTGCAGGTGAGTTTTAAACTCACGACCCTCCCTGCAACAGTCTAGTATCATAACTACTACAAAGCGGTGACTCTGCTACTCATCTTCTTCTAAGACAATCCTCCCTCCTTAAAAGATCAGCGTCTCGGCGTTTCGTCCTCCTAGTCGGGGAACGAGTCATCGGTCCTGCATACTCCGACTCCCGATGACTGATGTTCACCCTGGCGGTGTTCTTCTTAGAACTTCCTTCGCCACTACGCTCTTTGTCACATTTCTGCCTACCTGTTGCCTGTCGCCGCAGCTTCGAATTTACCCTGTGTGGCAGGATCCTTGTAGGGCTTCATTCGAAGGACGTTGACCGTATCTGTGACCTATCATCGTCTTGTGTCGGGGTCGAAATCTTCAACTTCATAAGTAATATCAGACAACTGTTTTACAACTTTATAAAGTCCAAAGTAGGGCCTGAGGAGCTTCTCATAGAGACCAGCCTTCCGAACAGGAGTGAAGATGCAGACCAGGTCACCAGGCTGGTAGACAACAGGGCGGTGGCTCGCGTCATACCTTCAGCGATCGTATTCGTGAGCCTGCAGCGTGCGGAGTCGAGCTGACTGCCGAGCTTCCTCAGCTCTGGTTAACACCTGGCCGATGTAGTCGTCGTCCACGTCATCAGGATGTAACGGAAACACAGTGTCCATGGTCGTAGTCGCCTCACACCCATGCACCAGGAAAAATGGCGTAAACTCTGTGGTATCTTGTTTGGCGGTGTAGTAGGCAAACGTCACGAAAGGTAGCACCTTATCCCAGTTGCTCTGCTCAACACTGACGAACATTGATGGCATGTCGGCCAAGGTCTTATTACTGCATTCAGTAAGCCAGGTAGTTTGCAGATGGTAGGCCGTCGTCATGTGATGAGTAATGTTGCACCAACGGTTTATCTCTGTCACAAGATTTTCGGCTGTTTTCACGGCTTTTGTAATGGCATAGCGTGTCAGATAATCAGTACAAACAATAATCCATCTATTGCCACCAGCCGACGTTGGAAGTCGTCCGAGGATGTCAATCCCAACACACTCGAAAGTCGTTTCCGCTGGTGGAATTGATACGAGTCGGCCGGGTGGTTTCTGAGAAACTGCCTTTCTCCTCTAGAACTCTCGACAGTGTACTACCGCGGTAGGCAATGTACGAAAAAATGTAATTCCAGTATCATATATACTATTCTATCGCTATTAGTCTATATTGCGGGGTACAAACAATGCTTTTTAACAGTTTTAGACAAGTGTTTCATGGCGATTACAGTTATTGCGATGCACGAAAATGTTCCTTTAACCTCCATTTCTTACATTAGTTTTGAGGTTTTGCCTATATTTGTTTCATATTACAAATTCTGATTATTATTGCGTTACATATCATCATATTACATTTTGCTTTATGTTCATTTACAAATATTTACAGATTTTATAGCTTTCTCAACCAAAAGTTGTATTAACAAATGATGTCACCTGAAACTAGAAAGATTAGACACAAATATTGATAACATCAGAAAACCAGCTGAAGCGCACATATACTACTAGACAAGTGTCTTACGAAAAAAATATTAGGTCAAAAGTACAGAAACTTCACGTTTCGGGTGTCTGCAGTTTGTGTATATGGCCTTAGCTTGAAGTAATCATAATTCATTCTACATGACGTGTACCTAATCTGCTTCTAGGATTAAGCGTAGTTGACGTATCGTTTAGTGTACACGTCTGTCATCATTTATTGACGTCAATTGGCGTGCAATGTGTCAGATTCACTGTCCCTTTAATAATTTGTGCATTGCTTATGCGTACATAACATTTGCATTAAGATTCCTCTCTGATTTAGTTAGAATTTAAAATCTCTTTTCCCTTTTTCTTCTTGCTGTCGCCGGCTGGTTCTGCTGAAAGTAAAACTTTTTACGCTATCTACATTTCTGCAGTACCTATAACTCGCTGGTATTCTGTTTACTTACCAGTTACAGATGAACATATGCTTATTACGTAGAATGAAATACTCTCAAATCTCTGTGATCGTGACGTCCAATCATTTTGTTTGTTTTCTGGTTTTCTAATAGGTATGCACCAGGATGCAGTATATTAACGTTTACCTTTGGGCCTTCGCACAGAAGACGCCACATCGCATTTCGCCACTTCCGTGCAGAAGATTTGTGGTGAGTACGCAATAATAGCTGCAAATCAACTTTGAATTCTTGCCTTTCTTCTAGCGAATTAACGTAAAATCTTTTTCTATCGTTAGGATTCTGTGTCAGCGTCGTAACAACTTCCCTAACATTTTCATTATACCACACCGGTTCATTTGGAAATTTCGGCAACGGATTGCACTATTCATTAGATTCCTTGCGGTCATACATTTCTTCATTAGGAGTACACTTAGCATCGTGTATGTTGACATTACTGTACATATCTACAAAAAAAGGTAAATAGCTTACTCAATTAGAATGTTGTGTAGGTGTATATGCCCTCATAAAACTGTTCAGTTCCCTGAAAATACGCCTGTGGGATTAGATTGAGGGCTATATTTAGATATAAAAATGCTCCTAATCTTATCATCTTTTAAGAATTTGCGCCATTTGCACCGTGTGTAGTTCGCGGCGATGTCAGATAAAATTGCCTTTGGTTTCCTACGTGAGGAATGTAATCACGTGAAATTCTTCGTAGGATAGTGTTTGCAGTCTCAGATTTTAAGTTGTAAAGCGTAACATGCTTAGAATATATGCCAGAAAATGCTAATACATATTTTACACCATCGCTACTTGTCGGATGGGGTTCACTAATGTCTGTTGGTTTACTGGTTAGTATGGAATGTAAATCTGCCTTTGGAGATATATTCTATGGTTTAGGTGACCACATATAAAAGTTTTGAATATTTTGTGAAGCTTTCTCCTCATGTTGCTAAAATAAAAGTATGGGCTGAGCTTTACTAGACTCTCCTTCGTCCCATAATGTCTCAAAACTTAGTGAGTGAGTGTGTGTGTGTGTGTGTGTGTGTGTGTGTGTGTGTGTGTGTCTAAGTTGTGTTCTGAGCCCTTGGCTATACATATATACAATGTAGAGCCATATGAATGTCGTGAGACCTGAGTTTCTCCTGGCGTATACAACTTTCAAATAACTTCCGGGAATTCAGCCAGGTAACACTTTCAGCGACCGCCGATATTTCGGCGGGAGAACACCCCGCCATTTTCAAGGCAAACTGCAACGGACTGGCGGCGTACATGCAAATTTAATACCTCGGTTCTCGGACCGAAGCAGGAAGGATAACACACACACACACACACACACACAGAACACTAGTGCCACCAAAGATGACCAAAGTCAGAGCTATCGATAGTGAGACTATGAATTCGCAGGTGAGGCAGCATTGACTCTGTTCCTCTGTTTTTTGACAAGGGAGAGAGCCGGATTACAAACAGAGTTTAAACAGGAACCTCCATCCCTGTTAAACTCTGTTTGGAATCCGGCTCTCTCCCTTGTCAAAAAACAGAGGAACAGAGTCAATGCTGCCTCACCTGCGAATTCATAGTCTCACTATCGATAGCTCTGACTTTGGTCATCTTTGGTGGCACTAGTGTTCTGCGTGTGTGTGTGTGTGTTATCCTTCCTGCTTCGGTCCGAGAACCGAGGTATTAAATTTGCATGTACGCCGCCAGTCCGTTGCAGTTTGCCTTGAAAATGGCGGGGTGTTCTCCCGCCGAAATATCGGCGGTCGCTGAAAGTGTTACCTGACTGAATTCCCGGAAGTTATTTGAAAATATGAATGTCGTCGGAGAAAACGTATTTTGCTGTATCCTATAAAGGGTAGACTGTGGATGACTAGGTTGTTTAGTCGGCAAGGTCCTTACCTTGTTCCAGTGCGGATTTGACTTTTGTATATCTGCCATATTTTTACACGAATCGTTGTACTAGTGGTAATATTGTTTAGCCTGCGTTAAAAGTATTCTACATTCATTCTCATTTTCTCTCTCAGTGTGACTGTCATTCAAAACTTGTTGAAGACGAGACAAAGCATCAGCAATGATGATGTCCTTTCCCTTAACATAAACTACTTTAAATGCGTAATTCTGCAACGACAAAGCCGAGCGTGATAGTCTGGGATCAACTAACTTACAGGTTAATAAAAATGTCAGGGCGTCGAGATCAGTACAGATCTTAGTGTTTCCCGTATACGTAACAACTGAACTTTTTAAAATCCCAGACGGTAGAAAAGGTTTCTGAGTCAGTTGCTGAATATATTCGCTCACATTGCCAATCTCGTGATCCTTACTTGTTCCTGCTATCTGTCCTTAACCACCTGAAATAGGCAAAATCCTAAGCCAATGCATGGAGCATCACATGTCATACAAACCTCAATCCCTTAAACATCCCAGCAACCACCACCACCACCACAAAAGTCAATACTAAAATCTGAATGATTTAAAATGTTTCAATTTAGTAATGCATGTTTTATGTTTTGAAAATCTTTCTGGCACTGCTGTGTCAAGACCCATAAATGATTTTCCTTGAGCAAAGCTAGAAGGTGCTTGCTGTTTGATGCTTGTTGTGGTAGAAAATGTCAGAAGAAATAACAGAGTCCTAGAAACGACTTCATTTGTTTTTTAGTACGTGCACTACGAATATTTTTAACATCGCCTAAATTTTGCGGACCAGGGCGTATACTTTTCGTGTTAATTATGTGCCCTACGTCCCTTATCTCACACATGTAAATTTAGATTTCTTAAGGTTCGCTGTTATATCAGCTTGTGCAAATTTGTACACAGTTTTTCAAGATTTTGTAGTGTTCTTTCTACATCTTTCTGGCTATCAGAATGTCATCGGCGTAATGTGTCACACTTTCTACTAATTCATCTCCAAGCACTGTATCCAAAGCAGTTGTGAATACAACGAAACTGACGTTCAGTCCGAAAGGTAGAACGCTAAACTCATATGTTTGTCCCCGAATATAAAACCATTATGTTTTCTGAAATCAGAAGTGGTTTCCACTTGCCAGAACGACTTTGTCATGTCAATGGTGGAAAAGAACTTAGCATGAAAAGTTTTTTCTCAATTGTTCCTGTAAGTTCTCAGGCTTTGTGTGCACTGGTAATATCACCTCATTTATAGCTCGGGCATCTAACACTAGTCTAATGTTTGCGTCAGGCTTCGTTACAACAAGTAACGGACTACCGTTAGGAGATGTAGAAGGTTCTATAACCTTCAGTTGGAAGATTTGTTTGATTTCACGCCACACCACAGGCCACTACATTGTAAGATTTATGAAAGAAAATCTGGTGAGGCTTAACTTCAATTTCGTCTTAATGACAACTTTATCTTGATGCCGCATGGTCGTTTCGTAAATATCCGTACATACATAGATAGTAATTCTAAAAGTTGATTACGTTCATCTTTAGTAAGAGCAGCTGTTTCTACTAACTTATGCCTAATCAATGTTGTTAATTATCAGAAACTTCATGTGATACTAGAGCGTGTTTGTTTCGTCGCCCTCTTGCATTAATTGGATTTTATATCCAGTACAGTATTTGTGTTTTAGCGTCGTAGTATCTAGATCAATAGCGATTTCACTGCCCCATTTCTAATCAACAATTACGTTCCGAGAAATCGATGATACTGTCCTCACATATCTAAACCTATAATAAAATTAGCAACTAGATTTTGGACCAAGAGGAATGGCCACTATACTGTTCCATAACCTACCTTAATGTTCACAAAAACTTATTTCATAACTGACATATTTCCTACGGCACTCAAAATCTTATAGTTTTGTACGGGGAACTCAACACTCGTTTCAAGCCTATCATTTTCTTATAAAATTTGTGCGACGTAACACTCACAGCATCTCCTCTATCCAAGACAATACTGGTTGGAATACCCACTTCTATACTATTAGTTGTAGCTAAAACTATGAACTACATTGTGTATTTTCTTCCAATAGTTCATTGCACAAATTCTCTTATGGATTATAGTGTTTGAACAATAGTGGTTGTTGCTTAAAATTTTTTACAATATCGTCATTGTGCTGTTCTCTTGTGGGTGTGTTAAACCATGATTTAATACGGAAGTAGCACCCCTAACTTTCATCAGCCACGAGCTGACGCTCAGTGGTGACAGTCGTTAATTTGTCGACATCGTATTCGGTGCAGGTGGAGGTGGAGGTGGAATTTCGTCTGATACTTCAATTAATTCACGTTCGGGTTCTCCAATTTGGTGCGATTTTGGTGGTTGAAAGTCGTGGCTTACTTGCTGATTAGTAGGCAAAATGCTGTTTCGGTTTTGCATTGAATATGTTGCCATTTGCCACAGACATGTGTTGTTTTTGCTGTTGTATTGTGGTGGTGGACCGGTGTTTTGGTAAGAATTTTCGTAATTAGTCTTTCAGTTTCGCTGTTGGTTTTAACTTGGCTGATTGTTATTTTTGTTCATATTCCAGTTCTAGCTGCTGCCATTATTGTTCCGGAGCCACTTGTTTGGGTTACTGCCTGGCGTGTATGTGATGTTATGACTACTATTAATGTTGGAATGTGTCTGCTGAACTGGTTTGCGGAAGCAGGTCGTGAATTACGCTCCGCTACGTAACCGAACGCAGATGGCGCGTACCTTGCATACCGTACATGTAAACATTGTGGTTGGTGTTTTGCCGGCTACACCGTTGATCTTTATGTAGCAAATCAACTGAATCAAAAAAATATTCCACATCTTTATCGGGAATGTGCAGTAATTCCTCTTCCAAATAGAATGCTAGCTTTTAGTGCGCGGAGTGTATGAAGCGTAGCGAGTTCAGTAGCAAATACGTCATATTTACGTATTTCTCAAAATACCATCGTAAATTACCATATCTGTCATTGAAAGGCTCTGGTTGCATGATCTGTTTTCAGAGACGCTCTTGAACCGTTTGAGATCAAAATTTGGCCAAGAAAGTTCTTTTGCGAATTTTTCGTATCTTACGCGTCTTTCGGCTTCCTTGTACGCCCAGAGAGCTGCGTCTTCCTGGACATAACCTACTACATACGAAATTATTTTCCAGTCTCTTTATGTCCTGAATATTAGTAGAAAAATCACAGGGTGTACACTAAGCTATTCCGGAAAAGTGTTTGAAGCTGGCGATGTTTGATTAGACTTTCTTCGTCTTTAGCGGTGTAATACTCGTTTCCTTCACTGTAATTACTGTAACATTCACCTGCTGAATGGAAGGGAACATACTGTCCAATGATATCGCGATTGCGATTTGTGATGTGTATGCTGGTGTGTTTTGTTGACAGTGTGATGTGTATTGTGTGTGCATGGTATACTTGTCATACCAGTATTTATTTTCATTTCCAAATTGAACATTTTGATTCTGACCGTTACTACAGTCCGGCTCTACAAAGTCATTACATTGTTCCTGCAGTGCAGCGCTACTGTGCTGCATCAGCTATGCTGTGCTGTGCTAATTATTTTTAACAAATTCAGTCACGCTGTCATGGACAACTGTTGGTAATTTTTCATGTGTGCATTGATCAAATCATTTATTCTTCTCTTCAATCCAATTGTGAAATTCTTCGTTTATGTTTGGGAAATGGTCGTCTGTTAATTGTTTGGTGAACGTCTTCACCTTGTCTTCAGTTTGTGCAACCCGCTAGTTACTTATTCAGGTTCTGACGGGCAAGACTTCACTTGGTTCGCAACAGCTTCAAATGTGGTATTTAACTGTTTGACTTCACTCAATGTTTATTACGTCCTTGGTGGTTTTTTTCTGATATAAATTTAGTTCGGAAAGTGTTTTATGAAGTTCAGTCACTTGTCCACTCACTCTTGCTTTTATTTACTGTAAGTTCGCCTAAAGGATTATAACTGGGTTTTAGTGCTATCAAATCGGTTTTACTCTCGTCATGACTCGTTTTTGGTACTGTCGTATCTTTTTGTTTGACTGCTCGTAGTGCGGTCACATGATTTTTCATTGACGTCATGCGTGTCCTTATCTTTTATGTTTTCGGCAATTTTCTGGATTATAACATTAAGCATACTAGCAATATTTGCCGATAGAAATTGCTCTGCCCTCACCATGCTTTTTGACATGACGTCACTGCCAAGAATTAGTTCAGAGTTGGCTTTTAATAACAGACTAGTGGCTGGGATGTTAGCAAACTTACTGTCACTAGGCATTACAGCTAATGATGGCTCATTAACGCCTATGTCAACATTAGAATTATTGTCAATATTCTGTTCGATGTCCATGTCAGATTCTGTTTGTGTTTGCTGTCTACCGTCTCTATTTCCACAGAAGCGCGGAGTGACCGTGCGGTTTGAGGCGCCATGTCACTGACTGCGCGGCCCCTCCCGCCGGAGGTTCAAGTCCTCCACTGGGCATGGGTCTATGTGTTGTCCCTAGCGTAAGTTAGTTTAAGTAGTGTGTAAGACTACGGACCGATGACCTCAGCAGTTTAGTCCCATAGGAATTCACACACATACATACGTTCCATTTTCGCGAATTGTTTGTGTGTTATTACCATGCTATACTTAATGTATTGTGGAAAGGAAAAAAGTCTTTCAGCACATGAGAAATTAATTTCGTAAAATTCATCATAATTTCCTAAAATTCATTATAGCAACAGTGACGGTTTTACTGAGCAAGAACAGCAGTTGATTATAAAATATCTAGATGCAATGGCTACTCAACACTTTGCGTTGTACAAAACTTAACTTGCCCATTTTGTAAAATAGTTTAAATGTATTTGTGTAGTGGAGTGTTCGGCGAAATAAACTACAATCCGCGATTTTGAGCAAAAGTGATTGCTACAATTTCGGAAAATTTGTTATTGAAGGAAGAAAGCAAACTACAATTATAGAATACGCTTGAACTAGCGTGCTAAAGTATAAATGTGGCGTCTTACTTTACATTCGATTTTTCAATGCAGATTCGAGGTTTGATCATAATTCCTATTAAATTTCTCTCCAGTTTGGTTGTCAAAATTTTTTCAACGCTAATGGCTCCGCATGTATGTTCACATCGTCCATGCAACGAAGAAATACAATATAGTATATACAATAATTGGTTCAGACACGAAGCTAGCAGCTTAAATTTTCTTTTATTATTAATTCTGACGGGATCGTGCATGGATGAATGCTAGGGAGTGAGCCAATTTACTAAAATAATTACGTAAAGTCTTAAATAAATAATTGTTGTAAGTACGTTACTTTTGTTAGGTACGCTTGACAATGACTTCCTGTATAAGGCCCATTCTGATTTCTTTACTCAGCTTTGGTTATCTCTTCAAACGAAAACTTCTTTTAACGCACTTATAAAACATTTACTCGCCGAATAAATGTTTCGAACTGGACTAAAGTGCATGTAATGGACGCGGAATCGTACACCATGTCAAGAGGCAGTATAGCTGAGGATGACTTAAGGAAAAACGAAATAGTTATTAAGTAATATAACTATATTCAATTATCACATGTGAACAATAACTTTACTTTGAGACTTACATTAATTCAGTTGCTGTATGCGGTAATATGTGAGTGCTTCTAGCATGATTGCGCCTTTACAAAAATAAATGGTAATGGCGGTGTGCCGTATAAATTGGCCGTAATCACAGAAAAGCGACCATCTCGGCTGGCTTCTAAAACAAAAATAAACAAGCTCTTTCCCGTCCACAAAAATAACTGAAAGCTGTAATCCTACATTTGTTTCTGCCGTTGTATTAGTCGAAACAACAGTTCGTAGTACTAATTTTTAATTCACACTTTATTTATTTATTACGTTTCACATTTTTTTTTGTAAAGTACGCTCTTCCCGCAAATGTACATTGAAGGCATGACACGGAGAGGTTAGACATATTTTAACATTTCAACATGGCTCTAAAGCCGAGATCATGATTGTGTAAAATAAGCGAACAAATAACTGTCAAATAACGGAAATTTCTTTCAATGAATTCTATGTGTCGTCCCACATGAAGGAAAGATTTAAGGTTGTTGTTGTTGTGGTCTTCAGTCCTGAGACTGGTTTGATGCAGCTCTCCATGCTACTCTATCCTGTGCAAGCTTCTTCATCTCCCAGTACCTACTGCAACCTACATCCTTCTGAATCTGCTTAGTGTATACATCTCTTGGTCTCCCTCTACGATATTTACCCTCCACGCTGCTCTCCAATACTAAATTGGTGGTCCCTTGATGCCTCAGACCATGTCCTACCAACCGATCCCTTCTTCTGGTCAAGTTGTGCCACAAACTTCTCTTCTCCCCAATCCTATTCAATACTTCCTCATTAGTTATGTGATCTACCCATCTAATCTTCAGCATTCTTCTGTAGCGTAACATTTCGAAAGCTTCTATTCTCTTCTTGTCCAAACTATTTATCGTCCATGTTTCACTTCGATACATGGCTACACTCCATACAAATACTTTCAGAAATGACTTCCTGACACTTAAATCTATACTCGATGTTAACAAATTTCTCTCCTTCAGAAACGCTTTCCTTGCCATTGCCAGTCTACATTGTATATCCTCTCTACTTCCACCATTATCAGTTATTTTGCTCCGCAAATAGCAAAACTCCTTTACTACTTTAAGTGTGTCATTTCCTAATCGAATTCCCTCAGCATCACCCGACTTAATTCAACTACATTCCATTATCCCTGTTTTGCTTCTGTTGATGTTCATCTTATATCCTCCTTTCAAGACACTATCCATTACATTCAACTGCTGTTCCATGTTCTTTGCTGTCTCTGACAGAATTACAATGTCATCGGCGAACCTCAAAGTTTTTATTTCTTCTCCACGGATTTTAATACCTACTCCGAATTATTCTTTTGTTTCCTTTACTGCTTGCTCAATATACAGATAGAATATTATCGGGGAGAGGCTACAACCCTGTCTTACACCCTTCCCAACAACTGCTTCCCTTTCATGTCCCTCGACTCTTATAACCGCCATCTGGTTTCTGTACAAATTGTAAATAGCCTTTCGCTCCCTGTATTTTACCCCTGCCACCTTTAGAGTTTGAAAGCGAGTATTCCAGTCAACATTGTCAAAAGCTTTCTCTAAGTCTACAAATGCTAGAAACGTAGGTTTGCCTTTCCTTAAGGGGATACGGAATCACCTATCCCCGCAATGTTAATATATGCCTACTATAGGGAACATTTTCTCACAAACTACTGGAGACAGAGAGGTAAAAATTTTACTGTATGTGCATTCATATGTTACAAAAATACTGAAACAACAGTTTATTGTCAAAGTATTTTCTTACAGAGATATTGTACATTTATTTTTAAGTAAATTTTTTCCATCGCTTTTTACTAGACTATCACCCCTAAGTCTTTTGTAAATCAAGTAATTAAAAAATCGTTGTTTCAGTATGTAATAGGGACCTATGTCACTACGTCATAAAAATTTCAGACTTCTAGGTTGACCAGTACCTGAGATAATGTTCCTAGATGAAGTAAAAAGTAAACTTACGGGAAACGGAGAAAGAAGATTAAAACATTCCTGATCCGTAGCTAATACCCCCTTCACAGTCTTCATAATCATCTTCAAGTCTTCTTTTGGCACCCCTCTGCACCTGTCTTGCTTTTTTCACTAATGTCTTGATTATATTATCAGCATGCCTTAGTCTGTGCTGATCTAAAAAGAACATAGCACGTACCGTACGGGAACCAACACACATACCCAACTTTTGAAGGACCTGGCATTTAGTTATATTTCCAAGATTGAAGGTTGCCACAGCATCATACACACCAAAATGTAGTGTATTAATTCCGACAAACACTGTTTTTGGGAGACGATGCCATATCACACTATTCAAGCAGTCGTTGGGGTTCTGCGTTTTTCCGTGAAGACATTTCATCAGAAAAGTTCTGTCAGCCAGATCTCTGAAAATGGGCTTTATTTCTGCCATGATGGCTGATGGTAGACTGTGGTGGTGAATGTATTTCTCTCCTGTTGTTAGTCCCCTATTGTATTTACACCAGCTGTTTTCACCTTTGGGGCACAAACCATGTTGTGGATGCTCATCCGTGGATGCGGTGTGGAAATATAAAGCCCATATAGCTCTCCTCATTTCTTCAAGATTGCCTGTATTTTGCCTGATTGCAAGGCCATAGCAGTTCTGAATGTGGTCTATTATGGAATCAGTCAATCTTCCTCTGCCATCCAAGGTTTTCCCATCATCTAGTTTTTTCCCTTTCATAACTGATTTTAACCTTCTCAGCCTGGCACCCATTCTCTTCTGCACATGTCCTATACATTCAAGTTTGCTTATATTTACACTGTTCCCATATGGTTTGCTTTCCAAAACTTCTTTGAATGCTTTAGAGTCACCATCTCCCAGAAATTTGACATAGCGAACATTATACCACTGTGAAGAGCGATGAAAAATTTTCTTCACCCCAGCAACCTCCATGCCACCACTACTACCATAATAATTAGCAATACAGTCATCACTGTGTTCATTTTTCAGCCTGCCTGTGCACCTACAGTATTTAGACATTATTGCAACATCAATAACCTTGCCAGTATCAACACTAGTTGCTGTTACAACACCATTGTTGGAGGTGTGGCCCCTTTTCTGCCACGTGCCATCAAACGCCACTGTGAGGTCACGACTGCCGTCATTTTCTTCCACTGCTTCTTCCACAGCAACCTGCATTGACTTCTGTGCTACATCTTCAACTGCAGATCCTAGTACATAATTGTAAGCTTCAAACTTTGAAGGTGCACTTGGAAGATTTAGAACACCACATAGCATATCACCAGCTGCTTTGCCCTTACCAATTGCTCGCAATCCATAAACTAACCTAATATTTACACTATAAAGTTCAGTTTTCTTGTATCCATTATTTACAGTTACTGAAACCGAACTTGGAAACTTACAGCTGTATTTACAAACACTGCATATTAAATTAAACTGGGCAGCCAGGCCAACATGGGATTCTACTTTCAGAGAAACGTTTCCATGACATTTTTTGCAGCACAAACTGTTTTCAAGAGCTTCACACAATATATTCGTATCAATGAGTTCAAAAACTTCATTCCCTCTATCAAGTAAATTATATTTCTCTTCCAAATCTCTTATCTCCAAAGGTCTCTTTAATTTTCCTGTAGGCAGTATCTATCTTACCCCTAGTGAGATAAGCCTCTACATCCTTACATTTGTCCTCTAGCCATCCCTTCTTCGCCATTTTGCACTTCCTGTCGATCTCATTTTTGAGACGTTTGTATTCCTTTTTGCCTGCTTCAGTTACTGCATTTTTATATTTTCTCCTTTCTTCAATTAAATTCAGTATTTATTCTGTTATCCAAGGATTTCTTTAGCCCTCGTCTTTTTACCTACTTGATCCTCTGCTGCCTTCACTACTTCATCCCTTAAAGCTGCTCATTCTTCTTCTACTGTATTTCTTTCCCACATTCCTATCAATTGCTCCCTTATGCTCTCCCTGAAACTCTGTACAACATCGGATTCTTTCAGTTTATCCAGCTCCCATCTCCTTAAATTCCTACATTTTTGCAGTTTCTTCAGTTTTAATCTACAGGTCACAACCAATAGATTGTGGTCAGAGTCTACATCTGCCCCTGGAAATGTGTTACAATTTAAAAACTGGTTCCTAAATCTCTGTCTTACCATTATATAATCTATCTGATACCTTTTAGTATCTCCAGGGTTCTTCCATGTATACAACCTTCTTTCATGATTCTTAAACCAAGTGTTAGCTATGATTAAGTTGTGCTCTGTGCAAAATTCTACCTGGCGGCTTCCTTTTTCATTTCTTAGCCCCAATCCATATTCACCTACTACGTTTCCTTCTCTCCCTTTTCCTACTACCGAATTCCAGTCACCCATGATTATTAAATTTTCGTCACCCTTCACTATCTGAATAATTTCTTTTATGTCATCATACATTTCTTCAATTTCTTCGTCATCTGCAGAGCTAGTTGGCATATAAACTTTTACTACTGTAGTAGGTGTGGGCTTCGTATCTATCTTTGCCACAATAATGCGACACTATGCTGTTTCTAGTAGCTTACCCGCATTCCTATTTTCCTATTCATTATTAAACCTACTCCTGCATTACTCCTATTTGATTTTGTGTTTATAACCCTGTAGGCACCTGACCAGAAGTCTTGTTCCTCCTGCCACTGAACTTCTTTAAGGTAAGATATTGTAAATGACAAGCGATTTGGTAGCTTCACAGTAAATGAATTGAGATTGTAGGACACAGAACACATGTGGAGAACAGGGTATATAGAAGAATGCCTATCATTAGTAACTGTAGCTTGTAGTATTATCTATACTATTACATGAAAACAAGTCGTAATTAGTTTTGTTTTCCAAATCTCGGAAAGTTCTTGGCAGATTCACTTCAGAATTTCACACAATAAAGTAAATGCTATGTTACGTTATGTTCTGTAAAAATGTACGGTTTCATTAACTTTCTGACTCAATTTTAACTACGATAGCAGAGCCTTTAAATCTCTTAAGAAATGCTTTCTCTCAGAGGTATTCTTCCTTTTTATATACCATTTTAAACAAATATTCTATGAACAACAATGTGCTGTTTTGTTTCCTTCCTCGCTGTCGGCCATAAGAGAAAGTAGGAAGTAGTAATATAGCTTATTCGCTTGCCACTGGAATACTAATATAGAATCTGAAACATTGGAAACGCAGTAATCCTTCCTGTTCGCAGACTGAAACTATACGAAATAGTGTCAATGAAGCTACTATCCTGTCAGATCCAGGAGCTGGAGAGGTCTCCCTCGTATCCCATATACCAATGATCACAATAGATTTATTTATCGATTTTTAGCAACTTCAATTCCAAGTAATTTTTCGTTGGAAACAATAATAAACAAGGCTAAAGGTAAATGAGAAGGAGGAAGAGGTGAGGGACAGAGAGCTGTGATGGAAGAAATCGACATAGACGGGGGGCAGGAGATGGTCAGAGAGGAGAGATGGAGAAAGATAGAGTAGGTGTTGGACAGAGAAAGGGGGTGGGAGGGGGAGATGGGCAAGGAGAGGGAGGAGTTGGAGATGGACAGACGGAGTGGGTAGACCGAGCTTGGGATGTATATTCAATTCACATACATATTTAGCAATCGCATATCCGGATTCCCCAGTCATAAATACTTTCTACATGTAATTTAGGCAGCATCATAGCAAAATATAGCCACTTGGTATATCTATCAGCATGAACCACTGTATTTGAATCATTTATATAAGTAAATAATGAACCATGGGCAACATAGTACAAAAATGTGCCAGTTTTAATGG
This sequence comes from Schistocerca cancellata, assembly GCF_023864275.1. Classification (NCBI taxonomy): domain Eukaryota; kingdom Metazoa; phylum Arthropoda; class Insecta; order Orthoptera; family Acrididae; genus Schistocerca; species Schistocerca cancellata. The sequence continues at coordinate 427,048,221 of NC_064632.1, forward strand.
TTTGTGTTTGGTTATATTAATAAAAATTTATAAGGGAAATAATTAATTAGATCTTGTTAAGTTTGTCATGACTCTTGATTTCTAACTTTTATGAAACTTTTTCTTGCTGACGAGCCCACAAAATGATGAGAGGAAGAAAAGTTTGTCGCTTATAAGTTCTCCATTTTCATTCTCCATGCGATAAATTTGCCATGTCAGGCATGACATTTTGATTTATTACTTCTGTACTGCTTAGTGTATCAGTGACATATTTGACAGACTATTTACATATACCAGTGGATGTAATTGCAAAATTATTTACACAGTGCATGGTTCTGGAGATACAGTGTTATGAACACAGAGATGCCTGAAAACTTCTGTATCATGCAAGAGGTTTAAATGTATTGTTACTTTGCTACTCACTATATTGACTACATGCTTCGCAGTCAGTATCCGCATATGACAATCGAATGTGCTTCCAAAATTATATCCCTGTATGACATAGTTCAGGAGATTTGACATCATAAACAGTGAGCAGCTTGAATGTGAAACTTCAGGGCGAAATACAGGTGAAATGTGTTTACAAATATGTATCAAATACGTTAAAATGTATGAAAAGTTAATGTGACAAGTATGTATACAGGTAAATACATGTATAAAAATCTCCTCCTATACCCCTGGATTGATTTACACCAAGCATAATAGCCAAATTAGTATTTCAAAAACGATAATACTGTGGGGGCAGGATCCAGCAGTCTTGCATTGGTGTGAGGGTGATAATGTAGAGAGAGACTTGGGACAAGAAGAGCGGCAGATATGGGGGGAGGAAGCAGGAGACTGGTTTACAGGAGAGGAGGTGATGGACACAGGGAATGCAGACATGGATGGAGAAAACGAAGAAAAGGAGATGGAAGGAAAAGGATGGAGGAGAAGATAGACACAGAGGTGGCATTTAGGAAATGGGAATGGAGAGGGGGAGGAGGCCCAAGGGCCAGCAGGAGACACAAGAGACAGAAGGAGAATTAGGGAGGCATTTGGAGACAGAGGGGGCAGCGGGAGACAGAGGGGGGCTAGTGGGAGACAATGTGGGCAGAAGGAGACAGAGGGGGGCAGTGGGAGACAGAGGGGGTGGTGAGACACAGAGGGGGCAGTGGGAGACACAGAGGGGGCAGTGAGGGGCAGAGGGGGGTGGTACATGTCAGAGGAGAGCAGTGGGGGCTGAGGTGGCAGTGGGGGACATAGGAGGGTAGAGGGAACAGTGGGAGGCAAGGGGGGCAGCAGGAGACAGAGGAGAGCAGCAAGAGACAGAGGGAGGCAGTGGCAGACAGAGGGTAGGGCAGTGGGAGACAGAGTGGGCAGTGGGAGACAGAGGGGGCAGTGGGACACAGAGGGGGCAGTGGGAGACAGAGGGGGCAGTGTGAGACAGAGGGGGCAGTGGGAGACAGAGGGGGCAGTGAGAGACGGGAGGGCAACAGTAGACAGAGTGGGCAGTGGGAGACAGAGTGGGCAGTGGGAGACAGAGGGGGCAGTGGGAGACAGAGGGGGCAGTGAGAGACAGAGGGGGTAGTGGGAGACAGTGGGAGACAGAGGGGGCAGTGGGAGACAGAGGGGGCAGTGAGAGATAGGAGGGCAGTGGGAGAGAGAGGGGGCAGTGGGAGACAGAAGGGGTAGTGGGAGACAAAGGGGGCAGTGGGAGACAAAGGGGGCAGTGGGAGACAAAGGGGGCAGTGGGAGACAAAGGGGGCAGTGGGAGACAAAGGGGGCAGTGGGAGACAGAGGGGGCAGTGGGAGACAGAGTTGGCAGTGGGAGACAGAGGTGGCAGTGGGAAACAGAGGGGGCAGTGAGAGATGGGAGGGCAACAGGAGACAGAGTGGGCAGTGGGAGACAGAGTGGGCAGTGTGAGACAGAGGGGGCAGTGAGAGACAGAGGGGGTAGTGGGAGACGGTGGGAGACAGAGGGGGCAGTGGGAGACAGAGGGGCAGTGGGAGACAGAGGGGCAGTGGGAGACAGAGGGGACAGTGGGAGACAGAGGGGACAGTGGGAGACAGAGGGGGAGTGGGAGACAGAGGGTGCAGTGGGAGACAGAGGGGAGGGCAGCAGGAGACAGAGGGGGCAGCGGGAGACCGAGGGGGCAGTGGGAGACAGAGGTGGTAGAGGGTTGGCAGAGTGATAGAGTGAAAGTGGTTGGAGGAGACAGACAGAGAGGTGGAAAACGAGTAGATGGACTTAGAATTTGGATAAATACATACCTGGACAAATCCCAGTGCTCAATATGATACTCGTAGTGACCAGCATTTAGAATTCAGAATCCAATTGAGCTGTGGACAGTCCCCATTCACAATGCTTTGAGAGAGGTGTGTGGGAATTGTTTAGTGGATGGAGCACAGTATCACCCTAGTCTTCACGTTTCTGTGAAGGTCGGATGAGCACAGAGGACAAATCAAAAAGTGGAACGCCATTAACTGCAACAAACTACAACTCTCGGATTGCTGCTAATTATGTTTTGAGGGAAGAGCGACGAAAAAAATGGAAATTGGCGTGAGGTGTGGGAGAACATTCAGGACAACAAGTACACATCAGATTTAGGGAAAAAGGGGTATATGGTCCGAATAGAATCTTTTGGTTTTCAAATCACGTCACTTCGAAGCTAATGACATGGTATGAAGTAGTCAGTCAAATGATTTCAATGCGCACAAAACAATACGTATGAAGCTTGCATATTCTGCCATCTGTAACAAATGCAATAAAGAAGAAAATTTCTTCATACCGAGAAACAAGAACCTCAGTTTCTAAAGGTGACAAAATGAGTAGATTTAACTAAAATATCAGTATGTATAATGAAGCACAAAATTCATTTTTATGATGAAGGATTTCAGAAGCATGAGAAATTACTTTGCATTTTAACAGTGAAGGAATACATGCTCTTCAAAAGGGACTATGTTACATTATCTCTATTTTCAAATACACGAACCGAAAATTTGGCTTGTCATTTCCTCTCCATATAGGAAGAATTTTAATAACAAACAGAATAATTTGTCATATGAAAGAAAATAGTTACATCATTTAATTTGTTTCCTTTCTCTTGAGAAATATTACTCATTAACAAACTAGATAAAACACATAGAAGCCAAGTCAAGAAGGCAATCAAAGGTGAGCGAATGGAAGGGCTATAAGAAAAGGGAAGGAAATGAAAAAAGACTACGGGATATAAATGAGTAGCGTCTAAGAAAAAAGAAACAAATTAAGGGGAACTCTCCATGAAAGGTAAAGGCTTTAAGGCTAGAGCCAGTCCGACACACTGTATTAATCTGCCAGATAGATTCGAATGAGCATATATTCCACTGTAGAGTGACAGTTCATTCTGGAACTATGAAAAATATTTTGTGCATTGTGAAATTACACTTTTTGAGCAAATGGATGACCCAACGACCCACGGCTGCACTTATGTATCCATACAAATCATTGTTTTATGTACGTACGTGGAGGTGAAAAGGGTTTCAGATAACAGAATACCTAAGGAACACTAATATCTTTCAAATTTTCTATATACATGACTTCATTATCTAAATAATTTATACAATTATTGGTTTAAAAATATTGTGGGGGTAGTATTCTGTACTTCCCTACCTCCCCCTTGCGTGAGGGTGAGAAACAATGGCGTACAAAAGTATTGTATAATGTACTGTATAAGCGTCGAAACAGCTGTTTTCGAGTCACTAGGCTCTTTGGTGACAGTCCCCATTACATTTCATCTCTAGGAAGGGGTATAGTGTACAAAGAAACGACACACCAACACCTTTGTAACAACTGAAGTAACTTCTACCAAACTTAGATTACGTATCAAACGGTTTCTTGAAAAGAATTGTCACAGTAAGACATCTTTCTTGGAGCGTCACCGACTCGGGTCTAATCTGCCTGGTGGATTAACGATGAGGTCTGCTGAACAAGCGAGTCTGGATGTAGCTATGGGGAGGTTTTCCACATGTCACTAGATGAATACTGGGCTGGATTCTTAGTCCCACCTCGGTTAAACGATTCACTAACACTTAGAAAATTGCTGCTCGTTTTCACATGAGTAACACAACATGCAAGCACGCAGACAGCTGGGGCTACACACACTCTGTCTCGGGGGACAATGGTTTGGCGGGAGGAAGGACATCCTGCTATGTGGTGCAGTTAGGACTGTGCAGAAAACACAAGATAGATAGATAGCGTTATGATTGATACTTCAATATGTACCCTCTTCAGCTGTTTCCAATTCATCACAAAAAAAAGATCGCTTGGTTGCACCCCAATATGTCAGTTACATACCGCATAGTGAAGTTGACGCTGTTGCACATTCAGAGATGCAAAGAGTGAACCGCACGTTGCTGACAGTCACGATTTTATTGACGCAGTACAATGCAACAAATGCTTTATTCACTGGTATTTACACTGCAAGCAATACAGATCTCTACTACTACCTTACACCCCTCTGTTAGATACTTGACCAGTCATTAATTGTGTTTACCCTAACAGATGATATTTGGCTTTTCCTAACCCATATGTACATTCTAGTATTCCAGTAAAGATCAATAAAGCACAAATGAATAAAGTCTTTCCCCTTGTTCATTGTGTGACTGGACGTCTGTATTGTTTCCTGTCCACTCAAAAACAGCGTAAATAGCAGACAGTGCGGCGTTTGTTGCATCGTAGTATGTCAATCACATCGCGATTACGAGCAACGTGGGATTCACTCTTGCATCGTGGGATGTACAATAGCGGAGCGTTTCGTTTATTTCAAGCGTCAATTAAGCTTTGCAACACAATTGATGTATTGCGCCATTCTTTTCGTGATTTCAGATGTTACTAATCAGGAAGAAATATTGGTGGTGTCCATATAAGAGAACTGAAGTTTATATTGAAAATAATATTTACTCACGTTTTAGAATGTCTCATAATATTTAATTTCACGAGCCCCTGCCTTACTTTCATACGCATGGAAGTCCTATTTTGATATCTATAATTTTTCCAGTATAAGTGGGTCACCCTAAACGCGCGTGCACACACACACACAAACACACACACACACACACACACACACACACAAACTGAGAGAGAGAGAGAGAGAGAGAGAGTTTTCTACCGTGTATAAACACAAGAGGATACTGAACAAGAAAAGGATCAAACGAAAATGCATGGTTTCCGTGCTAGAGTACACTCATTCAGTCATTCATTGTTACAGAGACTGCTGTGTAATATTTCTGCCTCAGCTAACAGTATACATTGAAAATCGTTTCTATGTGTCTCAACGCATATGTGGACGCGCCACAGCATAATCTGTGTCACACGTTCACATCGGCCAGGCTACGTTCGAACACTGTCAAAGGCAGCATGAATAATCTGCTCCAGTGTCTCCACGTCTGGGATGGGCTCCGCATACACGGTACTTTTGGGATGGCCTCGTAACCAGAAATCGATCTGGTTGAGATCCGGTGAATGACCACCTGGTCAGAGCCATCGGCCAGTGGGGACACGACGGAGATACGTCCAAACTTTAGCGGCGAAGTCGGTTGGAGCACCGTCATGTACCAGCCACATAACCCTCCGAATCATCAATTACACTTCTTGCAGCATGGGAGGCAAACGCTGATTGTTCTGGCCTGTAAGGCGACGTGGAAAGGACTGGTCGCAAAATACGGTCACTATTTATCGCGGCCCTTACATTCCGGCTGCACCGATGCTAATGTTCACTGTCAGCATATCATGGAGGTTCTACGTACTATCCCACAAATGACACTTCAGAAAGTTGAAGGTACCACTCCACGTAAAGGTGGCCTCATCTGTGAATGGAATGGATCACACAAATCCCGGAATCGTGGTTGCCTGGTGAAGAAAGCAGTGACAAAACACTACTAAGCCCTGCAGCCCTGCATACACAGTAAGTGATGAGGGTGGTAACAAATGCAGGAAACGAGGTAATGGCAGAAGTAAAGCTGTGAGGACGGGACGTGAATCCTGCTTGGGTAAGTCCCCTCGACGACCACCAGTGGTGTACGGCCAGTGTAGGAGATCGCTCCCCACACCATGAAGCCGGGTGTTGGCCCTGTGTGCCTCGGTCGTATGCAGTCCTGATTGTGGCGCTCACCTGCACGGCGCCAAACACGCATACGACCATCATTGGCACCAAGGCAGAAGCGACTCTCATCGCTGAAGACGACACGTCTCCATTCGTCCCTCCATTCACGCCTGTCGCGACACCACTGGAGGCGGGCTGCACGATGTTGGGGCGTGAGCGGAAGACGGCCTAACGGTGTGCGGGACCGTAGCCCAGCTTCATGGAGACGTTTGCGAATGGTCCTCGCCGATACCCCAGGAGCAACAGTGTCCCTAATTTGCTGGGAAGTGGCGGTGCGGTCCCCTACGGCACTGCGTAGGATCCTACGGTCTTGGCGTGCATCCGTGCGTCGCTGCGGTCCGGTCCCAGGTCGATGGGCACGTGCACCTTCCGCCGACCACTGGCGACAACATCGATGTACTGTGGAGACCTCACGCCCCACGTGTTGAGCAATTCGGCGGTACGTCCACCCGGCCTCCCGCATGCCCACTATACGCCCTCGCTCAAAGTCCGTCAACTGCACATACGGTTCACGTCCACGCTGTCGCGGCATGCTACCAGTGTTAAAGACTGCGATGGAGCTCCGTATGCCACGGCAAACTGGCTGACACTGACGGCGGCGGTGCACAAATGCTGCGCAGCTAGCGCCATTCGACGGCCAACACCGCGGTTCCTGGTGTGTCCGCTGTGCCGTGCGTGTGATCATTGCTTGTACAGCCCTCTCGCAGTGTCCGGAGCAAGTATGGTGGGTCTGACACACCGGTGTCAATGTGTTCTTTTTTCCATTTCCAGGAGTGTAGTTTGAATCTGCCAGGAAGTTTCATATCAGCGCACACTCCGCTGCAGAGTGAAAATCTCATTATGGAAACATCCCCCGGGCTGCCGCTAAGCCAGATCTTTGCAAGATCCTTTCTTTCAGGACTGCTAGTCCCGTAAGTTTCGCAGGAGAGCTTCTGTAAAGTTTGCAAGGTAGGGGACGAGGTACTGTACTGGCGGATGTAAAGCTGTGAGGCCGGGGCCTGAGTTTTGCTTAGGTAGCACAGTGGTAGAGCACTTGCGAGCGAAAGGCAAATGTCACTAGTTCGAGTCTCGGTCCGGCACACAGTTTTAATCTGCCAGGAAGTTTCATATCAGCGCACACTGCGCTGCGGAGTGAAAATCTCATTCTAGGGTGGTAACAAATGCCCCAGAGAATGTTCCACGCCGTCGTCTGGCTTACCCTGTACTGGCGTGCCAACTGCCTGTTACTGACACGACGGACGCCTTCCACAGTGTCAATCACATTCTCCTCCAAGTCTGGTGTCCGAACATTTTGGGTACGTCCATCACGATCTCCAGCTTCCTGAGATGACCCAGTCTGAGACAAACGGCGAAACACTGTTGCAAACACTGAATGCTGTGGTGGCTGTCGGTGGGGATAGGTATCCTGATACAACCCTGCTATCAGCCGTCCGTTGTATTTGCCTTTCCGAAAGTAAAGCTATGTCGGCAAGCTCTCGATTCGAATACGGAACCATTGTGTACAACGCTGTCTCACATTCACTACAAGGTGAGCCAGCAAGTCAAGTGAATCGGATACTTCATTCCTAATGACTATGACATTTCAAATGGTTCAAATGGCTTTAAGGACTATGGGACTTAACATCTGAGATCATCAGTCACCTTGACTTCGAACTACTTAAACCTAATTAACCTAAGGACATCATACACATCCATGCGCGAGGCAGTATTCAAACCTGCGACCGTACCAGCAGGGAGGTTCCGGATTGAAGGGAATCGAACCGATCGCCCACAGCGGCCGGCACTATGGCAGGAATGGGCACTACGGCATGAAGTGTGAGGATCATTACCACCCTGTAGGAGCAAAGCATGCATACTTAACTATGGCTGCATGGTAAAACGCATATTAGGCAGCAGTATCTGTAACAAAGTATGATTGAATAAATGGACTAATGCATGGGAACCGTGCATTTGCGGACATAACCTCATTAGATCTCTTTTGTTCCGTGTCCTCACAATCCCCAGAGTTTGTACAAGGCAGAAAAAAATAACCTTATATACACTACTGGCCATTAAAATTGCTACACCAAAATGAAATGCAGATGATAAGCGGTTATTCATTGGACAAATATATTATACTAGAACTGACATGTGATTACATTTTCACGCAATTTGGGCTCATAGATCCTGATAAATCAGTACCCAGAACAACCACCTCCGGCCGTAATAACGTTCTTGATACGCCCGGGCATTGAGTCAAACAGAGCTTGGATGGCGTGTACAGGTACAGCTGCCCATGCAGCTTCAACACGATACCACAGGTAATCAAGAGTAGTGACTGGTGTATTGTTACGAGCCAGTTGCTAGGCCACCATTGACCAGACGTTTCCAGTTGGTGAGAGATCAGGAGATTGTACTGACCAGGGCAGCAGTCGAACACTTTCAGTATCCAGAAAGGCCTTGACAGGACCTGCAACATGCAGTCGTGCATTATCCTGCTAAAATGTAGGGTTTTGCAGGTATCGAATGAAGGGTAGAACCGCGGGTCGTAACTTCTCTGAAATGTAACATCCATTGTTCAAAGTGCCTTCAATGTAAACAAGAGGTGACCGAGACTTGTAACCAATGGCACCGCATACCATCACGCCGGGTGATACGCCAGTATGGCGATGACGAACACATGCTTCCAATGTGCGTTCACCGCGATGTCGCTAAACAAGGATGCGACTATCGTGATGTTGTAAACAGAAGCTGGATTCATCCCAAAAATGACGTTTTGCCATTCGTGCACCCAGGTTCGTCGTTGAGTACACCATCGCAGGCGCTCCTGTCTGTGATGCAGCGTCAAGAGTAACCGCAACCACGGTCTCCTAGCTGATAGTCCATGCTGCTGAAAACGTCGTCGAACTGTTCGTGCAGATGGTTGTTGTCTTGCAAACGTCCCCATCTGTTGACTCAGGGATCGAGACATGGCTGGACGATCCGTTGCAGCCATGCGGATAAGATGCCTGTCATCTCGACTGCTAATGATACGAGGCCGTTGGGATCCAGCACGGCGTTCCGTATTACCTTCCTGAATCCACCGATTCCATATTCTGCTAACAAGTCATTGGATCTCGACCAACGCGATCATCAATGTCGCGATACGATAAACCGCAATCGCGATAGGCCACAAAGTCGGAAACGTGATGGTCCACATTTCTGCTCCTTACACGAGGCATCATAACAACGTTTCACCAGACAACAGCGGTCAACTGCTGTTTGTGTGTGAGAAATTGGTTGGAAACTTTCCTCGTGTCAGCACGTTGTAGGTGGCGCAACCGGCGCCAACTTTGTGTGAATGCTCTGAAAACCTAATCATTTGCATATCACAGCATTTTCTTCCTGTCGGTTAAATTTCGCGTCTGTAGCACGTCATCTTAGCGGTGTAGCAATTTTTATGGCCAGTAGTGTACATGTATACGTATGCCTCGATATGCTGATATTGTCGGTGATAACAGAGTATGAGGGAGAGCTGCGCAGGGAGACGTGAAACACACTGTGTAGCTGGCTGGCCGGACTGGAGTGGCAACGCGAAATCGCGAGCGCCCACCACCGTTGGCCAGTGTGGCGTGACGCGGGACTGCGCCGGCCGGCCGGCACTTTGAGGGCGGGCGCTTTTAGTGGCCATAGAGTGTCCGCGGCCAGTGGCGGCTGGCCGGTGGCCGTTGCCGGCGCAACGACCGGCACCGCAGAGCGGCCGCCGCCGTTCCGCGCCGCGCTACCTGCGCTGCAATTAGAGGCGGGCCGTGTGTTTGACACAGTGCGCAGCTCACTCCTTGTTGGCAGCCTAGCTGTGGACCTGACAAGCGCCCCGCCTCTGCCACTGCCTCCACTGACCCATCTCTCGCGCTCGTCAGCACGTGTGTTTCAGTTCCAACTAATAATCTCACTGACCCGGTGCCAGGAATATTTGTTGCCAGACACTACAAACTGTAATACTTTCGTAATATTTTTTATTAAACACTGTCCTACAGAACTTTCTCTGACAAAGAAAACTCAAGCCATTCATTTATTACCCACAATATACAATCCCAACGCAATCAGACTCATATTCATTGAGAACATGACTTCCAACAGTTAACACGAAAGAATGGTCCTGAACTGTAAGAAATCCTAACAGTAATACAAATCCAAAAAAAATGAAATTAAAGAACCATGGCCGTGCGAGGGACTTTGCGATGTCGCTTATAGTGTCCCCAGCGAAATAATAAGAAAGGACTTAAAAAACAGTATTTATAAAGAAGAGACATTTCAAAATTGAATAATATACATTTTCTTTATTTACCCGTATTATAATAATTTCTCTGTGTAAGTTTCTAGGGCAAAGAAATATAACAAAATGAACTAAAGGGACGACAAGATACGCTCTTTAGTTAATTTTTTAGTCGTCTTAACTTCTTCTCTTGTCTTGGTTGCGTGTAGACGGATATCTTGCGAGTGCTGGCAAATGTAAGCATATGGACGTGCGGTTAAAGGCGCTGCAGTCTGGAACCGCAAGACCGCTACGGTCGCAGGTTCGAGTCCTGCCTCGGGCATGGATGTTTGTGATGTCTTTAGGTTAGTTAGGTTTAACTAGTTCTAAGTTCTAGGGGACTAATGCCCTCAGCAGTTGAGTCCCATAGTGCTCAGAGCCAAATGTAAGCATATTTGTTCTAATTAAGCAGATAATATACTGATTTAATATCATTGTTCACTTTTAATTTGGAAGAGGTGATCCCGATTTCATGTTCGCCTTCCGTTCAATTAACCTGCATTCGAGTAATTTACAGTTCAACAATCGCAGCGGCCGATGCAGCCAACGACGCCATTACGTGGCGATATTAACATATAAAAAATTGGCGGAAGCGAAAAACTCGCCCACTATTAATATAATAATCATTTTTCTCCACAGCCGCCCGAAGTTGCAGAAAATACGTAGCTTTAAGATTCTTAATTTCAGTAACACAGCCGAGAGCCAGAGCCAGGACTCCGACTACAACGTAATGGTTAACGGAGGTAAGAAAAAATACTCTCGCGCGTGTGTGGGCCGCAATTGTAATTAATAACTAAAGATATTTTGCTTTAAAATGAACTGACTAGTCGAGGAAATTAATATGAAAAACAAAATGGCTCTGAGCACTATGGGACTTAACTTCTAAGGTCATCAGTCCCCTAGAACTTTAGAACTACTTAAACCTAACTAACCTAAGGACATCACACACATCCATGCCTGAGGCAGGATTCGAACCTGCGACCGTAGCGGTCACGCGGTTCCAGACTGTAACGCCTTTAACCGCTTGGCCACACCGGCCGGCAAATTAATATGAAAAATTTATTCCATTGTTCAACTTGTATACTCATGTTTTAAGATTCAGCGAGTCTAATTCCACTGAAGATTAATATTGTTGAAAAAAAGGAGAACTTCAGAAAAGCGTTTAATTGTAAATCAAAATTAAAATGAAGTATCATTTTGATTAAGGCCCACCACGTAATTCGGCAACAATCAACGTCACCGATAAATAATATATTAAATTACGACGGCCGACGGACGCGAGACGCTGTTCGGGACTGCTCTTCTGTCCATTAATTTACCCTGGAAGGAATACACATCAAGGATTTACTGACTGATTAATTTGAGTCTGGGGAAATGCTGATGAGGAACCTCATTCTGCAGAAGAAGAAAATGTGCACGATGAACTGTCACCAGTTGAAAGTGGCAGTGGAGGTACCAAATGTGTGCTACAGCTAAAGACTGCACATCATTCCTCATTCTTTGAATGCTGTAATTTACGACTGCAATTATCTGTCACCTTATTTATGTCATTTCATTGCAAGCTGGCCATTTTTGTTACTGTTTTTGTAAAAAAAAATGCGCCTTGCCACGGTTCGCGCGGCTCACCCCCGTCGGAAGTTCGAACCCTCCCATGGGCATGGATGTGTGTGTTGTCCTTAGCATAAGTTAGTTCAACTTACATTAAGTAGTGTGTAAATCTAGGGACCGATAACCTCAGCAGTTTGGTCGCATGCAACTTACCACGAATTTCCAATTTTTTTTCCTAAAGAAGTATGAAACTACCTCCAACTCCGCTAATTGCCTAAACTCATTTCAATCACGAATCCCAATAGTGGAAACCACAATTTTTTTGATAAACCACTAACCTCGCAGAAAATCTTTATAACATGAACCACATCAATTACAGCATGTAGCAACGACGACCAGCTAAATAAAAAGATTTCAACTGCTATAGATTAATCTTAGGAGGCATATAGGTATCAAGAAGAATGATTTTGTTGAAGACCAAACAATGTATTTACAAGATTTTACATTGTTCATGTGACATCCAGTTCCAAAAATTATACAGTTGTCAAATTTCTACTACCCAAAACACTATCGACGTCATCATAATACATTCATTTGCATATTTTCTTATAAACGCATTATTTCAATTAGTCGTTTTGTCCAAATAATGCTACGCGTTGATTGCTGCATTTAGGCTTATGGTGATACATGTTAACAAGAGGAAGACTGAAAATACCACCTCTGTTGCCTTTCATAGCTGTTATCCTTTAATGAGGGCAAATCTACAAAAATCGCTAATATCACATTTATAATTTGTTTCCTTTTGTGTTTCTATGTGTCGCATGTTCCCGTGGGCTATGTTCCCGGACCTCTGAACAGTATTTCCACCCCACTGTTCATTGTTGCAGGGTTTACATCGCGCTTTCCTCTCAGATATGAAACAATCATGCTACCATTCGTTGTTGTGTAGTATATGAGACTGTGCTCGTAACGTAATTAATTGCCATGTAGTTGTGTGAAACCATGCATCATTTACGGAGTTGAGAAATGGACGTCAGCAGTTCCGTATCACAGCCAGTGAAGATAACTTCTGAATGTCTCGCTATTAGTGAAAGTACAATGAAGCCAATTTCGACATGATATAGAAAAACATTCCTTGCGTCACCAAAAAATATTTCTGGTAGGCGACAGAATTTAGTATTGGACGAGTTTATACCGGGAGCCATAGTAAGGAAAGTCCACGACTTCCATGTGGAAAAGCAGTTCCCAACAGTGGCAGCCGTGGGTGAAGTGGGAGACTTTCCTGATTTGAGTGAACCAGCCGTTTTGCATGCTGTTAGAAATTTGTGTTTCAGACACAAAAATTTCAACAAAACACCTGTGCTACTGGAAAATCACCCAGTAGCTGGAGAAAGAGACGACCTCCTGCAGGAAGTAAGACGCTTCCGCATCGCTGGATTGACTACTTATTACGCAGATGAGAGTTGGGATTGTGCGAATCATTCCACAAAGTTTGGTTGGCAGGAACAAAAAATCTCTTCTGTGTCAGAAAAGGTATACGATTATCACAGAGGAAGTGTTCATCAGTGGAATGGCCCGAAAGGAGGAACTCAAACACTGTACGATTCTGGAAAAAGAGATTACAATGTGCCACATTGGGAACGAAGACAGGTTCGTGCAAAATACTGGCTTATGTTTCATTGCTCAAAAAAGAGGTGCAGATTTTCAATCCGAAAAGAATACCACATACTACGAAGAGTGGTTTAGGAGTGTTCTCGAAAATTTAGCGAACAAATCTGCGATTGTTTTAGATCGGGCACCATATCACAGGACGAAAAATCCAGTGTCACGAAATCCATTTATGAAATGGAGAAAGGATTGTATTATTGAATGGATAGAAAACAACGGAGAGCTTCCATCTCAAGTCAGATCATATGAGGAATTTACTGCAACTGGCCTACTGGAACACGCACGACCGCAATTCAGGCTGCAGGAACACCTTTCAGAAAGTATGAGGATTGGGACTTAAATAGTGGCAACTACTTATTCACGACTGATACAAAAGACTTACATGTGTGCACCTGTTACTGCCCTTCAAAGTAGTCACTAGCGTTGTGAGGAACCCGTTGCCAGCGATGTGGAAGGCGTATACCGTTAGCAGAGCCTGTTCTGTTGATGGTGCGAATGGAGCGGTCTACTGCCTGTTGAATCTCTGGAACAGTTCTGAAACGAATGCCCCGAAATGGTTCCTTCATCTGCGGAATCAAATCAAAGTCACAACGACGTCAGTGCGGTGCGTATGTTAGATGGCACAATACTTCCCAGTCCCATCGACTGGACCGAGCAGCCACAGCTTGCACTGCATGCACCCCCGTATTGTCATGCAAATTGATGGGTGTGTTGCGTAGAACGTGTCGCCACTTCTTTCGCAAAGCTGGTCGCAGGTGATGCTCCAAAAACGGACAGTTATACTGTGCACTAACGGTCTGCCGTGGAGGAACGAAACCCACCCATCATTTTGCACGACAATGCGCGGGCGCATACAGCGAAAGCTGTGGCTGCTTTGTTCAGTCGATGGGACTGGGAAGTACCGTACCATCCACCAAACTCCCTGGACTTAAGTCCTTGTGACTTTGATTTCATTCCGAAGATGAAGGAACCACTTCGTGGCATTCGCTTCAGAACTGTTCCAGAGCTTCGACAGGCAATAGACCGTTCCATTTGCACCATCAACAGAACAGGCTCTGCTAACGGTATGCTACGCCTTCTTCATTGCTGGAAACTGGTTCCACACAACGCCGGTGACTACTTTGAAGGATAGTAACACGTGCAAACATTACAATCTTTTGTATCGGTTGTGAATAAATAGTTTCCACTATTTAAGTTCCATCCCCAGTATATTGTGATCAGTGGGCAAGGAAATTAAAGTTCTGTGGTTTCCTGTAACGCACTGCGAACTGGACGCCAATGAACTTATTTGGGCGTTTATCAAGAACAGGGTAGCAGAGGAGAAATACAACTATAAAATAAAACATACCTTTCAGTTGTGTCACTGCGTTACGGAAAATGTTCCCCTAGCGTCTGGAAGAATCCAGTGCGTCATTTACACAAACTTGGAAACAGTTATGCACAAAGAGCCCATTGTATTGGTATAGCAATAGAGCCGTTGCTGATCCCAGTAAACGACTGCGAAAGCAGCAGTGAGACCTCAGCCAATAGCGAAAGCAATTAAGGTAGGTTTTATTTCTGTCATCAACTTACTGGAAAATTTATTCGAGCTAATCGACTTCTCCTTTTACTATGGGAGATGTGCTATACAAATGTTCAGTTATATTGAGCTGCTTGCATATAGAGCATTTATTTGGATTTTCCCATATTATTTCCCCTCTAGTCGTCACAAAAACTGAACGTGGTAGTGCCATACTGGACTGGACTACGAAGTTACCGTTCTTCGCTGACGAACGACGGCGTGCTGGTGCGACAACTACACCCCACCAGCTATTTTGCAACTACTAAAACAATTACTTTACAAACTTTTAACTAACATGAGGAGTTCCCATTAGCAAAGACATATGAGGTAACTAACAAATGTTGAAGCTTAACAGCAGTACCTTCTCTTTCGCAACGGCTACAACGGTAAGCTCAAACTCCAGCGTCTTGCGTTTGACGATTATAGTCACGCAGAGTAATCAGAAAATAACGAAAATCCGGCTGCAAACAAAACATGGATTTATGTTTAAACTGTGAAAATGAAATTTTTCTCCTAATTACGATCTAATTTTTATGCGTCTTTAAATTCGGCACCGCCGAAAAAGGCTAGAAAAAGCACGGTTTCTCTTAAATATTACCGCGTAAGTTACCCCCATTTCAACTAGGATATAATTTTCATACGTTAAATAAATGTAAACATTTCCACGATTTCGGAAAGGTATAACATACCGACGTTCGTAAAGCATTTTGACCAGAATATCATAGTCAGTGGTCAGTCGCGGTGTGGGATCCGCATCAGGTGGGACTGACGGATGACATCGAGAAAGTACAAAGAAGGGCAGCTCGTTTTGTATTATAGCGAAGTAGGGGAGATAGTGTCACAGACATGATACGTGAATTGGATTGGCAATCATCAAAGCAAAGGCGTTTTTCGTTGCGACGGGATCTTCTCATAAAAAATCAGTCACCAGTTTAATCCTCCGATTGCGGAAACGTTCTGTTGGCAGCCACCTATACAGGGTGAAATGATCATCACGATAAAATAAGAGAAATCAGCGCTCGCACAGAAAAATTTAAGTGCTTGTTTTTCCCACGTGTCGTTCGAGAGTGGAACGGTAGAGAGACCGCCTGGACGTGGTTCATTGAACCCTCTGCCAAGCACTTTATTGTGAATAGCAGAGTAATCTCGTAGATGTAGATGTGGATGTGTAGATGTAGCCCCTTTTAAGCTAACTTTAATCTACTGAGCTCAGATAGATAAACTAAGAGACGAGGCAATGGAGCAGCACGAATATTAACACAAACAAGAACGAGAAAAAAAAGTGCAAAGTGAGCAGCAATAAATATAGGTTACCAAAGCAAAGGCGACATTGCAACTAATATGAGCCAATGAGCAGCAACAAGAAAAATAAATCAGTAATAAAACTGTCTTAGCAGAGCAACATAAAGTTAGATTCAGTAGGGAAATGCCTGACAAACAGCAACAGCAAAAGCAATAAACTATATCTAAACATGACAAAGCTCAAGCAGAAAGATAGTCATGTCACAGCTTAACACTAGCCTGATGCATCACAGTAGCTTATTCTACCTAACAAGTAACCAAGTCGTTAAAAAAATTATGTATGAAATTCCTGTGAAGGGAAATATCTATTTGTGCTCCTTTTTTTGTTTTCTAAGAAAATAGATCACAAAATTATTATTTAGTGGATCTGTAGACAGAAAATATTTATATTTATATATAAAATATTTATAAATATAAATATGTACGTATATAAACATAAATAATGTAAATATAAATATTTGTATTTATATATAAAATTTTTCATCATAAGTTTTACAGTAAACAGCGAAGATTTGTTTATGGCTTGCTGGCTTACGATTAGAATACTACTGCGGAAACAGAATCGTTCCAAATTTTGTGATCACACCATTCGCAGATTAAAATTATGCAAAATACTGTTAGTGAAGCTGCTATCCTCACGGAACCAGTAGATAGAGAGGTCTTTTTCATACCCCATTTTCCAATGGTCGCAACCAATTTACCCATTTATTTTAAGCGACTTCAGTTCCCAATGAAGGTTTCGTTTTCAACAACAACAAACGAGACTCAAATCATAGAGGTAAGAGGACATATAGGCGGTGTTTGTGGAGTAAATGAACGTAGGGTTGTGGAATTGGGGGGGGGGGGTAGAGGGCAGGAGGAGGTGGACAGAGATGGGGCAGGGGAGAATGTACGAAGAGAGAGGGTTGGAAGGAGGAGATGGACAAAAAGAGAGGAGGAGGAAAAGGGCGGAGAGAGGGAGGATGGAGTTTAGGATGTATATCAAATTCCCGTATATACTTGACAACGGCGAAGTATTGCTGGGTTCGCTAGTAAATGTATAAATTATCTGAAATTCATGTGCTTTGACAAACCAATGTGTAGCGGTGTGTGTTAGATGGGCGCAAGCTATCACTATACTTCTGAACATGAGCAGTGTCTCAATGAATTTATAATATTGTTAATGTAAAGGCAGTTCAATTGCAAAACTGAATGGGCGCGTTACTATGAGCAGTCCTCCCTTAAAGCTTTTTAAGCTGTATGCACTTACATTAACAGCTCGATTATCATTTAATGTGCTACCGTTCTTCGCGATAATGACATACACACTGACGTTAGATAATGCTCTACCAGGAATCATATTTAGAACATTTGAAAGTTACAACAACTATTCATTGGAAATAATACTGTTTTCTAACGTTTTCCTAATCTTGCGCCTCGTATGTTACATTTATAACTTCATAATACTATATATTAAGAATTATTATATTTGCTATTAACTTGATTTATGAAAACCATTGTGCTTTCCTAGAATAGTCTAAAGCTTTGTCACATGTAACAAACATCTCCGCAGGCAGTCTGTGTAGGTATCAAGCCTTCAGTTGTATACAATTAATCTTTCTTAGCATACTCATCAAGAACTAATTAAGCTAATTAAGATCTAGTTTGTTTTAGCTTAGTTCAGCAAGAAAATAAATGAGTCGACATTATCTAGGGAAAGACATCAGTTTTCCTGGAACAGCTGTGGAGTCCGCCGCCCATTAATTAGGTATAGTACTGGATACAACGCTGCACTGGAATCTCACAATTCCGTTGCAGGGAATCTAGGCCTCGTTAATAGTGGTGTGATAAGTTGACGTTCCGTTTAGAATATCCAGAGATACAGGAAGCTGCCTTCTTTTAAATTTAATTCTCTACAATATGTCATTCAACTGTCGAAAATGCATGAAAACCTTGCAAACAGGCAAACTGAAGGAGTAATCTGGAGACATTTTCGGGAAGAGCGGCGTTTAAACCTCCGCTTTCCTATCTTGGCTTTCGTTCTCTGCTATTCTCTACGGAAATTGAGATGAATGCCAGATAATGCCTTAAATGAAGTCATACCCTGTGGTCATCCTCATCCGTGTTGCATCCAAGAACTCAGTCTGTAATTTTCTCGATGTCAATTCAGGTAAACCTACAGCTTACGAATCTGCATGAATTTGTTGTGCAATCAAAGGCCCAATATACTGTCTTTAGGTATCCTAAATCTGCTTAACTCGCTGTTGGGCGGTAGGGCTTGGCAAGAAAGCAGCGTTCACAGTTGAAAACGGCCATAATCCTTTTTATTTAAATAAAAGTGAACAGCCTCATGAGCCAGTAAAATAGCTTTTAAAAACAAGTCAGAAATTAAACAACTTGCCAAATATTAACGAGGAAATGAGATTAACACTTAACATCGGCAAAAGGTCTTTTAAACAATTAATAAATTAAGTAATTTGTCACGTATTAACTGGTATCTGAAGTCAGCCATGCTGTATATTGATAATCAATATCTTATCATTTACATAATTTTTCCATTGGTTTTTAATTATCTTACATGGCAGCAGCCAATTTGGTAACAACAGTAACCCAATCAATGCGTCACGTACGTTTGTGATATACGCTTAGAACCATGAGACGCTATACATACAAGTCAGTCCAGCGTCTGGCGGAGTAATCCGACGGACAGGCTGGTCGGCGAGAACTGAGCACCCACGGGTGTGCTGGTGGATGGGATAAGTCCCGTACAACGTGAACTACAACAGACTAAGAACTAATCTTAGGAAGCTAGTAACAATGTACTGCTTCACAAAGGGCGGTACATATTTTATTATACTACCATTTATGAGCCAAGCATCTGCCCAGTGAGCAGATATGGTGATAAGCAACAAAGCACTTACCAGCTTAGTAGAATTCTGATTACAGAAATGAGAAAAAGAGTGAGACTTAAGTGCCCCTAAAGTTAATTCGCAAACAGTTACTTGTAGTAATGATGCAGTAGGAACAGTCATTACACACTATTTTTAAATGGAAGAAAGATCAAAATCACTGACTTCTAACATTTTTTGCAGTAAGACTCTAGCCGTAAGTAACTAATTGGGCAGCTCTTACTAATGTAATCTCCACTATTTCAAACAGCTAAGCAACCGAAGCTCAAATCTCAATGTTTTCTTACCACGCTTCCGGTAACAACTACAGTGGAAAAGCACATTCTTATTTTAGCAGAATTTAGCATAGAAAATCTTAGGGCGGGTCATCTAATAACCCCACCAAAGACTTTTACAAATACTTAACTATAATGATTACAATAAAAAGGAACTCTGATTAAATTAAATGACAATTGAATCAAGACCCTAAACTGTCGACAGGCGTTCATATACATCAGTGAGGACAGTTAAAAAAGAGTGCCCCGACCGGGACTCGAACCCGGTATCTCCTAGTTACATGACAGACGCTCTATGCATCTTTTTTCATTTGGTTCGGTATTTTTTGTTGTGTTTGGTCTGGGTAGACGTCGCAAGACATCCGTTCAAGTTGATCGTTGATTCCTTTACTCAGTTTTTTATTACAGAGGGTGGGGGGGTGGTGGTTAGTGTTTAACGTCCCGTCGACAACGAGGTCATTAGAGACGGAGCGTAAGCTCGGGTTAGGGAAGGATTGGGAAGGAAATCGGCCGTGCCCTTTCAAAGGAACCATCCCGGCATTTGCCTGAAACGATTTAGGGAAATCACGGAAAACCTAAATCAGGATGGCCGGAGACGGGATCGAACCGTCGTCCTCCCGAATGCGAGTCCAGTGTGCTAACCACTGCGCCACCTCGCTCGGTGAATATTACAGAGGGTGAGCAGCCCTCTGACCGAACACGCTGAGCTATCTTGCCGGCTGCATCCGCACAGAAGGAGAAGGTGAATGGCCGGTTAGCCTTAACGATATGAAGATGGTATCTGTTCTGTACAACAACTACCAGCGTCACGCCTTAGCGAAAGATGTGGCAGAGAACCCGAGAAAATTCTGGTCGAATGTAAAATCGCTAAGGGGGTCTAAGGCTTCCACTCACTCCCTTGTCGACTGGTCTGGTGCGGCAGATGAAGACAGCAAAACGAAAGCCGAAGTTTAAAAACTTCGCGTTCAATAAATCGGTCACGCAGGAGAACCGTACGAACATACCGTCACTTGACCATCGCACAGACTCCCGTATGGACGACATAGAAATAAGCATACATAGCGTAGAGAAACAATTTTAAGTTTACAAAAAAATAAATCACCACATCCGAATGTAATCTCAGTTCAATTTAACAAAGAGTATACTACAGCATGGCCCCTTACCTAGCTTGCATTTATATTAAACCTGTAGCCCAGCACAAAGTCCCTAGCGACTGTACAAAATCTCAGGTCACTCCAGCGTATAAGAAAGGTGAAGGAACGGACCCCCAAAATTACAGACCAATATCCCTAACTTCTGTTTGCTGCACAACCCTAGAACACAATCTCAGTTCGAATACAATAAACTTTCTTGAGGCTAAGCAGCTTATGAACAGGAATCAGCATGGTCTTAGATGACATCACTCGTGCGAAACTCAGCTTCCCCTTTTCTGACATGATGTACTGAGGATTAACGATGACAAGCCACAGGCAGAATCTATATTTCCGGAAAGCTTTTGAAACGGTGCCTCACTGTCGGCTCTTAACGAAGGTATGAGCATAATAAATAAGTTCAAAAACGAGTGAGTGGCCCGAAGACTTATTACATAATAGAGTCCAGTGTGTTGTCCTCGACGAAGAGTGCGTTGTGCTTTATTTAGGGCGCAAAAACTGAGGTCACATGCGCCAAAGTCAAAACTATAAATCACGAAGACAGTGAGGAGTTAAAAAACGACCATATGTCAATCCCAATTGACGTAAGAGAAGAGCTAAAAAACGTGGAGAGAGGGCTACAAAAGACGCCATACAGAAACGGAGATCCAAAACTAAAAACTAAATGGTCTTCGCCATATTGCTTTGACGGCTAAAAAGTAAAACTCGGTCGGTAGCCCGCGCGTCATTTGCTGAAACGGCCGATAACTCAGGCGGCAAACCCAAGTCAGGAAGTGTCGGACAGTTAAGACTTGGGCGCAAAGTGTACAAAGTGGTGAGGGAGTGCCACTTATCAAATGACGATGGCTAAAAAAGCAGTACCCAATACGTAATCTATTTAAAGCGACATCCTCTCCGCGACAGGGCCGAGAGGAGGTCGTCCAAGCAGCTGGGAAAGGCTTAATAATCCGGAACTTACTCCCATGAAGGCAGGACCAATGATGATTCCAAAGCGACACCACCTCCTGACAGACGGCAACACAGGGATCATTGGAGGGAATATAGGAATTGGAGGGAATATAGGAACTAGTGGGGCGAGGTAGGTGGACTGCAGCCTTCGCAGCTGCGTCGGCAGCCTCGTTTCCGACATGACCAGGAACCAACAAAAACAACACAGTGGCTCCACGAAGAATGAGCAAGTGACGGTTTTCCTAGACCTGTTTCTTTAAGGGATAGGCGATGTAAAGCCACATACACTTTGAAGGACGCTGAGAGAATCTGAGCATAGGACAACAATGTCTGTGACGCCAGATGTACTCCATTGCCTGATACAGGGAGAAGAACTCGGCTGGCAAATTCTAAGCAGTGTGCCGGAAGCCGATTACGAAAGACGTGGGCGCTAATGTAGAAGGCACATTCTACACCAAGATAAGCCTGAGAACCATCAGTGTACACAAATGTACTATCGCGAAGTTCAGTGCGAAGGCCGTGAAACTGAAGGTGATACCGCGAGGTTGGAATAGTGACCTTAGGAAGCGAATAAAGGACAAGGTTAATATGGGCCGTATTACAAAGCCAAGGAGGTGAAGGATTCACACCGACTGGGATAGTTGCAGTTAGTGTGAACTTAAGCTGCCGGAGCAAGTGCAGAAAGCTGACTCCAGAAAGTAACAGAGAAGAGCGACGCGCCCCATACTGGCGAAAAAAGGAATCATCGAAGAAGGAGGCATAGGATGCCTGGCCATGCATGGCAGACAAATGGCATGCATATCTTCTGAGGAGAAAGTCACGACGGCAGGACAGTGGTAGTTAAGCATACACACTCTCAACTGGGCTAGTGTAAAAAGTGCCAGTGATGTAATGGATGCCACGATGGTGGGTCGTGTTGAGTCGGTGTAAGAGGGTCAGACGCGCAGACGCATAAACAAAGCACCCGTAGTCTAGTTCCGAACGGCTATGGGACCGGAACAAATGGAGAAGGGTTGTTCGATTTGCATCTCAGGTTCAAATGGCTCTGAGCACTATGGGACTCAACTGCTGTGGTCATAAGTCCCTTGGAACTTAGAACTACTTAAACCTAACTAACCTAAAGACATCACACACATCCATGCCCGAGGCAGGATTCAAACCTGCGTCCGTAGCGGTCGCGCGGTTCCAGACTGGAGCGCCCAGAACCGCTCGGTCACTCCGGCCGGCTTGCATCTCAGGAAGTACCATTAAGGACGCTTAGCACGGGACCGCGTACAGAGGTCTGCCAGCTAAGATACATGGAAGGACCAAGAGAGTTTACTATCGAGCATGAGCTCCAGGAATTTAGTATTTTCAACTAACAGAAGAGTAATAGGCCCAAGATATAAAGATGGTGTGAAAACCAGTTGTACCACCAGAAATTCATACAGACGGTATTGTCAGTGGGAAAACGAAAGCCATTGTCGATGCTCCAGCAGTAAAGACGATCAAGACATAGCTGAAGACGCCACTCAGTGAGAAAGGTCCGTGGAAAGCTGTAATAGATGACAAAATCGTCAAAGAAAAGGGGAACCGGTGATGCCCGGCGTGAGACAGGCCATTATAGAGTTAATGGTGATAGAAAACAGGATAACGCTCAGGATGGAACCCTGAGGCACACCGGTTACCTGGATAAAGGTGTCCAACAAGACAGAAGCCACGAGCACCTTGAAAACTAGATCTTTTAAAAATTCACGAAGGAAACAGCTAGCTATGGAAGCCCCACATGTAAAAAGTACAGAGGATACCAGTTATCCAGCCAGTGTCGTAGGCCTTCTCCGAATTAAACAACACTGTCGCAGTCCGGGATTTCCGCTGGAAACCATACATCACATGGGTGGACAAAGTAACGAAATGATCAACTGCAGAACGCCGCTCTTGAAATCTGCACAATGCAACTGTTAAAAATTGGGAAACTCGAGTCACCAAACCAGCCTGTCATAAATCATACGTTCCATCGCCTTGCAAACACAGCTAGTAAGAGAAATGGGTTAGTAGCTAGAAGGAAGGTCTCTGTCCTTACCGGGCTTAGGTAGGGATATGAGGGTCTCTGCACGCCAACGTCCGGGAAATGTGCCTTCTGTCCAGATGTGTTTGTACATATTAAGCAGAAAGTGCTTGTCCGCAAGCGAAAGGTGTTGCAACATCTGAATGTGAACAACAACTGTCCCTGGGGCCGAGGATACGGATGAAGTGAGAGAATAATCTAGCTCCCTCATAGTATAGGCGGCATTGTAGCACTCACGATTCGGGGAAGAGAAGGGTATCGCCCGAGCCTCCTCCGCTCGCTTCCGATAGCAGCAAAATGGCGGCCCAAGGTGTAGGAGATAGCAATACGTTCCATTATGACATCGACTGCTACTGTAAGGCAGCAAATTGGGGAGTAGATCTTGCTCCTAGAGAGCCATCTGAGGTTGTCCCACAAGACACAGGAAGGTGTAGAACCGTTTAAAGAACTAGCGAATGAAATCCAGCTAGCAATCCAGCTAGGCCGGCCGGTGTGGCCGAGTGGCTCTAGGTGCTTCAGCTTGGAACCGCGCGACCGCTGCGCTCGCATGTTCGAATCCTGCCTCGGGCATGGATGTGTGTGATGTTAGTTAGGTTTAAGTAGTTCTAAGTTCTAGGGCACTG
The DNA here is from genome assembly GCF_023864275.1 of Schistocerca cancellata. Taxonomy (NCBI): domain Eukaryota; kingdom Metazoa; phylum Arthropoda; class Insecta; order Orthoptera; family Acrididae; genus Schistocerca; species Schistocerca cancellata. The sequence continues at coordinate 427,072,603 of NC_064632.1, forward strand.
ATGACCTCAGACGTTTAGTCCCATAGTGCTCGGAGCCATTTGAACCAAGCCAATCCCGCTAGCTTTTTTGCAATCCTGAAGAACGCGATGACACTTTGCATGCATCTGTTTATAATTAATGCAATTTGCGAGCGTAGGATGACGGTTAAAAATTGTAGAGAGCACGTCTCGATGCGCGAATTGCGTCACAGCATGCCTCATTCCACCAAGGGACTGGGACACGACCTGGTAAAGAGGAAGTGCGACCAATAAAACGTTTTGTAGCAGTATGGATAACATTTGGAGATATTTCAACTGGTCATCACAACTGAGGAAATCTTTTACTTCGAAGGTGGCCAGGGAGGAGTAAAGACTGAAGTCAGCCTTAGTAAGCTGCCATTTGGGAGTGCACGCGGTTGGGATAGGAGTCAGCAAACGGATGACACACGGGAAATAGTCGCCTGAGTCGGTGTCAGAAAGAATAGACACCTCAAGACGATGGAGAAGCTTGGCGGTACAGAAGGATAGGTCCTAATGGGAATAGGTGTGCGAGGAGTCGTAAAGGAAAGTGGGCGCTCCAGTATTAAGGCCGAAGAGGTTAAGTTGGGTAAGAAGGTCGTCCAAGATGGCACCTCGTTGACAGGTTTTGGGAAAATTCACTGTGTAGCAAAAATGGTGGAGGTAGCTGCCCAATAAGCTGAGGGAAGTCAGCCCTGGTGACTTTGAATGATGAGAAGAGGGGTCATAAATGGTACAAAGGGAAAAATTCAGGTGGGGAAGGAATAGGCAAACTGCAACAGCTTGAAGATGGGTAGTCAGGGAGATGGGCTGACTATGTATGTCGTCCCATATGAGCAGCATGGCGCCCCCATGAAATAGAATGCCGACCTCAGGAGGAATGTCAGAACGAATCGGTAAGAAGTGCGAAAGCTCAAAGTGGTCATGAAGGACCAATTTCGTTTCCTGAAGCGGAGTAAAAGTGGACGCTGCGATGTTGAAAGCAGCTGAAAATCCTCTTTGTGGGACCGAAGACCGCGAACCTTCCAATGGAGGAGAGTCGAGGAAGAGACGTAGGGGTGTCAACTCAGTGGCTGCCAAGTGACTGCTGGTGTGAGTCGCTACTACCAGGCGCAAAAGCTGGAGGATCCTGCTCCGTGGTGTCCATAAAAGCATTGGAATGAGCTTGTGCAGCTGGTCTGTAAAGTCCAATGCTGAAAAACGGTTGGTGGGGCACACCAGTGACACAGAGGCCAGACAGGCTAAGGTATCACATAACAACACCCAAAGAGGATCTTCTTACAGAAATCCTCGGGTGTTGTTTGGCTGGAGAGTCAGAGGATGTCTTCACATGGGTAGTGCTTCTGTCCTTTCTGGCCTACCAGTTGTGTAGCTGGTGGCTTCGCTCCTTGAGGCAAGTGTTTGACGGCTTGCTGCACAGCTGGACGGAGGGATGGCGATGCTACCTTGACGCTGGGCTATTTTACAACCTCAGAGCTGAATTAGAGGTTGTATGTCAGCGTTGCCATGTCCTTCATTGTGCAAGAGGTAAGACGAACAGAACTATAGGTGCCATGAGGGAGAACGCATGGTTTGAAACAAGCCAGTAACTTGCGTTTGACTGGGTAAGACACTTTTACCTTTACCTGGATTTCTTGGATAGCCTGCTCATCGAAATACATGGGTCAATCCTAAGAGGAGGTGGCATGGCCGCCATTGCAGCTGATACAACGGAGAGAGAGAGGTGGACAATCGCCCTTGTGCGCATCCCTACCACAGGTTAAACATTTGGCTGGGTGTTGATAAGATGTTCTAGTGTGGTTGAAACGATGGCACTGATAGCAGCACATCAGGGTCGGAATGTATGGCTGGACTGTGACAATTTTATAGCCCGCTTTGATCTTGGACTGGAGCACCACACTATAAAAGGTGAGAAAAAAGTATAGGTGGGGACTAAGAAGGACTCTACCTTTTTCATCACTCGATGAATGGCAATGACACCATCGGAGAGGTAAGATTGGAGTTCGGCCTTGGTTAGCCTGTCGAACAGCCTGGTGTAAATTACACCGTGGGAAGAATTCAAAGTTCTATGGGCCTCAACAAAAACAGGGTAGCTTTGGAGAAGCGAAGTAGCAAGTAGTTGTTGTGCTTCAGAACCAGAAGTAGTCTTCAAAAGCAAAGTGACATTCTGTAAACCAGAGCAGGATTTCACAGGACCGCCAACTGCATACACATCCTTTCTGAATAATAAACGGATTTACCATGGTGAAGATCTTGGGTACGTGAGACCACGAGGAACCGTGGTGCAGTGGGAAGAATCTTTGAATTATTAGCCTCACTACGTTTACGTTTCGTAGGCATTCATTGTAAAGATGATTGGCCCATTTAGAGACAATGCCCCATAATTGCCAGCTTGTCTGATGGTGCGCTCCTTCTAACTGGGGGCCCCTTCAGAAGGTGGCACACTGACCTTAGTCCACTCTTAAAGTGACACCTCCCGAACACCTAACAGATGGTCTAGTTAGCAATTTGTGAAGGTTAAAGCTCAGGCAATCACCCATCCCTGGGCCTGGCTTCTACCAGGGGGTCCCTTCGAACCCTACCTGTCGACCAGGAGCTGGAAAATACAAGTTACTCAGTCACCTGTTACGCCTCAGACGCGTGGGCCGACCTTCAGGAGAACACAGGGAGGACAAAGAAAAACAGGAGTCTCAAATGTCAAAATACAGTAACGAGAGGAGAAGGGAAACAAAGAAAGAAAAAGGGAGCGGAAAACAGTGGTGAGAGTGCTCCAACGCCAGCGACCGACCGACAATGCAGAACATTCCCATTAACACGCCAGACATGCTCCCAGGTAGGGGAAAGAAGAATAGACAGGATAGACATGCAGCACAGATGGGGAAAAATGCTAGGGCCCCGTGGTAGCTAAGCACAAACCCAGCAAAGTGTGGCGAGTCCTCGGGGGGAGGGAGGCTCAGATGGTGGTGGCAGGAGCGTCAATGTTGAAATGGTGACGAGTCTACCAGCAGCAGGCGTCTCCGAGGTAGGAAAGCGAGGAGCTGCTAGACGACACAGAACAGGTGAGAACGAAGACGGCGGCAGATGGCGGTGGTAGACTGCGACTGGGGGCTTCCAAAGATTCGATTTCGCCCTTGAGGGTAGGTCAGGCCACAGGAGATGCTGAAGAGCCAGACGCACTTATGCATTTCTGCAGATACTAGCGCATGCGGTACGTGCTGGTGTATTTCGGCGCATAAGTCAGGAGCCTCAAATGCGGGGTATAGCTGTGTGTGCTACCCTCGGTGATGTAAGTAAGAGGGTGATCTACACTTTTTTTTTTTTGTCATCAGTCTACTGACTGGTTTGATGCGGCCCGCCACGAATTCCTTTCCTGTGCTAACCTCTTCATCTCAGAGTAGCACTTGTAACCTACGTCCTCAATTATTTGCTTGACGTATTCCAATCTCTGTCTTCCTCTACGGTTTTTGCCCTCTACAGCTCCCTCTAGTACCATGGAAGTCATTCCCTCATGTCTTAGCAGATGTCCTATCATCTTGTCCCTTCTCCTTATCAGTGTTTTCCACATATTTCTTTCCGATTCTGCGTACAACCTCCTCATTCCTTACCTTATCAGTCCACCTAATTTTCAACATTCGTCTGCAGCACCACATCTCAAATGCTTCGATTCTTTTCTGTTCCGGTTTTCCCACAGTCCATGTTTCACTACCATACAATGCTGTAATCCAGACGTAAATCCTCAGAAATTTCTTCCTCAAATTAAGGCCGGTATTTGATATTAGTAGACTTCTCTTGGCCAGAAATGCCTTTTTTGCCGTAGCGAGTCTGCTTTTGATGTCCTCCTTGCTCCGTCCGTCATTGGTTATTTCACTGCCTAGGTAGCAGAATTCCCTAACTTCATTGACTTCGTGACCATCAATCCTGATGTTAAGTTTCTCGCTGTTCTCATTTCTACTACTTCTCATTACCTTCGTCTTTCTCCGATTTACTCTCAAACCATACTTTGTACTCATTAGACTGTTCATTCCGTTCAGCAGACCATTTAATTCTTCTTCACTTTCACTCAGGATAGCAATGTCATCAGCGAATCGTATCATTGATATCCTTTCACCTTGTATTTTAATCCCACTCCTGAACCTTTCTTTTATTTCCATCACTGCTTCCTCGATGTACAGATTGAAGAGTAGGGGCGAAAGGCTACAGCCTTGTCTTACACCCTTCTTAATACGAGCACTTCGTTCTTGTTGGTCCACTCTTATTATTCCCTCTTGCTTGTTGTACATATTGTATATGACCCGTCTCTCCCTATAGCTTACCCCTACTTTATTCAGAACTCGAACAGCTTGCACCATTTTATATCGTCGAACGCTTTTTCCAGGTCGACAAATCCTATGAAAGTGTCTTGATTTTTCTTTAGCCTTGCTTCCATTATTAGCCGTAACGTCAGAATTGCCTCTCTCGTCCCTTTACTTTTCCTAAAGCCTACTGGTCATTAAAATTGCTACACCATGAATATGACGTGCTACAGACGCGAAATTTAACCGATCTGAAGAAGATGCTATGATATTCAAATGAATAGATTTTCAGAGCATTCACACAAGGTTGGCGCCGGTGGCGACACCTACAACGTTGTGACATGAGGAAAGTTTCCAACAGATTTCTCATACACAAACAGCGGTTGACCGGCATTGCCTGGTGAAACGTTGTAGTGATGCCTCGTGTAAGAAGGAGAAATGCGTACCATCACGTTTCCGACTTTGATAAAGATCTGATCCTAGCCTATCACGGCTGCGGTTTATCGTATCGCGACATTGCTGCTCGCGTTGGTCGAGATCCAATGACTGTTAGCAGAATATGGAATCGGTGGGTTCAGGAGGGTAAAACGGAACGCCGTGCTGGATCCGAAGGGCCTCGTATCACTAGCAGTCGAGATGACAGGTATCTTATCCGCATGGCTGTAACGGTTCGTGCAGCCACGTCTCGATCCCTGAGTCAACAGATGGAGATGTTTGCAAGACAACAACCACCTGCAAAAACAGTTCGACGACGTTTGCAGCAGAATTTACTATCATCTAGGAGACCATGGCTGCGGTTAACCTTGACACTGCATCACAGACAGGAGCGCCTGCGATGGTGTACTCAACGACGAACCTGGGTGGACGAATGGCAAAACGTCATTTTTTCGGATGAATCCAGGTTCTGTTTACAGCATCATGATGTTCGCATCCTTGTTTGGCGACATCGTGGTGAACGCTAATTGGAAGCGTATATTCGTCATCGCCATACTGCCGTATCACCCGGCGAGATTGAATGGGGTGCCAATCGGTTACATGTCTCGGTCACCTCTTGTTCGCATTGACGGCACTTTGAACGGTGGACCTTACATTTCTGATGTTTTACGACTCGTGGCTCCTCCCTTGATTCGATCCCTGCGAAGGCCTACATTTCAGCAGGATAATGCACGACCGCATGTTGCAGGTCCTGTACGGACCTTTCTGGATACAGAAAATGTTCGACTGCTGCCCTGGCCAGCGCATTCTCCAGAACTCTCACCAACTGAATACGTCTGGTCAATGGTGGCCGAGCAACTGGCTCGTCACAATACGCCAGTCATTACTCTTGATGAACTGTGGTACCGTGTTGAAGCTGCATGGGCAGCTGTACCTGTACACGTGATCCAAGCTCTGTTTGACTCAATGCCCAGGCTTATCAAGGCCGTTGTTATGGCCAGAGGTGGTTGCTCTGGGTACTGATTTCTCAGGATCTATACACTCAAATTGCGTGAAAATGTAATCACATGTCAGTTCTAGTGTAATATATTCGTCCACTGATTACCCGTTTACCATCTGCATTTTTCCTTGGTGTAGCAATTTTAATGGCTAGTAGTGTAATAATTGAATACCAAATGATCCCGTCGATTCCGTTGAGTCACACACACAGTTCGGCTGTGCCGTGCGAGTCATCACCTGACGCATACGCCAAAAGACGCCAGCACGTTTCGCATGCGCGAGATTTGGCATAAACGGCGTGAATGCACCTGGCTCTTCGGTAATTGTCTACTCACTTGGAGATGGCCTGACGTCTCTGGGCCGAAATATCGTGGTTGAATATGGATGGGATCCGGCAGCACACAAGAAAATTATTGACAGGGAAATGACAAGTTTTTAATTTTTGCGAGACTGGTACAAGGCATGGTCAATGTTTCGTCCACAGTTCTCTGCCACAAGTTGAAATCGAGAAGCAGCATATTCCAAAACAGAGGAGTGTTTCTGTGACCACGTTCAGAGTACATTACGCATAGCTTGCCTTCGATTCAGCTACGTTCGTAATTGGAGCGTTGAACACATCTTCTTTGAAAAATCCTCACAGCCAGAAGCCACAATGATTAACATCAGGTAACCTGGATGACTAAGTCGTAGGCAAATGACGGTTGGTAATTCTAAAATTTCAGAATTGCCTCCACAGCTGGCACAGGAGCAGGACTCGATAAAAATAGGGCTCTAAGATAAAAATGCCGTCAACGCACTGTACACTGTCGCCTTTGCAGAATGAAGCGGTGCCGGTTCATGTGCGTGCGGCTTTACCACAGCCCATATTCTGCAGTTCTGAAGAGATGGACATGGGCTTCGTCTGTCCGCACCGTGTTCCATAGCCATTCATTGTCCACTTCTATGCGAGCAAGAAATTCCAGAGCGGACGATTGACTTACTGGCAGGTAAGGAACGAACTTCTGAAAATGCGTCATTTCGTACGGACAGCAGTGCAGGATGTTTCGTAGGATTTTATGCACCTTGCTCACAAGCATGTTAAACTTCAGAGCAATTCCCCGTGCACTTAACCCTGGTTGACCCGTCCTGCAATACTGACAGACGTCAAATCAGCTGGTTCCTTCCTCTGCGACATTGCACTTCAAACGAACCTATGTTTCCGACTTTTGTAATGATATTCTCCAGACCCTTTGAAGACATCGTAGCAACGCTTTTTTTTTTAAACCCGCGAGTGTCGGGAAGTTCGGCAGAGCTACTGATGCACAGTCACCGTGGTTATAAAAGAGCTTTACCAGCACGCGCGATCCTTCATGCACGCAGTCATCTTTGGCGTCTTAGACTCAATCTGAAGAACAACTGCTTGCCGTGCTTCTACACTCCTGGAAATTGAAATAAGAACACCGTGAATTCATTGTCCCAGGAAGGGGAAACTTTATTGACACATTCCTGGGGTCAGATACATCACATGATCACACTGACAGAACCACAGGCACATAGACACAGGCAACAGAGCTTGCACAATGTCGGCACAAGTACAGTGTATATCCACCTTTCGCAGCAATGCAGGCTGCTATTCTCCCATGGAGACGATCGTAGAGATGCTGGATGTAGTCCTGTGGAACGGCTTGCCATGCCATTTCCACCTGGCGCCTCAGTTGGACCAGCGTTCGTGCTGGACGTGCAGACCGCGTGAGACGACGCTTCATCCAGTCCCAAACATGCTCAATGGGGGACAGATCCGGAGATCTTGCTGGCCAGGGTAGTTGACTTACACCTTCTAGAGCACGTTGGGTGGCACGGGATACATGCGGACGTGCATTGTCCTGTTGGAACAGCAAGTTCCCTTGCCGGTCTAGGAATGGTAGAACGATGGGTTCGATGACGGTTTGCATGTACCGTGCACTATTCAGTGTCCCCTCGACGATCACCAGTGGTGTACGCCAGTATAGGAGATCGCTCCCCACACCATGATGCCGGGTGTTGGCCCTGTGTGCCTCGGTCGTATGCAGTCCTGATTGTGGCGCTCACCTGCACGGCGCCAAACACGCATACGACCATCAATGGCACCAAGGCAGAAGCGACTCTCATCGCTGAAGACGACACGTCTCCATTCGTCCCTCCATTCACGCCTGTCGCGACACCACTGGAGGCGGGCTGCACGATGTTGGGGCGTGAGCGGAAGACGGCCTAACGGTGTGCGGGACCGTAGCCCAGCTTCATGGAGACGGTTGCGAATGGTCCTCGCCGATACCCCAGGATCAACAGTGTCCCTAATTTGCTGGGAAGTGGCGGTGCGGTCCCCTATGGCACTGCGTAGGATCCTACGGTCTTGGCGTACATCCGTGCGTCGCTGCGGTCCGGTCCCAGGTCGACGGGCACGTGCACCTTCCGCCGACCACTGGCGACAACATCGATGTACTGTGGAGACCTCACGCCCCACGTGTTGAGCAATTCGGCGGTACGTCCACCCGGCCTCCCGCATGCCCACTATACGCCCTCGCTCAAAGTCCGTCAACTGCACATACGGTTCACGTCCACGCTGTCGCGGCATGCTACCAGTGTTAAAGACTGCGATGGAGCTCCGTATGCCACGGCAAACTGGCTGACACTGACGGCGGCGGTGCACAAATGCTGCGCAGCTAGCGCCATTCGACGGCCAACACCGCGGTTCCTGGTGTGTCCGCTGTGCCGTGCGTGTGATCATTGCTTGTACAGCCCTCTCGCAGTGTCCGGAGCAAGTATGGTGGGTCTGACACACCGGTGTCAATGTGTTCTTTTTTCCATTTCCAGGAGTGTATTAGTGTGCATGTTCTGAATCTTACAGCACCACCTATTGTTCAAATATTCTCAAAATTTTTTTCGATCCATCACATTTCCCCCAGTGTCAATAAAATGCTGTTACATTTGACATCATTCCGAGCGGCGTCTCTCTTTGTACAGCGTTTTGAAACTGGAATTTCAGTTACGGCCACACTGTCGTATATGTATTCTCGTTGTCCCATTTAGTTTACCACGGTATAATGATGCATCGAACAATGTAACAACTGGCAATTTATAGCTTGCATATTTATATCTTTTAAAATGTGTCTGACAATTATATTTCAAAATTTAGCTTAAAGTAGAATTTTGCTATCTTTCCATGAAGTAGGATGGTTGTATCATTAGAGATATGCAGCACTCAAGCCAGCATAGAATCAGTCAAACATAAGGTAGAGAAAGCATTTATAGCCTTTTAAGTATACAGGAAGAGAGTGGTAAATTATATAATTAAATACAGCTTTGAAAATTGAACACGCGGTAGTCGTTCCATAGATCGCTGTGCTTATATGAGTTGTGAAGACTGCTTCACTGGACGGACAATGTGAACAGATCTTAAAGAAAGAAACAGAAATTTGCGATTATTTATTATTAAACACAGCCTTGATCACAATTTATTTATCACGGTGACCGGTTTCGGCCACTACTGTGGTCATCTTCAGACCAATGAGTAAGAACCTCCTTCTGGTGGTAAATCACTACCAGAAGGAGGTTCTTACTCATTGGTCTGAAGATGACCACAGTAGTGGCCGAAACCGGTCACCGTGATAAATAAATTGTGATCAAGGCTGTTTTTGATAAATAATATTTATGACACATTGATCACTGTTCACTCCCACAATGTATTCAAAAGTAAGAAATTTGAGAGTTTGTTAATGCACTTTCGTAATTCAGTTTTTAAAGTGTCAAAGTTCGCAAATATTGAGTAAGAATTAATATATTTTACACATTATTAAGGAAAACAGTTGCCCTTGTTCTACACTGTACGTAAATTAGAAATATTATCCAAAGAAAGAAAATTAAGATTTTGTCGTTCGTCTGAACGATGTTGAATTATACCATTTTTGCCATTTTAGAATCAGAAATTGACTCAGTGTCCTTCAGTATCTGGTAAACCGTCGTTCATCATTACTAATTCACTCGAAACGAAAGAAAAAGTGAAACATACTTTTAGAACGGAAGTGGTGAGATACCTGGAACAAAAGGAAATATCTTTCGGTTCGTTAAACACACGTTTCATTTTTTATTATTTCTTAATAATTCCTCGACTGCTGCATATGTGGCACAAGACAGTTTTGAGCCCCACGGTGGAGGGCTGTGACTCGAAAGATCCCTGTGGGAAGTGCACCGCTGCCTCTGCCGCGGCTGCCACCCCTCATCCCTAAACATTACCGGAATTTATGGAGGCTCTCGTCCCGGAAACGTTTTTAACGAGGCTTTCGACAGCCGCTTATTGCAGCCCTGACGCCGTGGAATAAATGGCGCCCATTCATTTCCACGGTGCCCGTTTATTTTGCTGTTGTTCTCCCAAAATTTCCAAGATATTTTAAAGTATAAACATTTTGTTAATTATGCATTCGACCTGTGTTTCCGTTCTAGATGAGCTTTGTCACACTAAAGTAGAGACCTCCTGAATTTCTAAGAAGCCAGAGTCAATAACATTTTCTATATTTATTAACAAAAACAGGTGGGCAGACACCCTCCTACGTCGATAAATTACTGGAGTGTTAGTATTTACCAAAGTAATGCAACGCAGTTAATATTAATACACGCAGATGATAGTTCTCGGTAAACGTAGTCCACAATCACATACGCTGAGGCCACCGTCTTCAAGCAACGGATTCTTGTTCAAACGCCCAGGTACAAACAGAATATAAACACCAACTGCCCCTGACGGAAGTTAAGATAACTACGAGCAATTTTAGGGCTTGTTTGTCTACAAACTGCAGATGGACTGACAGTCGTCATTCTTTTTGATGAGTCACTATCTTTATTGTAATTATCCTGCGACAATCTTGAAGATACGTCTACAAGCATCAAATGCATTACTTCGCTACCCTTCAACTGCTCCCTCGAAGATGCCCCGGGAGAAGGGGGATAAACGTGCATAGGGAACAGATACCGATGGAAAGGTTCTCAGATGATTGGTTCAAATGGCTCTGAGCACTATGGGACTTAACATCTGAGGTCATCAGTCTCCTAGAACTTAGAACTACTTAAACCTATCTAACCTAAGGACATCACACACATCCATTCCAGAGGCAGGATTCGAACCTGCGACCGTCGCGGTCGCGCGGTTCCAGGCTGAAGCTCCTAGAACGGCTCGGTCACAACGGCCGGCGTTCTCAGATGACACAGAGCTATTACTGACTCGTGAAAACAAGTAATTCCGTTGAAAGTAATGGATACGACACTTCTTAAGGGATTTGCGTTAAGAATAAACAAGACAACCGTAGGTAATAAAGAGTAGTCGATGACGTAAACAATTTTCATAGTGTTATAAAACTGGGAACTGCACAGTAGACACAATAGCGAAGAAATTCTTCAATTTGGGAAGAAAAGTTACACCGGATGGACGAAGCATAGAAAATAGGAGAATGGCACGGATGAAAACGGTTTCTACAGTAAAAACAACTCCGCTAGTAGCAGAGAACTTTCAAAAAGTATTCGTCTGGAGAACCGCATTGTATGGCAGTGAAACCGATATCCGAATGTTAATGAAAGGGGAATCAAAGCACTTCAAATATTGTATTACCGAAGAATTTAAAAATCAAGTGGACAAATTGCTTTTGTTGTCTTGTTCTTGTTTTGTGGGTCGTGAGTCATCTGACTGCTTGATATGGCCGCCATGAATTCCTCTCTGTGTAGAAACAGTATGAAATGTTGAAGTTCTGAAAAGAATAAGTTATGAAAGCCCCTAACGATGACAACGGACAGGTTAATAAAACATCTGCAGTGGCATACGGATGTGGCCAATTCGGCCCTCGATGGGATGGACAAACAGTACGTAATACAAACAGATTGTAGGCAGTTATACATGTATTAAATATTTAGAGATGAGAAACACAGTACAAGATTGGAAATTTAGGAGTAGCTTTAAACCAATAGAAAGACTATGGACTTCAAATAGTAGCTGGTCAGTGAAAACGGTTTTCAAGCGTAAACGTTGGCATAAGTATCTTGTGATTTTCTTGATACAGTCCTGATCAGTAAAACAACGGCTATTTATGTCTATGAAGTACTTGATAGGCAGCATTGTTCTCGTTGGTAAACGACTCACATGAGGCCTCATAATAAAAAAAATTGTGATAATTAATAGAAACCCTCAGCTACTGACTGGCGTTATTGATGTACCTCGATGGGGACATTTGGAAATGTGTGCTCCGACCGGGATTTCCTGCTTACATGGCAGACGCTCTTTCAATCTGAGCCACCGAGGGCACAGATGAATAGTGCAACTGCAGGGACTTATCCCTTCCACGCTTCCCGTGAGACCCACATTCTCAACTGTCCACAATCTACATACGTAATGCACCTAATACATATTTGCCCATCTACTCATTATTCGCGCACGCTAAGGTGACAATTCCCCTATGAGTTAGGTACATTACGTATGTAGATTTTGGATAGTTGAGAATGTGGGTCTCACGGGAAGCGTGCAGGGATAAGTCCATGCGGTCGCGCAATTCGTTTGTGTCCTCGGTGGATCAGATGGATAGAGCGTTCTCCATGTAAACAGAAGATACCGGGTTCGAATCCCGGTCGGGGCACACATTTTCAGCTGTCCACATCAAGGTACATGAACAATACCTGTCGGCAGCTGAGTGTTCCAATTAATTATCATTTATTCTAAAGAAGCTGCACGGTCATCATCAATGTTATCTGTTCCTTCGAGAACAGTTTCTATCTTCATATATATATATATATATATATATATATATATATATATATATATATATATATATATATACAAATTTGTTAAAGGAAGAAATGTCTGGATATTCACAATCTCTTTTTACACATACCGGTGTCCCTCATCGTCGCTGGAACAGCGTGGTTGGGAACGGATGTCGCATGGTTAATTCAAGGGCTTGCCGAATGCATTTCCTTTCACCACCGCTTGAAACCCTGGGACGCGATATGGTAACCCAACTACGTGCGTGTAGCGTATTTTATGTGAAAGTCAACGAAGCTTTTCAAAATGTTAGCTAATCGTATAAGTGAAGCTCAACTTGGGTACCAGCCCGGCATTCATCTATTGGGATGTAACTAACAGAGCATAAAGCACACCCTCGTTAATCCACCGGGTGGATTCGAACCGGGGCCAGCGCATACCCCCGTCCCGTAAGCGGCACATTAGCACACGCCCTGTTATACGGGTTGGTGGATATTTACAATGATTGTACTAAAGCAATGATTATTACTGAACTACTTAAATGCTACATATCTGAGGTTACAAAGCTGTAGTTAAATCTTAATTATATTGGCGCCAACTGATTGAGACTCTCTCCCCGATAGGTTGTCCACTAAACAGGAAAAAAACATAGCACACAATTTGTTACTGAAATTCAATATTGAGATTCATTCTCACAGTTATACTTCGCGCTAAACAATCACAAATTATTTTAATACACTAGCAGATGAAAAGTACCCGGACACCTCTGTATAATGCGGAATTGTTCACAAGATGTCACGAGAGGGGTTCCGCATGTATAAACGGAAGTGAGGTATACTGTGTTGTCAATATAGCGGCAGTAATAGCACTAAAGGTATGTCAGGAGTTCTGCGCGGCCTCCAAAGTGGACTAGTCCCTGCATGAGAGCCAAGTAACAAATCCATCAGGGACTATTAAACTCTTCTAAAACTACCCAATGTCATACCACGTATTCGAAATTAATTGGATAACCGACCGCTCCACACATGGAACGACGCGACGCAGTGAGGAAATTATGTAAACATAATCTGTGACTCTTCAAATGTGAGCTAATGTTAGTTGAAACAAACAGTTCCAGTCTCTTTAGCAAAGAGTCTAATCTCGCGCACTCTTTCAGTCTTAGCTTCTGATACAGAAGCACGCTTAGATACGAAGTGGGATGTTCACAATATCTGCATATTTCATGTTAACATATAGCTCTGAAATATTCTTATTGAAAGTGAATTACTGTATCTACCTCGTACTGACCTATATTTAATTGGTTCAGCATTAGTCTGAGACGAGACGACGTGGAAATCTTTATAAAGTGATGCAATTGAGGGTCGCCATCGAAGCTGATAAGCACGGTCAATCGTAGAACCTGCCTTCATTACATTTTCTTGATTTACGAAGTCCGTTTACAATTTGTTGTATGCATTTTTATGCTCGCCAGCATTGTCGATTCACACCTGTATTACCGACACACGGTCTAACGTCACCGTATTAACGAGTAACTACGAAAACCAGCTACGCCGATTTTAAAGTCAAAGTTTTATTCATTTCATTTTCTTTATTAGAATGTCTCGTATTCTCTTATAATATTGGTGGTCTCAGCAGTTCCATTTCTAAACATTTTTAATTATTAACTCTGAACCGGAGGAGAAATATTGCAAATGGGGAGACCGAATCACGACGTGTAATATTTTTCATAGTTTTCTTCTATGTTTCACGGGATTCTGCCTCATCGGTCTTGCACGAAAACATTATTACTGGAAATGAATGGAACATATTACGGACGAAAATCGGACGCATTTGAATAAAGAAACTGTGGAAACAGAAACACTGAAGACAACGCGACGCCATCGCTAATTCAAAAAATGGTTCAACTGGCTCTGAGCCCAATGGGACTTAACATCTGAGGTCATCAGTCCCCTAGAACTTAGAACTACTTAAACCTAAGTAACCTAAGGACATCACACACATCCATTCCCGAGGCAGGATTCGAACCTGCGACCGTAGCGGTCGCGCGGTTCCAGACTGAAGCGCCTAGAGCCGCTGGGCCATACCGGACGGCTAGCTATTTCAGATACAGCCATTAGGCACAGCACGGTTTTTGCTCCAGTGCTTACAATTAATACGAGGTGCATTCAAGTTCTAAGGCCTCCGATTTTTTTTCTAAGTAACTACTCACCTGAAATCGATGAAACTGGCGTTACTTCTCGACGTAATCGCCCTGCAGACGTACACATTTTTACAACGCTGACGCCATGATTCCATGGCAGCGGCGAAGGCTTCTTTAGGAGTCTGTTTTGACCACTGGAAAATCGCTGAGGCAATAGCAGCACGGCTGGTGAATGTGCGGCCACGGAGAGTGTCTTTCATTGTTGGAAAAAGCCAAAAGTCACTAGGAGCCAGGTCAGGTGAGTAGGGAGCATGAGGAATCACTTCAAAGTTGTTATCACGAAGAAACTGTTGCGTAACGTTCGCTCGATGTGCGGGTGTGTTGTCTTGGTGAAACAGCACACGCGCAGCCCTTCCCGGACGTTTTTGTTGCAGTGCAGGAAGGGATTTGTTCTTCAAATCATTTTCGTAGGATGCACCTGTTACCGTAGTGCCCTTTGGAACGCAATGGGTAAGGATTACGCCCTCGCTGTCCCAGAACATGGACTCCATCATTTTTTCAGCACTGGCGGTTACCCGAAATTTTTTTGGTGGCGGTGAATCTGTGTGCTTCCATTGAGCTGACTGGCGCTTTGTTTCTGGATTGAAAAATGGCATCCACGTCTCATCCATTGTCACAACCGACGAAAAGAAAGTCCCATTCATGCTGTCGTTGCGCGTCAACATTGCTTGGCAATATGCCCCAAGGGCAGCCATGTGGTCGTCCGTCAGCATTCGTGGCACCCACCTGGATGACACTTTTCGCATTTTCAGGTCATCATGCAGGATTGTGTGCACAGAACCCACAGAAATGCCAACTCTGGAGGCGATCTGTTCAACAGTCATTCGGCGATCCTCCAAAATAATTCTCTCCACTTTCTCGATCATGTCGTCAGACCGGCTTGTGCGAGCCCGAGGTTGTTTCGGTTTGTTGTCACACGATGTTATGCCTTCATTAAACTGTCCCACCCACGAACGCACTTTCGACATATCCATAACTCCATCACCACATGTCTCCTTCAACTGTCGATGAATTTCAATTGGTTTCATACCACGCAAATTCAGAAAACGAATGCTTGCACGCTGTTCAAGTAAGGAAAACGTCGCCATTTTAAGTATTTGAAACTGTTCTCATTCTCGCCGCTGGCGGTAAAATTCCATCCGCCGTACGGTGCTGCCATCTCTGGGATGTATTGACAATGAACGCGGCCTCACTTTAAAACAATGCTCATGTTTCTATCTCGTTCCAGTCCGGAGAAAAAAAATCGGAGGCCTTAGAACTTGAAAGCACCTCGCAGCTCTAAAGCAGTCGTCCATAACTGCTTAACAAAAGTGAACTTCCGTTTATTGAATTAATTTGTATGCATAAATCATTGACGAGCTATGAGCCACAAGATGGATGCTCTTTTCCTAACTTACGTCTACTGGCGAATGACAAATCTCTTAGTGTGCGCCCCGAAGTAAACCACTTACGCTAGCCAATACTTTTTGTATATACTTTTTCGAGTACTGACTTCTTTCAAAATGTTTCAAAATTATGTTATTGAATATAATGGTTATGTTATGATAGGGCAGTTTAACAAAATAGCTTCACGGGTCCACAATAATGCTGAGATGAATGCCGAGCAATACTAGGGTCTCATGTTTCCCAGCCCGACTAAGAATCGAGCTATGGAAGGCAGGTACATACACTCCTGGAAATGGAAAAAAAAACACATTGACACCGGTGTGTCAGACCCACCATACTTGCTCCGGACACTGCGAGAGGGCTGTACAAGCAATGATCACACGCACGGCACAGCGGACACACCAGGAACCGCGGTGTTGGCCGTCGAATGGCGCTAGCTGCGCAGCATTTGTGCGCCGCCGCCGTCAGCGTCAGCCAGTTTGCCGTGGCATACGGAGCTCCATCGAAGTCTTTAACACTGGTAGCATGCCGCGACAGCGTGGACGTGAACCGTATGTGCAGTTGACGGACTTTGAGCGAGGGCGTATAGTGGGCATGCGGGAGGCCGGGTGGACGTACCGCCGAATTGCTCAACACGTGGGGCGTGAGGTCTCCACAGTACATCGATGTTGTCGCCAGTGGTCGGCGGAAGGTGCACGTGCCCGTCGACCTGGGACCGGACCGCAGCGACGCACGGATGCACGCCAAGACCGTAGGATCCTACGCAGTGCCGTAGGGGACCGCACCGCCACTTCCCAGCAAATTACGAACACTGTTGCTCCTGGGGTATCGGCGAGGACCATTCGCAACCGTCTCCATGAAGCTGGGCTACGGTCCCGCACACCGTTAGGCCGTCTTCCGCTCACGCCCCAACATCGTGCAGCCCGCCTCCAGTGGTGTCGCGACAGGCGTGAATGGAGGGACGAATGGAGACGTGTCGTCTTCAGCGATGAGAGTCGCTTCTGCCTTGGTGCCATTGATGGTCGTATGCGTGTTTGGCGCCGTGCAGGTGAGCGCCACTATCAGGACTGCATACGACCGAGGCACACAGGGCCAACACCCGGCATCATGGTGTGGGGAGCGATCTCCTACACTGGCCGTACACCACTGGTGATCGTCGAGGGGACACTGAATAGTGCACGGTACTTCCAAACCGTCATCGAACCCATCGTTCTACCATTCCTAGACCGGCAAGGGAACTTGCTGTTCCAACAGGACAATGCACGTCCGCATGTATCCCGTGCCACCCAACGTGCTCTAGAAGGTGTAAGTCAACTACCCTGGCCAGCAAGATCTCCGGATCTGTCCCCCATTGAGCATGTTTGGGACTGGATGAAGCGTCGTCTCACGCGGTCTGCACGTCCAGCACGAACGCTGGTCCAACTGAGGCGCCAGGTGGAAATGGCATGGCAAGCCGTTCCACAGGACTACATCCAGCATCTCTACGATCGTCTCCATGGGAGAATAGCAGCCTGCATTGCTGCGAAAGGTGGATATACACTGTACTAGTGCCGACATTGTGCATGCTCTGTTGCCTGTTTCTATGTGCCTGTGGTTCTGTCAGTGTGATCATGTGATGTATCTGACCCCAGGAATGTGTCAATAAAGTTTCCCCTTCCTGGGACAATGAATTCACGGTGTTCTTATTTCAATTTCCAGGAGTGTATTTTAGCTTGAAATTTTCCGAGTGAAGACGATATTCTTGCAGACAAACACCATATGTAGACTCTGACACTCATGACGTTCCATGTGAAGCGAATGTTCTAATGGACAATGCTTCCTGTGAATCTAATTTGCCAATTAATAATCAGCATATTGATCCGATTTGGTAGTGTTTCAAGAGTTACGTAACGATTTTAAGAATTTTAGTACACAATGGATAAACAATCCAATGGATTAGTGACTTCAACTGCAATATTTTAATAATTTGTCTACGCACTACAATAGTTTAGCAAGTGACGTGTCACAGCTCAAAACGGCTTATCGTGGTATTCCGGAAACTATACCAGTTTTGACGAGGGACCAAAAACAAATAGGCGGTACTGTAAAACATTAGAGAATACAGTAAATACTTTCATCGATGAGCATGGGACGAAAGTGGAAATAACAGTTTGAAGATCAGTGCGAAGTAATTGTTGACAAACAAAGAGAGGGAAATCAATGATAAACATTGTTCTGAAATTGTACGAGTTGTGAGCGAAGCTGTCACTGCCGTCGTATCGAATTGTGACAGTTCTGGTGAATCTATTAAGACAGAGTTCGAACAGATAAAACAAACTGTAGGGAATGATTTACCAGAGTGGTGTGACCAATTGATTACGTAGATACCTAGCATGCAGCAAGAAATATCTGCATTCAAAAGTTTACTTGGAATTGCAACACCGACAGTAAACTCGATATATAATGAATGGGTTAATCCATTCAGTAATGTTATGACCTCTAGTGGTTTGTTCCCGAGTGATGTACAGTACGAAATACCGGCAACGTCAAGGTTGCAAAATGTATTGCATAAACAGACCCTGCTCAAGCATACAGTTCCAGCCTTTTGTGACAGAAAAGAATACTCTCCATCCCGTTGTACTCATTAAGCCTTTAAAGGTGGAGCAGCAAAAACCACACTTC
Organism: Schistocerca cancellata; assembly: GCF_023864275.1. Classification (NCBI taxonomy): domain Eukaryota; kingdom Metazoa; phylum Arthropoda; class Insecta; order Orthoptera; family Acrididae; genus Schistocerca; species Schistocerca cancellata. The sequence goes on from NC_064632.1 coordinate 427,091,324, forward strand.
ATGACTGAGTACATACAACGAGATAGAGCACTACCGGTGGCATAAACGGCTGAGTACTGCCGAATTTATGAATAGTTCGAACGACCATTTTTATGGAAATATTGGTCTTCAGGTCACGAGGAAAAACTTAGAAAGCGGGGTTTTATGCCACAATAATTCCATTCCACCCTACTTCGAAAATAATTTAAACAATGCCTGTTATTAAGATGAGCCAATCTCGCACAAAGACCTGTTGAGAATTTTGTAGGCAAAATTGACGTTAGATTCCTGAATAGTTAGTAATGAGGATGATCTAGGTTCTAGATTCGATTTATCTTATACACGAGGAACTGAAAGCTAATAAAATTAACCGTAACGGCTACAACACCACGGCGCCGCCGAGCCAGACGCGCACGCAACAACACAGCAACGACCTGTCGAATAGCTTCCAGGGTCACCTTATGACGCCACAGCCAACATCCCGCTGTTATGAAGTGGGACGATACCATAATCGCTCCCAGAGTGAGAACAGAAATAATAATAATAATAATAACACGAAATAGAATAATAATAACCAGTATCATTCTGGATACTAAGGAAATAACGGCAGACGAAATTACAGTAACAATAATAACGGTTACTTACAATGCAACCATAACAAGGAAAATGAAAGTAATAGTTTCCCGTAACATGGTCAGGTGCCACCCCGTGCACCTGGCAACAGTTTGCCAAATCAAGATCATTTCATGAATTAACCTCCGCCAGCTGTCCGTGTTGAAGGTTCAACAAATGAGATTCAACTTTACAACACCCTCCGATGTTCATAGTATGGCAGCGTGGGGGCAATGTTGGCAGTCACTTCAACATGTTGCCCTACAGCGAAGGTAATGATATTAGGGAAGAACTGAGTAATGATCAGCGTACAGATTCGAATGAAATGCAAGTTATGGTGCAAGCATCTAGAAACGTTATTGTAGGAACAATTCCTACCTCGACTGCTCTACATACAGGTGGCTCTGTGAACGTCATGGTGCAAAATCTATTCAATAAAACTAAAAAAGAAAAGAAAGTACAGGTACAGAACTATTAGATAATAGGAGCTCTTGGTGCGAAGCTCCGCCTGTCAAATGGCAAACTCAAGTACATGGTGTCTCAAAAGAGTCTGAATTTTGTGGCGCCAATGCTGCAAGGTACACTATGTGACCGAATGTATCAGGACACCTGGTTGAAGAAACTTACAAGATAGTGGCGCCTACCATCTGTAATGCTGGAATCTAGTTGGCCCCACGAGTATGAGGCCTAACAGGTGACTGGGTAACGCGTAATTCCCAGCTCCGGGTCGACAGGTATGTGTCGAAGGAACCCACTTGTTAGAGGCCAGGATTTGGGAGGGGTGACTGCCTGAGCTGTAACCTTCCCAAATCGCTGCCTGGTTCCTTTGTCAGGCGTTCGAGAGGTGTGACTTGAGGTTTGGACTATCACATAAGGTGGGTGTGCCACCTTCTGAAGGGGCCCCCAGTTGGAAGGAGCTCACCATCAGACACGCTGGCAATCATGGGGGATTTTCTCACAATGAGCCAATCATCTTTCCAATGAACGTCTACGAAACGTAAACGTAATGAGGCTAATGATTCAATGACCCTTCCCGCTGCACTATGGTTCCTCGTGGTCTCACTTACTCAAGATGGTGAGTCCTTCACCATGGTAAATCTGTCTATTATTCAGAAAGGTGTTGATGCAATTGCTGTCCCTGTGAAATCCTGCTCTCGTTTACAGAATGTCACTTTACTTTCGAAGGCTACTTCTGGTTCTTAAGCACAACAGCTTGCTGCCTCGCATCTCCACAGCTACCCTGTTTGAGTCGAGACCCATAGAACTTTGAATACTTCCCATGGTGTAATTTACACCACGCTGCTCGCCAGGCTAACAAATGTCGAACTCCTGTCTTGCGTCTCTGATGGCGTGATTGCCACTCATCAGGTGATGAAAAAGGCAAATTCCTCCTTAGTCCCCACCCACACTTTTTTCTCACCTTTGATAGTGTGGTGCTTCTGTCCAAGATCAAAGGAGGCTATGAAATTGTCACAGTCGAGCCATACTTTCCAACCCCAATAAGCTGCTACCAGCATCATCGTTTTTGCCACACTAGAACGTCTTGTCAACACGCAGCCAAATGTTTAACCTGTGGTAGGGATGCGCACAAGGGCGATTGTCCACCTCTTTCTCTCCATTGCATCAACTGCAATGGTGGCCACGCCGCCTCCTCTCAGGATTGTCCCATGTATCTTGATGAGGGGGCTGTCCAAGAGATCAAGGTAAAGGAACCAGTGCCTTACCCAGTTAAAGGCAAGTTGCTGGCTAGTTGCAAACCGTGCGTTGTCCCTCATGGCACCTATAGTTCTGTTCTTCTTACCCCTTGCTCCATGAAGGACATGCAACGCTGACATGCGACCTCCAATTCATCACTGAGGTTGTGAAATCGCCCAGCATCAAGGTAGCATCGCCATCTCCCCGTCCAGCTGTGCAACAAGCCGTCAAACACTCGTCTGGAGGGGCGAAGCCACAAGATACACAAGCGGTAGGCCGGAAAGTACAGGAGTACTTGTTTGAAGACATCCTCTGTCTCTCCAGCCAAACAACACCAGAGGCTTCCTCTACCCGGAAAGGATCGAAGAAGTCCTACAAAGGCAAACGGTCTTCTTCTTCACCAACTCGAAGATCCTCTTTGACGGTGTTATTATGTGATACCTCAGCCTGTCTGGCCTCTGTGTCACTGGTGTGCACCAACAACTGTTTTTCAGCAGTTGACTCTACACAGTAACCACACAAGCATGCTGATATTTCTATGGACGTCATGGAGCAGGACCCTCCTGCTTTGGGCCCTGTAGCAGCGACTCCCACCAGCCGTCACTCGGCAACCTCTGAGGTGACACCCCTACATCTTTTCCTCATCATGGCTCTCCTCCATTGGAATGTTCGCGTCTTCGGTCCCACAAAGAGGATTTTAGCTGCTTTTAGCATCGCAGCATCCACTCTGCTTCAGGAAAAGAAATTGCGCCTGCATGACGGCTTTGAGATTTCTCACTTCTTACCGTTTCGTTCTGACATTCCTCCTGAGGTCGGCATTCCATTTCATGGGGGCGTCATGCTCCTCATATGAGACTACATTCATAGTCAACACATCTCCCCTACTACCCATCTTAAAGCTGTTTCAGTTCGCCTTATTCTTTCCCACCAGAACTTTTCTCTTTGTACCATTTACCATTCAATGTCACCGGAACTGACTTCTCTCAGCTTATTGGGCAGCTACCTCCACTATTTTTGCTACACGGTGACTTTAATGCACATCATCTCGCTAGGGATCCTCCCAGAACCTCTCAGCGATGTGCCATCTTGGATGACAGTCTTACCCTACTTAACCTCTTCTGCCTTAACACTGGAGCGCCTCCTTTCCTTTCCGAATCCTCGCACACCTACACCCATTAGGACCTATCTTTCTGCCCTACCTAGCTTCTCCATTGTCTGGTCTTTCTGGCACCGACTCGGGATACCACGTCTTCAGCTGTCTATTCTTTCTGACAGCGACTTGGGTGACCATTTCCCATGTGTTAACGGTTTGCTGACTCCAGTCCCATCCGCGTGCACGCCCAAATGGCAGCTTACTAAGGTTGGCTGCAATCTTTACTACTCCCTGGCGACCTTCGAAGAAAAAGATTTCCTTAGTTGTGATGACAAGTTGGAATACCTTCAAATGTTATCCTTACTGCTGCAAAACGTTTTATTCGTCGCACTTTCTCTTTACCACGTCGTGTCCCAGTCAACTGGTGGAATGAGGCATGCCCCGGCGCAATTCGCGTATCGAGACGCGCTTTCCACGTTTTTGACCGTCATCCTACGATGGCATACAGCATTCATTATAAACAGATGCATGCAAAGTGTCGTTGCGTTCATCAGGATAGCAAAAAAGCTAGCTGGATTGCTAGCTGGATTTCATCCACTAGTTCTTTTAACAGTTCCACCTCTTCCCCCGTCGTGTGGGCCAGCCTCAGACAGCTCTCTGGGACCAAGATCTATTCCCCAATTTGCTGCCTGACATTAGCAGACGATGTTATCATGGACCCTACTGCTATCTCCAAGACTTTGGGCCGCCATTTTGCGACCGTCGGATGCGAGCGGAGGAGGCTCGGGCGAAAACCTTCTCTTCTCCGGATCGTGAGTGCTACAATGCCGCCTTTACTATGAGGGAGCTAGATCATGCTGTCACTTCAATCCGATCGTCGGCCTGACGGCCTGATGCCATCCACATTCAGATGTTGCAGCACCTTTCTATTGCGGGCAAGCACTTTCTGCTTAAAACGTACAACCGCATCTGGGCATAGGGCACATTTCCCAGACTCTGGTGTGAAGTCACCCTCCTACCCATACCTAAGTCTGGTAAGGACAAAAACCTTCCTTCTAGCTACCGCCCCTTCTCTCTTACCAGCTGCGTTTGCGAGGTGATGCAACATATGATTCAGGCCCGGCTGGTGTTGTGGCTCGAGTCCCGTAGTTGACTGACGAATGCACAGTGTGGATTTCGAGCGCGGCGTTTTGCAGTTCACGATGTCGTTATTTTGTCCACCCATATCATGAATGGTTTTCTGCGGAAATCGCAGACTGTGGCCGTGTTTTACTATTTACAGAAGGCCTACGACACCTGCTGGAGAACGGTATCCTCCGTACTATTTAAACGTTGGGCATCTGTGGCTGCCTGCCTTGTTTCCCTCAGTTATTTTTAAAAAACCACGTTTTCAAGGTGGGTTCTGCCTTGTCGGACACCTTGCGGCAGGGCGGGGTCGGTCGCTGCATTCTTTCTTTCATTTATCGAAAGTCCACCTACCTATATATACTTCTTTCCGACGTCCCTTCACTCTTTAGTAGCAGATACGTACTAGGCAGTGTAAAGCAGCATTGATGAAATCACTATCTAATACCTACCACACATAGGCCGCTTAACTCAAGTTAAAAGTCAGTTCCTGAAAGTTCATTTTAAAAAATCGGGCGTTAGGAGGTTGCACTCTACTTGCAGAAAGCATTTAAAATTAGATTGAATCTGCTTTTTATTCCTATGGAAAAACATGAAGTGACTATCAAGTCCGTATTTAATATCGTAATGTTCTATCATTCAAAGTTCACTGTCTGTCTTTGTCTCAGGATAGTACTAAAAAATCAAAAATTCATCACCTGTGATCACATTACTGAACCCTTCTGGGGCTCTGGAAATTCTTTCAAGAACATCAACGCGTTCTGTTCAGTTGCGAGGTTTACTGCACCATTTTGGCACAAACCTTTTGCATGTACAAAATTTAAGTCAAAATTTGATATACGGTGAAAGTGTTTGACAGATCACTCGTCTTCCTTATTGCTAAAAGTCGACCTGATCTCACGAAAGCAAGCACACGTTCGACGTTTTTGTCACTTTTTGAAGTTGAAGTTCTCCATGAACGAGGTACATACAGACGTATTCTCAGCCTTCCAGAAATGATTTGTGCCAGCGAGAAACTTGAGCTCTTAATAAGGATTGTCCTCCGCCTGTTTCAACATTTCAAAGGTAACACTCGCGGATTCCATATGTTTGATAGTATGAAGTTGCACAAAATTTTTCTGTTCCATTTTCCTTATGCATAACAAAAACCCTACTTCACTGACGGTGCTCTCGGAAAACACAAGATGGCTATACGAAGGTGAAACTGAGCGTTTGAAAGGGATGAACATACCGGTCTAAACAAGTGGAACAACACAAAGATGCCACTTCACTCGTAGTGTTGTCAGACTCATTACTTTTCTCGCGTACCTCGCACGACTGTATGATGACCGCTGGAAAAACCCACCTAGAGAGAACGTCGAGAATTGGGAGTCTTAAACAGGAACAAATCTTGCTGTGTCAAACAGTTTTGTAAGTTATTTATGCTTTTCACAGTTAAAAGTTACATCTCTATAACTGAATCGCTGATTGCAAAAGCAATCTAAGTCACATTTACCTACTTTTAAGGAAAGAGAGGTAAACAATGTTAGTAACAATGTGGTCAGCGCGACAGAATGTCAATCCTATGAACCCGGGTTCGATTCCCGGCTGGGCTCCGCTCAGGGACTGAGTGTTGCGTTGTCGTAATCATCATAATTACATCTCCATCGACGCGCAAGTCACCGAAGCGGCATCAAATCGAACGACTTCCACCCGGCGGACGGTCTGCCCGACGGGCGGCCATAGTCAGACGACATTTACAGTTATTTACGATATAGATTATTAGAATCAGGGGAAACTTAAGCTGGACATTAAATAACACTCAACAAGTTCATTGTCAGCATCTTGCACCTACATGCTAACCCATTTGCATCGCAAAATCTTTTTATGCTATGGATTCTAAGTATTAATACAGTAACTGATGAGAGAGTTAAAAGAATATACAAACTGCCGAGTAGTGGGCACACACCGAAAGACGGAGGAGGGAAATGTGTTAATGCTGTGCTCATAGGAAATTGTCAAAATTACAGATGACATCAGGTCGTTCCCCATTAAGGAAAATCATTATGGTAGCCACACCTTGCACTACCTTGACTGAGAACTATCAGTGAAAAAATTCACAAACATTTTATTGCCATACATCCTAATCGCGAGTGAAATACGGGTACTATCATAAGATTTTTCGTGAAAACTTTTCACTTTCTTTAGGAAGACCTAAAGTAGGCACTTGCTGCATCTGCGTAGAGATGACGTTAAAGATTAAGTCAAAAACACTCAATGAGGTAGCAAAACGAGCAGCGGTAGCAGAGAAGATTGTCGATATCCAAGCTTCTAAGAAGTTTTATGATGCTCTGCAAGGTAGGAAAAGACAGTCGGAGACTAATCCTAGAACTACTGGTTTGTGTTTCGACTACATGCAAAATGTTCAACTTCCTTGCATCCTGGTGCAAGAGCTGCTCTACTAGCGCCAGTTGACCGTTGCAGTATTTTGTATACATAATCTACATACAGGATCAACTGTTTTTTGTCTCTATCTCAATTACAAAAACAGATCAACTACTGGTATTTCACTGGTGATTTAGGATGTTTGGCAATAAAAAATTCAGTCATTTTTTCGCCGATATTTCACAGTCGAGGTAGTGCATAGTGCAGCTACCATAATGATTTTCCTTAATGGGGAATGATCTGATGTGATATGTAATTTTGACAATTTCCTAGGACGGCATAGCATTAACACTCTTACACTTCCCTCTTCCGTCTTTCGGTGTGTGCCCACTATTCAGCACTTTGCGACTTCTTTTAACTCTTGCATCAGTTACTGCATAAATACTTAGAAAATCTTTTCTACATACTTCAAATCGTTTGTCTCCAATGAGGACAAAAGAGCTAAAAGATTTTTCACTCCTGTACCCCTTCTTACTTCTTGGGCGGTATGTTTTAATATCACTAGCTGTGATCAGTCCTTGTAGGAAAAGGTCCTGGTCATTCTTCCATTCCATGTTCAGAAAATGTGCTTAAGTTTGAGTTCTGTTTTCTTCTACAAAATACTAAAACAGATTTTTCGACACTTGCAGTCTTCTTCTGCCAACTTTTAAGAAATTGCTTTGCCTCTATAATTCACATGTTTCTCTGCATGAATTTTAGCATTCGTTATAATATTTCTTTGATATTCCGAAGAATGTTTCACATTTTTCTTCTCATAACTGCTGGTACACGCAACTTCATCCATTTTCACAAGAATACTAAAATAAACAATGACAGTTTCTTCTGTACAGTTGTATCGCACCTTACTGTAGTGCCAACATTTGAGAAGAAAAATAATCGAAGTCCTGGGCTTCGGACGTTTCGGTACTCAGTTCAAACTTCCTAGCTCTGTTTGGAAGGCAACAAATGAAGACTTTGGCTGTTTTCATGCACAGTCAGTCGGAGCTACATGCATAGAATGCATTTTTGTCCTTATCTCAGTTTTCACCAAAAGTGGACTTTTGAGGTTTTGGCAATCAGCGATTCAATTAATTTATAGACACCCAGTATAACGGTAGAATGACAAACAACTGTGAATAACAGTTACATCATTCAGCATTCATCAACGATTCAATTTATCATGAAAATTGTAACAATTAAAAATACAAGAATGATGAGATATTTCCAAAAGCCACATAGCTGTGTGAAGGTGCTTTATTCGCAACCATAGGGTTGACGCCAGTAAAGATGCACCTTCAGGTTTATAATGGTTGTATTTCCATAATGTAAACGGAGCAGCTTTTTGTTAGTTATCCACGTTAAGAGTCAAATTACAATAGTGGGGTACATAATAAAATTGAGTACACAGACAAAAGATGGTTGTCAAAATGTACCAAGCATGACTGCTGAATGAGCCCTGCTGGATAACAGATCGTAGGATATAAGATCCAGTAGCTGTCTAAAATCATTGAAGTAATGAACGTATTGAAGTAAATATGCACATCACATGGGAAATTAAGTTTTACTTTGCTGATATTATACAGTTGGTGTCTACTGCATCTTATACCCCTCAATAAGATTTTATCAGGACAATTTTACCAGGACAATCAACCATTGTGGCTTGAAACGATATTGCAGTGCCTGTGTTATTCTGAATTATGACACAAAGTTCCTTTGCACGTGCATCTAACAAGGGAACCTCCCCACCGCACCCGCCTCAGATTTAGTTATAACTTGGCACAGTGGATAGACCTTGAAAAACTGAACACAGATCAATCGAGAAAACAGGAAGAAGTTGAGTGGAACTATGAAAATATAAGCAAAATGTACAAACTGAGTAGGTCATGTGTAACATAGGCAACATCAAGGACAATCGCTGCAAAGGAGCGCCATGGTCCCATGGTTAGCGTGAGCATCTGCGGATCGAGAGGTCCTTGGTTTAAATCTTCCCTCAAGCGCAAAGTTTAATTTTTTATTTTCAGTTTCTGTGACAAACTCTTATGTTTTCATCACTTTTTTGGGAGTGATTATCACATCCACAAGAAAACCTAAATCGGGCAAGGTAGAAGAATCTTTTTACCCATTCGCCAAGTGTACAAGTTAGGTGAGTCGACAACATATTCTTGTCATGTGAGGCACATGCCGTCACCAGTGTCGTATAGAATCTATGAGACGTCTTTCCCTGTGAAGGAATCGGTCGACCTATGACCTTGCGATCAAATGTTTTTGGTTCCTATTGGAGAAGCACATTCTTTCGTCTACTAATCGCACGGTTTTGCGGTGCGCTCGCAAAACACAGACATTAAACTCATTACAGTGAACAGAGACGTCAATGAACGAACGGACAGATCACAACTTTGCGAAAATAAAGGATGTAAACTTTTCACTTGAGGGAATACTTGAAGCTAGGACCTCTTGTTCCGGAACTGCTCACGCTTACCACGGGACCACGGCGCTCCTGCGTGCGGATTGTCCTTGATTTGGCCTCTTGCGGATGGACTACTCAGTTTCTATATTTTTGCTTAGTTTTTCATAGTTCCACACAACTTCTTCCTGTTTTCTCGATTGATCTATGTTCAGTTTTTCGAGGCCTATCCACTGTGCCAACTTATAACTAAATCAGAGGGGGCTGCGATGGGGAAGTTCCCTTGTAAGTCCAAAGGAACAGGCATTGTGGTGACTACACCCGTTATGAAATACAATTCGCAGTTACGAATATGGAAAATCACCAGCTGTAGAATGGAACGGCGCCAATGAAAATTTTTGGTGAACCGGGACTCGAATCGACATTTGCCGCTTATGGCGAGCGGCCGGGTTATCATTTGGCTATCCATGTACGACTCATGGCTACACCCAAACTTCTATACTGTGTCAACCCTGCATGCATATCCAAATCAACTTTGCATCGTAATTCGAATTAACACAGGCACTGCAGTATCATATCAAACCACAGTGGTGGGTTGTCATAATAAAACGAGGAGCACCTAAAAGATTCTAGTCAAAATGTACAAGGCAAGACTTCTGAATGAGCCAATCCTATAGGATGTAACATACGGTAGACACCAGCTGTATAAAATCAATTAAGTAGAACGGAAAACACCATGTAATCTGCATAATTGCTTCATTGTATAATTTAGTTAATTGGTTTCATAGAGTTGGTGTCTACTGGATCGTATATGCTACAGGTTGTTATCCGGCGTCGCTCAGTCAGCAATCATGCTTTGTACATTTTGACAACCATACTTTGGGTGTACTCAATTTTGTTATGTTGTTATGACAGCCCAAGTCTGTTATTTGACTCTTAACGTGGATCACTTCCCCAATTGTCCACCTACACTCCTGGAAATGGAAAAAATAACACATTGACACCGGTGTGTCAGACCCACCATACTTGCTCCGGACACTGCGAGAGAGCTGTACAAGCAATGATCACACGCACGGCACAGCGGACACACCAGGAACCGCGGTGTTGGCCGTCGAATGGCGCTAGCTGCGCAGCATTTGTGCACCGCCGCCGTCAGTGTCAGCCAGTTTGCCGTGGCATACGGAGCTCCATCGCAGTCTTTAACACTGGTAGCATGCCGCGACAGCGTGGAAGTGAACTGTATGTGCAGTTGACGGACTTTGAGCGAGGGCGTATAGTGGGCATGCGGGAGGCCGGGTGGACGTACCGCCGAATTGCTCAACACGTGGGGCGTGAGGTCTCCACAGTACATCGATGTTGTCGCCAGTGGTCGGCGGAAGGTGCACGTGCCCGTCGACCTGGGACCGGACCGCAGCGACGCACGGATGCACGCTAAGACCGTAGGATCCTACGCAGTGCCGTAGGGGACCGCACCGCCACTTCCCAGCAAATTAGGGACACTGTTGCTCCTGGGGTATCGGCGAGGACCATTCGCAACCGTCTCCATGAAGCTGGGCTACGGTCCCGCACACCGTTAGGCCGTCTTCCGCTCACGCCCCAACATCGTGCAGCCCGCCTCCAGTGGTGTCGCGACAGTTGTGAATGGAGGGACGAATGGAGACGTGTCGTCTTCAGCGATGAGAGTCGCTTCTACCTTGGTGCCAATGATGGTCGTATGCGTGTTTGGCGCCGTGCAGGTGAGCGCCACAATCAGGACTGCATACGACCGAGGCACACAGGGCCAACACCCGGCATCATGGTGTGGGGAGCGATCTCCTACACTGGCCGTACACCACTGGTGATCGTCGAGGGGACACTGAATAGTGCACGGTACATCCAAACCGTCATCGAACCCATCGTTCTACCATTCCTAGACCGGCAAGGGAACTTGCTGTTCCAACAGGACAATGCACGTCCGCATGTATCCCGTGCCACCCAACGTGCTCTAGAAGGTGTAAGTCAACTACCCTAGCCAGCAAGATCTCCGGATCTGTCCCCCATTGAGCATGTTTGGGACTGGATGAAGCGTCGTCTCACGCGGTCTGCACGTCCAGCACGAACGCTGGTCCAACTGAGGCGCCAGGTGGAAACGGCATGGTAAGCCGTTACACAGGACTACATCCAGCATCTCTACGATCGTCTCCATGGGAGAATAGCAGCCTGCATTGCTGCGCAAGGTGGATATACACTGTACTAGTGCCGACATTGTGCATGCTCTGTTGCCTGTGTCTATGTACCTGTGGTTCTGTCAGTGTGATCATGTGATGTATCTGACCCCAGGAATGTGTCAATAAAGTTTCCCCTTCCTGGGACAATGAATTCACGGTGTTCTTATTTCAATTTCCAGGAGTGTACATTAGGGAAATATAACCATTACGAACCTGAAGTTGTGGTTCGGAAACTGGGGCTAATTAATCCCAGGTGGGTAAAATGAAATTATCTGAGAGGTAAAATCCAAACGATTCGTTGTCTTTCAGTCACGACACTAAATTATTTTTAAAAGAACGTCACTTTTATCACAATTTTGTAAGACTTTAATATTTATTGTGTAAGTTATCAAAAATTATTTTTTGTCATTAAGTAGCATTAATGTGATGGAGGTTTCAGATTCTTCACATAGTCCACCCACTACACGTATATCTTACACTTTGTGCCGTACATCGCTGATGATAAAAGTCAGACATATACGTAAGAATGCTAAATATCTCAAGAAAATGTGTTCTATAAGTTGTAGATACTACGCGCAGTAGTCTAGGATTTGCTACATTACTCGCTTGGAAACAGATATATGAATTAATTGATAACGTGAATTAATTGATAGCACGACACTGCAGCAACTACATAAGGTCTACTATAGTGCTGTACACAGTTTTATGATTATTATTATTATTATTTGAGTATTTAGATGCAAATAATGAACAGCACGAAAAAGTGCAGTTTCTGCCAGTTTAGTAGCAGACTAAAGAGTGAAGCAACTAAGTGCTTTACGATCATTACATCCCGGTAGCTGAGTGGGCAGCGCGACGGACTGTCAATCCTAAGAGCCCGGGTTCGATTCACGGCTGGGTAGGAGATTTTTCTCCGCTCAGGGACTCGGTGTTGTGTTGTCCTAATCATCATCATTTCATCCCCAACGACGCGCAAGTCGCCGAAGTGGCCTCAAATCGAAAGACTTGCACCAGGCGAGCGGTCTCCCCGACGGGAGACCCTCGTCACCCGACATCTGAATTTATTTGACTTTAAGTGGGGTTGCAGTGTGCAGGTCAAGCAAGCAAACACTGCAATGGAGAGGAGTAACGCAGGGGAAGTATGTTTTGTAACAAGTGTGAACGCTCACAGTGGATGTTGGCTTTCTTTCCTGAGAAGGAGATTTGGGCAACACTTGCGATGCGCCACGAATTCTTTCGGCATTCATTCTAACACACACACACACACGCACGCGCGCAAACTAAATGTCATTCATCTTCCATCATTTTAAAAATAGAAGTGTTGCAAGAAAAGTCTCTCATTCTGCAGTTTAGTTAGGTGCTAAAGACGGTGGTAATGTGGAGGGGTGGGAGTAAAGGGGGGTGGAGTTGGGGGAGGGGCAACAGACGAGAAGGGGGGGCGGGTGCACTACCTAATGTCTGATTGCACTCAGGAGTAATGGTCTAAGAAAGGTTAGCAATCACTTGTCTACACTGGCAAGAAACTGATAGGTGCGAATAGAGCACCTTTATGTTAATTGTTATAATTTTTGATAATTTGAATGATTATTCATGCTGATGTTGTTATTTTTATTGAACGGCGGAATATATAAAAGAGCGGCAAGTAACATAGACATTTACGTTTGTTTTTTTTTTTTTTTTTCAGCAGAGAAGTGCAGTACGCGTTACTCTTCCATCAGGAGCCTATTTCTAGAGCGTGCTGCTGGAAATGTCACGTCTCTTCGGCTGAGCGGTCGCATCAGCGTCTGTCCCGGTGTGTGTGTGTGTGTGTGTGTGTGTGTGTGTGTGTGTGTGGGCGGCACGCGCCAGACATTAACGGCAGAGCGCAGCGGGTGGGGCGAGTGGCTGGCCGGTTACCTGCGGGTCGATGCGGCTGCCGTGCAGAGCCTTGCCGCCTGCCGCCTGCCGCCTGCCTTAATTGGCTGCCGACGATGTGCCACTCCGGCCGCTGCCGGCGCGTCCGTCGGCGTCGTCGGTGGCGGCTCCGGCCGTGGGCGCTGTCAGCGTGACGGCCGGCAGCTGGAGCTGGAGCCCGGCAGCTGGAGCACGCACCGCGCCACTCCCCCGCCCGCCCGCCTGCCAATACCCGCTGCCTGCCGCGTCCGCGCACGCCTCGCATCCCGATTATACATTAACACGCCCACACAGCTAGCTCGCCGCTGAGACACTAGTCTCGCGTCACCGAGGGAATCAACGAGCTTTCACTCCCACCTCGTACATCACTAATTACCAGAACTTATATTTAGAGATACGATCCGCAATACCAGCGAGAATAGAGCCTTCTCACTGAAAGTTCTCTCTGTTGGATTCCTTTCATGTTAATTTTTTAAAACTGTTGTCATTTACGGCATACATTCCACTTCTAAATTTACTGTGGTGTTTCTGACTATCTGGGAGGAGACTGAGCAGCGGAACGTGTTACTTTTACACATAATCAAGAACAATCTGTCACACTACTACACTTTAAAACACAGTTTATATGTAATTCATGTCACACAGTCTCATACGGAACCTACATCTGCTTTCTTTTATTTACTGTATATGATAAGATACTGTCATCCCCATTCCCTTCTGAGTGAGAGGATGAATGAGCAAATGTACTTCTAGTTGCATGCTTGATTGTAGCAGACAAGCCTGTCTGCTAGAGAACAGTAGGACCAACGTCGGAACAGGCAGTTACGCTTTCTAAAAGCAGAGAGGTTTCTATTCTTAGTATAGTCCTGTCCATCCCTTGTCATGTTGGTATAGGAAGCTGCCTCTCAGGTCACTTCCGTTCGTATCTGTTAAGCACGCTCGGTGGGAGCCCAGGTCAGTCTGTCCGCGACGAGCGTCTGAAGTGGTAAGATCTCCGGCTAAGCGCGTGTCTGCTAAGTCCGTAGGACAGTGGATTTCTTAAGTTCAGCCTAACTGAAAATTTATTCACCTTTATGTCAGGTTTAGCTCTAAAATATCTAATATTATCTTAAATTGCAACGCAGTGTAATTCGAGTTTGAAGTTTAGGATATCTTCCTGTAGTTGCTTGGTCACTAATTTGTAAGTAAAGTAGAACCACGTGTGGATGATCCATAACTCTAACTAAGATCTTCAATCTTAAATGCAAATGTGCGTGACATTATAACGTCTCGTCTTGACAATATTTTTCAATACAGCAACTTTTCTTTATGTTCAACCCACGTGGGGTGTGCTTTGTGAGACCAGTACCACGTCCTTATACAATTGTTTGACCCATCAGGTTAATAATAAGACGATAGTAACCAGTTCGACGTTTTTCTTTTGTAATTTGTGTTTCAATGTAATTTATTTTATTTATCAAAATTATTGTGGAGTTACACTCTTTGTGTAAACCAAGTTGACCACGTGAAGCATGTAGTGTAATCATCAAAGTAGCCCTCAGCTATTATTTTCGGGAAGATTTCACACAGAGTTAGTATGAATTTAGTATACCAGTGTGTGGTAATTTCATGATGGACAGGATTGCGCTACGAACGTAACTTCTTTGGGTGAAAATTGAATCAGTTGGTTGTGATTAATTTTCTCTTGCATATGTTTCAACGTTCTTCGTGTGTTATTTTATGAATGCAGTGTTGCATGCAGTCTCCCAATCTTGGCTCCATATTTGATGTGTTCCGTAAGATTACAAATTCACATTTTCACAATCCTAAATAAGGCACCAGTTTAGTTATGAATCAAGCTTAATATGCTGAAATTTTAACGGAACAATGATCAATCTTAAAATAAATGTCCAAATATAAACAACTGATTTATTTCTTTTTACTTACTGTCATTATATATATATATATATATATATATATATATATATATATATATATATATATAACCGGTTATCGTAAGATGACTGCTGACAGATTATAATTAATGTTAGTCTGGTTGGGAATTTGGTAAGCTAGGCTGGATACCTGGTGAAACAGTTGCTCTGTAATTCAAGGTTAACTTCCCCAGATAGTTCACAGCTTTTAACCCGCTTTTATTGTCTCGAATAACAGCACCGCTTTCAGAACAAATTGATGCATCAACATTACATCATGAAACCGGAATTACTTTTTTAAAAACTGTAATTTTCAAGTAGTGTATAAAACAACCTTACCCCCTTCAAAATACTCAGCGTTACAACTAATACATTCGTCGCAGCGGTGCTTGCACAGTTCGAAACATTCAGAAATGGCTGAAAGTTCCTCCCTCTTTTTTTTTTTTTCTTGACTTCTTCAGTCTTGTCAAATCGGTGTCGTTTGAGGCCCCTTTCCATGCGTGGAAATAAGAAAAAGTCGCACGAAAACTGTGGAACAGAGATGGCTGTGTGTACAGGTGCGTTTTCTTGGTGGCAGAAACAGTTTCCTGTCTGCCATACATTATGTTTTTCTTTGAACGACATCGCTGACAGTTGAACAATTGTCCGTCGACGGCCTGTGAGCACATGTTCTCGAATTTTTTCAATTTTTACGTCGATTCTGGCAGTTGATGGACATCCAGAATTAGGTTCGCCGTCAGTCGACATGTAGTCATTTTTAAATCGGGCAAACCACTCGTGCTCTTGAGGTTTTCTAACATTTTTTTTTCAACGTTAGAACAGCTTCAGCAGCATTTTTACCGAGAAGGAAACAAAGCTTCACAGCAGCACTTTGTTCACGTCAATTCTCCATCAGAGGAAAACAAGATAAGAAAAAATAGCGCTATCAGAAACAATCACTGCAGATGACCAGAAAAAGCCAGATCGACAATTTAGGCGGCGCCGCACTGGAAATTAGTTGTACTATCCACTTCAGGCAGCAGAAATGCGTACTACACAAGCTCCGTCCACGGCAATGTTATCTTTTTTTTTTCGTTAATCCCCCATATGTTATGAACTTAAGAAGTGATAGAGTCCTCCACCGCAATCCGTCCTGTGTTAATATCGATGCCTCAGACATAAATGACTGACCACTGACTTTCAAAGCACCATAGACGAAGTAAAATAATAATTATTTTCAAGTAGATAATAAGTGTAAAGCTTGACTTTGAAGGTCACCACGTCCATATGGAACCCCAGTTCGGTTTTTGAAAGAGACTCTACTGCAATGGGCCCTTACTTCGCTTGTATTCATCGCAGAACTCTAGCCCAGTGCGAAGTTCCCAGCAATTGGAAAAGAGCGCAGGCGACTCCAGAACATGGGGTGTCCTTCCTAGATTTCCCACCTCATTATTTCCGAAATGAAGAAAAGAAATGTGAAAGACCGAGCGAGGTGGCGCAGTGATAGCACACTGGACTCGCATTCGGGAGGACGACGGTTCAATCCCGTCTCCAGCCATCCTGATTTAGGTTTTCCGTGATTTCCCTAAATCGTTTCAGGCAAATGCCGGGATGGTTCCTTTGAAAGGGCACGGCCGATTTCCTTCCCAATCCTTCCCTAACCCGAGCTTGCGCTCCGTCTCTAATGATCTCGTTGTCGACGGGACGTTAAACACTAACCTAACCTAAATGTGAAAGATGCAACTGGCTCACAGAATGGGCAGGAAAGCACAATCCGTACAAGTAAATAATCATCACTTTCAGCATAAAGTTACCTTTTTGGTAAATGGCACATGGATGTTTTCTTCAACCGAAATGTAAACTAGAGGTAGAATTACTTGTTAAATGGCACATGGATCTTTCTTCCTGCTGAAATATAAACAAGAGGTAGAATTATCGATGGCAGACTTGGTTCCACTGTTCTAAACCTTATATGTTTTGCGGTACTTAGACATTAAATTATGAAAACGGTGCCACAGTTCCTGCCGTAGTTCTCTAATGCCGTAACGCGGGTTGCCTTCACTGTCATGAAGCTTACTATAGGCTACCCATGCTGTGGTCATTGCGGCACATACTTTGGCCCAGTTGCTATCCTATAAAGGCTACCTATTTCAGAAGGGTATGAGACTCTGAATAGTGAACACAACGTTGCCGTCACTAATTGTAACTGTAGTTCTCATTTCTGTGGAAGGAACATATGTGAGCCATTTAAAAAGCGTAACTTTGTCTAGAAAGTGATGTTTGTTTACATTTACGGATTGAGTGTTTCTGCCTATTGTGGAAGCCCCTAACATAGTTACATCCCCGAGCAATTATATTTTTCAGATTTTGTTTCGTTTCGGAAATATGTGAGGTGGCTGAGTTAGATGGTTCACCCTGTTTAAGAAATATAAATGGAAGTGTCCGCACAATTGCAGATCATAATTCTTAACACCGAATTTCTCCAGAATTTTTAATCGTGCTACACTTTTGAATATAATAAATTTCCTTCTACTGAGACGGTTCCATCCGAAGATCAGCGCGGATTTAGAAATCGCCACTCGTGTGAAACTTAGCATGCCCTTTTCTTGCACGATATCCTGAGAATCATGGATTGAGGGCAACAGGCAAGTTCCATGTTCCCACATTTCCAGAGTGCATTTGACACAGAGCCTCACTGCAGACTGCTAAAGTAGGTCCTAACATACGAAACTGGTTCTAAAAAACATGAGTAACTTGAAGACTTCTTAAGTAATAGTGCCCTTGTACTGTCCTGGACGGCGAGTGTTCTCACAGACAAGGACATCGACAAGAATGCCCTGTGGAACTTTGTTGGGTTCGCTATTGTTCTCTGTATACTAAAAATACAAGATGGAGTTTTTGTTGATGTAGTGTATAGAAAGCGTCGTCGCTGAGGGACTCTCGAGGATACAGGAGAGTATGTATTTGGTGTGATGAATGGCAGTTGCTCTAAAAGTAGAAACATTTAAGGTAATGAAAGTGATTGAGAAAAACCATCCTGTAATGTTAGACTACACTGTCAGTAATGTGCTGCTTGGCCCAGACACATCGACTAAATACCCAGGCGTAAAGCTGTATAGCGATATGAAATGTTATGAGCACATAAAGTCCGTAGTGAGGAAGGCGAATGGTTTAAGTCACTTCATAAAGAGAATTCTAGCAAATTGTAGTTCATCTATAAAGGAAAGTGAGGCGCGCTGGCTGCTATCGATATTGCGTGTGGAATCTATGACTGGCAGTAAGCAGAAACTTATTGCAAGCCGCCCTAGAGGGCGTGCGTGTCGAGTACCCAGGTTTCTACAGACGTACCGGGCTCGCGAAGTTTATGTTGAGCTGCAGTCGGCTTCTCCTTTGCGTTTCGTAGTGTTTCCGAAAGACCTGGAAAAAGTTATTTATTTATAGTTTCATGTTAAATGGCTTCTGCCCGATAATTTGACCTGCTTTCGCGGGTCGGAATCAAATGCTTCTGCCTGCATGTTTAAATTGACCGTTTATTAGTTTGTGTCCCTGTGGGGTCCAGCAGAATGGTTTTTGTGTAGTACAGCTGACACGACATTGCTTTGTGAGTCGGTCTGGTTCCAAGAATGTTTTCTTTAATGTGTTTCTTTGCAACTCGTCTTTGCTTAAGCTCTACAATCGCTTCATTGTGTTTGATTATGCTTAACTTATCTGCACTATCTATTGCAAGTTTCGACCTAGCTGCATGAGGCTTTCACCAGATTTTCAAGGACTTGGTGTTGGTCAACTATTCAATAATTAAAAGCTATTCCCGTCAGATATAAGCACTATTGCTTCGACTTGTTCTTGTTTCAGTTATTTATTAGTATTCTGAAGGTTTGTCTTAAATATACATCTGGCTGTGGACAATGTAATGTGTAATTTGAGTAACTTTGAAGAGCCGCCTATTTTTTGTGAACCGGTTATTGTGTTTTTTAAATGTATTCTATTTTTATGTTTTAGAAGTACTACTGATCCTGTAGAAAGGAGCTTCAATTCTGTGAACTGGTGCCGGGTGTGAGTCCCACCGACTTTCGCATTATTGTAAAAGGAAAGTAATTAGGCATTGCCTGCCATTTATGATCATTTGTAACATTTTGATCTATTTAGTACCTTCATGAGCTCAGGACTGGCTGATTTTAAAAACTTTTTATACTTACAAGAATGATGTTTATTTGTCGTTCTGGTCCCCCACCCCTCAAGCACCTTGCTTTACGCACGTTTCAGAAACACTAATGCCTCCCGTATTTCTGTACTGCTAAAATATCTGCAATCTCCACCATTTCGTATTAAAGGAAGTCATCGAACCATATAAAAGGCGTTTATTTGTTTCGATCAAATCGCAAGTATTACGGAAATACTCTGTGTGCTGATATGGGAATCCCTGGAGGGAAAACGACGTTGTTTTAGCGAAACATTGCTGAGAGAGTTTATAGAATTCTGCACAACGATTATACTGTCGCCAACGTACATTTCTACGAAGGATCGCGAAGACAGGCATATAGACAGTCTCTCTTATCTTTCTCCACCGCGCTGGTAGCCGTACGGTCTTGGGCGCCTTGCCACGGTTCATGCGTCTTCCCCCGTCGGATGTTCGTATCCTCCCTCGGGCACGGGTGTGTGTGTTGTCCTTAGTGTAAGTTAGATTAAGTATTGTGTATGCCTAGGGACCGACGACCTTAGCAGTTTGGTCCCATAGGAACTTACCACAAATTTCCAAATTTTCTCTTGCTCCATTCCCATGTGGAGCAGGGAAGGGATGACATGTGGTGTAATGTACCGTCCGCCATGTGTCGTACGATGTTCTGTGCATTAAGTATGTAGATGAAGACGTAGATGCTAGTAAAAATTATTATCTTCAATATGCTATAAAAACTTTAACTATTGATCGTCTGCACAATGAAACGTAAAGTCACCACTGTGGAACTCCGATGTGGTGCTTGATAATCGAAGAAAAATAAAGACACCGTACAATTTTGTCGATGTAAGACGAACGTTCTACATAGTAAACTGGTGCGAGGTGTTTCAAAATATTTAGAAAATTAGATATAAGCTAGAGGGGAAGGCTTGTAATAAACAGCGTGTTCAAGAAACAAGAAGGAACAATAACACTGGAATGTTAACAAAGAAGTGCTCCGGTTAACAAGGCTATAAGGTAGGTATGCAGTCTTTCGCCCCTACTGTTCAATCTATTCATCGAAGGAGCAATGACAGAAGTAAAGGAAAGGTACAGAAATGGATTAAAAATGATAGCAAAATCCTGAATGAAAATTAAAAAAAGAAACTATTGATACATAACCAGCGCGTATTCAGAAAATATCACAGTTGTGGAACTTAAATACTTTTTATTCATATCACATAACGTGTGCTATCGACAGGGGATAGCAATTGCATTATACATCTCTCGATTTACAGAACATTTTTGACACTATTCCTTACAAACGGTTCGAAAGCAAACAGTGTACTGTACCGTAGTATCTGGGTGTAGTAGTGTTCGGGCTGGAAATTGTGCAGGTGTGGGACTGATTTGAAAAAGAAGTCTATTAAGCAAAAAAGAAAAGAAAAACTGCCTCGCCAACTGACAAAATAGTGATGTAACTGAATTTAATGTGTAGCACAATTATATTTCCTGAAGCTAGAGCATAAGAATGACACAATAAATGAATAGAATTGCTTCAGCCCAATTATAACAAAATGTAAATCAGCAACCTTGGAAAACTACTAAGGTTGGGGCAGAATAAAATTACAAGAATGAAAGTAGCTTCCACGCGTTACCATTTAGTAAAATTAGTATATCAGAACACAGCTCACCGAGTTACTTGGGCATTCTTACATTTACACTGAAAACAAATCTAAGTCAATTAACTACTCCTGCCACCAGCTACTCGCTGAAACAAGTCTAATATCAAATCATTAAAATACTATCCTACATAAAAGTAGCAATTGATATTCTTTGTACAGTAGCATTTTGTACAGCCTTCTTTGTACAGTAGAATTTCGGATAGCAATACGGTTCTGACTTTGAATTGACAGCTTTACGAAAAGAAGAGAAAGAAGAAAAGGTAGCACGCTGTCGAAATGGTCTTGCCATGTGGAATATGACTATGTTCTTTACTGTACACTAACTTGTGTCATGTAGCCGACCGATATACCACTGTCGGCAGATTAGAGCACCTCTTGTAACCTAGCCGCTGCCTTCGTGTACAATGGAACCGTCATCCTCTCTCCTAGGAACATACTCCAGCCGCTCCCCTGGCTTGTTTTCCACAATTGTCAGTGGCCACGCCCACCAATGATTATTAATGAATTCCCAATGTAGGCTCCCTAGATCACGTGCTCTGGACAAGGCATCATCATGTTGGCTATCCATCAACTGCGTTTTGACTCCCTGACTCCGCATCCGAAAATATGGCAAATGCAGTTCCTTCTGCCTGCCACGCTGGTTGAGACGAGTCAGGCCAACGCCCCAGTTCTGGCGTGGCTTCTCGTCACGAGTTCCAGTCAGCCGCTGGTATCACGACTACCAGCTTCAGCAGCCTCGGTCACCACTCCCAGCACGGTCACGTCCCTCGTTGACCATCGGTGATGCTGCAGGGTGCATGGGTTTGCCCCATGGATATGGCGGTCTCTTACGGGTGGTGTGTTCATGCTGATAAACGAGTGGGTGACTGACTTGACTTCCTTAGGTCTCAAGCCGCTCCATCATACCTCGAAGAAGCGCTAGATGTGCCACAAACGTCACCGACCGCCGCCCCTAGCCAAGCACTATCATGAGACCAGCGCTGATGTACCGGCTGGGAGGGGCAGGAAGACAGCAGTGCGCGAAATGAAAATCACCGCACAGTAGCAAAGTGGCATCGTCTGAGACGTGCCACAGGATTCGTGATTTTATGTCAGAAATGTGACAGCAGCAACTGGTGGAAATTCAGGCAGTGAAGCTGAAGTATCTTGTGTTCCACAAAGAACTATTACAGTCCCTGTAAGGAACTCCTCGTCCTTTCCACGAAGGAATGAGAAAGATCCCAACAGTTAATAATAAAAAGATATTTATTGAATATGAACAAATACTCAACTTATATGGTGCTTCTTCTTGTGAAATGTCCAGCACAACTGGACGTTTGAAATTATTCCAAGTCGTTTCTTGTGAAATTTCCAGCACAACTGGACGTTTGAAACTATTCCAAGTCGTCTAAAAGACTGAAGTGCTGTCACCGTGCTTCTGAGTGATGCCTACGGAGAGTCTAGAGATGACCTACGATGCCTACGGAGCCTGTCGGAGACGACGGACGACCTCTGCAGCTCTTAGATTCAGGGGTAACTGTGTACGACTCGGCGCACTGAAGAAAATTTCCACCATAGCTCAGTGCTCCGGTACTTAACGAGGTATCGACCAATCGTTATCCACACATGTGATGCCCATCGATGGGCAGCTGCAACCCCTGGCAGACCTCAGTGTAGTTCATACTGCCAACCCACACAGCTGCTGCGCAACGAGTGTTTCGAGCGCGGCTTACCGATTATGTTGCTGTACACTCTGGAGTCGTGAGTATCGCGCACCACAAAGTGCACTCCGCATCAGTCCTCCTATCAAAGAAAATCCTTGGCAGTACCGGGAATCGATCCGGGTCCTCCGCATGGCAGCCATGTAAGCTGACTAGTTTTTTTTTTCTTGAGCAAATATTGAAATAACAGGACGGACATTTCATAAAGTTGTGAAAAAAATAAACATAGATGGCATGAGGGCTTTAACAACCCGACTCCATGCTTTCACAGTCCAGCGCCTTAAGCACTTTTTTTTCGTGGACAAGTGCTCTAACAATTTTTTTAATGCGCTAAGCACGTCTTTAATTGAAAAAAAGAGAGAGAGGTTTTGTATTCTGAAAGCAAAAATGATTATTGCATTTCTTCTACCTCTACGCGGCGCGGCGGAACAGCAAATCAAAAACAAATCGATCGCCTGGGAATCGAAGCCGGGCCGCCTACCAAGTTTAATTTTTGGACGAGGCAAGACTGGCTGGAGTCGAATTCCAAGACCTGGTCACGATATCTCCCCCCTCCCACTACCCAAGCGCACTATCACGTATAAAACCGAAAAAAGAATAAGGAAAAAATCAAGGGAACCATACGCCGAAAATTATGGCGATAATGTGAACTAAAAAGGGCCATCTTGCCCTCTGGGGTCCCCTTATCGAAGCGTGCGGTCAGTAAGAGGCGGTCGTCATTTCAATGGGAATCACCAGTCATCAACCGTCCGAGTGTCCGCTGCTGCTGCACGCAGTCAGCGACTGTTGCTGTTACCGTAGATGAATCGGGGATACATCACGTCTGCAAGTCAACTTCTTCTCACACCTGGTACACCCCAGCTAGACCTTGGGTCCTTGAATGACCACCCCATATAGTTAGCAAAGAGGTTCCGGTATTGCGTTCTGTTCTGCAAGACCAGGAACTCATTGATCATGCATTGCCACAAATCGAGGACTTCCTTTTCGCCTCGCGATACACGTGGGGGTCGTCAGTTTGGTGAATGGCATGTAGCCTTCTTCGAAGTTTCTCGTTGGCAATCATATACCATATGTGGACGACGTGGCCTATTCTACGCCATATTTTAAATCTATGTGACGATGCTATGCTGACTACATATGTCTTGACGATGTCATTATGGCCGTATCACTTTAGGACATGGTGTAAAAAAGATCTGAGGATGGTCACTACAGACTGAAACTGGTCATCGTCTAAAGATTTGATTTGTAATCATAGACTAGAATAAAAAAGCACATACCATATCAACCGCACTAAAGTGGACAGAAAGGGTGCGTGGATGGCCCTGCATCCAGTCGACCGTGAGGTGACGTTGTGCAATGTGGTTAGCCGGATTTCAGCGTTGGAGAACACTATGATAAATTTTTGCTGCTAGATTCCGTGCCTCCGGTATAACTCATCACATACAGCTGTTCTCCACGGAAAACGTCCTAATATGTGATAGCGAGGGCGATAAATGTCCAACAGGCACCGGTAGGCACAGCATGTGTGGAGCCACCTATGCTCCCAGGATGCCAGGAAGACTGTCTACTGGTGAAAGTCAGAGTCGCCGCATTGAGCGTAGGTACAGCGCCAACGCTTTGTGCTTGACGTGAGTCAGTCCCACATCTCCTTTGTTGAAGGATAAAGTAAGAGAAACGAAACGGATCTTAGAAATGGTTGAGAAGCCTTGGACAGAATGACGTACTGAGCGCGATGCAAAAAGTCCAACGATATAAATTAGTTGAGGCGGAACGCTATGTGGAGTCGTCGTAAGATATTACGACACGTAAGGTCCGTCATACTTTGTCGATGGAGCGATATCCCTAAACATTTGAGCATCGGGACCTTTGTCAGGGGTACAACCAGTTCTACAGGCATGCATCGTCCCACCTCCATCTAGCATGATTTTCGGAGGTTCATAACACTGCCTGCCTCCGCCCCTTACTGTTGGAGCCAGGAAAGCACCGTTCGTATTTCGTCACCAGTCCGTGGTAAGAACATCACACCATCGCCTTATACACCACAGTCCGTGAAGAGTTGGTTCAAGGGCAGAGGCGAATAGCGTGGTAGAAAGAGAACAACCCAGTCAGACGGACCTGTTTACCACAATCCTCGTGACCGCCCCATGGATCAAACGAAGGATGACAGATGTCATGCGCGGGATACCGATGATTCCATAACTGCTCGCAGGAAGCCATGTTCGACACTATTAAAAGCATGGTCAGAATACAGCGCAGGTGGCAAGTTTGCATCAGTGCCACAACATCTCTAATGATGCTCAGAGTCGTAAAAACATTATTGTTGCCGCCGATGTATTTTTGATCAGTATGAATGACCGCCATTATCGTTGATTTGAGCCTCTCACTGAGGATGTATGTCAACAGTTTGTAACCGAAGTTTAGCATTGTCAGCGGTCGAAAATCAAGTGGGCGATAGCCTCCTCCGGGTTAGGGCACCGTGTCTAGAGTCCCTCAGTGAATTCAGATTGTACTTGAAAATCGGTGCTCAGGAGTTCTCTGTACATTCAACCCACATTGGGCACATAAGATCAAAAAGCCTTTTGCAAAACTCGAGAGGGTGTCTTTCAGGGGCTGGTGTTTTGTTGGGAGCACCACGCAACATTGTTTCTCGTAGTTCTTCCAAAGTCACCTCGGACACGAGCGTAGCACCATCTTGTAGGTTCAGAGAAACGAGTAGGTCGGATAGGATTTCCCTGACTCCTCCGTCCATGTTGAACTCCCGCTCGTAGAGAAGTGTTTATGACTGTGTGAACGCTCGGACAATGTCCATTTGCGTTTCAGCTCGTCGGCCGTCCTGCGTCTTGACTGCCGTAATGAGCTGCCTCTTGCGTCTTCTCCTGTTTGAATGATATGGCGGAGTGAAGGTCGTTTTCCACAAACATCATTAGTTGTCCTCACCCACTCCCCGCACACCCGCGAGACGTACGGCGGAGGTACGTAGCATTTGTGCCTTGACGTGGTGTTGTGCCGATTGTCGTTTCGGCGAAGGCGGTTGCACAGCCAGTTCGCGGAGAACAGTGTAGTTGAAATGAATGGTCGCGGTATCGTTGCGCGCTCTATCTCATCCATACCTTGCTAATGTTCGGCACAAGACAGGTTTGACACACGATAACCACCATTGAAGCACGGAACTGTAGGCGGGTAACGCTGGTGGTATCTGCTCCATGTGGACTCAACTTCACGTCTGCAATTGACCTCATCAAGAAGGACCACGCCACGGACCTCTACTTCGTCGGAAGCGTTGGCGGGGAACGGTGAGAGTACATACATAAGCTAGGTGATCCGTGAACGCTGTCGGCCACATCTCAGCGTAGGCAACTGCCGATCGCTGGTCGCGTGTGACGTAACCTCGATCCAAACGGCTCGCGGAATGACTAGTAAAGTAGATGTATGCTTTTAGGTCGTCGTTTTGTACGGCCCTTGTGTCCGACAAAGCCAAGTCCTTTACAAGTGCCTGAAGTGCTGGGCAGGTGGTATAGTGCGACATCTGGTCGGATGGTCTGAGCACAAAATTGCTATTTCCGCCTACTGCCAAGTGGTTGGCATTGCCCTGGAAGAGAAGTGCTGTGTCTTCGGCAAAATAGGTGCAGCGGTCTCTCCTTCTGTCGGTGCTGGAAGGAGCATACGAGTTCACCAGACGAACTGTATGAACATTAACTGCGACCTCTCTGGCCGACGGTAAATAGGATACATCAGTTGCCACAATTCCTTCCGCAGCAGAATAGCCTCCTCCTCCCACATCTGAAGGCATAGCGAAGGCGCCATATCCGTAGGCATCGATACAGAGTCCTGATGGGACTTGAAACAACATCTAGATCCGCAGCTCGTACGTATCTTGCAGCATACGGGGATTTGAAGTAATGCTGTTGACATTGATCGTGGCGAGGCGGTAGCCTACTCCACCAAGTTGCTGGGGCTGTCCTCAGTATTACAGGCGGGCAGTAGTTATGGTGTGGGGCGTCTTCAGGGAGTAGCGGTAGGAAACGATGGGTGCAGGTCATGTCGGTCTAGGCGTATGTCGCCGTCATCGCAGACGCTGCCAGCGGCATGGTGTATCGTCAGGGTCCTAAAATGCATCCAGCATCTCCATCCCCTACGCCAGGCTCCCAGGGAGATCGATACCCTTGGATCTCAGGAGGCAGACACAGTCGTGGGTGCATCGCCGGGCTTTGGTGGTCTCCCGTATCCCCACATTCCGGAGACACACCTGTAGCGGCAGAAGAACGTCGAACCCTGTGGTACGTTAGCTTCGACCGTGTCGGATCGGTTTATCGGCTGACGCACCTCATCATCCATCGGTGCTGCCTCGGGCCGTTCTACTGCGTCGGTCGTTATGCACCGTTTCTTATTGTGCTTCGCTCATTTCTGCATACGCTGTCGCTCCTCTGTGTCCGGCGCAGGGTTGGGGACGGACGCGGCATCCTGTTCTTCAATTCGCGCTGCAACCTCAGATTGTCGCTGTAGCAGTGCGCCTGGGCTCGACGAGAGGGCAACAGATGCATCAGCCCCGGAAAACGCTGTGGGCACCCCTGGAACTGTTGCAAGGGCCTCCAAGGCTTGCACTAATATAGAAGGGTCGCCATAGACAGCTGCCGTCTCCCGTCTCGTCGCCGCTACGTACGTAATCTACGTAGAGGTCGCTATCGACAGTCAAATCTGATCGGCTGAGAGCGTCTGCACGAGACTGCTTTGCATGCTTTCGGTACGGACATATCCGGAGCTGGTCCTCGGCTGACCGTCGTAAGTAATTATCGCCCGGAAACCAGCGACCATGAGATACGTCGGTATGTTGTTGTTGTTGTGTTGTTGTGGTCTTCAGTCCTGAGACTGGTTTGATGCAGCTCTCCATGCTACTCTATCCAGTGCAAGCTGCTTCATCTCCCAGTACCTTCTGCAACCTACATCCTTCTGAATCTGCTTAGTGTATTCATCTCTTGGTCTCCCCCTATGATTTTTACCCTCCACGCTGCCCTCCAATGCTAAATTGGTGATCCCTTGATGCCTCAGAACATGTCCTACCAACCGATCCCTTCTTCTGGTCAAGTTGTGCCACAAACTTCTCTTCTCCCCAATCCAATTCAATACTTCCTCATTAGTTATGTGATCTACCCATCTAATCTTCAGCATTCTTCTGTAACACCACATTTCAAAAGCTTCTATTCTCTTCTTGTCCAAACTATTTACCGTCCATGTTTCACTTCCATACATGGCTACAGTCCATACAAATACTTTCAGAAATGACTTCCTGACACTTAAATCTATACTCGATGTTAACAAATTTCTCTCCTTCAGAAACGCTTTCCTTGCCACTGCCAGTCTACATTTTATATCCTCTCTACTTCGTCCATCATTAGTTATTTTGCTCCCCAAATAGTAAAACTCCTTTACTACTTTAAGTGTCTCATTTCCTAATCCAATACCCTCAGCATCACCCGACTTAATTCGACTACATTCCATTATCCTCGTTTTGCTTTTGTTGATGTTCATCTTATATCCTCCCTTCAAGACACCATCCATTCCGTTCAACTGCTCTTCCAAGTCCTTTGCTGTCTCTGACAGAATTACAATGTCATCGGCGAACCTCAAAGTTTTTATTTCTTCTCCATGGATTTTAATACCTACTCCAAATTTTTCTTTTGTTTCCTTTACTGCTTGCTCAATATAGAGATTGAATAACATCGGGGAGAGGCTACAACCCTGTCTTACTCCCTTCCCAACCACTGCTTCCCTTTCATGTCCCTGGACTCTTATAACTGCCATCTGGTTTCTGTACAAGTTGTAAATAGCCTTTCGCTCCCTGTATTTTACCCCTGCTACCTTTAGAATTTGAAAGAGAGTATTCCAGTCAACATTATCAAAAGCTTTCTCTAAGTCTACAAATGCTAGGAACGTAGGTTTGCCTTTCCTTAATCTTTCTTCTAAGATAAGTCGTAAGGTTGTTCCAGTATTTCTACGGAATCCAAACTGATCTTCCCCGAGGTCGGCTTCTACTAGTTTTTCCATTCGTCTGTAAAGAATTCGTGTTAGTACTTTGCAGCTGTGGCTTATTAAACTGATTGTTCGGTAATTTTCACATCTGTCAACACCTGCTTTCTTTGGGATTGGAATTATTATATTCTTCTTGAAGTCTGAGAGTATTTCGCCTTTTTCATACATCTTGCTCACCAGGTGGTAGAGTTTTGTCAGGACTGGCTCTCCCAAGGCCGCCAGTAGTTCCAATGGAATTTTGTCTACTCCGGGGGCCTTGTTTCGACTCAGGTCTTTCAGTGGTCTGTCAAACTCTTCACGCAGTATCGTATTTCCCATTTCATCTTCATCTACATCCTCTTCCATTTCCATAATTTTGTCCTCAAGTGCATCGCTCTTGTATAGACCCTCTATATACTCCTTCCACCTTTCTGCTCTCCCTTCTTTGCTTAGAACTGGGTTTCCATCTGAGCTCTTGATGTTCATACATGTGGTTCTCTTATCTCCAAAGGTCTCTTTAATTTTCCTGTAGGCAGTATCTATCTTACCCCTAGTGAGATAAGCCTCTACATCCTTACATTTGTCCTCTAGCCATGTCTGCTTAGCCATTTTGCACTTCCTGTCGATCTCATTTTTGAGACGTTTGTATTCCTTTCTGCCTGCTTCATTTACTGCATTTTTATATTTTCTCCTTTCATCAATTAAATTCAATATTTCTTCTGTTACCCAAGGATTTCTACTAACCCTCTTCTTTTTACCTACTTGATCCTCTGCTGCCTTTACTACTTCATCCCTCAGAGCTACCCATTCTTCTTCTACTGTATTTCTTTCCCCCATTCCTTTCAATTGTTCCCTTATGCTCTCCCTGAAACTCTGTACAACCTCTGGTTCTTTCAGTTTATCCCGGTCCCATCTCCTTAAATTCCCACCTTTTTGCAGTTTCTTCAGTTTTAATCTACAGGTCATAACCAATAGATTGTGGTCAGATTCCACATCTGCCCCTGGAAATGTCTTACAATTTAAAACCTGGTTCCTAAATCTCTCTCTTACCATTATATAATCTATCTGATACCTTTTAGTATCTCCAGGGTTCTTCCATGTATACAACCTTCTATCATGATTCTTAAACCAAGTGTTAGCTATGATTAAGTTGTGCTCTGTGCAAAATTCTATCAGGCGGCTTCCTCTTTCATTTCTTAGCCCCAATCCATATTCACCTACTACGTTTCCTTCTCTCCCTTTTCCTACACTCGAATTCCAGTCACCCATGACTATTAAATTTTCGTCTCCCTTCACTATCTGAATAATTTCTTTTATTTCATCATACATTTCTTCAATCTCTTCGTCATCTGCAGAGCTAGTTGGCATATAAACTTGTACTACTGTAGTAGGTGTGGGCTTCGTATCTATCTTGGCCACAATAATGCGTTCACTATGCTGTTTGTAGTAGCTTACCCGCATTCCTATTTTCCTATTCATTATTAAACCTACTCCTGCATTCCCCCTATTTGACTTTGTGTTTATAACCCTGTAGTCACCTGACCAGAAGTCTTGTTCCTCCTGCCACCGAACTTCACTAATTCCCACTATTTCTAACTTTAACCTATCCATTTCCCTTTTTAAATTTTCTAACCTACCTGCCCGATTAAGGGATCTGACATTCCACGCTCCGATCCGTAGAACGCCAGTTTTCTTTCTCCTGATAACGACATCCTCTTGAGTAGTCCCCGCCCGGAGATCCGAATGGTGGACTATTTTACCTCCGGAATATTTTACCCAAGAGGACGCCATCATCATTTAATCATACAGTAAAGCTGCATGCCCTCGGGAAAAATTACGGCCGTAGTTTCCCCTTGCTTTCAGCCGTTCGCAGTACCAGCACAGCAAGGCCGTTTTGGTTATTGTTACAAGGCTAGATCAGTCAATCATCCAGACTGTTGCCCTTGCAACTACTTTAAAGGCTGCTGCCCCTCTTCAGGAACCACACGTTTGTCTGGCCTCTCAACAGATACCCCTCCGTTGTGGTTGTACCTACGGTACGGCTATCTGTATCGCTGAGGCACGCAAGCCTCCCCACCAACGGCAAGGTCCATGGTTCATGGGGGGGGACGTCGGTATATGGCGGTGGAATTCAATACGGACCTGTCGCACCCATTTAAGGTCAGGGTAAGTTCCGAAGGTCTTCAATTTTTCGAATGTATGGCTGAGAACTGTACCATAGGGTCGAAGGCAAGGGTGACCAAATCCGATGGAACTACAAATGGTTGTTCAAACACGGACACATTTTGTATTCCCAGTTCAGGGCGTTCGTGGCTTACCACACCCACGTTTTCGTCAGGGTGGCAGAACATATAACGTTCCGGCGAACATATGAGAA
This sequence comes from Schistocerca cancellata, assembly GCF_023864275.1. Taxonomy (NCBI): domain Eukaryota; kingdom Metazoa; phylum Arthropoda; class Insecta; order Orthoptera; family Acrididae; genus Schistocerca; species Schistocerca cancellata. Next base: position 427,122,548 of record NC_064632.1, read on the forward strand.
GTTTTTCACAGACAACATAGTACTCAGCAGGGAGTGGAGACTGAGTGCAGGTTCCTTTCGAAAGTCAGGAATGCACATGAATCATCATTTTCTGTGACTACAATATCACCGAATTTCTCAATGAAAATTAAGTTTGTAAGGTTAATAGCTATCTACATTCGCTCATTAAAGTCATACTGAAGCTGAACTAACTTCGTGAATTTAAGTCTAGTAACTTCATCAGCGCTCCGTCGTTCATTTGGTGCTAATAGTTTACTGACATATTTAACAATATAGAAAGGTTTCAGAATTGGAATAAACTACAGCAAAAAATCTTCAGCGATGCATCCGAGTTGTCCCCCAGAAATACAAACGCTGTTCTGGAAAGATATAATTAAACCCTTGATTTCCTTTTTCCAAGTGAAAATCTAAAATTTCAAACCTATCTTTTGTATCTGATTATCTGTTAGTAGAAATACGCGACTACGTACTTAATAAAAGTTATTTAATACATGAAAAAAGAAGAAAATGAAACAAACAAAAACAATAATCGTTATGTAGCAAAGACATCGATTTGAAAGGAAATGTTAAATATGGCTATCACTGAAACATTTAGTGGCGTACGAGACTGAAACATGCATTCTTGGAACAGCAACCAGCGTTGGAAACCACTAACTTTAAAAAGTGTTTTCCAGAGTACAGTAAATCCACTCCTCCTTCAACTCGACTCACACGCCACTTAACTAACGAGTTCGATACGCTGGCAATAAAAACTAGAGACGAAAAGAACCAAAAAGAAGAGTCCGTCGTAATGCTGGAATGAAGTTTGCGATGTGAGCTGGAAGCTACAACATGCATGCGCTGTAAAGTCCATAAAGATTTATGACGAGACCATACGCAAGGCTAGGACGCAAGAACTGTGGCGATCGTATATCACGCTCCAGTTTATTGCTACAGCAATTAAGAAACGTTGCAGCGTTTTTTTCTGTAATCACGAACTGCCTGGTACACATACTTTCCGACAGAATACAACTCCTAGTGCGTGTTACGGCAACTGGAAGCAAACAATGACTGAGTTACAGCGAAACAGTACCTGTCTTTGTTGTCACTGTCCTAAAGGCACCGAGCGGGGTGGCGCAGTGGTTAGACACTGGACTCGCATTCGGGAGGACGACGGTTCAATCCCGCGTCCGGCCATCCTGATTTAGATTTTCCGTGATTTCCCTAAATCACTCCAGGCAAATGCCGGGATGGTTCCTCTGAAAGGGCACGGCCGACTTCCTTCCCAATCCTTCCCTAATCCGATGAGACCGATGACCACGCTGTCTGGTCTCCTTCCCCAAACCAACCAACCGACCTAAAGGCAATAGTAACGGGGATACCGAGTAACATGAGGCGTTGACAGTACTGTCGTGCAGAAATGTAAATAGAAAAGCATGAAATTTACTGCCGTGTACGCTGTGTAAACGTAATCGTATACTTCGAAAGCAGTGAGGACCGTGAGGGTTCATCGTCAAGTTCAGATCGTTTAATTTCTCATTTACGCCTGTTCTTGAGCGAGATGAAGCGAAGTGTACTTTTCTATTTTATGAACGTTAGATGATAAACTTCCAGATTCGCGAGTCAAACAATGGAATACAGAATGAAAACTGATAAAAAAAACACCAAAACTTCCAGGAAAAGTCTTTTTAACGCTCTAAGATCAACAAACGTTGATTTATGCTTTTATCAATTGCACCACGCGTCAGTCAAAATGCGCTCTTGTTTCTGTACTTCAGACCACTTCACAGATGCAGTTTGATGTGACACGACGAAAGACTAAGCTAATTATGAGTGCCAGGCATCAGAGTTATAAAATAATTTGATATATGTAAAGTACTAAATTTAAAATAAATCTTTAAAATTACTAAACTACTTGTGGCTTGCGAAATGTAACTTCCGCAAGATATGTGAAAAGACTGCAGACAAAATACAGATGAAATAAGAAATTTCGAATTGCTATCAGGTACGTGAAAAAGTGAGTATGTACGTGAAATTAGTGGATACGTAGCTTTCTTACATACTACATCTGTGCGAATTTATCTGGTTGGACAATACAACTAAAGAAACAGTTTGAGACACAGTTTATAATAACTTTTCCTGTCAAAAGAACAAGTTAGATTAGTTATTGTCGTTGAAGCAGAGAACTCTAAGTCCAAAAAGGTCAATCCAGTTAGCAGATAGGATTACGAAGTTATTAGAAAAAAAACTGTCAGAATCAATAGAAAAGTTACTATAAATTGGCCACAGATACAGAAAGTACAGTTTGGAAATGAAATTAAGCGGACACAACAACAGCAACTTCAGTATAAGAAGAACAACGAGTTGTAACTCACAAAGAAAAACAATGATTGGAAGACGTAATGTGATCGTGACTAAAGTACGTAAAGGAGTGACTCTACTGCTGTTAAGCAAAACACATTATAGTTGGAAAATGGAAGAAGTTTCCCAGCTGGTGCATCCACTAAAACTACAGAAAGAACCAACAGCTAAATACTGAATTCAAGCTAAGCTGGCAGTAAACAAGCGCTCCAGTATTTATCCTGAACAGCCTATGCTCCACAGCTATATAGCTTACCCAGGCCCGATAAACCAAAAGTGTCAATTCGATCGGTGGTATCTGTCTAACAAGCACCAGAGCACGATATTTTCGTGAGGGTCATCATCTCGATTACACGACATTAACCAGAAGAACAGCTAACATAATTAGTATACTAGAATTTTGTTTATATCAAAATTACGTCTCCTTACAAGGTAGCTAATATAAGCAAGTAGATTGTCTGACAATGGTCTCACGCTTGATGATGATGGACAAGTGAGAGACTGATTTTCTTAAGAGCGCACCAGTCGCAAAACATGTATACAGATATGTGGATTAAATCCTTTCCACATGTAAAAGCTCCATTAGACAACTCCAAAACTTCATGGAAAATATGAATCAGTAGCAAAGTAACACAAAAGTCAGTGTGTAGTCAGGGGTTTCGACTACTCGCTTCCTATACTTCATGGAAAATATGAATAAGTAGCAAAGTAACACAAAATTCAGTGTGGAGTCAGGGGTTTCGACTACTCGCTTCCTAGACTTTAACTTACAGATAGAAAATGGCAACCACGCATTTAAAATTTGAGACAAAGACTCCTTTAATGACACATTGATCATAGCTTCCTCCGAACTTGCAATCCTAAAAGACAATGACCCGTAACTCAATAAATTAAAAACAGTAGCCACAAATAATGAATTTGCATCCAACTTTATTGACAAAATTCTCAATAAAAACCTGAGGCACTAAGCTAAACCATTACTGTGTGCAGTTGGTTAAAATTTCAAGTGGGATAAACAACATTTTAAAAGCAAAGGGTTTTATCTTGTATTGTCGTAGAGTGTATATATCATAAACTTCATTTGGTTTATTTTTCGGTGGCTGACTGGTGCACGAAAATCCTTAAGATTCCGGATTTCTGAATTGCCGGAAGGCTTTTGACACTGTATCGCACAAGGGGCATGTAGTTAAATTGCGTGATTATGGAATACCGTCTCAGTTACGTCACTGGATTCGTGATTTCCTGTCAAAGAGGTCACAGTTTGCAGTAATAGGCGGAAAGTCATCGGGTAAAGCAGAAGTGATTTCTGGCGTTCCCCAACGTAGTGTTATGTATATAAACGATTTGGGAGTCCATCTGAGCAGTCGTCTTAGTTCATTTGTGGATGATGCTGTCGGTTTTGGAGTAGCGCAGTCACCACAAGATCAAAACAAAACTGCAAAACGGTTTAGAAAAGACATCTGAATGGTGCGAAAAGTGGCATTTGACCCTAAATAAGGAAAAATGTTATGTCATTCACATGAGTACTAAAAGGAACTCGTTAAACTTCGGTTACACGAGAAATCAGTCTAATCTAAAAGCCGTAAATTCAACTAAATACCTAGGAATTACAATTACGAACAACTTAAATTGTAAGGAACACAAAAAACTGTCATGGGGAACGCTAACCAAATGCTGCGTTTTATTGCCAGGACATTTAGAAAATTTAACAGATCTAGTAAAGAGACTGACTACACTACGCTTGTCCGTCCTCTTTTAGAATTTTGCTGGGCGTTGTGGGATCCTGACCAGACATGATTGACGGAGTACATCGGAGAGTCAAAAGAAGGGCAGCACCTTCTTTACTATAGCGAAATAGGGGATAGAGTGTCACTGAAATAGTACATGATTTGGAGTGGACATGATTACAATAAAGGCGTTTTTCATTGTGGCAGAATCTTCTCAGGAAATTTCAATCACCAACTTTCTACTCCGAAAGTGAAAATATTTTGTTGACACCGACCTACATAGGGAGGAACGATCAAAACGATAAAATAAGAGAAATCAGCTCTCGTACGGAAGATATAGGTGTTCTTTCTTTCCGCGCGCTATACGGGATTGGAATAATAGAGAATTGTGAAGATGATTCGATGAACCCTCTGCCAGGCACTTAAATGTGATTTGCAGAGTATCCATGTAGATGTAGATATACAAACAATCGTTGCTGGAATAGAGGTTGAATATCTAACGTGAAATTTGGGGTCATATTCCAGTATATGTACAATTGTGTTAACTATACGCGGTTTTGACAGTCTTGCACTAACCCAGACACGAGCAACTAGTAAATTTATTGTAAAGTAATAAACTGTTGACTAAACTGGAACTGCACCATGGCAGTGAAACTACGCATTTCACACCCAATAAAATAAATAAAAAAAAAAAAAACAAATTGCGTTACGTGGCCTCCAGTGAATATCCGCTATGAATTAGCGTAGCATAGAGTTCAGAATGTAATTTTTGTGTTGTTTTAAAGAGGTATCTGCGTTTTATGTGCAACACCAGTGTGACTTCTGCTATTATCCCTGGAGTCATACTATCGGAGAAATATACAATAACTTATATCATGCTTCCAGAATGAGATTTTCACTCTGCAGCGGAGTGTGCGCTGATATGAAACTTCCTGGCAGATTAAAACTTTGTGCCCGACCGAGACTCGAACTCGGGACCTTTGCCTTTCGCGGGCAAGTGCTCTACCATCTGAGCTCCCGAAGCACGACTCACGCCCGGTCTCACAGCTGTACTTCTGCCAGTATCTCGTCTCCTACTTTCCAAACTTTAAAGAAGCTTCTGTAAAGTTTGGAAGGTAGGAGACGAGATACTGGCAGCTGTGAGACCGCGCGTGAGTCGTGCTTCGGTGGCTCAGATGGTAGAGCACTGGCCCGCGAAAAGCAAAGGTCTTGAGTTCGAGTCTCGGTCGGGCACACAGTTTTAATCTTCCAGGAAGTTTCACTTATATCATGCTGTTTTTATTGAGATATCTTAATACGCGAGCATAAAACATTCCATAATTCTACAGCAGATTGACGTCAGCAGTACAGGACTATAATGAAGTGCATCCAAGCTAAGATCATTCTTAAAAATGGGAACGACTTACACTTTTTTGGTAGTCTCTAAAATATTACTATTAGAAGCAGAGCCAAGTCTTCTGAACCTCAGCTTTGCAGCATTTCGATGAAAAAATTTCAACCTTTTCTGTAAAGGTGGAGGAACCCTTGCGCACTGCAGCAGTTGAAACAGTCGGTGGCGTTTCTTTCTCGGTATCCTATAGAAGGCGACGACAGTCGTAGCGCGAACCGCGTCGTTGAAAGCGAAATATTTGCCGAAGTTGTCGGGGTGAGAAGTGAGTAAATAGGCGGTCCGCCGAGGCGCTCCGCTGTAACGAGCGCCTTGCGTTTCCCTCGCCTTCACTTACCCTCCCTTCCCTTTCCTTCCCTCCCCGTCCCTTTCCTTCCCCAGGGCGCCTGTCAGCCTGCTGCGCGACTGCGTCGCCGAAGAGATCTGTTTGCTCGCCCTCTGCAAATCTTCTGAGCTCCCTTCGCCGCATTGTGAGAACCTTAAGCCCGGGTTAGAAACCAGCGGACGAGCCCTCCCGGATGACAGGCTACGCGTCTTTGTCTCAGCATTATAATATCACTACCATGCTTTGCATGAGAGTTGTACAATCCTAGCGCTGGAGGACACGTCACAAGAAAAAAAAATTCTGTCTGATATTCGATATCAAATTCAAAAAACTTCTTAAACAGGCAAACACAGTGAAACGGAATGAGAAGTTCGCAAATCTCACCACGGATGACTCCTGTTTTCGCCCCTCAAGGGCAGCACTGGGAGACCAACTAACGCAATCGGATGGTAAGTTTCGTGAGGCTGAGAGTGGACAAGACCTACAATTCATCCAGGCCTCCGAATTTGTGTCCAACTATACGGTTGCAACTTTTTGGACATCATAAAGGCGTACGATCCTGTCTGGCCGAAGAAATTACTACTCAAACAGACAAATTTGCAACAGCTTTCGGACTACAGCCGCAAAATCGTCGAAAGATTTTTGGGCAGTAGGCGTATAGTAGTAAAGAACGTGGGGTACCTCTGTAGCCTCAGACTTCACACAGGCGGCGTCCCTCAAGGTTCTGTGTTGTCACCATTACTCTTTCTTATCTATTCCGCTGTTGCTTCGGGTGGTGCTCACTCTTTAGCGCACCTTGCCGACCAGTATCTGGTGGGTTAATACGGTCATTGCTCATCTTAAACGTTAACACACAGTGGTAGAAAATCGGGCCAAGAAAAATACAATTATTCTCAATGCAGACAAGACGAGAGCGGTAATGTTTAATTGCCTCCACGCGGATTTTGAAGACAGGATGGTTCTTCACAATCCGTAAATCCGACGGAGTAATCAGGTCACGTACCTAGCGGTCACATTTTGCTGTAATTTACTTTTTACTTGTGCGGGATAAGAGGATGAACATTTTGCAACTCATCTGCCTAATATAGCCCATACTAGCCAACTATCCGATGATGGTCAATACATAACCTTATATGGCTGTCCATGTAGCTAACCCAAGTGGGTAAGACTCCATCATCTACATGAAGAACGAAACCAGCTGACCATCCACGAAGCCGTCCTCCAACATACATGGAAACTCATGGGCAATATGCAGTGCGTCAGCAAAGTCTCTAGCGGCGAGCTTCGAGGTGGGGCGTGTACGTTTGGTAGCACATTCTTGTCACTGTATAAGGTAGGGGCCTGGATCCACTGTTAGTGTCTGCAGTTATAGTGCGAGATAAGATTCCACATTATTTCGATTCAAACAATGAATTTAATTAATTATACTAATTGCAATGAGGTACACCATACTCACCAATATCACAATAGGTGCTGGAAATATTTTCCTCTTTATCGAAGGCATAATTCAACACGTTTACATTTATTTGCGAACACTTCTGCCAGCCTTTCGCGTATTCAAATGCGGATAAGCAAGTATTCAGTTCCTCTATTGTCTTTGGAAAGAAGGGAAAGCAGAAAAGTGGAAGGAGAATATAGTCTATACAAGGGTGATGTACTTGATGACAAAATTATGGAAATGGAAGACGATGTAGATGAAGATGACATGGGAGATATGATACTACGTGAAGAGTTTGATGGAGCACTGAAAGAGCAAAGTCGGGAGTAGACAACATTCCATTAGAACTACTGACAGCCTTGGGAGAGCCAGTACTGACAAAACTCTACCATCTGGTGAGCAAAATGTATGAGACAGGCGAAATACCCACAGACTTCAAGAAGAATATAATAATTCCAATGCCAAAGAAAGCAGGGGTTGACATATGTGAAAACTATCAGTTTAATAAGTCACGGCTGCAAAATACTAACGCGAATTCTTTACAGACGAATGGAAAAACTGGTAGAAGCCGACCTCGGGGAATATCAGTTTGGATTCCGTAGAAATATTGGAACACCTGAGGCAATACTGACCCTACGACTTGCCTTAGAAGCTAGATTAAGAAGAAGCAAACCTATGTTTCTAGCATTTATAGACTCAGAGGAAGCTTTTGACAATGTTGACTGGAATACTCTCTTTCCAATTCTGAAGGTGGCAGGGGTAAAATACAGGGAGCGAAAGGCTACTTACAATTTGTACAGAAACCAGATGGCAGTTATAAGAGCCCAGGGACATGAAAGGGAAGCATTGGTTTGGAAGGGAGTGAGACAAGGTTTTAGCCTCTCCCCGATGTTATTCAATCTGTATATTGAGCGAGAAGTAAAGGAAACAAAAGAAAAATTCGGAGTAGGTATTAAAATCCATGGAGAAGAAATAAAAACTTTGAGGTTTGCCGATGACATTGTAATTCTGTCAGAGACAGCAAAGGACTTGGAAGAGCAGTTGAACGGAATGGATAGTGTCTTGAAAGGAAGATATAAGATGAACATCAACAAAAGCAAAACGAGGATAATGGAATGTAGTTGAATTAAGTCGGGTGATGCTGAGGAAATTAGATTTGGAAATGAGACACTTAAAGTAGTAAAGGAGTTTTGCTATTTGGGGAGCAAAATAACTAATGATGGTCGAAGTAGAGAGGATATAAAATGTAGACTGGCAATGACAAGGAAAGTGTTTCTGAAGAAGAGAAATTTGTTAACATAGAGTATACATTTAAGTGTCAGGAAGTCGTTTCTGTAAGTATTTGTATGGAGTGTAGCCATGTATGGAAGTGAAACATGGACGGTAACTAGTATGGACAAAAAGAGAATAGAAGTTTTCGAAATGTTGTGCTACAGAAGAATGCTGAAGATTAGATGGCTAAATCACGTAACTACTGAGGAGGTATTGAATAGAAATGAGGAAGAGTTTGTGGCACAATTTGACTAGAAGAAGGGATCGGTTGGTAGGACATGTTCTGAGGCATCAAGGGATCACAAAATTTAGTATTGGAGGACAGCGAGGAGCGTAAAAATCGTAGAGGGAGCCCAAGAGATGAATGCACTAAGCAGAATCCGAAGGATGTAGGCTGCAGTACGTACTGGAAGATGAAGCAGCTTGCACAGTATCAAGACTGAAGACCACAACAACAACAACATTGTCTTTAGGTAATTTTGATACACGAATGTTTTATCCCCACAATGCAAGTAGGTGAAGACCGATCCAATGAGCGAGGAAGCCACAGATCTTCTGTAATTGCTCTCCCTCCAAATATTTCATTTAAAAGTCGTACGAATTGGTATATCGTATGGGCAGTGGCGCTATCTTCTTGGAAAAATGAATGAGTGATCTTATTTAACTCAGCATTCCAATTAATGGGTGAATTCTCTCTGAATTGTAGACATCGGAAGTGAAAGTATAATTGAATACGATCGAGCCTACAATTCGCGCTCGCGTTATGGCAATCCAAATTCAGATTATCTCTGCGTCAATGACGTTTCTTTTGAGGCGTGTGGATTTTCTTATGACGGAATTTGCGAATTTTGGAAATTAATGTAGCCAGATAGGTGAAACGAAGCCTCATAATTGAAAAAAACATTCTGTCTGAAGCACCAATTCCGTGTCGTCTAACAAAGCGCTGAAACCATTCACAATGGTTATTTGTTTCGCATGGTCCATACAATAATGTAATGTTATTTGAGTATTTCCCCAGTTGTTTGGTTACGGCCTTTTGTGCTGTCGTTCGAGAGACTTTAGCCTCTTGCGATTATCTCCTCATTGATTTTGTTGGACTCCTCAACATGGTTTTCAAAATGTCGTCAGGCTACCGTTCTGTTAAAACTGTTTCGTGGTGCATCATGAACGGAGCCTGTAGTCAGGAATTTCCAAATTAAATCATGTTCAGTGTCACTAAGTGTCCATCTCGAAGCAGGAAAACGCGATCCATATTGCTGCTTCACGTGCTCTGTAAAGTATTCTCCTGCAAGGAAAACCTCCTCCACTAAAAACGCTCCGGCCGGCCAGTGTGGCCGAGCTGTTCTAGGCGCTTCAGTCTGCAACAGCGTGACCGCTACGGTCGCAGGTTCGAATCCTGCCTCGGGCATGGATGTGTGTGATGTCCTTAGGTTAGTTAGGTTTAAGTAGTTCTAAGTTCAAAGAGACTGATGACCTCAGGTGTTAAGTCCCATTGTGCTGAGTGCCACTTTTTTAAAACGCTTCCTTTGCAATAGGAAACATTCTCACAACATTCTGCTTACTCAGGAACTTGGAAATAACGCAACTAATAATTGCAACACAAACGCAACACTATTACTCGCATCCTACCACAGCAGGTCCATGGAATCCGTGCGTACGAGACTTGAACGTGCTGCCAACCTTAAGCGCCCCGCAACGCGGGACACGTGAGGCTCGCCCCTGCTGAGAGACTTTGTGAATGCTCGGTAGAAGCTCTAAGGAACACGCCACGTCACCTAGAATATATGAGGTCAGTAGCTTCTGAGTGTTGGCACCGGGCCCAGGTGCCTCCGGTGATTATCGACGTCCCACAGTAACTAGCCACCGCAACTGTGACCTACAAGGTATAAGGGCCAAAGGACACATAGTACAGCGCCATTATGAATACTGTAATAAACGTACACCTTGACCGCCCAGGAGGGAAGTCTACCGAATGTGTTGGTAGCACTTCGCACAACCATAAGAAAAATAGTGGACGGCGGACTATCGGGAGAGAAGAAGGATCGGTAATAGAGGAAGTGTGCTGGAAGTGGCAAGAAAAGAACGGGATCAGTAATCTGTCATAGTTATGCTTAATGTATGGTTCTTTATTAATGTTTCTCGGAGAGAATAGAGCGGAAATCTAAATCTTCAAATTTGTGTTTATTCCTAATGGACCAAACTTCAGAGGTCATCGGGCCTACTTAAACAAACTCTATTATGCTAAGAACAACACACACACCCATGCCCGAGGGAGGACTCGAACATCCGGTGAGGTCAGCCGCCCAATCCGTGACATGGCTCCTCGAACAGCCAGGCCCTTCCGCGTGGAGCGAAAATCTACTTAACGTCGGAATTTTGTGTACTGTAACCAAATAAGGGGTTGACAACACAATGATAAAATGGAATTTAATCGTCAACTATTGTGTAGCAGCTATCCCAGTTTCGATGCTCTAATTGCGTACGGTTTGAACTCTGTATGATCGAATTAGGAGTAGAAGTGTCTAGTATTAAAATAAATTTATAGGTAACAGTTTCTGAATATCCTGCTAAATCTCAATTTCACCAATGCGGAGTAATCAGTAACAGCAGACTGTGTGAACGTAATAGATAAGTTAGAACAACTTGATGTCAGTCATGAAGTACATTTAGTACGATTTCGCATTCATTACTATGCGCTGTCTTCTTAAAAGTGAGAACTCTTACTTTGTATGTGTTGATTACTTTGGTGAATGGCTGAGGTTGGCGTGTCTTGTAGCTCTACGGAATTTTTTTACCACCAAATGTGAAGTCCTCCGTAACAGCGCCTTCTGGTATCTTGCATTCAGCCTCATGTACCGTTTCGTGTTGATAATTTGTGTAATTTCATCCTCTCTTCTTCTTCTTCTTCTTCTTCTCTTATTTACTTCCCAAACTGTGAAACCTGTTTATTTTATGAGCCCTACCTTTTCCTGTCAAGTATGTATCCAACGACTGTGTTCTGAGGTAGGGACATAAAAAACGCCATGTCTTACATTCTCACCCTCACCACGCCTGAAAATATAATTTGATGCCACTCCAACTTTTAACGTATTACAATTCTGTATGATTTAATAACAATAAGAGGAAGAATAATATATGTTATACATGTAGTAACTGAATGCTACTATTAATTAAGTCCTAACATCGACGGTAGCAGAAAAGTGTATCACTGCTATAGTTCCTTGAACTAAGCTGGTTGCGGGCTTGCTGAATTACAACTTGTGCACTGTAACAGAAAAGTGGCAACACCACATGAAATGACAGATAACGTATATTAAGAGTATGTTATAAAATCATTCTTTGATAAAAGTTGATGCGTAACACTTCATATCCGAAATATAGTGATATCTTATATAGTGTAATCTATATGAATACTATGTCACTACATTTGTCACAATAACCGATGAAATGACTGCAGACACTCTTGAGAGTCAAATTAATCCCTCAACAGTGACTGATTAGGAGGAAATTAGACTTTAAGGGTCCATAAATTTGGACAACATTGTCTATGGAGTGCAGCGATTTGGTGCTATATTTAGGTTAAAATCGATAGTCGAGATAGCAATAATATGTGTTTATTTATCGGTGTCGGCTTGTGTTAAAGCCGTCTTCAGAAATTTTGGCCTCGCAAGGGTAGGAGCATCAAAGTTGCAAACAGTACTATTACATACGGCGTTAAAATAAGGTAGAGAAAAGCGATAGGAAAATTACAAATAGTCCTATTACATATGACGTTAAATGAAAATAGAGAAATATTACAGTTTTAAACACGACTGTAACTCAGCAACGGAATACTAATTTCAAGTGGGATTATACAGCCAAACGGTTGCACATAACTGGTAGGTACATTGACATAAGTTTAGACACCTACTAGAGGTGTCATCTTTAGAATGGGATTTTGATAAATCTTATAAAATAATACATTGAAAATTACGAATAGCAGAAAAACACATTAACTTAGATGACAATTTTCATTACGTACAAAGGTTACTTACACATAATTACGTTGCTAAAAAGCAGTGGTCAGAATTGAGAGCAGCTGCACTGAAGTCAAAAGCGAAATAAAACGCTCCAGCCTTATCCACGTGTGCCCATATGGGAACAATATCAGACTGATCGCGGCAGTTGCTTACATTGCTGGCACGAAAACAATACGGGTTGCGCCGCCTAATCAGGCGCAGACAGTGACATGTGCCCATTTGAATCATTGTAACATAAATAATAGAAAAAACGTCAGTTAATTTTAAAAACAAAATATGAAGAAAGATAGCTTAATGTCTTTCTGAAAACAAACAGTAGTCATGCAGAATAAGTATAACAGAGCCATCTATTAGGCTTTACAGAAATTACGTAAAAGAGAATGATAAAGAAAAAATTTTACAAACAACTGTACAATCCAGAAAACATTTACATTAAGGTAACTTCAGCATCACATATCTATGAGACTGGGAGAGACACCTAAATTCCGCGAGTGAGAAAATTTTTGTTAGATACTTTTAACTGTTCATTGAGGACGCGGCCATTGTTCTTAGAAATGTACTTGAAAATCTCCAGTTCTTCGAGTACATAGAGCCTAAGACTATTCTTTTCTCTATGTAAAATGGATATTTCTTCAGCACATTTCGGTTTGTGTACGGGATTAGCAGATGATCAGCAAAAGTGTGATTGTGTGCATTAGTGCTTGTTTTTCCCGACAAATGTTACTTGTACCTGACGCTGAAAGATCTTCCAGTTTGTGCCGTGTAATGAATGACAGCGTATCACAAGTGATTTTGTACGCTCCTGAATTGCGTACCGGAGCAACTGTGGACTTCAGATTGTGAATGAGATTTATTTGCAAGTTATTGTCCACGTAAAAGCCAACTATGAATCCATGTTTTTTAATCAGAAGACGACGAATTTTATACGAAATAGAGCCTAAAAATGGAATCGAGAAAACGTTTTTATACTCGTTACAGTCAGGAATAGCATTGCTACCTAAAGTGGTCACTTTAGCGTCAGTTTTGACTTTGAATATCTTGTCAGCTAACGTCTGATCCTTGCCGTTATTAATTACAGTAGTTAATGTAATCTTCATCTCTTCATTAAGCTTGTAAGGTGACAAAGGCAGAGAGACTGCACGATTAATGGCTGAATGGAAAAATGCTTTGTTACAGAAATGAGGGCGCAGTGATCTAGAGGGCATAATTTGATCTGTATTACTTTTCGAAAAATACCGAAAGAAAGTCTGTCGTTGTCAGTAGCAATACTTAGGTCCAAGTAATTAATCTGACGGACGTTATTTCTAACTCACAAGTGAAACTGATTTTTTTCATGAAGACTATTAATAATTTCAAACAATTGCTGAATTTTGTCCCAGGAGCCGCTGTGTATGATTAAAATGTCATCTACGTACCGACCATATGACAAAATATCAAGATCAGCAGCTGAGAAGTTGTTGAATAATTTCACTTCCAGCAAATTAGTGAAAATATCGGCCAAGATGCCTGCCAGTGGGTTACCCATTGCCTGACCGTCAGGCGGATGGTATACTTAGCCAATGAAAACAAAGTTGCTGTACTTTACTATTATCCTTAGCAAACGAAGTAGATAAGTGATTTGTTCATCAGACATGTCTATTTTAAAAATGTGTAAGCTTTTGTCAGCGATTTCAATGGTTGTTTGATCAGGTAAGATAGTATACAGGCCCGTAATATATAATTAAAACAATTTAGTATCTTGGTCACAATGCATATCTTTGGTTTTAGTGACTAGATTTTGACTATTGTCGACAGAATAATTATTTCGAAAAACTAAGGATTATTTTATTTTTTCGTGAAGAAACCTAGGTAACTCATAATACGCAATGATCACACTGTTCACAATCGGACGTATCGGGTGCTGACTTTTATGTACTCTAAAATGGGAAAGCAGTTTTGGGACTTGAGGATTCATATTAATAAGCTGTATGGAACGATTTGAGCAAATGCGTAGCGCCGTTAACGATAAGCCTAATTTCTTTTTGTATTATGGGTGTCAGATCCTCATCTAGCTTCGAAATATTATTCTCCTCAAAAATTGTAAAGTCTTAGACAGATATTCTTCCTGAGTAGCAATGATTACAGCATACCATTCGTCAGATTTCGTCATAAGGGCATTGTTTTCTTTTCGCTTGACATTAATATTTTTAATCAGTTTTATTTTACAATCATATTGACAGGAGCTTATAATTGCATGTTTTAGCCCGCATCTCGTGGTCGTGCGGTAGCGTTCTCGCTTCCCACGCCCGGGTTCCCGAGTTCGATTCCGACGGGGTCAGGGATTTTCTCTGCCTCGTGATGGCTGGGTGTTGTGTGCTGTCCTTAGGTTAGTTAGGTTTAAGTAGTTCTAAGTTCTAGGGAACTGATGACCTCAGATGTTAAGTCCCGTAGTGCTCAGAGCCATTTGAATTGCATGTTTCTCAAAAATACTACGCACATCATGACCTACCCTTGTTTATCGCTATCAGGCCTATTTTAACATCTACAATCATATTTTCCTCAACATTTTTATCTGAGAGGCTAGGAATTACATTGTATTTAAGTCATTTTCCATTAAGATTGTTTCTTCCGGTGTAAAATCTGTTTCAGTCTTCTTCAGTCGAAAAATTTATGTCCAGACCTTTGAAAACTACTAACACGTCTTTTACAGGTAAAAAGCTCGTAAGATTAATCAATTTCTTCTCGTTTCATTTTGCTATACAATTGTTATAGTTATCCAACCGATCATTAATAAAATCCCAAAATGCATCATTTTAAAAATTAAAATGTGAGCGGAGAATTTTAGTGAGCTCAAGATACAAAACATAGGTCTCCTCATTTAATCTGTCATTTTTCTTGTATGAAGCACTAATTTTATCTGAAATAATTTTTTTAACTAGGTACTGAAAAGTTTTTGAATCCTTCATGCACTCTCTGATGTTAAAATGGGATTTAACGTAATTTGGCAAAAGTCACTTTTCTTCCAATGCTTATTAAAATTAATAGCCATACCTATGTTTAACAATTTTCTTCTTCGTCTTTGTACTTTGACACAGCCTTAGACACCGGGGCCTGTAGAAATCTTACAGTTTTGAACATGGCTGTACTCCGCAACCGTATACTAGTTTCAACATAGGATTATGCACCCAACTGGTAGGTACATTGACCTACGTTTCGACACCTACTAGGGGTGCCTTGATCAGAATGAAATTTTGATAAATAGTAATATTGCGTTGCTAAAATGCAATTGTCAGAATTTAGAGCAGCTGTGCTCAAGTCAAAAGTGAAATGAAACGTCCTGGCCTTTGCCACGTGTGCCCAGCTTGGAACAACATCAGACCTACCTTTCAAGAAACCAAAATCAAAGACAAATTACTATTCTCAAACAAATAGCAGCAGCTAAGGGTTACGACACTAAAAAGGTTGACATTCCTTTTCAGCCATACCTAGGCTGATAACTACAAAAAAGTATTTCTCTTAAATGATCTACTTGGGGACTGCACCTAACAGGATAAACAGATGGTTTAAAAATACTGACATAATTTTAGCTTTATCTTCCACAAACATACTTGCAGATAAACTAAAACACACTACCTGAAATTCAAAATTACGATTCGCCAGATTTGAATTGGACAGATTGGTAGGAGTTTTCAAAAATGGTTCAAAGAACCTATGGTGGGCACAGCCCACAGAAAATCTGCATTTGTAGAACATATGATGAGTAATAACCATTCAGAATGTGATATAGAACATATATGCAAATTCTACATACTGTCGAAAAAGGCTTCCTGTTAGATACTTGCTATCTGTCCTTTCTCCTTAATGAACACAAAGAATTTCGAGATAAAGCATATTCGGAACTTTTTCAGGATATCATTTGAACCCAAGGATGCGGCTTCCCTTCTTTTACTTTACGACTCTTGCCTTATCTTCTATCTTATCTTGGTTTTATGACAATTAATTATTATACCACTATTTATTCACGCGTCACATGTATGTTAGCTCCACTTTGTTACGAACAAGCTTTTTACCTCGCATATTTTTAATTTTATAGTATACTTTGGAACAAGCTAAGTTAATATTTATAGGCGCATATCTATCGCTATAACGTTTTATACTTTCATTCCTGTAAATTAATAAAATAAAACTAAGGTATCCTAATGCTATTCAGACCTGTATAGCCTTTTATCATCAGATTACCAGCGACATGATATTCTGTATGTACTGAAGTTTCTAGAAGCCCTCGCCATGAATACGTCAACGCAGAGCTGCCACTCTGTCACTGTCGCACCTTGACAACAGCAGCTGCTCTAGTGGTTGACATGTCACCACATTTAACTCACTAATAAAGCTGGAAGATACTAAGTAACTTTCCTACAGCGTTTATATGTGATTCGTCGGCACAAACGTCTTTGATGATATCGACCTGAATCGATACCTTTATCGTAGTCGGTATCCCCAGGCGTACTTCTTTGCTTTCTCAACTGGCACTTTGGCCGCTACGTCACCAATGGTGTCCTCTTCAGTAGATACTTCTGTGGTATCATTCCGCCCATCTTAGCTTTCACGTCGCCTAGACAACGTCGTTTTGAATTCTTACCAGAGGACAATGTCTAGCAAATATACTAAGACGTGTATATATTTTGATGGTTGTATCTTTCAATGTAATTTTACCTGCCATTATGTCTTTACGTAATATATGTGTTTGCATGTAATTACCATTCTCTAGTTTATTCCTTTATCGACAAAACATTAATAAGAACGATGTGTTTGTCTTTCACACCACTGTCAATAGATTCCACTGTTTTTTCTGTTGTTTCGTAAGTATTTTTTTTATTTTAACATAAATGACTACTTGCCTGATGCTTTATAATGTTTTAACTTCCTACGTACTCACACGTGGTCTACGAGAATTTACTGTGCAAATTTCGTACAGCAACGACACTTCAGTTCTTGTGGAGCGTTTGCCATTGGCTGCTGATGACGTAATTCATAGTCGACGAGCCGGCCGCTGTGGCCGAGTGGTTCTAGGCGCTTCCGTCTGGACCCGCGCTGCTGCTACGGTCGCAGGTTCGAATCCTGCCTCGGGCATGGATGTGTGTGATGTCCTTAGGTTAGTTAGGTTTAGGTAGGTCTAAGTCGAAGGGACTGATGATCTCAAATGTTAAGTCCCATAGTGCTTAGAGCCATCTGAACCATAGTCGGCGAGCGAATTGCACACTATTTAACCCGTGGTTTCACAGCCATCCACAGCGTACGATCATGATATCATGATGAAGCCGAGGAGCTGCCAGCACCACCCATAGGGGTAAGAGCTACAACCTTATTTTTTGCTACAGGGCTTCTCTATTTTATTTTAACAGCATTTGTAAAAGTAGTGTTTATAACTTTGCCGTTCCTACTCCTGCAGGGCCAAAAATTCTGAAGACGACTTTAACGTAAGCTGAATATTATTGCGACCTCGACTCTTTGTTTTACCCTAGTTTTCAGAGCATTGCACTGAGCGGACTGCAGGCACTGAACTAAGCTGTCTAGTGGCTGAGCCACAACTGTCTGAGTGTCTGTGGCACATCGTGTATTGTGCCTTTCCATATCCACTCATACAAGGATGGTTTTCTGCCTGTTGGCGGAAGGATTTCCATGTGCACCCATACAAGGTGGAAGCAATTTAATCTTTGATTGGTAGGGTTCATTATGGCGACTCTCCACGCTATCAGTGACCTTATACAACGCGATTACGAAAGTGGCACGAAAGCAAGATCTGTTCTGGGTTCTTAAGCGCCATATGCAGGCTGCCCTTTCTCATTACAATTCTGTCTCTCAATATTCCTCTTCCACCTGCCCAAAAACCCTCTGCGACTTGCATCTGGTTCATCTTACTTCACCCTCTTTCCTGCCACTTTGCTGCCCCCAGTCGCTGTTCTAGTGTAACTACAAGCCCTGTAACGAAGAGGAAGAACGCAAGACCAGAGAAGGCTTTGGGGAAATGTCAGCTGACAAGCGCCGCGCCAGGAGCATCCTCCGCAAGAAGTGAATATAAGCGACGCTCCTGCCAGTCTCGGCCTGACATTAGTGGAGTATTAGCACGGCCTAGCAGAGAGTGCTATGATATCAGATTGTAGTGATCCATATCCATTGCTTGTTCGAACATTGTGTTTTGCCAGGACTCGAATTTATATTTTATGTCACCCAGCACTTGCGACATCTTTGTACATGAAGGTTAAGTATTTTCGTTCTGCTTTATAGATATAAAACTACTAAAGTTACTTGCTTGAATTGTTTTCATAGCATTGGGAGAACGCAGCATCCCTTAGGATCACTATACGAGACGAGTGGTCAGGACCAAGCAACTGGCGACGAGAATCCTCCGAACCCATTGCCTGGCGGCTACTAACTTTTCTTAAGTTGTTCTGTCGCCTTAGTTCTCTCTTGTCTTTACACTGCAGCGGCGCTTAATTGCTTTAACAGTTTCTTGTCGTTTTTGCTAATTAGTAGTTTCAGGTGGGCATTGCTGAAAACCTCTTTATACATTTTTTGTCTTTTTATGGCATTTATGTCTTCCAACAGGCCCCCGTTCCAACATGCCCCACCCCATACCTATCCTGCCACCTGCTCAGGCACCGCAGCCACAAGCGTTAGATGCCACACAGCTAATGCAGATGTTTCAGTTTCAGACGTAGCAGATCTCAGCTCCACTCAACATGTTGCAGCAGCTACCCGCCAATTCTTTGTGCCAGACAGAACAAGCACCGCCTACTACAGCTGCTATACCACCGTTTCGACAGTTTAGTGAACAGGACGAAGAATGGCTCGAAACTCATATGCTGGCTCACAACGTCCCAAGTACTATGAAACTTCTCTATCTATTATCCCCAGTCCGCAGCTCGTGGTCGTGCTGTGGCGTTCTCGCTTCCCGCGCCCGGGTTCCCGGGTTCGATTCCCGGCGGGGTCAGGGATTTTCTCTGCCTCGTGATGACTGCGTGTTGTGATATCCTTAGGTTAGTTAGGTTTAAGTAGTTCTAAGTTATAGGGGACTGATGACCACAGATGCTAAGTCCCATAGTGCTCAGAGCCATTTGAACCATATTATCCCCAGTAGGAAGTGCAGTGTTCAAGTTAATTCAAAAACACTTTCCTAACGCCACTCCGAGTGAACTTGCTTATGACGGCGTGGTAGCGTCACTAACTAACTATTGTAACCAAAGAGTGAATGTGCTAGCAGCTAGGTATCAATTGTTCGATTGCAAAAAATGGTCAGAACAAATTTATCGCGAGTGGGTAACAGGATTGCAGCGTATGACATGGAAATGTAAATTCAAATGTGTTTGCGGTGCTTTATATTCAGATGTTATGGCGCGTGATGCGATCATGTACAATGTGCTTGATATCAAACTCAGAGAACAAACTTTGAAACAATCCAATCCATCATTTTAGCAGGTAGTGCAAATACTAGATTAATATGCTTCCAGTGCCGTGTCAGCTCATACGTTTGAGTAGCCAGCTATTTGTTGGATTGAATCCCTTGCTTGTGATAACCCCATTCCACACTGTCTCCGTGCACTAGCCGCACAGAGTAAACAATGCTGCACGCCATGTAAGCAGTTTGCTACAAGAGCACACAAAATTGTCTTGCCCTCGCTGTTACACATGACATAAACGCCACGACTGCACGCCCCGACAAGTTCAGTGTTATGCTTGTGGTAGGAAAGGACATGTGCAATCTGTATGTTTGCAACGGAACAAATGTAATTCGGCCCACTCACAAATATCTAGTCACAAGGCCCGTGTCATTAATACAGTATATTCCAAGTCAGCAACTAGCAAGCGTGTAGTTTCTTCAGTAATACGTCAGTCCAACAAAGTCTTTGTTCATTTACTTATTTGTGGGAAATGTGTGAAATTTCAGTTGGACACGGGTGCCTCAGTCACACTGCTCAATCCTCACACATATGCACTGCTACGCTCCCCGAGCCTGTCTGAAACTATCACGCAACGGACATCTTATAATGGACAAGACATTCTCGTTCTCGCAACATGTACTTTGACTGCTATGTATCGCTCACATACTTCAACAGCGACTTTTACGGCGCTACAATGACGCGAGTGTGAGACCATGTTTGGTCTTGATTCTTTTGATTGGTTTGGCTTTAACATTCAGGACAATGTGCTGTCAGTGTCTGCATTCAATGCAACAGACAGTGTAGCTATCTTGCTAAAAGAATTCTGGAATTCTTTTCTGAAGGTTTAGGCAATGCTAACTATTTTGTTGCACATATTACACCGAAAGACAACGCCTAGCCGAAATTTTTCCGGGCCAGAACTGTTCCCATAGCAAAAAAATGGTTCAAATGGCTCTGACCACTATGGGACTTAACATCTGTGGTCATCAGTCCCCTAGAACTTAGAACTACTTAAACCTAACTAACATAAGGATATCACACACATCCATGCCCGA
This sequence comes from Schistocerca cancellata, assembly GCF_023864275.1. Taxonomy (NCBI): domain Eukaryota; kingdom Metazoa; phylum Arthropoda; class Insecta; order Orthoptera; family Acrididae; genus Schistocerca; species Schistocerca cancellata. The sequence goes on from NC_064632.1 coordinate 427,143,529, forward strand.
GGCAGGATTCGAACCTGCGACCGTAGCAGTCGCGCGGTTCCGGACTGAGCGCCTAGAACCGCTAGACCACCGCGGCCGGCGTTCCCGTAGCATTACGAGACAAAGTGACTGCTGAACCTGCAGGATAGCGGAGTTCCTGCGTCCATAACAGCTAGTCAGTGGGAAAGTCCACTGGTTTTGCTCCCCAAACCTTCTGGTCACATTCGCCTCTGTGTTGACTTTAAGTCTACAGTCAACCCACAAACTGTCTCTGATACTTACGCATTGCCACGCCCTGAGAGTGTTATGGATGAATTAGGGGATTGACGCTATTTTTCAAAAATTAATTTTTTGCGCTACACCTATCTTCAAATACCGCTTGATGAAGAATCTCAGAAAGAGTATGTAGTGAATATTCACTTGAGCCTGTTTAAATATTTGCGTTCGCCTTTTGACAGTGCTTCCGCAACCGCCATTTTCCAGCAGTATTTGGAAGAGCTGACAGCACAAATGCCAAACTGTTCAAACTATTTGTATGATACTGTAGAAGCGGGTCATACACCTGAAGAACATATTGCAAATTTACATGCTTTTATGTGATGCAAGACTAAAGTGTAGAATGGACAAATATGATTTTTTTAAACCTGTTGCAGTATCTTGGTCGTTTCATATACAGTCAAGATGTACATCCTCTTCAGTCGCATTTCTTAGCCATACGAGACTTGCCAGTTCCTCGCAATGTCACAGAATTGCATTCAGTTTTAGGGAAAATAAACTATTATATTCGGTTCATACTGAATGCTGCACAAATCGTTGCTCCAATGCATCGCTTGTATCCCAAGAATGTCCCCTTTCTTTGGACGGGTGAGTTCCAAGTCGTTTTTCAAAAACGTAAATACATATTGCTCAGTGATCGATGCTTAGTTCACTTTGATCCTGATTAACCTATTGTATTGCAAGTTGACACTTCCTCTTACGGGATTGGGGCAGTACTTTCTAACAGAATTGATTATAAAGACAGACCTATGGCTTTCGCAAGAAAAGTCTTGTCCAAAGGTCAGTGTAACTATTCACAAATAGAGAAAGAGGCTTTTTCTGTCGTGTATGGTGTCACCAGTTTCACCACTATTTGTATGGTAGAAAATTCTACTTAGTAACAGATCACAAGCCTTTTCAGTCCTTGTTTCATCCGACGAAACCGGTTCCTGTACGAGCTGCCCAAAAATTCCAAAACTTAAGCTTTGTTGTTGACTCAATACCAGCACGAGAATGTGTATCACCCGACAGCTAAACATGGTAATGCGGACGCACTTTCACGACTTTCGATTGGCCCTGATACAGATTTTGACGTTTCTGCTGCCTCTTGTTGTCACATCGACACTCAGGATTCTGAATCAAATGTTAAAACGTCTGTGAAATCTTATGGGACTTAACTGCTAAGGTCATCAGTCCCTAAGCTTATACACTACTTAACGTAAAATATCCTAAGGACACTCACCCATGCCTGAGGGATGACTCGAACCTCCGCCGGAACCAGCCGCACAGTCCATGACTGCAGCGCCTGACACCTCTCGGCTAATCCCGCGCGGCACCGATTCTGAATTGCCTCAATAATTTCCACTTAACTATAAGAACAAAGCACAGGTCACGGAAACTGCTAGAGATTTTGCTAACATACATTCGCACATCTTGGCCTCGTTCTTTGAATAGCATAAAGAACTCTCTAGTGCGCCAATACTTTGCCCGTCAGCACAACCTCGCTGTGCAGAAACGTGTGATTCTTGTTCAAAATGACAGTGGACAGTCACGTGTGTTGACCCCTAAAGCTTTTAAAAAGGAAGTGTAGCTGTTTCTTCACCAAGTACACATGGGATTATTTGAACTGAACAGTTAGCTCGCCGACACTGTACTGGTGAGGTATCGACACCCAAATAAAACAGATGACATCACAGTGTCTCGCATGTGCGGAAAATCAGTCTGCTCTGCCACAAAAATTCTCTGTTGGCCTAAGTCGCAATTGCCAGGGCTACGTGTGCAGATAGACTTTGCGGGATCTTTTTGGAGCACCCGTTGGTTGATTGTGGTTGACTCATGTAGCAAGTTTCCTTTTTCTGTGCCAATGAACTCGACAACGTCACGTAGCACAATTCAGGTGTTGTCATCCATTTTCTGTCTCGAAGGTTTACCTGAAGTTATACTATGACAACGGACCTCAGTTCACGTCAAAGTAATTTGAAACATTCTATGAACGCAATCGGATACAGCGTCTAACTAGCGCACTGTTTCACCCACAGTCAAACGGCGAAGCCGAAGGTTTTGTCAGAACCTTCAGGTAGCAGATGGCCAAACTTCGCTTCGCACACACCAGGGATCAAGCAATGCAATTGTTTCTCGCCTCATATCGCCGCCGCCATAGGATTCTACTCCACCTGCTCCACCCTCCACAGCATTCGGCGCCGAACGAAGGCCGCAAATATCGCTTCGTGTCGCATGATATTGTCTGTACAGGGTGTTTAGTGGCAGCAGACTGTGGGTGCGAGGCGAGATCGTCCATCTACTTGGCACTTTTCAGGTCCCGATGGACAGCAGCGCCGCCATCAAAAACCAACTTCGCCTCTGTCATGTACATGATGATCTTTCAGCCTCTCTTCCACCAGATTCACGGGTCCAGAGGACACAACGGCCACGGCAGCCACCAGAGAGTGTCATCACGACGCCGCGGGATGACCCCATTGAAACGGAGCCTCTGCTCCTCCGCCTCCTCTCGTCCTACCGATGGAGCTGTACCCGCTGTCGTGTGGTTACAGCAGTCGCCACCTTCTTCATCTGGTTCCTGGCAGGAGATGGTAACGCGTACCCTTCTGGTCGTTTTCTGGGGGATGTTTCCGCTAGGGTGAAGTCTGGATAGAGGGGGGCGACCGAAAGCTTGACGCCCCCTGCAGCCACAGCTTCTGGCTCAACGTTGCATCCTGATTTAGCTTTTCCGTGATTTCCCTAAATCCCTTTTGAAAGGGCACCGCCGACTTCCTTCCCCATCCTTCCCCAATCCGAGATTGTGCTCTGTCTCTAATGACCTCATTGTCGACGGAACGTTAAACTATAATCTCCTCCTCTTCCTCGACGTTGCACCCACACTCCCGCGTCCCCCGCCATGATCGCAGTCCCTACATGACGACGTTTCCATCGCTATGGGGGGTGGGGGGGGTGGGGGGGAAGAATTTTCTGGCGTAACCACAAGCGCCAGAACGAAGAGGAAGAACCCAAGACCAAAGAAGGCGGTGAGGAAACGACAGCCAATAGTCCGCTGACAAGGACCATGCCGCGTCAGAAATGAATATATACGCCGCTTCTGCCAGTCTCGGCGGACATTAGTGGAGTATTAGCATGATATAGGACGGAGTGCTACGGTATCAGATTGTAGTGATTCTTATCTATGGCTTGTTTGACCACTGTGTATAGCCAGGACTCGGATTTATGTTTCATGTCACCTATTGCTTGTGACATCTTTGTATATTAAATTTAAGTATTGTCAGTCTGCTTTATATAAATAAAGCTATTAATGCTATGTGCTTCAATTTCACAATAGCTAGTTTATTTGGACAGTGATGGATATTTCTAGAAAGGGCAAAGACGGAAATTGGGCAGAGGAATATAGGTAAAAGGTAAACGTGATAATACCTGGCGTAGCGGAAGAAATACGTCAATAGACTGACGAAAGAAAGAAGTACAGAAATGCTCAGGGAAAAAAAGGAGCCAGCCCCTGTGGCCGAGCACTTCTAGGCGCTTCAGTCCGGAACCGCGCTGCTGCTGCGGCGCAGGTTCGAATCCTGCCTCGGGCATGGACGTGTGTAGTGTCCTTATGTTTGTTAGGTTTCAGTAGTTCTATGTCTAGGGCACTGATGACCTCAGATGTTAAGTCCCATAGTGCTTAGATCCATTTGAACCAATTGTATAGCATCGTTCTTTGTAGTTTTTTCGTTTGACGCTTATTTCGTGAGATATTTGGTCCGGTCACGATCAGTGGACCACCCTGCATATTGTTTCTGCGTTAAGTGTCTCAACTTGTTCAAATTATAATAAATAGATCTAATATTTTGTGTGTGTTGTAGTGTCCGTTTGGTCGGCTCCAGGAGTAAATCCAAGAACCCAGCCCAATGCTGACGAGTGTGTTTTCATTCTGCACAATATATTTTTAACTCCCTGTTTACCTGGACTCCAGTAACACAGATGACGGGAATATGGTCAAAGGATGACCGATACGCCTGCCACAATAAAAGTTGGTACAACTCTGTATGTCCACCGCCGTAACTAAGTGGTCAGCGTGAGAGACCCTCATACGGGTGACTTGGTTTCGATTCCCGGTACTACCAGAAATTTTTCGTTGGTGGAGGATTGGGCCGTGGTGCACTCACCCTCGTGATGCTAGCTCTGGAGTTACCTCAATGTGAGGTAGCGGAACCAGGTCTAATGTGGACAACAGGGTCAATGTGGAGACTGGCCGTGTGGCATCACCCGCTCTGCCTGTGAGTGGACATGTGGCCGCCCCTTCAGCAAGGTCCGAGCAGGCACACCGGGGAGAAGGGTTTATTAGTGATTGGGAGCTCCAATGTTAGGCGGGTGATGGAGCCCCTTAGGGAAATAGGGGAAAGGTCGGGGAAGAAGGCCAGTGTTCACTCTGTCTGCTTGCCGGGGGGTCTCATCCGAGATGTGAAGGAGGCACTGCCGGCAGCTATAGACAGCACTGGGTGCACCCGACTACAAATTGTTGCTCATGTCGGCACCAATGACTCCTGCCGTCTTGGTTCAGAGGTCATCCTCAGTTCACACAGGCGGCTGGCGGAGTTGGTGAAGTCGGAAAGACTCGCTCGCGGGGTGGAACCTGAGCTGACTACACTACTGGCCATTAAAATTGCTACACCATGAAGATGACGTGTTACAGACGCGAAATTGAACCGACAGGAAGAAGATGCTGTGATATGCAAATGATTAGCTATACGGAGCATTCACACAAGGTTGCAGCCCGTGGCGACACCTACAACGTCCTGACATGGGGAAAGTTTCCAACAGATTTCTCATACACAAACACCAGTTGACCGGCGTTGCCTGGTGAAACATTGTTGTAATGCCTCGTGTAAGGAGGAGAAATGCGTACCATCACGTTTCCGACTTTGGTAAAGGTCGGATTGTTGCCTATCGCGATTGCGGTTTATCGTATCGCTTCATTTCTGCTCTCGTTGGTCGAGATCCAATGACTGTTAGCAGAATATGGAATCGGTGGGTTTCAGGAGGGTAATACGGAACGCCTTGCTGGATCCCAACGGCCTCGTGTCACTAGCAGTCGAGATGAAAGATATCTTGTCCGCATGGCTGTAACGGATCGTGCAGCCACGTGTCGATCCCTGAGTCAACTGATGGGGACGTTTACAAGACAACAACCCTCTGCACGAACAGTTCGTCGACGTTTGCAGCAGCATGGAATATCAGCACGCAGACCATGGCTGCTGTTACCCTTGACGCTGCATCACAGACAGCAGCGCCTGCGATGGTGTGCTCAACGACGAACCTGGGTGCACGAATGGCAAAACGTCATTTTTTCGGATGAATCCAGGTTCTGTTTACAGCATCATGATGGTCGCATCTGTGTTTTGCGACATCGCGGCGAACGCACATTGGAAGTGTGTATTCGTCATCGCCATACTGTCGTATCACCCGGCGTGTATGGTATGGGCTGCCATTGGTTACAGGTCTCGGTCACCTCTTTTTCGCATTGACGGCACTTTGAACAGTAGACGTTACATTTCAGATTTGTTACGACCCGTGGCTCTACCCTTCATTCAATCCCTGCGAAACCCCACATTTAAGCAGGATAATGCACGACCGCATGTCGAAGGTCTTGTACGGGCCTTTCGAGACACAGAAAATGTTCTACTGCTGCCCTGGCCAGCACAATCTCCAAATCTTTCACCAACTGAAAACGTCTGGTCAATGGTGGCTGGACAAGTGGTTCGTCACTATACGCCAGTCACTACTCTTGATAAACTGTGGTATCGTGTTGAAGCTGCATGGGCAGCTGTACCTGTACACGCCATCCAAGCTCTGTTTGACTCAGGCATATCAAGCCGTTATTACGACCAGAGGTGGTTGTTCTGGGTACTGATTGTTCAGAATCTATGCACCCAAATTGCGTGTAAATGTAATCACATGTCAGTTCTAGTACAATATATTTGTCCAATGAATAACCTGTAGCAATGTTAATGGCCAGTAGTGTGTTTGTAGTATCATTCCCAGAACCGATAGCGGTACTCTGGTTTTGAGCCGAGTGGAAGGCTGAAACCAGAGGCTCAGACGATTCTGCGGAGATCCTGGGTGCAAATTTCTCGACCTTCGCTATCGGGTGCAGAAATGTAGGGTTCCCCTGAATAGGTAAGGCGTGCAGTACACGCAGGAAGCGGCTATAAGGGTAGTGGAGTACGTCTGGAGTGCACATGTATTTTTTTTAGGTTAGATAATTCGCTCCCTAGGCCCGAAAAGACGCCTCCTGATACACGACAAGGTAGTAGTAGGCAAGACAGAACAGGGAATAATGATATTAATGTGGTAATAGTAAACTGTAGGAGCGTCTATAGAAAGGTCCCAGAACTGCTCTCACTAATAAACGGTCACAATGGCCACATAGTACTAGGGACGGAAAGTTAGCTGAAACCAGACGTAAACAGTAATGAAATTCTAAACTCAGACTGGAATGTATACCGCAGAGACAGGCTGGACAGTGAAGGGGGAGGCGTCTTTATAGCGATAAGAAGTGCAATAGTATGGAAGGAAATTGACGGAGATCCAAAATGTGAAATGATTTGGGTGAAGGTCACGGTTAAAGCAGGCTCAGACATGGTAATTGGATGTCTTTACAGGCCCCCTGGCTCTGCAGCTGTTGTGGCTGAGCACCTGAAGGATAATTTGGAAAATATTTCAAGTAGATTTTCCCACCATGTTATAGTTCTGGGTGGAGATTTTAATTTGCCGGATATAGACTGGGAGACTCAAACGTTCATAACGGGTGGCAGTGAAAAAAAGTCCAGTGAAATTTTTTTAAGTGCTTTATCTGAACACTACCTTGAGCAGTTAAACAGAGAACCGACTCGTGGCGATAACATATTAGACCTTCTGGTGACAAATTGGCCCGAACTATTTGAAACAGTTAACGCAGAACAGGGAATCAGCGATCATAAAGCGGTTACTGCATCGATGATTTCAGCCGTAAATAGAAATATCATAAAAGATAATTAGATTTTTCTGTTTAGCAAAAGTGATAAAAAGCAGATTTCAGAGTACTTGAAAGCTCAACCCAAAAGTTTTGTCTCAAGTACAGATAATGTTGGGGATCAGTGGACAAAGCTCAAAACCATCGTAGATCATGCATTAGATGAGTAATGTGCCAAGCAAGATCGTTAGAGATGGAAAAGAGCCACAGTGGTACAACAACCAACTTATAGCCAAAGCCTTGCAGAAAAACAAAAATTACACGAAGCGAAATGTAGTGTGAGGAGGGCTACGCGAGAGGCGTTCAGTGAATTCGAAAGTAAAGTTCTATGTACTGACTTGGCAGGAAATCCTAAGAAATTTTGGTCTTAGGTCAATGCGGTAGGTGGATCACAGCAAGACGTCCAGACACTCTGTGACCAAAATGGTACTGAAACAGAGGATGACAGACTAAATGCCGAAATACAAAATGACTTTTTCCAAAGCTGATTCACAGAGGAAGACTGCACAGTAGTTCCTTCTCTAGATTGTCCCACATATAACAAAATGGTAGATATCGAAATAGATGACAGAGGGATAGAAAAACAATTAAAATCGCTCAAAAGGGGAAAGGCCGCTGGACTTGATGGGATACCAGTTCAGTTTTACGCGATGGAACTTGCCCTCCTTCTTGCAGCGGTGTACCGTAGGTCTCTAGAAGAGCGTAACGTTCCAAAAGATTGGAAAAGGGCTCAATTCATCCCCGTTTTCAAGAAGGGACGTCGAACAGATGTGCAGAACTATAGACCTATATCTCTAACGTCGATCAGTAGAAAAATTTTGGAACACGTATTATGTTTCAGTATAATGGATTTTCTGGAGGAATCAGCATGGATTTCGAAATAGACGATCGTGTGAAACCCAACTCCCGCTATTCTTCCACGAGAGAGTCCTTTAATGAACAAAGTAAGAGCATATGGACTATCAGACGAATTGTGTGGTTGGACTGAAGAGTTCCTGGATAACAGAACGCACCATGTCATTCCCAATGGAGAGATGTCTTCCGAAGGTGAGAGTGATTTCAGGTGTGCCGTAGGGAGTGTAGTAGAACCGTTGCTATTCACAATATATATAAATGACTTTTGTGTCTCTCTAGATGTCACTGTCTCCTCTCTCACAATCACAGGCTCTTTCATTCAGCCAAGTTCACTGAGGCTTTCTGCGGAAAATGTTATAGTATATCGAGAGGTTGTAACAATGGAAAATTGTACTGAAATGCAGGAGGATCTGCAACGTATTGACGCATGGTGCAGGGAATGACAATTTAATCTGAATGTAGACAAGTGTAATGTGCTGGGAATACTTAGAAAGAAAGCTCCTTTATCATTTAGCTATATTATAGCAAGTCAGCAACTAGAAGCAGTTAATTCCATAAATTATCTGGGAGTAGGCATTAGGAGTGATTGAAAATAGAATGACAATATAAAATTAATCGTCGGTGAAGCAGATACCAGACTGAGATTCATTGAAAGAATCCTGAAATGCAATCCAAAAACAAAGGAAGTAGGTTACATTAGCCATGTTCGCCGACTGCTTGAATACTGCTCACCGGTGTGGGATCCGTTCCAGTTAGGCTTGATAGAAGAGATATGGAAGATCCAACGGAGAGCAGCTCGGTTCGTTACAGGATCATTTAGTAATAGCGAAAGCGTTACGGAGATGACAGATAAACTCCAGTGGAAGATTCTGCAAGAGAGACGCTCAGTAGGTCGGTACGGGAATTTGTTGAAGTTTCGAGAACATAGCTTCACCGAGAAGTCACGCAGTATATTGGTCCCTCCTACGTATATCTCGCAAAGAGACCATGAGGATAAAATCAGAGAGATTAGAGCCCACATAGAGGCATACCGACAATCTTGCTTTCCACGAACAATACGAGACTGGAATAGAAGGGAGCACCGATAGATGTACTCAAAGCACCCTCCGCCACAGACCGTCAGGTGGCTTGTGGTGTATGGATTTAGATGTAGAACAGCCGAGAGCGCGTTATGCTCCTTCATACAGCATCTGATGACGAATTGCTGCGGATGACAAGGCGATCGGTCGAGTATCACGTAGTCTTCAGAGCTTAATCGCAGCGGTTACCATTATTCTCCATTTTCTGCTTATTGCATGGTGCACTTCTTAAGCATTTCTATTTATTTATGTGAGTGGATATGTGTGGTGTCTGTTGTTCCAGACATGTCCAAAAGAACAGACAGCATTCATTACTCTAAAGCCCTACATAGCATAAGACAAACTACAACATCACTGCAGTCAAGCATTGAAGTGAATCAAATGGCGACAAGTGTATATCTGTGGCAGACCTGGACTCATATCCGGAGTTCCCGCTTATCGCAAGCGTTAGACATTACCACTTCGGCTATCTGAGCTATCCTTTAAATCCAAATTCCCATATGTCGCACATAACATGCGTAGCATCCCCTGTCCTGTATCGTCACTGCCCACAGCGGCATGTGATTCTTGTAACAGGTTCAATGAAGAGTGCACTGCATTGGAGGTACCATTATTTTGCCGCCAAGTAGCTGAGCGTATACACATAAAATTTATGTTGGACAGGAAACGTGCTTGGATAGTCAAAATGCGAAGTGGGAAATATAGATTCCACTCCTGGTGCGGCAGAAATTTTCGCTTGTCGGCTTTGAAATTATCTCAATGACTATTTGCATCTGGCATCGGAATTCCTCTTTCGTCTTTTATATTTAGAGTTCTTCACATTTTCCGTTTCGTTTTAGTATGCCTGTACTTACAAATAATTTCATTGCTATGTGACTGGCATTGCTTCATCAGTGTCTTTTCCCGTATATTTTTGTACTCCACTCGTTCATCAATAAATTCAATTTTTTTTCTTTTGCTATGGATTTCGATGTAACTTCAAAGTACCTAAGTTTGTCTGTCCAATTCCAGTGATTGTCCCTTTTAGAGATCTCCATTCCCCTTAAACTGAAGACGCGACTGGATGAATTGAGACAGAGGAACAAGGCGGGTGGGCAGTGAGCCTGTCCGCCCTCCACAGACGGAGGGGCACTGCTGGAAGACGTCCCGACGCTATTTAATTAGCGGTGCGGCGGTCGTAAACAGCGGCCGGGTGTCAGGGGGCGCGGATAAATCCGGGCCGTGTTGCCGTGACCGGCGCTGCTAGCTCAGCAGGCCCGCGGCCCCGCCCACTCCGCTGCTGATGCTACATTACGGCGCCAGCCAAGCTCCGCGCGGCCACTGCCTTACGGGCACCGCGCACGGAACCAGCCGTCTACTGCCCGCTGCCGCATTCACGATCGCCCACACACTGGCTGAGACCTTGTTCTTATTCCCAGGGTGTCTCAAATCTTTTGGATCAAATTGAAATAGGTGACAGTGAGCCCGCCACCGACTGCATTGAGATAGGGAACCAATGGCCGGAATGCACAGAGTACACAACATAACAAAAACTTAAGTCATAATAAATGTTGAAAGAACCGAACGGCAATCTCAAAGCATGCATGGCAACGACGCTTGAAGTTCTGCCGAACTCTCTCAAAGGCCACTGGTGTCTTTTGTGCCAGAAGACAGGCAGCTTCGACCCTAGCAAGAAGGTCTTCATCCGTTTCCAAGGTCTTCATCTAACCCCCGAGGAAAAAGTCCCGATGTGTGAGACCCAGAAAAAGCGATGTCCATGGGACGGGACCTCTCCTTTCAATCCTACAACACGTGTGGTTCAGATATTCGCGGACATAAACATCGAAGCAGACTGGTGCAACGTCGTGTGAAACCACATTCTTTCGCTCACGTCAAGGGATACATCCTCCAAGATCGTGCCAGCACATCTCTCAGCAACACTAGCTAAAGTGGACTAGTCAAACGGAAGGTTGCTAATAAGGTCCCACTAGGGCACCGTGGACAATTCTTGCTCACACGTTGGCTGACAATCGTTGCTAGTGGCCACCGATGTGGGTGGCGTCGGGATTTACGTCACTCCTGTTGCGGCTGTTGAAAATTTCTCATCAATACAAACTTTGCGATTTCGGTGCTGTTGTGGTGAATAGTACATTGACAAACGTGAACGTGGGGCTCGAAATACGTTTCTTCCAGTGCGTACACACGTTCTTTATGATAGGGCTGTAATAACTGTTCCACCAGTTCTCTCCACTCTGGATCCTTAGAAGAGTGTGTTCCATAGGCAAACTAGCGGGTTTTTACAGCTGCGTTGTCGGCCAGGCGAGCCAACATCGTCTCCTGAGAGTCTAGTGTTCTGACATGTCTTTGGCCGTAACCTTGGCGAGCTCTCTGTGGCGTTAACACCCCTTGGCTCGTAAGTTGGTAACTGTGGAGATAAACTTGGATGACGCCTGTTGGGAAAGCGTTTTCTGTGCATTCGTGCTGCTTTAAGGGCACTACATCCGGCAGCGTTGTACTTCAAATGCGTATCTACCAACTCTTTGACTACTCGTCGTGCACTACACACTGTAACAGACTTATCAATGGACAGATCGCTAGCTCTCTGAAGCAATGGTTAACTGACATCGAGGATAACAATGCACGTGCGGCTCAATTTAATGCGACGATGCGATGCATGTGTTCGTTACATGACACAAGTACTAAGAACAAAGTTGTGTACATTGTGTCTGTTTCGTCGACAGGGGTGCACGCTGTTTATTACTCGCTCCCTGTTCCAGTGTATGACAGAACGCGGGATCTTTGCGAGAGTGTGGCAGGACTGCATGTCCTGTTGAAAAACATGCACTGACTCTGGCGGCCGTCGCTTTGAACAATTAATATGGGCTCTGATGTTGTTATCGGGTATACACTGTCTATGTCCATAATACAATAAGTACATATCTTCTGTTTCAGTTTGATCCAGGGCATCTTAGTACCTCAATCTGTAACTACGTCGTCGGTGAAAGTTGTAAGTAATGTACTCACAGGCCCATTTATTAATTACGCTAATGATCTTCGTTTGCTGCAGAATTAGGATGGATGTTAATAATGATCTACCCTTGGAACGCAGTTCGACAGCAATTCTGCATGGCATGGATTCGACAAGTCCTTTGCAGTTTTCCGGAGGTATGGGGCAGTAAATTTCTATGCCCAATTCCCGTAAATTATGGTGCCAGATGTTAATGGGTGCAAATCTGGTGCCCCAAAACTACCCAGATCCATTAAGTTCAGATTAGGTGAATTTGGTGGCCAATACACATACGTGAATTTACGATGTTTCCTCAAACCACTGTAGCACAGTTCAGGTCCCGTGACATGGAACGTTATTCTGCTGGAAGATGCCTTCGTCGTCGGGAAAGTCATCAGGCGTAAACGGATGGAAGGGGCCCACATCAAATAGGTATGCATGTGGCGGCGGCAAACGCTACCGATATGTTCCAACACGCTGCGCAAGAAAACGGAATTTTGCTGTGGTTGTGTTGGTGACAGAAAGTTGGCGTCAAGAAAGCAGCATCCTTTACACACCCTAAGAGACAACCAATGACGGATGGAGCAAGGAGGACATCAAAAGCAGACTCGCTTTTCTGGCCAAGAGAAGTCTACTAATATCAAATACCGGCCTTAATTTGAGGAAGAAATTTCTGAGGATGTACGTCTGGAGTACAGCATTGTATGGTAGTGAAACATGGACTGTGGGAAAACCGGAACAGAAGAGAATCGAAGCATTTGAGATGTGGTGCTACAGACGAATGTTGAAAATTAGGTGGACTGATAAGGTAAGGAATGAGGAGGTTCTACGCAGAATCGGAGAGGAAAGAAATATGTGGAAAACACTGATAAGGAGAAGGGACAGGATGATAGGACAGTTGCTAAGACATGAGGGAATGACTTCCATGGTACTAGAGCAGGGGCGGGCAAACGTTGCACGCGGCTCATGAGTGCACAGCGCTGCACGTGTGCTGCTCGCGTGCAGGCGTCGACCGGGGCTGTGGCGACAGCCGGCAGGTTGCGGCAGTGTAGTGCCAGGCTAAGCTGCGTACGTTGATGCGAAGCGAGCACTATGTAGTGAACGTTGTATTTCAAGAAACGGAGAAGTGGAGATTTGCTATCTTTTAAAAAGTAATGGGAGAATCATTTTTTCTTTGTGCAAAAACGTGAAAATTCGAAATGTTTAATATGTGGCAGTATTCTCGCTGGTCAACGGAAGTTTAGTATTGAAGGCCATTATAATAAATTTCACAAGGACGAGTACAATTTATTGTCGGATTCTGAGAGGATGGACAATTGACTGAGCTTAAGAAGAGCGATCTGACGATACCAGGTGAATCTGTCGTAGTTGGCCGGGCGGAGTGGCCGAGCGGTGCTAGGCACTACAGTCTGGAACCGCGCGACCGCTATGGTCGCAGGTTCGAATTCTGCCTCGGGCATGGATGTGTGTGATGTCCTTAGGTTAGTTAGGTTTAAGTAGTTCTAAGTTCTAAGAGACTGATGGCCACAGCAGTTAAGTCCCATAGTGCTCAGAGCCATTTGAATTTGTCGTAGTTGCTGTTGTCACGAGAGATCTGCGACTTTCTCTCGTCGTGTCTCTCATCTAACTGATTTAACATTTTATGGAGCACTGTTTTCAAGTTTTCAGGACGACAACAATAATAGCCCAGCGGTATGTGCAAGTTATAAGACTGCGCTTAATATAGCGAGAGCTGGAAAACCATTTGCTGAATTAATATGTCTCGGTTAAGAGCAAACATCAGTGATGAAAATTTACGTAACTGTTTGTGTTTGTCTGTATGTAGAAATTTTGTTCCAGATATTAAAGTATTGTAAACTCCACCTGTGATAATTAACTAAAACGTATCGTAGGTAATAGGTACTCTTTCAAACCATGATTTCTTTCAAGCACTCCTACTAACCTTATTCATTCACTCAATAAAGCAAGCTAGGAAACAAAACGCATTACAGAGGAAGGAGCGGACAGAAGGTATGGTGGGGATGGGAGATAAGCGGGTGGCCAGCTTGCCCCTGTGTGCACGCGGAACACCTGTTAACTGCATGCGTGCAAGTGTGCACCGCACATGTGCAGGATTCCTGCCCGCCCCTGTACTAGAGGGAGCTGTAGAGGGCAAAAACTGTAGAGGAAGACAGAGCCTGGAATACGTCAAGCAAATAATTGAGGACGTAGGTTGCAAGTGCAACTCTGAGATGAAGAGGTTAGCACAGGAAAGGAATTCGTGGCGGGCCGCATCAAACCAGTCAGCAGACTGATGAACAAAAAAAAAAAAAAAAAAAAAAAAAAAAGAGGCATGAGTGGGCAGGACCCTACCAAAATTAATGGTTTTTTTGCAGTACCTGGTACGTTGTGAGCAATTGCGTATGCTTCGAACTGTCGCAACCACTCGAGCCATTCCTCTTCTCGTTCATGAAACTGGCGAAAAGGCGGTATAGCAGTTGGAGCTGATGGAGATGTGGCTTGTGCTACCTTAGTAGATTGGTTCACTAGGAGCTTCTGTACCATGTTTAGCAAAGAGGATATTTGCTAGCTCTGAAACTGAAACATCAGCATTAGCTGCATTGAATCTACCGCTTGCAGCTGTGGCGCTTGAGAAAGGGATGGGGTAGGTGGTGTGGGCGTGTTGGAACAGAGAAATGCAAGAAACACACAAGGCAAGCAAGAAAAATAAGTAAAAAAGCAAGGAAAAGTTTTGGTACAACACCCACCTGCAAACGCTGATTAGCAAAAACACGAGAAGAGACTATTAAAGCAAGTAAATACCCCTGCAAAGAAAAGAGAAGAGAGAATTAAGGCACCAGTAAAACACTAAAGAAAATTATTTGGCCCCCAGGCACTAGGTTCAACTGATAACTCGTCACCAAAGTAGTATCCTGCCCATTCGTCTAACATAGGATGCCTAGGAAGTTGTTTTCTCATATTGCTAGACAACAATTCAAGCAAATCATATTAATGGAGTTTATTACAGTAAGTTAAACTGACAGTAATTAAGTCAGCTATTCACAAAGGGGTGTCGCAAGCAAATGGCGGCATACAAATAATCGATGTCCTTTGGTATACACAATTTCAATGCAAGCAAAACAGTGCAGTTCGTAAGTCACTGCTGTAGCGTTTGTATGACGACTCTTCTTCCTATCAGGCCGCTGCTGGGTGACACGGCGCTTATTTTCTCTTAGTGCAGATTCCGCTCCAGTCGTGGTGTCGTATAGATTTCTTCCTGACTCACCTTGTACACTTTCCGAGGCTAGGAACCTTCACGAAATGCCTCCAGGAGGCATTCAGTCTCGCAGTCGGTGACATTAACGATGTTTTGGCCAGTCAGCGTATGCAGCGTATGTAGTAGAGTATATGGAAGATACGTTTAATTTCATACGGTGCTAAATGTAGTACATAAAACTGCCGCTAGGACCAGAAGCGACAGATCTAACTCAGCTTAACGTAGATCCGCGATGGCCTCGAATGCAAGACACTCCATGATATTTCAGCTATATTCCAGACATCACATATTGTAGTAACTAACGGGTAGTCGCGTACCAGTCACTCGCCAACCCATGAAGTGATGTTTTCAATGGATGAGAGATTTAGATAACGTGGCAACAGACGCATACCCTCTGTATCCATGTAGGTCAGGACATCATTGGCAAGATGTGATCTTGCACTAACTTTTCGAAAGGTAAACAATACCTCATAAATATAACAACTCCTGTTCTAAATTACCATTTACCCCTACCACTGGTGTCGTGACACTCCATACCAGCAGATGCTGACGAATGCCATCTGCCAACATTCGTTCACATTGGAGACTTCACAAACGAGTACGGCAGTCTTGATAGTCTACGCATGAACGGCACTCGTCAGAGGAAACGAAGAGACACCACTTCTGTGTCCAGTATCGTCACAGAGGGCACGGTTTTCGGCTCACCTACGTTGCTCCCCGCTTAAGATGAGAAGCAATTGTGGTCGCCACGCTGAAAGTCCTTGGTGCTCAAGAAGTCGTCGCACTCTTTGTGGGCCCTTTTCCTGTCTGCAGGTACCTAACATAGCTGTACGATCATACACGGCTGAGCGTATGTCTGCCCTCCCGGGAGCTAGTCACACGGGGCCACTAAAATCGTGCGAAATGCTGAGTATGGTCGTATTCCTCTGACAGTCATGTGATCCGCAATGATAAGGTCGTGGAAACTTGAAAGAGGGTTTCTTTCATTGAAATATAGTTTTATTATTATTTTCATTCGATTTATTCATGTTCAAAAACAACGTTTTAGCTGGGTTAGATATACCTACTTATGACTTACTTATATGAAAATTTGTACCTTGCCGGAACTCGATCATGGATTTCTCTCTTGTCGTGAGCGGTCACTAGGCCATTAGACTATTCGTACGCGCCTCCTGGATCGACACAAACTTTCAAATGTCACATTGTCTTCACCCTTATACCATAGTCTCCTCACATGTCACCAAAAGGTGGCACATCTATACCTTACACAGCTGAAGATAAGCTATTTGAATTCACGAATTTATTCCGAAGTAATTTACATCTACATCTACTACATCTACATGATTACTCTGCAATTCACATTTAAGTTCTTGGCAGAGGGTTCATCGAACCACAATCATTGTATCTCTCTACCATTCCACTCCTGAACAGCGCGCGGGAAAAACGAACACCTAAACCTTTCTGTTCGCCACGATGAAAGCCCTTGGTGCTCAAAAAGTCGTCGCACTCTTTGTGGGCACTTTTCCTGTCTGAAGGTACCTAACATAGCTCTTTTCTCTTATTTTATTTTGATGATCCTATGTAGGTTGGGCTCAACAAAATATTTTCGCATTCGGAAGAGAAAGTTGGTGACTGAAATTTCGTAGATAGATCTCGCCGCGACGAAAAACGTCTTTGCTTTAATGACTTCCATCCCAACTCGCGTATCATATCTGCCACACTCTCTCCCCCATTACGTGATAATACAAAACGAGCTGCCCTTTTTTGCACACTTTCGATGTCCTCCGTCAATCCCACGTGGTAAGGATCCCACACCGCGCAGCAATATTGTAACAGAGGACGAACGAGTGTAGTGTAAGTTGTCTCTTTAGTAAACTTGTTGCATCTTCTAAGTGTCCTGCCAATGGAACGCAACCTTGGGCTCGCCTTCCCCACAATATTATTTATGTGGTCTTTCCAACTGAAGTTGTTCGTAATTTTAACACCCAGGTACTTAGTTCAATTGACAGCCTTGAGAATTGTACTATTTATCGAGTAATCGAATTCCAACGGATTTATTTTGGAACTCATGTGGATCACCTCACACTTTTCGTTATTTAGCGTCAACTGCACCTGCTACACCATACAGCAATCTTTTCTAAATCGCTTTGCAACTGATACTGGTCTTCGGATGACCTTACTAGACGGTAAATTACAGCATCATCTGCGAACAACCTAAGAGAACTGCTCAGATTGTCACCCAGGTGATTTATATAGATAAGGAACAGCAGAGATCCCAGGACGTTTCCCTGGGGAACACCTGATATCACTTCAGTTTTACTCGATGATTTGCCGTCTATTACTACGAACTGCGACCTTCCTGACAGGAAATCACGAATCCAGTCGCACAACTGAGACGATACCCCATAGGCCCGCAGCTTGATTAGAAGTCGCTTGTGAGGAACGGTGTCAAAAGCTTTCCGGAAATCTAGAAATACGGAATCAATTTGAGATCCCCTGTCGATAGCGGCCATTACTTCGTGCGAATAAAGAGCTAGCCGCGTTGCACAAGAACGATGTTTTCTGAAACCATGCTGATTACGTATCAATAGATCGTTCCCTTCGAGATGATTCATAATGTTTGAATACAGTATATGCTCCAAAACCCTACTGCAAACCGACGTCAACGATATAGGTCTGTAATTCGATGGATTACTCCTACTACCCTTCTTAAACACTGGTGCGACCTGCGTAATTTTCCAATCTGTAGGTACAGATCTGTCGGTGAGCGAGCGGTTGTATATGATTGCTAAGTAGGGAGCTATTGTATCAGCGTAATCTGAAAGGATTAGGATGGCTATCTATCGTCAACAATGTGTTTTCATGAGACATAAGAGTAAAAACTATTCATCCTTACTGAGCAAGCACACTACCTAATATTCGCAACAGATAAAATCAATGCATTCCATGAAGTGTGTACCTTAGTGATCCACCAGTGCATATTAATGTTGAATATACTCGGCCACATAGATGGGAAGTTGCGAATGAAAAGGAGAAGAGTTCAAAGACTCTATTGACACCCAAATACGTACCTATTAAAAGCAGTAGCATGCTGGCAAGGCATGGAAACAGCTTATTAGACGCTAATCACCCCCTGCAGAATGCTAATGTGCTTGAATATGACTAAACTTTGTGCATAAAAGCTCATGTGACAATGCGAAGAGAGAACCTTGCTTTCGGATTAGTAGGGTCAAAATCGGGTTGATCTGAGGATCGTGGAAGTCTCATGTTACCTAAGGTAAACACAAAACAACACATGGATTGCCAACTGACCCAACAAAGAATCTAAAAGTTAACAGCCGAAAAAAAAAGTAAAACAGCTACATTACGAACAATAGAGGGAAAACTTCTGATCAAAGGACTAACTAAAAAGCATGATGAGCATCGCAGTGCAGACAACATACCTCAAACCAGAGGCGCCGCTCCTCCACGACATCTGTTCGGATCTGGAAACAGCAGAGATCCTGAGTTCAGGACACTACAGCTAGCTCAGCCTGCAAACGAAGCTCCTGGGGTATGCGTTATTTGTCCGTATTACCAGCACCTACTCTGTAGTTTCATCGCTTCTCTTATGAAATACCATCAATTGCATCTAATAAGATGAACTGAGCACTGCTGGGAACCTTAATTCATCAGAACGGTACTGTAAATATAAATTAATTTCATAAATATTCCTTGGATCATTCGTAATGGGCATGTTTTGTCACATTTGATTTAATGAATATTCCATGGAGCATTCATATCGAACAAGTCTATTGATTTAAATCGTATGTAGTTACACGTTTCTCGGCTAACACGAGGCAGAATGCAGTCCTGTCTCAAACAACCAACACTGAAACCCGATTTATGCTTACGAAACCGGTTTCGTAACCTTTCTTTATACACATAATGTAGACGACGTTCCGCCTACATGCTGTTACTAGACGTTCCAGTCACCCTAACAAGACCACCACCTAAGTTTAATTTCAAAGTTCATTAACCACTTACACATGGCACGGTTCAATACTATCAGTGGATGGTATGTAAACTGGAATGAGATTTTCACTCTGCAGCGGAGTGTGCGCTGATATGAAACTTCCTGGCAGATTAAAACTGTGTGCCCGACCGAGACTCGAACTCGACCTTTGCCTTTCGCGGGCAAGTGATCTACCATCTGTGCTACCGAAGCACGACTCACGCCCGGTCCTCACAGCTTTACTTCTGCCAGTATCTCGTCTCCTACCTTCCAAACTTTACAGAAGCTCTTCTGCGAACCTGCAGAACTAGCACTCCTGAAAGAAAGGATACTGCGGAGATATGGCTTAGCCACAGCCTGGGGGATGTTTCCAGAATGAGATTTTCACTCTGCAGCGGAGTGTGCGCTGATATGAAACTTCCTGGCAGATTAAAACTGTGTGCCCGACCGAGACTCGAACTCGGGACCTTTGCCTTTCGCGGGCAAGTGCTCTACCATTTGGTATGTAAACTGTGTGTCCAGGAACGCGGAAACCACTGCAGTCGTTATCGTATTACTGAAACTGAGCGATTTAATTGACGTCCAAAAGGGCATGATTACTGGTTTTTGCGCCAAGGGTGGAAGCATTTCCCAAATGACTAAGTTTGTAAACTGTTCGCGTGCGTTCGTGATAAAAGTATACCGTTCATGCCAAAATGGCGCTATGTAACAACCAGCACCCAAGCAACTGTGAAGCAACTGTGGTGCACCACTGATCACAGAGGACAGGAGTCAACGTCGGCTGCAGAGAAGTGTACGGGAGAATAGACGCGCTACTGTTGAGCATCTCACTGCCTAGATAAACCGAGGGGGTACCAACAGTGTCTCCTCAACAACTGTTCAGCTAACTTTGTTGTGTATGGGCCTCCACAACTGGCACCTCGTTCGTGCTAATATGCTGACTACTGTTCAACGCCGATGAAGTATGGAACTTGCACGCCAATACCGCAACTGGACGTCCACTGGATGGCGAACAGGTGATACATGAATCACGATTTATGCATCATCGGACTGAAAGCAAACACCTTGCAACAATTGTCGAAAGTGTCCAGGCCAGAGGAGCGAGCGTTATGCTCTGGGGATAATTTTCGTGGCATTCCCTGGGTGATCTAGTCATGAAGATAGGCACAGTTGATCATAGGAAATATGCATCTATCCTTGGGGACTATGTCCAGTTGTTTTTTCTCAGCACAATGGCATCTACCAGCAGGGAAATGCAACGAGTCACACAGCTCGTAGTGTACGTCCGTGGTTCGAAGAGCAGCACGTTTACTGTATTCTCCTCGCCACCAAACTCACCGGAATTAAACGCAATTGAAGAATCTCGATCGAGCTAAGGCGTCATGGATCACCAACCGAGAAACCTATCACAGCTGCTCACGGTACTAGAATGGGAATGGCTACACGTTCCCGTCGATACCTTCCATAACAACATTGACTCTTTTCTTGCACATCTCGCAGCGGCGCAAGCTGTAAGAGGTGGTTATGTAGGCTTGTTTTCGTAAATTTGAGGTACGTTCTTATGGGACCAAACTGCTTATGTCATCGGTCCCTAAGCTTACACACCACTTAATCTAATTTAAACTCTTAAACTAACTTCGACACACACACACACACACACACGCCAGAGGGAGGACTCGAACCTCCGACTGGGGTGAGCCACGCGGACCGTGTCAATGCGCCTGAGACCGCGCGGCTGGACTGTGTAGATCCAAGTACGTAGTGCGTTGAAAGTCTCTTCGGGTTTGCTGCCGGATCCTAAAATCAATTTGATATTTCGGCCATCCAACTAGTCGCCATCTTCAGGCATTTCCTGAAGATGGCGACCAGTTGGATCACCGATATATCGAGTCAAGTTGATTTTTGGATCCGGCAGCAAACCCGAAGGGACTTTCAAGATATATTACGCCGGTAAAGCCTACGTAATCACGTAGTGCGTTACCTACCAATTTGAGGCTTGTTGGGTGCTGCTTTTGTGGTCTTCTAACATGTGCAGTCCCCGTTGTATCAGGTCATTTGTATGGAGGGACAGAATTCTAGGTGTTTGTAGGTTATGTAAGCATTATTGTCTATCACAGATGAGAAACATTTACGGGCATGTGGGGATATGGTGTTTCTGCAAAATTTGCTAATTGGTTTTGCAAAAAATGATCTTTAAACCTTAGAAAAACAAATATCATTCATTTCTACACTGTCAGAAATATTCCATAGGACACTAATGTAGTGCACCAAGTAAAAATTGCACAAAACTTTAAGTTCTTGGTGTGCATATCCCAGAAAACGTAAATTGGAAGACATTAAATTTAGTACAAACTTTTGGGGTATAGAAATCGGAAAGTTAAAACATTTTCAATCATCAAACGTACAGAATAACGTTCTGAAGTATCTGCTAAATTAGGCATTAATTATTCATTTCAGAAAAGAAAGTAATTAAAATTATGTATGGCATATACGCACGTATACGAGGCAGACACTTGTTTAGGAAATTAGAAATGTTAATAATTGCCTCTAAGCTATTTTAAAATGTACATTTACTCTGAATTCACGTAAAGAAATATACTTTCTCACACACTTAGATTTCAGTATTTGACTGGGATCTGTCATTCCATCCACTGGTTCTGACCTAGTTTTTCGTGAAATTTCCCTAGTTTTTAAACAAACACTGCAACTGGTAGGCCCTCCAAAGTATTCCCAGTTGAACCTCCCTCTGCCCCACAGATAGCTCGACTGGTACAGGAATGAAGCATCCCTGACTCTACAGTGTGTCTCTCTATCTAGAGAATGAAAAGTATACAAAAGCAATAAGCTGAAATTACGGTCCTTTTTCCATCTCTCACTCTCTCTTTCTCTCCTACAACCACAAACTTGCGTATTTTTCTCTGGGACAATACTCAACATTATCTCTCGAACACAATTAAAATCAAGTCCTACCCCCATTTTATGTAGAGCGTAGTATTATGCGGCAGTGAATCATGGACGATTGGAAAGAAAGAGAAATAATAGTCGGATCAGTAATCACTGGAAGTGGTGGCGGCTGTTAGTATCAGGAAGCCGGTAGCTCACTACCGCACGTGGTTGTGTGATAGAAGTCCGGTGTTACCACGTAAAACTCGTTGATTAAACAAGGCGTGAGATGCATGCGGAAGCCTTCGCTGCATGTGCGCTGACTGGACCTAGTTTGTAATTTTTTTGTTTATTTATAGACACAATCACACGTTTGTGACACAGCCATAAGCGGTTTCGGCCATACGATGACCATCTTCAGATGCTGAAGGCGGCATACAGTGAACACAGGTTAATGCATTGTCAAACTAACTATAAAATGTAAATTCCGGTCTTATATAGATGGACGAAGTTTCACAGCTCGTAGCAGCACACTCCGAAAAGACCCAGCAGAGGAAGACAGCTCTTGGCCGTAGAGCCTTCCCTTGCAAATCTAGGTGGCCAGTGACAGTATGTCTGCACGGGCGAAGATGGCTGGCCAGTTGCGCAGCTTCAGTCTGAGACAGTAGCATACCAGGGTAGGAAGCTGCGAACGGTTGGTGGCTAAAGAGTTAAGACTGTCAGAAAATTCATCCATCTGTCTAAAAATGAGGGGTATTTATAGAAACATCGTGGGTGCTTGTTACGCCAAGACATCCATTTCCATCACATAAGCCCCAACAGAGCACAGAGCTGGGACGTGAAGCAATCGTGTTACCAATGATGCTGTGGCTCTGCATTGCTACTGTATGAACATCGTTAAAAATCAAGTCTCACGGCTGGCCAATTGCTCGGTGTTGTAGCCGCAGTTCTCGTATCGCGAGGCAGTCCCGTATGCAACAGTGTCTGGTTGGCCCTAGTCTGGCTCCCTTTACTGATCTCTTGGATCAGCCAAGTCAAAATGTATGTAGTGATTGTGCTGCTAATTATTCTGAAAACTGCTTATTTTTAATGTGAAATGTACTGACAGTGTGAAGATGAAAATTCCTCTTAGAATAGAAAAGGAAATATATAACTAAGGGAGCTGTATTGTTTATGATAAGCCAAAACATCATGGCCGTAGCCCACTGCGACGTCAGCCGCCCCCTGGTAGCATTGCGGGCATGAGACAAGGTAACAAAAGTATGTCAGCGCAGCAGCGAAGATATGGGCTGCTAATGAGGAAATCCACTGGGATAAGCGACTCTTTCGATGCCTGTGAACGAGTATCTCTATAACGACGTAATGTTCACGTGCTGCTTGGTGATCTGTGGGATCTCTGCAGAAAGAGCACAATACTGGTGCTCGCACAACTGTTTCGGAGCACACCGTTCATCATACATTGTTGAACGTCTTCAAAAATGGTTCAAATGGCTCTGAGCACTATGGGACTTAACTGCTACGGTCATCAGTCCCCTAGAACTTAGAACTACTTAAACCTAACTAACCTAAGGACAGCACACAACACCCAGCCATCACGAGGCAGAGAAAATCCCTGACCCCGCCGGGAATAGAACCCGGGAACCCGGGCGTGGGGTTGAACGTCTATCTTCGCAGCAGGCCCTATGTGTTCACATTTGACCCATACGGTAAGAGCAGTATTTAGCTGTGGGAGACATTCTCCTGCTTGTGTGGTAATTGTGGTAGTAATCGAAGACTGCCAACAGCTGCGAATCACCTGCATCTCTTCATGCTTGATGTCTTCCCCGAAGGTGGTGTCATTTATCAGCAGCATAGTTGTCCGAGTCTCGGAGCCTTGCTACAGTGGTTTGAGGAGCATTATAGTGAACTCACGTTTATATCTAGGCGACCAAATTCTCCTGACGTAAATCCTATGGAATCCATCTCGGTGGCTATCGGACGCCATCACTGCATACGCAAATCAGCATCCCGTTATTTACGCTAACTGCATGACCTGTAGTTTGGCATTTAATGCCACATACCTTCATAAACCTACTAAAAAACTGTCGGATTCCTGATACGCAGAATAACTTACATATTTCTTTCCAAAGACGCACAAACGAGCTATTAAGCAAGTAGTCATATTGTTTACGTTCATCAGGGTATACTGCGAAGATATTTCCTGGAATGAAGAGTCAGTGATGATACCTCCAGATTAAGGAACAGCCACTTCACATAAAAGAGTGGAGAATACCCATTTGAGAGCTCTCGTAAGATATATGCTCCAAAGAAGAGAGTTAAATAGCTAGTATTTCTTTAAACTACAAGTTTACAGTTTTTAGTCACAATTTATTCTTTTTGAAACCTCCATTAACAGACTGATTTATGTCAGTTACTGAGACATGTTCTCGTTTGCAACGCCCTATCACTCATCTTTCCATAGTGGCATTACGGACGCTCTCAGCAACGACCTTACGACATGCAGACTCATAGCAAACTGGCTTCCGTTCGGTGGTGAACATACCTCCTCGGCAGCGGCATCGGCTCCCTCATATCCACTTCCTCTCTTATCCAGATGAATGACGACTCTTTCTGCTGTGTTGGCAACTTGAGTAGTGCATGCGGGATATCCCGAACTCTTTTATCTGCTGGCACATATGTTGTATGATATTCAGAGCGCAGACGGAAACACAGCAGCGCCGGTAACCTCGTCGCTGAGCACTCGTAAGCTCCAGAAAGAGTCCAGATGAATTTCAAATCGTGATCACGTCCGTCTGATTCACTTCCCTCAGAATAGCACTGTGTTCAACACTAATTGATTAATCTTATTGGAGTAGACGGATTCTACGATATGGTCATGAAACACGATGGAGTAGCCAGTAGTATTGCCCCCTCCACCCTTAGTTTGCACTTGCGCTGCCATAGACATTGTCTTCCGTTTTCACAGGCTCTTTTTTCCGTAGTGTTTACATTACATGTACTTTCTATAAACGGAAAAAAGGAGCCTGAAACCGCAGGAGATAAAGCTGCCGCTCACCACGAAGTCGTATATACAACATCTTGTTGTTGTTGTGGTCTTCAGTCCAGAGACTGGTTTGATGCATTTCTCCACGCTACTCTATCCTGTGCAAGCTTCTTCATGTCCCAGTACCTACTGCAACTTACATCCTTCTGAACTTGTTTTGTGTACTCATCTCGTGGTCTCCTTCTACGATTTTTACCCTCCGCGCTGCCCTCCAATACTAAATTTCCTTGATGCCTCAGAATATGCTCTACCAACCGATCCCTTCTTCTAGTCAAGTTGTGCCACAAATTTCTCTTCTCCCCAGTTCTATTCAATACCGCCTCATTAGTTATGTGATCTACCCATCTAATCTTCAGCATCCTTCTGTAGCACAACATTTCGAAAGCTTCTATTCTCTTTTTGTCTAAACTATTTATTATTCACGTTTCACTTCCATACATGGCAACACTCCATACAAATACTTAAAGAAATGACTTCCTGACACTTAAATCTATACATGAAGTTAACAAATTTCTCTTCTTCAGAAACGCTTCCCTTGCCATTGTCAGTGTACATTTTATATCCTCTCTACTTCGACCATTATCAGTTATTTTGCTCCCCAAATAGCAAAACTCCTTTACTACTTTAAGTGTCTCATTTCCTAATCTAATACCCTAAGCATCACCCCATTTAATTCGACTACATTCCATTATCCTCGTTTTGCTTTTGTTGATTTTCGTCTTATATCCTCCTTTCAAGACTCTGTCCATTCCGTTCAGCGGATCTTCCAGGACCTTTGCTGTCTCTGACAGAATTACAATGTCATCGGTGAATCTCAAAGTTTTAGTTTTTTCTCCATGGATTTTAATTCCTACTCCACATTTTTCTTTTGTTCCCTTCACTGCTTGCTCAATATACAGATTGAATAACATCGGGAATAGGCTACAACCCTGTCTCACTCCCTTCCCAACCACTGCTTCCCTTTCATGCCCCTCGACTTTTATAACTGCCATCTGGTTTCTATAAAAATTGTAAATAGCCATTCGCTCCCTCTATTTTACCCCTGCCACCTTCAGAATTTGAAAGAGAGTATTCCAATCAACATTGTCGAAAGCTTTCTCTACGTCTACAAATGCTAGAAACGTGGGTTTGCCTTTCTTTGATCTATTTTCTAAGATAAGTCGTAGGGCTAGGAATGCCTCACGTGCTCCAACATTTCTACGGAATCCAAACTGATCTTCCCCGAGGTCGGCTTCTACCAGTTTTTCCATTCGTCTGTAAAGAATGCGTGTTAGTATTTTGCAGCCGTGGCTTATTAAACTGGTAGTTCGGTAGTTTTCACATCTGTCAACCCCTGCTTTCTTTGGGATTGGAATTATTACATTCTTCTTGAATTCTGAGGGTATTTCGCCTGTCTCATACATCTTGCTCACCAGATGGAAGAGTTTTACAGAGCTTTCTCTCCCAAGGCTATCAGTAGTTATAATGGAATGTTGTCTACTCCCGGGACCTTGTTTCGACTTAGGTATTTCAGTGCTGTGTCAAACTCTTCACGCAGTATCATATCTCCCATTTCATCTTCATTTACATCCTCTTCCATTTATATAATATTGTCCTCAACAACATCGCCCGTGTATAGATCCTCTATATACTCCTTCCAACTTTCTGCTTTCTGTTTCTGCTTAGAACTGGGTTTCCCTCAGAGCTCTTGACATTCATGCAAGTGGTTCTCTTTTCTCCAAAGGTCTCTTTAATTTTCCTGTAAGCAGGATCTATTTTAGCACTAGTGATATACGCCTGTACATCCCTACATTTGTTCTCTAGCCATTTGGCCTTCTTGTCGATCACATTTTTGAGGCGTTTGTATTCCTTTTTGCCTGCTTCATTTATTGCATTTTTGTATTTTCTCCTTTCATCAATTAAATGCAATATCTCTTCTGTTAGCCAAGGGTTTCTATTAACCCTCGTCTTTTTAGCTACTTGATCCTCTACGGGCTTCACTGTTTCATCTCTCAAAGCTACCCATTCTTCTTGTACTGTATTTCTTTCCCCCATTCTTGTCAATCTGTCCCTAATGCTCTTCCTGAAACTCTCTACCACCTATGGTTCTGTCAGTTTATCCAAGTCGAATTTCCTTAAATTCTTTCCTTTTTCTGTTTCTTTAGTTTCAATGTACAGTTCATAACCAATAGATTGTGGTCAGAGTCCACATCTCCCCTGGAAATGTCTTACAATTTAAAACCTGGTTTCTAAATCTCTGTCTTACCATTATATAATCTATCTGAAACATGTCAGTATATCCAAGCTTCTTCCATGTATACAACCTTCTTTTATGTTCTTGAACCAAGTGTAAGCTAAGGTTAACTTACGCTCTGTGCAAAATTCTACCAGGCGGCTTCCTCTTTTATTCCTTACCCCCATTCCATATTCACGTACTACGCTTCCTTTTCCTACTATCGAATTTCAGTCACCCATGACTATTAAATTTTCGTCTCCCTTCAGTATCTGAATGATTTCTTTTGTCTCATGATACGTTTCATCAATCTCTTCGTCATCTGCGGAGCTAGTCGGCATATAAACTTGCACTACTGAGGTAGTTGTGGGCATCGTGTTTATCTTTGCCACAATAATGCGTTCAGTATGCTGTCTGTAGTAGCTCACCCACATTCCTATTTTTTATTCATTATTAAACCTACTACTGCATTACCCCTATTTGGTTTTGTATTCATCTGACCAGAAGTCTTGTCTTTCCTGCCACCGAACTGCACTAATTCCCACTATATCTAACTTTAACCTATCCATTTCCCTTTTTAAATTTTTTAACCTACCTGCACGATTAAGGGATCGGACATTCTACGCTTCGAGCCGTAGAACGCCAGTTTTCTTTCCCCTGATAACAACATCCACCTGAGTAGTACCTGCCCGGAGATCCGAATGGGGACTATTTTACCTCCGGAATATTTTACTCAAGAGGACGCCATCATCATTTAACCCTACAGTAAAGCTGCATGCCGTAGTTTCCCCTTGCTTTCAGCCGTTCGCAGTTCCAGTACAACAAGGCCGTTTTGGTTAGTGTTACAAGGCCAGATCAGTCAATCATCCACACTGTTGCCCCTGCAACTACTGAAAAGACTGCTGCCCCTCTTCAGAAACCATACGTTTGTCTGGCCACTCAACAGATACCCCTCCGTTGTGGCTGCACCTACAGGACGGCTATCTGTATTGTTGAGGCACGCAACCCGCCCCACCAACGGCAAGGTCCATGGTTCGCGGGGAGGGGGGAGGGCGGAGAGGGCCATACGACATATAATTGTCTTATTAACTGTCATATGTTCAGCTGATGATGAACGTTTAAGCATCTGAAAAACATTGTCGAAATAAAATAACACTAAACTTGTTAGTTTCAGACGATATCACAATATTCTTGGTAAAGTCTTCACATAAATGTTCACATTTAATGGTTGTTGTTTATGTGGTCATCAGTCCAGAGACTGGTTTGATGCAGCTCTCCATGCTACTCTATCCTCTGCAAGCTTCTTCATCTCCCTGTACCTACTACATCCTACATCCTACTGAATTTGTTAGTGTATTCATCTCTTGGTCTCCGTCTACGATTTTTACCCTCCGCGCTGCCCTCCAACACTAAATTGGTGATCCCTTGATGCCTCAGAATATGCCCTACCAACCGATCCCTTCTTCTAGTCAAGTCGTACCACAAATTTCTCTTCTCTCCAACTCTATTCAATAGCTCCTCATTAGTTATGTGATCTACTCATCTAATATTCGGCATTCTTATGTAGCACCACATTTCGAGAGCTTCTATTCTCTTCTTTTCTTAACTATTTATCATCCATGTTTCACTTCCGTACATGGCTACACTCCATACAAATACTTAAAGAAATGACTTCCTGACACTTAAATCAATACATGATGTTAACAAATTTCTCTTCTTCAGAAACGCTTTCCTTGCCATTGTCAGTGTACATTTTATATCCTCTCTACTTCGACCATTATCAGTTATTTTGCTCCCCAAACAGCAAAACTCATTTACTACTTTAAGCGTCTCATTTCCTAGTCTAATTCCTGCAGCATCATCCGTTTTAATACGACTACATTCCATTATCCTCGTTTTACTTTTGTTGATGTTCATCTTATATCCTCCTTTCAAGACACTGTCCATTCCGTTCAGCTGCTCTTCGAAGTCCTTTGCTGTCTCTGAGAGAATTACAATGTCATGCGCGAACCTCAAAGTTTTTATTTCTTCTCCATGGATTTTAAATCCTACTCCGAATTTTTCTTTCGTCTCCTTTACTGCTTGCTCAATATACGGATTGAATAACATCGGGGGTAGGCTACAACCCTGTCTCACTCCCTTCCCAACCACTGCTTCCCTTTCATGCCCCTCGACTCTTATAACGGCCATCTGGTTTCTGTAATTTAAAGGTACTCGGCAGTAATTTTCCGCCTACTTTTGTTCTATTCGGTTGGTAGTATCTTTATTTTACCTTATATGGGGATTATAGGTTTAATGTGCCGAAGTCTTCATTTGCACTTGATTTTCTTAAATTAGGGTCTCTATGGTAAACAAAACAACTAATCACAAGAAGCAATTGTATATATAATTATAGGTTGATTTAATCAAGACTACCAGAGATTGAAAATACTTTTACAGTTGTCAAGTTCCTTTATTATCACACGAGCGGTGCTGTGTCTCCCGAGCACCGCGGTGGACGTGTACAATGCGTGGTGTGCCATCTACGAGCGCAGAGCATGCTCTCCGGTGCTCCTCCGTCACAGCACCGAGGTACGACATGATGGGCGTATAAGAGGCCGAGACCGGTCGCGTGATAATATAAGAATTTTACAACGGTAGCGGTACTTTCTATCTCTAGTGTAACGCTCTGTTGCGGCTGTTCCCCCAACAAGATTGTTTGTAATCAAGACTAGTGTTGAAACTTTCACATCAGCGCACACTCCGCTGCAAAGTGAAAATCTCATTCACAAGACTAGTGTTTATTATGCCTGAATTTATAGGAGGCAGATACGA
Organism: Schistocerca cancellata; assembly: GCF_023864275.1. NCBI lineage: Eukaryota > Metazoa > Arthropoda > Insecta > Orthoptera > Acrididae > Schistocerca > Schistocerca cancellata. The sequence continues at coordinate 427,173,888 of NC_064632.1, forward strand.
GGCAGACATTTCAACTACGAACAGAAAGACACATATTTAGGATGATGCCGTTTTTTATATTCTAGTAAAGTCATCAGAAGATGAAACGCAGTTGTAAGAGATTGCAAAATTTGGCAATTCACCCCAAATAACGAAACGTGTTAGGTCATCCACATGAATACTAGAGGAAATGGTGTGCGATTTCGTGTGACATCACGAGCACTCTTATATATATATATATATATATATATATATATATATATATATATATGTGTGTGTGTGTGTGTGTGTGTGTGTGTGTGTGTGTGTGTGTGTGTGTGTGGTATGACGATGGCAATTATACTAGATTTTGCACTAACGGTAATTTCTTTACCGATTTTGGTGCAGGTTGGAGAGAGAGAGAGAGAGAGAGAGCAGATTTTGTAAAGTGCGTTTCGTCGGTTCTCGATTGTGTACAGGACGAATAGTGTTTGATTACGCGAAGGTGCTTTGAACCTGACATTTAACCCGGATTGCCTGCAAGCAATCTGATTTTTCGATACAAACGCCTAAGGGACCTAACTGAATATTGAAAAGGAAATGCATGAAGGAAAGTGGGTTATGGTAACGGTTATCAAATCTGCGATTGAATATATTAGTAGCCTCCCGAAAACAACCCAGATACCGCTCTAAAGAGCTGCCCTGTAACATAGTTCGCATACAACGGAAAAACAATGAGGTTACTCAAAGAAAAGAATAAGGAAAAGGGATTTCATTATAACACATCAGTATATTCAGAAATAATCCTCACCACTAAGCATGAACAAATATCCATGGAATATAAAACTTACATTTTATACTTCTTACGCACATTCCGTGCTACGACAATGTCCTTTCTTGTAAGTCCAATACTTTCTCAACACTAATTCTCCTTGTGTACTCTTGAATATTTCATAGCGTCGCAATGTTTATCGAAGCGTTCAATCGAAAATTTACATTACTGGTACACAAATATTATATAAAACTTGTAGCGATGCTGCACTGCACCTTAACACGTCAGCATCAAAACAGTATAATAATAATGGCGTGTAACGAGGGCCTCCCGTTGGGTGGACCGCTCTCCTGGTGCAAGTCTTTCGATTTGACGCCACTTTGGCGACTTGCTCGTCGATGGGGATGAAATGATGATGATTAGGACGACACAACACCCAGTCCCTGAGTGGGAAAAAGCCCCGACCCAGCCGGGAATCGAACCCGGGCCCTTAGGATCGACAGTCTGTCACGCTGACCACTTTTTTTAATTGGTTTTTTAGTTTTTTTATTTTTTAATTGTTTTTAATGTCTCAAAAGAAAAATCATATAAAAAAGAAGGAAAAGAAATATAGGACTGAAGTGACATCCTCGTCACTTCACTGGGAGTACATCCTATCCCTCGAAACAACGTAAACCTGGGACTCCCCACCGCTTCGGGGGGTTATGAAACATGCTGGCTAGAAAGTTCGCAAAAGTCGTTTTATATTTAGAGTGGCGTCGGATGATTTCGTGTTGTTCTAGTAGATAATGCCAATAGTCCATGCCCGATATCATTGTCCGCGAGAGCACGTAGTGCGATGCGTGTCCACCAATCCATCGGATTGCCAAAGTTTTTTGTGAGGGGAAAAATACAGCGTCAGGGAAAAATAAAGCGTCCGTCGTGATCGTTGATTCGTCGGTGCGTCTGAGGAGGGCCATGATGCGTTGCGTCAGCCGCCAAACATCCGTTGCCTCACCGCACTGCAGAGAATGTTTGTCGGTGTCCTGCATGCCACATATAAGGCAGAGCGGGGAATCTACCATGCGAATGTCGTACAATCGTTCGCGGTTGACTGTCTTGCGGTTGATTAGTGTATACCATGACGATCGCGCTGCTGTGGTGAGGAGAGGTGTATGGACAGCTCGCCAAATCTGTCGCCAGTTTCGTGTTGAGTATTTAAGTTCGACAACATTGCTGCCATGATGACGCCGCAAGTATCGATATATCTCACGGGTAGTGGGGAGTCGTGTAGAAGGTATCTGTAACTGAACATAACTAAAATCAACAAAAAATCGCGCGACGTGAGAAAAAGAGGGCGAGATTGTGCCTACCGCCACCGGTGATTCAAAGAATGTGGGAAGAAGCACATCCAGGATGGCCGACGTGATGGCGTGTTGCCGTTGGTTCCAAGTGCGTAGCGTCGCTCGCAGGTATAGAGCTAGAGCCTTGTTCCGCACATCCGTGAGGTTAAGTCCTCCAGCATGGTGTGGGAGTGTTAAAGTCTTGTATTTGACCTTAAACAACATTCCTTGGCTGACATAGTATCCAAAGGCCGCCATTAATCTGTCAGCAATACCATGTGGCATTGGCAGTACCTGTGCCAGGTGCGGCAGTCGCGAGGCCAGGTGAACATTAGTGTAGTCCACCCTTTGGAGCAGGTCGTGCGTTCGGAGTGAATTGTTGCGTATGTGCAGTCGGACGTTCTGGAGGAGACGTCGATAGCTCGCCGCCGCTGATTGCCGTAGCGATCTGGTGAACAATACACCTAAGCATCGCAAGATGTCCACCGTCGTAAACGGACTGTGCAGATCGTCCAGCCCTCGACCGATGTGCATGATCTTGGTTTTATTCATGTTGACCCTGCTTCCCGCAGCGACTCCGTACGTAGTAAGAAGGGTAACCACCTGATTTACTTCGTTCTCCGACCGGACGAGTATCATCAAGTCGTCGGCATATGCACGACACGTGAAGGAGCTCGCACGGAGTCGGACGCCTGTTAGAGTCCGTCTAAGAGTCTGCATCAATGGTTCGAGCGCTATTGTAAACAGTATCATCGACAAGGGACATCCTTGCCTAACTGAGCTGCAAACAGGAATCGGTCCTACCTCCCTGCCATTGACTCTCACCGTCGAAGAAGCGCTGCGAAGGAGGCGCATGAGGACGGTAATAAAATCCTGTGGTATCGCCATGCGTCGCATGGTCGAGTCAAGGAAATCATGGTTGATCCTGTCAAAGGCACGATCAAAGTCCACCGATACGAACGCCGCTCGCATGCGACAAGCTTCCGTCAGGGAAATTACGTCACGGTATTCGCCGAGGATAGAATGTATGTTGCTCCGAACCCCTAGACAAGCCTGGTCTGGTGGTATTGTCTTGGATATTACAGTTTTGAGCCTTACCGCCAACATTCGCGCAAAGATCTTATAATCAGTATTGAGCATCGTGAGCGGTCTAAATTGATGGGCGCTGACACTCGCTGTCGATTTCGGTATTGGTATAAGCAGTCCCGCCATGAACTGCGACGGAACGTCCGTGTCAGGGCTCAATAACTCATTATACATCAATACCAACTGGGACATCATTAAATCCGAAAATGCGCGGTAAAATTCGAGTGTCAACCCATCTGGCCCAGGGGATTTATGCACCGCACCCTTCGCGAGTGCGCCCCGGATGTCATCTTCCGTTAGGGGTTCCAATAGCGCCTCTGCATCCGGACCATCCACCTCCGTTTGCATTTGTCGCAAAATTTCTTCTCCTGTCCGATTGTCCGTCGGCGTCCCAGTGAAAAGGAGGCGATAATGCTCCAGAAACTCAGCAGCAATGTCCTGTTGTGACGTCAAGGGCCGACCATCGTCATCATGGAGGACTGTGATTAGGGATCGGCGATTACGCGCATGTCCCTTGGACACATGATGCATGCCAATACGTTCTCCATCGACGTTGTCCAAGCACCGAGCACGGATCGAAAGTCCCTCCAGTCGACGTCTCGTGATCGATAAAATACAGGCCTGAATGCGATGGGCTTCCGCTTGACGCTCGAGCGATGGGGCCATGGAGGACAGGTCGCGGAGCACCATGTAGAAATAATCAAGTGTATCTCGGAGCCATTTCGCTTTTTCCTTGCCATACGTGATGAGAGCTCTTCGTATCGCCGGTTTTGCACACTGCAGCCACCACGAAAGAACCGTACGGTGCAGCGGCAAACGGCGAGTGCAAGACTGCCATGTTTCTTCGATCCGCTGGCGACATTCGAGATCCACCAATAAGGATGAATTGAGTTTCCAGGAACTACGACTCCGCCAGACCCTCTGCCGTGGGAGGGTTAACGTGCATAAATATGCAAGGTGATCCGTAAAAGCTGTGGGCCAACGTTCAGCAGCCAACACGTGATCTCTTAATCCGTCAGAAACATAAATCCGATCCAGCCTGCTCGCCGAGTGGCTAGTAAAATACTTGTAGCCCTCTCGCTGCCCATGGATCTTTTCCCACGTGTCCATAAGGGCCATGTCCCGGCAGATCGTGTTCAATGCGTGGCATGAGCTGAAATTAGGAGTTTGATCCTTCGGGGCGAGGACACAGTTAAAATCCCCCCCCCCCTACCAAGATGTGGTCATAACTCCCATGTAATAGGGGGGCAATCTCCTCCGAGTAGAATCGTGCACGCGCCTGTCGATTGTCAGATCCGGAGGGGGCATAGATGTTGACGATACGAATGCCGTTCACGGTCATAGCCAAGCCCCGAGCCGAAGGAAGGTAATCGAGGTCACACATCGGAATCCCTTCCCGGACTAGTATCGCTGTGCCACGTCCTCCATCTGGAGTCGGCGCTAGGTAAGTGTTGTATCCGTGCACGTCGGGAAAAGCAGCATTGCAGGTTTCCTGCATCAGCAGAATATCAACGTCAGTGGCGTAAATCATGTCCCGGAGAAGTTGCATCTTTGCAAGCGAACGTGCGGTGTTAATGTTCACTGTGCCCACCTTATATGCTTGGTTCGTTGTCGTTGTCATGCTCGTGTCATGTCACTGATAACTCCTAGGGCGTCAGTCCACTATTCGGGCTCAGAGGGGTGCCCGCCAACGGGCTGCCCTCCTTTGTTGTCGTTCCGTGGTGTGCATCCTGTAGGTGAGTGGTCATCATTAGGGGGTGGCAATGCCTGTATGTCCTCGACTGGTTCCGCCCAGTCGCAGTGGTCATCCATCCGAGAAACGTCCTCTGATGTATTTCGACGAGGCTGCTGGGACATTGGTATCCCTGACTCCTTCGTCGGCAGCGCTGGGTCAGTCGGTGTCAATGAAGAGGGACCATCTGAAAGGCAGGACATCCGGTCTCCATCTGACGGAATCCTGTCAGCGTCCTCTAAAGGCACGTGTTCAGTGTCAGACAGTTCTTCGGCTAGGATACCTTCCGTGTCCCCTATGCTAGGGGGGGACGTGTCACCCGAACTATGGCGACGCTTTTTGCGACGCTTCGGCGATCGCTGTTTACGGGCCCTGCCCTCTGCTGCCTCACTGTGTTCGTCGATCGTTCGTTGGTCCGTTGCCGGTGCCACTGTCTCGACCTCTACTTCCACGTCGCGTGCTTCATGTGAGTTGTCGGAAGGTTCCTCCCTCAACCGACGTGACGTGGGCGTAGGGACATTCTCCGAGTCACCTCCATGCTCCCGTAACTCGGTCGGCTCTTGCATAAACACGTCCTTGTCACGCTCCGAACTGGGCAACACCTCCCGGCGAGCCACCGACACGTACGTCATCGGCAGTTGCGTGGGAACTTCTCGCTGTGACGCGTCTCCATGTGGCAGTTGCACGACGCGGCGTTGTATGCACTCCGAGCGGATATGTCCTTCTCCACCACAGCCAGAACAAGTGCGTGGCTGGCCATAGTAGATCACAATAGCTCGACACCCGCCAATGTATAAATAAGACGGGATATGTTTAGTAAGGACGATCCGCACCTGTCGCAAGCCGTTTAGCACAGGATAGGTACTAAAACTTGCCCAGCGTTCAGGCGTATGACTAAGTACCGTTCCATATGATCGCAGCGATTCAGTAACCATCGATTCTGGCACCTCAAACGGCAATTCAAAGATCCGAATCATCCTCACACCCAATCCTGAAGGAGCTACTGTTACATCGCTGATATGGCCATCAGAGTGTCGAAATTTAAATCCTCTTTGAGCAGCGGAGAGAGTTCTTTCACACGCAGCTTCATCGGTCATCTTTACGTACATGGTACTGCTTACAATGGACATGTGTAATTCCAATTATGTCTGTAGCAGGTAAACGAACTTCTTCCCTCAAAAAACGCTCTATTTCGAAAGCTTTGGGTCTGGCAAATTCGTTGTCGAACGTAAATTGGAGCGTAGTCTTTCGAAAATTGTGTGCCATGGCGATCGAGTCAGACAACAACACGCGCGAGTACCGACGGTGTAAACACTTCCTCGTCCACGCGCGCCCGCGGCCGGGACAGCAGGTCCGTGCCGCGCCACCGCCTAAAGCAGACTATCACTCAGCTACCGGGTAAAAGGTAACCAAGTCTCAAGAATTGTTCATACAAAAGAGAAAATTTTTATGTTTCTTAGGTTCCGTGTCTTATTAGGATCGAGTGCTGTGGCAATTATTTGCATATCTGCGCTCGGCGCGACATAGTATGTATTTGAAACAGTTAATTTTGAACTCGCGTCTTTGTGTGGACGCACATTACAAAATTATTTATTTTCCTAACATTTGCGCTGAGATGCGTAGCATTTTACTAACTACAGCTCGATGGCTGTTCTCTTTTATGACAAATACACTCCTGGAAATGGAAAAAAGAACACATTGACACCGGTGTGTCAGACCCACCATACTTGCTCCGGACACTGCGAGAGGGCTGTACAAGCAATGATCACACGCACGGCACAGCGGACACACCAGGAACCGCGGTGTTGGCCGTCGAATGGCGCTAGCTGCGCAGCATTTGTGCACCGCCGCCGTCAGTGTCAGCCAGTTTGCCGTGGCATACGGAGCTCCATCGCAGTCTTTAACACTGGTAGCATGCCACGACAGCGTGGACGTGAACCGTATGTGCAGTTGACGGACTTTGAGCGAGGGCGTATAGTGGGCATGCGGGAGGCCGGGTGGACGTACCGCCGAATTGCTCAACACGTGGGGCGTGAGGTCTCCACAGTACATCGATGTTGTCGCCAGTGGTCGGCGGAAGGTGCACGTGCCCGTCGACCTGGGACCGGACCGCAGCGACGCACGGATGCACGCCAAGACCGTAGGATCCTACGCAGTGCCGTAGGGGACCGCACTGCCACTTCCCAGCAAATTAGGGACACTGTTGCTCCTGGGGTATCGGCGAGGACCATTCGCAACCGTCTCGATGAAGCTGGGCTACGGTCCCGCACACCGTTAGGCCGTCTTCCGCTCACGCCCCAACATCGTGCAGCCCGCCTCCAGTGGTGTCGCGACAGGCGTGAATGGAGGGACGAATGGAGACGTGTCGTCTTCAGCGATGAGAGTCGCTTCTGCCTTGGTGCCAATGATGGTCGTATGCGTGTTTGGCGCCGTGCAGGTGAGCGCCACAATCAGGACTGCATACGACCGAGGCACACAGGGCCAACACCCGGCATCATGGTGTGGGGAGCGATCTCCTACACTGGCCGTACACCACTGGTGATCGTCGAGGGGACACTGAATAGTGCACGGTACATCCAAACCGTCATCGAACCCATCGTTCTACCATTCCTAGACCGGCAAGGGAACTTGCTGTTCCAACAGGACAATGCACGTCCGCATGTATCCCGTGCCACCCAACGTGCTCTAGAAGGTGTAAGTCAACTACCCTGGCCAGCAAGATCTCCGGATCTGTCCCCCATTGAGCATGTTTGGGACTGGATGAAGCGTCGTCTCACGCGGTCTGCACGTCCAGCACGAACGCTGGTCCAACTGAGGCGCCAGGTGGAAATGGCATGGCAAGCCGTTCCACAGGACTACATCCAGCATCTCTACGATCGTCTCCATGGGAGAATAGCAGCCTGCATTGCTGCGAAAGGTGGATATACACTGTACTAGTGCCGACATTGTGCATGCTGTGTTGCCTGTGTCTATGTGCCTGTGGTTCTGTCAGTGTGATCATGTGATGTATCTGACCCCAGGAATGTGTCAATAAAGTTTCCCCTTCCTGGGACAAAGAATTCACGGTGTTCTTATTTCAATTTCCAGGAGTGTATTTTAAATACAGAGCATCCGAAACCCAATAATATTATACTCTCCAGGACGCTCGCCCATATATCAATGTTGTAATGCAATATGCTCTACAGGTTGTCGACAAGTTGCCTTGGCCTCTTCAATCACCAGATCTGTCTCCCATCGAGAACATACATATGACCATCGGACGACATCTCCAGTGTCATCCACAAACAGCATTAACCGTCAGTGTATCGACAGACCAAGGGCAATAGCCATCAAACTCCTTTCCATACACTGACATCTGGCGCCTGTGCAACACAATGCAAGCACGTTTGTATGCTTGCATTTAACATTCTGACGGTTACACTGGTTATTACTGTACTATCATTTCACATTTGCAGTGTCTATCTTTCGCTTTCATTTACTTGTGGTGTTAAAATTTTAATCACTTTTTTGTGTACATAGTTCCGCGCAGTCAGCGCGTACACAACTTTCCAACTAGAGCTACTGTCAGTAGCGAGCCAGTGGGTGTGTTGGACCTTCCATCGAGCTACGGACCCCCTTGAAGATGTCTCCCGCAGTCGGAGACGGATAATTATAATGGACATGAGCAGGAGAAATGGCGAATTAATGTGACCGCTGGTGGTGACGTTTCCCAACAGTTTTTTTCACTTTTGAACAGTAAGATATACCACCAACCTGAACGGCTAACCAAGAGAAGTTCCATATCCGACATTATTAATCACTTGGAACACCCGTTTTTCACGAATAACTTTGCAACTTCCAGCAAAGTTCTCTAGATTTATCGCAGTTCGTATAGTACGATTTTGTTAATTAAAGGAATCAAAGCGGTCTTGATGAGATAGCAGAGAGAATGAATTCTATTCACCCGAAGATAGACTTAGATATCAGCACTACAATAATGGAGCCATCAATTATCTTGAAATTATGGTTGCAAGAGACGCAGGCCAACAACAAATTAGTGTGTAGAGAAAACCTGTTTGCTCAAATATTGTTGTTGACTCAACGGTTTTGCATTCTGACTGAAACAAATTACCATACTTTTGATCTAACATGTTACTGAAACAGCCATTAACTGAAGAAGGGAGAACTAAGGAAATCGCTATTATGAAACAAGCAATGGGCAGCTTGTTTCAACTGTAATAAAGTCGATACAGAAAATTATGTGGCAGCACCTACGTAAAATTGAAGGTAGCACACTGACATCTGAACTGCGAGAGAAGAAAATCGTGTACATGCTCATGACTTGTAAAGGAAAGATGTCTGAAGTAACTGACAGATAATTTCACAATACCAGTTTCCATGTAGTGTTTAAAACTGATGACATTATCAAGACTGAAACACGGCGAGAATAACAAACCCTCGTAATACACGGCAGAAGGCGTAAATAAATGGAAGAGCAGAATCTATCCAAAAGCTTACTTAGGTCTAGGACGTTTGAACCACATTTTAAAGAGCACCCTTCAATTCACAATAATGAAACAGCGTCCGACAACATTTTCTAACACTAAAGTATTCTGTTGGATGTATAGCGACCTACGAAAATGGGGCCACTACGTTGCAGTGGTGGTGGAGTGGCGGGTTGTGGAGCAGGTAGTGCTGGTCGGAGGTGACTAGGGAAACTACACTGCCAGATACAACACCTTTTATTCGACTAGTATTACAGCGCCGGAGTGATGCGGCACCCCTGGATACGCCCTTTGTAGGCGCCTGGTCCATAGGTGATACCAATGACGTTGGAAAGCCGCGGCAGTGTGATGGCAGATTGCTGATTATCTCAACAGCGTGTGCCTCAGTTAGCACTATGCGGCTGCGAGTAAGCAGTGCTTGCAACGAGTACGTCTGCTGTATTACCATAGGCGGCCACGGCTGCTGTGTTACAAGCTCGCCCTGATGTGGTGGGATGGCGGCGGTATTGCCCTCGCTCCGAATCGCTATTCTCCAAGGGCAGAAGTTCGGCGTTGCTGTGGCCTCTGAGAGACGATTTACGATTGTCACTTAACTCCGTGGGAATGGACTTGGAACTGTGAGCTGGTCTGGTGGATTGGGCTGCCCAGAGCGGCGTTGGCTGCTGGTTAGCCCATAGCACGCTGGAAACCGAAGTGGACCCTACGCAGTTTAGAGGGGTGCCAGACGGCGCATGACTGTGCTAGAATCCGGATGTATAGTTGTGCGGGTGTACTGCTTTCAGACAGGTACAGATCAACACCTTGGTGTCCCAAAGGTGTGCAAATATACCACAGATCAGTCCGTCGTTGCAAAGCCTTTCCGCTATGTCAACATGATGGCGCAGCTTCACGATGTACTAACAGGTTCGCTTGTGAAATTACATACCAACGCCTCTGTGCACGACTTTTCGCCTCAAACACAGCTGTCATAGTGCTGCTTCAGTTTAGTAAAGCCCAAAATTTAGCGACAGCCTTGCAAAACCATCAACAGGCATGTAGAAGTGCTACAGAATGAACCTAAGAGACGACTTCCAACCATGCTGGAAAAACTTAAGTGGTATTTATACTGTTAACAAATGTAAGTGATACATATTGTAAAGGTGTATGTAAGTGTGTATATTCCATATTTCCACCTTATCCACTGGACAGATTTCAAACAAACTTAGTAAACAGATCACATACCTTCAGGCAACAGCTACCTATCATAGTTCAGGAGATATTACTTCATAAACAATCAGATGGATATTAAGCTGCCACATGATATTTAAAGTTTAAATTTCCTTCTTTCTTGCTACTAATGTTCTTTGCTGTTCATTGTGCAGATGCCTCTGCAAAATTATACGAGCGTTGACTGAAAGGTGTTTCATTGAATACTTGACAGTAGAATGTGCCAACCAAAGGAGATTCATCTGAGAATGAACGCAATTTACGATGATTATGTTGATGTGAGTACTATACGCCTTTGGGCGAGTAAGTTTAAACATGTTGAGGAGGTGACATCTCATTTGCGTGACAAAGAGTTGGGCGTCCTGCGACAGCAACCACCAAGTTTCACAAGCAACATGTTGACAGATTGATTCAGGACGATCGCCGTATCACTCAGAGAGATACTGCAAGCACAATCGGCATTTCACAAGAACGTCCGGGTCACATTATGTGACGGTACGTCACGTAAATTGACATTTTAGTAAAACAAAAAAAGGTTTTGCTTGTGTCACGTGTGGATTATAAATTATTTCAAGACTGCGTACATGTGCGTGATGTGTAAGAAACATTAAAAAAGTTAAATAATACCACCAAAGATTATAAACAACGATGTGATTAAAAAAGAAAATTTTTTTATCTGTGTAATGAAAATGAACGTGACCAGAGATAATTGTTGTATTGAAATCTCTCTCCTATTTTGTTTTTTTGTAGCGGAATGCCACCTTTTATAGAAGGAGGATATTTAATGTAAGTTTGGTGATAATTTATTAAAATATACTTATATTTCTTGTGAGAATGTGTGTATTATTGACTTAGTGGGCAACTATCATGATAGTAATCATTAATTATAATCAACGAATGTTTTTACAGAACTTCGTAGTGCAAGGAGCTCATCTCCCCTAGCAGGATTTAGGTGGCAGTTACGCTGACTATATTATATAATTCAAATATCATGTCATAATATTAAATGTAACTGTGAGAGGTTTCTCTACCTTGATCTTACAATAGTTTCAGAGTTAACACAGTAAAAATTGATTTCGTTAATTAATATTTAGAATACTGAATGAGTTCAGTAAGTTTCGAGTTTGGCGGCTTAACGGCAAAAACCTTTTTCCAGTTTTGCCTTGCAAATAATGAACAAGAAATATTGAAAATAATTCCATTCAATAAGCTCAGCAATATCTCAGTTAATCTTTGTGTAGTTTGGTACATAAATAACCAGTAGCCACTGAGACCAATATTAGTGATTACAGTTTGCGTAAGAATACGCATATTTTCTTTTCTAAATAGCAGCGGTCACGCAAACTGTTTATTAGAATAAAGTGAGTCGCGCGTTGTGTTTAAAAAATATTATATCGTGCGTACTTCGGGGCAGCCGATGTCCGTACGAGTGTTATCGTGGTATAAGTTAATTAAAAGTCTCATGCTAGCCCACAATATTTAAAGACACCCCTACCAAAATCATAAAATATAATTTTAAAAATAAAAATATATAACCATCCCGTGATAAGTGGCCCCATATATAGTTATATCGTGATAATTATTGCTTTGCTTGGCTATCGGCAGACCTTTGCACCTGGACGCTGACCCCTGAAATGAAATCTCATCACCGTACGGCATCCTCCATACAGTGCCGATTTAGCATCGTCTGACTTTCATCTGTTCCCCATAATGAAATACGATCTCTGGGACATCATCATGCTTCTGATGAAGACGTTGAGAGACCTGTGCGACCGTGGTTGCGGAAACAGTGTCGACTTCTTCTGTGACGGGTGCAGCAAACTCGTTCATCGTTGGCAGAAATGTATCGAATTGGCTGGTAATTATGTGGAATACTGAATATTATTAATCAAAGATCACATTCTAAGGATAGCTTCTGCGTTTGATTTATTAAAATATTTTCATCCAAACCCAATAATCTTGTATAATTGTATGACACATAGATCAGGAAATATGACGTCATAGGCACTGAGATATGTGAACATCAACCACAATGTGCGTGACATTTAACTTTTCACTTCTTTGCTACTAACAATGAGCCGTGGCTGGCTCGCATCAGGCCTTGTTTTTTATCATTGGTTCCAGTCCAGTGGTGCCTTATTTCTTCATCGGTTGCCGCCATAACGCTGCTGTCTTCTCTCCGTGTGTGGCAGCAGCAGAGTGTATCGACACTAGTACTGCTGTACTATCTTTGGTGTCGCGGATATATTTTCCGGGTGTGCAATGTGGGGCAGTCGGTAGGTTGGGGCAGAGCAGCGAGGAGTCTCCGTAGCACGTGGTGAGGCCGGAGCCACTGTCGGAGTGCACGTGCGGGTGGAGTTGTGAGGCGCTTCTTGCGAGGGTTACGAAGTTCGCCGCCCACCGGTCCTGGACACTAAAGTTGAGAGCTCACTTTAACTAATATCAAGACTCAACTGCTATCACATCTCTTCGTTTGATCCTGGTTGTCGCTTTCTGGGAGATTCCCGCGAGCAACAACGTGTGTGAACTGAAGTCGGCTAGAATTGCAGCCGTCTTCCCGTGTGATGTTTAACTTAATTTAATTCATTCCTTCGTTAATGCGGTGTACCAGTGGTATATCTTCTGCCTTGTGGCAGTTAACGTTCCAGTTACCAGACGTGGTTTTCGGCAGTGTATTTTCCTCGTCGTGTTGATGCTGTCCAGCACAGCATGTAGTTCGACAGTTGAAGTGTTGTTGTAAGATTGCGGCGTTTATTCTGACTTTGCTGCATTGGGTACCAGTATCCAAAACGTTGTGCTATTGACATCTTGTTGTCGTTTTACTGGTTGGGCGGAGCAGAACTGATCTTGTTGGTTGGTTCGTCGGCTGGCTTTCAGTTGAGTTACCTTCCGATTAAGAGATAGTCCGTCTGGCTGCCTGTTTCACCTAAACGTGCGTTAGTCTTACTTGCCACGCCGACTCTTGGAACCTTCTGAGCGCCGTTCCTTGTGTTTTACATAGTGATTTCCTTTTTGTCTTAAGTACTCTCTGTGGCCTTCGCCGAGTCTTAGCTTATTAAAATTGCAAGGCTTCTTCTTAGGCCTTAAGCCTTAAAAAAATTGTTTCTTGCTTGGTGTGTGCCCTTCAGCCTAGTTTTAAAATGGCTCTGAGCACTATGGGACTTAACATCTGAGGTCATATGTCCCCTAGAACTTAGTACTACTTAAACCTAACTAACCTAAGGACATCACACACATCCATGCCCGAGGCAGGATTCGAACCTGCGACCGTAGCAGTCACGCGGTTCCAGACTGAAGCGCCTAGAACCGCTCGGCCACCACGACCGGCTCAGCCTAGTTTTCCAGCTTAAATTAAAAATCGGATTTTTTTTTTGTCAGGGCTTTAAGCCGTGAGAATGTTTGGGTTTCATGTGTGGCCTTCAGCCGAGTTTTTTAGGATAAAGGCTTCAGCCTATTTTAGTTCGTAATTAACTCTTCGCTTTAGACCTTAAGCCGTAAAATTGTTTTCTGCATGGTGTGTGGCGTTCAGCCGAGTTTTAATTCTCTTAAATTAAAAACTGAAAATCCCTGTCTTGCCCTTTAGTCATAAGATTGTTATTCCTTAATATGAGGCCTTCAGCCTTTTCAAATAGACATCTTTTTCTCCTAGGATTTAAGCCGTTAAATTTTTTTGTTGATATGCGGTCTCTAGCCAAATTTTCAGTCTACATAGATTCTACATTGAAAATCTTTCTCTCGACCTTAAGCCGTGACACTGTTCTTGATTAACAGACAGAGGATTTAGTATTAGATCAAAATTTAAAAGAGCTTTGGATGTTTTGAGATTCAATAAGGTAGAAAGGATCGATAACATTTCATCAGAATTTTGAAAAACATTGGAGGGAGTGGTAACAAAACGACTATTGACGTTGGTGTGTATAATGTATGAATCTGGCGATATACCATCTGACTTTCGGAAAAGAAATCGTCCACACAATTCCGAAGATTGGAAAAGCTGACAACTGCGAGAATTATCGCGCAATCAGCTTAAAAACTTATGCATCCAAGTTGCTGACAAGAATAACATTAAGAAAAATCGAAAAGAAAATTGAGGAAATTTTAGAAGACGATCAGTTTGGTTTTCCCCCTCACACAGGCCTTCAGTGTACTCTTTCAGTCTATCCGCTCTCTCCTCTGCATTAATTTCACCGAAGGTGGTTTTGACATTTCTGTATGCTGAGTGAGTCCTTCCGACAATCTTTTTCGATTTCTTCATATTTTTCATAGTGACATTTCGCCTTAGCTTCCGCAAAGTTTTCTTTCCCATTTCCGTGATTGCGCTTTTAGAGATGTCCAATTCTCTTCAACTGACAGCAAACTGAACTGCTCCTTGTAGCAGTATCTATAACCTTGGGGAACCTTAGACGTATTTCTTCATTTCGCAGTACTTCCGTATTCCGCTTCTTTGCACAATGTTTCTTCCTGACTAGTCTCTTTAGCTTCAGTCTATTCTTCACTGTGATCAGAGCCTTTATCTGCTCCTGGGTACGCCTTACAGTCCAGTACCTGATTTCGGAATGTCTCTCTGCCCATGATGAAATCTAACAGAAATATTCCCCTATCTCGCGGCCTTTTCCAAGTATACTTTCTCCTCTTGTGTTTACTGAACTGTGTATTCTCTACTACAAGTTGAAATTTATTGTAGAACGCAATTAGTCTTTCTCCTCTCTCGTTCTTTGCCCCAAGCCCAAACTCTACTGTAATCTTTTCTTCTGTTCCTTTCCCAGAGCTGCATTCCAGTCCCCCGTGAACATCACGTCCCTTTACGTATTATACTGCCCTTTCATTATATTCACATAATTGCTCCATCTCCTCATCTCCAAACTGCGACGTCAGCATGTATAACTGAACTATCGTTGTCGGTGGTGGTTTGCTGCCGATTCTGACAAGAATAATCCTATCACTGAACTGTTAATAGTAACACATTGTCTGTTCTACCTTCCTATTCACAACGAATCCTGTACCATTTTCTGAAGCTGTTGGTATTACCCTACACATTTCTGACCAGAAATCCTTGTCTTCTTCCCATTTCACTTCACTGCCTCCTACTACATATAGATTGAGCCTTTACATTTCCATTTTTCCGATTTCCTAGCTTCTCTAACACGTTCAACCTTGTGACATTCCACACCGTGAATCGTAGAACGCTATCCTTTCGTTAGTTATTTAGTCTCTTTCTCGAGGTGACCTTCCTCTTGGCAGTCCCCTTCCGGAGTTCCGAATGGGTGATTATTCCGAATATATTGCGAATTGAGAGATCTTCTTGGCATTTTTCGAGTACAGGCCACATGTCCTGTGAATACACATTATGTGCCCTTAATGCAGAGGTTTCCACCTTTAGGGATAGTTTCCCAACCTAAGGACAGGAGAGTACCCTGAATATCCGTCCGCTCCTCACCATTGCAAAGTTAAAAAAAGTAGGAGTGTGTAAAAACCTGTCCCTGTTCCTACTGTACTGCAGGGAGTTCACTGGAATGGAAACACTACAAGGCTTCAGCAAGAAGCAGTGGTGAGGACCTGCGTCAGGTCCAAGGCATCAGTGGAATAGTGTTCTATTAACAACTATTTACTGACGAGAGTGTTACAGTGATTCATTCTTCTCCCCAGCGAGGGCTGGTTAGTAGCTGTGCCGCGTCGGCAGTCGTCGCAGAACCTATCATGATCAGTTCCGCGGCCTCTTGCTGGATGGAGCAGCGAGCAGCGCGTGCCCACAAACCAGCGTTACTGTGGACATCCACTGCAACGTAAGCACTCTCGGTAAGCATAGTTTCACTTATGCTTGGCGCCAGAAATCTGCTTCAAATGGCTCTGAGCACTATGGGACTTAACATCTATGGTCATCAGTCCCCTAGAACTTAGAACTACTTAAACCTAACTAACCTAAGGACATCACACAACACCCAGTCATCACGAGGCAGAGAAAATCCCTGATCCCGCCGGGAATCGAACCGGGGAACCCGGGCGCGGGAAGCGAGAACGCTACCGGAAGACCACGAGCTGCGGACCCAGAAATCTGCATACTATAGTAACAGGGATTGTGGCACAACCAGGAGATGCGGTCCGACCGACCTAAAGCAACGCTGAGTGTAAAGAACAAAAAGATAGCACAGTCGGACACTGCGAGCTTTATGGCGTGGCCGTGGCCGCGGCCCGCGTCTAGCGCTGAGCCGACGACAGCAGCGATCGCCAATATTAAGAGCGCTGCCTAGCGTCTGTCATCTAGGTCCATGCGTTGCGGTGGGCTTTCAAACTCGTCGGGCCAGGATACCAGACGTACCCCTAATGGCGGCTGTCGAAATGCAAGAAGGCGGAAGTCCCAACAGCTACACAGAGGACAGCCTGTGGGATGGTCCCAGTGTTCTATGCATCTTGCTTCCAAGTATAGCACCTTACAGTCAGATCCTTTCTTCATCCACAGATGTGCCCAGACCTCATCATCAGTCAGTCTCCATTGTGAGTGGCAGCTAGCAGGTTTGAAGTTCCCCCTTAGCCAGATTGCTGCGGACTTACAGAACCAGACTCCAAACTGGCTGACGTTGTACGTCACCAGGTTATCCTACAACTAATGGAGCTGGCCTTCCACAGGCATCACTGATGCAGACAAATGACCAAATGACGAAACTCTGCTCCTAGTGGAAGAAAGGAGAGGGTTACATAAAAATCGAGGACAGGATTTCTTCCCCCCCCCCCCCCCCCCCCGCCCCCTACGAGTGACAAAACTTACTTCATTTCTCGAGCCTGTCAGTGGTCTCTGCTGGACTAATGTTTAGTTTCAGAGCTTCACAGGGTTTGCAGTTTGTAATGCGTTGTTGCGTTATCTTCAGGTGTAGTTACTTCAAGCTGCCCCCTTCAACAGAATGTTGTTAGCCACCTTTGCAATGATCTCATGGTCTGAACCAAGTGATTTTAACACTCTATAACTCCCACTCTGTGGCATTGTACTCCTTGCTTTGTAGTGTCCGGCGCCCCTGAGTGTTTAGCTTTGTTACACAACCACTGGGTACCATGCAGGAGTTCTGTACTGAGATGTGGTTCCAGACAGCTCAAAAATTTTGTTCTTCGATCTAACACTATTATGCTGTGCAACCGTACATTTATGTGTTCAGAATTAATCGTTTTTATCCAGGTACTTACAAGCATTGCCATTAATACATGGAAGTATGTTGTGTGTGTGTATATATGTATTATGAATGCGAAAGTTTGTGAGTGTGTCTGAAACGACTGGACGGATTTTTATGAAATTTAGAATGGCGACTGCCTACACCCTAAATTAAGACATGAGTGTTGGGGTGAAAGTCAAAAATAAGTATAGCCCACGAAACGTGAATACTCATACTTTATTCATCGAGTATTTGAGAATAAGAGCACTTAGTGTCTTTCAAAAATCCTTACACTTAATATCAAACCTTTATAAAGCGTTTTCTCGCTGGAGACTCCCGATGAAAGGAAAGATTTTGTCGCTATTACATTTGCTCTGTTTATGAAGTAAAATTGTGGCATTAAGCACGACGTTTTATTTTTTCTTCCTTACTGCTAATTGTATTCAGACACCGTTTTGCAGACAGTAATCTGCTATACCACTGAATGTACCAGAAAAGTTATATCATTTTATGACACGCATTTCAGGAGATATGACGTCATAAAAAGTGAGATGCATGAAAAACTGCCGCATCATGCACACATTTTAATTTACTACTTATGGCTCTGTGCACTATGGGACCAAACATCTGAGGTCATCAGCCCCCTAGAACTTAGATCTACTTAAACCTAACTAACCTAAGGACGTTACACACATCTATGCTCGAGGCAGGGTTCTAGCCTGTGACCGTAGCGGTCGCGCGGCTCCAGACTGAAGCGCCTAGAACCGCTCGGCCACATCGGCCGGCATACTACTTATGTATTACTAACTCTATCCCTAGCGCATACCACAGACCATGTGCGTATTCGTGCAAAGCCAGGCGTAAAAGGCTCAGCCGAAACCCCTACAAAGATTTTAACGAGATTTGGTTTACAGACATCAACTACGCTCTGGAAAGAACAACTGATGGGGTAAGAACCACCAGCCTCCTATTTTGGTGGGGTGATAACGTGGGGTGAGCAGCGGGAAGAGGAGACGTGCAGACACAGGGGGGAAGGGAAAGTCAGATTAGGTGATGGAGGAGAGGATGGAAAGAGAGAGGGAGTAGGAGGAAGCGGACAGAGAGAGGTGCGAAGGAATTGACCGAGAATGGGAAGAGGGTGATGAGTAGGGAGAGGGGAGAGAAGGAAGCGCACAGAGAAAGAAAAGAGGAGGAGATGGACAGAGAAAAGTGGGAGGAGGTGAAACAGCTGTAGTGGGGGAGGAGCAGAACAGGGAGGGGGCAGGAGGATTAGGACGGAGAGAGAAGGAGAAGGAAACGGACAGAAGAGGAGAAAGGGAGAGATATATTAATAGATCGAAATAATTACCTATCTGGGCATTCTTTTTATAAATAAGCTTAACTGTAGGTAACACTACGGGGCGGAGCAAGTCTGAGAATATTCTAATTGCTCGTACTTGGGCCACGGAAAACCGCGTATAAATAATCTTGAAAGTGAGCGAGCTGACCGTGATTTGATTAATGAGGAAGCTGCAGAGAACTGACGTGAAATATTTTGAAACGTCTGGCACTACATCTCATTTTTCGCTGCACTCAGACCTCCAGTACTCTATATTTATCAAGGGCTCAAACTTTCTGCTAGAAGAAGCAAGAAGTTCCTTCCTACTTGGAAAGAAACTTGGTTGTAACTTGCTCTCAACTTAATTTAACTTGTTGACTCAGGTGGCAGCAGTGCCGTTCCAGCAGTAGCGGTACTCGTTTCAGGAGTCCGCGTCCGCCGACTCAAAACAGTCCTCAAATCACATTACGTCTCCTTAACTTCGAGGCTAGACTGGTCAACGTGTCACTGTACTTAATGGCATCCCATAATGAGAGCGTAATCATTCGTGACGTCTTTCGTGCCTAGAGGAGTCTCGAGATTCTTTTCTATAAAAGTTAAGTTAACTTGTGTATTCCATTGTCTCCCGTGCATATAGTATTTTCGGTATTCTTGTCACATATAAGTAAAGTAATCTCATGCTTTCTGTCATCATCAACCATCGTTATTATCAGGACGAATAAGGAAGGCGATTCCTTTCGTGGTCTGAATTACTACCTGATGATTAGCTTATAACTCACGCACAGCAATACTCGATGCTAATATCATAGATTCTACGTCTTCTCCGAATAGAGTCAGTTTATTGCTAGAAGATTTCAAGGGCTTAGCATTACAATCTATTTCGTTTCTTGAGCCTCTCGTCTTTCTCTAAGCTGATAAATCATTTATAATTCGACCACGTAAGTAGCACACTTTCTAAAGTAAATTTCACTATCCAGACGGAGAGAGAAGAGGTTGTTCTGTCATTACTATAATCCGACGCCTTTCGTTTTGCACATATAACTCATCACGCAGAACTTTCGTCATCAAGCCTCGAGCAGAGCGCTGTCAGATATTCTGGTTAGCGGGATCACAAGTCACAGTAAGGCAAATGCTGCACGCCAACGTTAACGCAGAGAAGTAAGAAGAATATGTCGGTTTGTTGACGTTACCGCCCTCTATAGATGATTTGTTTTTAGGTGACAATGACCAGTGAATCTTTCAGCAAGACAGTCCGCCACGTCACACAGCCCGAACCAATAAGAAATGTTTGTTTAAATTCAGTTTGTCAGGGTATTTAAAAAGCCTTTTACAAATTAACAGCAGCGACAGTATCGATGAAGAAATTACATGCAAGTGAAACATGGATGCGGCGATCTATCAGTGGTAAGAAAACAAATTGTGAAGCATGAATGTACCTGTGAATGAAAAACAAAAATGAAAACTGTGTTGCCAGAAACAACATTGAAGTTAAGTGAAGTAGTCTAAGGTGAACGTATAGCAAAAAATAATTTCCAGGACTGGTGAATGTAGGAATTTGATTCGTAGGCAGAATTTTGGAAAATTTAACAAGTGTGTAACGGAATTCGCGTAAACAGTATATACTTGAATACCATTCAATAGTTTTGGATTGTCTTCAAATAAACTTGAAAAAAGTTATGAAATGTCCTCTGAAACGCAGTTTTCGTTTGGGTTCTATCATTACGAAAGCATTAACGGCTTGCTCAAGGAAAATACATGCAAACAAAAAAAAATGTTTTTCTTGTACGCTTGAATGATGAAAGGATATTTCTGATGCCGAGAGAGAAAATCATTGGTGTTGGTGCTTATACAGTTATAGCTTATGCTATGCGCAGACCAATGGAACGTGAGAAACAACAGGTAACTTGTTTAATGTGAACTAACCTCTGTGTACTTTATACTGCCCGAGAGTTAACGTACATAGGTGTGTAACCCAAGCAGATACCTAGAGTTATTTAATGAAATACAGGGTGTTCGTAAATTCCAGTCACAAACTTCTAGGGCTTGTAGACAGAATGACTACATGTTATTTTTGAATTGAAACCCATGTCCGGAAACGTCCGTTTGAAAGCAGGTTTGCTAACTAGGTATTGTACTGGTGGTGGTGGTGGCGGGGGGGGGGGGTTATTACGTCGCATCGGCTGATGTCATTTAACGTTCGTCCTATCTCTCTCATCTGGTTCAAGCCTCGTTCACGTGTCTGTGCTACAGAAACATGGTTGAGTATACATCTGCAGAACACACCAACATGATTCTTCTGAACGGTGAAGCTCACGGTAACGAAAGGAGTGCTGTCGCCTTTATCAACACCGTTCTTCACAACGTCCGACCTCATACCCTTTCCGTCACAGCTTCATAGTGGCTTCGAGAAAGGGTACCTTCATCACGAGTAGGTGTGACTGTGCCTCTCCCAGGACACGTTGCACACCCGAATTGCAAGAGGCTGTACTGCATCACATTGAAGAGAACCAGTCAATGAGTACAGAGCAATTTCATTGGCTATTTATGAGTGGAAATGTAAGACGAGTGATGCCCTATATACTGTGTCAAAATAAATGCGAAAGAGAACTCTTTTTAAATAAGTAATTAACTATGGAAAAATCTCCTCGAAGCTACTGTTGGTTCTATGTTTTTAATCAAAGCAACGAAGTGAAGCTTAAGTATTCTTCAACAGGTTCCATTGTTGTTTTTAATACCTCTAATGACATCTCTTACAACTCCACAGCTTTATCACACTTTAATTGGATCATAACTGAGATTGTGTTTCAACGAATTGGAAAATTCTGCCTAATTTCTAAACGAAAAAATATGTTTAAAAATTGATGGCAAAACGTCAGCTAATATCAGATGGTAAGAAGAAGGATTTTTTGCGCAGTTGTGCAAGAAAAGTTCCCCTTTCCTTGTCTTGTTCTCAAACCTTGCTGAATTAAAGCATACGAAAGTGGTTGCCACAATAGTAGACAGTCATCTCACACTGGGATGGTGCTGGTAAGTTTTAGGTTAAGGATTTGATAACCCATTTTTGATAACATTTTATACCTTCTGTACTCACCATTACCTCTTACTTGCACAAGCATCTCATAACTATTATCAGAAATGTGGTCGAGGACACGGGTTTTAGACCCAGGTATTTCCTGATCGCTATTTTCACATTGTTTTCATACTCAGTTCATCGATCTCACCGGCCACTTATGTTTCCACCACAGGGTCCTGATTTTCTCTTTTTTCCAAAATTTCCCTAATTATTCACGTTATAGGACACTTGTACTTGCCACATAAGTATCGGCCCGAGAGGTGGCAGCAGCTTCCCATTTCGGAAGTACTGAACGAGTGAAAACCATTGACTTGCTATTTTGCTATCTTTTTGGACAATTCTACCAAGAGCGTTACATCTCAGATCTTCGGTTCGGTTTAGTTAATTAGGTATTTCTTTAATTTTTACTCTTTCACAGAAGGTCCACGAATTCCAGCTATCGGAATGCGATCCAGTAGCCTCGTCAACTTTCTGTTACAGGTAGAGGACATGGTCTCACTTCCCAATAGTCAGCCATATTGCTGTGGTGGTAATTATTTCAGTGATCAACGTTCAAGTCAGTTATGAGATATGTCAGTCACATCTTAGTCGGTTAAGTATCTTAGTAACTTGTGTGGCATACTAAATCAATAGTGTTTTAACGTAGCAAGTTGTTCCCCTTAAGCACCGCTGGCTCTCTGGCACTTATGGATACCAGCGTGGCTTTTTCTGCCTCTAGGAACTGTCTTGTTGTTACGTACAACAGTGCTTAAGCACTACCGGTCACGCATCAGAATGCAACGTGGGTAAGTTAGGCATAAGGTGACGTGCAGAACGGTCGTACGTAGTAGAGCCGCCCCAAAATTATACTGACGTTACGCAGATGATATATCAATTTAAATTATTTTTGGTTGATTAGTTGGGCAACACTGAGTGATCGCTGGGTTTACTCGAGTTGGATGTGCGTAATTACATACGAAATCAATGGACAAACCAATATCGTCGTTATCGTCGTTCTCAATCTGTTACCTCCACTGACGAGACATATGATTACCTGAACAGTTATAAATGCTGCCGTGGACTGTCATAGCGTTAAAGATTAATTAGCGAAAGCAATACAGCAAAGGCAAACTATTCATACGAGCATAGTTGAGAGGTATGTTACAAACTCAATAAACGAAGTAAAATGATATTTACTTTTTCACTTAAATTTGAGCTACTTTATAACATTCATAAAGTAAAGTGACCCATTTTCCTCCCAGACATGCCGTCAGATTTTGCAGTGAAGCTTCTCACTGCTAATCGTCCTTTATTCAAATCCTATAGCCACAAAATAAACTACCGCAACGAAGCCTGAGCAAACAATACATAGGGGGGAGGTTACAAACTTCAGTTAATTAACAGGGCTGAAGGTAAACAACTTCAAAAAATTTGTTCAAATGGCTCTGAGCACTATGAGACTTAACATCTGAGGTCATCAGTCCCCTAGAACTTAGAACTACTTAAACCTAACTAACCTAAGGACATCACACACATCCATGACCGAGGCAGGATTCGAACCTGCGACCGAAGCGGTCGCCCGGTTCCGGACTGAAGCGCCTAGAACTGCTCGGCCACATCGGCCGGCGTAAACAACTTCAGCCTTTACCAGTAATGATATTGTGCATGTTATAATACCCTGTTTTTCCGCTCTTTCTATATGCAATAAAATCGTCAGTTGCTCTTTTTATACAGATTCTAGTACTAGAAACAACACTTTAAGCGCAGAAACGCTGCTCCCTTTCCCTTCACTGCAACAAAAATACTGGTTGCAAGTTCGGTCCAGGCGGAGAGATCAACGCATAACGCTTAATTCAAACCGTCTGCTGTTGCACTAAAAAATGGACGCTGTGAAATGGTCAAGTCCGTGAATGAATCCTAAGTCCATCGTATTGCTATGAGAAGTCCAACAAAATACTTAACATAGTCAGAGTTGGCAGCGGAGGTCGTCAACAAAAAGGTAACCGGTATATACGTTGCCACAATGTAATCTGAAATCTGGATACGACTCTGGTTT
This sequence comes from Schistocerca cancellata, assembly GCF_023864275.1. Lineage (NCBI taxonomy): Eukaryota > Metazoa > Arthropoda > Insecta > Orthoptera > Acrididae > Schistocerca > Schistocerca cancellata. Next base: position 427,198,013 of record NC_064632.1, read on the forward strand.
CACTCTATAAATTAGTTTAACCCCGCTCCGGAGACCACGGGAGCAATCCACGTGACAAGACGTGGCGACGAAAGCCCCATCTCCGGTCCGTTACAGTATGCTCACTACCCGCTGCGCTAAATCTAGAAAACATTTCCTATCTAGCAGTTCGCTCTTTGCTTCACTAGTATATTCTTTTTTACAACCTCATTCCTTTGCCATACTGTGTTGCTTCTAAGGCACCACAAGTCCCTCACTTAGTATACTTCTTGTTCATTAATTTTTATTTTATTTTTCCGCTAATCTCAATTTTTCTTTCCCCGTCCATGGCTTAATGGTCGTAGTGTCTGACTGAACCGTGATTGATTTTTGATACTACTAGGGATTTTTAGTTGGTGGACGACCGGTATAGGGTGCACTCAACGTTGTGAGACCAGTTGAGGAGCTACTTCACTGAGAAGCAGCTGCTGCAAGGTCAAGAAAGCCGACAACAGCCGAGAGACCACTAACCTGTCCGGCCATCCTGATTTAGGTTTTCCGTGGTTTCCCTAAATCGCTCCAGGCAAATGCCGGGATGTTTCCTTTAAAAGGGCACGGCCGACTTCCATCCACATCCTTCCCTAATCCGATGAGACCGCTGACCTCGCTGTCTGGTCTCTTCCCCCAAACAACCCAACCCAAGCACTAACCTGACTCCACTCTCATGCATAACACATACAGTACCGCTGTTGGGATAGCATGACACGGCAGTAGGTCGTTGTCGATTGGCCCATCAGGGCAAGAAAACAGAACATACATTTTATTCTTTTCCGCTACTTCTCATTACTTTTGTATTTTTTTCATTTTACTGTTCCAAATTCTGCAGTCATTACACTATTCATTCCATTCACCAAGTCCTGTAATTCCCTTCACTTTCAGTTAAGATCAGCGAACCTTATCACTAACATTATTGAACCTAGAATTTTAATCCTTCTCTTGAACTTGTCTCTTACTTCCGTCATTACTTCTTCGATATACAGACTCAACAGTATGTGCGAAAGGCTGCATCCCGCTGTTACCCCTTTTAGAATCCGAACATCTAATGCTTCACCTTTCATTCTTGTTGCTCCCTCTGAGTACTTCTACATACTGTATATTACCCGTCTTCCCCTACAACTTCTTTCCATTTTTTCTCTGAATTTCGAACATATTGTACGATTTCACACAGCCGATGCTTGTTAAGTCGACAAATCCTTTGTAGGTATCTTGATTTTACTTAAGTCTTGCTTCCATTACCAAGTTCGAGCCAGAACTACCTCGCTTGTGCCTTCGCCTTTCGGGAAGTCCATCTGATCGTCATCTAACAGCTCCCCTATTTTCTTTTCAGTCCTGCCATGTGATCACAGATCTGTGAGATCACACTTTAGACACCTTCTCCTTAGTACGAAAGCACTACAGAAATAATCAGTTACGGGACAAGTTTGAAGGAGATATAGATCTCAAAGGTTTTTATTGAAATTATGTACTTAAGAGATATGAGGGGGCTTCTAAAAGTTAGTTATAATTATGGCCGCAAAGTATCTTTTATTGAATGCTGCACAACATTTCAGCTGAGTACACATATGACACTATTTTCTACCTGGTCACCAAGACTCTGTAAATAAAAGTCGGAATTTTCTATCAATCGTTCATTTCCTCGACGATAGAAATCGGCGCCTTGGCCACAGAGCCATCCGAGAACCTTCCCGTGACCGTACACCTTGGGGGGGGGGGGGGAGGTCGATGTCGATGGCTTTCCCAGTTTCTGTCACTCACGTCTGTGCATCCGTCGTCAAATCCTTGACACTGTTTCGCTATGGCTGGACGCAACATTGCATCACGTCCATATGCCGCCTGAAATATACTGTGAATATGTGGGCAGTTTAGGCTTTTTGCCCACAAGAACCGTACTTTCCCGTGTACATCAATTTTGGGGTAAGTGCCCAGTTTCGACGGCTTTCTATTCGTAGACAGTGACGCAGAATTGTCTGTATGTTAAAACCAGGGTAAGTACTTTCTTCTGACAATACTTTTGTTACGTAACGACCTGAGAGTGGGACGACTTATTTTACTTAATTTTTGAAGACCTCTCGTATACACTCAAACACACTGGTGTACAAAACTTAAGGACGATAGTAACTTTTGAAATGTGTGTCATAGCCAAGTAATATAGCTCCCCAAAACTTGGACCATACATAGTCACAGTATAGTACAGGAGGTAACAGAAAGAAATACCCAGTGAGATAAACAGAAATGACACATTTATTCAAAGAAATAATTAAAATCAAGTCATTGTGATTTAGGATGATCCTTGGATTTTACATGTTCCTTTATAAGAACACGAACACCATTACATGCTCATCAACGTACCCCAATGCTGACCACAAGGTTGATAAGAGTTCTCGTCATAGGGCGTTTCACTCTTCGACCAGCACAGTTCAAAACCGCTGGATGGTCGTTGGTGCATGTGGACGGTCTACAATGAGTCCCACCAGCGCATCCCATACATCCTCGATGGGATTTAAGTCAGGGGAATAGGTGGGTCAGTCCATTCACCAAATATCGTCTCATTCCAAAAGAGCTTCTCTGCCTACACTGTTCGATGTGTTTTCGTATTCTAATCCATAAAATTCATGTGAGAGGCGAAGGCCTGAAAAGACACGAAAGGGAAAGGAGTACACTGCCACAATGACGTTGACCGGGTAGTGCAAAAAAAAATGGTTCAAATGGTTCTGAGCGCTACGGGACTTAACAACTGTGGTCATCAGTCCCCTAGAACTGAGAACTACTTAAACCTAACTAACCTAAGGACATCACACACATCCATGCCCGAGGCAGGATTCGAACCTGCGACCGGAGCAGTCGCGCGGTGCCGGACTGAGCGCCTGAACCGCTAGACCACCGCGGCCGGCCCAGGTAGTGCACCGTATTCAAAGATTTGGAAGTCATTACTCTCATATAATGATAGAATTGAAGCTTTCACGAACGGATGGCGTTGCTGCTGTTAAACCTTTCGGGATGTAAGGTCTTGGTCCACGATACTCTTCTGTCTTTTACGTTTCGTCCAGAACTGCGCAGAACATCTTCAGGGGCGTTGCTCCTAGTTGATTCTTGCAAGCGACGCCCAAGTGATTTTATACCTCCCAAACCATACCATCTAGACCACCAAGTGATCATATGTGGACATTGTTCGTGGGTGCATTACGTTTTCCCACTTCTCGCCAATGAGAGTACGTCGAAAATCACTCCTCAGACTGAATATGCTCTCATAGGAGCTCGCGACCAAATTTCTCGCTGGTCCGGTTCGTAAGCTCTTGGTACCATCGCAGACGGTGCGATCCAGTTAAATATGGTTGCAACTGCACCCGTTGTTTGATGCGAGCGCCTTCTTGTCGGTAGCACAATGAGGCGGTCACCTGCTGCTGTATTTGACAGTCGGTGGTTTCTTTGCCTGATGACTAGTACGTTGTCTTTTAAGACATTCAGCTTTCTGTGCACGACTTGGAGACACCTAGCAATATGTTTCCGGAAGTAGCTAATATGGTATTTACAGGGTGTTTCAAAAATGACCGGTATATTTGAAACGGCAATAAAAACTAAACGAGCAGCGATAGAAATACACCGTTTGTTGCAATATGCTTGGGACAACAGTACATTTTCAGGCGGACAAACTTTCGAAAGTACAGTAGTTACAATTTTCAACAACAGATGGCGCTGCAAGTGATGTGAAAGATATAGAAGACAACGAAGTCTGTGGGTGCGCCATTCTGTATGTCGTCTTTCTGCTGTAAGCGTGTGCTGTTCACAACGTGCAAGTGTGCTGTAGACAACATGGTTTATTCCTTAGAACAGAGGATTTGTCTGGTGTTGGAATTCCACCGCCTAGAATACAGTGTTGTTGCAACAAGACGAAGTTTTCAACGGAGGTTTAATGTAACCAAAGGACCGAAAAGTGATACAATAAAGGATCTGTTTGAAAAATTTCAACGGACTGGGAACGTGACGGATGAACGTGCTGGAAAGGTAGGGCGACCGTGTACGGCAACCACAGAGGGCAACGCGCAGCTAGTGCAGCAGGTGATCCAACAGCGGCCTCGGGTTTCCGTTCACCGTGTTGCAGCTGCGGTCCAAATGACGCCAACGTCCACGTATCGTCTCATGCGCCAGAGTTTACACCTCTATCCATACAAAATTCAAACGCGGCAACCCCTCAGTGCCGCTACCATTGCTGCACGAGAGACATTCGCTAACGATATAGTGCACAGGATTGATGACGGCGATATGCATGTGGGCAGCATTTGGTTTAGTGACGAAGCTTATTTTTACCTGGACGGCTTCGTCAAGAAACAGAACTGGCGCATATGGGGAACCGAAAAGCCCCATGTTGCAGTCCCATCGTCCCTGCATCCTTAAAAAGTACTGGTCTGGGCCGCCATTGCTTCCAAAGGAATCATTGGCCCATTTTTCAGATCCGAAACGATTACTGCATCACGCTATCTAGACATTCTTCGTGAATTTGTGGCGGTACAAACTGCCTTAGACGACACTGCGAACACCTCGTGGTTTATGCAAGATGGTGCCCGGCCACATCGCACGGCCGACGTCTTTAATTTCCTGAATGAATATTTCGATGATCGTGTGATTGCTTTGGGCTATCCAAAACATACAGGAGGCGGCGTGGATTGGCCTCCCTATTCGCCAGACATGAATCCCTGTGACTTCTTTCTGTGGGGACACTTGAAAGACCAGGTGTACCGCCAGAATCCAGAAACAATTGAACAGCTGAAGCAGTACATCTCATCTGCATGTGAAGCCATTCCACCAGACACGTTGTCAAAGGTTTCGGGTAATTTCATTCAGAGACTACGCCATATTATTGCTACGCATGGTGAATATGTGGAAAATATCGTACTATAGAGTTTCCAAGACCGCAGCGCCATCTGTTGTTGAAAATTGTAACTACTGTAATTTCGAAAGTTTGTCTGCCTGAAAATGTACTGTTGTGCCAAGCATATTGCAACAAACGGTGTATTTCTATCGCTGCTCGTTTAGTTTTTATTGCCGTTTCAAATATACCGGTCATTTTTGAAACACCCTGTATATACTGAAAGAATCCTGTCTCAGCCTTTTTCATGTTATTGTATTGTGAACAATTCAATCTACAATCAGTCACATTCAGTTAGTCCACAAAATTATACTTCTGCTGTTTGTTTTATTTAAATCATAGCTGGAAGAAAGATTCAATAAAGAATAATTTTTTCATAATTCGGGGCCACAATTATATTACATTTCTTTAAAGTCAGTACCAACGTTAGACTGCTGTTTATTTACAGTGTTACATTTACGCTTACACAATCATGATTTCGACTTCAAAGAGCCATTATCAAGTGTTTCAGGTGTTATAAATTGCTTAAGATGGAATACTGTCATATTAAAATACACTATTAGACACCTCGTCTAAGACTCGATATTTCTGGCAGAGCCTACTGCTTTGTTTCATTACTGAGTACAACACCTTGACTGAATGGTATTTGGCTATGTCAATTGTCATTCAGTCACGATGGTGTACTCAGTAATGAAACAAAGTAGTAGGCTCTGCCATAAATATCGACTCTTAGACAATGTGTCTAACAGTGTATTTTAATATGACAGTATTCCATCTTAGGCAATTTATAACACCTAAAGCACTTGATAATGGCACTTTGAAGTCGAAATCATGATAGTGTAAGTGTAAATGTAACACTGTAAATAAACAACGGTCTGATGGCTGAACTGACTTTAAAGGTTCAATAAAGAGCCGCAATTTATTGATATTCTTTTCCGTGTTTCACAGCAGAAACCTGTGTTACCCGCTATCAATAATCCCTACCACAGATAACATGTAGAATGTGTGGACGAGTAACTAAATGAGCACTTGTAACTGGAGAGTCCGAGTTGCTTTCCCTTATTCAATCTTTGTAGAGGCTGGATAATTTTCCTATGATTTAGTTTTCAAATCTGGCATGTAGTCTGACGCTGACAGGGTTAACGTGCGTCCCTCTCTTGCTAAAAGTGCAGCTTGCTATTCGTCTAGTGAAAACATTGCGGGAAGAAATAGAAATTTCTACCATCTTCATTGGGAACAAGGCAACGACATTTTTGGTGGTTTGCTTGATCACACCCGACTGGGTAACCAGCTGGCACCTCCTGAGAGTTTTGCCGATTGGCGCCCATGTTGTCAAGATGCGATGGTCACAACGTAAAGCTCTAAAAAGCTGAACGTCAGCACTCCGGGTGTGTCGACATACTGAGTAAGACGTGCGCTTATGAACTCATTTGGCGTAAGTGCTTTTCCGGGCATAATCCGTCAACTAGTTCACAGTTCAATTTATGTGATCATTGCGTTATTTAAATTCAACCACCAGAGGAATAAATGTCCTTTGGGACGTGTGAAGTCATGATTTTTCCAAGATCTTTTGCTTTTTGTTTGCGAAGTTTCAGTGTGATCTCATCGATCGAATGCTCATCGAAACAATTAATCAGAGCGTTTGTAGCTGAGTAGAATGAATACCGGGATCGATATGCAAAATAGTGTATCACGATTTTGACCCATTTTTTTATGTTTTTGGTGAATCGAAATTAAGGTCATAAAACATCCACGATAGTAGTATTTATTCGCCTTCTACTTGATTTCTTGAGCGTTAAGAATGATCAGAGGGGATGTTTGTAGTTTGGCATTTGTCAGAATTATCGTAATTCTATCCAGGAGAGTGAACTTATTTTCTGGCCCGTAATAATGTTGCTTATTGGTCAACGAATCCTATGCACCTTCCTCCTGTACTTTCAGTTTAGGTTATGTAAATGCTTGGATGTGAGAACTGTTCGAGCTTATTACATTAGAAAGTGCATGCTTGATTTATTTCTTCTGGGTAAAGACACCTTCCTGATCACGACGTTTACTGGAAACCACTTCATATTAAAGAATCTTATCGGTAAATTTGTTCTGCTTTTGGTTCCTGATTAGCTCATTAAGAAAGGACAGCTTACGAGCTAATAAATGTGTGTTTCATGGATTTCGACTTTTGATTTCCGCCGTCTCCAAACATCCTGCGACAAGTATTCGCTGCTTGTGAAACTATTACTAAAGGTTTGGTATTATACTCTCCCTGGAAAGCTATGTTGAAATTATATATAAATAAAAGGCAATTTCCTGACTGACTGACACATCATCGTCCAGTCCAGCTGCTAAGGACACATACTTCAAATTTGGTGAAGATGTTGATGGTATACTGTAGGCGTCGTTTAAGAACGGATTTTTCGAAATTCCACCCCTCAATGAGTGAAAGAGAGTATATATTGCCATTAAGGCAAATTTTAAGCTAGAACCACGAAAATTGGTCTTTGGTTTCTGTCACATACGAAGATACAATGTTTCAGTCTTTTTGGAAATTTGGCCTTTATAGATGTGAAATAATGAGGGAAAGCTTTTTTTTACAGTCGAATAATAGCTGAAGTATTTTTAATGCTACATTTATAAAAAATCTTATTTGACTTTTCAGTGACGGACAAAAAAGTACAGGTTTCACTGTTTCTGAAATTCACCTCCTAAGGAGGGTAAAATTTATTGTGAACGTACATCATTTTGAAAGCATTTTTAAGGCTAAACATATGAAAATACAGTAACAATAGTTTTACTGATTTTGGGATTTCACCAGAAAGGGGATGAAATAGGGGATGAAATGTTTTATGAAAATATTTTATTGTGAAAGCATTTTTAAATCCCTGAAAATTGGTATTTGGCTTCTCGGTTACAAACAATATTCGTGTTTCACTATTTTTGAAAATTCAGGCCCTAATGGGGTGAATAGGGCTACAGCGATTCGCTGAGTGATCATCGCCCAGCCCTTACCGCTAAGAACAGAAATTTGGAATTTGGGGAGCGCAGTTTAAGAACTGATTGTTCGAAGTTTTGCTCTTAAGGCTGTAAAATAGAGGAGGAAATGCCTTTTGATTATATGTAGCTGGAACTACGGAGTTGGTATTTGATTTCTAACTCATAAATAAAAAATTACATGTTTAATAATTTATGGAAATTCAACCACTTAAGGGATAAAATAGTCGGTTAAGTCTTTTTTAAAAAATAAATCATTACCAGAAAAGTACTAAAGCAGTTTTAAAGCTACATCTTTGAAAATTTCGGTCAAAAATTTAAAAAAAATATGTTGTTCAGTGTTTTTGGAAATTCTGTCGCCGAAGGGATAGACACAGTGGATGAAAAGTTTTGCGAAATTATTTCATTATGAAATTTTCGAAACTAAACTCTGTTAGGAATGAAAAAACAATACGCTTTTCTTTGTGTTTGGAAATTCATCCCTTAAGGGGTTAGAATAGAGCAGAAAAATATTTAGAAAAATTGTTGGCGGTATTTCTGTGAAGACTAGTTAGTTGGTTGGTTTGTCGGGTTGAAGGGACCAGACTTCAAAGGTCGTTGGTCCCTTGAAAACTAGTATTTCCATTTTTGTTAGATGTAGGGTAAATGTGTCAGGGGATGAAAACTTCCATGTAAATATCACCACAATGGCGCAAAAGGCGTAACTAACAAAACCTTGGGCTGCAGCTATCAGAATAACTTTCAGGTCAAAAGTACATACGAAAAAGATTTTTTCTATGGTCGTACTTAAAAGGTGTTGCAATTTCTGAACGACATAAAAAATTGATTAGGGAGAAACATAAACACTGTATAGGCCATAGTCTATCCGAGTGAACTAGTGGGTACTAAGGTAATCATGATACGAATTCCCGTTCACGATTTCACACGACGCTGCACCCAATGGCATCATGATATAGCAAGGCTTTCTTTTCACGCATTATCTGTGAAACGAAGCAAGAATGCAGAAAAATGTACCTACGATCAAGCGGCGTTTCCAGTTAAGTGTGCGGCGGATTAGTGAACAAAATGGGCGATTATTGTGAATGCATATGAGACTAGAAGATCATTATTTCTTTAAAACTTTCAGCTATTTTGTACGAAATAAACGTGGGGACCATTCAACCGATACCGCAAAAAGAATTCGCATCGGCGACTGGCTTTTCGCACACGACTCAGAATATCCGCAAAAATAATTCGCTGCGAACCGCCAGCATTACCCCCGGATTGCTCAGTGCCTTACATCCAAGTACGTTCCGCCAATTACCAAAATCAGCAGCTGCCGCTCACGACTGTCAATCAGCTTCATTACGTACGGAGAGTTGGAGCAGTGGGGCTCTTAGGTGGTCAAAGCTTTCTGTTGAAAAAGGGAGGAAAAAATACTCGCGGGAAATTATTCTTGGTTGCACGGCGCGGTAACTGGGCTGGCCAATTGAAATTCAAATGACAGCTTCAAGCCTCCATTACTCATGCTGAGGCGGGACCTGGCCGGGAAAATACGAGACTAAGGGACTGTCCGGCTGCTCCATACGTCATTTCGCCGAGCGCCCAATCAGCGGCGAATTTTTTCACCGCGCGAGTCTTTTTTACCGACGAGTCTGGTCCACACATTGCCAAGAACTATGCCACGAGTACAGACGATGGAAGAACCAAAAAAAAAGTCCACCGCTACGCCACATGGAACTAGCAGGTAGCACCGCCAATTGCAGATAAAACGTCGCAGGGGATTCTCACAGCTGATTTGGTGGCGCAGACGGATCTCGCGTTCAGTCACTCTCCTGTCGAAAAAGCTTCCCAGCTTCCTACTTCTTTTACTGTCTGTACCAGTTTTGGAATATTTAGGCGGGATCGCTAATGAACAACGTATGACCCTGATAAACAACAACATGTACTTTGTGCATTAAAGACACATTTCCAGGCGCGACCTTCCTGAATGTATATGCGCCAGCAGAAAAATCATATGAAATATGACAGATGTTCTCTGTGGTCAGCTGCCGAAGGTTTGTGCAGAATACCTACATATTTCTCCAAAATAGTTCTCGGTGACTATAATGCCAGAAGGGTAATAAAGAGACGTTCAGAAACGTGTTTGGTAAGGGAAACATACGAGATGAAACTAGTAATAACGGTATGAGGTTGCCCAATTCGCGTCTTCGAACAAATTAAAGGCAGTAAGTACGTGTTTCCGAAGGAAAAAATATCTACAAAGTGACCTGGAAAATCCAAGAACAAATGAAGAAAACGAAATAGACCATATATTGGTATAAAAAAGGTGAGAATATATTGAAAATTTTGGCACGTTCCGAGGAACTAATTCCGATTCTGATCATTATGTAGTAGGAGCAAAAACGAGACAGAAACTTACTGTCCGTATCAAAAGAAGTAGTACCAGAGTAAAGGTATGGGATACAGAACAACAGAAATACAGGCATACTGTTTAATCATATCAGAATATACTAAGACAGGAGTTCCAAGCAAAAGGTGCTGAAGTGCATGTAGACAGAGAATGTAGCTGTACTAAAAATGCTATTGTGACAACTGCGCATGAAACACTGTGGTGAAAAGGAGGCTTAGAAATGAAGACTGATCTGAAGATTAAAGTAGAAAGGCAGTGAAACACAAGAAGCAAGCAAGGGTGAGGTTCTTAAAGCTAAATACAAGACCAAACCAGGAATTATAAAATGAAAAGAGAATAAACGCAGTAGGGGTACGTGGGAGGAAACAAAAGGGAATTCATAAGGAGAAAGAAAGAGGCGATGGACGAGCGCTATCAAGGCAATGAGAGCAGGAAGTTTTATAACGAAATTAAAGAAGAAACTTAAGAAAAAAGACCAAAATAACAGCATGTAGGGACAAAGAGAGAAATTTTTTGACAGGTAAGTTCTGGATAGATGGAGAGAAAACTTCAAGAGAATTCTGTAGTGTGCAGACTATCTATTACACTGCAGATCTAGAAAAGAAGATTCCACATTAGAAGTACAGAAGATAGTGCACCGTCTAATAAACTACACAGCACGAGGAAGTGATGGAATAACTGTAAAACTGCTTAAAAACGAGGAAATTGATTTCCATAGGCGAATCCACAAACTTATCACATTCGTATGGAATCAGGAAATAATCCTGGAAAACTGAACCTTCGATGTAAACCAACCGATACTTAGGAAAGGAGACAAGACATGTTGTTCGAATTACGGAGGAATTATCGCGCTGTCTACAAAAGGCTAGTTAGATATGCAGGAGAGTATCCGCGTGAAATTTGGCCGAAGAGGTAAGCAACAGATCAGGTATTTGCGGTGACGAAAATACATGAAAAGGTGTATGCGAATTTTCAGTTTCTTGACCACCACGTAGACTTCAAGCAGGACTTCGATAGTTCTGATAGGGAATAAATGCTGACTGACTTGCTACTGCTTGGTACACCATCGAAGTATGTTTCACTTATTCAGGCAACATTGGTTGGTTCCAAGGATGCAGTGCAAGTGGATGCAGAACTCAATAGATGGTTAAGCATTTGTAAAAGAGACAGACGAAGGAGAAAGCTTCAAGTATCTGGTTACTTAGGCACAAAGTCAACCAAGATACGTTCATATGGCGACGACGTCGCAGTTATTAGTAGAAGAAGAGTGTCAGGCCTTACTATTAATTAAATAAAGAGTAAGTACATGAATTTCACCAGAAAGGAAAATAACGTAGTAATAGATTTTTCCGTTCTATTATAAATTTTTGGCCTCTAGGCTATCAAAAAGACAACTGAAACTTTCAGTGTATAAAATCATGATCAGGCCAGATGTAGCATACGCATGTGAAACATGGACACTAACGAGTAAAGATGAGCAGCAGCTTAGGAAACTATAACCCAGAATTCTGAGCAGGTCTATGGGGGAGTTCAGGATAAAAAATAGTTTCTGGAGATATAGAACGAACATTGAGCTTCATTCCCTCGTACTAGGAGCTGACATTGCAAAAACAATAAAAAATCGCAGAGTAGCTTGGTTTGGACATGTGCGTAGGTGGTACTGGAAGAACAACTAAAAAGGTTTTTGAAGGGTGGGCAGGTGGAGAGAAACTGAGAGGAAGGCCACGAAAGCGATGGACAGACGATGTGGAAAAAGACATAAGGTCTCGGTGTTACAGGATGGCGGAAAACCGCGCTGGAGGAGGGAGACTGTATGAAACTTTATGAAGAGGCTGAGGACCACGCAGAGTTGTAGCTCCATGCGTATAAGAATTTATTTCGGACTATTTTTTCTCAGCTCTGTTGTTATTTTATGAATATTATATGAACTGCTTCCTTAATCTTGTGTGCACTTAGCATAAATGCAAGGTCTGTTTCCCTATCTTAACTGAAATCACGTGAGCATTGTCGTTAAAATTTTGTCAATATACTCTTTTACGGAAGTAACCTCAGCTATCTCAATTCAAAATCATGATACATACAATGCTCAATGTTCTTGCCTGTTTATGTTATATCCATTTATGTCTGTTCTGTCCATTTGAGATTAATATTATCTCAGTGTTATTTCTACCGGCTTTGGTACTGAGGGTTAATTACACCGTCACCTGGGCGTTGTTCCTTACATTTTAATTACACACCTTTTATCGTTGCCCATTCCTTTCACAGTGCTTTCGTAGTGCCTCATTGCCTGTTCTGATCAAATAGTAAATGTTTATACTGTGCTTTATTTATTCTTTGTTCAAACAGAGCCACCGTAGTGGGTGAGACTCAACTGTTTCATATCTAAAGTTAAAACGTTGCATTTCTTAATCTCAATTAGTTTTGCTCATTTGCTAGCATTCCATTTTGCCGCGCGGGATTAGCCGAGTGGTCTCAGGCGCTGCAGTCATGGACTATGCGGCTGGTCTCGGCGGAGGTTCGAGTCCTCCCTCGGGCATGGGTGTGTGTGTTTGTCCTTAGGATAATTTAGGTTAAGTAGTGTGTAAGCTTAGGGACTAATGACTGTAGCAGTTAAGTCCCATAACATTTCACACACATATTCCATTTTCCTCAGACGTTACATGTTAAAGAAATGCATAAGTACTTCTATTTGTTGTTATAATAGTCTTAAGTCAGAAGACATGTTCGATTTTGCTCTCCATGCCACTCTATCATGTGCAAGCCTCTCCATCAGCGAAGAAGTACTGCAACCTATAACTATTTGAACCTGCTTACTGTATTCATATCTTGGTCTCGCTCTAAATTTTTGCTCTCCACATTTGCCTCCAACACAAATTGCTGATCCCTTGGTGTCTCGGAACGTTCGTATCAACCGCTATCTTACTTTAGTCAAGTTGTGAAACAAATTTCTTTTCTCCACTGCTTATTAGTTCTGCCCATCTGCCCATCTAATCTTCAGCATTCTTATGTAGCACCGCATTTCAAAAGCTGCTGTTCTCTTGACGTCCGAACTACACTCCTGGAAATGGAAAAAAGAACATATTGACACCGGTGTGTCAGACCCACCATACTTGCTCCGGACACTGCGAGAGGGCTGTACAAGCAATGATCACACGCACGGCACAGCGGACACACCAGGAACCGCGGTGTTGGCCGTCGAATGGCGCTAGCTGCGCAGCATTTGTGCACCGCCGCCGTCAGTGTCAGCCAGTTTGCCGTGGCATACGGAGCTCCATCGCAGTCTTTAACACTGGTAGCATGCCGCGACAGCGTGGATGTGAACCGTATGTGCAGTTGACGGACTTTGAGCGAGGGCGTATAGTGGGCATGCGGGAGGCCGGGTGGACGTACTGCCGAATTGCTCAACACGTGGGGCGTGAGGTCTCCACAGTACATCGATGTTGTCGCCAGTGGTCGGCGGAAGGTGCACGTGCCCGTCGACCTGGGACCGGACCGCAGCGACGCACGAATGCACGCCAAGACCGTAGGATCCTACGCTGTGCCGTAGGGGACCGCACCGCCACTTCCCAGCAAATTAGGGACACTGTTACTCCTGGGGTATCGGCGAGGACCATTTGCAACCGTCTCCATGAAGCTGGGCTACGGTCCCGCACACCGTTAGGCCGTCTTCCGCTCACGCCCCAACATCGTGCAGCCCGCCTCCAGTGGTGTCGCGACAGGCGTGAATGGAGGGACGAATGGAGACGTGTCGTCTTCAGCGATGAGAGTCGCTTCTGCCTTGGTGCCAATGATGGTCGTATGCGTGTTAGGTGCCGTGCAGGTGAGCGCCACAATCAGGACTGCATACGACCGAGGCACACAGGGCCAACACCCGGCTTCATGGTGTGGGGAGCGATCTCCTACACTGGCCGTACACCACTGGTGATCGTCGAGGGGACACTGAATAGTGCACGGTACATCCAAAGCGTCATCGAACCCATCGTTCTACCATTCCTAGACCGGCAAGGTAACTTGCTGTTCCAACAGGACAATGCACGTCCGCATGTATGCCATTGCCACCCAACGTGCTCTAGAAGGTGTAAGTCAACTAACCTGGCCAGCAAGATCTCCGGATCTGTCCTCCATTGAGCATGTTTGGGACTGGATGAAGCGTCGTCTAACGCGGTCTGCACGTCCAGCACGAACGCTGGTCCAACTGAGGCGCCAGGTGGAAATGGCATGGCAAGCCGTTCCACAGGACTACATCCAGCATCTCTACGATCGTCTCCATGGGAGAATAGCAGCCTGCATTGCTGCGAAAGGTGGATATACACTGTACTAGTGCCGACATTATGCATGCTCTGTTGCCTGTGTCTATGTGCCTGTGGTTCTGTCAGTGTGATCATGTGATGTATCTGACCACAGGAATGTGTCAATAAAGTTTCCCCTAACTGGGACAATGAATTCACGGTGTTCTTATTTCAATTTCCAGGAGTGTATTTGTCGTCCACGTATCACTTCCGTAAAAGGCTACAATCCAGTTACCGTTACCGTCAGAAAACACAAACTAACTCGTAAAGCTATATTCGATGTTAACAAAGTTTTTTTCCGCAGAAACGCTTTACTTGCCGTTGCCAATCTACATTATGCATCTCTTCCACTTCATCAGTTATGTTAGTTCCCAAATAGCAGAATTCATTTACTGTTTTCAGTGTCCCATTTCCGAATCTAATTCCTTCATCATCGCGTGACATAATTCGGCTGTATTTCGCTAGCCTTGTTTTTCTTTTGCTGATGTTCATTTTATATCCTTCTTTCAAGACACCGTCCATTCCATTCTATTATTCTTCCAAGTCTTATTTGAATTTCAATGTAATCAGCAAACGTTTAAGATTTAATTTTTTCCCTGAACTTTAATTCCTTCTCCACATATTTCTATGGATTCTTTTCCTGCATACTTAATGTACAGATGGTATAACACAGGGTATAGACTTCAACGGTGTCTCATTCCCTTCTGAGCCACTGGTTCCATTTCATGCTTTCCCTACTCTTACAAATGCCGCCTGGTTGATATAATCTTACGCCCCCTGTGTTAAACACCTACTCGTTACAGTGCTCTTTTATAAACAAAATTTACTACTCTAGTTCAAATGTTAAGTTCTGAGTGGACTGACAACTTTTCTCTTAACTACTCGCTAACTGCAGTATTTTAAACGCACTTACCACACATAATATGAAAATATAATAATTTTAACAAATAGCCGTCTGTGTGCCAAGGCAGTTGCTGACTTGACACACATAATATGAAAATAAAATCATTCAACAGAGGGCCGTCTCGCCAGAGTGGCCAAGCGCATATGTTAAATTAAATCGCGTGGAAACTGGAATTGACTTTTAAGTACAGCATAGGAATGCAGAGTCGAACAAAATATTCTCTGGTACAAAACAAAAAACTGAGAAGACAGAGCAGAGATTTTACTGAGTAACAGTGATGGGATTGATTCACGATCAAATGGTGTTTACTTTTAAATTACAAACACTTTGACAGTGAATACAAACATAATTTTCAGAGGTGCACATAACTACAAGCATATGTTGGCGGCTAGTAAATATTCATTAATACCAGGATTGCTTTCGAAGAGTAGAATAGGAACACATGTGACATATGTGGGATACCACACTTTCAAGCGGCACAGCTGTCCCGGAAACAGGATATTGAAAACATACGAAGAATGAAAGTTACCTTTGCTGTAAACAAAGCCCTACAGTATTAATTTTACGGTAAGGAACATAGGGGCAATATACTTGGAAACGAAATAGACCAAACTGAAAGAGGTTTGGAGTGTACGCTCTCAAGAACAGCAGCAGCAGAACATCATTCAAAAGAAAAAATTAGGAAGATATCTCATCGGACATTCCAAATATGGATGGAGATGATGAAGATCATTCAGAAAGAGATAGTCGTGAGTATGGCAATTCTACTGATTTAATTCGTGTATTTCTAGTACACAAAGATTTAAGTTGAATTTTAAAAAGCTTAGACGCTGTGAAACGTCCCCTTTGAAAAATTATACATGACTGTCCTTAAACTGACACACAATATTTTTTAGCGCAACGCAATCTGACTTTCAGAAATCCCTACAAAGGAATGGCCCTGGCTAACATTAACCTATACCTTTCACAAATCACTTACCTCACAAAAATCTCCGTTACTCGAACTACTGCAATACGGCGAGCGCCACTACTGCCAGCTAAATAAAAGATTTAAACTACTGAAGGCACTAACTACAGATAGGCACAGTTAGCAAATGAAAGATTTTAATAGAGAACAAACAATGTATTTACCTTAATAGTCATAATATATATAGCAGTTCATAATATCCAGTATAACAAATTTCAAAACTCCGCCATCTCTCTCCCCACATCCACCACTGCTGGCGGCTCACCTCCAACTGCGCAACGCTACGCGCTGTTCACATCCAGCTGCCGCTGCCCAACACTACAATGGCAGACAACAATGCAAACTAGCCACAGACTGCACACAGCACAGCCAGTGATTTTCATACAGAGCGCTACGTAACGTTGCCAATAAGAAAACAACCTACTTACAGCTGGAACCGAAATGCAGGGCGAAGCATTTTGTGCTACCGACTTACGCACCGTCATTTGGTAGCAGTACAGTATAAGAATAGACGTAGAGACCTGCATGGTCAGAAATACTGATCATTTCCAAGACTTTTGAGGCAGCATTTTTACAGAACAGACACAGAGGATCCTGTGGTGGAGAGTGATCGAAAGTATCCAATCACCCCCAAAAACTTACGTTTGTCATATTAGGCGCATTGTGCTGCCACCTACTGCCAGGTACTCGGTACAGCTACCTCAGTAGTTATTAGACATCGTGAGGGAGCAGAATGGGGCGCTCCGTGGAACTCACGGAGTTCGAAAGTGGTCAGGTGATTGAGTATCACTTGTGTCATACGTCTGTACGCGAGATTTCCACACTCCTAAACATCCCGAGGTCCACTGTTTCCGATGTGATAGTGAAGTGGAAACGTGAAGGGACACGGTTCGTCTGTTGACTGAAGAGAACGCTGACAGTTGAAGAGGGTCGTTACGAGTAATTGGCAGACATCTATCCAGACCATCACACAGGAATTCCGAACTGCATCAGGATCAACCGCAAGTACTATGACAGATAGGCTAGAGGTGAGAAAACTTGGATTTCACGGTAGAGCGGCTGCTCATAAGCCACACATCACGCAGGTAAATGCCAAACGACGCCTCGCTTGGTGCAAGGAGCGTAAACATTGGACGATGGAACAGCGGAAAACATTGTGTGAAGTGACGAATCACAGTATACAATGTGGCGATCTTATGGCATGGTGTGTGTATGGCGAATGCCCGGTGAACGTCATCTGCCAGTGTGCGTAGTGCCAACAGAAAAATTCGGAGGCGGTGGTGTTATGGTGTGGTAGTGTTTTTCATGGAGGGGACTTGCACCGCTTGTTGTTTTGCGTGGAACTATCACAGCACAAGCCTACATTGATGTTTTAAGGACCTTCTTGCTTCCCACTGTTGAAGAGCAATTCGGGAATGGCGATTGCATCTTTCAACACGATCGAGCACCTGTTCATAATGCGCGACCTGTGGCGGATTAGCTACACCTCAGTAACATCCCTGTAATGGACTGGCCTGCACGAAGTCCTGACCTGAATCCTAAAGAACACGTCTGGAATGTTTTGGAACGCCTACTTCATGCTTGGCCTCACCGACCAACATCGATACCTCTCCTCAGTGAAACACTCCGAGAAGAATGGGCTGCCATTCCCAAGAAACCTTCCAGCAGCTGATTGAACGTATGCCCACGAGAGTAGAAGCTGTCATCACGGATATTGGTGGGAGAGCACCCTACTGAATTCCAGCATTACCGATGAAGGGCGCCACGAACTTTTAAGTCATTTTCAGCCAGGAGTCTGGATACTTTTGATCCCGTAGTGTAGTTGCGAAGGTGTGTGTTTGAGGTTGATTGAGGATAATATTAAATCTTATGATAGATAATTAGTAACATGCCAGTTTTTGTGGATTCTTTAAGTGCCCATTGCGGAAATTCGGGTAGAAGTTACAGTTAAAGCGTCCTAAACACTGACCGGATTGTTCTGGCAGGAAGAGATGGAAAACAAGTTAATCCAGTCTAATGTCTGAGGATAAATTAAGAAGGAAGCTGTAGATAGCTAGAGTTGTAGATAGCTGTAGAAATGAAACAACTCTGTAAGGCAGATCGTGGTCCTTAGAGCCTCTCATCTGCGATCAGGAAGGCTGTGATGATGATCTTATTGAATTTCTTCATGATAACTCAAAGGTGAGTATGAGATCTGTTCCACTGGGATTCAATAAATTAAAGATTTTACTTTATTAATATTTCGTATTTACCCCAGCGTTGGCATTTGTGTGTACATTTAGGGAATCGTACCCAACACACTTATGGTTTCGCTCCCATTAATATGTTTTCCTGTTACTCATGTGTTTTGTAATTGGGCACTGACGGAAGTGGTATTTTCACTAGTACGTTTTTCATATCCCAAAGTCAAGATACGTTTTTCACATCTGCAGATAAAAACATCACCCAACATCGTCGACAACCTTTTACCATATTTTAAACCTTCTAAGTCGCTAACGTTTTCCCTTTTTACTCTCCTTTACAGTACCATAATATCTGGTTATAAATTTTTCCTTAATATGCTCTGTCTCCTAGCAAATATTTCACTGAGGTGAAACACTCCGAAGTAGTGGTCTGGAATGCTCCACGACAAGTGAACGTGTAGAACAGTGGAACCATAATATTTGATTTAATTTGTTAATAAAATTTTAAAACTGGGGCAATCGCAACTAAAATTGTTATACATGAATGATTGACGATTCATACAGTAAACATTATTTTAATAGAGATGTTAAAAGTATTAGATATGAAGCTGAATGAGAAGTCCAATAGTCCGCTGTAGTAGCATTTATTCAAGTCTATTACAGACCCACACAACCGATTAGCAACTTTTAAGTTGAATTTTCTGTTGTGTATAAATACTAGTCGTATTATTTTGGCAGTAGTTACAGATTGCCGCAAAGTAACTGCTGGCGTGGGAAGGCAAAGTTCTTTGCGCTCCTCGATTGATAAAAGCCATTTACGAGAGTGGTTTGAAAAGTTCTCTGAACGGTATAGAAAAAAAGTACTTATATCACTAAAACCTTTTTTATTTTTCAATGTAGTCTCTTTGTATATTATTGCACTAGGTCCAAATATGTTCAAGTGCCTTGATCCCATCACGAAAATGACTTTCCTCCAGGCCTGCAAAATAGTTGTCAACTATGGCTATCAACTCTTCGTTTCAAATGAATCTTTGTCCACCTAGAAAAATTTTCCGTTTTGGGAATAGATGGAAGTCTGACGGAGCCATATCAGGTGAATAAGGCAGGTGTGGCAACAATTCATACCTTAGTTCGTATAATTTCGCCACGGCGACGTCATGCGTTTTTGATCCAGCGTCAGGAGTCACGGCACCCACCTTGCAGATAATTTTTTCGTTACTAATTCTTCAGTTAAAATGTGATACCGCTTTTCATATGACATCTGTCAAGCGTGAGCAGTTTCAATCACTTTCAATCGGTGATCCTCTATGACCATTTTGTGCACTTTTGCAATGATTTCTCGAGTAGCGACACTTCTTGAGCGACCACTGCGCGGATCATCAACTAAGCTCTCCCGACCAAATTTCAATTCATTTGTCCACTTGGCAACAGTTGAATATGAAGGCTCAGAGTCCCCCAGTGTATTCTGGAAATCGGCATGAATACCCTTTGCTTTCATACTTCTCTTTACGAAGTATTTTATCACTGATCGAATCTCGATTTTTTCCATATTCGCAAGTCACAACAGAGGCACGTCATCGCCACAGCTCTCTTCCTAGAGCACTGACGTGGCACGTGTTTATAGGCAACAGTCCAATGAGTATCACGTGAACAACTGGCACTAGCGCTGACCTCTCTTGGTGATTCCGAGAACTTTTGAAACCACCCTCGTATGATGAATATCATATCTGTGTTGAAATCACGAACTGTCATCACTTTACTGATTAAGATATGTTCTTGTCGGTCTATGAGCGGCATTCTCAGTTGCTTTATAAAGGCCGACAATAACACATTTTAATCAGTAAGTACTGATGGTGGGGACACTTCTGCGTATACGGTTCGACATCGTCTTCTACGGGCTGGACGCGTGCTACTGCGTCGTCTTTCATTGACCTAAACCCACCAATGGCACAGACTGCAATGGGCACGCCGCGCGAGTGGCCTGATATGGTGTTTCCGGACGAGTTCCGCTTCAAGTCTTACTGTAGTATGTCCACATAAGCGTTCGACGCCACCGTGGTGAACGCAGTCGGCCGATTGCAAGGTTGAGCGGCAGGCGAGCAGACGCCGGGTTTGATGATTTGTGGCGCCATTCCCTATAACTCGTGATCTTGCCTCCTACGTCTTGAGGGCAATCTGGACAGTTACCGCTACAGGTTTTACAACCAGAGGCACTGCCCTTCGTGCAGGCCGTTCCACATAACATGCCGTTCCACATAACATATTTCAGCAGGACAACGTCTGACTGCTTCTGACGAGGAATGTTCGTGCCTTCTTCTAAGAATGACGTGTACCACTGTTTCCCTGGCCTGGCCGATCGTCTGATATTTCACCTACTGAACGTGTCTGGTGTATGGTCATTTTGCAGATTATTCATTCAGGTCCCCTTGCAGCCACAGTTGATGCTTTATGGATGCCCCTACGAACCGCGCGGCAGAGTATTACACAGCAGCGTATTCAGGCGTTCTGTGTTCCATGTGACGACTCTAGCGGCTCTGATTGTGGTACGTGGTGGCGCTGTTCCGTACTAAGCTTCCACAGTCACAGAGCAATTATAAGGCTGTAATGCTAATCGTTTTTGTAGTGCCATTCCCTAATCGGTGGAGTGATCACATCTCTCGGTCTTTTCACTTACCCAGACAGTAGAGTACGTCTTTCCTACATACTCTCGTAACAATCGCCTGTATCGCAGAAGTCGCTTATGAGCGTATGTCCAGCAGCATTCGGCTCGAAGATCGACTCGAATGATGATGATGGAAGAAATTTTCACCGTATTTGACCAGTAACAGGAGGATAATTGGTGGTGAAAAGTTACTGATTTCTAGGCTTTTCGCCATCGTCCTGAATTAATTCCAAAACTCTCTACTGTGTCTCATGGGGTCTCTTGGAGTAGGGGCTTGAGAAAGTGTTGAGGGTGATGGGTCCATTGGAGTTCGGTAGACCCGTTTGTGCGATTCGGAAAAACAGGCCATGTGCCAGCACCATTTTCTCTCTTCTCCGTCATCCTAATAAGCCTACATAGAAACGACCCCACAGTGTACACTCACTTACTTCAATTCAATAAAAACACGTAAGACACGGCACTGCAAAAGGGTCAACATCGCGCTGAGTAAAACACCGTTAGGCTACTTAGCATTACCTTAGAGGTTTCCCAGCCAACAAGGCCATACGACTTCTTCCTTCTTTATTCTAGTACTCCTTTAACAGTTTTATCAATTTTGCCCGCATCTCGTGGTCGTGCGGTAGCGTTCTCGCTTCCCACGCCCGGGTTCCCGGGTTCGATTCCCGGCGGGGTCAGGGATTTTCTCTGCCTCGTGATGGCTGGGTGCTGTGTGCTGTCCTTAGGTTAGTTAGGTTTAAGTAGTTCTAAGTTCTAGGGGACTTATGACCACAGCAGTTGAATCCCATAGTGCTCAGAGCCATTTGAACCATTTTTTATCAATTTTATGGTGTTTGTCCATTGAACTTGCATGAACAGGGTGTGCACCACAACTGAAATACTTCTAATACTTTGTACCATATTTTTCTTCTGGACTCCGTTTTACTCACAGTTACATGTTTCTCTTACACCATCAAACCTTTGTTATCTGCTGTTGTCTGTGAAGAGTAGGTGAAAGTGTAATCAGATTATATTGGATGAAGGCAAAAGGTATTCAGGATGCCTTCAGTTTCCTTAAAACGTTAGACCCTTCACATGTAGAACACTTCTACTCCAGGCTCACACAAGTAGGACAGAAAACAGATGGCCTGTGCTGTAAACAATTTTATGGACGGATTCAAGATTAAATGCTGTATTCAGCTAAGCAAAATCAGCTAAAAAAGAATTCGGTCGTCTTTGAAAATCACTGCATTATTACATGGGTTTCGTTTACAGCAGGCAGCGTTTGTGTAACGAATCCCGAATTTTCTTGTAGATCAGTTGTTTTATCCCAGAAATGTCTTCCTCTTAGCACATTACAGCTTACTTCGGAAAGAAAGTCTCTTTAGCATGTGATAGGATTAATCTCTTCAGCCTAATAGTTTTATTTTCAATTGTACTTTGTTTTGTTGGCGTGATTACCGAAAATTAAATAGTTCACATAGCCTGTGGTACTTACAAAACGATTATAACGTAAAGTGACGGAGAATACTAAATCTGAACCTCAGCAGATTAATTCAGACATCAAACAACTGTCCATAAGCGAGTATTCTGACAAGGGAACCTCCCTATCGCACCCCCTTCAGATTCAGTTATAAGTTGGCACAGTGGATAGCCCTTGAAAAACTGAACACAGATCAATCAAGAAAACAGGAAGAAGTTGTGTGGAACTATGAAAAAAATAAGCAAAATATACAAACTGAGTAGTCCATGGGCAAGACAGGCAACATCATGGATTATTTAAACTCCAAAGCGGCGTTGTCCCGTGGTTAGCGTGAACAGCTGCGGATGGAGAGGTCCTTGGTTCAAGTCTTCCCTCGGGTGAAAAGTTTAAATTTTTATTTTCAGACAATTATTGTCTGTCCGTCCGATGTGATCACTTTTTTGGGAGTGATTATCACATCAACAAGAAAACCTAGATCGGGCAAGGTAGAAGAATCTTTTTACCCATTCGCCAAGTGTACAAGTTAGATGGGTCGACAACACATTCCTGTCATGTGACGCACATGCCGTCACCAGTGTCGTATAGAATATATCAGATGTGTTTTCCTGTGGAGGAATTGGTTGACCTATGACCTTGCGATCAAATGTTTTCGGTTCCCATTCGAGAGGCACGTCCTTTCGTCTACTAATCGCACGGTTTTGCAGTGCAGTCGCAAAACACAGACACTAAACTTATTACAGTGAACAGAGACGTCAATGAACGGAAGGACAGATCATAGCTTTGCGAAAATAAAGAAAGTAAACTTTGCACTCGATGGAAAACTTGAACCAGGGACCACTTGTTCCACAGCTGCTCACGCTAACCACGGGACCACGGCGCTCTTGAGCTCCAGCTATCCTTGATGTTGCCTATCTTGCACATGGACTACTCAGATTGTATATTTTGCTTATTTTTTTCATAATTTCACACAAATTCTTCCTGTTTTCTCGATTGATCTGTGTTCAGTTTTTCAAGGCCTATCCACTGCGCCAACTTACAACTAAATCTGAAGGGGGTGCGATGGGGAGGTTCCCTTGTGAGTGACGTCGAGTACTCCTCGTGATTGTGTTATTCCTTGTCTTTTTTAACAGACTATCACAGGAAAAATTCTGTAATTTGTATCGGGTGTAAAGCATATCGACGTGCACCAAGTAGTTACAGCCATTAATCGGAATTGACTTGTAGAGTACATTACACTGATGATGATACCAGTGACGAGTGGCCTACACTTATCCGTTTGTAATCAGTGGCACGTCAGACCAGCTGGCAGGAGTGACATAATTATGGTCTTTCGTGTTACACTTTCGTATCCCATTCGACAGCGGTGACAATTGAACGGCCCGCATCTCGTGGTCGTGCGGTAGCGTTCTCGCTTCCCACGCCCGGGTTCCCGGGTTCGATTCCCGGCGGGGTCAGGGATTTTCTCTGCCTCGTGATGGCTGGGTGTTGTGTGCTGTCCTTAGGTTAGTTAGGTTTAAATAGTTCTAAGTTCTAGGGGACTTATGACCACAGCAGTTGAGTCTCATAGTGCTCCGAGCCATTTGAACCATTTTTGACAGTTGAACGTCAGCAACAGAACTGATTTCTCGCTGAAAACTGCCAAGCTCCTATTGTGTGTCTGACTTCGCAACAGAAACAAAGCAAAAAAGAAAAGAGATGTCATATCAAGAAAGAGACGTGCTTGTAGGCGCAGCCACGTTTCCAGTTCTCAGAGTCAGGTCGGTGCTATATTATCAGGCACTAGGGACGAGTGTACCCCCAAGCGATGGGGCCACCAAGACCACAGCTGTCTTATCGAGGAAGTGTGACGTCAGCACGAAGCGTTCCCGCGGGCGGAAAGCAATCTTGCGGAGGAAACTGCCTACCCGCGAGCTTCAGAAACATTTTCTTCCTCTCTTTGTTCCTATCCTTTTTTCACCGGTTACTTCAGGCTCTCACCACTACCTGTCTCGATCACAGTGAAGGGACACCTGTATTCACGTCTAGCAAGTAAAACATACACGTACGACTGCAGTAGGCGCTCGTATAATCCCAGAAAGAAGAGAACTGGTTATCCATTGTCAAATATTCCTAATTGGGGACGGTTTCCTCAACTACCAAGTCATTGGAGTTTATCTGGAAAGCAAAAATAAGAACCGTTATAATTGCAATGATGTAAACAGTCTCCCTTGCACATTTTCGTAACGAACGAAATGGGCGGTGATAGGGACTACATTTTTCCCCTGCAACACGTCGAGGTTAAGGTATAAAATTCCCAATCGTACTGGCAAATTAGAAGATATAGTACCTATTTTATTGTCTTGCAAATCCTAAATTGCTGCTAGCATATCGTATGATGTAGGTCACATTCATGCTGTTACTAAGTGTTGCATGGGGGCTTAATTAAATATATTATGCAAATAATTTTACTGTCTGTCGGTTACGCTGTCTCGTAAACGGTTGGCCCTGACTAGTATTTGTACGCAATCTGACTGCTTAGAATAACAACAAAGAATGAAACAAAACTTCCGTTAACACAATTAATTAATTAAGTCCCCAGCAACTATAAAACCTACGAAACAACAAACACAAGTGTAGCTGTTCTGTGTGTGAAGTATGGCTCAACGTAGACATCTGGCACGGTTCTTCTTCAATAAGATAAGAAATTTTAAGTACAATTTATATTGAAGTAATTAAATAAAATAGAAACACTATAATTACGCAAGAAAAACAGAATTACACTCTAACACAAGAACACGAGCCAGATGCTTTGTTGACTGAACCTGTAATGACGCATTATTCAAGACATTGAAATAATGAAAAAAAAGCGAGTTTGTTACCTTCATATATATTGACGAAATGCACTCTAATCATTACAATATCTCCATTGGAACAACATCTGCTGTCTAGACCATCAAACAACTGCATAAAATATGGAACAAGCACTCATTACTACAACAACTGCACAAGCACTCCCTACTACGACCTCTCGACAAGAACTCTTCCCTACGACATCTCCGCAAGCACTGCCCTCCGCTACTTCTTAATAATCACTGCACACCGCTACTTCTCAATAAGCACTGCTCTCCGCAACCTCTCAATAATCACTGCCAGTGGAGGCGGCCGAACAAAACTCTCTGGCGCGATCTCTGGCGCTGTGGCTCAGTGTAGCCACCTTTCAGTGTCTCTACAACGCTTTTAACCTTTTCCATACGTTTTAAGAAGGCAGTTTCGAATACATATTTACCTTTGCATGTATGTATCATGTAGTATATATTATGTAGTTCCTCATTCGACCGTTTCCTAGTGTCCACAGTAAGATCCTGAACATAAGGTGACCGATTCAATTGAAGGCAAGACACGAATATAAAAATGTGCTGTACATCATACGAATACACCAAGTAATAAATAAAGTTTTCTTGATGCTGCTCCACAAGTGCTGGAAATATTAAGTTAATTTACTTCTGTAAGACGCCACTTGGGAGAGATTTATAAACACAAGAAACGAAGCATAAACCCATGATCACCACATAGATGTCCTGCTGTGAAAAAGTATAAAATGCAGATGCCGGACGATGGGTTGCTGTAGAAAAAATTGGTCACGTCACAATGGAGTCTTGCCGATTCCGTATAATGTGAAATATTAACTTTATTACTGTGTACTGACATGTTTCCTTTATGAAGAAGAAACGAGGTATCTAGTTTAATGTAAGAGTAAAAGATACTACGATCAATTCGTATTGGTCGTAGTATATCCTTTACTGATGACTATCAGAAATACGCGTGAGTAAAATCTGGTGCGATTTCCTAATAGATAAAGAGGTTCTTAACGTCACCACGTTTAGGTTTGGTGCGTAACGCTACGAAACGCTGTAACTGAATTAAATCAGTTGATTCTTAAATAATTAAACTGAACTTTCTCGTGTTCAGAAATTGGAAGGAACGATCTGCTTCATTTGGGAAAAACGTTCTACGACCAGGATCGCATAAATTCTTCTTTATTTTTGGGAGATATAACTATCTCTTCCGGTCTTTAAAACTTTTTTGTAACGAAAATATGTAGTGCTCACAGGCTCACAAACTCGGTTAACAATCAAATGTTCAGATGTGTGTGAAATCTTATGGGACTTAACTGCTAAGGTCATCTTCCCTAAGCTTACACACTACTTAATCTAAATTATCCTAAGGACAAACACACACACCCATGCCCGAGGGAGGACTCGAACCTCCGCCGGGAGCAGCCGCACAATCCATGACGGCAGGTTAACAATCACCTGTAAGCGCTACCTATATGGACATGGCCATGTGCGCAAGGTGCTTTTCAATTGTAATTGTTTTATCTTTGACAAAACCTTTGTATAATATGCTACATTTTATATACCATAACGACGACATGGCAGGAGATTCTAACTCGCAGTGAACAAATTTCGTGACAAAAAGGATTTGAAGCCCAGAAGATGACAGTTACATCAGTCGAAATCGGTTGTCAAAAATAAAGAATAATTTATGCCATCTTGGCTATAGACAGTTTGTTAAACAATTAGATTACGAAATGAAACACTAAAAGCAGTGTGCAAATACTGCAATTTGCGGAAGTAGTACTGTTTAATGGCAGAAGTAGAGGGGATATAAAATGGAAACTGGCAATAGCAAGAATATTGCTTGTGAAAAAAGGGAAACTTGTTCTCAAATAATATAAATTTATATGTTACGCAGCTTTATGTGAAGGTATTGTCCTGGAGTGTATCCTTACACGGAAATGAAACGCGGACCGTGAAGAACACGGAGAAGGGGACTCTTGAAATGTGATGCTACACAAAAATACTAGAAATTAGATGGATACATCGGGTAGTTAATGAGAGACAGTGAATCGCGGAAACAACAGATTTGTGGAACAACTTAACTAAGAGAATGTATCAGTATATGGTTCAAATGGCTCTCAGCACTATGGGACTTAACATCTTAGGTCATCAGTCCCCTAGAACTCAGAACTACTTAAACCTAACTAACCTAAGGTCATCACACAACACCCAGCCATCACGAGGCAGAGAAAATCCTTGACCCCGCCGGGAATCGAACCCGGGAACCCGGGCGTGGGAAGCGAGAACGCTACCGCACGACCACGAGATGCGGGCTGTATCAGTATATAGGATACATCTGGAAGCATCACGGAATCATCAGTTCACGGAAGGAATTAACAAAAGCGGGTCACTGTACTTGTAATGGCACTATCTGTGTGAAATTTGTGAGTGCAATGGGCAACGACAGACGAGGGACATAACGAAAAATAAAACAAAAGTCAAGATATTACACTGCATGAATAAGTAAGTAGGTTCAGAATAGACTGAAAAAAATTCAATCTATTCTGAATTACACAGTCGCTGTTTCGCAGTCATGTATAATATTTTTAGGTAGGTTCAACTGATGTAGGTTCCAATATTTATAGAAATATGAAGTTCGCCCAGGATAAACTGGCGAAGAGATTTTCATCAAACGACTTCGGTCTGAAGACCACATCAACAACAAAAACATTATGCAAGAACAACATAGCTGAAAATATTTGCTAAATGAATTATAGTTTCATTTGCTTCCATTAAAGCGGCAAGTGGAAGTTGAATTATAGAAACATGCTGCTATTACATCACACACAAATGAGTAACTTGACGGAATTCGAGAGATCGACAGCACGCAATAAGTGATAGAGCCTCGAAAAGACTACCTGTCGTTACACTTCGTCGCTGGCAGTGGCTGATTCTGTGGTTCCCTGCGGTGTTCACCACACCACATTCGCTGTTCACGACCCGTCTCCCGTCAAACGGCATTGTAATGACGCCATTCAGTCGAGAAAAATGACAGAATAACAGGCAACGAAAGGCAGCAAATGTACAAAAGTCTTTCGAATCCCAGCTGAAATACATTGTCGTTCGTTTCAATGATGGCATCCATATACTGGTAACGACCTCCATTTGGACCCGTTCCAGAGTTCAGTTGTTTCAAAAGTCTTTCAACTGACTACGCGCACACTGAAATTGGAATATGCTTCTATTTTCAGAGCAGAACGACGAGAAGCCGTCAACGATTACATGTGGCACGCTAGTATATCCAGAAGATAGAAGAAATATATTCGCAGTTTCCAGTACGATTAGATTTCAGCTGCACCGCTTGTTGATCTGAAAATTTATACCGGACCTAGACTCCAACCCGAACTTCCCGTTTTACGCGAGCAGTCGCCTTAACAACTTCGGTGATCTATGCACGCTTCCAGTACCGACCCTTCACTCATATGTCTTTCACCCTGTCCTCGTGAAAGATCACTATAAAAAGTCACGATAAGCCGACCGAAATGCCCTCACTCCCACGTGCAGTAATACTGTGGTCGACTAATACATGCCTAGACAGGCCGCGACAATAATAGTAAGTCTCTCTCTGTGTGGGAAACACAGCAACAATGCAGGACGTGACAATCCGCGACATATGGAGAATTGGATCGACCAGCAGACATGTTAGAATAGCCAAAGTGGTTTAAGCAGCCGCTCGCTTAGAGTGGGAAATCTAGATTCGAGTTCCGATTAGGCAGAAATTTTCAAATGGCACAAATAAATTGTGGAGCTGAAGTCTAATCGTATTCACAGCTGTGAACTTATTTCTTCTATTTCATACAGATGTAGATCGAAGCAGTGTCTCTCCTTTCGGAAGTGCATTCATGTTTGAAGGAATTTTCATAGTACACTGTGAAACACAGACACTGTAAAAGCGGATCCGAAAAACGTTTGATGGATTTCAGGTAGGGGCTTTGAGAATCCATGTGGCATTATCATGCTTATTCGCAGTTAATTCAAATCCAACTTTGCAGTGGTGCCTTTGTTAGAGTCATGCGGTAAAGGTAATCAATGTTTATAACGTTTATTATCATAAAAGATTTCAACTGGGATTATGACGTTGGTAGCTAATAGCGAAGAGTAGTCTTCTATCATCGTTATAACTTAACAGTGAGTGCTACAGCGTCCAGGCCGAGAGAGTGATACGTCCCACCTCTACGATTTAAAAGTGCTGCAAGTGGACTCTCACTCCAGGTGTGAGCTACTCATCTACCCGCTTACAGTCTAACTAGCTGTCCCGATTAAAGAACTGCCATTGAGACATAGAGGCCTGCGCCTAGCGTTGGATATGGAGAGGGCTAACTTATCTGCCATTCACTACTAAATTTCTATTTGATTTTCGCGATACTTGGGCCACAATGACTCCCTTTAACCCTTACCAAATCTATGCAGAAGTGCAGATTGAATCATGTCAGGATAGGCAAAGTTTCGGCACCTTTGTGGGGCATTTGTATGAACAAAATGCTTATTCCTTGTGGAACACGATTTGTTAAGTGTTAAAAAGGGTGAGGATTGTGAGGGTGTAAATACTTGTTAGTTTCAGTATTATTTAACAATTATACAACCTGGATATTTTGAGCGCATCACCTTAAATAACTAAATAAGGAATTATTACTTCCTCTCAATTTCAATAAACAAAACATGAGCAATATACACTGACGCAAATAAATCTAAACACCAAACAATAACTAATATAGAGTAATGAAATTTCGGCGATACCTTTGAATAGGTAACATATGTAAGTGATTAACATCGCAATCTCATAGGTTAATGTAAATGCGAGATAAGCCATTGCAAGTGTGAAATGCAGGTACATTAATAACCGACGTACCCCTTAGAATGTTGAATGCAAACATGCTAACGGGGATGCGTTGAGCTGTACAAGTGCCTGATGGTGTTGCATGCCTGTTGCACTGGGTCGGTCACACAGGGACGGCTAATGCCCTTTGTGGATGACTCTGGAGTTATAGTCCAATGATGTCCCAGCTGTGCTAGATTGGAGACAGAGCTGGTGATCGAGCAGGCCGAGGCAACATATCGACACTCTATAGAGAATGTTGGGTTACAGCAGCTGTATGATGGCGAGCGTTATTCTGTTGGAAAACACCCTCTGCAATGCTGTTAATGGATGTCAGCACAATAGGTGGAATCACCAAAATGATGTACAAACTTGCAATCAGGGTGCGTGGCGTAAATGCAAAAGTGCTCCTGCTGTCGTATCAAATCGCACCCCGGACCATAACTCCAGCGTTTGTATAGTGTACCTAGGACGCAGGCAGGTTGATGGCAGGGCCTCAACTGGATTCTGCTAACCTACACGTGGCCATCACTGGCAGCGGGACAGAACTGCATTTCATTAGAAAACACGACAGATCTCCAAGCAGCCCTCAATTGAGCTCACGCCTGACACAACCGAAATCGAAAATCATTGTGTTTTGGGGGTCGAGGAATGCAATTTACAGGGTGTCTGGCTCAGACCTGTCCTTGAAGTAACCAATTTGTAACAGCTGCTGTGTCACTGCGGTGCCAAGTGCTACTCGAATTCCTGCTGCAGATGAAGTACGATGGGCCAGAGCCGTAGGCCGAAAACGACAGTCTTCCCTCTCGGCGATGCTACGTGACCGTTTGGAGCCCGGTATTCTTGCGACCGTACGTTTTTGTAACAACTGCTGCCAGCAGTAATGCGCAGTAACAACAGTCCTTCCAAGTGTTTTTGCAATATCGCAGAGGGAACACCAAGGTTCTCGCAGTCCTACTACACGACTGCATTAAAACTCTGTCAGGTGCTCAAAGTGGTACCTGAGCCGTGAGCGGCTCACGCTCATGGGGTTTATTGCTCGTCGTCTTGTTTTATGGTTTTGTCGCCTCGTTTTTCCTTTAATTCGATTTACTGGTTTATGGTTTGCTTGCCCATGAGTGGCAGCAACGCTTATCAGTAAGTGCACCATCGTTCTACTCTGGAGCGACCGCTATTACTCTATTTGTGGGTCGTCGTGTGTCTGGAGTCAGTCGGGACGCAGCAGAAGTGAAGTCGTGGACGGAGCGCCATTGAGGTGGAGACAGCCACTGCTCGCCGACCGCTGGCGACAAACATGAACTTTCCGACAGAAGGACATTGGAGCGGGACGACCGTTGGTTGGTCGTTCGGTCGGTCGTCTCATTGGACGACGTGTTTTTGGTCGCCGACCGCTTGTGGAAACCCTGTGTGTGTATGTGGCTTGTCATTTCTCCTTGTTGTTCCACAGTGATTGGTTTTAGGATTGTCGAAGTTCTTGGTGCAAGTGTTTACGTGGAGATGTGTGTTGCTTCTGTGATTTTCGAAGAGCAGATGAATGCTATCTGCGTACTGGAGCAGCCAATCGGTCGGTTGCGACAGACCAGCGAGAAAGTCTCCGCGGCGTGTAGATCGATAGCTTTGGTGTTTTTCTTTTTTTTTTTTTTGTCTTTCAGTGGTTATTGTGCCTTGACAGTGTTCAGATGACAATTGTCAACACGTAGTGCTCCTGTGCTCCTCGCTGATATTTTCGGTTTGTCGTGCCGTTGGTTGGGTGGAAGCGAACTGATTAGGTTGTTGGTTGGTTCTTCAGCCGCCCTAGGTCGAGCTGCCACCCAGTATTGCGCTTGGCTGCCTGTCTCACCTAAACTGTAGTTAGAGTTTCCTTCTCAGGCCGACGCTTTTAACACTTCTGAGCACCACTGTTCTGCTTTTTGTTACTGTGATTTCTTTTTGTCTCAAGTACTGTGCCATGCCTTTAGCCGTGTATTAATTTTGTCGGTTCTATGTTTACTGTATGGCCTTCAGCCTAGCCGGCCGGATTGGCCGTGCGGTTTTCCACAAAAAAAAAGCGATTCTAGGCGCTACAGTCTGGAACAGCGCGACCGCTACGGTCGCAGGTTCGAATCCTACCTCGGGCATGGAGTGCGTGATGTCCTTAGGTTAGTTAGGTTTAAGTAGTTCTAAGTTCTAGGGGACTGATGACCTCAGCAGTTAGGTCCCATAGTGCTCAGAGCCTTCAGCCGAACCTTATGTGAAGTATTTTAAGATTAGGCCTTCAGCCGTGTTTTATTTTAAATTCTTCTTTGCTCTGTATTTAGGCCTTCAGCTGCGTTTGTTTTAAAATCTGTGGCTTTCAGCCGCAATCTGTAAATTCCTGTCTCTAAGGTTTCTCTTTAATTATCTCGAATTTTTTAAATGACCTTCAGCCGTACTGTGTAAATGCTTATCTTAAGGTTTACCTTTAATTATTTTGAATAATAGTTTGGGCCTTCAGCCGTGAAGATATTTCATGTTTTCTGAAGATTGTTTTCTGTTGTACAGTGTAAATGCTGGTCTTTAAAGCTTGCCTTTTATTATGCTGAAATATTTTTGGGCGTTCAGCCAAGGAATTAATTTAAATTTCCCTTAATATGGCTTTTAGCCGAAGTTTGTAAATGCTACCTTTTTAAATAATTTCCTTTCCTGATCTGAAATAGTATTTGGGCCATTAGCCTAGAAGATATTAAAATTTTACTTATGTAAGGCCTTCAGCCGTTTGTCTAAATCCTTGTCTTTTAAAAGTAATTATTTAAACTTTATTATTGAGAAGTTACTTGGGCCCTTAGTCGGGAATTAATCCTTGTTGTTTTAAAGAGAAAACTGTACATTGTGTTCTGGAGGAATAAAGTTGTGTGTTCTTGTGTAACCAACAGTAACTGACTGATCTTGGCCCCTTCCCGTAAGACACCCTGATCCGCTCTGTCCTGCGAACCAGGATTTCAGTACCTTTATCGCCTTAAGGGCATTCTTGGCTAGCATAAACTCACTTAGTCCAATCTAAAAGGTAACTAACGCTCACGACCGTTACAGCATGTATTTGGAGCAAACCTGATTTTCATCCTCATCGTAGCAACACCAGCGCCACTCAGGCGACTGGCGTGAAATTTGAATAGCCATCATCTTCCAAGTGTAGAAACATGCCTACGAACTTTCATCTCGCACAGATTCT
Source organism: Schistocerca cancellata (assembly GCF_023864275.1). Taxonomy (NCBI): domain Eukaryota; kingdom Metazoa; phylum Arthropoda; class Insecta; order Orthoptera; family Acrididae; genus Schistocerca; species Schistocerca cancellata. The sequence continues at coordinate 427,231,618 of NC_064632.1, forward strand.
TCTTGGTGTTACAATTTATTTTTCCATCAGTGTATTTTACTTTAAATGACCACTTGACCAAATTTTGGGTTTTTTTAAACAATTTTTGCTTTAGGAAGAAGGGGAGCGTTCAGTGCAAATTATCCTACCTGTAACTAACTAACTATACAGGCTGGAAGAGAACACGTACGTTGACTAGCGACATTAATGTGACCACCGACTATGTTCGAAAGTAACGTGCAATGACTACTCACAGACGAGAAGTGGCAATATTATCAGTGAAGGACATACAAAGCTAGTCGTGGGAGAAAGCGGAAAACAGTGCAGCCATTTTCGTAGTGTGGAAATCAATGGACTACCAACAGTGCCACGTCAACGACCGTTCACCGAACCTTACAGTATACGGTCGCCGGCCGTGGTGGCTGAGCCGTTCTAGGCGCTACAGTCAGGAACTGCGCGACCGCTACGGTCGCAGGTTCGAATCCTGCCTCGGGCATGGATGTGTGTGATGTCCTTAGGTTGGTTAGGTTTAAGTAGTTCTAAGTTCTACGGGACTGATGACCTCAGAAGTTAAGTCCCATAGTACTCAGAGCCATTTGAACCATTTTTTAGTATACGGCCCTCCGCAGCAGGCATGTGGTTCATACATCAATGATGGCTGCTGTTCATCGGTGACGTAGGATGGAATTTGCACTACCAATACTGCAACTGGGTGTCCGCTGAGTGGCGACAGGTAACCTTTCCAGATGAATCAATTTTCTTGCTCTATTGGACAGAGAGTCTTTGGCGTATATTACCCCTACACCATTTCTAAGGTTCCAGGGTGGAGAAGGGAGCGTTACGATCTGGGGAACGTTTTCGTGGAATCAGCTGCGTGATCGTCTCATTCTCTGGAACCCTACCTATCCTCACCCACATGGAATTAGTTTTTTCCTCAACACGATGGCATCCACCACTACTCAACGTGTCACATAGCTTGCAATGTGCATGTGTGGGTCGAGGAGCACCGGAATGAATTTACCATACTTCCCTGTCCACCAACACCCATATTTAAACACAATCGAGAATTCGTGGGACAACCTCGAACTATCAGTGCCATGGATCCTCAACCGATAACCCTAGTGCAGCCGGCCATGGCTCTGGAATCTACACGGCGCCACATCCCCTTTCATACCTTCCGAAACTCAATGATGCTCTTCCTGTACGTCCGTGATGCAAAAGTTAGTTGTAGAGGCTTTTTATAGGTGTTACCGTTAATGTAACTGGACAGTGTGTAAAACGAGGTTAGTGGACACAAGCTCAAGAAACGATTCCTGGATAAGATGTAAATGACGACACAAGACATCGAAAACTAAGGGTAGTTCCACCGATCTAAGCTCAAAAGTAGCAAGAAATAGTCAATTTATACCGCAGAGTACGTGATGCTGAATATGGAGACAGGTAGACACGCCCAGCAAATGAATAGCCACTAGTCGGGCCAACAGACTAATAATAAGAGACATTAACAATAATATACACTGCACTGGTAGCACATTTCAGACAATGTTAAACAACAAAACACTGAACCCTAGAACTGCTAGCGCAGCTTAATAGTGAATCACAGACACACTACACGCGATCGTCGACAAACAGCAGTACGACGAACTTCATTTGAAACACCATTGAAGAGCACTCAACATTGACAGAATTCACTTGCTTTCTGCCAGCACGGTATTCAGTGGATTGCTGGCACTGCCCGCTTACTCGGATCAGGTAATAACGTCTGCATGTTGATAACAAGACGCCCTTAGACGCAAGTTCAGGTAAAAACTCTACACCTCGCTGCCACATTGTTAACTAAGCTCAGACACAATGGAGGAAGCAGTTACGCCTTATGCAAGTCGCATGGGAGACAATCGTGAGTAGCCAAATTAAAAGATATTCGCAATGAAAATACACTACTGGCCATTAAAATTGCTACACTAAGAAGAAATGCAGGTGATAAACGGGTATTCATTGGACAAATATATTATACTAGAACTCACATGTGATTACACTTTCACCCAATTTGGGTGCATAGATCATGAGAAATCAGTACCCAGAACAACCACCTCTGACCGTAATAACGGACTTGATACGCCTGGACATTGAGTCAAACAGAGCTTGGATGGCGTGTACAGGTACAGCTGCCCATGCAGCTTCAACACGATACCACAGTTCATCAGAGTAGTGCCTGGCGTATTGTGACGAGCCAGTTGCTCGGCCACCATTGACCAGAAGCTTTAAATTGGTGAGAGATCAGGAGAATGTGCTCGCAAGGGGAGTAGTCGGACATTTTCTGTATCCAGAGAGGCCCTCACAGGACCTGCAACATGCGCTCGTGCAATATCCTGCTGAAATGTAGGGTTTCGCAGGGATCGAATGAAGGGTAGAGCCACGGGTCGTAACACATCCGAAATGTAAGGTCCACTGTTCAGACTGCCGTCAAGGTGAACAAGAGGTGACCGAGACGTGTAACCAATGGTACCCCATACCATCACGCCGGATGATACGCCAGTATGGCGATGACGAATACACGCTTTCAATGTGCGTTCACCGCGATGTCGCCAAACACGGATGCGACCATCATGATGCTGTAAACAGAACCCGAATTCATCCGAGAAAATGACGTTTTGCGATTCGTGCACCCAGGTTCGTCTTTGAGTACACCATCGCAGGCACTCCTGTCTGTGATGTGACGTCAAGGGTAACCGCAGCCAAGGTCTCCAGGCTGATAGTTCATATTGCTGCAAACGTCGTTGAACTGTTCTTGCAGATGGTTGTTGTCGTGCTGACTCAGGGATCGAGACGTGGCTGCACGATCCGCTACAGCCATGCGGATAGGATGCCTGTCATCTCGACTGATAGTGATACGAGGCCGTTGGGATCCAGCACGCCGTTCCGTATTACCCTCCTGAACCCACCGATTCCATATTCTGCTAACAGTCATTGGATCTCGACCAACGCGAGCAGCAATGGTCATCTTCATGGTGTAGCAATTTTAATGGCCAGTAGTGTATATTTCAGGGACGATTTCTGGAGCAGAGAGAGAGAGATCCACACTTACCTGTCTGTAGGGAGAGGCAGAGGCAGTCTTATGTCATCTCCACAACGCTACCGCAGTGGTTATTGGAAGATTACTGGGCTGTGCTGCCTATTCGTACGAGATCTGAATTACCCTTGGAGATTGGTCCATTAATCCATCGTGCATGTAGTGTCAACTGTACCTGGCCAAAATCACAGAATACTGAATACTACGTCTAAGCGAAAAACAAGAAAATACAAAGAATATTAACTGTTAGCGGTACAGCGAAAATAGAAAATTGTTGAGGGGATTTCAGGAATAAAGAAATATAAGTTACTTTGGAATGACATAAATATGAAGTACAGGAAGCTAAGGCGAAATGGCTGCATGAAAAAGTTAAAGAATAGATGAAGAAATGATTCTCGGAAGGACTGACTCAGCACAGAGAAAAGTCAAAACAACCTTCGGTGAAATTAAAGGCAAGGGCGGTAACATTAAGAGTGCAATGGCAATTTGACTATTAAATCTAGATGAGAGACTGGACAGAAGGAAGGAGCACACTGAAGGCCTCTATGATATGGAGGACTTATTTAATGACATTACAGAAAAAGGAACAGGGGTCGATACGGATGATTAAGATCAAATCAGGCAGAAAGAGTAGATAAAATTCCATCAGAATTTCTAAAATCGCTAGAAGAAGTGGCAACAAAACGATTATTTGCGTTGTTGCGTAGAATGTTTGAGTCTGGTTATACAGCATTTGACTTTCAGAAAAATATCGTCCACATAATTCCGAAGACTGCAAGAGCTGCCAACTGCGAGAATTGTCGTACGATCTGCTTAACTGCTTATGCATCCAAACTGCTTACAAGAATAACATGCAGAAGAATGGAAAAATAAACGGAAGATCCGTTAAACGACGACCAATGGGGTCATGCACCAGAGAGGAAGTTCTAACGATGGGGTTGATAATGGAATCAAGACTGAAGAAAAATCAAGAGACGTTCATAGAATTTTTCGGCTTGGAGAAATTGTTCGACAATGTGATGCAAGATGTTAGAAATTTTGAGGAAAAGAGAGGGAGACGGGTGTATACAGGGATGCAGCCTTCAGTCTATACATCGAAGAAGAAATGGTGGAAATAAAATAAAGGTTCAGGTGGAAGGATATCAAGGTGAAAGGATATCTGTGACAAATTCGCTGATAACATTGTGAAGTGAAGAAAAATTACAGGATCTGTTGAATAGAATGAACAACCTAATGATTACAATGGATTGAAAGTGAGAGACGAAAGTAATGAGAACAGCGAGAAACTCAAAATAAAAATTCGTGATCACGAAACTAAGGAATTCTACGACGTAAGCAGCAAAATGACGTGTGATGGTCGGTGCAAGGAAGACATAAAATGAGACTAGAAGTGTCAAGAAAATGCTTTCCTGGCAATGTCTAATAATATCAAATATAGGCTTTAATTTGAGGAATAAATTTCTGAGAATGTACGTCTGAAGCACAGCAGTCTATGGTTGGAAACATGGACTGTGGAAAAAGCGGAATGAAAGACAATCGAAGCGTTTGAGACGTGGTGCTACAGAAGAATGTTGAATATTAAGGGTACTGATAACGTAAGGAATGAGGAGGAAAGGAACACCTACTTCTACATCTACATTTATACTCCGCAAGCCACCCAACAGTGTATGGCGGAGGGCACATTACGTGCCACTGTCATTACCTCCCTTTCCTATTCCAGTCGTGTATGGTTCGCGGGAAGAACGACTGCCGGAAAGCTTCCGTGTGCGCTCGAATCTCTCTAATTTTACATTCGTCATCTTCTCGGGAAGTATAAGTAGGGGGAAGCAATATATTCGGTACCTCATCCAGAAACGCACCCTCTCGAAACCTAGACAGCAAGCTACACCGCGATGCAGAGCGCCTCTCTTGCAGAGTCTGCCACTTGAGTTTGCTAAACATCTCCGTAACGCTATCACGCTTACCAAATAACCCTGTGACGAAACGCGCCGCTCTTCTTTGGATCTTCTCTATCCCCTCTGTCAACCCGACCTGGTACGGATTCCACACTCATGAGCAATACTGAAGTATAGGTCGAACGAGTGTTTTGTAAGCCACATCCTTTGTTGATGGACTACATTTTCTAAGGACTCTCCCAATGAATCTCAACCTGGCAAACTGGCACATACGGGAAACTCTGCCAAGGAAAGGGAACAATATGATAGGACATCTGTTAAGACATCACGGAATAACTTCTGTGGTACTAGAGGGGCTGTGGAGGATAAGAACTGTAGAGAGAGACAAAGAAACAGATTAGCATATATCCAGCAAATATTTAAGGATGTTCCAGTGATATTCTGAGATGGAAAGTTTGGCACTGGAGAGGAATTCATGGTGGGCCACATCAGACAAGGCAGAAGACTAACGACTCAAATTTAAAAAAAGGAGGGGTCATCATTCAGACAGACTGAGCTTTGTACATTTATTTAAACCTATTAAGTATCTTTCTGTTACATACTAAAATTGAAAAAAAGACGATAATGTCTGATATTTCTGATAATTATTTCAGGATCAGTTTCCTGAGTGCTGACCACTAGCTTGAGACAAACAGAACATTGACTGGCTGGCTTCTATGGAGGTTTTTTAAAGTATCTCATACCGGCTGGTGACTGGGCTGCAGGAGGCATGAGCAACGCGCGTTGCACCCACCCAAAAGGCTGAATTTCTGGTTAGGAAACACTGCAGAACTCACATGAAGATGGTGACTGAACTTGAGCAGTCCTCTGGTATTAGCAGCAATAACATTTATTGAATCTGGGTAGAAATTGCACTAGACATAGCAGCAAAGTGTTTCACATTCGGAATATTACTCACTGACAGGGATGGTTTTTCTACGTCACGCCCATACAGCTCGGTCCCTTCACCTGAGCTATGAAATTATTAGCTAGAAACTTTCGTTACTCTTGAATAACGCCATTCCTTCTGTGATAGAACGAACACGAAGTTGCCAGTGACATTCCTCTCCAGAATCATATAAACAGATATACTGGGGGAACAGCTCCCCCCCCCTTCCCCCTTCCCACTGCATCCACATTTTCTATCCTCTGTCTGTCCACTCATCCTCCCTCCTCTCTCTTTCCTCCTCCGACTCTATCATTCTCTTCTTCTCCCCCTGTCTTTTTCCATTTCCTCCATACCTTACCTCAGACTATATCTTCATTCCCTCTCCCTCTGGCCATAACCTCCTCAACCTCTCTCTCTTTCCAGCTCATCCTGCCCCTCCTGCTTTCCCACCTGCCCATTACCCCTCTACATGTTCCACCGGCCACATTCATCTCCCCTTCTACCACTCTCTCTGTCCATCTCCGCCTCCACATCACTCTGTTCACCCTCTCCTTTATTCGTATCATCCTTTTTCCAGCCATGCTCATTAGCACATGTAGCCCCTGCAATACAGCTGAATAGAGCAGGCTGATACTATTCCCACAATATGCCTGCGTGCAAGACAGGCTGTGTATTGTAGCCTGTATGCAGTCCTAAAGCATCGACTGCGAAAACGGCATCAGAAAGTCGCTGACCCGAGCGCCAATAGAACGAGTGGTTTGGGCCACAAATCCAGGTATTCTATCGTATCCGTAGAGAGCGTCAGTACTGAGTAATAGGAAGATGATACTTGGACTGAGTTCTGCCAATAGTAATAGTGTATGTTTCACTTGCATGTAGGAGGCACAAGATGCAAGTAAGATTTCGTTTCCCTTCATTTTAGAAATAAAGTGCCCAGATTCCTTACACGGCCACTGCAGCTTCTCTACTTCCTTGTTTGTGTTAGAGCTGACTCCCACAGTTGCAGACACAACAGCCTCGAGAATTGTTTCTTACCCCTGACACGCAGTCAGCCCATAATAACAGGTGATTAAACAGCCAATACTCTTCCAACATGTCATGCCTATTGTGCAGGGCACACTTTACGCCAGGGGCTGGAGCTATGAGTTTATAAATCCACAGTGCTTATACTCATGAGGCTTGCTTTTCTCACTTCTGTTGAAACTGATTAAGGGCTTTGGGAGAAAATACCAGATAATCACACGTACACTGTGCACTGTGCCTCATTTATATATATATATATATATATATATATATATATATATATATATATATATATATATATATATATATATTGTTGTGGTGGTCTTCAGTCCTGAGACTGGTTTGATGCAGCTCTACATGCTACTCTATCCTGTGCAAGCTTCTTCATCTCCCAGTACCTACTGCAACCTACATCCTTCTGAATCTGCTTAGTGTATTCATCTCTTGGTCTCCCCCTACGATTTTTACCCTCCACGCTGCCCTCCAATACTAAATTGGTGATCCCTTGATGCCTCAGAACATGTCCTACCAACCGATCCCTTCTTCTGGTCAAGTTGTGCCACAAACTTCTCTTCTCCCCAATCCTATTCAATACTTCCTCATTAGTTATGTGATCTACCCATCTAATCTTCAGCATTCTTCTGTAGCACCACATTTCGAAAGCTTCTATTCTCTTCTTGTCCAAACTATTTACCGTCCATGTTTCACTTCCATACAAGGCTACACTCCATACAAATACTTTCAGAAATGACTTCCTGACACTTAAATCTATACTCGATGTTAACAAATTTCTCTTCTTCAGAAACGCTTTCCTTGCCATTGCCAGTCTACATTTTATATCCTCTCTACTTCGACCATCATCAGTTATTTTGCTCCCCAAATAGCAAACCTCCTTTACTACTTTAAGTGTCTCATTTCCTAATCTAATACTCTCAACATCACCCGACTTAATTCGACTACATTCCATTATCCTCGTTTTGCTTTTGTTGATGTTCATCTTATATCCTCCCTTCAAGACACCATCCATTCCGTTCAACTGCTCTTCCAAGTCCTTTGCTGTCTCTGACAGAATTACAATGTCATCGGCGAACCTTAAAGTTTTTATTTCTTCTCCATGGATTTTAATACCTACCCCGAATTTTTCTTTTGTTTGCTTTACTGCTTGCTCAATATACAGATTGAATAACATCGGGGAGAGGCTACAACCCTGTCTCACTCCCTTCCCAACCACTGCTTCCCTTTCATGTCCCTCGACTCTTATAACTGCCATCTGGTTTCTGTACAAATTGTAAATAGCCTTTCGCTCCCTGTATTTTACCCCTGCCACCTTTAGAATTTGAAAGAGAGTATTCCAGTCAACATTGTCAAAAGCTTTCTCTATGTCTACAAATGCTAGAAACGTAGGTTTGCCTTTCCTTAATCTTTCTTCTAAGATAAGTCGTAAGGTCAGTATTGCCTCACGTGTTCCAGTATTTCTACGGAATCCAAACTGATCTTCCCCGAGTTCGGCTTCTACTAGTTTTTCCATTCGTCTGTAAAGAATTCGTGTTAGTATTTTGCAGCTGTGGCTTATTAAACTGATTGTTCGGTAATTTTCACATCTGTCAACACCTGCTTTCTTTGATATATATATATATATATATATATATATATATATATATTCCAACACGTTTGAAGCTCCACATCCAGCGGTAACACTTAGAGATTAAAATTCAGTCCGGATGCACAACTGGTCGTTCTGAGCACACACTGGTTGGGCAGTGTGTTTCCGTCGGGCGGTATTATCTTTGGGAAACGGTTTGTCTCACTGTCTGGGTTGGGTGTGACATACAGTCATGTTGTAAAAAGACATTAAGAAACCGTTACATCAGTGATAAATAAATGTCACTGGCTAAAACAGCTGAATTAACGGTAGCGCTCATTTTGGCGTATATTGAAGCATCGGGCAAGTGCCCAGGGCAGTGGATGGCAACGAAGTATTTAAGCATCTCCTCAGCATTTCGCCGTCTCCATTTCACACGCGCGTCTATTCACAAGACTAATTCACCTCATCTAAAACCCACATTATTATCTGTGGACTGTCACACTTCAATTTGTTGTTCTAGTGCTTCAGAGATGAACAATGGCATTGGATAACACTGACTGGCTTCTGAGGAGTAGAGGTATTCTGTCGCTCCTTAATGGATCGTTCTACCATGCACATTCTGTCAGCAGTGGATCAGGATTTTCGACGTATGCTTTCATCTTCAACTGTGTTATATTTATTTTTTAGACGTTCAGTGACTAATCGTAGCTACTAAGTTTCAAAATAAATGTAGCTACAAGCTGACCTATGTAGCTGCAACTAAATTGTAACCTCTGATGAGAAGTCTGAACTTTAAGCTTCTAAACTGGTTCCCTGCTCGAACTCAATGAACTCTCTTTATTCACTGATTATGACAGAAATCTCAGTTGGTTGGTGAAGCATTCACTTTAGAACGATTGACTTTAACCTAGCATCACGCAGAGATCTTACATGTGACGTTCTAAGACTTATGCCCATGTGTTGTCTAAGCTTGTAATAAGTGCATTAAGGGTGAATGATGCCACACGCCTAGTTAGTTCTTTTTTTGGGAAGGGGGATAGGGGGGGGGGGGGGGCAGGAGGTGTCAGTCTTCTGACTGGTTTATATTTGGCATACCACACATTCCTCTCCTAAGCGACTTACCTCCAATTTCCTCAACTATTTGCTGGATATATTCCAACCTGTCTGGCCCTATCATTTTTATCATCTACCACTCCGTCTAGTCACACAAAATCCATTGTCCGCTGACTCTGGCCTTTCGTCTTGCCAGCATTTTTCATTCACATATTGCTTTCTTCGCCAGTTCTGCAGAGAACCGCCTCATTTCCTACAAGTGCACGAAGTTTTCATCATTCTACTATAGTGCTGTGTCCGAAACGTTTAGCCTTAGAAATTTCTCCCTCAAAATGAGGCGTATATTCGATACTAGTATACTTATTTTTCCCTGGAATTCACTGTTTACTTGTTCAGATCCTCATTGTCCTCTTTACTTCCTCCGTTACGTATTTTGCTTCGGGATAGTAGTCCAGGGCATCTCCACACGCGCTTTCGGCTTGGAATCTCATTTACTGGGGTAGAATTCTCTTCAGTAATGAGCCGTCGATGGCCAGTAAAGTCTTGTGTGCAGGTGGGACACCAACCTGACTGTCGCTGTCAATACGATCCTACAACCAGGAACGATGGTCTGTGATGCCATTTCATTTCATAGCAGGATTACTTTGATAGTCATCGACTGTACTCTCACAGCACAGCAGTACTTACGCGATATCCTACGCCCTCTTTTGTTGCTCCTCATGACAAGCCATCGCAGGCGTACATTAATACACTCCTGGAAATTGAAATAAGAACACCGTGAATTCATTGTCCCAGGAAGGGGAAACTTTATTGACACATTCCTGGGGTCAGATACATCACATGATCACACTGACAGAACCACAGGCACATAGACACAGGCAACAGAGCATGCACAATGTCGGCACTAGTACAGTGTATATCCACCTTTCGCAGCAATGCAGGCTGCTATTCTCCCATGGAGACGATCGTAGAGATGCTGGATGTAGTCCTGTGGAACGGCTTGCCATGCCATTTCCACCTGGCGCCTCAGTTGGACCAGCGTTCGTGCTGGACGTGCAGACCGCGTGAGACGACGCTTCATCCAGTCCCAAACATACTCAATGGGGGACAGATCCGGAGATCTTGCTGGCCAGGGTAGTTGACTTACACCTTCTAGAGCACGTTGGGTGGCACGGGATACATGCGGACGTGCATTGTCCTGTTGGAACAGCAAGTTCCCTTGCCGGTCTAGGAATGGTAGAACGATGGGTTCGATGACGGTTTGGATGTACCGTGCACTATTCAGTGTCCCCTCGACGATCACCAGTGGTGTACGGCCAGTGTAGGAGATCGCTCCCCACACCATGATGCCGGGTGTTGGCCCTGTGTGCCTCGGTCGTATGCAGTCCTGATTGTGGCGCTCACCTGCACGGCGCCAAACACGCATACGACCATCATTGGCACCAAGGCAGAAGTGACTCTCATCGCTGAAGACGACACGTCTCCATTCGTCCCTCCATTCACGCCTGTCGCGACACCACTGGAGGCGGGCTGCACGATGTTGGGGCGTGAGCGGAAGACGGCCTAACGGTGTGCGGGACCGTAGCCCAGCTTCATGGAGACGGTTGCGAATGGTCCTCGCCGATACCCCAGGAGCAACAGTGTCCCTAATTTGCTGGGAAGTGGCGGTGCGGTCCCCTACGGCACTGCGTAGGATCCTACGGTCTTGGCGTGCATCCGTGCGTCGCTGCGGTCCGGTCCCAGGTCGACGGGCACGTGCACCTTCCGCCGACCACTGGCGACAACATCGATGTACTGTGGAGACCTCACGCCCCACGTGTTGAGCAATTCGGCGGTACGTCCACCCGGCCTCCCGCATGCCGACTATACGCCCTCGCTCAAAGTCCGTCAACTGCACATACGGTTCACGTCCACGCTGTCGCGGCATGCTACCAGTGTTAAAGACTGCGATGGAGCTCCGTATGCCACGGCAAAGTGGCTGACACTGACGGCAGCGGTGCACAAATGCTGCGCAGCAAGCGCCATTCGACGGCCAACACCGCGGTTCCTGGTGTGTCCGCTGTGCCGTGCGTGTGATCATTGCTTGTACAGCCCTCTCGCAGTGTCCGGAGCAAGTATGGTGGGTCTGACACACCGGTGTCAATGTGTTCTTTTTTCCATTTCCAGGAGCGTATAATAAAGATAATGACGGCACGCACAGCGAGAGAGTTTCTACCGTTTGTTTTTGTGCTTGTGAAACCCCACCTTGGCGAGTACATTTGCCACATCTCGCCAAGTGAAAACATTAGGAGCATTAGGGGCTGGCCCACCAACTAGATCGGGATTTTGATGATCTAACTTGCAATTTTACAGCATTTGGCACAATATCCCTCAGGACGACATTCAAGAACAAGGTCAATCAATGTCGAGGCGAATAACTGCCAGCATAAGGGCTACATCTGAACTAATGCGTTACTGACTTCACAATTTGAGAAGTTTTTTCTCTTAAAACAGTCATTCAGTTTTTCTGAAATGGTAGTCGTTTATTTGTTTATACATGTACATTTACAGTGGTAACAGGTACATAGTTCATGTGTTGATGTAAATCACTCGCAACGCTAGCTACAGAAACACGGAAATACCTGTATCGTGACCGTGAAAGGTGCTTCATTGCTACACGAAAACACTAAATACCATATGGCGCTAGAAATCTATGAATTTTTATAAAGTCTTGATGAAGAAATATAACGCAACGAACTTTCTACCATACTTGCGTTATATACATGCAAGGAACTGTGTTCCGTTTTTACAGATCCGCAGTAACTGTATACCACACATAAGCTGCTGATTAATTAATACAAAATGAGGACATACTAAAAGAGAGGGAAAGTAATATATGGTGACAACTGAAAGCAGTACAATGTTTTAAGACAGAGGAAAGTATGGACAGTGCAAAACAACAAAAAAATTATAAATCCATTATATCGAGCAGCAAACCAATGTAGGATTGTAGCCCAAGGTCTTGGTTCTAGTTACAGTTTCCATTATGACTGGCTTTAATTACAATTAGTTAGTAGACGGATAAAGGCTAAGTAGTACAATTCAGCTGTTAGACGTTACATTAAGGACTGTTATAAAGATCGGACTTCATGAATATACAGTATCTTAAGTACAGGTACTTGCTATAGAGTATACCATCAGACAATAACATGATAACAAGAGCGACCCAACTCAGCTGATTATGATGATCTGTAATGTCTAGTGGTTGATACACACTCAGTTAAGTAACTAGATAATTGGTATGTGTCATATAATGGAAGTTTACTGTTCACTTCTTATAGGGAATTTTCCGCATTTTACATCAGAAGAGTGAGATGAATCTAGTTACGAGTAAATAAAGTTTTGCTATGTTGCCTTAGGATTTGTATCTACGCATTTCCTATTTATCCATAATGACTTTAGAGGCTCTAATGTAAGTAGTGAATTCCGAAACGTGGTTAGTTCCAACAGCATGCCGATAAATGGATTTGAATTCTCATCCTGCTCGCCAGCGCTGTGATCTCTCACCGTATTCAGTTCTCAGACGCTCAAGACGAAGTGGGCCCCTTGATTTATCGCTGAAGTTGGCACAGCAGATGAAGTCTCTGTGTTCTCTTCCGTCTCCCAAATCCGAATCTCCTCCTACGTATCTTGCCCTGACGCTGTATCGTGCCTTGAACCGAAGTATTCATTTTACCGAAACAGAGTGCGTTCTTCACTAAGCGAGTTGGTGCAATTCTCATGCGCCAATGGAAATGCCGCTGAAAAACTCTTGGCCAGTCATACATATTTTCTTAGCTAGTCAACGGTCCAAGCTGCTGACGAAAATGGTATTGCTACTCTGATATGAAAATGTTGGCACAGGAGGGGAATTCGTGGCGGGATGTGTCAAAGCTGACAGAAGAATGATGACCCAAAATAAAAACAAAAATCTGTTGGTACCTGAAGATGATTCTTTAAGCTTCGAAACCGCTCCTGCAGTAAATAAGAAATAACTGCGACTGAAACTGATTTTTATTGTGTTACCTTGTTTAAGCTGCCTAAATGAATTAATATCATTATTATCACTGTCCTTGTGCAGGCATTGAGCAAGCAACAATGTATAATAATGTGTTACGCTAACAACCAGAACAAGGAAATATATTGCTTCCTTGGCTACTTCTATTCGAAGCGCTTCAGAGTAAGATACTATCAGTGTCTCCTCGCTCTTGTACAAGTTAAAGTTGTTCTTCCCAAGTCCAGTCAAGAATTGTGACGGTCATTCAGACTTCGAAACTAGTAGACCCTGATTCGCACAGAATTCGCTTGGTTGGATAGCCAGAGCGCAAAGCAGGGCTAAAATCCCGTTAAGCCGCGAGCTCCCTAGCTTCGGTGCTGTGTGCAAGTGGTTGTTTTGTATGCCGAAACCGGCCGTTTGAAAACTTTACACCTTTCCCTACACCACTGCAGACTCTAGCCCCTTTAATTTGTAACGGAACTGGCTCTAACGGGATTAAACTTCAAGCTTTGATACTCGAGAGCCTTGTATGAAGAAATGGCTTTTATTCTTTTGTTTTTTAAATTCCGTGGCGAACAATATTTCTAGCATTAGAAAACTGTGTGTTAACTAAACGTTTTGGCCGTGAAAGCGCCTACATGTGTAACTCAGATCTGTAATGAAGTAACATTTAATCATTTGAGAGTTGGAAAAACTCGTTTCGGTGCGAAATCTACCCTAAAAGTCACATTTGCAATTAGAAAAGATAAACAAAAAGTAATGTAAATAACGAAAATTCCTGTCAACGACTTCGTAAAATAGGCCGAACACAGGTAATTGCGAAGGTAAGTGAGCTTACTCAAGACTTCGGGAATATTGCGGGAATTTTACGGAATGCAACATAGAAGCACATTAAATCGCCAAGCAACATTATTGAACAAATATATGTCACAGAATCTAAATTTACAACTACATTCAAGATATTTCTCTACCGTTCCACTCTCGAACAGCGCACGGGGAAAACAAATATCTAATTTTTTGTGTGAGGTGTGACCTGTGATCATTCCTCTATGTGCAGGCGGGTGCCAAAAAAAGATATTCATACTCTGAGTAGAAAGTTGGTCAGAAATTTGATGAGAAGGTCCTGCCGCAAGGAAGAACGTTTCTGTTTTAATGATTGCCACCTCAATCACGCATCATATCCGTAGTGCACTCTCCCCTATTTCGCTACAGCGCCAAAAGAGCTGCCCTTGGAAATTTTTCGATGTCCTACTTTTCAGGATGAGTCAGAAAACACATTACTTGACCCCACATACACCTCGCGTATTGACCACGAGGAGAAAACTAGAGAAATTAGAGCCCGTACAGAGGCTTACCGACAATCGTTCTTTCCGCGCACTATTAGCGAGTGAAACAGGGTTTGAGGGATGAGATAGTGGCACCAAAAGTACCCTCTGCCACACACCATTAGGTGGCTTGCGGAGTAGATGTAGATGCTACCCGATGCGGAAACCGCACTGCCTGCAACACTCCAGAAGAAGGCGGACAAGCGTAGTGTACGCAGTCTCCTTAATAGACCTGTAACATTTTCTCAGTGTTCTGCCAATAAATGGTAGTCTTTGGTTTCCTCTACCCACAACATTATCGATGTGATCTTTCGAACTTCAATTACTCTTAATTGTAATTTTTAAATATTTAGTTTAATTTATAGCTTTTAAATTTATGTGATTTCTCATGTAACCAAAATTTTGCAGATTCCTTTTGGTACTCACACTTTTCATTATCTAGGATGTTGCCACTTTTCGCACTGTACAGATATCTTGTCTAAATTAGTTTTGCAATTAATTTTGATCATTTAATGACTTTATAATACAAAAAATGACAGCATCATCAGCAAGCAATCTAAGAGTGCTACTCAGATTGTGTACTAAATCGTTAGTGAAGATTATGAACAGTAAATGGCCTATTACCTTCCCTGATGAACATCAGACAGTACTTCTGTTTTACTTGATGACTTTCCGTCAGTGAATGCCACTAAATCACGAATCCAGTGGCACAACGGAGACTGTCTATAGTTCGTAGCAAGCAATTTCATCTGAAGACACTTATGAGGTACAGTGTCAGAAGCCTTCTGGAAATCTAAAAATATGGAATGGTTCAAATGGCTCTGAGCACTATGGGACTTAACATCTGAGGTCATCAGTCCCCTAGAACTTAGAACTACTTAAACCTAACTAACCTAAGGACATCACATACATCCATGCCCCAGGCAGGATTCGGACCTGCGACCGTAGCGGTCACGCGGTTCCAGACTGAAGCGCCTAGAACCGCTCGGCCACACCAGCCGGCAAAAATATGGAATCAATTTGTTACTACCTATTAATCATTACTTCTGGATAATAAAGAGCCACTTGGTTTCACAAGAACGATATTTTCTGAATCCGTGTTGGCTGTTTGCCAATAAATCGTTTTCTGCAGATAACTCTACGTTCAAACACAGTTCATCTTCCAAAATCCTTCTCAAGTCGATGTTAACGATATGGACCTGTAATTCAGCGGACGACTCCTGTTTCCTTTCTTCAGTATTGGTGTGACTTGTGCAACTTTCGAGAGCGAGCGGCTGTCTATGATTGCTAAATGTGGAGCTATTGTTTAAGCATACTCTAAAAGGAACTGGATTGGTATACAATTTTGGTCGGAGGCCTTGCCTTATAAATGATTGAAGCTGCTTCGCTATACCGAGGATATCAGCTTCTATGTTACTCACGTTGGCAGTTATTGTTGGTTCGAATTCAGGGATTTTTACTTCAACTTTTTTCGTGAAGAAATTTCGGGAAACTATGTTTGGTAACATCAATATTGCTGTCAGGCAGTGTGGGTATTGCTTGTGGAACGTGTACTTAAAATTAGAATCTCTTTGGATTTTCTGCCAGAATTCGAGACTGAGTATTGTTGCGGAAACTACTGAAAGAATCTCGAATTGAAACACTAAGTTTTTACCTTGTGTAAAACTTCGCCTATCTTGGGAATTTTGTGTTCTTTTAAATTTGTTGCGTTTTTCGTTGCTCCTGCAATAGTATTCTGACAATGGGGAACCATCACTATCTCTTATTAGTTTATTTGCTGTTCATCTCTGAATTGCCGTCGATACTGTTTCTTTGAATTTGGATCATGTCTAGTCTACACATACAGAAATTGTCTCCTAGGTCGGCGTCAAGTAGACATTTAACTAGATGTGTTTTGCGTTTATTTCTGGTGGCTTCTAACGTTACGGTAAACAGTCTCGCTACATCAATCTTCCGGTCGCTGTCATCTGTCATGATGCTCCCTACTTGTTCAGGATTATTTGTTGCAACAAGACCAAGTATGATCCATCATATTTCGGGCTTGCAGCCGGATCACCTTGACATCTTGGCACGATATTTCGGCTAACAAACAGTAGCCATCTTCAGGTGAGTACGAGACTGAAAATTACTGTTTTTTTTTCTTTATTGTGATTTCAATCCCCTGCCCCATATGGACAGGGGAGGGCTGTCAGCAGCACAATCCGCCGCTCTTCAGCCGAGTGACACGACAACTAAAACAAGAATAAAATAAAAGGAGATAAAAAAGGGGAACAAAAAACAGAGTAAGGGGAGAAAATGGAGGTAAAAATACACTGGCATGTAGACGTTCATTGGTGACAGTTAAGAAATTCACCAGAAAGTTATAAAACACAGTTGGCGATTCTTAAAACACAGAAGACAGTGGATGCGCATGCACAGGTTAAAAGTTGGCCACAGTATTAAAAACACTCCGAAACAACACACTTAAAACCCACTTGGAGCACACACGATGAAGAATAAAACTACCAGGTGGGACCTGCCGAGGGAAAGGTCAGAGAGGATGGAAAAAGAGGGGAGAGCATGGAGCAGCTGGGGAAGCGGCGGGATGGAGAGAGGAGGGGCAACCGTGGGTTCACAAAGAGGCAGGAGACACATGGGGCGGGAGAGGAAAAGGGAAAACAGGGCAGGAGGGAGCGCAGAGACACTGAAAGAAGACACAAGAGATGGAGGGGGAGTGGGAGGGGAAATCCGCTCAGAAGGAGGGAGGGGGAGGAGACGGAGCCCTGAGGAGGAGGCAGGAAGAGGGGGTTAGAGTTGGTAGGAAGGGTAGATGTCAGGGCGAAGCTCATCATCCGGGAGGGGTAGACAGTGGAAGTTGTGTTGGGAAAGGAGATGGAGGGTGTGGAGGTGGAGAGAGGGAGGGACACAACGGTAAAGGCGAGGCAACTGGTGGGGAGTGGAGAGGAAGGGAGACACCAGGGGGTGAGGGGGATCAAGGCGGCGGACAATATATAGCGTGCGGATGTGTTCAAGGAAAAGGAGAAGGTGGGGGAAGGGGATGAGGTCATAGAGGATGCACGTGGGGAACGGAAGGTGGATGCGGAAGGCGAGGCGGAGTGCATGGCGTTCGAGGATTTGGAGGGCTTTATAGAACCGGGGAGGGCCGGAATTCCAAGCAATGCTGGCATAACAAAGGATGGGGCGAATCATGGATTTGTAGGTGTGAAGGATGGTGGAAGGATGCAGACCCCCCGTCCGGCCGGACAGGAGTTTCAGGAGGCGGAGGCGGTTGTGTGCTTTGTTTTGGATGGTAAGCAGATGTGGAGTCCAGGTGAGGTGGCGGTCGAGTGTGAGGCCAAGGTATTTGAGGGTACGAGCGAGGTGGATAGGACGGCCATAAATGGTGAGGTAGAAATCAAGATTACTGGTGTGCGTCGTTCTATATATACCGAAAATTGGCGCGGCGGCGCCTGCGCAGTGGAGAAGGCTAATACCGCACCCCCTATCTAATTTGACGCGCTCTGCAGCAGAAGCGGGCCGCGCATGCGTAGTGGTGTACCTACATTTGCGCAATCTGTCGTAAAGCGCCTTCGCGCAGCTGAGGCGCGGTAGTCGAAAGTATAAAATCAATTTTCGTCAGCCGTCGCACTAGATGCAGACCAATGTCTCTGTGAAGCGATTAAAGAAATTACAGGATCCCATGCTTTAACCATCTGAAAGCCGCCGTCTCGATTAATAAGATCTTCTGCCATTCGTATCTCCACGGACTCCTTGATAATGGATTCCCAAAAAGATCTAGTTGTCGCAAAAATTTTTGTTCCACAATAATCCATGGAGTGTCCCGTCAAAATAAGTGTTGCAATGGCTGATTTGTTGGGCTGTAGTAGACGTGTGTGGCGCTCATACTCCACGCATCTTTCCCGTACTGTGCGAGTAGTTTGGCCAATGTAGGATTTTCCACATTGACAAGGGATCTTATAAATACCCGCCTTCCTCAGACCCAGATCGTCCTTCACAGAGCCAAGCTAAGCCGATATTTTCGTAGGTGCTCGGAAGATCACTTTAACACAATGCTTCTTTAATATCCTTCCTATTTTAGAGGAGAGGTTACCCACATACGGAAGGAACGCCCTGGACCTGACCACCTCTTTGTCTTCTTCTTCTTATTTCTCTTTACATTTCTTCTTTGTTACAGCTGTGCGGATTTGGCGTGTAGAATATCCATTCTCCCTGAAAAGAATGGAGAAGAAAAACTGGCAGGATTCTTAAAACATCTGAATTCCATTCACAATGATATTCAGTTTACCATGGAGGTCGAAAAAGATAGATGTCTGCCGTTTCTGGATGTCCTTGTCAATCGTAGAATCGATGGATCTTTGGGGCACTCCGTCTACCGGAAGCCCACACACACAGATCTGTATTTGCAGGCGACAAGCTGCCACCACCCTGCACAAACCATGGGTTTGCTGCGTACTCTGGTGCACCGGGCACATGTGGTATCTGATAAGGACAGCCTTCCTAAAGATTTACAACATTTGCAATCCGTCTTCAGGGAGAATGGATATTCTACACGCCAAATCCGCACAGCTGTAACAAAGAATAAATGTAAAGAGAAACAAGAAGAAGAAGACAAAGAGGTGGCGCTCATACTCCATCTGCATCTAGTGCGACGGCTGACGAAAATTGATTTTATACTTTCGACT
Source organism: Schistocerca cancellata (assembly GCF_023864275.1). Classification (NCBI taxonomy): domain Eukaryota; kingdom Metazoa; phylum Arthropoda; class Insecta; order Orthoptera; family Acrididae; genus Schistocerca; species Schistocerca cancellata. The sequence goes on from NC_064632.1 coordinate 427,251,173, forward strand.
ACCGCGCCTCAGCTGCGCGAAGGCGCTTTACGACAGATTGCGCAAATGTAGGTACACCACTACGCATGCGCGGCCCGCTTCTGCTGCAGAGCGCGCCAAATTAGATAGGGGGCGCGGTATTAGCCTCCTCCACTGCGCAGGCGCCGCCGCGCCAATTTTCCGTATATATAGAACAACGCGCACCAGTAATCTTCAGTCTCGTACTCACCTGAAGATGGCTGCATCTTTGTTAGCCGAAATATCGTGCCAAGATGTCAACGTGATCCGGCTGCAAGCCCGAAATGTGATGGACCAATCAATACGCCGGGAAAACTTCAAGAAGAGCAAGTATGTTTTTGCAAACATTTACGCTTCAAGTGGTCTCCTGAACAAGATGTCCAAAATATTTTTCTGAGAATGCATTCAGAACAATTTCTGACTACTTTTATGTCTACCTCCGACTTTGAACACATGTTTTCACCGGGATATGAAGGGTACATTGTAGTCACCACCAATTATAATTGTATCAGTGGGGTATCTGTATGAAATGAGACTCAAGTTTTCCTTGAACTTTTCAGCTCGTATATCATCTGAGTCGGGTGATCGGTAAAAGGCACGAATGAATCATTTATTCCGGTTTTCGAGTATAGAAGCTACCCATACTAATTCATAGGAACTATATACTTCAATTTCACTGCGAGACAAACTACTTCTGACACCAATAAAGGGTCCCCCATAAACTGTATTTAATACATCTTTTCTGAATACGGGTTGTAAATATTTCGGCTGAACATATTTCCGGCTTCAGCTAGATTTCCATATCTACAACGATTTGATCTTCAGTGCATACTGTTAGCGCATGGATCTCTGGTTCCTTTTCAACAGAGCTACGACAATTTACTACTACAACAGCGATTGTTTCTAGATCTACCTTCCTGTGTTTGTCCTGTTCACTTTTACACTGACACCCTTACTGTGCGAAACTCTCTAAACCTAAAAACCCGCCCAGTGACCTCCACACAGCCCGCGCTACCCGTATAGCTGCTTTCCATATGAAGTGGAACACGCCTCTTTTAAGCGGAACCCGGAAACCTACCACCCAATGAAGCAAGTCGAGGACTACACGGTGGCAGAACCACTCGGCTATGTACCAAAGGACCACAGTCAGTTCTGTTGACGATGGTACGGATGGTGAGCTCCGTCTTCCTCTCGCAAGAAAGACTGGTAGTCATTTCCATTCCACGTAGCCTCCCGAAACCATAGAGAATCTCTTCCGCTCCGAAGCGACACACATCTTTAATACCAACATGAGCCACCACCTGCAGATGGCTCCACTTTGTGCTCTTCATGTCATCCGGAAGCATCCTTTCCCCATCTGGAACGACTTCTCTCGGTAAGCACACAGACTCACAATGGATTCCTTCCCCTCCTCGGCAGCCATATCCCTAAGCAGCCCCAATACGCTCCTAACGTGAAGAGACACGTAATGACAACAAAAAGTCAACAAAAAGAATAAAAAAGTCATTAAACAGCAATTGCTGGGAAATGATATTGCTAACGATAAGAAAATTGATATGGCTGGGAGCAGGATACAGGGGCTGCTGGAGTGGAAGGCTGAGCAATAAATTGAGGGTAGAATATAAAATTTAATTTATTACGCAAGAAAATTTATGCAGGGTACTGGTAACAACATACTGACGTATAACTTCTTCAATTTAAATGTACATCAGCTGATTTAACATGAATCATCAACAAGTTATCTAACATCAAACAATCTGCAGATACAAGATTTAATTTTAATGCTTGTAAAATGTTATTACGAAACACAGAAAATTACCAAACTGGTCACTGCATTTAAGCCTTACATAACCTAATGGGCTGAATGGCTTACAGGAAATAATATCACAGACGTATAGCAATATTTTCCCACTACAGCACTGTCTTACGAAACTGTTGTGACTTGGCAAGACAGCCAAGCCACTATGACTGGTAGCCGAAAGGCACGCGTCTAAGCTCACACAGGCTGGCGTGAGGTCTGGAACAGTATTAGGAGTTTATAGTAGGAAGAAAAGTACGTAGCTTCTGGAATACTTAACTTTAATCCATAATTGGTAAACATCGGTCTGACGGTACATGCATCACAAGATAAATAGCAAATGATAATGGCGCCTTGCTAGGTTGTAGCAAATGACGTAGCTGAAGGCTATGCTAACTATCGTCTCGGCAAATGAGAGCGTAATTTGTCAGTGAACCATCTCTAGCAAAGTCGGTTGTACAACTGGGGCGAGTGCTAGGAAGTCTCTCTAGACCTGCCGTGTGGCGGCGCTCGGTCTGCAATCACTGATAGTGGCGACACGCGGGTCCGACGTATACTAGCGGACCGCGGCCGATTTAAAGGCTACCACCTAGCAAGTGTGGTGTCTGGCGGTAACACCACAGGAACATTGGGTGCCACAATGATTCACAGAACCAACTCATATAGTTAAATGGTCAATATTACCCACAATGGTGCTTGCGTTATAATCTTACATAGCACATCGATTTACCAAGACAATGCGATTAATGCGAAGCACAGTCTGCTCCAGAATAACGAGTGCCCTATCACTGATTAAACTACTCAGAATCGGTAATGAACTGTTTTACAAGGCAAGCACATTCAGTTCAGACAAGTTAACAAGACAGTGCCTTCATTTGAATTTTACCACAGAAATCCATCAATAGTAGTAGGCCAGACGGTGATTCGAAAAGGATTGATAACAAGTTACCCACTGTTGGCGGTTGGCACTAAACCCCTGGCGTGCGATAGACGTGTGGACCAGAAACCGCGTTGCAACAGGAGCCTTTAACAACAGTACCCAGATAGCACTTTCTAAAACCACACCGTGAAATTACGTCAAAGGGGTTTCCAAATCTGTTTAACACTCAACAGTAGTGAGTAAGAGAAAAGGACAAAAAAAACAAACACACACAGCACTTACAATTAGCCTTAAATTATTCCTCGCTGGGGCTAAGATTGAATTAATTTTAATCCAACAGGTAACAGTGGTGTCACAGTAAACGTAACTTTACTTAACTAACATGTCAATTTGGGCGTCACTTAACTGACATAAGCTCAGTAAGGAACTGAAATCCAATTTAAAGACACTAAAGTAAGGATATTGTGAAACACATCAACATTTTAAGCAAACACCCCCAGATAGGCACTTCTGTTCATAGTAAATCAACCAGGGCACAAGTCAGTATTTCGACACGCGACGTGCGAACACTGACTGCTCAGCTGCGCAAGCCAGAAGACGACAGAAAGAAGTCTCGCTTTAACTCCACCAGATGAAGATGCACCAAACTAGCAGCTCACCTTTAACAATGTTAATCCAAATGCCGCAAATAAGGTAATGGCCAGAAGAACACCAGCCCGTAGCCACGGCGTGAGGAAGGTTGAACTCGTAAACAGGACGAACGACAGCGAGTCACTGCAGCACCTGCAGTTCGGCTGCTCGGCCGGCCCCAATGCGGCCGCCACACTCACACCACTTGCCGACGTGACTTCCGCGGTCTTCCGGCGTCGCTCCGCCCAGGCCCGCTCGTCTCTCTCCCTCAGCCCGAGACTCCCTTTCGGCTTCCCGCACGGAATCCCAGAGGGCTCACCAACCCGTGCACCGCAAAGTGAATCGAAAGAGATCGAACACCCTACACCGGAACAATCAAAACGCAGTAGCACATGGCACAAAAATACACAGGGTGAGTCACCTAACGTTGCCGCTGCATATATTTCGTAAACCACATCAAATACTGACGAACCGATTCCACAGACCGAACGTGAGGAGAGGGGCTAGTGTAATTGTTTAATACAAACCGTACAAAAATGCACGGAAGTATGTTTTTTAACACAAACATACGTTTTTTTAAATGGAACTCCGTTAGTTTTGTTAGCACATCTGAACATATAAACAAATACGTAATCAGTGCCGTTTGTTGCATCGTAAAATGTTAATTACATCCGGAGATATTGTAACCTAAAGTTGACGCTTGAGTACCACTCCTCCGCTGTTCGATCGTGTGTATCGGAGAGCACTGCAACATACATCGCGTTTCTACAGAATGATCTGCCAACGTTGCTCGAAAATGTCCCACTGGAAACGCGTCGACGTATGTGGTATCAGCATGATGGTGCACCTGCACATTCCACAATTAACACTAGGCTGACTCTTGACAGGATGTTCGACGGGTGTTTCATAGAACGTGAAGGACGCATAAATTGGCCAGCCCGTTCTCCTGATCTTACACCTCTGGACTTCTTTCTGTGGGGTACGTTAAAGGAGAATGTGTACCGTGATGTGCCTACAACCCCATAGGATATGAAACAACGTATTGTGGCAGCCTGCGGCGACATTACACCAGATGTACTGCGGCGTGTACGACATTCATTACGCCAGAGATTGCAATTGTGTGCAGCAAATGATGGCCACCACATCGAACATCTATTGGCCTGACAAGACGGGACACACTCTATTCGACTCCGTAATTGAAAACGGAAACCACGTGTGAACGTGTACCTCACCCCTCATGGTAATGTACAGTACATGTGCGTCAGTGAAAAAGACCAATAAATAGGTGTTAGCATGTGGACGTAATGTGCTGTTCCAGTCTCTTCTGTACCTAAGGTCCATCACCGCACCCTTTGGATCCCTACGTAATTCGATGCTCTCCTATACACACGATCGAACAGCGGAGGAGTGGTACTCAAGCGTCAACTTTAGGTTACAATATCTCCGGATGTAATTAACATTTTACAATGCAACAAACGGCACTGATTACGTATTTGTTTATATGTTCCGATGTGCTAACAAAACTAACGGGGTTCCATTTAAAAAAAGGTATGTTTGTGTTAAAAAACATACTTCCGTGCATTTTTGTATGGTTTGTATTAAACAATTACACTAGCCCCTCTCCTCACGTTCGGTCTGTGGAATCGGTTCGTCAGTATTTGATGTGGTTTACGAAATATATCCAGCGGTAACGTTAGGTGACTCACCCTGTATACTTGAATTTAGTTTTTGTGGAACAACGTTTATTGGAATGCACTTATTTGATAGAGTCAATGAAAACAGAATTACATTAGAAATAATCTGAACTGCTTTTAGTATCTGTGAGGGGAGAGAGCTTTACGGTGATTCTAAATTATAGTGTTGATCATTTGTGCGTAGAGAATGCTGCCGTTTGATGTCGTCAGCAGGTACGTGGTGGTGGAGGTGGTGGCTCAGTCGTAGCAGGTTGGTCAATGTAAGGGTACGATCTCCTAGCGACGGTAATATTCCACCGTCCACTCCCTCTAGATATCGGCTAGTGTAGTCCAATGATCTTGTATGCTCAAGCAACCACTAATACAGTTCATTGATGGTCTTGTATACTCAACGATAGCTTTTCTGACATACGATACCATTACTAGATCAGATTCACATTGTTTATGGTGTGCGGAATCACCTCAGTTCAAGAAACCAAGGAAGATCAGTCTTCAATTTCCCGTTCCCCAATAGATACTTATCCAATAGTTGACAAATTCTTAAAACTGCAGTCATTAACAAGGCTGATCCTACCTCAAAGCACTAATTTTGTTAGGAAGTACACAGAACTTGTATCTCAAACGACTGATAATTATTCACCTAATACATTCAAGGTGGATTGTCTGATACTTAAACGGTATGCATGCTTCAGTGTTGTGTGAAGTCTAATATACACACTGATGCAATCATATTTATCCAAGAATTTGCAATTGAATCGAAATATAATTACATCCTGGGTAACCAATTCGTAATGAAATATAGGTAGAAAAGCACACAAAATTTATTACGTTCTAATAATGTTAGGCTGACACCTGAATTAAAAACTCAAATACACTAATTAAAACGATTGAGAAGATCCTGTTGGATATCAACAAAAACAGCCAACAAAAAATATCACTGTAATGTCCACCGAAGTCAAAAATCAAGAAATAATCTTTAAAAGGACTATTAGTCAACTTTTATGTCATTTACAGCTATGTTTGTTTATAGGTCTTCACATCTGACAATACCTTATGTATCTACAGGGTGGTCCATTGATCGTGACCGGGCGAAATATCTCACGAAATAAACGTCAAACGAAGAAACTACAAAGAACGAAATTTGTCTAGCTTGAAGGGGGAAACCAGGTGGCGCTATGATGGGCCCGCTAGATGGTGTTGCCATAGGTCAAACGGATATGAACTGCGTTTTTTTTAAATAGGAACCCCCATTATTGTTACATATTCGTGTAGTACGTAAAAAAATATGAATGTTTTAGTTGGACCACTTTTTTCGCTTTGTGATAGATGGCGCTGTAATAGTCACAAGCATATGGCTCACAATTTTAGACGAACAGTTGGTAATAGGTAGGTCTTTTAAATTAAAATACAGACTGTAGGTACGTCTGAACATTTTATTTTGATTGTTTTAACGTGATACATGTACCTTTGTGAACTTATCATTTCTGAGAACGTTACAGCGTGATTATCCGTAAATACTACATTAATGCAATAAATGCTGAAAATGCATTTGGCAATCCGTGTAACGACATTCCTCTCAACAGCGAGTAGTTTGCCTTCCGAAATGTTCGCACATGCATTGACAATGCACTGACGCATGTTGTCAGGCGTTGTCGGTGGATCACGATAGCACATATCCTTCAACTTTCCCCACAGAAAGAGATCCGGGGACGTCAGATGCGGTGAACGTGCGGGCCATGGTATGGTGCTTCGACGACCAATCCACCTGTCATGAAATATGCTATTCAATACCGCTTCAACCGCACGCGAGCTATGTGCCACACATCCATCACGTTGGAAGTACATCACCATTCCGTCATGCAGAGAAACATATTGTAGTAACATCGGTAGAGCATTACGTAGGAAATCGCCATACATTGCACCATTTAGATTGCCATCGATAAAATGGGGGGCAATTATCCTTCCTCCCATAATGCCGCACCACACATTAACCCGCCAAGTTCGCTGATGTTCCACTTGTCGCAGCCATCATGGATTTTCCGTTGCCCAATAGTGCATATTATGCCGGTTTACGTTACCGCTGTTGTTGAATGACGCTTCGTCGCTAAATAGAACGCATGCAAAAAATCTGTCATCGTCCTGTAATTTCTCTTGCGCCCAGTGGCAGAACTGTACACGACCTTCAAAGTCGTCGCCATGCAATTCCCGGTGCATAGAAATATGGTACGGGTGCAATCGATGTTGATGTAGTATTCTCAACACCGACGTTTTTGAGATTCCCGATTATCGCTCAGTTTGTCTGCTACTGATGCGCGGATTAACCGCGACAGCAGCTAAAACACCTACGTGGGCATCATCATTTGTTGCAGGTCGTGGTTGACGTTTCACATGTGGCTGAGCACTTCCTGTTTCCTTAAATAATGTAACTATCCGGTGAACGGTCCGGACACTTGGATGATGTCGTCCAGGATACCGAGCAGCATACATAGCACACGCCCGTTTGACATTTTCATCACAATAGCCATACGTCAACACGATATCTACCTTTTCCGCAATTGACATTTTAACACGGGCAATGTATCACGAAGCAAATACGGTCCGCACTGGCGGAATGTTACGTGATATCACGTGCTCATAAGTTTGTGTCTATGACAGCGCCATCTATCACAAAGCGAAAAAAGTGGTCCAACTAAAACATTCATATTTCTTTACGTACTACACGATATGTAATAAAAATGGGAGTTCCTACTTAAGAAAACGTTGTTGATATCCGTTTGACCTATGGCAGCGCCATCTAGCGGGCCACCCACAGCGCCATCTGGTTTCCCCCTTCAAGCTAGACAAGTTTCGTTCTTTGTAGTTTTTTCGTTTGACGCTTATTTCGTGAGATATTTGGCCCGGTCACTATCAGTGGACCACCTTGTATATTGGTGACAATGTAAACTGGAAGAAAAACATTTCGCAACTCCTAAAACAACTTAGTTCAGCAACATTTACACTGAGAGAATCGTTGCAAGGCTTGGGAGAGAGAAATCAGTAAGCTGACATATTTTGCATATATGCATTCGATAATGTCACACGGAATAATATTCTGTGGTAACGCATCTTTAAGAAAGAAAGTCTTGGTTGCTCAAAAATGTGCTTCAAGAATACAATGTGGCGCTCACCCGCTATCATATTGTAGACCTCTTTTAAAGATTATGGAGTTGTGCATTCTGTCTACAGCTTCACAATATATTTATGCCCTCGTGACAATAATCCAGTAATGTTCAAAAGGAACAATCATGTACATAATCACAATACCATAAGGTAAAATGAGATTTATTACACCATGGCAGAGCACAAAGAGGGATGGATAATGCCACAACACAAGTTTTTTGTCACTTGCCCAGTGACATAAAACTCCTGACAGACAACAACGTAAAATTTGGAAAAAAAAAACTGAAAAATGTTACTCCTTGAGCATTGTCTCTGATCTGTGGAAGAATTTCTATTATAGTAAAGCGTAAAATTTGGTTTCTACGAGTCAATAACTGACATACGTAAATTAAAAAGCACTTATAAATTATTAGCATTTAACCATATTTACAAATTAATTAGCGTTGTGAATGTTAAACGGCACGTTCCACATCATTACGATTTCTCATACAAAATGACCCATGTAACATTAAAATGACTAACTGTTAATAAATGTATGGCATTTCTCCCATTCTTTCTGTTTTTAATGTTGACTGCCATTATTAAAGTTGAATAAAGTGTGTTTTGAAAGATATCTTTTTGGAGCTGTCTGGATAAGCGTAACCCAGGGACATCACTCAACTAGATCAATGTGTGATATATCCCGAAACCACTCTGAAGTCCTCGTCTCTTCAGTTTAGTGCAGTTCTATTGTACTGCAGAACTTGTTGCTCTGCGATTGCATTTTGAACTTGTTGCACTTCATAGAAGTAGACTCTCAATCCCTGGAAATGAGATTTTTTTCCTATTTTGAAACTTCACTCTTTTTCCCTCGCTGCTGACATAGAAAATCTTATCATCATTTTTCGAAAGAGTTATTTACGTTCCACACTGAACGTATGTTTAGCAAGTCATCAAGGGTGTTTTTCGTCCAGCGAAAAGAGTTAACTACCATTGTGGTTCCGTTTTGTAATGTGCATTTCGGTGACGGCTGAATGAGGAAATGAGAGATTAAAGACCTAGGGCACTTTTTGGGCAAGGAAAAGAAACATTCTGGGATTTACCTTCAGTAATTTAGGGAAATCATAGAAAGCCTAAATCAAGATGGCCATAAGCGGATTTGAGCTATCTTCCTCCATAGTGGAAGGCTAGTGTACCGATCACTGCGCTACATCGGTCGGTGCGCCAATTCGAGGACTGTGAACAGCATTCATCCGTTTCTGCCATACGTGCTACATCCACTGACTCGCAGTTACCATTCAGCTATAGAAAACTGTGTAACTGTTTTTATAACCCCTTTCAGGTCTTAACGCGTGCGACACCTAAATAGCTTTCAAATCAGAAATATAGAAGACATCAGTTTTTGCAACCCACGTCATAGCAATGAATTCAGTCCAGGTAGACAACACTCACAGTTTACCCGCGTACACACTGTCAATGAGGCCTGCAGCTTCTCACGAGGCTCGAAGTATTTGAATCTAGCACTCCTTTTACACAATGTTCATGGCAATATTAAGTCCATACAGTACACCGAATAGACAGTGCTCAACGTGCTTTTCATTCCAACTCATTGACCCGCTGTTATCTCAGCGTTCACGCGACATGTGACATACATTCTAAATGTTCGACACTGCCACCGTAGATCTATTACTCGCTCTCTCCCTTTCTTACAGCAGTTCGATATTACATATTACGTTTAGCAAAGTCACTACAAATACTTAAATAAATGTGATTTTCTCAAATATGATAAACATTTCGGAGACATCGATATCAACAAAATCGATAATTTTATTCACAAGCATAAATGTTTCTACAAATCTACCTTAAGTACAGTTTATTATTTTATACATAAAATTTATATATCAGTAATTTGGATGATTTTTGAAGTTTTATTACGAAAATTTGTAAATCATATTACCAAGTTTTTCTAAATCATTGTATTAGTCAACCGAAACAATATCTTTGACAACGATGTAAACCATTTAAAGCTCATTGTCTCAAATTTGCTCTTTGCACTTCTTCTTGTTGGGACTTGGCACGAATTGTAGTTGAATGCTGGACTGTTGGAAAGACGGTTATATAAAGTAATGATGTTTAGTTGTCGAAAGAAGAATTTTGTAGAACGTTTTGCGATGTAAATCCTGCGAACCAGTTGCCTACGAATTTATGAATGCTCAATATTCAACGTAGAAACTGCTTTATTTGATATTTAACAAACCATCAGTACGACAAAACTGGAAATATCATACGTCTTTGTACGGCCTAACAAGGAGACCTAAGTGATGCCCTGATAATGATACAACGCGGAAAATTTCAAGACATTCGGTTGAATAACAGGTTCAGTATTAGTAAAGTGAACATGTCCTTTAATGACTCTTCATTCAGAATAATGACGACGATCTTTTCAGTGGACAGGTCATTGTATAGACAGTACTGAAATGCTGTGTCACAACACATCAGAATAAATATATTAATAATAATTAGTCAGCACAGCATAGTATAGATGATGCACAGTTATACATATTTTACACTAGAACGAACACATTATCTGGCGAATGTATGTACGACGGTGTGCTAATAAGTATGACCTCTGAACTTTTTATTCCGTTCTCAACGTTGGTTGAGCTATTACATGTCACCCATATCACTCGCTCGACTTTCCCGCTTTGCTGATGCAAGTTGCCACCTCCTGCGATTATGCCACTTAAGGGCTCCGGAGTGGAGCATGTAATATAGCAGTGAGTTACGTAACCATGTAGGAGCGTGAGGAAAAGTGTGTAGTAATCTGATTCCTGAACGCTCGAATTCGAAAAGTTCGCCACAAACGGAGACCCTCTCCATCAGCACGACCATACCAGAAAACACACGAGCTCAGCGACATCTGTAACAATCCTACGCCTTGGATTCACTGTCCTCTATCACCGCCCATATATTTCCGACTTTTCCCCATTCCATTTTCATCTGTTTACAAAATTTAAGAACACCTTCGAGTACTTCACTTTAATAGTCACGAAGCAGTGCAAGCAGAGGTGAGGTTGTGGTTCCGTCATCAAAGTCAAACATTTTACATTGACAGTATTAACAAACTAGTCTCTAGTTAGGAGAAAGGTGTTTGTTGTCAGGGTGACCATGTTGGGAAATAAATATGCAGATATGAAGAATAAACATAAAGAATGATATTAAAATTTGTTTTATTTAAAAAACATCAGGAGTTTTCACATAAAATAATCGGAGGCATTGATTTTCAGCACGCCCTGTGGTGTACGGGAAGGTGTCGTCGTTGAGTTACTGTAGGAGGATATAAGATGACTTGGACAGCATTTGTGATTGGTGTAAAAAATGGCAGCTAACTCTAAATATAGATAAATGTAAATTAATGCAGATGAATAGGAAAAAGAATTCCGTAATGTTTGAATACTCCATTAGTCGTGTAGCGCTTGACACAGTCACGTCGATTAAATATTTGGCCGTAACATTGCAGAGCGATATGAAGTGGGACAAGCATGTAATGACAGTTGTGGGGAAGGCGTATAATTGTCTTCGGTTCAGTGGTAGAATTTTGGGAAGATGTGGTTCATCTGTAAAGGAAACACTAATACGACCTATTCTTGAGTACTGCTCGAGCATTCGGGATCCCTATCAGGTCGAATTGAGGGAGGACATAGAAGCAATTCATAGGCGGGCTGCTAGATTTGTTACTGGTAGGTTTGATCATCACGCGAGTGTTACGGAAATGCTTCAGGAACTTGGGTGGGAGTCTCTAGAGGAAAGGCGGCGTTCTTTTCGTGAATCGCTACTAAGGAAATTTAGAGAACCAGCATTTCAGGCTGACTGCAGTACGATTTTACTGCCGCCAACTTACATTTCGCGGAAAGACCACATAGATAAGAGAGATTAGGGCTCGTAGAGAGGCATATATGCAGTCATTTTTCCCTCGTTCTGTTTGGGAGTGTAACAGGGAGAGAAGATGCCACTTGTGGTACGAGGTACACTCCGCCACGCACCGTACAGTGGACTGCGGAGTATGTATGTAGATGTATATGTAGATTGCTCTCATATTGTATTGGTGTAAAAAAGATAAAAGAAAAACTAACAATGCCGCTTCGATTCAGCAATGTACTCTGAAATACATTTAATAAACTATTTGGACTCAGATATCAGTGTTGCTTTTTGCAGATCGCTCTCACGTTTTCCGACTCATCACAGCGACTCCATCTCGTCCATCGTCCCACATCAATTGTACAAATTAAATGAGCTAAAAGGCGTTCGGCATCAGCGTGTAAGGTCTGCTAAGGTGCGTTTCAGACGGGATGTTGGCGGCGGTTTCGGTACGTCCTTACAGCTAACTCGACCCTCTTACTGCTTGCTGCAGCAGCAGCAGAAGGCCGATCCCCGGGGTCTGCGCGGAAGTTTCGCTAAGCTGCTCCTGGCACTCCGGAAAAGGCTGTCACCGGTGTTTTCCATAGCAGCTCTCCGCCGTTCTGTCGCCGCTGCAAAGTTTTGACGGATGACCGAGTCGGTCGTTAAACAAGGCAGCTCAAAAAGTTAGCCACCGCGGCGGCAAAATCGTGACTGCCGGTGGCTTCCGTGAATTGTCTGCAGCTCCCGTACGGAAAAACCTGTGTGTAATCGCCTGGAAACAAAGTATTTTTCAGTAGGATGAAAAATTTTGGAACAACTGCGCTTGCCGATGTAGGAGATAAATGAAGTAAACTGTTTATGCAATAAAAATATGGAAAACTGTCACCAGTAACTGTTTTGAAATAATTTTTTGTTACATGAAACAGTTCGCGAATTCCTGTACATCATCTGCAGATTAGCCCGAAACGGTTCGATAACCGTTTTGAAATAAGCGAGTATTTTTAAAAAGTCACTGTTCGCAGTTTTCTGTATTTATATTAATTAAACGAACGTTGGTTCCAAAATCATCTGAAATATTCTTGGATCATTGGAGGAAAACTAAAGGCAAAGTGAGATTCAGCAAAAACTGCGTTGGTAATTATGGCAGTAATGAAAAACTATACTCAATGAATTTTCATTCTGCTGGAGCGGGACTAGAAACCGAAACTCTTTCTTTTCAAAGGCAAAACTCTGCCTACGACTTACCAGTGATAATAAAAAGTCCCGCTTCCGAGTCCCAGCCCATCATAATGTTGTAATTTTTCAGGAAATTTAAGAGTAAAAGGTTGTGTTTAAACCATTTCTTTGCAACACTCTGTCTCCCAGCAGTGCTACTTAGGCACAGTATGCAGGAGGAATTCTGTGACATTTGGAAAGCAGGAGACTGCTACTAACGTAAGTAACGCTGTCAGGGTTCGTCGAAAGACATGGTTTTACAGGTGGTTCGGCAGAGCAACACCATGAGAAAGCCAAGGTTCCTGTAAAACTTTTAAACTTATTATTTAAAAGCTAGTAATTCTAAGCCGTGTCACCCATGTTCTCCGATCTAGAGTAGCCTTTGCTAATCTTCTCTTCATCACGAACATTAATTGTGCAAATTACTTTTAATGTGTGTGGTGCCAATCAGTCTAAAATGAATCTGAGTATCTGTAAATGAAACTGAATAAAAGAATGGCCATCAGTAATACATACACTCCTGGAAATTGAAATACGAACACCGTGAATTCATTGTCCCAGGAAGCGGAAACTTTATTGACACATTTCTAGGGTCAGATAGATCACATGATCACACTGACAGAACCACAGGCACATAGACACAGGCAACAGAGCATGCACAATGTCGGCACTAGTACTGTGTATATCCACCTTTCGCAGCAATGCAGGCTGCTATTCGCCCATGGAGACGATCGTAGAGAAGCTGGATGTAGTCCTGTGGAACGGCTTGCCAAGCCATTTCCACCTGGCGCCTCAGTTGGACCAGCGTTCGTGCTGGACGTGCAGACCGCGTGAGACGACGCTTCATCCAGTCCCAAACATGCTCAATGGGGGACAGATCCGGAGATCTTGCTAGCCAGGGTAGTTGACTTACACCTTCTAGAACACGTTGGGTGGAAGGGGTACATGCGGACGTGCATTGTCCTGTTGGAACAGCAAGTTCCCTTGCCGGTCTAGGAATGGTAGAACGATGGGTTCGATGACGGTTTGGATGTACCGTGCACTATTCAGTGTCCCCTCGACGATCACCAGTGGTGTACTGCCAGTGTAGGAGATCGCTCCCCACACCATGATGCCGGGTGTTGGCCCTGTGTGCCTCGGTCGTATGCAGCCCTGATTGTGGCGCTCACCTGCACGGCGCCAAACACGCATACGACCATCATTGGCACCAAGGCAGAAGCGACTCTCATCGCTGAAGACGACACGTCACCATTCGTCCCTCCATTCACGCCTGTCGCGACACCACTGGAGGCGGGCTGCACGATGTTGGGGCGTGAGCGGAAGACGGCCTACCGGTGTGCGGGACCGTAGCCCAGCTTCATGGAGACGGTTGCGAATGGTCCTCGCCAATACCCCAGGAGCAACAGTGTCCCTAATTTGCTGGGAAGTGGCGGTGCGGTCCCCTACGGCACTGCGTAGGATCCTACGGTCTTGGCGTGCATCCGTGCGTCGCTGCGGTCCGGTCCCAGGTCGACGGGCACGTGCACCTTCCGCCGACCACTGGCGACAACATCGATGTACTGTGGAGACCTCACGTCCCACGTGTTGAGCAATTCGGCGGTACGTCCACCCGGCCTCCCGCATGCCCACTATACGCCCTCGCTCAAAGTCCGTCAACTGCACATACGGTTCACGTCCATGCTGTCGCGGCATGCTACCAGTGTTAAAGACTGCGATGGAGCTCCGTATGCCACGGCAAACTGGCTGACACTGACGGCGGCGGTGCACAAATGCTGCGCAGCTAGCGCCATTCGACGGCCAACACCGCGGTTCCTGGTGTGTCCGCTGTGCCGTGCGTGTGATCATTGCTTGTACAGCCCTCTCGCAGTGTCCGGAGCAAGTATGGTGGGTCTGACACACCGGTGTCAATGTGTTCTTTTTTCCATTTCCATGAGTGTAGAATGGCTTCCTCATCCAACAGTCACAGGACACTGGATTGTTGCGTATAGAAACTTGCCATATTAGAAACTCCGTCTGCTGAATCAGATGAAAGGTTTAACAAGTCAAGGATCGTCGAAGAGTTCTAACAAGTGCACAAACGAATTACTGCAATTGCAGAGTTCACAGTGCTTTTCATGAAGCCAATAGAAAAGCAAATATTACTACAAAAGGGAGTACTTGGCACCTCTCATCGGAGTTGAAATTAGACTGTCCACTGAATTAAAATACCAGCGTTCAAGTGAAGATTTAAGTAATCGAAATGTTATGTAATGACATTAATTTTGCTACACTTTGTCTCTCAATTACAGCATGACACCATAATGTTGTACGTGGAGCCTTAAATTTCTAAAGATTCAGTCATTGGTGATAACTATGACACTTGCCAATGGCAAAGTGCAAATCAGACAGAAATTTCTTTTTGTCTCTTGATGGATTACCTCTGGTGGCAGAGGGCTGTCTTCACCTCTCAGCAAAAAAGTCCAACATGAAATCTAAGCTGAAGAAGAAAATGAAGTATGCAATGAAGAGATATCTGATCGAGTGTTTTCTACAAGGAAATCTCACATAGTCATATTTCGCGTCTCTTACTGTATTCAGATTGGCTAGGCGTTGAATCTTCCCCGCATGAGCCGATGAAACTGCTTCTTAGAAAGTCCTAGTATCATTCCCTGGGCTTTCCTCCACGTGGTTAACCGGCAACAGAGATTCTACCGTTTTACACGGCAGAAAAGTTGTCTTGCTAGCTCTCTCTCCATCTTTCTCTGAGGCAGTCCTCATCGTCACAGCAGTGCTTCTGTGTGTAGCCTCTTGTTTATTTATGTTATTCAATACCTGTGATTCTTACACTACTGGCCATTAAAGTTGCTACACCACGAAGATGACGTGCTACAGAAGCGAAATTTAACCGACAGGAAGAAGATGCTGTGATATGCAAATGATTAGCTTTTCAGAGCATTCACACAAGGTTGCCGCCGGTGGAGACACCTACAACCTGCTGACATGAGGAGAGTTTCCAACCGATTTCTCATACACAAACAGCAGTTGACCAACGTTGCCTGATGAAACATTGTTGTGATGCCTCGTGTAAGGAGGAGAAATGCGTACCATCACGTTTCCGATTTTGATAAATGTCGGATTGTAGCCTATCGCGATTGGGGTTTATCGGATCGTGACATTGCTGCTCGCGTTGGTCGAGATCCAATGACTGTTAGCAGAATATGGAATCGGTGGGTTCAGGAGCGTAATACGGAACGCCGTGCTGCATCCCAACGGCCTCGTATTACTATCAGTCGAGATGATAGGCATCTTATCCGCATGGGTGTAACGGTTCGTGAACGCACGTCTCGATCCCTGAGTCAACAGTTGGGGACGTTTGCAAGACAACAATCTTCTGCACGAACACTTCGACAACGTTTGAAGCAGCATGGACTATCAACTCGGAGACCATGGCTGCGGTTACCCTTGACACTGCATCACAGATAGAAGTGCCTGCGATGGTGTAGTCAACGACGAACCTCAATGCAGGAATGGCAAAACGTCATTTTTTCGGATGAATCCAGGTTCTGTTTACGGCATCATGATGAACGCATCCGTGTTTGCCGACATCGCGGTGGAAGCACATTGGAAGCATGTATTCGTCATCGCCATACTGACGTATCACCCGACGTGATGGTATGGGGTGCCATTGGTTACACGTCTCGGTCACCTCTTGTTCACATTGACGGCAGTCTGAACAGTGGACGCTACATTCCAGATGTGTTACGACCCGTGGCTCTATCCTTCATTCGATCCCTGCGAAACCCTACATTGCAGCAGGATAATGCACGACCGCATGTTGCAGGTCCTGTACGGGCCTTTCTGGATACAGAAAATGTTCCACTGCTGCCCTGGCCAGCACATTCTCCAGATCTCTCACCAATTGAAAACGTCTGGTCTATGGTGGCCGAGCAACTGTCTCGTCACAATACGCCAGTCACTCACTACTCTTGATGAACTGTGGTATCGTGTTGAAGCTGCATGGGCAGCTGTACCTGTACACGTCATCCAAGCTCTGTTTGGCTCAATGCCCAGGCGCATCAAGGCCGTTATTACGGTCAGAGGTGGCTGTTCTGGGTACTTATTTCTCAGGATCTACGCACCCAAATTGCGTAAAAATGTAATCACATGTCACTTGTAGTAAAATATATTTGTCTAATGACTACCCGTTTATCATCTGCATTTCTTCTTGGAGTAGCAGTTTTAATGGCGAGTAGTGTACATCATGTAAACGTTTGGTTTTGTGAAGTGAATATCTCCAGCTATGTCTCATGTCTTCAGGCGCCTAAAAGCTATGGCATCCCCATTCCACTTTAGAGATGGTTGGTTATCTTGTTGCGTCTGGTGCTTTATGGAGGAACTCAGCTTTCCACTTTTGTGCACTATAGTGCCTTCTGATAATAATAGTCCCCATCTTCCGATTCTGCCGGGTTGTCAACAGTCTTGCAGTAGGCGGCTTGCACCTCGGACATCCTATGTGTGTATGTACACGATATTTTGTATGCCCCAGTACGGCAACACAGAGAGCTGTCTGACCCATGGGCTATTGACCTGTGCCTCCTGTGGCGTTCTCCTGTGAAATGGAATTAAGTGTGACGGGCCACTTTTACTTTCTCGGCTGTGAGAGTCCTTCTGCACCGTCCAGAATGTTTTCATTGTCCTCTAATTTATGTAAGGCATGCAAATCCAAATCAAGAATAAACGAAGAGGAATGTTAAGCATTTGTCAAAAATCACCAATCCTGTTGCTTATCTTATTCCTCATGTAGACCTTTCTAAATGGTGTCATGATGAAACACGCAGCTCTCATATGGACCTTCTCTGCCTCTTCTCTTAATCGCACATTCACCAGTAAGGATTGATGAACAACAGTAATTAATCTGTGTGTTACGTGAGACAACGTTTCGTGGATGAATTACATTTCCTTAGGATTCTTCCAGTTAAACTCAGCTTGGTATCTGTTTCTTCCACAGTGCTTTTCCTGTGTGTATTCCACTTTCAGGCACTCCCGACTGCTACTTTTGTACGTTTTATGAGTTTACTATTCCCAGTGACTTTGCATCAAAAGTGAAATCAGACGTAATAAATCTCTTCGCCAGTTTACGCGCAACATTTCACATTAATTTACTTTCAAAGGCAACTGCGACTCCCTGCAGCGATCACAGTTCCTAAGCAGGTCTTCCTGTCTTTCGCTAAGGTCCTCCACAGTTGTAACATGGTCCTCAAGAAAACACAATAAGCTTATTCACGAGATCATCTACGCAAGCTTTCAGAGGTGTTGGGGAAGGGTAAATGTATCAATCTGACGTAAGAGACTATAGCCTGGAAATTATCGACTCAAAAGTTAAAAGCCTTAATCGTTCTGATACCTCTGAGAATGCTATAAATGTACCGGTTCAACGGTCACGAAGAGCGTGTCGTAGCTAATTTTTAGAGGTGGTATTACAATGAGGTGACATAAGTCGTGGGATAACGGTATGCACATATACAGCTGACAGCAGTATCGCTTACGCAAGGTATAATATGACAGTACATAGGCGGACCTGTCGTTTGTACTCAGATGATTCATGCGAAAAGTTTTTCCGAGTCGTTATGACCTCACGACGGGAATTAGCAGACTCTGAAAGCGGAACGGTAGATGGAGTTAGACGCATGGGACTTTTTTTTTTTGGTCATCAGTCTACTGACTGGTTTGATGCGGCGCACCACAAATTCCTTTCCTGTGCTAACATCTTCATCTCAGAGTAGCACTTGCAACCTACGTCCTCAATTATTTGCTTGACGTATTCCAATCTCTGTCTTCTTCTACAGTTTTTGCCCTCTACAGCTCCCTCTAGCGCCATGGAAGTCATTCCCTCATGTCTTAGCAGATGTCCTATCATCCTGTCCCTTCTCCTTGTCAGTGTTTTCCACATATTCCTTTCCTCTCCGATTCTGCGTAGAACCTCCTCATTCCTTACCTAATCAGTACACCTAATTTTTTAGCACCACATCTCAAATGCTTCGATTCTCGTCTGCTCCGGTTTTCCCACAGTCCATGTTTCACTACCATACAATGCTGTACTCCAGACGTACATTCTCAGGAATTTCTTCCTCAAATTAAGGCCCGTATTTGATATTAGTAGACTTCTCTTGGCCAGAAATGCCTTTTTTGCCATAACGAGTCTGCTTTTGATGTCCTCCTTGCTCCATCCGTCATTGGTTATTTTACTGCCTAGGTAGCAGAATTCCTTAACTTCATTCACTTCGTGACCATCAATCCTGATGTTAAGTTTCTCGCTGTTCTCATTTCTACTACTTCTCATTACCTTCGTCTTTCTCCGATTTACTCTCAAACCATACTGTATACTCATTAGACTGTTCATTCCGTTCAGCAGATCATTTAATTCTTCTTCACTTTCACTCAGGATAGCAATGTCATCAGCGAATCGTATCATTGATATCCTTTCACCTTGTATTTTAATTCCACTCCTGAACCTCTCTATTATTTCCATCATTGCTTCCTCGATGTACAGATTGAAGAGTAGGGGCGAAAGGCTACAGCCTTGTCTTACACCCTTCTTAATACTAGCACTTCGTTCTTGATCGTCCACTCTTATTATTCCCTCTTGGTTGTTGTACATATTGTATATGACCCGTCTCTCCCTATAGCTTACCCCAACTTTTTTCAGAATCTCGAACAGCTTGCACCATTTTATATAGTCGAACGCTTTTTCCACGTCGACAAATCCTATGAAAGTGTCTTGATTTTTCTTTAGCCTTGCTTCCATTATTAGCCGTAACGTCAGAATTGCCTCTCTCGTCCCTTTACTTTTCCTAAAGCCAAACTGTTCGTCACCTAGCGCATTCTCAATTTTCTTTTCCATTCTTCTGTATATTATTCTTGTAAGCAGCTTCGATGGATGAGCTGTTAAGCTGATTGTGCGATAATTCTCGCACTTGTCAGCTCTTGCCGTCTTCGGAATTGTGTGGATGATGCTTTTCCGAAAGTCAGATGGTATATCGCCAGACTCATATATTCTACACACCAACGTGAATAGTCGTTTTGTTGCCACTTCCCCCAATGATTTTAGAAATTCTGATGGAATGTTATCTATCCCTTCTGTCTTATTTGACCGTAAGTCCTCCAAAGCTCTTTTAAATTCCGATTCTAATACTGGATCCCCTATCTCTTCTAAATCGACTCCTGTTTCTTCTTCTATCACATCAGACAAATCTTCACACTCATAGAGGCTTTCAATGTATTCTTTCCACCTATCTGCTCTCTCCTCTGCATTTAACAGTGGAATTCCCGTTGCACTCTTAATGTTACCACCGTTGCTTTTAATGTCACCAAAGGTTGTTTTGACTTTCCTGTATACTGAGTCTGTCCTTCCGACAATCATATCTTTTTCGATGTCTTCACATTTTTCCTGCAGCCATTTCGTGTTAGCTTCCCTGCACTTCCTATTTATTTCATTCCTCAGCGACTTGTATTTCTGTATTCCTGATTTTCCCGGAACATGTTTGTACTTCCTCCTTTCATCAATCAACTGAAGTATTTCTTCTGTTACCCATGGTTTCTTCGCAGCTACCTTCTTTGTACCTATGTTATCCTTCCCAACTTCTGTGGTGGCCCTTTTTAGAGATGTCCATTCCTCTTCAACTTTACTGCCTACTGCGCTATTCCTTATTGCTGTATCCATAGCGTTAGAGAACTTCAAACGTATCTCGTCATTCCTTAGTACTTCCGTATCCCACTTCTTTGCGTATTGATTCTTCCTGACTAATGTGTTGAACTTCAGCCTACTCTTCATCACTACTATATTGTGATCTGAGTCTATATCTGTTCCTGGGAACGCCTTACAATCCAGTATCTGTTTTCGGAATCTCTGTCTGACCATGATGTAATCTAATTGAAATCTTCCCGTATCTCCCGGCCTTTTCCAAGTATACCTCCTCCTCTTGTGATTCTTGAACAGGGTATTCGTTATTACTATCTGAAACTTGTTACAGAACTCAATTAGTCTTTCTCCTCTTTCGTTCCTTGTCCCAAGCCCATATTCTCCTGTAACCTTTTCTTCTACTCCTTCCCCTACAACTGCATTCCAGTCGCCCATGACTATTACATTTCGAAAATTCAATATCCCGAGGTCCACTGTCGAGAGCGTGCAGAGAATACAAAATTTTAGGCATCACCTCTCACCGGAGGGAACGCAGTGGCCGCCAGTGTTCACTTAACGACCGAGAGCAGCGGCGTTTGCGAAGAGTTGTCAGTGCTAACAGAAAAGCAACACTGCGTAAAATAACTGCAGAATTCAATGTGGGACGTACGAGAAACGTTTCCGTTAGGACAGTGCGGCGAGATTTGGTGTTAAGGGGCTGCGGCAGCAGACGACCGTCGCGAGCGCCTTTGCTAACAGCACGACATACCCTGCAGCTCTTGTCCTGGGCTCGTGAACTTATCGGTACGAACATAGACGACTGGAAAACCGTGGCCTGGCCAGATGAGTCACTCAGTTCGTAAGAGCTGATGGTGAGATTCGAGTGTGGTGCAGGCTCCACGAAGCTTTGGTCCCAAATTGTCAACAAGGCATTGTGCAAGCTAGTGGTCGCTCTACAATTGTGGGGGCTGTGTTTACATGGAATGGACTTGGTATTCTAGTCCAACTCAACCGATCACTGACTGGTAATGGTTCTGTTCGGTTACTTGAAGACCGTTTACATACATTCATGGACTTCGTCTTCCCAAACGAAGATGCTCCATGTCAGCAGGCCACAGTTGTTCGCGACTACTTTGGAGAACATTCTGGTCAATCCGAGCGAAATGGTTTGACCATCCAGATCACCCGACATGAATCTCATAGAACATTTATGGGACATGAAGGAGAGGTCAGTGCACGACATATTGCACTGGCAAGACTTTCGCAATTATGGACAGCTATACAGGCAGTATGACTCAATATTTCTGCACGGGAGTTCCGACTTGTTGAGTCAATGTCAGGTCGAGTTACTACACTACGCCCCGATATGAAGTTGTTCATCTTAGACCGTGTATTTGTTTTCTATTTATTCATTAATTTTTTTCTTTATTTTTCTCTAAAACTATCATTTGTATTTTGGGTTTTTGTTCGGACAAAAGGAACTTTGACATGATTTTAGGAGGTATCCCATGACTTTTCTCATCTAAGAGTGTGGAACAAAAATAGAAAAAGACTAGTAAACAAGAGCTCTGAAATACATACATTAAGAGCTTTGAGCACTTTCTCAATGAGACAGTGAAATACATCTCTTCTACAGGAAACTTCCTTCATATTGATACGTTTACCTTTCTCAGTTACTCGAAAACTTGCGACATGCTCTAGGAGTCACCTTTACGTACTGTAAACAATAATGGCCTTATAATGCTGCCGGCCGCGGTGGTCTAGTGGTTCTAGACGCGCAGTCCGGAACCGCGGGACTGCTACGGTCGCAGGTTCGAATCCTGCCTCGGGTATGGATGTGTGAGGTCCTTAGGTTCGTTAGGTTTAAGTAGTTCTAAGTTCTAGGGGACGTATGACCACAGAAGTTAAGTCCTATAGTGCTCAGAGCCATTTGAACCTTATGATGCTCCCTTGGGAAACTCCGGAAATTGTTTAGTAATAGTTAACATACTGTACTCGCACTGTTACAGGCTATTGGTGGGATGTTTCCTTTGAAAAGGCCGATCTCCCTCCCCATCCTTTGGTAATACTAGTTTGTACTTCGTCTATAATGACCCCGCTCTCGACGCAACGTTAAGCTATAACCTTCCTTCCTTTCAGAAATTACTTCAACATGTCTCGTTTTCATCCCTTTAAGAATAACGCAATCTCTTTTCCTTAGAAAGTCTAGAATCCAGTCGCAAATCAGGTCCGATAATCGGTAAGCTCGTAGTCCTGTAACTAAATGACTGTGGAGAACACTGCCGAACGGTTTTTACGGCAAATGGTTCAAATGGCTCTGAGCACTATGCGACTTAACTTCTGAGGTCATCAGTCGCCTAGAACTTAGAACTAATTAAACCTAACTAACCTAAGGACATCACACACATCCATGCCCGAGGCAGGATTCGAACCTGCGACCGTAGCGGTCACGCGGTTCCAGACTGAAGCGCCTTTAACCGCACGGCCACACCGGCCGGCCCTTTTTACGGCACATTTGCGGACCTTTGTTCACACTACTCTGGATTTCATGGACGAGAGAGCGAGCTGTCTTTCGCAAGAAGCAATATTGATTTTTACGTAAGAGATTTTCGTGCTCCGGATACGTCTTAATGTATGGGCGTGAAACACGTTTTAAAATTCTGCAACAGACTGACGTTAGCGATGCAGTCATATAATCATAACTACCGTGTTTCAGCTGGTCTGCAGCAGAAATAAGGAAAAGAATACACTATCTAGCATATGTTATACAACGACATCAACTTTCCCTGATCGAGACTTATGAAGGGGGCTACAAAAGCCGCTGTAAGCGCACGCCCTATGTGAAGTGCACCGAACTACTTGCTGCAACGTGTGCTCGAGCTCTATGGCGTCCAACTGGGAGCAGATAGTAAAAGGCCGTATTACGCAAAATACGTGAGCATTCTTTGTGCGTGCACAACACAGAAGGCAGCAGTGTACTGTACAGGATGAAAGGCATGGGCGCTATGAAAAATTTACCAACTGCTCAGGTGACAAATCAGAATTCCATTTGCAAAATGAATTTATTTGTGCTAACGTCAATACATGAAAAGAATATACTTATAATCTTCAGTTTTAACCAAATTTATTGCTGCTAGGGTCGTTATGACTAATAAGAATTAAACACACAGAAATTAGTCTGCCCGATAAAAATTCCACCTTCAAAGATGTCTGCGAATTGTGCTTCCGTACGATAAATTCTAGGTTCCTCCAGTTCAATTCAAATATTTCTTACGGTCTTCTAATAAGGAAAGGTTTCATTGCAATGGCTTCCACGCTTACGCCATTCAGCCACTTCGTACTTCCGTTATAAATTTAAAAAAATAATTAAAAATGTATTGCTAGCACGACTTAAAGAAATGAAATAAATTCTTTGAACAATCTTCTCAAACAGTTTCCATACTAGTTTACAGTGGCCTGTCAGTGGTAAGAGTATCAACATCATTATCGTTAAACTTTGCCTTAAGGGAAGCTGTGGCACTTATTTGACGATCACTAATTAGACATTACAAATTGTACATTAACTGGTACTACAAATGAAAGTTAGGACTACTTAATGTACACAACTTGGAATAGAAAAGAAAAACGGAGAGAGGACCTTTAGATAAATGGAAATGCCCTCAAGAAACTTAAGGGGTAAATGAGGTCTCGGGCGAAAGATCGAAGCTTCGATACTATCTTGCCAAATATCTGGACAACAATCGAATTGAACACTAGTGGACAGGTACTAGGCGGTTGAAGCGATTTCCCGCTATGTGTGTGGGCAAGGATTACTTCTTCTGCGAGCCCTGATGCACCTCGTAAGTTCTCTTTTCGCACTCTACAGAGGGTGAATGGTGATTTAATCGTAATCGACTCTTACAGTTAAAGTACAGTTGTTAATCTCTTCAAGACTACAAAATTGCGTACTCCTCTGGAAACACTCGTGGATTTGTAAAAGAAATTTTGTATTTATTTAATCGATTTTCGGCTTTGAAGGCCATCATCCAACATAAACTCAGTGTCGTCGTCAAAGAAGTTTCGTAGCATACAACATGGGAAAATATGTTACTGGTCTAGACTGAGGTACGAACAAACAATAAAAAATGTTCAAATGCGTGTGACTTCCTAACGGACCAAACTGATGAGGTCATCGGTCTCTAGACTTGCAGACTACTTACACTAGCTTAAACTAACTTATGCTAAGAAC
This sequence comes from Schistocerca cancellata, assembly GCF_023864275.1. Lineage (NCBI taxonomy): Eukaryota > Metazoa > Arthropoda > Insecta > Orthoptera > Acrididae > Schistocerca > Schistocerca cancellata. Next base: position 427,276,310 of record NC_064632.1, read on the forward strand.
AACACACACACGTGCATGCCAGAGGGAGGACGCGAACCTCCGGATGGAGGGGCCGCGCAATCCGTTACATGGCGCCTCAAACACAATAGATGTAATCTTTAACAGTGTACTGAAAATGCAAATAAAAAGGTATAAAGTTGTAAAATAAATATATAGGGAGCAAACCTGGAAAACATTAAATGCTAAATTCGAGAAACAGCGCCTGCGTAACAATTTAAATCAAGCTAAAGTTCTGAATAAAATAAAATTAGAACTTGACAGGCGTTATTACTGGGACTGTTAATTTCATTTAGGTTATTACTATTGTACAGATTTTAATTTTGGAGTTTGATTTATCTTCTTTTGCTCCCTTTATATTTATTTACTGTTCAACTTACTACTTTTTAAACCGTTGTGAACACTACACCGATTTCGCCTGCATACAGCCCTTTCTTAAGAGACGTTTCCTTACTTTAATCAATACCTGAATGTCATGGCATACTGTTGCCACGACCAGTCGCTTTTTCTGTATTTCAGCACGATGTCTACTAAGACTTCCTTGTTCGGAATGTCCACCAGATTCTTCTCAAATCTACAGGGTAAGTCGAATATGGGAAATAATTCATGTCGTTCACCCCTGTCTCTACGGGCTATAGTGCACCATAATAGCCTCGGCGGTGGGTTTGGATATCGCCACTTTGCCATGCACGGTATCCTTTAATCAGGGTGGCACGCGAACAGTTTACAAACATAGCTACTCCGGATATGCTACCACATTCTGCCAGAAAATCAATGTCCATGCAATTTTGGACGTCAGGTAAATCGCTCTATTTCCACATTACGACATGGAGTGAAGTGTTACCCGCGTCCCCCCTACATGCTTTATATAACGTCCTATGCTGGTGCTACCACCTGCAATGGTTATTGCTCGTTGCCGTCGAACATAGGCGATGGTCACATTAATGTGAATGGACCATGTATTCAATTTCAACCAATAGATTATCTCAACGTAGTCGTAAAATTCATATTTTTACCATAAATATTTGGGATAGTCTGTATTTAAGGCTGGCACTGTTGGAATTCTCTTCTGAGGTCATCAGTCCCCTAGAATTTAGAACTACTTAAACCTTAGGACATCACACACATCCATGCCCGAGACAGGATTCAAACCTGCGACCGTAGCGGTCGCGCGGTTCCAGACTGTAGCGCCTAGAACCGCTCGGCCACCCCGGCCGGCATTCTGTATTTATTTGCTCATCTAAAAGCAATTTTAATTCCGTGTGGCTTAACGCATTGTTGTCATTGTTTCAATTGGACGCTGCTTCTACAGTTTACGTGCCCCGAGTCTACTCCAGTAATGCTACCGGTGGGAGAGGATCGACAGTTAACGTGGAGACTATGTTATCGGCAATTCCGTGGTCCGTGTGGGAGTTTACCCCTTGAGTATTCCGTTTACAGGCGCGCGCCTTAACGCTAATATAGCATGCCCGACTATCCATTACTCTTAAAAGGTTATATTTTCTTCTCTTACCTGGGTTGACTGATGCTAGGATGTGAACTGAAGGTCGACTCAACCAGTCCTTTACTCCAGCAAACGTTTCCAGTATCCTTTGAGATGTACTCGTGCGTAAACTTCAAATAATATGTCTTAAGCAAATATGTTGTAAAACGAAAAGTTCCTGACAGTACACGCAACTCACTTGCGTCGCTAAGTGTTTGCAGTCGCACTATGCTGATGAGCAATGTTGCCTCATTTCGGTGAGCGACACGCTTCGCAGCAACAGACGCCGCTTAGAAGAACCGTCCGCATTGGAGTGTCTGCAGCAAAAGAGAATAAACAGCGCAGAGCAAACTGGCAGCCGGTGGCCGTTAGCACATTTCTGCGGTTTCGCAGGCCGACGTCCTTTTAATACGGACATTTGCGCCGCACCGCACCGTCTGTGACAACCATATTTGCAGTGTGTGGCGATCTCTCTAATTGAGCAGCACAAAACGCACCAGTTTCCGTATCACAAACGAGAGTATAAATGTGTGTACAGACGTAAATTTATAAATTACCACCGAAACTTGAGTAACGCGGTCATCATAACACTCCACTACATACACTCCTGTTGGATGTGGGGTGAATGGGGGGGGGGGGGCAATGTGACTGAGTAACAAGGAGACAGGGCATCGGTGAAGCCTCACAATACATAAATGGTCAGAGAGATGACGAGTTGAAACAGAAGACAGAAAGCAGTGAAGTACGGCCAAACATTAACGTCTAAATTCTTTGAACTCATATCTTACTTGACGTATACAGACCTATACCGACTATTCTACGTATTTACTTGTTTCTGAAGTTTCCTCGTGTTCTCTAGAGGCTTCTTTTTCTGGTAGGTGGTGCGAACGAGGTAGAAATGAAGAAGCCGACAGTGGGATTTCTTTCAATCGTTTTCTCGTCACTATAGTGGAATAATGTGGCAGTTCGATAGCACAAACCGAGACTCTGTTCAACAGAAGCACTGACGTCCTAAAGATATACAAACATCAACGAATATTATCAAACTTCGTTTCTGTACTGTTCCTCGAAAAATCTCAAATGTAGGAAATAACGTGATAGTATGCCGATGTTTAGAATAAAAAATTCATGGTACGACTGAAGCATGAGACAGATCCTGCGACACTAGTAGATTTCAGAACATTTCGTACGGACATAGAGCTATGAATCTTTTTTCGTGCTATGTACTTTCAAAGTGAAACTTTTCTCTTTCTGAAAATGGGACGGTTTTTGCTATATCGGACTATTATTGGAAAGAAACATTCTTAAAACCAGTTTGTATTATTCATGATTTCTTCACATGGGCGTAGGACGCTAGCGGTCCTTACTTACACACTTTGATTCAATGGTGACCTGGACAATGTGTGGTCTGAGACGACGTCTTTGGCCCCCTCTACATTTTAGCATGGACCGCACAACTGCGTAATATACTTCCGTACTTTAAACGACAACAAATCACGTAAAGTATTTTGCTGCTAGTTATAGACTGTAAATAATTTCACCGACAAAGGTTTGGAATTTGAGACCACTAACCTCAAAAGAGTTTCAAAACACAATGGCACGAGCCAACTCACACATAAAGACTTGCGAACGACACAATTTACTGAAAGTTCGCTAGTCTCACAAGGGATCGTTTTTGTTCAGTTCCTAAATCATACAGCACTGGTTCACAGATAAATAAAGTGAAACCCAGCTGTTGCTGTATAATTCTCTAAGTTCGAATCCAGTGTCATTGCCGCTTGTAATACCGCACGTCTGCCTCCGACGAAGAACCAGAACGTGCCGTTCTCGCTATACTGCCCTCTCATAGACCGTTCGAAGCGTTCCCCAACTACTTTGCGTGTCTCACCTCATGCTACTACAAATAAGAGTCATTTAATGAATCAAACTAGAAGTATGGTTAGAAGATTGCTAGATTTGCCGGAACACGCCAATCAAAACGATATCTCGACTGCAATTTATCTGCTGAGCGTATTCTCAATATTGTGCTGCACGGTCTACACGCAAGTTTTTAGTTTGCTTTCGGCACTCGAGGGTTGCTGCGCTAATTTAAAACACCCGCTGTTTCAAACTCCTGCGTATCTCGTGACCGGGCAATGCCGTCTAGCCTTAGCAAGGGCAGCGACGGAGTAGGGCTAGCGAGCGGGCGGTGGGTCGGAAGGTAGTGTGTGCGGTGGGCATATCGGTACTTCGGTATCTTTGAGAGTTGCTACGAATGGTTTTCTTTTTCGATGTTTCTTTGATGATGTACTTTGACAAATTGCATAGTTAGAGAGCGCTGATTGCCGGCCGCTGTGACCGAGCGGTTCTAGGCGCTTCAGTCAGGAACCGCGCTGCTGCTACGGTCGCAGTTTCGAATCCTGCCTCGGGAATGGGTGTGATTTCTTTAGGTTAGTTAGGTTTAACTAGTTCTAAGCCTAGGAGACTGATGACCTCAGATGTTAAGTCCCGCAGTGCCTAGAGCCATTTGAACCACTTGAAGAGAGCTGATTTCTCGATTACTTTCTCGCCGTCGGTGCTTGCAAGTTAAATGATTTTCTGTTTTTCGGCAAGAGTTATGTGTTGTCAGTGGAATACGAGCAGAGACTCAGAATTTATTACTCTTGGTGGTATGCTGCTAAGCTTGCATACATTTCTTTGAAAGGAATTCGTCTGAACTTTGTTAAGCTGCGCAAAGTGATGAGATGTAGCCAAATAAGAAACTTAACATCAGAATTTGGAATCACGAAGTAGACAAAGTTAAGAACTTCTGCTACCTAGGTAGTAAAATAACCCATCACGGACGGGAGAAGGAGGAAATAAAAAGCAAAATAGCATGCCCTAAGAGTGCATTCTCGGCCAAGAGAAGTCTACTATTGTCAAACATAGACCCAAATTTGAAGAAATTTCTAAGAATGTACGTTTGGAGCTCAGTATTAGATGGCAGTGAGACGTGGATTGTAGGAAAACCAGAAAAGAAGAGATGCGATGCATTTGAGATGTGGTGCTACAGACGATTATTGGAAGATAGGTGGGCTGATAAAGTAGGGTAAGGATGTTCTTCGCAGAAATGGAAAAGAACGGAATGTATAGAAAATACTGACAAGAAGAGGGAGAGGACGATAGTACATCTGCTAAAAAATCAGGGAATAACTTTCACGCTACTAGAGGTAGCTACAGAGGGGGCCACATCAAAGCAATCGGAAGACAAAGGACTGAATATAGCGTGCCTTTAGTTTTCCTCTAGTTTTTCTCGGAACATTTATGTGCTGTTAAGTGCTGCGCCGATTAGCTTGGCCTGCTGATGATAGATCATTGTCATTTTATCGTATACAGTCCCATCGGCATTAGTAATATCATGATAAGCGGGTTAAATTCTGCTATAAACAAATGCGCTGAAGAGGCTCGCTTGCCTTTTGTTGAAAGTATTTCCTTACATTTCGAGTCAGTAAATAGTATTGGGCTGAGGTTGTTGGCGGATATATTGCAGGACAATTGGAAATGAGTTCTGTAAGTGAGTAGCCTTTGCTTGCATGTGTGTTATCGTAGATACAAACCTGGGAATGTGAACCGACGAACTAAATGTGCTGCTGAGCTCAAGCCACATCGCTTTCATGAAAATAAGAAGAATCCTGTACGTGTGAAAACCGATGTCATTCATAAGCAAATAAATAATCAAACCCATAATTTCGCACTCAGTAGACCTGGTCAGTGAAAACTGTGTTAAGAAACGTAACTGTATATAAAAAAAAAGAACAAAGTGGAATGTAGACCTATATAAGAATATAACCTGAAACATACGAAAATTTCTACACTGACAAACGGCCCTAAAAAAAAAAAAATGGCAGAATCTACACTGCGCAAAGGAAACGAAACAATCAACTGCTATGAATCTTACTTGCAAAGTGAAGTACTTGCAGAAACAACAAAACTCATCAACAGCTAAAAAGTTACTGTTAAAAATTGAATACACTTGGTCCAGGGAAACTGCGGTCCGAAGAAACTGGGTTCATAATCTTTACACCGAATGCGAATGAAACACATGACGCAACCTTTATGTTCTAAAATTTCAGTTATGAAGGAACTTATTAAAAAACTGTTATAGTCTGTAATAGGAAAACTCATTTAATCTACTAACTTCCATGGTACGGCAAAATAACTCAGAAGGTCAATCAATAGAATAATTATCAAAAACTCGACTGTGACGAGAGTGAAGTGGACCAACAAAGCAAGTCTACAAAAATAAATATAAACATTTTACCTCGTCAAATAATACCCTGTCCTTCATTTCAAAACCTTTTTTATGTCTGTGTGCTATCCAGCCATTGTTCTGAGTCATCATTTCTCCTCGCAATAAATCTTCAGCTGACATAGTTCCAGAAGTGCTTCCATGCACTGCACTATACACTCCACAAATCCCGTCTCCTGCACGCCACAGCTATCCACTACTGACTGTGAAAGGTTCAATGACACTGTTGCCTAACAACTGTTTTCTCATCACAATTCCTTACATGTGTCATTTTCATTTAGAAACGTTAACACATCCAATAACATCATCAAAAAATAGCCATCTTACAGTGGGATCAGTTCAATAAACTTCGTAATACACTGCTAGGCGTTGGTGCTGGTATTTATAGTTTTGTTTTTAAGTTCGAATGACAGCTTGTCCTTCACTGTGTTTTCAGATCAGCTTTACCTATGACCATTTTTTGAAGTTGTCAAATATGGCATTCACAGAGGTATCTTGATGGAAATGAAGTCTATTGTAGTATTAGTGTGAGTGTGATGGTTATGCTCATTTTTAGGAGGACGATGAGATTAGTGTTTAACGTCCAGTCGACCGCGAGGTCATTGGAGACGCAGCAGAAGCTCGGATTGGGGATGGTTGGAGAAGAAAAGTGGCCGGCCCTTTCGAAGGAACCATTCTAGTATTTGCCTTAAGCGAATTAAGGACATCCCGGAAAACCTAAATCAGGATGATTTAACTGCAATTCTGTGCGTTTTAGGAGTTCAGCCGTGACTGTCGCTGCTTGTCTTAAAATTCTAATGTAGCAGTTGTATTTTAGCAGGTAACCTTCAAGACCTTGGTGATTTGTTTTCAATATTTTAATAACTGGAGTTTGTAAGGTGAAACAATTGTTAATGTAGCAGTTGTATTTTAGCAGGTGACCTTCAAGACCTAGGTGATTTGTTTTCAATATTTTAATAACTGTAGTTTGTAAGGTGAAACAATTCTTATTTTATTGCCATTAAGGCCTCCAGCCGTGAGTGCCGTTACGTCTCTTAAAATTTTAATTTGGCATTTGTATTTTTGCAGCCAGCTTTAAGACCTTGGTAACTTGTTTTTCATATTTTAATAACTGTAATTGTAAGTTTCAGCAATTCTCAATTTATTGCCATTGAGGTCTTCAGCCGTGAAACAATTCTTAAATTATGGCCATTATTTAATTTGTTGTTGATTTTAAATAAATTATGTGTGATTAAAAGAAAAATCCAACCAATAGTAACTGATTACGGCCCCGTCCACAATCGTAAACGAATCCTGCCTTCCTTGACCCCAGGTCTCAGTCACTTACGAATGAAATAAAAAGGAAGCGCAGGAGAGCTAAGGTGAAATGGCTAGATGAAACATGTAAAGGTTTTTAAAAATGAAATAATTGTCGGAAGGACTGACTCAGGACACAGGAAAGTCCTAACAACCTTCCGTGAAATTAAATTCAAGGGCAGTAACACGAAGTAAATAAAGTTAAGGAATTATGTTACCTAGGCAGCAAAATAACCCAAGACTGATGGAGCAAGGAGGACATAAAAACAAAATAGCGCTGCCAGACAGGGCATTCGTGGTCAAGAGAACTCTACTAGTATGAAACATATCCCTTAATTTGAGGAACAAATTTCTGGGAATGTACGTTTGGAGCCTAGCAGTCTATGGCACTAAGACACGGACTGTAGGAAAATCGGAACAGAAGAGAAGAGAAGCATTTGAGATGTTGGATACCAATGAAAACACTTTTCAGCCGTCAATTTTCAACCTTGTATTATTGGCCAAACAGTTTCATCGTTTTACTACGCCTCCTTCAGGTCATTGAGAGACGTGTAGGAATAATCTACCTCCCTTGTGATCAAAACAGGTGCCAGCAATACTGGTATTAGCAGATATTGGTTACAGTGACCACTTCAACCATCACCTGCCGACTGCAGTCGGCCTGAAGATGGGGTAGTAATAGGGTGCCCAATAGAATAAGTTTGAAAATTGGTGGCTGAAAGGTGTTTAATTTGGCATCCTCTATCGAACAGCCGAGACCCGCAACCATCGCTAAAGAGATGGACATACAGAGACATCTGATATGTGGTGCTACAGACGAATGTTGAGTATTAGGTGGAATGATTAGGTCAGGAATGAAGATATTCTTCAGAGAATTGACAAGTAAAAGAATATATTGAAACCTCTGACATGAAGAAGGGACAGGCTGTAGAAGATCTGTTACGACATCATGGAATGACTTCCACGGTGTTAGAGGGAGCTTTAGAGGGCAAAAACTGTAGAGAAAGACGGAAATTAGGACGCATCCAGCAAATAGTTGAGGCCGTAGGTATCAAGTGCTACTCTGAATTGAAAAGGCTGGCAAAGGAGACGAATTCATGGTGAGCTGTATAAAATCAGTCAGAAGACTGATTAAATGAAATCCTTAGGGTAAATGTAATGACCGCGACGAGAAAATTCAAGAAATTATAGCCAGTACAAAAGCTTACGGACAATCAACACGTCACTCGCGAGCGGAACAGGCCAAGGGTATCGGTTAACGGTACCAGACGTACCCCAGACGTACCAGTATGAGGTGCTTTGCTGAGTATGATATCGATGCAGATGCACATATGAAGTTAACCATGTTACGTTGTGAAACATGTACGACCTTCAGCTTTGCCGAGCGGTACCTGGTGTGTGGCTTAATTGGACTAACTGGCTGTTGGTCTGGGCCCTGCCTTGGGTGTGGTGTTGAGAGGTCGTGTACGTTTCGCGAAAGAGAGAGACCGGACAGGGGTTTCAGGTAGATCGCTGCAGAGCGTGGTTACTGTGCTTCCAGGTTTATTTACGCCTTGATGCTACGATGGAACTCGATATTGTCATTTAATTAGCCGATTTGGCTTGCTTAGCTCGTCAAATCAGCGAAGTTTTGCAAGGTAGAACCAAGATTGATTCGTGAATCTAGTTATTTTTCCGAGTAGGAGGAGTAGGAGTTGGTGAGTGAGAGAGCAGCGAGCGCCAAGGCACAGTCTCAGAGTTGTTGGAGCAGGTGGAGGACGTCGGGTCGAAGCCGGTGGCAGTGTTGCCCGAGGAGGAGCAAAACATAGAAACTGAACTTCCTATCATAGATAAGACATCAGTAGACTTTATATTGGTCAGGATCTTTTGGTTGGTAGTGTTACATCCATAGGTCAAGTTTGGAAGCTGGATGGTAAACTGGAAGATTATAGGAACGGAACTGAGAATTTGTTGTTAGTGACTAGCACTACGTCTAATACAATACAGTTTCTAGAACTGCAAGAGAAGTGTTTTAAGCTGTCGTTGTGGTTGGCTAGTTTTTAATAGAGCGTTTAGAGTTTTTCTACCTCAAACAGTAGAGGATACTGGTATTGGTAAGTTTAATAAGTTGCCTAATTTTCTTCAAGCCTTCTCACAGGAAGTTGGAGAGTTTTTAGCAATCTCCGTTCCACAGGCACTTAAGTTTTTATATTATCTGGATGAACTGGAAGTGGAGGGTGGAGCTCTTATATGTTAGAAAAGAAGAATTGTTACAACTAGAAGCCACGATGTTTAATGACAGCTTGTTGGCGTAGGCGCAAGATGCCAATATCCAGGCTGAAATTTTGCCCGAATTTCATAAGAGGAAATGCGAGGTGTATAGAGCTGAATTTATTAATTTCCATTATGGCCGTCTGCAAGGTCTTTAAGTGCAGTTTGCCTGCTACGTTGGCTATGTTAAACGAAATTGGGTTGGCTGTTTATCCAAAAACGTGGAGATGCTGCAAGACGTTGTAAATGAAGCATGCTACCACGTTATACAGGGTGGTCACAAATAGTATGCAAAGCTTGTAAGGATGTTGCAAGGTAGGTTGAGCTGAGAAATAATTGGTACGAAAAACATTAGTTAGGTTGATCAGTTTTAGAGCTAATTCGCACTGAATTTACTCAATCAGGCAGTTGCACACGCAAATTCAAGTTGCCCGGCAGAAACGGTGGCGCAAAACGTGTTCTTCTTTTGATTTCCTTAAACCGAACGAGAGAACGATACAGAAATGGTTCAAATGGCTCTGAGCAGTATGGGACTTAACTTCTGTCATCAGTCCACTAGAACTTAGAACTACTTAAACCTAACTAACCTAAGGGCATCACACACATGCCCGAGGCAGGATTAGAACCTGCGACCGTAGCGGTCGCGCGGTTCCACACTGAAGCGCCTAGAACCACTCGGCCAAACGGATCCGGCAAACATGCTGATCATGGCAAGAGACTGCATTATTGTCAATGGTTCAAAAATTTCGTCACCAAAATGGAAGGGATATTCTTAATGAGACGTTTTTCACTGATGAGGCGTGATTTCATTTATCCGGGTACATGCACTCGCAAAATTCTTGTATGTGGAGTACTGCAAACCCATTGTGTATTCATGATTAGACGAATTGAATTGTGTATTCTATAACAGGGAGGACACTTTCAACGTTTAATGTGAAAATTTGTAAGTTCAAATTCAAATGTTCAAATGTGTGTGAAGTCTTATGGTACTTAACTGCTAAGGCCATCAGTCCCTAAGCTTACACACTACTTAACCTAAATTATCCTAAGGACAAACACACACACCCATGCCCGAGGGAGGACTCGAACCTACGCCGGGACAAACCGCACAGTCCATGACTGCAAAAATTTGTAAGTAAAAATGAATATTCAATAAATTAATAACTTGTATTTCACTGAGTTTCATTTCGGTATATTCACTTCGGCATACGGCACGCGCGGCTAACAACCATACGGCACTGCGGAGAGCTTTTTGAACACCCCATAGTATCGTGCAGTACAATACAGTTAATTAAAGATGGTAACTCAAAGAAATTCACATGAGACGAGCAGAAATAACACTTTTATTCAAAGACAATAATTATGTTTAAGCCTCTGCTATCTATAATGGCCCCCTAGGCATTACAAAATCCGAGACATGTTTCTTAATATGGTGTGTGGTCACATGGACTGCAGTGCAAGCTCTGCAATGTGCTCCCGTACTGTCCATAAGATTGGTGTAGGCTTCTTGTGGTAGGGAACTCCATTCCTCCAGCTGCGCGGTTTACAGCTGCCAGATGGTCGTTGGATCATGTGGACCTGTTGCAATACGGTTACCCAACGCATCGCACGGGATTTTAATCGGGGGAACGGGCTGACCGGTCCATTCGCCGAATATTCTCTCGTTTCCAGTGCTCCTCTGTCTCCTCGGTTCGATGCGATCGTGCATTGTCATCCATACAAAGGAAGTCCGGGCCGAATGCACCTCTGAAAAAACCCTCACCTGGGGAAAAAGTTTATTTCAGAAAAAAGTTACTAGTTAAATGTACAGTATTCAAAAATTTCGAGGTCAGTACACCAATGCAAAATTATTTCTCCCACAACTATAACACACGGATCACCAAAACGAACACTTGCGACAATATTGCAATGTGTATTACGTGTTTCCACGTCTCGCCGTATGACAATGCGCCTACCATTGCCGAACATGATCGTTTTGGTGGTTCAGGTGTTACGGTGTGGGAGGCAGTATGTTTTTTTCTGACCACCATGTTCTTTTTTTTTCAGAGGTCCATTCGGCCATAACTTCATTTGTATGGATGGCACTGCGCAACGGCATCGAACGGAGCAGGTGGAGATATTCTCGGAACAAGTGGATAATCGACCGGTGGACTGATCTGCCCGTTCCTCCTATTTAAATCCTATCGAACCCGTGTGGGATGCGTTTGGGAAACATACTGAAGCACGCCCAGGTGCAATAATATCCATCCAGCAGTTGTGAACAGTCCTACTGGAAGAATGGAAAGTCGTGACACAAGAACTTCTTACCAACCATTTGGCCGGAATGGGAGCATGCTGCAGAGCACACATTTGCGTCAGCGGTGATCACATACCATATTGAGAACCATGTCCCTCCTTTTTTAATGTCCCGGAGGCCATCACGAATCGCTGTGCCTTCAGTGTTTTTACTATACTTTGTAAGCAGGCTGTTCATGTTTTTATATTGGTAACGCCACGTAGCGCTTTGTATGAAAATTACTGGCTGTGCTGTGTGCAGTCTGTGGATAGTTTGCATTGTAGTCTGCCATTGTAGTGTTGGGCAGGTGGATGTGAACAGCGCATAGCGTTGCGCAGTTGGAGGTGAGCCGCCAGCAGTGGTGGATGTGGGGAGAGAGATGGCGGAGTTTTGAAATTTGTAATACTGGACATCATGAACTGCTATATACATTATGACTTTTGAACACCATTGAGGTAAATACATTGTTTGTTCTCTATTACAATCTGTCATTTGCTAACTATGCCTATCAGTATGTAGTGCCTTCCGTAGTTTGAATCTTTTATTTAGCTGACAGTAGTGGCGCTCGCTTCTGATTTTTTTCTTGTAGTTTGTGTAATTAGTGTAGCTATTGTTTATTGCTAGCGCGTAATTGTAGAGAGAATCTCCTTTGTAGTTGCAGTCTTTCATTGTCGTACAGAAAAACAGTTGTGGCATGCATGTAGATTTGCACCAAGTATTTCGCAGCTGCGCTTGCAATTAACTAGATATTATTTTCAGTGCTATGTTAATGTGTTCTCTTATTTTTGCTCTTCAAATTGTGCTTTTCTGTGTTATCGTGTGAAGCATTGTGACAATAATGGCGTGTGAAAAACGTAACACTAGGCTCCAAAGTAAACTGAGAAATAATAGTGACGACGAGCGTAGCTTATCAGCACCACTGTGTAGTGAACTAACAGACATTCGAAGTAGTAATTTGGTAATTGCGCATAGGGAAATGAAGCGGGCGGCAAATAATGGTCTAGACAGTGAAACAGGTAGTGAACAGGGAAGCATTATCGATCGATCGGTCGGCAACAGCTCGCCTCAGGAATCCGAAATGACAGAACACAATATTGCAAATACTGTAGATTCAGGTTTTGCGTCCTCACCGTTTTCTCAAATAAGTCAAGACACATTTTCTGCTTGTCAAAATGTGAATGTTGCCGGTGCAAACGCAGTGCCGAAAAGCGTAGAGGAACAGATTCCAGACACTAATGCATTGTTATTACAGCTAATGCAACAAATGGAACAAAATCAGAGACAAACAAAGCAACAGTTAGACGCAATGGAACAAAAGCTTCAAAAGTTAGACTCAGTGGAACATAAGCTTGAACAAACACGTGAAGATTTAACTACTGGGTTACATAACATTGAATCCAAATGTCAAAAAGTCTGTAATGGTGTAAAAACACAAATTTGTGAGCATTTTCAACCTATTTTTTCTCGGCATGAAAATGCATTACAGAATCACGAAGCAGCCATAAAAGAACTGCAAACTATTGTTCATGAAAATCATGAGACCTTACAAGCGAAAATTGACTTAGTTGCATCTACCGATTCGGTTACGCAACTTGCAAAAACTCAGGAAAACTTAAAGGACACAGTAGATACCCTGAAAATTGGTTCAGAAAGACACATGGAGGAAATTAGTTCATTATCAGAGAAAGTAGCTGAACTTTCGGATCAGCTAAATAATTTATCTACGAAGGTAGATGATAATCTGAATGACACAAAACCGGTAGTCTCTAATGACACAGAAGAGTGCGAACAAATTAGGAAATTCAAACAAAATCAGAATCAAATAAATACGCAACACCAAAGAGAAATCCGGGAAGTACAAGATCAGACACAGGTAATACAAGAATTACGTATTTCAGAGGACACTCGCGCCCCAATACAGGAAGAGGGACATAGAAATATGGAACAGCCACAAAATAATAACACAGCGAATTTCGGAAATTATGAAAGAAATTGGCAAGGTGCACCGAATTTTGAAATGGAACCGCCGAAACGACGTAACAATGACCGATATGCGACTCGCTGACATGATGATTTTGACTATAAGCTGTTAATTACTACACGTAAATGTAAAACATTTAAGAATTCTGCCAATGACATTCATCCACAAGCGTGACTCCATCAATTCTCTCATTGTTTTCCTCCCAACTCGTCGTTAGAGCACAGATTAGAATTTATGTGTGGCTATTTAGAGAATGAACCAGCTGTAAGAATGCGATCTATCATTCACGATTGTCACAGTGAAGGAGAATTTTACCATGCCTTTCTCTCAGCATATTGGTCTCAAACTACACAAGACCGAGTAAAATATAGCATCATAATGATGAAACATTTGGAACAATCTGAATTTTCCAGTCTTGTGAAAGATTTTGAAGACATGTTGCACAAGAATCAGTACCTGTCAAACCCATACAGCCCCTCAGAACTCATCCGCATTTGCTTAATCAAATTACGTGAACATTTACGACATATTATTTTGGGAGGACGTTGCAAAGACGACATTGAAGCTTTTGAGGGACTCTTACAAGAATTAGAAATTGACACTGACAATCGCGGAACGCGAAAACAGGAACACAACAATTACAGGTCACATCCGTCGCAATTCCGCAATGAAAGAAATAACAACTGGACACTACAAGACTATTCTCACAACACAAATTGTGACCAAAACAGACACCACCCGTATGACAACCACTGGCAGAGTAATACTAGTTACAGAGAAAGATCGCATTTCTGTAGTGATGAATATGACAGAGATTACCATACAAACAGACAATATGGGAACAAAAACAATTATTATCAAGGGAGACAGAATAACTTCAGACGCAACAGTTCGGCGCGCAGTTATGATTCCGGGAAAAATTCTCCACCACATGACCGACAGACAAGAAACTACAGGAACTACCGACATGACGACAGACGATATAATCATAACGACAGACCTGAATTTCATCAGAACTGGCGGGATTTAAACAGGGCTGGGCTCTCTCGGCAAGGCGAATTTGTAGAAGTTAGGTCTCCTAATCCCAGTAACGACGCGCGCCAACAAAGAGACAGCCAATGACTCGCACCGCAGGCAACCGCGTGCACTGGCTGACTCAGGGAAAAATTACATAGACGCTAACCTTGAGAAAAATTCCAGTATTCTTTACCGCCGTATACCACATGATAATTGCGTCGAAGTTGAAACTCTGCGTACTAGGAAGAGTAAAGGATTGCACCACATTTCACATGTAAAGCCGTTTATTGAAAGATAATCTGTTCTTTAACTTTGTCTTTGGCATAAAACTTTTCACTTTACATTGCTAGTAAGCATTGTCAGACTTAGAAACTGTTACCATGCAACACTGTTTGAAGTTAAATATCCAGTCAAGAACCAAGAGAACTTATTTAAACAGAAATTACGAATGTATTGTTATTGTGAACAGATGACACAGTGTTATTGTGTGTGTGCATTCTTGCTTGTTAGTTGCATGATTACGTAACGACTATAAGGCTCACATACTTGGAAAATATACCGGCACTGCTAATGAGATTTTCATGCAACATTTTGGTTTGCTTGAGAGTGGACTTTTGCTTGAGAGTGGACTCTGGATTTGAGGTGCTTTCTATGAAATGCCAGATGACACAGTGGTTGGTTTGTGTGACAGCTAGAAGATTTTATCACGGCGCTGCTAAAGAGTGACAATTTACAATGTTGGTTTTGCGGTGTATCTGTTTTATATCTGCACAGTTTTTCTGAATTCTTCTGTAAAGTGAGACATGTTTTAGTGGTGACTTTTGTGCTATGGCTACAAGGAGACAGCCTTTTCCGTAGGACAACAATACGTTACAGCACAGTACTTTCCTCATCACGGCAATAAGCGTAATAACTAAGATATCTATACGCAAAGCATTTCACTTTTGTGTATCATGAGGTAAGTACATTGGCTTCTGCAGAACTTAGCTTTCGGAGGACGATAACTACGACACTTCCACAGAGATTATCTTACAACAAGTCGCACATTTAGCGCTACAGGACACGCATTTAAGTGACTAATTTTGTACTTAAATCATTTATTTTTAAAGATATTTGAAGTACAATGATACAAAGGTTTTCCGTAATACATTTCATTCCATTGTTGTAATCTGTAACACCTGAGGGTATAATTACATTAATCCTCAGGGGGGTACATGCTTACTTTGTGTACCATGTGTTTGGCAAGCACAAGGAGCCCTAGCTAATATGGTATTTGCTCATACAACTGTACACATTGGTACCATATTTCTCTAACACATAAATTACACAGCTGTCTGATCATTTAACTGAGAGAAACTTTTTTACTACATCGATGACACATGTTTACGCAATTACAATAACTTCACACTTATGCAATTGTATTTTATCTGTACTTTGTGAACTGTTCATATATGTTTTCAGAACCACTGTGATACTTTGAGAGCTTTGAATGATGTATTTGGCATGGGATCACGATTTTTAAAGTATGTTTGAGGCAGATGACACTTTTGACATGAGCAGAAAATTTTTAGTAGGTTTTAAAATATTCAGAAAGCTACGACGATTTTGAGATGTGATTGACCTGTTATGATGTTATTATTATGACGACGATGTGTATTATGCTGCTGAGGTATGTTTATGATTAATAGGCTGAGGCTATATGAGTTATTTGATTATGCTACGTATCAGTTATGATGAAATATTGAAGAAGTGTCGACGAATAAGGTAAGGAATAATGAGTAGTGTTTAGGGACTCTGGTTTGTGAAAAAGGTTGTTGGAAACCAAGAATCGTACTTTAGGAGTTATGAAATGTATGTAAATGCGTGAATGTATTACAATGCCGACGAAAATTTTTTGAACACTGTTATATCAATAGCATTTTGTTTCTACAGATTTGTAACGCAAATTCTTGACCTGTGAAATATTTTTATATGAGACTGTCACTAGCGGAAACTGCTGTCATAAATATTTCCGTAAGAAAGTTAAGTGACCACTTGCACGTAATGCGTCGTGGGCACCCACCTGCGTCAGATGCCTGGAGGAAAAGCCATTAGTGTGTGCCATTTCAGAGGCACAGGTAGAAAAAAAAAGGGAGGCCATTATCCTCGCTATTGACATCCCTTTGTAGAAAGCATTGCAAATACGACACACTCAAACTTGAAAACATATGATTATACTGTGGAGCTCTTAATTTATGATATTTACTAAAATGCCTAATGAAACAATGAGAAACATTTCACGGCTATTGTCTTGCTAGTTGAGAAAAATGCCATATTGCTTGCTTTATGTATTTATTTACTCATTTTGTTTAATATCAAGTTTCTAGCTGCCGCAGCATTGGTTAAATTAAAATTTTATAGATGTACTAATATAAATATTTTATGCCTACAGATCCAGTAAAAAAAATAACTGTATGATGTACTTAAAAAAAAAAACGAAGGAGCACGAAAACATTTGACAGGAATTGCATACAGAATTTTCTTTTCAAGTACTTGGTAATTTCTTTTGTAGAATAATTTGTGGTGCACCTCTTTAATTACATAGACATTAAGATGTGAATATACATTTCCCTTGTCTGCATTATTGTCTTTCGTGTAACGTTTTTTTTCTGCTTGAGCTATGTCATGTTTAGATATAAGTTATTTCATTTGCTGCTGCTGTTTGCCAGGCTTAGTGTTACTGTATTTGACTTTGTGTTACTCTGCTAAGCCAGTTTATTACTGATTTGTTTTTCTTCTTTGCTGCTCATTGCCTTATATTAGTTGTCGTATTGTTGCTTACTTTGCCAATTTGTATTTTTTTAGTCCTTGCTGTTCGTGTTAATTTGTTATGTGCTGCTGCATTGCCTCGTCCCTTGGTATATATTTCTGAGCTCAGTAGATTTAAGTTAGCTTAAGAGGGAGTAGACTATATAAGAAATTAACTATGATGAATTGGAAGAAATGCATTGAGAATATATAAGAAAATGGTTTGGCCAAAAAAGTTGTGTACAGTGGAGAAAAACTATTTTTGAAAGAGGATGTGAACAGAATACAGAAAGCAGGCTTAGATAGGACTTTTTGTGAATAATGATGAATGAAGGGAGATCTCTGAGAAGTAATGAAAGTTTTGTTTGCAAAATACTGCAGTAACACAAACCCTGTCCTTTCCTTGTATTATTCCACTATATGTTTGTGTACCCTTGTGTATTTATGTTTTTCCTGTATTTATATGTTTATCTGATAAGACTTATGTTGTAGAATTTTTCTAATACTAAGCTACATCCACTATGATGAGGAATACTGTTATCATCAAATATAATTGGCATTAATAATATGTTATTTACCTTGTAAATATCCTTAGACATTATTTATTTTGTTCTGTTTTAATGCTTATGTGTAAAGTTGATGTTTCAAAAGTTATTCTGATCTTTTATGTATTTACTTATCTCATAATTCCTGTATCACTGATGTATATGTTTATTTCTATTATTTTGTAAAGCCTGTATTACTACAAATGTTATCTGTATTATTATGTTTTTAATGATGTATTTTGTACCGTTGTTATTGTATTCTTATGTTATAAAATTGTAATTGACAGCAGTTCATCAAATTAAGTAACTTGTAAGTTACATTTCACTGCACACGTTTCTGTTGGACATAGTATATGGACAATATGTGAGAAACAGGGACTGTTAGTGTTTGCACGTGTGTTAATAATTCAGCAAGGGACTGGATAAGAGCATTGTTGGTTCTAAGGACAATTCAAAAAACTTTGTGAGTGCACAAGTGGTGGTTATGGACTTGCTCTATTATCCGCAAGACTCTTCAATAGTGATTGTGCACCTGCACAGTCACAACAGATGGCTGCTGGCCATCTCTACAAGGACTACAGTGGGTCTGCATCTTTGATGACCCACCAATACCATTATTTCTACAAGGACTACAGTGGGTCTGCATCTTCGATGACCCACCAACACCATTATTTCTACAAGGACTACAGTGGGTCTACACCTTTGCTGACTCACCAATACCATTATTTCTACAAGGACTACAGTGGGTCTACACCTTTGCTGACTCACCAATACCATTATTTCTACAAGGACTGCAGTGGGTCTGCACCTCTGTTGGCCCACCAATACCACAATTTCTACCAGGACGATAGTGGGTCTGCACATCTGGTGGCCCACCAATACCGTAATCTCTACCGGGACTACAGTGGTCTGCTCTGTGAACACCTACCTACCAATATTCTTCAAAACTTCGAATGACTCTGCTGTGGGTTTACTCTGTTGTGGCCCATTACCTGTCTGCATGTCGAGAGTCAGCACTGTCTTTCTGTAGGAAGGACAACACTACTTCTTTAAGACTGCATGGAAATCCACTACTTCCGTGTGCATTTTCTTTTATTGTTCAGACTTTGAGAAAAACACTGCAATTTTACTGTGATGAATGAGCAGGACTGTCTTTATGGACTGTGAATTTTAGCTTTTGACCAACATTGTATCAATAAGTGTGTGCATTTGATATATTTGATATTGTAATTATGAAAAATTTTATCAAATCATTATTGGCCACTGCCCAAAAAAATTTTGGGGAGCGTGGGGGCTATGTAAGTAGGCTGTTCAGGTTTTTATATTGGTAACGCCACGTAGCGCTTTGTATGAAAATTACTGGCTGTGCTGTGTGCAGTCTGTGGATAGTTTGCATTGTGGTCTGCCATTGTAGTGTTGGGCAGGTGGATGTGAACAGCGCATAGCGTTGCGCAGTTGGAGGTGAGCCTCCAGCAGTGGTGGACGTGGGGAGAGAGATGGCGGAGTTTTGAAATTTGTAATACTGGATATCATGAACTCCTATATACATTATGACTATTGAACACTATTGAGGTAAATACATTGTTGGTTCTCTATTAAAATCTTTCTAACTATGCCTATCAGTAGTTAGTGCCTTCCGTAGTTTGAATCTTTTATTTAGCTGGCAGTAGTGGCGCTCGCTGTATTGCAGTAGTTCGAGTAACGAAGATTTTTGTGAGGTAAGTGATTTGTGAAAGGTATAGGTTATTGCTAGTCAGGGCCATTCTTTTGTAGGGATTTTTGAAAGTCAGATTGCGTTGCGCTAAAAATATTGTGTGTCAGTTTAAGGACAGTTATGTATAATTGTTTTAAGGGGACGTTTCACCTTGAGTAAAAGTTTCATTTTTTGTTCATCTCATGGCGAATTTCTTAGAGTTCCCCTTTGTACCGTAGTTTTTGTACTGTGCTAAAATGTAGCAAGTGCTGTTCATGCCAGGTTGAAGTTTCATCGAGCTATGTTATTTGAGAGTGACACATAATGCAAAATTTTATTTCACCCCTCAGTTTTACAGATGCATAGATCAAATGAGAGCACTTTTAACTTCCTTCCATTGAGCACGTGTGTGTTACTACAGGATGATTGCAGAAACGCTGTATATTTTGTGTAAGGTTCGAAGTAGAAGAATCGCAGATGGGTCGTTTACAATAGTCTTTGCAAGTGCTTCATTAATTCAATAGTCCTTCTTGAGAAGATTCCGCAGCTCGTGGTCTCGCGGTAGCGTTCTCGTTTCCCGAGCACGACGTCACAGGTTCGATTCCCGGCTGGGTCACGGATGTTTCCTGCCTCGAGCTGACTGGGTATGGCTGTGTCGTCTTCCTCATCATCATTCATCCCCATTACGGTCGGAAGAAGGCAATAGCTATACCACCTCCGCTAGGACCTTGCCTAGTACAGCGGTGCGGGTCTGTAGCATCGTCCCCTACGCTCTGTCAAGGAGTATGGATGGGACTTCATCATCGTGAGAAGACGTATCAATTCATGTGTCTATCAGTTCTAATTCGACTTTTATGATGCACCATATGCAGTCTACACTGTGATAGCTGTTTGCTATTTTTACTTCAGTGTGGAAAACTGCGTGCCGGACCGAGATTCGAACTCGTGACTTTTGCATTTCGCGGGCAAGTGCTCTACCAACTGAGCTACCCAAGCACGACTCGCGCCCCGTCTTCACAGCTTTAATTCCGCCAGTACCTCGTCTCCTACTTTCCAAACTTCGCAGAAGCTCTCCTGCGAAGAAAGGATATTGCGGAGACATGGCTTAGCCACAGCCTCGGGGATGTTTCTAGAATGAAATTTTCACTCTAGAGGGGAGTGTGCGCTGATATGAAACTTCCTGTCAGATTAAAACTGTGTGCCGGACCGAACCTCGAAATCGGGACCTTTGCCTTTCGGAGGAGAGCTTCTGCGAAATTTGGAAGGCAGGCGACGAGGAACTGGCGTAATTAAAGCTGTGAGGACTGGGCGTGAGTCGTGCTTGGGTAGCTCAGTTGGTTTTGGTCCCTATTGATGACGACACATGCAGCTTTCAGCCGCCACCCGAAGTACAGAACTCTTTTCGCAAATTATTTAGGTTCATTATTTGCGGATCCTCTAGCTCACTGGGGCGTTCTGGGCATGAGACGCTGACAATGAACAGGAATCCTCGAGGATATTGATCCTCTACGGACGGAATAGGGGTGAACTCCTCCCAACAGACGAGGAGAAAACTCGGAAGCTCGACTATGGCATTTGTAGGATACTTTTTAGTAATGAAACAAAAATAAATCCATAAATACAAAAAAATTAAGAATGTTATAAAAATTAAATAAATAAATAAAACAACATAGAGCAACCCACTACATCCTCGTACTGATCCTTCGATCCTCGAACACGTTGCTTGGGCGTGGCGGCGGGATGGTGGAGTTTCAGGTGTAGACCCCTACCCTACCCGTCGTCTTGCTCCTTTTATATATATAAAAGATGATAGAGCACTTGAAAAAAAAAAGGTTGGTGGAGCACTTGTCCGCGAAAGGCTAAGGTCCCGAGTTCGAGTCTCGGTCAGGCACACAATTTAATCTGTCAGAAAGTTTCATATCAGCGCACACTCCATTGTAGAGTGAAAATTTCATACAAAATTCTTTTATTTGCTTCATTGCTTGTACGAAAGATAGCTTTAACAGTAGGGGACGAAGTCTGCCTTACTTCCTTACGGTCTTTCTTTCTCGAGAATTTTTGATGTCGTGTTCCTTTCTATCCAAGACGAAAAGGCGCTTCACCGTTTCTCCACGCGCACACACACATTTTTTACACACCTGGCTATTTGAATATACAGGGTGTTACAGAAAGGTACGGCCAAACTATCAGGAAACATTCCTCACACACAAAGAAAGAAAATATGTTATGTGGACATGTGTCCGGAAACGCTTACTTTCCATGTTAGAGCTTATTTTATTACTTCTCTTCATATCACATTAATCATGGAATCGAAACACACAGCAACAGAACGTACCAGCGTGACTTCAAACACTTTGTTACAGGAAATGTTCAAAATGTCCTCCGTTAGCGAGGATACATGCATCCACCCTCCGTCGCAAGGAATCCCTGATGCGCTGATGCAGCCCTGGAGAATGGCGTATTGTATCACAGCCGTCCAGAATACGAGCACGAAGAGTCTCTACATTTGGTACCGGGGTTGCGTAGACAAGAGCTTCAAATACCCCCATAAATGAAAGACAAGAAGGTTGATGTCAGGAGAGCATGGAGGCCATGGAATTGGTTCGCCCCTACCAATCCATCGGCCACCGAATCTGTTGTTGAGAAGCGTACGAACACTTCGACTGAAATGTGCAGGAGCTCCATCGTGCATGAACCACATGTTGTGTCGTACTTGTAAAGGCACATGTTCTAGCAGCACAAGTAGAGTATCCCGTATGAAATCATGATAACGTGCTCCATTGAGCGTAGGTGGAAGAACATTTTGCCCAATCAAGACATCACCAACAATGCCTGCCCAAACGTTCACAGAAAATCTGTATTTATGGCGTGATTGCACAATTGCGTGCGGATTCTCGTCAGCCCACACATGTTGATTGAAAAAATTTACAATTTGATCACGTTGGAATGAAGCCTCATCCGTAAAGACAACATTTGCACTGAAATGAGAATTGACACATTGTTGGATGAACCATTCGCAGAAGTGTACCCGTGGAGGCCAATCAGCTGCTAATAGTGCCTGCACACGCTGTACATGGTACGGAAACAACTGGTTCTCCCGTAGCACTCTCCGTACAGTGACGTGGTCAACGTTACCTTGTACAGCAGCAACTTCTCTGACGCTGACATTAAGGTTATCGTCAACTGCAAGAAGAATTGCCTCGTCCATTGCAGGTGTCCTCGTCGTTCTAGGTCTTCCCCAGTCGCCAGTCATAGGCTGGAATTTTCCGTGCTCCCTAAGACGCCGATCAATTGCTTCGAACGTCTTCCTGTCGGGACACCTTCGTTCTGGAAATCTGTCTCGATATAAACGTACCGCGCCACGGCTATTTCCCCGTGCTAATCCATACATCAAATGGGCATCTGCCAACTCCGCATTTGTAAACATAGCACTGACTGCAAAACCACGTTCGTGACGAACACTAACCTGTTGATGCTACGTAATTATGTGCTTGATGCTAGTACTGTAGAGCAATGAGTCGCATGTCAACACAAGCACCGAAGTCAACATTACCTTCCTTCAATTGGGCCAACTGACGGTGAATCGAGAACGTATGGTACAGGGGCGGGCAAACGCTGCACGCGGCTCATGAGCACACAGCGCTGCACGTGTGCTGCTCGCGTGCAACCGTCGAACGGGACAGTGCCGACAGCCTGCAGGTTGCGGCAGTGTAGTACCAGGCTAAGCTGCGGACGTTGAAGCGAAGCGACCACTACGTAGTGAACGTTGTATTTCAATAACCGAAAAATGCAGGGTGAATCAAGAAAACGGAGAATTGGAGATTTGCTGTCTTTTAAAAAGGAATGGGGGAATCATTTGTTCTCTGTGGAAAAACGTGAAAATTGGAAATGTATAATATGTGACAGTATTCTCGCTGGTGAGCGGAAGTTTAATATTGAACGCCATTATAATAAATTTCAGTATGTTGCCGTTCTTAGTGCAATAAAAGAGGAATTTCTCAAGCGATTTGGGGATATATCTTATTTATCCCAAGGTTTTGAATAGTTCTCGAGAGAATCTGGTTTCTGTAGATGATATTCATCTCAGTTTGCAAATGGAATTAATAGATCTACAGTGTAATTCTCGTCTGAGAGACAAGTTCCTTTTGGCAAGACGCGTAATTGATCTTTATCGCGACTTTCCACAGCAAGAGTTTCCTCGTCTCCATCGTGAAGTCATGAAGATAGTCAATGTTGGGCTCGACATACTATTGTGAGAGATTTTTTTCTGTTATGAAAATTAATAAGTCTCGGTTAAGAGCAAACATCAGTAATGAAACTTTACGTAACTGTTTGCGTTTGTCTGTATGTAGAAATTTTGTTCCAGACATTAAACTTATTGTAAACTCCGCCTGTGATAATTAAACAAAACGCATCGTAGGTAATAGGTACTCTTTCAAACCATGATTTCTTTCAAGCACTCGTACTAACCTTATTCCTTCATTCAATAAAGCAGGCCAGGAAACAAAACGCATTACAGAGGAAGAAGCGGAGAGACGGTATGGTGGGGAGGGGACAGAAGCGGGTGGCCAGCTTGCCCCTGTGTGCACGCAGAACACCTGTTAACTGCACACGTGCATGTGCACTGCACACGTGCAGAATTCCTGCCCGCCCCTGGTATAGTACATACTGACGAAACTAAAATGAGCTCTAACATGGAAATTCAGCGTTTCAGGACACATGTCCACATAACATCTTTTTTTTCATTTGTGTGTGAGGAATGTTTCCCGAAAGTCTGGCCGTACCTTTTTGTAACACCCTGTATGTTGGTTAGTAGAGATTTTATACGTTTCTTTAAGATTACAGATGGACCTGGCCTCAGTTGCTTTTCTGAGATCAAGGCAGACAGCTCTCTTGTCGGGATCGAAGACTTGAGGGTCGCCCCTGAACTTGAGTAACACTGCACTGAAAAGTCAGAGGCGCGCAGCGAACTGCGCTGGAATTCTGCGAGCACCTGGGGCAGCGGAATTCAGGCGCAGGGCCTGCGGAGGCCGCTCAATATCGCAGACGAGACGGACGGTCGGCGCGTTTTGTTGTGCAAACAACGCGTGTAAGGCAGTAATTGCTCGCCCGCCTCTCTCCAATAGAGATTAAATTCCAGACGCGCACTCTGGCGGGTCGGTGTTCCAACACAAGGGAGGTGTGCTTGGTGGGGGGGAAATGGTGGTGGGGGGGAGGGTGAAGAGAGGGGGATCTCCGAGCTTCTGTTCTGGGTCTCTACTCTCATCCCTACTACACGTGTATTAATCCATTCTTGTTCACTGCTACGATATTACCTCCACTTCTCTTTGACTTTGATGTCTTTTTCATACTGTTATCTGAAGAATCTTACGAGGAGATTTTCCTTCCCAGCGGAATGCGCACCTCTTCTTAAAACTAGGGGGACTTGCACTTTGATGGGACCTGATATTGAAGCTTGTCTGTGGTGGTGTCCAGTAAGTAATATACCAGGAGGGGAGAGCGTCTTTAATGTCTGTCCTCCGCTTCGAAATCAAGGAGCAGGGGAAACAGTTTAGTTTTACCTGAGGGATGCTTTTGCCTTATACTTTACTGTTGGTTGTCGTACAAGCATAAACTGTAGACTTTAACGTACTTGGACATGAATATTTCACTCTTGTAAGAGGGGTATGCCTTGTTTTGAAACTCATTGACTAAATTCTATCTTGCTATCTTGCTGTCGGTACCTGGCCTCTCGTGGGCAGTTCTCATACTGAGAGATCACGTAAAGACAATGTTAAATGGCTGGTCGATGCTTAGGTATACTCATGTATTCCACTTGTTCACTTTTTTTCTTTCCTCTTTTATGCTGATCTATTTCATCCTAGGGCGCATTTAGTCTTGCATATAATGTCACCCAATACTTTTGTCACTAAATTTCGTGGTTTATTTATGAAAAGCCACTTCTAGTTTTTGAATTCTTTCTGAATCAATAATCCTTGCATATAAATATTGTAACGTGTTTTATAACTTTTCTAACCGGGCACCACGATTAAGTCATTGAATGCGCTAGTAATTTCAGCCGTGGTTTTTTCTTTCTTTCAGTTTTTGGCATTAATTCTAAATTTTAACTACTCTGCTTCTATTGCCTAATATTATTTTCTCAGTTTCTTTACCACCAATTTCTTTATTTCCTTTTACGCATAAGAAAATAATATTTATCAACAATAGTTGTATTCCGCTCTGATTTCTGTTCTGTAGTACTGAACTAGTTTTATATAGTCCAGGCAAACCATCTGTGTCTCTCATCATTCCGTTTGTTAGAACTACCTGCTAATTTAAGCCTTACTTGTAAGAACTTCCACATTGCATGTCAATATCTGAACAATAATCGCAGTGTAACGCTAAAAAAATCATTTTTTTGAAATTATTCCAACATCAGCATTCTGTAAATTAAAGTAAGGTATCGCGCGATGCATGTCAATGAAACCTCGAAGCCCGATAATTCATTCGAGCAGCACTTTTCAAAATGGGACACCAGTTTCATAGCGAACAAATGTTTCATAGCAAAATACTGTAGTAATTTTTTCTATAATAACGCTATCCAAATGTGATAAAATAATGAGTTCTTTCATATCGGTTGCCACAGCAACACCGCTATGAAAATACAATTCCGTTTTCCACCTCGGTCTTGTTACTGCGACAGTTTCAGTTTTTCATCTTGAGTTACTCATAATTCCCTAATTTTACACAATCAATCTGTGTTTTTATATATCCGCTCGGATAGCCGTCAAACGGGATTTAACTATGTTATTACTTTTTTCAGTTTAACGAAATGAAAAATTTTCCTTTGTCATTTAATTTAAAATTGAGAAGGAAATTAATTTAAATAAAAGAACCTACCCCACGAAACGAAATAGTTTTGTAAGTTAATTTCTTGCATCGTCCAGAGGAGTTACTATGTTTTAAGAAAAAAGATAAAAGCAACGCTGAGACGGTAGCTAAGGTGAGCGAATGGACGGGCTATAAGAGATGGTTCAGAACTCCAGCCAACTAAAAACCGCTGACCTAAGAGCGAATCTGCCTCGCGAATTAACGACGATGTGTTTTTTAAAAAAAATGGTTAAAATGGCTCTGAGCACTATGGGACTTAACATCTGAGACCATCAGTCCCCTAGAACTTAGAACTACTTAAACCTAACTAACCTAAGGACAACTCACAAATCCATGCCCGAGGCACGATTCGAACCTGCGACCGTAGCGGTCGCACGGTTCCAGACTGAAGCGCCTAGAACCGCTCGGCCACACCGGTCGGCGTGTTTTTTTTAAAGGGGTTTTCTTAGACCCAACTAGAAAAATACGAAGCTTGTACCCACGTTGTGCCTCAGACACACACTACACACGCAGTTAGAAAGACGTTGCTCTCGATCAAATGCATTCCTACACCAGGTACAAATTTAAATGACAGGCTACCTCGCATACGCCAACACAGGTCGATTGTGTGAAGTTACGAGGTTGCGAGTAAGCACATCGTCGAAATCAGCTGATCGTGTGAAATAAATGATTGCGATGGGCATACTGCCAAGGTAGGTATTGTAATTTGCTTAAAAAAACAAATTGTTATAATTTAAGATCAAATTGCAAAGTCGCTAATTGACCAATGAAATGAAGAAACACGTTTTTTTGTCGCCTTTTCATTCAATCGAATCTCGACAATTCATATGATAAACCACAGGGCAGCAGTGATTTATTACTTGTGTCGTTCCGAAATGTGTTTGAAATACTTTAGGTGGCTAAGCTGGACTTCATACAGGAACAGTGCTCACCTTGTTGTTCGAAATGCGTTCTTTAGATTTTGTCGCTAAAATGCGCGGCTTTGTTATGAGGAGGCTCCCATTCCGTGAATAATTCTTACACCCTACAGCTTTCAAAAAATGTTCAAACGGGTGTGAAATCTCATGGGACTTAACTGCTAAGGTCATCAGTCCCTCAGCTTACACACTACTTAACCCAAATTATCCGAAGGACAAACACACACACCCATGCCCGAGAGAGGACTCGAACCTCCGCCGGGACCAGTCGCACAGTCAATGACTGCAGCGCCTGTGACCGCTCCGCTAATCACGCGCGGCCCCTACAGCGTAAGTTACACTTAAAGAAATGTGTTGGGCTTGTTTACCTGCTTTGGACTGCCTTAACAGAAATGGCGTAATAATGCCCTACTAAGTTTTACCACTGTACTTGATAATGGCGTAAGAGCTGAAATCTAGATAGTACAGAAGTATAGAATACACAGTCAAATGGAGGTTTACTTCTTTAAAAAATATTGCTTGACTGTGGCTCTTCTGCATCAACGAAAGGGGAAAAAAACTTCATGTAGGGCGCAAGGTCCCCAAAGATAGGTGTATTATGTTGAACCATTGTGCCTTTCATAAAGACGAAATCACCCAGTGAATGCTACGAAAACATATCCCAGACCATAATGCTCCGTCCTCTGGCCGGGAATCTTCCGACGATAGTTGCGGGGTATTTGCTTTCAGATGTTTCACGGTTTGCGACCAACGGTCATCTGTCCGATGGACCATAAAACGAGATTCATCCTGAAAGGCCACCTTTCACTGCTCAGTGGAGGTCCAGTTGCCGTTTTTTTTTTTTTTTTTTTTTTTTTTGGTCTTCAGTCTACTGACTGGTTTGTTTGCAGCCCGCCACGTATTCCTTTCCTGTGCTAACCTCTTCATCTCAGAGTAGCACTTGCAACCTACGTCCTCAATTATTTGCTTGACGTATTCCTATCTCTGTCTTCCTCTACATTTTTTGCCCTCCACAACTCCCTCTAGTACCATGGAAGTCATTCCCTCATGTCTTAGCAGATATCCTATCATCTTGTCCCTTCTACTTATCAGTGTTTTCCACATATTCCTTTCCTCTCCGATACTGCGTAGAACCTCCTCATTCCTTACCCCATCAGTCCACCTAATTTTCAACATTCGTCTATAGCACCACATCTCAAATGCTTCGATTCTTTTCTGTTCCGGTTTTCCCACAGTCCATGTTTCACTACCATACAATTCTGTACTCCAGACGTACATCCTCAGAAATTTCTTCCTCAAATTAAGGCCGGTATTTGATATTAGTAAACTTCTCTTGGCCAAAAATGCCTTTTTTGCCATAGCGAGTCTGCTTTTGATGTCCTCCTTGCTCCGTCCGTCGTTGGTTATTTTACTGCCTAGGTAGCAGAATTCCTTAACTTCATTGACTTCGTGACCATCAATACTGATGTTAAGTTTCTCGCTGTTCTCATTTCTACTACTTCTCATTACCTTCGTCTTTCTCCGATTTACTCTCAAACCATACTGTGTACTCATTAAACTGTTCATTCCGTTCAGCAGATCATTTAATTCTTCTTCACTTTCACTCAGGATAGCAATGTCATCAGCGAATCGTATCATTGATATCCTTTCACCTTGTATTTTAATTCCACTCGTGAACCTTTCTTTTATTTCCATCATTGCTTCCTCGATGTACAGATTGAAGAGTATGGGCGAAAGGCTACAGCCTTGTCTTACACCCTTCTTAATACGAGCACTTCGTTCATGATCGTCCATTCTTATTATTCCCTCTTGGTTGTTGTACATATTGTATATGACCCGTCTCTCCCTATAGCTTACCCCTCCTTTTTTAGAATCTCGAACAGCTTGCACCATTTTATATTGTCGAACGCTTTTTCCAGGTCGACAAATCCTATGAAAGTGTCTTGATTTTTCTTTAGCCTTGCTTCCATTATTAGCCGTAACGTCAGAATTGCCTCTCTCGTCCCTTTACTTTTCCTAAAGGCAAACTGATCGTCACCTAGCCCATTCTTAATTTTCTTTTCCATTCTTCTGTATATTATTCTTGTAAGCAGCTTCGATGCATGAGCTGTTAAGCTGATTGTGCGATAATTCTCGCACTTGTCAGCTCTTGCCGTCTTCGGAATTGTGTGGATGATGCTTTTCCGAAAGTCTGATGGTATATCGCCAGACTCATATATTCCACACACCAACGTGAATAGTCGTTTTGTTGCCACTTCCCCCAATGATTTTAGAAATTCTGATGGAATGTTATCTATCCCTTCTGCCATATTTGACGGTAAGTTCTCCAAAGCTCTTTTAAATTCCGATTCTAATACTGGATCCCCTATCTCTTCTAAATCGACTCCTGTTTCTTCTTCTATCACATCAGACAAATCTTCACCGTCATAGAGGGTTTCAATGTATTTTTCCACCTATCTGCTCTCTCCTCTGGATTTAACAGTGGAATTCCCGTTGCACTCTTAATGTTACCCCCGTTGCTTTTAATGTCACCAAAGGTTGTTTTGACTTTCCTGTATGCTGAGTCTGTCCTTCCGACAATCATATCTTTTTCGATGTCTTCACATTTTTCCTACAGCCATTTCGTCTTAGCTTCCCTGCACTATCTATTTATTTCATTCCTCAGCGACTTGTATTTCTGTATTCCTGATTTTCCCGGAACATGTTTGTACTTCCTCCTTTCATCAATCAACTGTTACCCATGGTTTCTTCGCAGCTACCTTCTTTGTACCTATGTTTTCCTTCCCAACTTCTGTGATGGCCCTTTTTAGAGATGTCCATTCCTCTTCAACTGTACTGCCCACTGCGCTATTCCTTATTGCTGTATCTATAGCGTTAGAGAACTTCAAATATATCTCGTCATTCGTTAGTACTTGCGTATCCCACTTCTTTGCGTATTGATTTTCCTGGGAAATGCAAAGGCTCATTCTAGATATAGTAGGGGTCAGTGAAGTGAAGTGGAAGGAAGACAAAGATTTCTGGTTAGATGAGTATCGGGTAATATCAACAGTTGCCGTATTGGCTTCCTAATTCCAGATTTCGTCGCCGATGAGCAGAGATCGGCAAGGGTCCATGAACGAAGCGCCTTTTGCGGAGGCAGGTACGAAGCAACGTTTGCTAAGCGGTCGTTGAGGTTGCACTGTGGGTCACTCTTTGCTTCATTCGAGCAGTCAGTTGCTCTACAGTTGCACGTCTATTCGCCCCTACAAATCAACTCAGCCGTCGTTCTCCCCTTTCATCTAGGGCCCTTGCTGCACCACATTTGCTTCAACGCCCTTTTTAGAGCGACATTTTGCCATGCACATTGTAATTTAACCACGGTGACACACGAACAGTTTACAAACTTACCTATTTCGGAAATGCTTCCACCCTTGGCCTGAAAGCCGATGACGCTCCGTTTCCGCATTAGCAAAGACTGCAACGTTTTCACCTTCCCCGACACGCTTTATGTCTCCTCCGCTGCTAGTGCTGCCACCTACCGTCTGCTAGTAACTATTGCACGTTGGAGTCAAACATAGGCGTTGGTCACATTAATGTTACAGTGCAGTGTAGTTGCTCGCGAGGCTTAGAATGCAACTCACAGCCAGCATTGTGTTCAGGCTGTGTCTGCAGTATATGAGATGTTAGCAGCTGCTTTTGGTCCCATTCGAATACTGCGTGCGAAACTGTCATCAGTTGACAAGAAGATACAAGTTTCTTATCAGGTTCGTGCCGATGACAGCTTGTTATGGTCTCAATAGAATTATTTGTTTTGAGTCCTTCTCGGCACTCTGAAGCCGTTCCCTGTCTCGATGTTGATGAATCTATGACTACATATGCGTTACTGGACAAATATTTGTGTGTCATACTAACGAAAGATTAATCAGTTCAACACATAATTTGTTTTGTAGCAGAAAAGGCCGCCGTCACACATACACTTATAGTAGGGTTTTACTGAACAAAAGTTATTCAAATGGTTCAAATGTCTCTAAGCAGTATGGGACTTAACATCGGAGGTCATCAGACCCCTTGCCTTAGAACTACTTAAGCCCAGCTAATCTAAGAACATCACACACATCCATGCCCGAGGCAGGATTCGAACCTGCGACCGTAGCAGCAGCGCCTAGAGCCGCTCGGTCACAGCGACCGGCGAACATAAGTTACTGATATCTCTTTGGTACCAGTATGGAAGTAAACGATGTCGGAGTATTGAGTTTGACACATGTTCCAGTTAATGGGGAACATCTTCTCTCATCGGAGTACGTTCATATATATTCTTAAGAAAGCTAACAGTGTACTTTCCAAAATTTCGGCGTAAATGAAAGACAATAACAATCACGTAAACAACAGTTAGTTTTAACAGTTCTCATCTCTGGTTCACTGTTGTCACGGATGGTTCCATCACAGTTTCAGTCTAATACGAAATTTACATCTGAATCGCTGTTTCCAGAATCCGAACAGCCTTGTTAATATTCACTTGTTATAGTACAACGAATTTCACATTTCGTAAAAAATAACATTTGAAATATGTATTTCATTTATTGCCAGTTGTAGATAAACACACAGGAGCGAGAGAAGTGCAATTTACATAGTATTTTCTCCCACTGTGGTGTTTTTTTCAATTTTACTGCTCATGGAAACACCTTTTTATTTGTGACGCTACTTATCTCGTTGTTTGTATTGTTTGACGATTGTGTATTACATTCTAGCCTGTCTACCGTCATACCGACCGAGTATGTAAGAACCGCAAAGTGGAATTCTTGTGCTAATTAATTCATCCTGAACCTAAAATCGTTCATTAATTAGTATTTTGCTGTTTGTATTTCTTTAATCTACTTTGCATTATTAAAGTGACGCATCACTTTGTCCTTCAGCTACAGTAATCACATCGATCTCTATGTAGCTGCTCGCACTAAATGATTTATAGCACCAAAGTAAATACTTGAATACTGAAACGATGCTTCTTGATAAAGTAACATGTTTACATCTACTGATGCAATATTGTGTATTTTATCGCTCGTCGAATCGAGTGTGATTCTTCAAGTGGATACCACGCCTATAAAACTTCAAATGAGAGCCAGAATTTCTCATTAAACATAGTTTTCATCCTTATCAAACTGAGCTATAATTTTGTCTGTATTATGACCTGAAATCTACGCCTTCTTCAACACCACTTCAGTCGTACTTGTCAGTGCAAAATGTAGCAAATCTGGTAAGTTTGTCAATATTAAAAAATTCTCAAGTATGTCTCCGCTTCCTGTTGCGAATATGCGTCAGTGATAACTGCTACGTTAATGCTCAGTATGACATTCTATATCTGGACTCCTCTAATCCACCTCATGGTGACTGGCAGCGTAAAATTTTAATTTTGCGATACCTTGTTCTATTTGCTGATTTGTTCAGCAGGTAACTGTGAGGAACTGAATTGCACACCTTCTAGAAGTAAGCGTGACATCAAACAGTGTACCAGAGTTTACTGCCTTCTGGATCCCATAGTCAACTGACTTTCATAAAATTCATGCTGACTGAGGACATTTTCGGTCTCCAAAAACTGAAAACATGAACATAGAAAAGGAACGACAATTCCAGAACGTACTAACCTCACCCCCAGTACGCTATCGTCATCAGTATGAAAGTACGATTAAATGCTGGTTTCATTCTTCCTACTGCGAAAGACCCTCGATTCCTGTGCAAAAGTCTACCAATGCCCTCTCCCCACCGACGGAACGGACAAAGAAATGAATGTTTCCTTTTTCCTGCAGTTATTTCAATTGCCTAAAAAGGGGAGAGCTGGAAGCGAATAAAATTGCTCTTCAGGCAAAAATGGCACGTAATGATTAGTAAAAAAGAAAAGAAAGATTAGGGTTCAACGTCCCGTCGACATCGAGGTCATTGCAGAATTTTTAAAACATAAAAGAATCACCTACAAATAAATTATATTGTTTTGAAATACCCATATGTTACGTGGACTTTTTATAATTTGAAAACTTTTTAGTTTCTTTTATCACAGTCAAAATATACCCCTCGACATTAATCACGTTCATGATGGGTGAGTAGGGTTGTGTAGCATGTGGAACCGCAGGTAATGATTAAAAATCAAGCAGATTGATGAAAAGGTTGTGAGGAAAATGGAAGGATGGAGTGAGGTACGGCATTGTGTCTAATGTTGGAAAGATGGGCTCGTTTCAGAACAGACTTCATCATTTGGCAGTTGGGATGGTTGAAATTCTAGCTGGAGAGGATGGCAATAGGGCCCATGGACAGTGAGATGTGGATATAGTGGCGCTCCAGGATACCTGGGTATGTTATTAGTCGGTAGGATATTAAATGCTGGGACTGCTTTGCAGCTATTGTATTGGATCCGTAGAGGATGGGAATAGAGGATGCGGAAGACGAAGCAAAGTGCTTGTCTTACCTGCATTTGAAGCGATTAATAGAATTTGCAGAGATTCAAGTAATGTTGGCATACGTTAGGACGGTTTGACGAGTGATTGGGGCCGGCCGGTGTAGCCGAGTGGTTCTAGGAGCTACAATCTGAAACCGCGCGACCGCTACGGTGGCAGGTTCGAATCCTGCCTCGGGCATGGATGTGTGTGATGTCCTTAGGTTAGTTAGGTTTGAATAATTCTACGTTCTAGGGGACTGATGACCTCAGATGTTAAGTCCCATAGTGCTCAGAGCCATCTGAGCCATTTTTTAAAGGATTGGGGGGTCCGGATGATGGTAGAAGGATATAGACATGATGTACAGCCTGCTAGTGGCTTTAGTAGGTTTCCAGTTTTGTGTTGAATGGTAAGGGGTTGTCCATTCCGTGATTGATTTTTTTCTGTTGAGTATTGATCTTATGCGCTTTCTTATCTGTGTTAAGGGTATGGATTGCTTGTATATGGAGACGTAGCTATCTGGACGATGAAAACTCGACCAAAGTTGGTGTCTTGGCTCTTTGTGGATTTACTTCATGTATCCACGTGTTCATCAAGTGGCTCTGAGCACTATGGGACTTAACTGTTGAGGTCATCAGTCCCCTAGAACTTAGAACTACTTAAACCTAACTAACCTAAGGACATCACACACATCCATGCCCGAGGCAGGATTCGAACCTGCGACAGTAGCGGTCGCGCGGTTCCAGACTGTAGCGCCTAGGACCGCTCGGCCACCACGGCTGGCACGTGTTCAGCAATAATGCATAAGATTCAAGGGGTGCTGAAGGTAACCACCAGAAATTTTGCGATTTGGTGGGTTAGTTACGTACATGGGGTTGCCACGTAAGAGAGGGGTGATGGTTTGGGAATATCTTCCTCACACCGAACGTAAAGGAGCGGGGACTGAAAAGAGCCTTGAGGCACACCTACAGCGGGGTTTGAATGCCCATATTTTATCCAGTTATTAGTGATTGCCACTGTAAACGGAGCTGAGAGCGTCCTACGGCGGGCGAGGCTGCACCAGATGCGCGCGCAACTCATGTGCCATCTGCCTCACGCGTCCGCACAGTGGCACGGCAGGGCGAGGGTGTGAGGTGGTGTTGCTCGTAATGCTTTGCCTTGCAGTGTGTGTGTGTGTGTGTGTGTGTGTGTGTATGTGTGGGGGGGGGGGCATGGCAGGCCACGTCAGGGCACGCGGCGAGCAATAAATCCGGACGGCGGCTGCCTCAACAGGTGGCCGCCAGGTGTCAGCACTTGCGGCCCTCGCCGTGAATAAATGCGGCCGTCGCGTGCGGCTGGACAGCTGCAGGGATAATGCGCGCGGCACATGCCTCCCGCGATGTATCTTCCCAGTTACAGGACGGCTGCTGTGCTAGACGAATGGTTTGTTTCTCTCAGCAAGTGCACATCTCTCGTAAGTACGAGATCCGGCCGCGATTCTGTCTCTGTCTTCAGCCTTTTCAGTATTTACAACTGAATTTCTATGGCTGTGGGAAAGGGACTAGTTTGCGAGTTGCAAGAACGTGCACCGCGTCGAAGATGCTACTCGCTGTAGACTTCCAAAAGTTGGCAGTTACAGTCTTCAGAATCTACAACAGTGATTTAAAGCTGTTCCGAAAGTTCAAGGCAAAGTTCAGATGATAAACTAAACGAATACACGATAGACGTCCAAAGGGAGGAGCGGGCGTGGTGGGGGAAACTTGCCCCCTCCTCCTAATTATTGCATGTAATGAAACTAAACACCAGATTTAGCATTGTCGAGCGCGACAAGAATTACTGTGGAATCAGCGATTCCTGTAATCTGGTTGGTAGGACAGAGCGGATCAGGTTGTGGAAAGGAGATATGGTCAATTACTGTTAGTTATACAAGAAAACACACAGCTTTATTCCCCAAACAAATGCACAGTTTTCTCTGTCAAACACCTAAGATCAATTCACGGTTAAGGGCCCAGGTAACTTCTCCAGAATAAGTTTAAATGATTGCTTTTAAAACACCAGGATTTAGAGTAACGGCTGAAGGCCTAACTTGAGTAAAATTACAATATCTTCTCGGCTCAAGGCCGAAACAATATCTCAGATCAGCTAAGAAAGTTCTTTAAAAACCAAGCATTTACAAATTCCGGCTAAAGGCCATATTAAGGAAAATTCAAATTAATTCTTTGGCTTAAAGTCCTATAATTGTTTTTTAATATTAAAAGAGAAGCTTTAAAGACAAGATTTTACACCGTGGAGCAGAAAAATATCTTAAGCAAACTTGAAGTATCTTGCAGGCTGAAGGCCCAAACAATTACTAAAGAATAATTAGAGACGACTTTCAGATAAACATTTACAGAACATGGCTGAAGGTCGTTTCAAGAATTGAAGATAATTAAAGAGAAAACTTGCAGACAAGGTTTTACATATTAAAGCCACAGATACTGATACAAACTCGGCTGACGGCCTAAATACAGAGCAACAAGAATTTTAAATAAAACACGGCTAAAGCCCTAATCTTATAATAGTTGTTATGAAGTTCGGCTGAACGTCATACAGGAAACTTAAAACATACAATATTAAAACACGGCTGAAAGCCTGGCATAAAAGAAGATCACAATCGCAAACCACAGAATGGTGGTGCTCAGAAGTGTCCCAATCGTCGGCCTGGGGAGGAATCCATAACGGTTTAGGTGAGACAGGCAGCAAACGTAACACTAAATGTTCAAATGTGTGTCAAATCTTACGGGACTTAACTGCTAAGGTGATCAGTCCCTAAGCTTACACACTACTTAACCTAAATTATCCTAAGGGCGAACACACACACCCATGCCCGAGGGAAGACTCGAACCTCCACCGTGGCCAGCCGCACAGTCCATGACTGCAGCGCCCTAGACCGCTCGACTACTCCCGCGCGGCTAACACTAAATAATCAGGTGGCAGGACGACCTAGGGACGGATGGAGAACCAGCCAAAAACCTAAACAATTCCCTTCCACCCAACCAACGGTATGACAACCGAAAATATCACCCAGGACGAAGATCGCAGCAGGACTATGTCTTGATAATTGGCATCTAAACACAGTGAG
Organism: Schistocerca cancellata; assembly: GCF_023864275.1. Classification (NCBI taxonomy): domain Eukaryota; kingdom Metazoa; phylum Arthropoda; class Insecta; order Orthoptera; family Acrididae; genus Schistocerca; species Schistocerca cancellata. Next base: position 427,313,189 of record NC_064632.1, read on the forward strand.
GGTACTGACCACACACCGCGGAGACTTCCTCTCTGCTATCTCGAAACAGACCGACTGACTACTCGAGTACGCACACAGCATTCATCTGCTCAGTAGAAATCACAGAAGCTACTCACAGTTCCACGCAGTCACTTGAACCAAGAACTCCGACAATCCTAAAGGGAATCACTGTGGAACAACAAGAAGAAATGACAAGTGAGACACACACACACACACACACACACACACACACACAGAGTTTCTATAAGCGGCCAAATACACGTCTTCCGATGAGACGACCGACCGAACGACCAACCAAGGTTGACCCCACTCAAATTATGAGTGTCGGCAACGGTAGGGCGAGCCTTGGCTGTCTGGAGCTGACTGCAGCTCTAACCCGACTCAACTCGATGTCCGTTCGGAACTCGGAGGCACGGCGACCCAGGCACACCAGCTCGGACCCATCGATGCAGAGGTAATTCTTGTCCTTCGGCGACGACATCCCTGTACGAGGTAGTAATCGACCCACGTCCAGCAAGATAACCAAATGACGAGGCCCAGAAACGGTCAAAAGACCAAACACACGTCTCCCAATGAGACGACCAACCGACGGTCGTTCCCGCTCCAATCTCCTTCCGTCGGACAGTTGAAGTGTGTGGACAGTGGTCGGCAGGTACTGGCTGTCCGCGCCTCAATGGCGCTCCGTCCCCGACTGAAGTCCCAACTGAACTCCAGTCACACGACGGCCCGGAAATACTAGCGGTCGCTCCAGAGATAGTACAGCGGTGCACTTATCGATAAGCGCTGCTGCTGCCTCTCGCGTGAAAGCAAACCAGCAACCTAGTGACGCCAGTAAATCGAATTAAAAGAAAAAAGAGGCGACAGAACCATAAAACAAGATGACGAGGAATGAACGGCATGAGCACCAGCCGCGTACGGCACAATTCCTACGTAACTTACGCTGTTGACGGGAAATTATGACGTTTCCTTGGCGCTGCTGGTGATGAATATCTTAACAAAATAGTCCAGAGACGGGGTCTTCGCTCTTTTTTCTGCCGCTTGCTCATAGAGCATATGACTTTTTTGTGGTATTTATTAATCCAACATCACAGTGCGTAATGCAGAGTCAATTAAGAGGACGCTTTCCTCTAGACGATGTGAAAACAAAGTATGAATGTCAAAAGACACATTTTCTGCTGTCTTGCAGATCTCTCCGAGGTGTAACACACCGCAAGATGCACTTTCCTCGCTTCTGTGGCAGTAAAAAACATTAATATCGGTCCGTGCACGATAATTAACGGTACCACTATCTCCCAAAAAGCCGCACGAGAAATTTCTATTTTCACAGGGTCACATCTCGGGTTATTCGTCACAAAGCGTCACAAAAAGATATTGGGTCAAGCTTTGTGAACACTCTTGGCCTAGATAGGCATAATGCAGATGTGCTACAGTGCACGGTCAACATTTAAAATTCACACGCTTCTTCGACCTCACGAAAATTGAAAAATTGGTTGATTCTTTTGCATTAACTCCATTGGTTCGTGGATGATTCCTGAGAAAACGCCGAATAACCAAGATTTCTTGGGTACGAAAAGTTTTAATTGGGGCCACTTTTATAATTTCTGTTCTTGGTAGATAGTCGACATTTTTACCACATGTTCTTTAGATGATACACGCGGGGAACGGCGAAACTTTCTTCTATGTCATCATCCATTACCGAGAGCCACATGTTCAAAGTTACCGTACTTACGCACGTAAAATATGCACGTAATATCCAATCTGAAGCGCAAATGGAATTTTAACTAAGGTACTGAACCATGGAAAGGGTTCTGTAGCCATCGCAAGACTTCTGAATTCGCCAAACTATGTATGTAATCGCCATTTTTTCACCAATAAGACTTCATATCGCACTGTGACTGTATAATGGACATTTCACGACTATATACCCTGTCTTGACCGGAAGTTATCCAATGGTGCCGCCTGACAGCATAAGCACCTTATGAAAAATTATTTGTAAAGCAGTTTAAAATGAACTTGCAATGGTTGGGAGTCCTACGCTATTTACCCGTGTAGTCACTTTACGCTGCCCATTTTCAGTACCGATTTAAAAACCTTAGCTTTTATTCCTCGTCCAAAGGCTTTTATTTTATTTTAACGTAGGTCTCAGTTTATTGTGCTCAGATGAAACCAACGGCGATTCCGATTTGGGCCAAAATAACTCCAACGTTATCTTTCTGTTAATGAATAATTACTTGTTGTTTATAATTGTCGAATTGTATAAACGTGCCGAAGCATATAAAAGTGTCGAAGTATATAACTAATCTGTCAAAGTGTGTCTGACCCAGAAATTAGTTTCATATAAGAAATACACCTCGCTGCAACAGGGAAAAGAATGGAACTAGCTGAAAATTCCCCCGTCAGACCACAAAAAAAGGCGAATATGCTCTTTATCAGAGATCCTGAAAGGATCTCAATACTCATTCCTCCTTCTCCACCAAAAATTTTGGAATGCGAACATATCGACGCATTTTTATGTTGAAAGAGAGTATGAGGGAAACAGTGATGGTGGAAGAGAGATGCGACAGTCCCTGTGAGAGAGAAAGAGAGAGGAGGCGGTCGTAGAGTGAAAGTGACAGTGAAATAGAAAGAGAGTGTTAAAATTTCCCAGTCTAGCTGTTACAACTCTGAGAAAGCACTTGTATGGAAAGGAGATAATGGTGGTTTAAGAGAAAGATAGTAGACTAAGTGATAAAGAAAGACACTGGCAATGGTAGAGGAAAGGAATGTGATAAAGTCGGTGGCAGAGCGACAGACAGGCAGTGGGAGTGGCTAGAAGAGCACAATAGTAAGAAAGAGCGAAAGAAAGGGATGAAGACAATGGAAGTGGGAGAGATGGACAGGAGAAAGTGCCAATAGTAAAAAAAAAAAATGACAGAGTGGAAGAGAGACATACATAGACAGTGGCAGCGAGAGTGACATGCTGAGCATGAGGCCATAGTTACAGAGAGAAATTGGGTAAAAGAATTTACAATATTCTCCGTTATAAAAGCTCGAATATGTTTAAACGCCAAAATTTTTGGCAAGAATGTTGGAATTAGTTTTGTAGCAATTGCTTCCCCACTTTTTAAGTGAAAGATGCTCGCCTTATTTGTGGTCCAACAGGAGATCCTTCAGTTGGTTGTATCTTCGGCTGGATTTTTTCTGATTTAGAATCCTGCATGTGGAATCACAGATATAGCACTGGTGAACACACATCAGTATTTTGCCATCAAAAAATTATTAATACTATTATTATCGGTGTCTGGGGATGTACTTCCTTATGATACTGAAATATGTTTACCTTTCAGACCTCAAAGTTCGAGACCTAATCGGCAAGTAGGATCCGACCGGTCGTCAAATGGAAAAAATCAAAAATTTTTGATTTGCAACGGTTTGCTACGCCCTCCAGCTACTTCACCTCACAGTCGCCGCTCCGACTTAAGATATTTTTCGTAGTGTTGCACCAACTTTCCAATACACTCGTCATAGAAAGCAGCCTCTTCTGCTCACCGCCACTGGTCTACGCTGGTCTGCAGTGCGTTATCTGTGCCAAAATGTTGTCTCCATAGACATCGGCTCATGTGAGCACATACGAACATCAGAGGGAGCAAAGTCCAGGCTGTATAGTGGGTGATCAAACACTTCTCATCGAAAACGCTGCAAACGCGATCTTCTTGTCACTGCAGTGTGCGAGCAAGAATTGTAATGAAAAAGGAAATGCGCGACATGTACGTTACGTAGGGTGCATCAAATCAGGCGAAACCTTCCAGTAGGCAGCCATACTTGATGGGAGACATTACTCTTTCAGGCATCTTTACATGTTCACTGTGTGCTCAGAACTGTAAAGAGCGGCGTGACACGATCGATAGGCATGGTATAGACCCTGCCCAACACATGTGAGCAAAGCTTCATCGGATTTTACGGATAGCCCTTGTAACCTACTTTCAAGAGAATATTTAGTGTGTAACAATCAATAACCTGAGGGACATTAGATTTTCTATAATTACTGCAAAATTAGTTTTTGAGGCACATCTTCGTTCTGGAAATCAAATGATTAATTTCTATTAAAAATTTCAATTTTACAATGGCGCCCTTTTTCGGGTGAATGTCTGTGAACGCCCACAAAGGGTGCCAAAATAGTAACCAGAGCTGAAAAACCACAGTGTGGAATAGCTTTGGTAAATTGATCGGCGCACGTTAAAATAAGAACTGATAGCGCTGTCCCCGAGTGCATGGAAAGATGTCCTAAGACGTTCTTTGAAATTAGTGGTGTAGTGCATAGAAGCCTTGCTAAGACTTGGTGCCCATTTGGTGACTAGTATTGCTGCTCGTTGGAAACTGCGTCTAGGTGAGCGACTACTGATGAGGAAAATAAATACCGGAACATATTACATCTCTACGTCTAACCTAGAACTGATATTGCACATAAAAAGATTGCAATTGAATCTCAATGTAGACAAGTATAATGTGTGCGGATACATAGAAAGAAAGATATTTTATCATTTAGCTACAATATAGCAGGTCAGCAACTGGAAGCAGTTAATTCCATAAATTATCTGGGAGTAGGCACTAGGAGTAATTTAAAATGGAATGATAATATCAAGTTGATCGTCGGTAAAGCAGATGCCAGACTGAGATTCATTGGAAGAATTCTAAGGAAATGCAATCCGAAAACAAAGGAAGTACGTTACAGTACACTTGTTCGCCCACTGCTTGAATACTGCTCACCAGTGTCCGATCCGTACCAGATAGGGTTGATAGAAGAGATAGAAAAGATCCAACGGAGAGCAGCGCGCTTCGTTACAGGATCATTTAGTAATCGCGAAAGCTTTGCGGAGATGATAGATAAACTCCAGTGGAAGACTTCGAAGTTTCGAGAACATACCTTCACCGAGGAGTCAAGCAGTATATTGCTCCCTCCTACGTACATATCGCGAAGAGACCATGAGGATAAAATCAGAGATATTAGAGCCCAGACAGAGTCATACCGACAATCTTTCTTTCCACAAACAATACGAGACTGGAATAGAAGGGAGAACCGATAGAGGTACTCAAAGTACCCTCCGCCACACACCGTCAGGTGGCTTGCGGAGTATGGATGTAGATGTAGATAATATTTCACGCAGCAATGACCAGTTAGGGTGTACATTACCTCTCAACTAACTGCATGCGCCCTGTGAAGAGGCATAGCCAAATTGAAGGACATAGTGTCTGCATTTCAGTGGCGGGATGTAGGTTTAGAATTAATGTTATTATTGAAAAATGTAGCTACAGACGAAGCTGGAGTCGTTGTGTCGTGGAGGTGATGTATTCTCGACAGGTGGCTTTGAGGGTGACCTTTAATTCATCGACGCCACCTGACATGAGTGAAGTAAAGAAAAGAAGTTGTTTTACTGATACTGGAGGTTAAATAGCACTGGCAATGAGACCTGTGGATATTTTTACCTTGATAAACGGTGGCTGGCAATAGTGTTCCATCAGGTTAGTGAACTTCTCATCAGACTTCACTGATAAACGAGATAAGCTATTGAAATTGAAGTGATAGCTCAAAATTCTAATTAACAGCAACATCCAGCGTTTCTCGTGTCATGTACCGAATTAGATAGCATAAAGCTGACACTGGACTCGTATTGGGAGGACAGTGTTTAAAAGGACCTACAAATGCGCGATTATTTACGTTTCGTCCCACAGAAATAATTTCTACTCACCTTGAGATAATTTCTTCTTCTGCAGTCCGGCTTGTCCTGTTAAAAACGGGTAATGTTCCTGTACTGGAAAAGCTGTAATCGAACAACAAGCATTCCACAATTAACTGGAAGGTAAGCTGAGAGTTAAAACTTCAGTAACTAGTAATTTGTTTGATAAAAAGCACTGCAAAGCCCGTACTAATCTTAAGTAACAGTTTCGTCTTTCACACGTTATCACACTCACTCCTAATAGCTAGCTTGTGGTAATTGACCAAACCAGTTACCAAATGGATTAAGAAACTGGTTGTCTGTGACAGGATGCTGGCTCAAGTATTCAACAGTTTGGTGACTAATAATGTTTACGGTACTTTGCTGTCACGCCTTGCATAACATACCACGCGGCTTTGATTATTCTCAAGTCACAGTTAACATATTAAAATCGGAATTTCACATGTTCCTCTTCTTCATCCTTTTACATCCACCTGACAACACTTGACGGTCAAGTTTCAACCATTATTCCGTAAAATTTTCATATGTATTCAGAGCTCCTTATATCCACATCCGAATACGATAATGGCTGAGCTTCTAATACCCCTTACGCTTTACAAAGCAATTCTCTTAGTACACAAAATATGCGAGAACGTATTGTCCTTTGATTGGCTGTTACACATTGTAACCAATTACATGTTAGTACTAAACCGCGCTATCCCGAGTCATTTACTTTTGACCAATTACCACTTAATAGCTTTTATGAACAGTTTACGAAATAAAGAAACTTAGAAACTTTACGACTGTCAAAATAACGCCCTATTTAAATACCACAATTATCGTAAGATGTTTGTTGTTTCCCCAGTCCCTGGCTAGTTGCACTTTACAATTTCCCCTGACTGTGATTGACTCTCTCAGCACGCAGTTCTCACGCTAACGTATACTCATGTCCATTATAATTATCCGGGCTGTTATGCGTGGTCGGTTGACGAATTCCGTGTCAATTCCCAACGTTTCGTCCCCGTCTGCGAAGGACATCTCCAAGGAGGTCTGTAGCTCGATGGAATGCCCAACACACCCACTGCCTATCAACCGACCACGGCTTAACAGCCCAGATAATTATAATGGACATGACATTTCTGGCCGTGAAAGTCTACATTTTAGAAACGTATATTCAGTCAATAGGCATAGCAATGTTCATTTATTTAAAACTTCACATTCACACCATCATTTATTATTATTATTATACAAATTTGGCCGTTAAAGACCGTGAAAACAGTTATTTCTTGCGCTTCTGGGAAGTCTTCTTTCTCTCAGTCCACACTTCTTTCATTCTTGCGCTGAAGGCGGCTTTTCTCTCTTCAGACCATTTAGTTCCACAAGTCTTCTTAATTTTCACACCGAAACCCGTGAATGAATTCAGTTTTTTTCTACAAAGGTTTCTGTTAAATATTGTTTCCTGGTCTATGTCCATTTCTTTTAGATCTCTTTCTGTGTTGATAAACCATAAATTTTTATTTTTTAGATTTGTGATGTACGAAAATATTTGTTTTGTAAGCCTATTCGGGTTCATCCTCATGCTGTGAGCATAAAAGGAGCATCTTCTTTTTCTAATTTTGTCTATAATTTTTCTGCACTTCGTATACACTTCTTTGTTGCTTTTTAGTCTGTATACAGGCTTGCCTTGATCATCTGTTATTTTCCTGTGTCCAAGAATTGTCCTCACAATTCTTGTTTCACGATTTTCTATCTGTTCTGCGTATGTAAAATTTGCCAGTGTTTCTGATGCATTTAGTATCTGCGGTCTAATGACAGTCTGGTAGTGTCTGAGTTTAATGTTTTTGGATATACATTTTTTTGAATACATATGTCTGCAGTAGTGAGTTGCTGTCTCTAGTTTTTGTATTCTAGCCCTGCAGGCTGGATGAACTTTTGCCACAGGCTGAATTAGTTCACCAAGATATTTAAAATGTTTAGATACCTGTATTTTCCCGTATTTCGTAGTTATTTCCTTTGGTGGATTTTTGATATTTGTAATGATTTCTGTCTTTTCAGTTATATTAATAACTAAACAAATTTTCTCAATTATACAGTTTTAACAACTTGATAATTACATAATCCGCAAGATTCTGACACCTTTAGGCCATAGCCGAAACTACTTTCAGCTAGGTACTGAATCAGAGCGCATTTGCCATGTGATAACAGTGACTTGTTATATCTACTTGCTCACTTCCGTCTCTAACTGCATAGGCACGATGCAAGGCGCTATGCCTCACCCCATCCGTCCATTCAGATCTAGATTTTGTGATTTCCCTCTGCTACTGCCGGCCGCGGTGGTCTCGCGGTTCTAGGCGCGCAGTCCGGAACCGCGCGACTGCTACGGTCGCAGGTTCGAATCCTGCCTCGGGCATGGATGTGTGTGATGTCCTTAGGTTAGGTTTAAGTAGTTCTAAGTTCTAGGGGACTGATGACCACAGCTGTTAAGTCCCATAGTGCTCAGAGCCATTTGAACCTCTGCTACTTTATGTGAACGCAACGGTAGTTCCTTTGAAAATGCAGAGCTGTGCTCCTTCCCCATTCACCTCGAAATTTCGCTTCTGTCCATTTTTTATGACTTGGTTGACTACGGCACCTAAAATCGAAATCTTCCTCCCTTCTGCCATGGAGTTATGAAAACATTGTAATTAGATAGAGAGATAGACTTCATGGACAATAAAGATAATTGCTAAAGCGTTTTTCTCAGTTTTTCTATCCAGGTGTGAAACAGCGGATGTGCCAATCTGTGTAACATTACTGCCGCTGTCTGGGCCACACTCCATGGCTGCTAGGTAGGTGGATCTTACACTGCCTGGGCGGCAACCGATCTGCCTCTGGGAGCAAGTTACTGGTTTTTCCACAAGGTGGTGCTGCTTTCCAAGAAGTAATCAATTTAATAATCATTCTTTGTAATCTGTCACGCAAGTCTGCACATTTTAGACCAGACACTGGTCTGACACATAAAAACCTCGTCGGTGTAACGAACGGCGTGCTGCAGGGAGAGCGAGGCTATGTTGACCGTTCCAGCAGCTGCTGCGATGCGTCTGGTAAGCCGCAGCTGCAACCAGGCGGCGCCGCATTGCAGCTAGCTCAGGAGAGACGGGCGCGGGAATTCCAGTCACCGCAACTTGTGTCGACTACAGCCGGCACAGATTGCTCGTGATAATCAGATCGTATTCTCCCACTTTCATTCCAAATTACTCGTTCAGTATCCTCGTATACTTTCTCTATGTCTTCATCATCTCCTTTGACGTCAGAATGGATTTGTTGTTGGTGATGGATTTCCTGATAGCGAAACACTATCTCCGCACTGATACTGACTGATCCAAGATAGAGCAGTTGCATTTTCCTTTACAGATTTCCTAGTTTCCCTACCATGTGCGACACTGCAGGCTCCGAACGGCCGGCCCCGGTGGCCGAGCGGTTCTAGGCGCTTCAGTCTGGAACCGCGCTTCTGCTACGGTCGCAGGTTCGAATCCTGCCTCTGGCATGGATGTGTGTGACGTCCTTAGGATAGTTAGGTGTCAGTAGTTCTGTTCTAGGGAACTGATGACCTCAGATGTTAAGTCCTATAGTGCTCAGAGCCATTTGAACCTTTTTTCTTTCTTTTTTTTTCACGCTCCGCTCCATAGCGTGATTATCTCATTGTTGCCTTCCTATTAGCAGTTCCCTCCCAGAGATCCTACGGATTACTAATACGTAATCTTTTGCCAATGGAGAGATCACAATGACATTTTCATTAAATACAGGCCACATTAAATACAGGCCACATTAAATACAGGCCACATGTCGTTTGGCTACACATTTTGTGTCTGTAATATAGTGGTTACTATTGCCTTCTGCATCCCCGTACCGTTTATCGTTCCGGATTCTTCCTGCTAAGGTAGGGAGCAGGGCACAAGGCTGCTGGGATGGAATGCTGACCACAGTTTGAGGATACAGTAATAAAAGAGAAAAAAGAGATACGTCCCGTCCTCACAGCTTTACTTCTGCCAGTACCTCGTCTCCTACCTTCCAAACTTTACAGAAGCTCTCCAGCGAAAGGCAAAGGTCCCGAGATGGAGTCTCGATCCGGCACACAGTTGTGATTTTCCAGGAAGTTTCATATCAGCGCACACTCGGCTGCAGAGTGAAAATCTCATTCTAGAGAGAGAGTTATTTCAGAAACTGAGTATCAAACACTGGTAACAACGCAGTATTAGTATAATACTACCGTAAGCACCTGGTGGTATATTCATGGATACAGATTTCATTAGAACAAAATTTAACAAAAAATACCTCCAGCTGCAGCAAACAATAGTTGAAAGTGTGCAAGATAAACATCCTTACGGTTCAAAACTTTAATATAAACATTATTACTGTTACACGTAATTAACTTCAGAATTAAAATAAAAAACGGAGCTACTCATGTAAGTTGAATGAACGAATATCGACCAAGGCAAATGACAGTCCCTTACGAATGTTAATATGGTAACACAGTTTATAGAAAGCAACCTATCAGAATATTCAAACGTAAACTGTCTTAAAAGCAAAAAGTCTCTAACACAACCGACCAAATTGATTAATAACCAAAAGATCTGTATTTTACAGACAAAAGCATAACAAGGAATATCGGGTAATCACTACATATTGCAGTAGCCTGAAAAGAGTAATCACAAATTAGCACACTACTGAGGGTTGGTTGTCAACATCGGCCGCGCGTCTGAACTTCGTGAGTGAGACGCGTCCGGAAACAAGGAGCACGGGCTTTACACTGACAACAGCTTCTATAAAACACAAAATCAGCATTAATAAACAATTCACTTAAACATATCACCACCACGGTAAAATATATAGTGTCATCAATGGAGATAAGATTCGGCTTAAAATTTCTTAACTCGGTACTGCATAGTAAATTGCAGCTAGAGTTGATGTTAATTCTGCTGTCAAGACACCTTCAATTCAGCTAATATTCATAAAAGGTAATCTGTAGAGCCATTCAGGACATAGAAGTTGTAAAGAACGAAAAACCTGCTCACAGTTTTAACTATTGAAAATACCTCCCTTTGACGGTACAAGGTTTTCACCAAGCTTCAACCGCCCACAGCCGAAAAGTATCACAGCGAAATCCAAATTCAACGGAAGGTTAACCTTTAGCACGCAGGCCAGGAAATCATTGACAAATCGTGAAAGCAGCAATTCATTCTAATAAGATATAAATTTCCCGAATATCGGTCACAACTGACAGTAATCAAGAACTGATAGCAAAATCAATAAGGGGACAACTCAATTAATTCCACTCGCGTTTAACAATGATGTAAACTCAACACTCAAGCGTTTTAGAAAAACACCACACGGAGCAACCACGGTTTGAAAACTGTCCACCAAACAAGTAGTTCCCTATTTGAAAATTAATCCAGGTAGCTTGTGATATTATTGGATTTCAGACATTTTGCATATGAGAAAAGGACAGCCACCAAGCTGTAGTTTGCAGTGATACTAAGCATGACAACACGAGAGTAAAAAAAAAACGAAATCTGTTTATAGCGTTCGCCTACACCAAGACGCGCGGCCAGCGTTTAAAAGGTACTTTTAAATACTATGACTCGCTGGGCGCAGATATTTAAAATCATTGCCGCAGCGCTTGATAGCAAGAAGCTGCGAAACAGAAGAAAGAACAATTAATCATTTGTTAGGAAAATTCTAGAGTCTTTATAGTTGGTTGTACTTCTGGTCGCCGATATGTTAACATGTACTTCATTACCTTGGAGGTTTGGTTGCCGACTTGTTAAGACGTGTTGTGTAGCACCGCTACAAGTTTAGTGTGAAAAACCACGTTATCATCAAGAAAGAAAACGCTTTTGTAAACCTAGTGACGATAAAAAATACTTACGCGCACGCCAGGACATTTAATTTTTACAAAATATCACACATACAAAAGCAGCGATTGTTGGACTGCTCCATGTATAAGAAAAACATAAAAATGTAAGTTTTGTATTCATTGTAAATTTGGTAATGTTTATAGTTTAACGCCTTTCTTCTTTGGGAATATACTTTTCCTCCCCTGTACAGAAAATCTATGCTTATTCTTTTCTTTAAATTAACCATAAATAATGTTTATGTTTAAATGAACTTTGTTACAGGTTCGCTCTTTATCGCGGTGTGTCGATTGTATTTGGGAGACCATTAAAGTGTTCAATTTACGATCTGACAACTTTTTTTACAAAATTTCACTGTTTTGCATTCATTTCCAATTTTTTTTATTATTCAAATAGGTCCCTTAGGTAATTTCATTGAAGAGTCTGATTGCGTGAAAGCAATCCGGGTTAAGAGGTCATTTGAGAAACTATTTTCACGCAATCAATCCGTACGTCTCCTAAACACAATCGAGAACCGACGCATCATCGATCATTCATTAATTTTTCTCTTTTTCCAAGTCGTATCAAGAAACGGCCAAGGAGAACTGCCATGAGTACGCAATCTAGTGTTAAAAGGTTGCATTCTTTATCTTGTCGGCAAACATTGCCATGAATTATCAACATCAATGTTATATTTGGTTAAATGTGAAAAGCCAACAAAAAAAAACCTTTTAACGCTAGAAGCTGCACAAGATAAAATTAAACCAGAGAGCTGCCGTAGATGTACAAACCAGACCAAACTCCCGGGGTCTCGTCACAGCGCGAAATCGGAACGACTCATGTTTATTGGTCACAGTAGCCACACTCCAGTCCCACTCGTCAGCAGCCACTGGCAGAGCAGTGTCAACACAGCAGTACACCGCGCGCCAGTTGATCTCTTGCAATGCCTCTTGCACACTCGCTCCATAGTCCTTTTCCCCATGCAGAGTTCAAATGGTTCAAATGGCTCTGAGCACTATGGGACTCAACAGCTATGGTCATCAGTCCCCTAGAACTTAGAACTACTTAAACCTAACTAACCTAAGGACAGCACACAACACCCAGCCATCACGAGGCAGAGAAAATCCCTGACCCCGCCGAGAATCGAACCCGGGAACCCGGGCGTGGGAGGCGAGAACGCTACCGCACGACCACGAGATGCGGGCCCCATGCAGAGTGGCGGGCCCAGCATATCAAAGGTCAGCATACCGTTTAGACAGAGAAAACTCCCCGAAAACAAGAGCGTCGTTGGAGGACACGGCACATTTCCTTATTTAAAAGATGATTTGCCACTGCAATGCCAAGTGGGTACCTTGAACCTCAGCCCGTGCCTCCAGCTCTTTGACAAGGCAGTTGGTATGACTCCATATACCAGGAATTTACGGTGATTTTTATTCAGAATTTAAGCAGCAGTCATTCAACTGTGCTGCGGCTCACGTTGGTGATGTTGGTAGGCTGGCATCGTGTAATAGGGATAGTTGCGTCTCGTTTTCCTTTCGTGTTTACTGGCACCACTACATTTCCGCGAGTGGCAGCGAGTTGCAGCAGCAGCGCTTATCGATATCTAGTACCCTAGTACTATCTTTGGAAGGCCGTCAAGTGTTTGCCGGGTAGGAGTGTGTCGGGTAGTTGGGTCGGGACGGAGCAGCAGTGAGGTCTGGCAGTGCGAGGACATGACAACTTCGTTCTCCACGGGACCCAGAACGTTTGAGTTGAGTGAACATTACCCCGGTAGTGAAATCTCCACTATTTTGAGATCACGCCGTTAGTTCGTGCGTTCCTGCTTGCAGGGTCGCTGAGAGAAAGAGCAAAGAGTGCAGTGTTTGGAGTTGATGAAATTAATTAGCTGTCCTACACCTTTTATTATTAATCATTGAATTCCTCGTGTTTTTTTGATGAAGTTCAACCAGCGGTATTTTTCTGCCTGGTGGCCGCTAACGCCCCAGTTACCTGCCATGGATGGTAGCGTACTTTCCCTGCAGTGTACCTTTCCTCGCCTTGCCGCTGCTGTCCGGTAAGGCGTGTAGTTTGACAGCCTCCTTGATTGTGGTTCGGATATTTGTTTCTATGGACTACTTTGGTCGTAGTGGGTCCTTCTGCTTCTGGGTGTTCCAAACACCGGATTCTGAAGATTCAGTGCTGTACGCCGCTTCCGCCTTGCCTGGGTTATTCCATCGTTGTGTTGGTTATAAGAAGTTAGGTGGATGTTGCAACAGTGTTGGCCTGCGTTTAAACTGTCACCAGTTTGAGTTGCCATCCGATTAAGTGAATACAGCTCTTGGCTGCCTGTCTCATCATTTTTGAAGTTGAGCGACTTTTGCAGGTCGGTCCTTGGAGCACTGTCTGAGGACCACTTCTCTCTTGGTTTGGTCAGGTTGTGTTGATTGTCAGCCGTGAATGCAATTTGTTTTAAGGTTTATAATTAGATATTGTCTCTTAACAGTGAAAATTTGATGACAGTCCTTTTCATAATATTTTCGTATCTCTTGGAGAAGGTTAATTCGTTCTTAAGAATTTGCTATCCCGGCCTTCAGCCGTCAAATTGTTTTTTGAGTTATTGCTATTGGGGCTTTCAGCCGACAAATAAGTTGAATTTCTGGCCAATAAGGCCTTCAACAGTAAGTGAAACTTAGTTAAGAAATTGTTTTATTAGACATTGTGTCTCAACAGTCAAATTTGATACTTGTTCCTTATGTCAACCTTATTCGCAATTGTTTTCAAATAAAGTGTACGTGTTTTTCTTAAAAAAAACTGAGCAACCAACGGAAGCACAGTACGGCCCCGTCCACACTGCATCCTGCCTTTCCCTAAGTACCACGTTTCAGTCATATTCAAAACCGCGTTCCGGGACGTACTGGTACTGATTAGTTGTCAAAGATACTAGCCCTACACCATGGGCCAGTGACCGAGGTACAACATGTTACACAGGACGAAAGATTTAGGAGAACAGATATATTAACGACCGGTATGTTAAATCTGTTTTGATATAGGTGGTACCTGCGGTCTTATTGCATAGACTGAGATCTTCACTTTCACTGTGGGCAGCAGCTACAGTCGGCTGTATTACGCATTTCAGTATCATGTGACCCTTCTGAAGGCAGTAGCGGTATCCCAGTATTATTTAGTGAGCTACGCAGATGCCAATTGTCGTATGTGGACGTAGTATTCAACCAAACATATGCAATGCGACAAATTAGTGCAAGCTGAGAGGATGGATTTTCTGTCGTTTTGATGCAGATGGGAATGTCTCTCTATCTCTCACCCATACGATGTCTCACGTCAAGGGGACAAGGTCGCCGACGCGATACAATCCCAGGTGAAAACCCATATATTACCATCTCTGCATTGCGGCGTTATAAGGCTAGTGCTATGGCACTATAAAACGATCTATGAAGGGTCACTGGAGCCGCTGACCAGACAGAAACAGGTTGTAAGAGAGGACCTCAAGACTCAGATGTCCTGTTAGAGTACCCCGCTTGACACAAAATCTCGCAGCTCGCCTTCAGTTGAGCCGTTTCCATGTCAACTGTCAAAAGTTGGGGGTGGGATATGTTATTTACAGAGGAGTCCATATTTTCTCTGAAGCCTTTTCCGCGTGGTTAGCGTGTGGAGACGCCGTGGTGATGGTTACCTACCAAATGTTAGCCAAGGAATCGATAAATTCACCTAAGATACTGTGATGATTCTGGGAGGTATCACTTTTTTAAGGCCGTACGCATCTTATCGTTATTCATGGCCGCCTTACTGCCAGGTCGTATACTGAACAGATACTTTTGGACGACGTGGTGGCTGCTTCATGCCATGGTGGCTCTGAATTTCGCCTCATGCACGATAATGCCAGGGCCCATGTGAAGGTCGTCACCAGGGCTTTGTTAAATCTGGATACTAAAGTAATGGAAACTTAAACGCCATCGAGCATGTGTGAGACATGCTTGACAGACGAGTTCGTGGTCGCCCTGTTCCACCACAGACTGTCCAAGACCTCTTAAGTACTGTCACTGAAGAATGGGAGTTGGTAGCACACGGTGACCTTCGTAGATTTACATGGAGCATGTCATGCAGGTGTCAGGCAGTGATAAACGCTCACGGAGGACATACACGTAACTGAAGCTCTCAAACTCCTGTGACAAACACCCAGGATGACGGAACGACTGATTTTTTTTACACCTTCTTGTCGGCACCTGTCGGAAATTTCATTTCTTGTTGCGTAAATGAACGAGGATGTGCACTTAATTTGAGAAAGATAAAAGTGTAATTTGGTAACATGCCTTGTCCTCAATAATTAGTGCTTGATGGAAAAGGGCAGACGTCGAAAGTAATGTTCCCCTAATTGTTTTGGGCAGTGTAATTCATAGTTTAAATAATGAAATAATGTACTCAGAGGATTCGGCTATTTAAAAATGCTTGCAACAGTTATTTTACGGTATTTTGCATAAAGAGCAAATACGGCGTATTAGCACCTAGTAAGAACAGGTTGCAATTATGTGTGCTCCTGTGATGAGTGGTAAGACAAGTGACTTGAACTCTTTCTTTGATCGTCCCCGGGGTGACAAGTGAAGAAACCGCTGGCAGCGACATACACGCTCAGAAACTCTGGCACGCCAAGGGAGTGTACAGAGCGTTGCGCGCTATTCGAATGTGCGCTAACTCAGAAAGGAGTTCGATGACAGTAGACTACCTCACTGTCTAAATCCTGCCTCTGGTTACGACTGCCTCTCATTCTGGAGCGACAGCAATCACTGATCTGCATTACTGGCAACTAAATTTTTTTGTACATTCGTACCTACTTCCTGTTCGCACTCGCGACCAATTACAACTAAGTATCTTTCTTTCCAACTAGATCCTCCTCATTTACTAAAACTCTTTTTGCATGTGCAGTATACCTAAATTTATCTCCTTAAGCTATGTCACAGAATATCAGTGTTTTACATTTATAAATATACAGTTTGTATCTGATATTGTTATTATTACTACCTTTCCTTTCTCAGACGTTATGTCTGGTTAAAAATGGAAAGTGACGCGGACCTTGATCAAGCGTTGCTTCCTTTTAACTGCACGGTATATGTTACATTGCATTTAGGAACTTTCGGGTAATTGAACATGTATCAATAATTACAGATTTCTGTAGTTGTATATATACGTTTGGATGTAGCTGTATTGAGTTGATGTACTGGTGGATATTGCGTGGTATGACTCCTGTAGTTGATAGTACAGTTGGTATAATATCAACTTCATCCTGATGCCACATGTCCTTGACTTCCTCAGCCAGTTGGATGTATTTTTCAATTTTTTCTTCTGTTTTCTTCTGTATATTTGTTGTATTTGGTATGGATATTTCGATTAGTTGCGTTAATTTCTTCTTTTTATTGGTGAGTACGATCTCAGGTTTGTTATGTGGTGTTGTTTTATCTGTTATAATGGTTCTGTTCCAGTATAATTTGTGTTCATCATTCTCCAGTACAATTTGTGGTGCATACTTGTATGTGCTAACGTGTTGTTTTATTAGTTTATGTTGTATGGCAAGTTGTCGATGTATTATTTTTGATACATTGTCATGTCTTCTGGTGTATTCTGTAATCGCTAGTATTGTACATCCGCTTGTGATGTGATCTACTGTTTCTATTTGTTGTTTGCAAAGTCTGCATTTATCTGTTGTGGTATTGGGATCTTTAAAAATATGATTGCTGTAACATCTAGTGTTTATTGTTTGATCCTGTATTGCAATCATGAATCCTTCCGTCTCGCTGTATATATTGCCTTTTCTTGCCCATGTGTTGGATGCGATGTTTGGCTGTGTTAGATGATACGGGTGCTTGCAATGTAGTGTTTTCTTTTTCCAATTTACTTTTTTCGTATCTGTTGATGTTATGTGATCTAGAGGGTTGTAGAAGTGGTTATGAAATTGCAGTGGTGTAGCCGATGTATTTATATGAGTGATTGCTTTGTGTATTTTGCTAGTTTCTGCTCGTTCTATAAAGAATTTTCTTAAATTGTCTACCTGTCCATATTGTAGGTTTTTTATGTCGATAAATCCCTTTCCTCTTGCCTTTCTGCTTAATGTGAATCCTTTTGTTGCGGAATGTATGTGATGTATTCTATATTTGTGGCATTGTGATCGTGTAAGTGTATTGAGTGCTTCTAGGTCTGTGTTAGTCCATTTCACTACTCCAAAGGAGTAGGTCAATATTGGTATTTATAGCAATTCTCTTGTTTCTTGCTGCCAATTCTGTTTTCAGTACTTTTGTTAGTCTTTGTCTATATTTTTCTTTTGGTTCTTCTTTAATATTTGTATTATCTATTCCTATATTTTGTCTGTATCCTAGATATTTATAGGCACCTGTTTCTTCCATCGCTTCTATGCAGTCGCTGTGGTTATCGAAAAATGTGTGACCTTGTGTTGGTATCTTCCATTAATATTATATCCATAATTCGTATTATTTAGCATGTTGGATAGTGGGTTCAGAGCAAGGCAGAACCAGAAAAGACTTAATGAGTCTCCTTGGTATATTACATGCTTAATCTATATTGGTTGTGAAGTGATATTATTTGAATTTGCTTGGATATTAAGTGTGGTTTTCCAATTTTTCATTACTATGTTTAGGAACTGTATCAATTTAGGATCTTCTTTGTATATTTCCAATATCTGTAGTAACCATGATTGCGGTACACTATCAAAAGCTTTTTGGTAATCAATGTATGCGTAATGCAGCGGCCATTGTTTAGTTTTAGCTTGATATGTCACCTCTGCATCTATTACCAGTTGCTCTTTACATCGTCGTGCTCCTTTGCAGCAGCCTTTTTGATATTTATTTATAATTTTGTTCTGTGTTGTATGTGCCATTAATTTCTGTGTAATGACTGAAGTTAATATTTTGTATATTGTTGGTAGGCATGTTATGGGGCGATATTTTGCTGAGTTTGTTGTGTCTGCTTGATCTTTAGGTTTCAGATAGGTTATTCCATGTGTAAGAGTATCAGGGAATGTGTATTGTTATTATTATTATTATTATTATTATTATTATTATTTTCTTTCCTTTCTCAGACGTTATGTCTGGTTAAAAATGGAAAGTGACGCCGACATTGATCAAGCGTGACTTCCTTTTAAGTGTACGGTATCTATTACATTGCATTTAGGAACTTTCGGGTAATTGAACATGTATTATAATAATAATAATTATTATTATTACTACTATTATCATTATTATTATTGTAATTACTGAGTACTACTATTGGCAGCAGCAGCAGTAGCACTAGTTGTAGTAGTAATAGTAGTAGTAGTAGTAGCAGCAGCAGTGATGCTAGTATTGTTTTATTAACATCATTAGTCAATACTTGCATATCATTTTAACTCTGTTAGTACCATTTTATTACTAGTTGATAGTATAGTTATTATTTTTTCTTAAGTAACAATAACGTAGAAAATAGTGTATGTGAAAAACCATTGCCCGATATGACAGAGAGCTTAAAGGCCATAATCTGGTCAGGTTGCATAATTAAGTAAGAAATAACAATGTAAATAGTTGTGCCTGCACTGTTCTTATTTTAATTAAACGCTACTCATATTTGACTACTGTTAATGAAATACTCGACAGTAAGCGCACTTTGACAGTGCAACGAAATATGTGAAGAGGACTTTAACATGCTTCAAGGCAATGCAAAATCACGCAAGACCTTTAATCACTCCCAAAAAATCTGTAATGATAGCTGTGTCTTGCTTTGTGGAGAAATCGCGTGCTATGCAGAGGAAAACTGCACCTTTTGCTGTCGAACACCCGACAGAAAGACGTATGAGTCACAAAAAAGCCAACTCTCGATGTATTCAGAACTGTACCACGTGTCTCGAAGATCTGTAAAGCTCAAACTAACCATCATTCGGCTGAAAAATGTACGCAGAGAAGAAAAATTTGGTCTGCTGAAAGCAGGTGGAAGTACTATTCTGGTGAGAGCAGGTTGTTTCCAATAAGGCACGCTCCTATCTTTTACCATAGTGAATAAAGGATGAACGAGCACGTGTAGATTGAACAATACAATTGTAAGACTGAGAAATTGTTTCAGGAGCAAAATAATTGAGAAAAGTTTGAAATTAAGTCCAATTATTACACAGTGAATAAGCATGGAGTTTCACAAACAGTAGATACATATTATTATGTCCTATAAGAGAACACTCTCAAGTATAATACCACCTACACTCAAAAACAAAACAAAAATCTCCCCTCATAGCTTCAAGTCCCCCTAGTACTATAAGGTTAACTGGAGGATAAAGAAGCCGCTTCAACTGTATTTAAACTTTTTTCTCCGATCACAACCAGTTTCCTGGCACTGAAACCCACATCCCCAGGTGACATTTGGATAACAACGAAACACGAAAATGTAACAGATGCTAACAGACCCTACAATATCCAGTAATACGACACAACTTTCAATAACTCTCAAAAAATATTTAAAACAGAGAAAATTGTAATCACATACGTGCGTCACATTTTTCTGTTTTGTAATTGTATAATAAACAAAAAAAAAAAAACAAGCAAGGGAGCCATACGTCAAAATTTATGCCGATAACGGGAAGTAAAAGGAGCCATCTTTCCCGCTGGGATCGCCTTATAGATGCGGGCGGCCAGTAAGAGGCGGTCGTCATTGTGATGGTCATCACCAGTCATGAACCAACGAAGCGTCCGGGGCCGCTGCACACAGGCAGGGACTGTTTCTTTTGCCATAGGGGAATTGTGGAAACATACCGTCTGCAAGTCAATTTAATCTCACATCCGGCACAACCTGGCTGGTCGGTCAGTCCATGAACGATGATCCCAAATAGTTAGCAAAAAGGTTCCGGTATTGTGTTCTGTTCGTTAAGACCAGGAACTCGTCGATTATGTGTTGCCACAGATCGAGAACTTCCTTTTCGCCGTCACGGTACGTGTTGCGTATCTCTGTTCCTTGTACCCAACTGACCGCATTCACCCGGCTCATGGGGAAATAGACGGCGTCGGGATGAAAGAGGTCCAGGGCACAATTGAAGCATGGGGACGGCGTAGCAGGAAAGCCAGCATCTGGAGGATCAGTTTCCAGCACTCGCGTATTGGGCCACAGTTCAGTCTTTGTCGTCACTTAACGGGGGCACATAGGCTTGGCAGTTAGATGAATGTTACTTATAATCTGTTTTGATGGCTAAATATTTATTCACATGACAGGTTTCGGTTCCTGTAGAACCATCTTCAGGTCTGCAAATTTCAGTTACAGGAGTTACCCGTCCACACTTAAAGTTAGATGAATGGCATGTAGCCTTCGTCGAGTAGGACACTTCTCGTTAGTGGCCACATACCACGTCGACCGCAATAAAGATGACAGAAAGGGCGCGTGGATGACTGCATAAACCCGTTAGTCAGGTTCCAGCGTTGGAGAACACAGTAATAAATCTTTCTGTGGTTCCATGTCTCCGGTATAACTCCTAACATATAGCTGTGCTCCACGAAAAACGTCCTAATAAGTGATTGCGAGGGCGATAATTGTCCTACGAGCACCGGTGGGCACCGGCTGTGTGGGGCCATCTCTGCTACCAGGATGCCAGGAAGACTGTCTATTGGTGAAAGCCAGAGTCACTGTATTGAGCAAAGGTACGGCGCCAACGCTCTGTGCTTGACGTGAGTCCAACACCTCTTTAGTGGAAAGGTAAAGTAAGAATAAAAAAACGGATCTTAAATCTGCACCAGCGTTCAGCACGTGTCCAAACACTGCCGGTATCATGTGAGCCGTCGTGTCTGTCCTCGGTATCACTTGGGCGTAATGATTCAGTTTAGGAGCTATGTACACATTCACACACTGAGCGCGTTGCAAAATGTACAAAGATCTGAATTTGTTGAGGCGAGTCTATGCAGAGTCTCTATAAGAACTTAAATACGTAAAGGCCCCCCTGCGTTGTATTTATCGATGGAGCGATATCCCTAAAGATTTGAACATCGAGACCTTTGTCAGAGGTACATCCAGTCCTACAGGCACGCCTCGTCCCACCTTCACGTAGCGTGATTTCCGGAGGTCGATCGCACTGCCTGCCACTGCCCCATACTGTTGGAGACAGGAAAGCGCCATTCGTATTTCGTCACCAGTCCGTGCTAAGAACATCAAATCATAGGTGTATCCACCACATAGAAAGGTCACGGAGCGGAGGCGAAGACCTTCCAACCGCCTCAGCATTCCGTGAAGAGCTGGTTCAAGGGAAATGGCGAATGACAAGGCAGGAAGAGGACAACCCTGTCGGCCGGACCTTTTGTCACGGACGGGGGCGGAGCGATAGCCGTTTACCATAATCCTCGTGACCACCCCATGGAACAAACAAAGCACAACGGATGTCGTGATGCACGGGATACCGAAGTGTCCCATAACTGCACGCAGGAAATAATGTTCGACGCGATCGAAAGCATGATCAAAACCCAGCGCAACAAGAGCGCTACCACGTCTCGACAGGTGCTCAAAGTAGAAAACACATTACTATTGCCTGCGAGACAGGTTTGATCAGTGTAAATGGCCGCGATCACCGTAGATTTGAGCCTCTTACGGAGGATGCTTGCGAACAGTTTGTACTCGGTATTTAGCATCGTCAATGATCGAAAATCAAGTGGGCGACAGTCTCCTCTGGTTTGGGCTCCGTAATCCAGAAACCCTCAGTGAATTCGGATGGTACTTCAAAATCGGGGTCCAGGTGTTCTCTGTACATCCTGGTCCACATGGGGCCCATAAGATCAAAAAACCCTTTTAAAATTCAAGAGAGAGTCCGTCAGGGCCTGGCGTTGGGAGCGCCGCGCAACATAGACTCTCGTAATCCTTCCAAAGTCACCTCCGACAAGAGCGTAACATCCAAGAGACCGGTAGGTCAGATAGGGCTTCCATGACCCCTACATACATGTTGTACTCTCGCTCGTAGAGAAGTGTGTATGACTGTGTGAACGCTCGGACGATGTGCATTTGCGTTTCAGCCCGTCGTGCGTCCACCATCTCGACCGCCCTAATGAGCTACCTCTTGTGTCTTCTCCTGTCTTGAATGATATAGTGGAGGGGAGGTCGTTCTTCACTACATCATCTGTTGTGCTCGCTCGCACCCTAACATCCGCGAAGCGTACAGCGGAGATACGTAGCAATTGTGCCTCGACGTGGTGGTCTGCTGATTGCCGTTCCGGCGACGGCGGTTGCACAGCCGGTTCGCGGAGCGCAGTGTAGTGGAAATCAATGGTCGCGGTATACCAGCGCGCTCTATCTCGTTCATAGCCGGCAAATGTTCGGCACAAGGCGGGTTTGACACACCGTAACCACCGCTGAAGTATGGAACCGTAGGCGGGTAATCGCCGGTGGCATCTGAACTTCGCGTCTACAATTTACCTTATCAAGAAGGGCGACATTGAGGCGCCATGGACCTCTACTTCGTCGGACGCGTTGGGAGGTGAGGGTGAGAATATACCGACACACGCTAGGTGGTTCGTGAACGCTGCCGGCCACATCTCAGCGTCGTCAACTGCCGATCGCAGGCCTTGTATGACGTAGACTCGATCCAAACGCCTCGCGGAATAACTAATAAAGTATGTGTGTGTTTTTACGTCGCCGTGTTGTGCGACCCAAGTGTCCGACAAAGACAAGTCCTTCACAAGCGCCTGAAGTGTTGGGCAGCTGGTATAGGTGCGGCATCTGGTCGGAGGTCTGAGCACACAATAGATATCTCACCTTACTGCCAAGTGGTCGGCATTGCCCTGGAAGAGCGGTGCTGTCTTCAGCAAAATAGGTGCGGCGCTCTCTCGTTCTGTCGGTACCGGAAGGAGCATACAGGTTCACTAGACGAACTGTGTCAACAGTGAGTGCGACCTCTCGGGCTGACGGTAAATAGGATACATTAGTTGGCGTAATTCCCTCACTCAGCAGAATAGCCGTACCTCCTCCGTCCTCATCCGAAGGCATAGCGTAGGAGTAATATCCGTAGGCATCGATACAGTCTCCTAATCGGGCCTCCTGAAGGAACAGAATATCCAGATCTGCAGCTCGGTACGTTTTGAGAACAGAAGTAATGCCTTTGACATTGATCATGGTGAGGCGGTATGCCTGTTCCATCAAGTCGGGGGAGCTGTCCTCGGTAGTACTGGTGGGCAGAAGTGGTGGTGCGGTGCGTCTTCAGGACGGGGAGATAGGAAGCAACAGGTATGAGTCACGCCGGCCTAGGCGTCTTTCGCCGTCTACGTAGACGCTGCCGACGGCATCGGTGTATCGTCACAGTCCTGAAACGCATCCTGCGTCTCCATCTCCTGCGCCCAGACTGCAAGGGACGTCGATACCACAGGATGTCGAGAGGCAGACATAGTCGTGGGTGCATCCCCGGGGTCGCGGCTTCCGTGATAACCCGTATCCCCACAGTGCCGTAGCGGTAGAAGACGTCGAACACTGTTTACGTTGGCATCGGCCGTGTCGGATGGTTTTATCGGCTGACGTACGTTATCATTCATCGTTGCTGCCTCGGGCCATTCTGCTGCGTCTGTCGTTATGCTCTTTTTCTTACGGGACATCGGCGATTTCTATTTACACTGTCTCGTCTCTGTGTCCGGCGCAGTATTCAACTTTCACCACACCGTCGGCTTCTCATGACGGTGCGCCTCGGTTCGACGAGAGGGCAGCAGAGACATCGGAGCTGGAACTGTTGCAGACGCCTCCAAGGCTTGCACCAATACAGAAAGGTCGTCATAGACAGCTGGCGACTCCCGTCTCGCCGTCGCAACATACGTAATCGGCATAGAGGTCGCTATCGACAGTCGAATCTGATCAGCTGAGGGCGTCTGCACGAAACGGCGTTGCAGGAATTCGGTACGCACGTGTCCTACCTGTCCACACACGGAGCAGGTCCTCGGCTGACCGTCTTAAATAATTATCGCTCTGCAACCAGCGATCGTGAAATACGAAGGGATATGGCGATGCAATTCAATACGAACCTGTCACACCTTGTTAAGGATAGGGTAAGTTTCGAAGGTCTTCCATTTCTCGGCAATATGGCTGAGGACTGTGCCGTAGGGACTAAGAGCAAGGGTGCCCAAATCAGCTGGAACTTCAAATGGTAGCTCATACACTCGCACATTTTGTATTCCCAGTCAAGTGTTACCACACCCACTTTTTCGTCAGTGTGGCAGAACTTATAACGTTCCGGCGATCATCTGAGATGTTTGTCACAGGCCTCATAGTCAGTTAACCTAAGATATACAAAGCTGAAGACGATAGATAAGTGGATACCTAGCAGCTATTTTGAGTCAACATGTATTACGTCGCGTTAAAATATCTCTGTTTCGTGGGCCTTGGGTCTAGAGTACGGAGCTTCGAATTGCAGCTTGATCGTATCTTTCCGATATGAAGGAGCCATCGGATGTCAGGAACGTAATGTAACACTCAACAACGCACCTGGTAAACAACAACACACCCGGAAACGCGGCACGGAGCGGCAGGGACGTACCGCACCGGTCCACAGCCTAAGGCCGACTGGGGGCTACCGAGGCACAGCTCCCAGTGCTTCCACCAGTACCTCATTTCCTACCTTCCAAACGTCACAGAAGTTCCCTGCGTTTTACATGTTTATAAAAGCTCCTTAAAATTTACATTACTCGGTATTTCAGAATCTGTCACTCTTCCACGATAATATTGTTGTGCAGATGTCACATGATGATGTTGATTTTCAGAGCCGTGGAACTGGTTGTGATCCGATAATATAAAGATTAAGCACAACCGAAGCGGTTCCGTAAGCCTCAAGATGTTTACTTATATCCGTGGTAAACTTTTATAACGATTATTTCAGTATATGATTAGTTGGAAAGTAAATGGGAAGCAAAATGCCGTCTCCAGATGACTCGAACAAAAGTAGGCACTAGTCCTCACTATGTCAAATAAAGGAACTTACTGGAAAAAGGTGCAACTTTGCTCACAATGAAAATACGTCTACGAAGCTGAATAATCACTAAATATACATTTACGCTAATGCAGCTGCAACATGCAGCGCTCTCACCAGAAATTTTGAATACTGCGGCTTAGAAATGTCCATCTCACTAGTACAAAAGACAATGAAGTAGAACGATGTTAGCTGCTACAGGCGGCGATCACGGGAAGATAGAATCTTCGGCACCTGGTCCTGTTGGAACTGAATCTAACAGTCCAGCCTCCTGCTCGGTAAGCTGGGCCGCACACGCAAAGTAGAATTTGCGTTTATGCTTCACCTTTGAATCACAGATGTAGCTTACCTAGCAGACAAGAACATCGAATGGACACCCTCGGAGCTACACGTGAAACTAGCAACTCACGTATCGATACACGATACGAGAGGCGTTTCTAACGGATGACTCATTACTATACCATTCGTGTAAACATGTCGTTTGGGATGTGCGAGTCATTTAGCGGAAGACCTTACAAAAATGATTTTCAGTTCGCAAAAATTCTATGAGGTAATCGTATCTGTTCTGTGCTTTACTGAAACAGTATTTGACGCGTAGTCTTTACTAGTCACTCCATGGGAGGTCTCATAGTTGTCCTTGCTGATCGCAGAAACCCACTCTGCCAGTTTTCTGAACTTCAAGATGATAAATTCCGAAAATATCGAAAAATACCGTAGTAAATACGTGATTAGCAAAAGGTGACTTGTTACCTGAAATGCAACTTAGAAACTTCCTAGTAGCGCCTCAGAACTTTCTAGAGTGACGGACAATGGGTGGCCTCTTTCGAGAGGGGACTGCCTCATTCCGTACCCTTGGTGGAATTCTCTTAGCAACGCAGGCATCTTCTGCCGCTTTGTTGCGCATGGACTGAGAAAACCGTCTGCCTTTGAGTTATCCCTGTCCTGGGAAACTAACTTCAGTTCGGGAAGGACTTCCAAGAGATATTCTGGATGCGAGTCGTAAGAAACACGCCGGCTAACTCTCCTCCTTTGCGTATCTCACTGGAATTTATTTAAGATGAGTCGACCTGGCTCCTTCGGCGCGTAGAGGCGCGAATTCACGCTTTCACTGCACGTATAAACACCCAAGAGAAACGTTCGTCATTGCTATCAGCACTGTATTGTTTTCATCAAGTTGTTTTACACTACGGTAAAAATGGCATCTGGAAAGGTTGAACCAAGCCAAATTACATTACTTTATACTCTGAAGAACCCAAGAGCCGGCCGCGATGGTCTAGCGGTTCTGGCGCTGCAGTCCGGAACCGCGGGACTACTACGGACGCAGGTTCGAATCCTGCCTCGGGCATGGGTGTTTGTGATGTCCTTAGGTTAGTTAGGTTTAAGTAGTTCTAAGTTCTAGGGGACTTATGACCTAAGATGTTGAGTCCCATAGTGCTCAGAGCCATTTGAACCATTTTAGAACCCAAGAAACTGATACATCAGCCTAATAACGTGTACAGCCTCGTAGAGCACGCAGAATTGTTGCTACACGACGTGGCATGGACTCGACTAATGTCTGAAGTAGTGCTGGAAGGAACTGACACCTTGAATCCTGCAGGGCTGTCCGTAAATCCGTATAGTCCTGTACAGACGGAGACATTTCTTGTGCCATGACTGGCGTAGGGAGGAAATTGGTTCGTGTGAACGGTTAGCTCGCGTGCCATAGAGTGGCGTGCGATCGCATTGCTAGTAAACGGCATGCAACCAAAAGAAGCTATATTCCACCCCATAAGGATGCCGTTTGAGTGCGTACGTCTGTTTGTTTTTGCTATCGTGAGGGCATCGTGTGATACTGCTGTGGTCTAAGTAAGCTATTGAAAGTTTTATTGAGGTGTACAGACACGAAACATGTCTTTATGACACAAAATCACCCACATAACTAGAACAAACACGCTAGGAAATACTGACTCGACAAAATAGTTGATTCTTTGAAGAAGGTTAGGTTTTCGTCTCACGCTGAAATTACAGCGAAGATGGAAAGATTTCGGACGACGTTTGTGTCAGAACTTAATAAAATAAAAGCTTCGGCAAAGAGTGGTATGGGGTCTGCTGACGTGTATGAATCCATGGTGTAGTATTTTAAGAAACTTATGTTTTAGTGAGACCACGTTGAGGCAAGGAAAGGAAGTTGGGTGTAGAATTCACACAAGAAATCGTGGACTACACTGATAACAGTAACGTCACATTAAGTAATTTTTATACTTCAGTTTCCTCTGTATTTCGTACAGTAAGTGAAAAAAAACTAAGCTCATAACTTGTTTGCCTTGGCGAACTTCACAAGATACAGTATACTAACAAACATGCATCGTAAATGAATAGCTCGATCATCTGATGCGTTTAGTTTACAATTCGAAGATTGTGGGTTTGAAACCCACTAGTGTTCATATTGTTTTCCTTTGTAACGTGAAATTAAATATGTTGTGAAGCTGAGCTCGTGGCCCATGATCTTGCGCTGTGTCTTGTAGTGGCCATAAATATCCAATCGCAAAAAGTATAAGGTACACACTGCAAGCTGTGTACAATTGTTATCATTATTTTTCAGGATGGATGTCTTGTCAGTGGGATCCCAGCGTCTCCCATTGATGTTAGTGAGGATTTCTTAATGATGAAGGAATGTGAAGTTGCACAAGATAGCCAGTCATTTCAAACAGCATCATCATCATACGGCAGTCCACGTGGAAGAGGTGTGATCAAGGGGACAAAAAGGAAGAGTGCTTACAATGAAGAGAAAAATACTATTTTCAAAAGAGCTCACAATATACTGACTGACATAAATAACCAAATGCTGTTCCAACTGATGTTGAAGTATTTGGTTCATATGTAACTGCTTCTTTACAGCAAATAGAAAGTAAAGCTCTGGTTATAAAAGCTAAGAGAGAAACATTTAACATACTTTGTGCTGTAAAAGGGGAAGATCTGGGCAGTAACGAGTAACAAGACTGTTCATTTCTTTATTTTGAGTAACAAGACTGTTTGTTTAATTTCATTAAAATGTAATTGGCTAACATCTATAAATACAAATTGAGTGCAGTGCTTTATCTTAAATGTGGACTGTAATTATAGCAAATTCAAATTACAAAATTTATTTCTAATAACAACTACGTTACTTTATGAATATCATACATTCTCCTGCATACCATATTAACTATTCAGTCATAATTTACATAACTTATTTTCAAGATTTGACACTGTTTCAGTACTAATATTTTTTTACAGTTTCTCACTGCTACTCTACATATCCAGCAGTGTTGAAATATTCCTGTAGAGCGTCCCTCACTTTCCTAGCTTCTTTAACTAGCTTGTGTTGACCTAATCTTCCTATGCACCTCCGATTACTTTGCTCCCATTCTCCTCGAATGATAACACACTGATATGTGTCCTCTTTCTTTTCCAATAACCTATATTTATTTATTTACACATGAAGTGCCGTAGGACCAAATTGAGGAGCAAATCTCCAAGGTCATGGAACGCGTCGGTACATGAAATTGTCACATAAAAGTAATAACAGATAAAAATAAATGTTTATGAACCCGAAAAATGTCAGTCCACAAGTTTAAGTCAACGCAATCAACAGTAGAATAAGAATCAGCTTAATTTTTCAAGGAACTCCTGGCTAGAATAGGAGTGACCATGAGGAAACTCTTCAGTTTCGATTTGAAAGCGCGTGGATTACTGCTGAGATTTTTGAATTCGAGTGGTAGCTTATTGAAAATGGATGCAGCATTATACTGCACACCTTTCTGCACAAGAATTAAGGAAGTCTGATCAAAATGCAGGTTCGATTTCTGCCGAGTATTAAGCGAATGAAAGCTGCTTATTCTTCGGAATAAGCTAATGTTGTTAACAAGAAATGGCAATAAGGAATAAGAAAGGGTGGTCCATTGATCGTGACCGGGCAAAATATCTCACGAAATAAGCGTCCAACGAAAAAACTACAAAGAACGAAGCTTGTCTAGCTCGAAGGTGGGAAACCAGGTGGCACAATGGTTGACCCGCTAGATGGCGCTGCCATAGGTCAAGCGGATATCAACTGTTTTTTTCTAAATAGAAACCCACATTTACTATCACATATTCGTGTAGTACGTAAAGAAATATGAATGTTATAGTTGGACCACTTTTTTCGCTTTATGATAGATAGCGCTGTAATAGTCACAAACGTATAAGTACGTGGTATCAGGTAAGATTGCACCATTGCGGATGGTATTTACTTCGTGATACATTACCCGTGCTAAAATGGACCGTTTACCAATTACGGAAAAGGTCGATATCATGTTGATGTATGGCTATTGTGATCAAAAGGCCCAACGGCGAGTGCTATGTATGCTGCTCGGTATCCTGAACGACATCATTCAAGTGTCGGGACCGTTCGCCGGATAGTTAAATTATTTAAGAAAAGAGGAAGTGTTCAGCCACATGTGAAACGTCAACCACGACCTGCAACAAATGATGATGCGCAAGTAGGTGTTTTAGCTGCTTTCGTGGCTAATCCGCACATCAGTATCAGACAAATTGCGCGATAATCGGGAACCTCAAAAAGGTCGGTGTTGAGAATGCTACATAAACATCGATTGCACCCGTACCATATTTC
The DNA here is from genome assembly GCF_023864275.1 of Schistocerca cancellata. Taxonomy (NCBI): domain Eukaryota; kingdom Metazoa; phylum Arthropoda; class Insecta; order Orthoptera; family Acrididae; genus Schistocerca; species Schistocerca cancellata. The sequence goes on from NC_064632.1 coordinate 427,343,318, forward strand.
TATGCACCAGGAATTGCATGGCGACGACTTAAAACCCCGTGTACAGTTCTGCCACTGCGCACAAGAAAAATTACGGCACGATGACAGATTTTTTGCACGCGTTCTATTTACTGACGAAGCGTCATTCACCAACAGCGGTAACGTAAACCGGCGTAATATGCACTATTTGGCAACGGAAAATCCACGATGGCTGTGACAAGTGGAACATCAGCGATCTTGGCGGGTTAATTTATGGTGCGGCATTATGGGAGGAATAATTGGCCTCCATTTTGTTCATGGCAATCTAAATGGTTCAATGTATCCTGATTTCCTACGTAATGTTCTACCGATGTTACTAGAAGGTGTTTCACTGCATGACAGAATGACGATGTACTTCGAACATGATGGATGTCCGGCACATAGCTCGCTTGTGATTGAAGCGATATTGAACAGCATATTTCATGACAGGTGGATTAGTCGTCGAAGCACCAAACCATGGCCCGCACGTTCACCGGATCTGACGTCCCCGGATTTCTTTCTGTGGGGAAAGTTGAAGGATATAAGCTATCGTGATCCACCGACTTCTGGGCGCTACAGTCTGGAGCCGAGCGACCACTACGGTCGCGGGTTCGAATCCTGCCTCGGGCATGGATGTGTGTGATGTCCTTAGGTTAGTTAGGTTTAATTAGTTCTAAGTTCTAGGCGACTGATGACCTCAGAAGTTAAGTCGCATAGTGCTCAGAGCCATTTGAACCATTTGATCCACCGACAACGCCTGACAACATGCGTCAGCGCATTGTCAATGCATGTGCGAACATTACGGAAGGCGAACTACTTGCTGTTGAGAGGAATGTCGTTACACGTATTGCCAAATGCATTGAGGTTGACGGACATCATTTTGAGCATTTATTGCATTAATGTGGTATTTGCAGTTAATCACGCTGTAACGGCTTGCCTTCTCAGAAATGATAAGTTCACAAACGTACATGTATCACATTGGAACAACCGAAATAAAATGTTCAAACGTACCCTCGTTGCGTACTTTAATTTAAAAAACTTACCTGTTACCAACTGTTAGTCGTATATTGGGAGCCATATGTTTGTGACTATCAGAGCGCCTTCTATCACAAAGCGTAAAAAGTGGTCCAACTAAAGCATTCATATTTTTTTACGTGCTACACGAATATGTAATGAAAATGGGTGTTCCTATTTAAAAAAAAAAAAACGCTGTTTATATCCGTTTGATCTATGGCAGCGCCAACTCGCGGGCCAACCATGGTGCGATTTGGTTTCCCCCTTCAAGCTATACAAGTTTCTTTCTTTGTAGATCTTTCGTTTGACGCTTATTTCGTGAGATATTTAGCCCGGTCACGATGAATGGACCATCCAGTATATTGAGAGGCCAATGTAAAAATACCCAGACTGGTGAACAGCGGTGGACAAGAGGTTCGTGAACATGCACCACTTATTGCCCGAACCATCCGTTTCTGAGCCAAAAATATTGTTTTAGAATAGGAAGAGTTACCTCAAAATATAATACCATACGACACAAGCGAATGAAAACAAGCAAAGTAGACTAATTTTTGTGTCGAATGATCACTCACTTCTGACACCGTTCGAACAGTAAAAATGGCAGTATTAAGTCTTTGAACAAGATCCTGAACGTGGGATTCCACGACAGCTTACTATCTGAACACCTGGAAATTTGAACTGTTCAGTTTCACTAATAATATGCCCATTCTGTGAAATTGAAACGTCAGGTTTTGTTGGCTAGAAACTGCAAAAACTGAGTCTTACTGTGATTTAGCGTTTTTAAACTCTTCCCGTATGTGTTCAGTAGAAACTTACATAGGACACAAGTAGACAGTGTGTTTGTCTCTATAGGTATTTTCTTAAGGAGAGTTCTGATCCTGTTGCTCAGTATTCCAAAAGCATTTTCAGAAGTTCTTCTTGCTCTGCTCAAACGGTAGTTAAATATTTTTCGTTCCTGTGTGAGATTTCCCTTATATGGCATCATTATATGCTCTGATAAGGGAAAAGCGTCATCGGCTACAACTATAAAAGGCACTGCAGTTTGAGTCTCTGATAATGCCTCTGGTGTAGGAATGTTCATAAATTTACAGCACCAGTAAGAATTTCCCATAGTGGACAGTTCTGGAACACTCATTCATCACTATTCCTCCCATTGCAACCTACATCAACACATGTAAATTTATGGTGTACATCAACAAGTGCAAGTAACATAATGCTGTTACCTCCTTTGTAGTTGTTGTAGTATGATCCCATATATCTTGGTGGTCGGAATTCCACACGTTTTCTGTCTAAAGCACCAAGACAAATTGGAAAGTTCCACATATCTTGGAACTGTTTTGATATACTTTTCGATTCACTTTCTGTAGATGGCATCTGAAACATAAAATGTGATGTGAATATGTCAATGTGACCTACAAATTGTAAGGTTGAATTCTTGACATAAATTTTCAAAATTAAGGGATACATTTTGAATATAGTGGCCAACTATAAAAATATGTGATAATACCTTAAGGTTGGATCAGAGATACGTCGTCACAATTTTCAGGAATTATTGAGTAATTCGAGCTTACAGTTATTCTGAGTGAAAAAATAAGGCTTCTGTAGTTTTCTCCAGTAGCTAGTAACCTCAGTGTTAGAAGTGATCTAAAGAAAATTATGGAATTAGTTACAGATTATAAGTATGGCCTGAACGTCCAACAGCCTAGTAATACTAGGCCTACATAAGGGTACCTACTCACTTCTTTGAATCTGAGATACATCCTCGCATAATTGTGCTTTGTTTCGTTATTCTTGGGCCTACTAAGCGAAACAATGTCAAGAATTCCGTGTTGCTCATTCTCAGAAATCTTTTGTATGAGTCCCCGACTTCCAACCTCATTTCATTGTGTAATAAACGGCCTGCTGGAGTGGCCGAGCGGTTCTAAGAGCTTCAGTCTAGAACCGCGTGACCGCTAGCGTCGCAGGTTCAAATCCTGCTTCGGGCATGGATGTGTGTGAAGTCCTTAGGTTAGTTAGGTTTAAGTAGTTCTATGTTCTAGGGGACTGATGACCTCAGATGTTAAGTCCCATAGTGCTCAGAACCATTTGAACCAATGATTGCATAAGCAGCAGTTGCCACTCTCAGTTCGTCATCAGCCACTTCCTAAAATAATGTTGCGCCACCTGCAGTCAATGTGTGTACTAAAGCAACTGTAAGATGGCATGCAAGGTCTTGGAACAGGACGTTGTACCACATTATTGCACCGTTAGAGGATCACGATGTGTCCTCGTGTGTACAGCGCTTAAGAGTACAAGGGGTGGAGATTTTTCATGAACAGCACGTCGAAAGGTATCCCAGATGTGCTCTATAATGTTGATGCCTGAGGAGTTTGGTGGCAAGCGGGAGACACTCTGTAGCAATTCTGGATCTTTGGGGTGTCGTATTGGCCTGCGGGAATTGCCCAAGTCCGTCGGAACGCACAGTGCACATGAATGGATGCAGGTAATCAGACAGCATGCTTAAGTATGTGTCACCTGTCAAGTGCCACCACCAGCTTGAACAGTCCCCTGCTGACATGCAGGGTCCATGGATTCAGGAGCTAGGACATGCACATGGGGCCATTTAGACACCACTGTGTGGCCAGCTGCGCTAGGATTTAGGTTCAGGGTCCATGGCGCGTAAAGTATGATAGAGTTGCTATCACAGACACTCAACTTTGTTTTAATCTGGCTAGTTTGGTAGCCGGGAGAGTACGCTAAGCACACCCTGGTGCTCTTCGAACAAACGCAAGATGCGAGCTGCGCGACACGCTGCATTGTATTGGAAGTAGAAGCCATTGTGAGGAGGAAATGCAAACGTCATATGGGGTTGGACATGGTCGTCAAGGATAGATGGATATTAGAGGGATAGCACTAGCAGTAGTGACCAAGGTAATGTTCTTTTCGCATACGGTGTCATATTACACATCTGGTGTCAGGTTACATACTTCTGGTGTCCCCCACTCCATGTCCCGAAGGGAACCACCAAAGATCGATCAAGGTCACCCAGGGGAATCACTAGATCCTCCCCTGCTCCCTCTCTTCACCTCTCCCCTCCCCACCCTGTCACACTCCTCTCCACCAATGACGATCAAGCAACCCCTCCACACTCTCAATAACTGGTGCACTTCAATGAGAGTGTGCACGGACCGTCAACTTTTACTAAACCTCCAGTAAGATATCAGTTTAGCCACTGACTCTGTAGAGACGTATAGTTTGACTGGCTGTGCTTTTCTGTCCGAGTTTGCGGAGATTAAGACAATCTGTCCTTGAATGATTTTAGTGTGTCAGTGAGTCATCGTGTAGGATTCCTCCTACGGGTTTGCCGAGAAGCTCTCGAAATTTATCTCCCTTGCAGAAGCAATATCAGCGTCATCGGGTTCTCTGTAAAGTTCAGTTCTACTTCCTGTGATTGTAAGTGATGAAATAGGACGCCATATTATTCGGAATAATGTTCAAAAGGGACGCCATTATGATATATTTATTTACTAAAATCGTAAAGTGATACTATCGACACAGTTAATGATTAACTGAGAACTAACAATTTCCTGAGAGCGTGGTCTTGCGATAGAAACAGATCGAAAAGCATCCTACCGAAGACTGACCACTAAGGTGCGCAGCGTGTACGGCAGAGATCTCACCTAGGTAGATATGTAGGTGCTTTCAGTTTTACATGTTTTTCTTATTTTCTTCAATTTTACATATTTTTCAGCCATTTTCGTATTTTTACAGGGTTTTCCGTAATTTCTACGTATTTTGTCCAATTACGCAAGACCGTTACCGACGTCGCAGCGACGTCATGATGCTCTTGAGCAACCCCAATGCAGAATCAGATATGATATTGAAGCACACCTGCAAAACGTCGTCTTTTATAACCGGGACACTCTGGAGTTAGGTACCATAGGGATAGACAGTCTGTTTCTTAGTAACAAATTACATCACTCTAGATCTATTTGTTTGCAATAGTTTGGAAATTTTTGGTAAGGACAATAGGACCAAACTGCTGAGGTCATCGGTCCCCAAGCTACGCACTACTTAACGTAATTTATGCTAATGAAAACACACACACTCATGAACGCGGGAGGATTCGAACCTCCTACGGGGGATCCGCACGAACTGCGACAAGACGCCCAAGACGGCACGGATACCCCGCTGGGCTATAGTAGTTTAATTTTGTGAGGCATCGGCAGAGGCCTCGGTCAGATGGATATGTAATGACTCACACGTTTACGTATTTCCCCATATTTCCCGAAGGTTTTGCGCGTAGTACGTAGCTGCGTGAGTTATGTGTCAGCACCGTGTCGCATCGTGTCACGGTGTTATGATGTTATGAACGTGGTCCCGATATGTTTGTCTTTGCTAAGCCACCGTTCTATTACTAGTATTTTATTTCATAGTGATAGAAACGAACATACTGGCAAAAGTAGTGACATAACAGAAAATTATATAAGCACTACCGATTCCTAACAATAAATATCATTTAAGAAATACCACACTACACTACGTCATAGTAAAATTCTGATGCCTCCAACCAAAGATAATTTATTTGTAGCACATTGCTGCAAAATACACTCTACGGAAATCAAGTCGCCTCCAGGTCGGATCGCACCACTCCGACGTGAGTGTGCGCAGCCGCGAACGACTTTGCTTCCTGACACAATTCTCTGCAATTACGGCGAAGACCAAGAGATGAATACACTAAGCAGATTCAGAAGGCTGTAGGCTGCAGTACGTACTGGGAGATGAAGAAGCTTGCACAGGATAGAGTAGCATGGAGAGCTGCATCAAACTAGTCTCAGGACTGAAGACCACGACGACAACGGCGAAAGTTGGGGTTGGACTTGTGGACGAGGCATCATTCGCCCGCGGTAATAACGGAAAACAGAACCAAGACGTTGGTGAAAATATCGAAGACTGATGCTAATACACCCCAGTCTTCCCCTGTATTCGCTGCATAACACGGATATGGTGTGGAACTCCTCGTATGATTGTGGCCACCAAGTTACGACCCTGAGAGATCCACATGTCTTAACACCTCGGCAGAACATCTGCGCTCATTTCTCTACAGTGACGGACATGGCTTCAAGTGGTGCTAACCTCTAGGCATTCCGCTTCTCTGTATAATCACTGCATTTCCGCAGGTCGGTGCCACCATCAATTTCTAACGTTACTCACGCCTTTACCATATCTAGAAAACTTTCCTCCGGTTTTTTATAAGACAGGATGTAGAATATATGCTAAGAAGAAGGAAGTGTCGACGTCAGTGAGTGTTATGGCGCTCCTACCGAAATTTATTAAGGCCAACACCCTGGCGAGAAATGAAGCGGGAAAATAAGTATGCCCTTCATATATTTTAGGAAAGTGCTTTTGATAGTTAATAGTAAAATTCGAAACAACTTCCAATCTTATTACAAGGTATGTACTTCTTTCATAATCTCAGTCAATTACAGCTAATGTGTCTCACGTGTCATCATGATTGACGTCAGGAACTCATTTCTCTCAATAACGAACCATCGCAGAGGTAAGGCATAGAATAATTTTTTCGCAATGCGGGGCCACAGTCATAATATTTTTCTTTAGAGTCAGTACCGCCATTACACTGTTGTTTATTTACAGTGTTACATTTAAACTTACACAATAATGATTTCGGCTTCAAAGTGCCATTACCAATTATTTTCAGTGTTATAATACCAAGTATTTTATGTGTTATAATACCAAAAGTCATCTACTATTATGTCTCGTTTCCTACTCTAATTACTAGTCCCTCTCTGAGTAAACGACTTGGGAGACAACCTGAGCCACAGTCTTTGTTTGTTTGAGCATGATGCTTTCGTTTACTGCCTAGTAAAGACATCAGAAGATCAAAGCAAACTGCAAAACGATTTAGAAAAGATATGTACGTCGTCTGAAAATTGGCAGTTGACCGTTGTGCGGCCATCTACACGAGTGCTAAATGGAAACCGTTAAACTTCGGTTGCACGATAGGTTAATCGGATCTAAAGGCCGTAAATTCATCTAAATACATAGGAATTACAATAATACGAACAACTTAAATTGGAAAGATCACATACAAAACGTTGTGGAGAAGGCGAACCGAAGACTGTTTTTTATTGGCAGAACGCTAAGGAGATGGAACGGATGTACTAAAGAAATACCCTAATCTATGCTTGTTATTTACTTTTTGGACTACTGCTGCGGAGTGTGGGATCCTTAACAGATAGAGTTACCGGAGTACATCGGGAAAGTCGGGGAAGAGGAGTACGTTTCGCATTAACGAGACATAGGAGACGGAGTGTCACGGACATGATACAGGATTTGGAGTGGACATCATTAAAACAATGGCGTTTCCTGTTACAGTGGGTGGGACCTTCGTACGATATTCAACTACCAACTTTCTCCTCAGAATGAGAAAATATTTTGTTGACGCCGGCCTGCATAAGGAGAAATAAATCATCATAATAAAATAAGTGATATCAGAGCTGACACTAAAAGCAATTGTTTCTTCCGCGAGCTGTTCGAGAGTGGAAAAACAGAACTATTGCGAAGGTGGTTCGATGAACCCTCTGCGAGGCACGTAAGTGTGATTCACAGCGTATCCATGTAGATGTAGATGTAGGTAAAGAGTGTGCCCAAAATACAAGTTTCAGGCATTGCCTCTCACCACAGACAACATTAACGGCAGAGAGGAGCGGCCTTTGTGTGCAGTTGTCAGTGCTACAGACAAGCAGTCGTGCGTGAAATAACCGCAGATATGAATGTGGGACGTACGACAAACGTAAGCGTTAAGAGAGTGCGGTGAAATTCGGCATCAGATGACCGACGGGAGTGCCTTTGTTAACAACAAGACATCCCCAGCAGTGCCTCTCCTAGGCTCGTAACCATAACGGTTGGACCCTGGACCACTGGAAAACAGTGACCTCGTCAGATGAGTCCTTGTTTCAGTTAGTAAGATATAATCATAGGCCGACCGCATGGATGTATGTGATGTCCTTAGGTTAGTTAGGTTTAATTAGTTCTACGTTCTAGGCGACTGATGGCTTCAGAAGTTAAGTCGCATAGTGCTCAGAGCCATTTGAACCATATAATCGTTGGATACTAGTGTGGAGCAGACTCCCAAGTTGTGAACAAGGCATAGTGCGAATTGCTGCCGGCTACATAATGGTGTAGTTTGTGTTTACATGGAATGTACTGGTTTCTCTGGTCCAAGTGAAGCATTATTGACAGGAAATGGTTATTTTCGGCTATACGGGGACCATCTGCAGCCATTCATGGACATTTTTGTGGCTGACAACGCACCATGTCACTGCTCCACAAATGCTCGCGATTGATTTGAAGAACATTCTGGACCATTAAAGTGAATTGTCATTCGGCATGAACCACATCTAACATACGTGGGACATAAACCAGAGGCCAATTCGTGTGCAAAATTCTGCACCGGCAACACTTTAGCAATAATGGATGGCTATAGAGCCAGCGCCGGCCGCGGTGGTCTCGCGGTTAAGGCGCTCAGTCCGGAACCGCGCGACTGCTACGGTCGCAGGTTCGAATCCTGCCTCGGGCATGAATGTGTGTGATGTCCTTAGGTTAGTTAGGTTTAAGTAGTTCTAAGTTCTAGGGGACTGATGACCACAGATGTTAAGTCCCATAGTGCTCAGAGCCATTTGAACCATTTATAGAGCCAGCAGTGTTCCTGAAGAAGCCTCCAACGAGTTGCTGAGTCCATTCTACGTCGATTTGCTGGGTAAATGAAGTTCCAAGACAATATCAGCAGGTATACCATGACTTCTCTCACTTCAGTATGTAAACAAAAGAGGAAGTCAAAGTTCGTCCAAACTGGCTAGTGCAAGTACACAAGTAAGAGGCAATAAAATTTTAAATTGTCAACAGTTTAGTACAATATGTTGCACTAATTAAGCAGCTGCAACCTGAAACCATTATTAATTACGAAACTGTTATTCAACGGCACACCACGCCCCCAGGCCCGATATTATGCCGACGGTGGCCGCCTGTAGTATCATGAACTGTATGGTTACACGTTGGTACAGGTAACTTCTAAAACAAGGAACAAGCATACTTCCACTTATCAGCCAGAACATTATGACCATTTACATAACAGCCGGTTAGTCCACCTTTGGCACCGATAACAGCGGTGACGCGTCTCGACACGGAAGCAATGAGGCCTTAGTGGGTAGCTGGAGGGAATTGGCTGCACATCTGCACACATATGTCACTTACTTCACGTAAATTACGTGAACGGGGGCGATGAACTCTGACGTTACGTTCAATCACATCTCAGATGTGTTCCATCAGGTTCACATCTGGCGAGCCGGTGGGCCAGCATATCAGTTGGAACGCACGACGGTGTTCCTCGAACCACTCCATCACACTCCTGGCCCTGTCGCATGGCGCATTATCTTCTTGAAAAATGTCATTGTCATCGGGAAACACAAAAATGTTCAGATGTGTGTGAATCCCAAAAGAACCAAACTACTTAGGTCATCTGTCCCTAGACCTACACACCACTTGAACTAACTTATGCTAACAACAACACACACACAAACACACACACACACACACACACCCATGCCAAGAGAGGAGTCGAATCTCCGGCTGGAGGGGCCGCGTAGTCCATGTCTGGGCGCCTCAAACCGCACGGTCACTCCGCGCGGCTCCGGGAAACACGATCGTCATGAAGAGGTGTACGTATTCTTCAACCAGTGTACGATACTTTTTGGCCCTCAAGGTGTCTTGCATGAGCTCCACTGGACCCCTGGATGCCCAAGTGCAAGTTCCTCAGCGAATAATGGAGCCGCCGCCAGCTTCTCTCCATCCCGCAGTATAGTTGTCTGAGAGCTGTTGCCTTGGAAGACGACGGATTCACGACATCCCATCGGCATGATGAAGAAGATATCGGGATTCATGAGACCACGAAACGCTCTCCCACTGCACCAGTGTCAATGGTCACGTGCCCATTTCAGTTGTAGTTGCCGATGCCGTGATGTTAACATTGGCACATGCACGGGTCGTCGGCTGCGGAGGCCCATCGTGAGGAGTAATCGGAGCACTATTTATTCAGATACACTTGTACCCTGCCCAGCATTACAAATAAATCAAATGGCTCCAAGCACTATGGGACCTGACATCTGAGGTCGTCAGTCCCCTAGAGTTAGAAGTACTTGAACCTAAGGACGTCACACACATCCGCGCCCGAGGCAGGATTCGAACCTGCGACCGCAGCAGCAGCATGGTTCCGGACTGAAGCGCCTAGAACCACTCGGCCACTCCGGCCAGCCCCAAAATTACATTCTTGTACTCTGCTCAGCATTAAAATGTAATGTTAGCTCCACCACAGTTCGCCGCCTGTCCTGTTTTACCAGTCTCTCCAGGCTACGACATCGGGCACCTGTAATGAGGAAAGGCCACCAAACCCCACGACATCTGGACATGGTTCCACCTCGGTGAAGACACTCAACTCAGCACTTCTCGAACGTCCGACAAGTCGTGCAGTTTCCGAAATGCTCGTACCGAGCCTTCAGGCCATACCAATCTACGGTCAGTCAAACTCCTATAGAAACTTCCTGGCAGATTAAAACTGTGTGCCCGACCGAGACTCGAACTCGGGACCTTTGCCTTTCGCGGACAAGTGCTCTACCATCTGAGCTACCGAAGCACGACTCACGCCCGGTACTCACAGCTTTACTTCAGCCAGTAAAACTCCGATAGGTTGCGCAGTTTTCCCACTCTACACACAGACAGTACCGTCACTGGCACTACAAGCAGCGTGCGTGTGTCTGACTAGCAGTCACTCCTCGCCAGGTGACGCTCCTATCGCCTGGACGGGCTTAAATCGATAGTAATTCGGTGGTCATAGTGTTCTGGCTGAACACTGTATAATAATAAATACAATTATTTTAAAAGCCCACGACTCGCCCCGAGCTCGTGATTGTAATACACAATTACGGCAGTTATTACTAAATAATAATTTCCTTCATACAGAAACGTTTTAAAACCCACCGTTACATAAGACACACTGCCTCAGCTAATGGTGCCGCTAAAATGAATCAGTAGTTAATTTAGTTGTACGAAATGGAACTCCAGCAGAAGCCTGAATAAAGCCAAATAAAACCACAGTAATGTGGTACGCTAATGGGCAAATTATTGCAAGTTAAAGTAATTAACGAGAATATGTTTAAATGCGCTCAGTACCGCTGAAGATAGCTCAGTAAAATCTAAATGACACACCAGGTTTGAAAGAACTTTAACAGATCATAATAAAACCCCTATCTTTCACCGACAAAGGCAACATTCAAAATTGACATAAAGCTAATAGAAATCACATAGACTAAGTTTGCATCAGCCACAACGCTTTTCATATGTGACACCAATTAAAGGGGTTGAGCATCCACCCACCGTAATCCACTTTTGCGAGCCCCATAACGCCACCGCCCGGTGCCATTACAACGACCGACTTAACCCCGCTGCAAGTTGCAGCTTCCATCACGCCGAGCTCCGTATCTGCATGCAAGTCCGTACATGCCAGGTTAAGAAAACTTCACAATATTGCTCGATTTCCAATAGTGTCTCCCACTATGAAAGTTCACTTCGTTACCACATTACCTACAGCTTCCAGTAAACTCCGTTTTGAATGGAGCACAGCAAGTTGCTCGGCGCATAATCCGCCACATTCAAGTGCCCGCCTCACCACTAACGCTCCCCTTTTTGGCTCTTTGCTATTTAAGGCTTCGTTCACAATGGCACCGACAACGGTCATCAGACACCGACGACAAATGTTAGAGGGGGGTTAATTAGAATCTGTTATATGTATGAATTAAGTTCTATTTTAACCTCCAATAACAGGAGGGATATCACGATTCCTCTGCGCTTGGAGACCAGTGATGCAATACGGTGTTTGCTATTAAAAAGATGCCGAATGTATGTAAATGAGCTATATATATCTCGAAATGAACGTGGCGAGTACTATACACTCTGTCTTCACCTACCGGAATTAATAGACAAGTTTTACGAATATATAAGATGAAGGGAAAACCGACTTGCCACAAAAGTTAGAAACGCTTCAACTATATGATGCCACTTTCCTTCTCTCACCACCCATTAGTGTCCCATTAGGGCCTCTGCAGCTGACATGCCGTAACTGATGTTTTACATATTTATACGCTAGTACTACGGAAATATGTACGTAGTTTCAGTGATACGTGGCACTAAAGTCCTCTCCAAAACATATTGTTCAAAGAATAATTTATTATGCTACAGTGACAGGACATGTGACCCACGGTGTGTAAAGTCTACCAATGAGGTTATGAGCACATAAGTGGTAATTTACGTGATGAAAGTAGATGTTTTTATTATGAAGCATGGATAAAATTTGTCAATAAGGAATCAAGTATTATTTAATTAACTACTGGTAGATTGGTGGTTTCACAACAGCACACTTAATTTTAAAAATCGGACAGCCACATTCAAGTAAACTTCACTTCTCTTTAAACTCTTGTCCAATTGATTTGAGAAAGTAAGTAAATATATTTCTGGCAGCTGTATTTATTCAGATTGAGTGTAGCTTTTAATAAAGAAAATCAACAATATTACAGTCTCTTTTAGAGCGCTAGCACGAAGCGTAGCTCCAAATTTCGGTGCAGAATAAATAAAAACATTTATAGAACCGGTATCCGGGTGCAAGAGTCAAAATATTACGTTTTAAATTAGTAATTTGGCTATCGTAACATATCACAAAAAAACTTTGAAAGTGTGATTTTCAAAATGTGATACAGCCCCAATAATCGGAAGGTGTAATCGCCAGGTATCAGATATCAAACAGACACTTTCAGTTTTACTTGAGCTAGAGCTGCGTGTGAGTACCGAATCATTTAAAATACCACGAATCACACCTTTACAAGTACTCTAAATATGTTCTGCTGAATTAGTTTGAAGCTGTGCACACATACGTCAATTAACCTTCAATGACACTGTAGCTAACCATTTAGCATACGAGTGAAAAACAAACATGAATTTCAGATTAAGATACTCGGAGCACCTAAGGCTCTGAAAGGTGGAAACACGTATGTGCCTATTTGAAAGCCACTTCAAGTAACAGAATCACCACCCTACTGGCAAAAAACGCCATTAAGCAGTAATAATAACTTGTAGACAGCTGATGTCCACGTACCACGACCCAGAAAGAACCACTAAGACCTTATGCATAAGAATGCCATCCTTGACACTTGAAAAAATAACTTTTCGAAATTATAGTCCACACCTAAACTTTACGGTAATGATTTTGCCTACTTGTGGTTTCCAATATAGATACCTGTGAATTCAGTGGATTGAAAACTATATCCCGATTATGATATTTTTATGCTCAAGTGCACTAACTCCACCTTTGACTAAGTTTATCAGTTTCTCACCGTCCATGTTCCACGTCGTATTGGCCATCATGGCCGAAAAAAAAAAATTGTATTTCACCGATTCTCGTTTGCAATATGTGTGTTCGGCAGCTAGGGGTAGCCGCGAGGTGTAAGGCGCCGCTCCCCCCGCCGAAGGTTCGGGTTCTCCCTCGGGCATGGATGTGTGAGTGTGTGTGTGTGTGTGTTGTCCTTAGAGTAATTTCGTTTAAGTTAGATTAAGTAGTGTGCAAACCTAGGGACCGATGACCTCAGCAGTTTGGTCCCATAGGAACTTACCACAAAACAAAATATTTGCGTTCGGATGATAAGATCGGCTACATAGTGACCGCACACGTAGTGGCGTAATGATTTTCAAAGATCGGTTGTCAGCGGCTGATGTCGGTCGTCGACGGAATCCTCCGGTATCCCTGACACTTGACTGCAGCATAAGGACTCAGCGTTGCACGCCCGCCAGCTGCGGGTAGACATACATCGCTGATGCAAACCAAAATGACCTGATATCGACTACGGACCGTCTCAGCTGAAGACAGAAATTCTGTTAGTTTTTGTTGGGTATTCCACATTTTCGATTTTCTGCCTCCTTGTAGGATTGGACTACTTTACATAGACACTTCGTGTAGCTGTTTTTCCTAGTTAGCGTGTCGTCTTTTCATGTTTCTGTGTCTATAGAAACTATGTACGTCCCTGGGCGGCAGCAAAGGATCAAAATCCTGAGGCAAAGCTTCTCATGTGGACAGAATACAGTATGTAAGGAGGAACCCAATTCGTTATCTCCATGGTGTTGCGGAGATAAGTCAGTTTCAAAAAGTCTGTGCATGGCTTGGTCGACATAAATGGAGCCCCTTTCTTTTGGGAACAGAAATCTCGTTTTCCCGCCGATGAGTCTTACAAAAGAGACAAAAGCTGAATCCTGAAGTGCTCTTTTCGTGCTCTTCGTTAAGCTAAAGAAGTTATCGTTAATTATCTCGTAGTAGAATTACAATCCGTGGGGTACGCAGCTCGCGCAGATTTCATTAGATATAACAGAGTTAAAAATGTGTCCTCTTTTTCTTCTGGAGATAACAGTTGGGGAATAGCAACGAAAATGGTTACATCTGGAGCCATCTCCATTCATTACCCTGGCGGTATAGTGTGTGACCTCATTTTCAAGTACTTTTGCTAACAATAAAACTTATTTCGTCAGAAAATAGCATGGGATCTTAATTAAAATCGGTACTTAGATATCTAATTGCCGATTTCAGTGGTGACATAAAGATATATATGTTTGTAATCAAGTAACGTGGGCATTTATAATTTGCGGTTGTTGTAAGACGGTAAGCTGACATTCTAACTAATACTAATGTCGAACGCTGTTGCTCATACAAATACACTTGAAGCCATGGTGTGAAGTGTCACAGAAAGAATATTCCATATTATTGATATTAATTGGGCTTCTTATTCCATTCTGCGGAATATATTTTTGGAATTTCGTAACATCTTTCTTGAAGATGCGGTTTCGAAATTTTTCGTAATGTGAAACACTTTTGATTTAGAGCCTGCTGCCAACATTATTTTCTATTTCTTTAAAAATCTGCATCAATGTTTAATTGTGGTTCATTGTGGAAAACACTACCCATGGCATTTCTCAGATATTGTGATAATGAGGCAGATAACCGTCAACTAAAACAGTTAATTTACAAGTAATTGATTATGTTTAATACTTGCTTGGTTTATATCGTCATGAATTCTGAGGTAATGAAGTAGATCGAAGTTTCAACAGCTAATATTTTCTTCGCGTCGGCTAGTACAGACTTAAATTTATTGACGATTAACGGCATTTTTTCCATCAGAAGTTGTAATGCAACCATCTCGCCTCTATCTGTTTAATCTCTGATGACTACGTAGTAATGCGCCTAACACTTTGATAACTAACAAGCAACAACATCATAGTGGAAGTGCATACAACTTGCTTGCAAACAGATGTGTACCTGCTGATAATTTTAATTAATTGAGTATATCACACAAAAACTGAAAAAGTACAGAACTGTCACATTTGCTTCTCCGTTGAAATGACTTACATTTTCGTAAGTCCAATATGGACACCTCATTTAACAAATATTTAGTTTTTAAAGTTAGTATCCGTAATTCAGAAATGCTAGTGTTCTACGCGAGCCGCAATCATACGAGTCAAACTGACGAAAAATGTGTTCATGATAACGGCAAACTACTCTTGTTTGGAGGGCAACGTCTACATAAATATATAGGTAATGCGATAACTAATCAATATGCTACACTCATATCCGCAAGACGTAATAGCACCTTCATTGAAGCACGACTAAAGTTATTGCAGGTGATATACTGACGAGTATTACGATTCATACGGGGCGGTGATTATCGCTGTATCTCACAATTTTTATAAACAAATGGTTGAATTACGATTGATACCTGAATTTCCTATTCAGAAATGCCGAATCTTGACTGCGGTTGGATGAAAATCAAATAGGGTAAGTAGGCAAATATTTATGACTATGGAAGCAGGAAAAGGTACCATAGAACGACCGTTCTTTGTTGTAGAAAACGTGGTCAAAAATTGCCTGAATGGGGTAGATTTACTAAGAGAGTCGGACAGTGTAATTTATTTCTCACAAGTTAAATGTTTAGTGAATCACAACGGCACTGAGACTGACATTAGTCTGGAAAAGCAGACACTGAACCACAATAAGCACTGTTCGGCATACAAGATCCAGTTTTTATGTGAACAAGATGGCAGTAGTAGCAACGGAGCTGTATTTGATCATGAGATGGAAGACCCACAGTCTGCAATTAATGATAAAGTAAATGAAACTACAGCTACTAACAAGCAACAGCAAGAAACACTACACGAACTATTGCTAAACTACATCTACCTATTTATAAAGAAACCACGTGTGGTCAATACGTATGTATGTAACATGAAAGTTAAACCGTACAAAATCTTTTGCTGTAGCACATATCAGATTTCTCTGTCCAAGCAGCCTGCGGTGCGTGAAGAAATCAAGCATATACTTAAGTGGAATATCAGGGAACTATCAATACCTCTTTACTGAAATCCATTATTAACTGTAATCAAACCAAATGGAAATATGTTTTTAGTTCTGGAAGCACGTGCGATCAACAAAATAATAGTGTCAGTTCGCACAAAATCAGAAAATCACGAAGAACAATTGCAGAAATTTTTTGCGGTAGAATACTTATCAACTGCGGATTTAAAAAATTCGTTTTGGATATACCGTTAAGTAAAGAGTCAAGGAATATACTGCGTTTATTTTTGGTGTCCGCAGTCACCAATTTTGCGTATTACCATTCGAACTCAATGGCTCTAAGCACTATGGGACCTAACATCTGAGGTCATCAGTCCCCCGAACTCCAGGTGTTTTGATTACTGCTCTACACACAGTTCTAGGCACAGAATTACTGGAAAAGGTAACGTTGTAAGTTGATGACATCCTTATAGCCATACAGACAAGGGAAGATCACATGTACATTTTACAAAAGACATTGCGTATGCTCGCACAAGCTGGTGTTACAGCAAATTTACAACTATCAAAGTTTGCACGAAGTGAGGTTAAATGCTCGGGACACATAATCAGTTGCGAAGGCATTAGACCAGATCCAAGTAAACTGGATGCAATGAAGGAATTTTCTTACTCGCGTAAGAGAAAGGAAAATCTTTCCGGGGTTGCCCGAAGGTGCCAAATGAATTACTCAAGAGCAATCACTTGCAGGTACTTTTAAAGAAGAATAATGCTTGGGTCTGGGTGGAACAGTGTACACGAGATTTCAACGGAATAAAGGAAGCATTAGTACAATCAAATATTTTCAGTAATCCTGATCTTAACGAAGATGACTGTATAGCTAGCGATGCATCACACAAAGGGCGTGGGTAATGTATTTTTTAGGGAGGAACTAGGAGCAACCAAAGGGTAAAGTTTATTGGTTTTACTAGTCAAACTCTAAGTGATTGCGAACGTACTTATTCAACCACAAACTGGGAAACATTGGGAATTATATGGACTTTTAAGAAATTTAACGCTCAGTGGGCGCTTCTTTATGAGGGTTACTAGCATTCGGCATGCTGGATCGTATTTGTTACAAAATCCTAGAACTAACAAAATGGTTGGATTATACCATCATAGAGATTTACTTAAATTTGAAATAATAGCATAGGCAAAGTCATTAAGAGCCAAGAAGGTAAGCTTCACAAACCACCAAACGTAAAGCACAACGCCATGTCTACAGCTTTCAAATAAAGTCGTCTAAGATATTTTATTTCAGGTCAGCAGCTAACAAGAAAGAACATATGGCGAGGATGAAAACATTATTATGATTGAAATGATCTCTACATGGTAAATGATTTATTTAATTTATTATGCTGCTTAATGAAGGTCATGTCAATCACTCAGGAATTTTCTATGTAACAGTAATTACAGAAGACTGAGCACTTACGAATCTGACAGTAACAGATATAATTCCTAGAAATGAACTACATTTCAAAACACAGAATGAAACCACATACTTTCAGCATGTAATGGAAGAACCACAAACACATCAAATCCTGTATCTTGTAGCTCGACTTAGAGCAATTTTCATTCTTATTTTAAAAGTACACGTGTCAAAAAAAAATTTGCGTCACCTCCATTCTGAGAGTTCCGGAGCCTGTACAGAAAATTGGAATAGACATCAAGGTAAACATCATTTCATCGTTCTTTATTGCTCATGAACACCACACATTGCATGTTGTACCACCATACAGTGAAACCATGATAGGTGGTGGTCCAGATTGCTGTACACACCGATACCTCTACTACCAAGTAACACGTCCTCTGGCGTTGATGCATGCCTGTATTCGTCGTGGCATACTATCCACAGGTTCATCAAGACACTGTAGGTGGAGTTTGTCCCACTTCTCAACGGCGATTCGGCGTGAATTCCTGAGAGTGGTTGGTGGATCACGTCGTCCATAAATAGCTCTTTTCAATATATCCAAGCCATGATCGATAGGGTTCTTGTCAGGAGAACATGCTGGCCACTCTAATCGAGCGATGTCGTCATCCTGAAGAAATTAATTCACAAGATGCGCACGATGAGAGCGTGAATTGTCGTCCATGAAGACGAATGCCCCGCCATTATGCGGCCGATATGGTTGCACTATCGGTCGGAAGATGGCATTCACGTACCACACAACGCCTTCCATGAACACCAGCGGCGTACGTCGGCCCCACACAATGCCACCTCAAAACGGCAGGGAACCTCCACATTGCTGCATTCACTGGACAGTGTGTCTACGGCGTTCAGCCTGACCGGGCTGCCTCCAAATACGTCTCCGACGATTGTCTGGTTGAAGGCATATAAGACAGTCAGCGGTGAAAAGAATGTGATGCCAATCCTGAGGGATCCATTCGGCATGTTGTTGGGGCCACGTGTACCGCGCTGCATGGTGTCGTGGTTGCAAAGATGGATCTCGCCATGGACGTCGTGAGTGAAGTTGCGCTTCATGGAGCCTATGCGCACAGTTTGAGTCGTAAGACGACGCCCTGTGGCTGCACGAAAAACATTTTTCAACATGGTGGCGTTACTCTCATTGTTCCTCAGAGCCATAATGCGTAGGTAGTGGTCATCCACTGCAGTAATAGTCCTTGGGCGGGCTGAGCGAGACATGTCACCGACAGTTCATGTCTCTCTCTCTCTCTCTGTATCTCCTCCACATCCGAACAACATTTCTTTGGATCACTCCGAGACGCCTGGACATTTCAGTTATTGAGAGCCATTCATGGCACAAACTAACAATGCGGACGCGATGGAACTGCGATATTGAGCGTCTAGGCATGTTTGAACTACAGACAACACGAGCCTGGTGAAATGACTGGAACTGATCGGCTGTCGGATCCCCTCCGTCTAATAGGCGCTGTTCATGCATGGTTGTTTACATCTTTCGGAAGGTTTAGTGACATCTCTGAACAGTTAAAGGGACCGTGTCCGCGGTACAATATCCACAGTCAACGACTATCTTCAGGAGTTCTGGGAAACGAGGTGATGCAAAACTTTTTTGACGTGTGTAGTATTTCATTAATAGATATGCGCTTGAGTTCATGTATTGTTGCGCGGCTTGTGCTGGGCCTAATGTTTGCTTTCAGGTTTCAGTAGTAATCAAACAAATCCTATGGTGACAAAAGAAATATAGAATTGCTGCATAATCAGTTGTATAGTAGAATGTTTAGAATAAAAGTAGTGTTGAAACTGAAAACTTTTAAAAGGAAGAACGAAATCGTATAAATAATGACAGGAATATTAAGGCATCATAATCTGTGGTAAATACAAACATTGAAGTTCAACGTAGTGTGCAAGTGAAACATGTGTAAGGCTACGGAAAGTAAGAAGTAGTATGGACTTTGGAGGGCGAAATGTTCCCTGAAATTCGGCGACAACCCACTTGCCAAGTACAGCATCGAAAAGCAGGAGTCGACGCAGAAATTTTATCACCCTTCCGCACTGCTCCGCAAAGAGTAAATGAGTAGTGACACTTGTTCCGAAATAAACCGCCACCACGAAGACCCCCAGATGGGTATCGTTGTGTGCCTGCGTTATTCTGTCAAAAATAAGAAAAAAAGTTAACTTCAGAAACACTATATTTAGAACCATTTTAAGTGTCTGGGCACTTAGCAAACTCTATGTATGATCGATAATCTCCAGAGACATTAAAAATCATTAAACTGATGACGTCAGTATATATATTGTAAATATAAACGAGATTTATTTTGTGTGCAAGAAACGAATTGTATGTATTGTACTATCTGTTATACTGTATATTTACCTTGTTATTTCTGTGTTAAAATGTATAATTTCCTCTGCTACTGATGCTCTACATATAACAAGCGAAAACGTGTCACAAAGTATTAAAGTGTTGCGCACTATACTGCGGAATGTGTGACATACAGCCAGTTACTGTGCATATCAAAAACTGTTGAAATATGAACGTTACATGACGTCGACTGTGACGTATTCTGCTCGTACTGAAACTATAATAATGCGCCAAGAAGTACGGCGCGAGAATGTAAATCTGATTATTGTATTTAAATGTAAAAGAGAACTGATGTATGTATGTTTTCGAAGAATACTGTAAGCAAACCTCAGAAGTAAATAGTACAGTTGAAGTTAGACACTCAGCCTCACCACTTAGAGGACAGTGTAATAGATAATTTAATGGAAAAGAAAAAGTCTGTGTGGAGTAAATGTTCCAAGTAGCGGGAAAGAAATAGTTTATATACATGTGACAGACGTAAGAGATAACATTCTAGACAATTTTTTCTCTAAAACAAAGGACAAAACTTTTCATGTAGCATTTTTCTGTTGTGTGTGTTAGAGTTTTGAGAGGAACGTCTTAGCGTAATCTACCCGATGCCCTATACTATAGTTGATGAAGTAAGCCATCAAAAGTATCGGCGTTTTATTTAAAATGACAGTATACCGAACCTAATTCCTTCTGTCCTACACAATTTGTATTTGTGTAGTAGTATTTCGCAGAAATCAGCGCGAAGATAATTGACGATGGATTATGGCCGTTAACTAACATTTTGCCAGCGGTTTCGTATTACAATATGTGTCCTTTCAGACCAGCAATCTTTTAAATACCCAAGTCTGATGTTCCCTTGTCCGGTGACCGTAAGATAGAGAATAACATTTTGTTTTAATTACGTGACCCATTATTTCTTCGAGGCTTTGCAAGAATCACTAAAAAGGAAGTCACCATAAATGTCAAGCAAAGTTACATTAATATCAAAACTGAAATTCTATTTGAGAGATCGCAACTCAAGCCGGCAATACGAATATTTATCTCATTTCACTAATAAGCCACCTTTTACCACCCATCATATAGTCGGGGCTTGACTCCCTCTGGCTATGAGGACAACATTTTTTCACAGACAACGAGATGGAGGTCAGCGTAGAAAATTGACGGAAAGCACGGTCGGCTGCCTTCTATGACGAGGGTGTTAGAAAGTTCCTACCATGATGTGGCTTCTATGTAGAGAAGTAGCTGGAAGATGTAGCTACATGCTGCAAATAAAACATTGTCTGTTTTCTCCATGGTTTTCATTTTACGACAGATCAGAGGTTGAGATAAAAATGCTATCGTAGTTTCCTCTTCGTAAGCTGACAGCAATCCCTCAGCGTCAGTGACGCGATTATCAGTAGAACAATTTCTCACTCAGAATGACTGAACAAGGCTAGAATACTACTCGCCCTGCCAATGCTGGAAAAGCGCAGGAGAGAAGCACAAATATCGAACAAACAATAAGAATATAAAATCTACAACATTCTTAAATCAGTAACTTACGTGTTAGTCATCTAAGGCTTGAGGCAGTTAGATCAGAACCCTTTTCGTAGCTGCGAAAGCGAGTGTGGCGTGAGTAATTATTATTGATTCAGTACATAGTGCCACTTAATGACATGTGCATTACCATTACTTAAAAGTGTACTTGGTTACGATTTACCTGTGACAAGAAATCTATTAATTTGTGTTTTAAATTGCTTCATATACACGTTCAGAAAAGTAATACTGCTCAGCTGAAAGTCGATTTGACGGCAGACTTGTGTCAAGTGGCCGATGGCGAGGCCCCAGTAGCATGCGCGTAGATCAATCTTACGTAGTGCAGCCTCGGAGTAAGGGGGGAGATACAGATTACAAACATACTTAAACGTAACGCTTTTGAACGGGCTAGCCGTCTCATGCGATTGATTTGTTTTGGAGATATAAACTGCGGTGTTTTAAAGAGAAGTGCGTTAAACGAACTAATTATTACCACTGGTTGGTTAATCAACTTCGGTACTTGCACTGGAAGCGATTTCTTATTCATGTCTTTATTTTCGTGGGCTTTTGTTAATGTGAACATCAGTTCGATTAGATTTAATATGAGATATTTTTTTCTGTTACTTTGGGTGGCGGTGTGAATTAAGCCCTCAATATTATTTTTAATTTCTTTGGAGTGAGTTCGAACCTTTTGCTTGGCGAGATTAGGAGAATATACGAAAGTGCGCAATTGCATACACTGGCTTAGAATTTCCTATAGGGGAAAAGGAATGTCATCTGTAAGATGTAGATTGAAAAATATCAATGGTTCTGTTTAGGTTTCATACACGTTCAGTTTGTTGATAGTGGATTTGAAATACAATTACTAACGCAGTGTTAACAAAATAACTTGAGTCCACTTTTCTTCCTTTTTTAATTAATTTTCGGCGTACATTGTGGTAGGAAACAGGGGAGATTGTGGTGAGAAATAATTGTTAAAAATAATTCTATAATTACATAATTTAGCATTGGAGTCAGCCAAACAGATCGTCGCGCGGTCACACTGTAGCAGCCTGCCAGAGGCAGTGTCATCGAAGGTGTTCCTCGTTTGCTTCCCTCAAACTGAACAAACGCAGATTTTGCTCATCAAGTTTAAATTTATCACATCCGTGAAAGGCACATTTCAACTGGCAATGAGTATTTAAACATCTAACTCAAACACGGTACCACACAGGTCCGTAGATTACCGCGTTTTAGTTCATGCATGTTCTTGAATAAGGGCTTTGCAACCTGCTAGGCTAACTTCAATGCTAAATAACTCGGAAAGGGCTCAGTGTATCGATTTTTTTATAAAAAATAAGCCTGTTATTCCTAATACGAAAGTTTTGGAGACGGTGTATGTTAACACACATCTGTAATCTTTTTTCGTTACTATTTTTAATTAGTAAAAAAAAGCAGTGATGTAAACAAAATCGCAAAACGTATGTTTTGAAGAAGATCAGCTATAGAGTAGCTCAACGTTAAAAACAAAAGTGTTGCCCATTTTATTAAATTACCACAGTAGTTTATCCAAGCGTTATGCTTGATAATAACTTTTTTGCAGTAAATACGATGAAGTAGTGAAGGCAGCAGAGGATCAAGTAGGTAAAAAGACGAGGGCTAGCAGAAATCCTTGGGTAACAGAAGAAATATTGAATTTAATTGATGAAAGGAGAAAATATAAAACTGCAGTAAATGAAGCAGGCAAAAAGGAATACAAACGTCTCAAAAATGAGATCGACAGGAAGTGCAAGATGGCTAAGCAGGGATGGCTAGAGGACAAATGTAAAGATGTAGAAGCTTATCTCACTAGAGGTAAGATAGATACTGTCTACAGGAAAATTAAAGAGACCTTTGGAGATAAGAGAACCACTTGTATGAACATCAAGAGCTCAGATGGAAACCCAGTTCTAAGCAAAGAAGGGAAAGCAGAAAGGTGGAAGGAGTATATAGAGGGTCTATACAAGGGTGATGTACTTGAGGACAATATTATGGAAATGGAAGAGGATGTAGATGAAGATGAAATGGGAGATACGATACTGCGTGAAGAGTTTGACAGAGCACTGAAAGACCTGAGTCGAAACAAGGCCCCCGGAGTAGACAACATTCCATTGGAACTACTGACGGCCTTGGGAGAGCCAGTCCTGACAAAACTCTACCGCCTGGTGAGCAAGATGTATGAAACAGGCGAGGTACCCTCAGACTTCAGGAAGAATATAATAATTCCAATCCCAAAGAAAGCGGGTGTTGACAGATGTGAAAATTACCGAACAATCAGTTTAATAAGCCACAGCTGCAAAACACTAACACGAATTCTTTACAGACGAATGGAAAAACTAGTAGAAGCCGACCTCGGGGAAGATCAGTTTGGATTCCGTAGAAAAATGGGAACACGTGAGGCAATACTGACCTTACGACTTATTTTAGAAGAAAGATTAAGGAAAGGCAAACCTGCGTTTCTAGCATTTGTAGACTTGGAGAAGGCTTTTGACAATGTTGACTGGAATACTCTCTTTCAAATTCTAAAGGTGGCAGGGGTAAAATACAGGGAGCGAAAGGTTATTTACAATTTGTACAGAAACCAGACGGCAGTTATAAGAGTCGAGGGACATGAAAGAGAAGCAGTGGTTGGGAAGGGAGTAAGACAGGGTTGTAGCCTCTCCCCGATGTTATTCAATCTGTATATTGAGCAAGCAGTAAAGGAAACAAAAGAAAAATTCGGAGTAGGTATTAAAATCCATGGAGAAGAAATAAAAACTTTGAGGTTCGCCGATGACATTGTAATTCTGTCAGAGACAGCAAAGGACTTGGAAGAGCAGTTGAACGGAGTGGATGGTGTCTTGAAAGGAGGATATAAGATGAACATCAACAAAAGCAAAACGAGGATAATGGAATGCAGTCGAATTAAGTCGGGTGATGTTGAGGGTATTAGATTAGGAAATGGGACACTTAAAGTAGTAAAGGAGTTTTGCTATTTGGGGAGCAAAATAACTGATGATGGTCGAAGTAGAGAGGATATAAAATGTAGACTGGCAATGGCAAGGAAAGCGTTTCTGAAGAAGAGAAATTTGTTAACATCCAGTATAGATTTGTCAGGAAGTCATTTCTGAAAGTATTTGTATGGAGTGTAGCCATGTATGGAAGTGAAACATGGACGGTAAATAGTTTGGACAAGAAGAGAATAGAAGCTTTCGAAATGTGGTGCTACAGAAGAATGCTGAAGATTAGATGGGTAGATCACATAACTAATGAGGAAGTATTGAATAGGATTGGGGAGAAGAGAAGTTTGTGGCACATCTTGACCAGAAGAAGGGATCGGTTGGTAGGAGATGTTCTGAGGCATCAAGGGATCACCAATTTAGTATTGGAGGGCAGCGTGGGGGGGGGGGGTAATAATCGTAGGGGGAGACCAAGAGATGAATACACTAAGCAGATTCAGAGGGATGTAGGTTGCAGTAGGTACTGGGAGATGAATAAACTTGCACAGGATAGAGTAGCATGGAGAGCTGCATCAAACCAGTCTCAGGACTGAAGACCGCAACAACAACAACGATTTTTTAAGGTAAAATTAGATGTATAAGAGACGACATTAAAGTACACTTACACACATAATGGTAAAACAGTACTACACTAACCCGCTGTATTTGTAACCAAATGCTTCTTCCTCCTATCATTGATTTGTGCTCAAGATGTTCGCTTTATGAATTATCATTCGCCACTGACACAGAAACAAGAGGTGACGCAATGAAAACTTTGTGACAGCCTTAATCTGTAAATTCATTTCACAGATTTTGTGTTAATTACACATATAGTTGTCAACAAAAACTTTATTAAGGTTTACCAGTCTTCCTTTCATCCATTTTTGGATGCGTAATGAGCTAACTGGCTTGATAAATGCTTCAAAACCTAAGAGTTTCTTCATAAAAGTGTACCACAGCTACAAATTTCCTGATGATAAGGACATTGTTTACGCCGTAATTTGTAACATCTCCCCGTCACTCCCATATATTTAATGACTTATTACCGCGTTATGGATCTACATTCGCCACATTCTTTGAAGTAAAGCATCTTCTGGACGTAGCTCCACAATACGCCTGTCTTCATGGAGGGAATCTGTCCAACAACTTTTTTGTCTTGCTAGCAGTAATTATCCATCCACCTTGAACTGATCAGCAGACATTATCGCTACGCCACGTCTTGCACCATATGTGACCACTGGCATTTCTTTTTTGGTGGTTGGATTCACGCTGCCCTGATCCAACTTGTGACTGATGCATCCTGCGCAGGTTGTAAAAGCCACTCCTTTTATGAGACGGTAATATACAGTTCCATGGTATGGAGTGATACAAGTTGTCCAAAACTCTGCACCATACAAGTTGGAGTGGAACGTGTCTTACCATTTTACACCATTGAATTCATGATGCCTCGGTTTTAGATTAAACGTCATCGTTTGTGCCATTAAATCTTTACATTTTTCAGTCCCGGTAAGGAACACATTTTGCCTTTCATAGTATGTAACATCAGTCAAAAGTTTTGGATCACCTATCTCAACTACAGATATGAGATTAAAACAAGGATTTTGTTTTCATTTTCTATCATATCCCGTTCTGACCGTAAAACAATTATAATAATGCAAAGACTAAACGCCTCTGTAGTGTGTTTGACTGGTATTTCGCATAGAAGGGCACTGACGAGTATCCATAACAACACTGACGTGCCTTTACTTCAGATGGTTCCATCCGAATAGCTCTCATCCCTTAATCTTTCTGCGCAGCCATCAGTTTGCATTGGTTTACATGAAATTGTGAGCAACTAATATTGTGTTTACACACCTTATTGGCTTATACCATATTACTTTCCAGCGAGACGGATGCAGGAGATCGGAATTAAAAAAACATGCTGCAATTGGAGCGCTGCACGGGGAAAGTACTCTAGCAGGACTGCAGCAACGAAAGGTGGCACAGCCCCATCTGCAGTGGTCAGTACGTTGCAGCGGTTCAAGCAAACTGATGACAGTGCAAGCTGTATCGCGGTCTGGAAGACCCCGAGTAACGCCATGTGGGGAAGATCAGAGCATATGCGTGCAGAGTAAACGTCAGGGGACTGGTACTGGAACTCAAATTCGCGAACAGTTCCAATCTCTGGTTCGACGGTGTAACGATGTCTTCGTGAACAAGGTTTGAAAAGAATCATAGCGGCCAAAAAACGTTCAGTGCGCAAACAGTAGAAGGTGAAAAGACTGCATTGGACAGCAACAAAACACTGAAGCATGCAGGAATGGTGCAAGGAGTTATCGCGCAAGAATCTAAGTTTGAGGCATTAGGAAGCTATCGCCGAATGTCTCCTTGTCGACTTCTTGGAGAATGAAAGAAGAGTCAGTTTGTGACGCTAACGGCGAATTATGTTAGGTGCCGTCGGTGTGCGGATGTTTCGCGTTGATAAAGTCGGTGATCTAGTAAGAATCAGTGGAACGCTAGTGAAGGAAGGATATCGTAGGATTCTCACCAACAATGCATTTCCATCTTGCAGTAGACTTATTGGTTGTTCTACAGTAGGACAGTCATCAGAAGAATTTTTCTAAATTGTACTAAGGGTATATCAATAGAACAGAGAACTATGGGGAACTGATGAACATGATCTGACCAAGTCAGTCACCCATCTTAAATCCTTTTGAACTATTGAGGCATGAAATTGACAAGGGGTCAGACAACTGAAGTTAACTAATATTGGAGACCTACGAGTAATTTACAGAAGTGTTGAACTCCAGTACCTGCAGAAAATATTTATATTGTTGATCTGTTCAGTTTAAACAATGGGTTTGCACATTGATGTAAAGTAAACAGTTTTTATCATTGGTAATTGAAACATTCCACCAGTAGTGTATATCTAAGCTGATACGCTACAAATATTTTTTGTTGAAGTTGTTTGTGGGTTTGAGTAAGGGCAAACGTCTGAGGTAGCTCTAGTCTATCCTCAAAAAGCTTCTTCATCTCTACATTATCACTGCGACTTACATCGATTTAAGACTGCTTACTGTAATCAATTCTTATTGATCCACTATAGTTTTACCTCCTTCACCAGTCTCTCAATCTGCAAATAGGTACATGCTCCCTCAGGAAGTGTCCCATCAACTGGTCCCTTTATTTATTCACGGTGCCGTGAATTTCTTTTCTCTGCAATTCAAATCAGTATATCTTCATAATACAACCACTAACCTAATCCTCAGCATTCTTCTTTGGCACTGCAGTTCAAAATTGAGTATCGTCCACATTTCACCTCAGCCCATGGCTATACTCCATACAGATCTTAACATTTACATTTATGTTCAGGTTTAACAAATGTTTGTTTTCAGAGACATACGTTTACTTCTACGACCAGTCTACATTTTTTACCCTCTCCATTTTGGCCATCTTCAGATATTTTGCTGCTCAAATAGCAAAACGTATTTATGTCCATTATAATTATCCGGGCTGTTATGCCGTGGTCGGTTGATGAATGCTGTGGTGATTCCCAACGTTATAATGGACATGATATTTCCGGCCGTGAAAGTTTACATTTTAGTATCAAAACGTATTTACTACATTTGGTGTCTCACTTCGTAATCCATCAACGAAACTCTTGTTTTATTTATGTTGTTATTCATCCTATAGCCACTTTTCAAGGCACTGCCCATTCATTTTACTGTGTTGGCTACTGTGGACGTCAGCACCTACACAAACAAGGAAGGAAGGAGAGAAGTTGCGATGGCCGGTGATAGGATTCCAAAGTGATCCTTACATACACTTGCAGATTAATAGAACTCTTTGTTTCTAAAAGGAAAGAAAAATAGCTTCTGGTCAAGAGATGGCTTGATTGCTTCATGTGCCTCCTACATGCAATTACATTTCTCTCTGTTATTACTCGTAGAATGCAGGCTAAATATCGTCTTCCTTTTACTAATTACCAACGCTATCTTAGTCTGCGACCAAAATAGGCCCGACCAACAATGGGCGGGGGGTCCAGTCAGTGTCGAGTGGGGGCGCTCAACTCCTGTTAATCTGGTATGGCGCTGTCCGCCCTTTCCATTGAGGCGCGGGTCAGCGCCTTATTGATGCCGCTTCATGGCGCTGCGCTGGTCGGTGTGCAGTCGATGTTTTAGGACTGTTCACTTTTCAATTGATCTTTCAAATTCTTTGCTGTCTTTGACAGAATTTATGCAGCTAATCAAGGAGCTACGAAAGAATAAATCATGCCAGTCTTAAAGTAATCTCTTTCGTTTGATGAGATTTTGGTATTGCGACGACATGAGCTGACCGAGGTTTGTTGTGATGTAGTTTGACTGAAGCATTATCCTATTCGAAGGAAATTTAGAATGCAGCTATGTTTCAGCGTCATTTGTAATTTTCGTAAAATCGATATCGAAACAAGTCTGATTCTAAAACTACTTTGTTTCAAGTTTAATAATACTCGAAGATACAATATCGAAGGCGAAATAAGACTCTGTTTGAATGAATATAAAAACTATTCAAGAAAACGGGGAAAGTAATCACTGTTCCTATCTCGCACATTCTACTATATAGCTACTTCTCCCAAGGTTGTTGTTGAGAATACTCCGATATGTTAACGTACGACGCTGACACACGTTGATATCGTGAGTTAAGCGTATCCCTTGACTGGTGTCGTACCTGTGTATCTGGGGATGGCTACCTCGCAGTTTAACAGAAGTGGCTCAGTTGACCTGCAGATGTGCGTATGAGCTGTAGGCACTAGTCCCGGTACGTTGCACGAGCAAGTCAACAAGATGGTGAAAGCCATGACGTGAGCTATTCGCCTTGGACATAAAATATGTTCGCAACGAAGGACTCTCAAGGGAATTAAACGAAGAGGACTTATAGTATTTTATGAACGTAGTCATTCACCATTTTTAAAACGTTTAAAATTATGTAGCTTGGCACATTAGATCTGTATAATTACTTATTTATTTAACAAGTCCCATTACATTGCAATATTACATACAGAAGTGTGAACAGTGACCTAACTCTGAACCTAAATACACATCAGAACAAGACGGTAACAGTACATCTACCTTACTAGTTACAGATAGGACCGAAAAGGAAAGGGAAGAGAGGGTAACGGGAAAGAGGGGACAGGAATAAAAAGTTTAAATATACAGACCGCAACTAATACAATAGTCATACAAAGGTTCAAGTCGTAATGCAAAATGATTATTCTGTGTGACAATTTACAACCACGAAAACAGAGCAGTACGTAGAAAAGAAACTGAAATGAGGAGAAGCGTCTTTATTGCGTACGTTTTGGACACCGACTGAACATTAAAAGCGAAAGTGACTTTTATAGTACTCAGTTACTCTGTAGTCAATTATAATTAACACAGGACATCATCACAAAACAAAGAGCAAGTACAGTACAGTGTATGAGTTGGTTAACAAAAAAGTTGTGAGATCGCAAAGAACAAAAAGACACACCTAAAGGGATAAATAATAGACATAGATGATCCTACTCAGGCTTAATATCCACAAGTCCATGGGTAACTGTTATAAAATTTTAACTACTGAAAAACATAAATACTCCATTATACAAGGAGGTGGGAAGTATTATGTGGTCAGTACAGAAGCAGTAGCATAAAAATGGATCGGTCCAGATACCTCAGAGACTCGGAACGTGGTAATTTGGATGCCAAATGGTTAACAAATCAATTGGCGACGTTTCAACTCTTCCAAAGCTGCCTGCATGGAGTAATGGTTACGTGATTTTGAAGTGGAAACGAGTAGGAAAAATCACAGCTAAAGCAAGACCCTATGTATTGACGGACAGGGACCATCGAGCACTGCGGAGTCTGATTGTAAAAATCGCATGAAATCAGAGGAAGGAATGGCTCGCGAGTTGTAACGTGTTACCAGCAGTTCAGCCTGCACAGTGACTGCGTGTTTGCAGCTACAGAGAGTGTGCTACAATGGTCGAGGATATCTTCGTGGCCGCACGTTCTGCCGTCAGTGCTAAGCGACGCTTGAAGTAGTGCAAAGAGCGACGACACTGGTTAGTGGATGACGAATCGTGGCATAGAGTGTGGCAATCCAATGTAAGGACTGAGTTGGGTAAATGCCTCCAGAACATTATACACCAACGTTAAAGCACAGTCGAGAAAGTTTACAATTTTGCTGGGTTTTTGGTGATCAAGGTGCGTTCTCCTTATTGCATTTAAGAAAACGCTAAATGGGAAAGGATATGAAAATTTACAGCACTTTGTGGTGCTTACACTACAGCAACAGTTCGAAGACGATTACTATAGAAGTCGATGACTGTATCCGCATGACACTGCACCTTGTAAAGGAGAATCTGTGAGGCAACGGTTTGTGTACCCATAATAACATACATGAAATGGACTGATCTACCTAGAGACCAGACCTGAACCCAATGGAACACCTTTGGGATGTGTTAGAATGTCGAAAGTGCTCCAACCCCAGCGTCCAGCATCACTACCTTTCCTGATTTCGGCTCTTCACAAACAGAATCCTCGGCAGAGTTCACGCCGTCATGAGGGCGAAAGGTGTTCAGTCCCCACATTCATGACCACTAATAAGTGTCCGGATACTTTTGATCCGATAGTGTTCGTTTGTACTCCAAAAAGAGTAGAAATGGGTACATAGTTGAATGTACCAGAATTAATTCCCCCTTTCTCTTACGCAATGGCGAATAGGGCGAAAGAAAGACAGTCGATATCTTACTATATGAGCTTGAATTTCTCTTAGAGTTGTGATCATTACGCGAGATCATGTATCGTAAGCTGCCAGAATTTCCTCAGTAACGTTCTCCGCAGTTTTCAACGTATTCCCATTAAAGTCGTAGTCCAATGTCTTTCGTGCATGTTACTTAGCTGCCTTTTGATTTTACCGTTAAATCTAAGTCAAGCGTCTGATTATCCCGCCGTTAAATTTATTGTACTCACTGCACCTTAGAGAGCACAACTTGCTTCTCCTGGACCCACATACATTCATTTATTCCACACACCTCTAAAGAAAAACGTATTTTAATCATTGCAGGATTGTGGACACAAGGTAACATGAAATAATCATTCCACCTTCAACCAACCAATATACACACATCAAAAACATTTAGCACCACCCCGGTTCCCAAAAATCCCAAATATAGACATTGACTATGGATATTGTATCGCAAACTCGGTCCCTTTGACTGTTCAGAGATGTCACTAAACGCACGCAAATATGTAAACAACCATGTGTGAGCAGCGCCTATTAGACGGAGAGGGTCCGACAGCCGGTCATTTCTTGTCATTCCACCAGGCTCGTGTTGTCTGTAGTTCAAACATGCCTAGACGGTGAATGTCGCGGTTCGATCGCTTCCGCATTGTTACTTTGTGCCAAGAATGCCTCTCAACAAGGGAAGTGTCCAGCCGTCTCAGAGTGAACGAAAGCGATGTTGTTCGGATACGGTGGAGATAAAGATACAGAGAGAGACAGGAACTGTCGGTGGTATGCCTCGCACAGGCTGCCCAAGGGCTACTACTGCAGTGAATGACCCCTACCTAAGCATTATGGCTCGGAGGAACCCTGACAGCAACGCCACCATGTTGAATAATTATTTTCGTGCAGCCACAGAACGTTGTGTTACGTCTCAAACCGTGCGAAATACGCTGCATGATGTGCAGCTTCACTCCCGACGTCCATGGTGAGGTCCTTCTTGGCAACCAGGACACCATGCAGCGCGCTACATATGGGCCCAACAACATGCCGAATGGACCGGTCAGGATACGCATCACGTTCTCTTCACCGATGAGTGTCGCTTACGCTGTCAACCAGACAATCGTCGAAGACGTGTTTGGAGGCAACCCGGTCAGGCTGAACGCTTTAGACACACATCCAGCGAATGCAGCAAGGTGGAGGTTCCCTGCTGTTTTGGGGTGGCATTATGTGGGGTCGACGTGGTCATGCAAGGCGCCGTGACGGCTGTACGATACGTGAATGCCATCCTTCGACCGATAGTGCAACCATATTGGCAGCTTATTTGCGAGGCATTCGTCTTCATGGACGACAGTTCGCGCTCCCATATGCCTTCCTTCATGATAACGACATCGCTCGACTAGAGTTGCCAGCATGTTCTCCAGAGATCAACCTTATCAACCAGGTCTGGGGTAGATTGAAAAGGGTTGTTTAAGGACGACGTGACCAAGCAACCTCTCTGAGGGATGTACACCGAATCGCCATTGAGGAGTGGGGCAGTCTGGACCAACAGTGCCTTGATGAACGTATGGACCTGAACGACGAATATAGGCATGAATCAATGCGAGAGGACGTGCTAGTGGCTATTAGAGATACCGATGTTTACAGCAATTTGGACCACCACCTCTGAAGGTCACATACAATGTGTGGTTCTCTTGACCAATAAAAAGAGCAGAAATGGTGATTATGTTGATCTCTATTCCAATTATCGGTGCAGGTTCCGGTACTCTCGGAACCGAGGTTATGTAAAACATTTTGTGATGTGTGTAGAAATTACTAGCTGTTCCCAGTGGGGGGTAAGCTACTGGGTAGTTAAATAATTTATCATACTGTTGCGGGTTGACGCACTTTACATCATATTTCTATACGGTATCAGCTCCCAGAGGCTAAAAAGCTACAAGTCTCCCTGCATTTCGCAGTAAGTATCTTACCGTGTCTCCTCCCTGTTTGAATCTGCGTCTATTTCAAGCAACCTCACAGTTCTACAGACGTTTATCTGACAGACATTTCACATACTGACTAAACAGGAACTTCATGAACAAAATTTTGGAAGCTGTTTACGAACTTTTTTGAGTGTTTTTTTATATACACTGAGGCGACTAAAGCCATGGGATGGCGACATGCACAAATATAGCTTGCGGTAGTATCGCGTACACAAGTTATAAAAGTGGGGTGCATTGGCGGCGTAGCCGTTTGTATTCGGGTGATTCATGTGAATAAGTTTCCGACATAATTATGGCACAGACTCTGAATGCGGAATGTTAGTTGGAGCTACACGTGTGGGAGCTGAATGTGCCGACAACCTCAGTGTCAAGAGTGTGGCGAGAGCATCAAGTTTCAGGCGTTACCTCCTGACCACGGACAACGCAGTGGCCGACGGCATTCACTTAACGACCAAGATAATTGGCGTTTGGGTGGATTTTTCAATGCCAACGGAGAAGCAAATCCACGTGAAATAATTGGAGAAATATCCTTTAGGACAGGGCGGCATCAGGCGACCGACGGTAGTGCTTATGCTAAAAGCACGACATCGCTTGGAGCGCCTCTCCTGTGCTCGTGACCTTGTCGGTTGGACCCTTGACGACTGGAAAACTATGGCCTGGTCAGTT
Organism: Schistocerca cancellata; assembly: GCF_023864275.1. NCBI lineage: Eukaryota > Metazoa > Arthropoda > Insecta > Orthoptera > Acrididae > Schistocerca > Schistocerca cancellata. Next base: position 427,377,453 of record NC_064632.1, read on the forward strand.
GAGTCTCGATTTCAATTTGTAAGAGATGATGGTCGGATTCGAGGTTGGCGCCGATTCCACGAAGCCGTAGACCCAGTTAACAACAGGGCACTGTGCAAGGTGATTGTGACTCCACAGTGGTGTGGGCTGTGTTTTCATGGAAAGGACTGAGTTCTCTGGTCCAGGTGAATCGATCATTGAGTAGAAATTGTTCCGTTCGGCTGGTAGGAGACCATTGGCGGCTATTCGTAGACTTCATGTTCCCAAAGAACGATGAAATTTTTGTGGATGACAACGTGCCATGTCACCGGGGCACAATTGTTCGCGACTGGTTTGCAGAACATTCTGGACAGTTTGAGGGAATGATCTGGCCAGTCATCTAAAGTTTGTGGGACATAATCGAGAGTTCAGTTCGTGTCGAAAGCCTAGTCGAGATAGAATGAGGAGGAAAAGTAACACCTCGTTAAAAAACCATGGTTCACCACGATCCGGTAAAAATATCTAGCACGAGCCCCTTCTCAGGATTACGACGAATATCTCTACGGCAGCGACTGGGGAACAGAAGGGCACTGATAGAGCAAAGCTGGCGGAAGAGGCAACACTATGTTGTCAAGGAAGGCGACTAAATACACTTTTTATGAGACGGTGAAGCTATGCAAAAAGCAACCGTTTTGGAATAGGGAACTTCGAGCAAGAATCGAGCAGACCGTGAGGCTTCAAGGTGTTCAGCTACAGCCTGGTAACATATACAGAGAACGTCTATAATAGGGACATATGCAGTCAAAGTCTTGTAAACTTCAAAGATGACGTACAAGGCAAGGAAAAAATCAAGGGACTATGCATTTCACAAAAAAAAAAAAAAAAAAAAAAAAAAAAAAAAAAAAAAAAAAAAAAAAAAAAAAAGATAGAAAAGATAGGTACAGGGAATGTCGGGCCAAACAAAAAGGAACAGAACGTATCTCGAATTAAAATGTAAGAAACTCTATACTGTCACGATAAGTGAACTAAAAAAGAAATTAAAGGTTACAGAAGAACTCGAAGATTGTGTTATGACACATAGTGGGGTTGCACAGAACAGGATGGATGGCGGTGGAGTTGCGACAACGATCGAGAATTGAAGGAAATTAAAAGTAGTGAGGTACTCCTGTGTCTTTGAAATAACTGTAGCGCTACGTTTAAAAACAGGTATGCGGTATATGTCTGTTATTAGTGTTTATGCCCCAGGATAATTAAAAATAGATGACACGCGAAACACGCATTTTGCCTATACCATAAAGTGCATCAGACAGCAATACTTCTCTGTATCTGTAGCGTACTTCACACATCTGTGCAACAATGCAAATGTGGACGATAAGCAATGTTTGTCCTCTTTAAACAGAAGGTAGGTAAATGATGGCGTATTTGCCGCTGAAAACATTACCGTCGAATTTGCTCTCCGCTCTCAAGTTAGCATTCAGTACTTCACGATTCTGTCTCAGGCTTGGTTTCCGGGAAGTTTTAACTGTATGTTAACACTGGTACACAGCACTACTATGGATATGTTTACTGAAGAAGAGTCGGCCAATATGTATCTCGTGTGTGAGTTCACTGAACGCGAATAGAAAAGCGGCATTATGACGCTATGCTGATCTTTCCCCGGGGCGACAAAAACCACAAGTCAGTATTGGTGCGTTACTCTGTTTATAGTGTTATACGTTTTGGTGGTTACATTTTAGAGGAACTTTTTTAAGTGTGTTGAAGGTACTTGCACAGAAACAAAGGTAGATGGATTATCAAATAGAGTAAATCGTAATCCATATTAGCAAACGACTAACCCCATTCATGGTTCACTTTTCATGATGTAAATCTGTTGCAGGCTGCTTATCTAACTACTCCCATGAGCAACAAAATTTTGATTTTGAAAATTTCAATCAACTGTAGAGCGAATTTAAAAATTTGAAGTGTGTCATAACTCACAATCCACTCTATAATTTCTTGTTAAATGTTTAACAGAAAAAGACAAGAATTACAGTTTCTTACTGACATCCACCACAGACTGACATCCACCACAGACTGATGAAATGGAAAAAAGTTCATCTTTTATTACATTTTCGCTCTTCATGCAGCAAAATTTCACCTGAGGTATGACATTTTAATATACTAATGTCAAATTCCATTGGGAACCGTGTGCACCACGACCGTATTATTGTCAACAGGTTTTGGATAAATGGCAGCATCGGTCATAGAGGTTGAAATCCTTTATTTTACAGATCGACTTTGTCTCTTTAGTGCAAACTATTCGAACCTTGTTAGTCCATATCATAACAATGTAGTCGATTGTATGTTGGATCGGCAACTGCCGAGTTCTCAAGATTGATTCTTCTGTACTTGACAATTTTTGTATGTAGTAAAAGTGAAGATATCTGTTTGGAGCCAAACATCACAGTACATGTTACACCTCATGGAAAATATTGTGTTATTATGATATTGGCCTACAAGGTTAGAATAACTTGCATTGAAGACGGTACCACAGTGACCGAAATCCATCTATAAAACGGTGCCACAGTAGCGTATCAAGCCAGAGCAGCAACCAAAACTGAAGGGCGCATCCCATTCACAAAGTGGACTGTCTTGCAGTCATGACTAAATTCTGCAATTGAAGGGCAACAGCCGGCCTCAGTGGCCGAGAGGTTCTAGGCGCTAAAGTCAAGAAACGCGCGAAAAGAGCTTAAGATTGAGTAAGATAGAAGGGACTGATTCCATTCCATCAGAATTTCTAAAAATATCAGCGGAAGCGGCACTGGACGACTATTCATGTTGGTGTGTACAAGGAATAAGTCTGGCCATATACATTCGGTCCTCCGGGAAAACATCACCCTCACATTCCGAAGACAGCAAGAACCTAGAAGTACGAGAATTATCGCCCAATCCTATTAACAACTAATACATCCAATTTCTGATGAGAACAACATACTGGAGAATAGAAAAGATATTTTAGGATATGTTATATGACAGTTTGGTTGTAGGACAGGTAAAGGCACCAGAGATGAATATGCAGTTGATAAAGAAAGCACGACTAAAGAAAAATCAAGACAAGTTCTTAGGATTTTTCGACACGAAAAAACCGTTCGACAACGTAAAATGGTGCAAGATCTACGAAATTCTGAGAAAAATAGGGATAACGTATAGGGAAAGACGGGTAATATACAATATAGACAAGAGTCAAAAGAGAACAATGAGAGGGGATCACCAAGAACAAAGTGCTCGGATTAAAAAAGTTGCAAGACTAGAATGTGGTGTTTTGCCCCTACTGTTCAACCTGCACTTCGGTGAAGCAAAGGCGGAATTAAAGAAAGGTTTAAGAGTGGAAACAATTCGAGGTGAAAGGATATCAGCGAAAAGATTCCTTGATTACATTGCTATACTCAGTGAAAGGGAAGAAGAATTACGGGATCAGATGAATGGAATCAACAATCTAATGACTACAGAATTTGGACTGAAGGTAAATCGAAGAAGACGAAACTTATGAGAAGTAGAAAAATGAGAACAGCGTGTAATCTATCATCTGGATTAATTATCATGAAGTATATGGAGCTAATGATTTTTGTTGCCTAGGTAGCAGAACAGCCCATGCCAGACGGAGGAAGGACATCAAAACCAGACTAGCAGTGGCAAAAAGGTCTTTCCTGGTCAAGAGAAATGTGCTGGTATCAAGCATAGGCCCTCATTTGAGGAATAAAATTTATGACGGTGTAAGATTGGGGCACAGAATTGTATGGTAGTGAAACATGGACTATGGAAAAGCCAGAAAAGAATAGAATCGAATCATTTAATATGTGGAGTTATAGACGAATGATAGGGCTACGAATGAAGAGGTTCTCCACAGAATCGACGAGGAAAGGAATACATGGAAAACACTGACAAAATGAAGGGACAGGATGATAGGACGTGTATTAAGACACCGGGGGATAAGTTCCTTGGTACTATGGGGAGCTACAGAGGCTACAAACTGTACGGAAAGACAGAGCCTGGAACACAGTCAGCAAATAATCGTGGACGTAGATCACAAGTACCACTCGGAGATGAAGAGGTTGGCACAGGAGAGAAATTCGTGGCGGACTGCATCAGAAAAGCCTCGTGGCTGATGACTGAATGAAACGAAAGAAAGAAAGCTGCCTAATTACCACAGAGGAGTGGTGGGTGTACGTCCGTCACACGAGACAAAGGAGCAAAACAAGCAATCGAAATACGTGGAATAATCACCGTAGAAAAAGTTGAGGAACTGGTCATCTTAGGCTATGTAACGGTGAGGGCCTTTTCTTTTTGGGTGGTGGTGGAGTACGGCCTGCATATACTGATCAGCCAAAATATTATGACCACGACCTACTGTCGGTATAAACCCGTCAAGGCGATAGCAGGGTCAACAGGCGAGGAATTACTGCTAGTCAGACCCACTCACGGTGCATGTAGTATAAGTGAGCGTATCGTCCGTGTGTAGAAAGGGGAAGGCGTGCGATCCATCCAGGTTTGACGGAGGGCGGTTTGCGATTGCCCTGATGCTGGGAACGAACATTTCGGAAACTGCACGACTTGTCGGGTGTTCGAGGAGTGTTACGGTGTGTGTCTTCAAGAGATGGAGAAATCAAGGTGAAACCACGTACAGAGGTCGTGATGTAGGGCGGCCACACCTCATTACTGATGTCGGTCGCCGTAACCTAGGCAGACTGGTAAATCAGGAAAGTCGGTGAACTGTGGCGGAAGTAACGTCAGACATTAATGATGGACAGAGTACAGGCGTGTGTGCACCGAACAATCGTAAGGTGGGCATCCACCGCTCATGACCCTTGTAAGTATCAATGGTAACACCACGACATCGGCAACCACTATGGAAATGGACAAGAGGCAATTGGCAATGGACATTGGCACATTGGCAGAGCGTTGCATAGACTGATGAATCTCGATACCTCCTTCATCATGGCGACGGGAGGGAATAAGAAAAATGAACGATCAAGATCGAAGTGCTTGGATTGAAAAGGGTGAAAGACAGGGATGTAGTCTTTCGCCCCTACTGTTCACTCTGTACATCGAAGAAGTAATGACAGAAGTAAAAGTAAGGTGAAAAGATATCAATGATGAGATTCACTAATGTCATTGCTATCCTCAGGGAAAGTGCTGAAGAATTATGGGATATGCTTGTTGGAATGAACCGTCTAATGAGTACAGAATATGGACTGAAAGTCGAAGACGCATAAAGTAATGAATAGTAACAGACATGAGAACAGCGCGGAAGTTAACATCAGGACTGGAGGTCACGAACTTGACGAAGTTTGGGAATTCTGTTACCTAGACAGCAAAATAACCAATGACGGACAGAGCAAGGTGGATATAAAAAGCAGGCTAGCACTGGGGAAAAGGACTTCCCTGAGCAAGAGACATCTGCTAGTATCGTAGAAGGACCTAACTTTGAGGAAGACATTTCTGAGAATGTACGTTTGCAGCACAGCATTTTACGGAAGTGAAACGTGGACTGTGGGAAAACCGGATCAGAAGAGAATCGAAGCATTTGAGATGTAGTGCAGCAGACAAATGTTGAAAATCAGATTCGCTGACAAGGTAAGCAATAAGGGGGTCCTCGGCAGAATCGGGAAGGAAAAGAATATATGGGAACACCGAAAAGAAGAAGGTACACGTTGGTCGAACATTTGTTAACACATCACGGCAGTAGAGGAAACAATAGAGGCAAAAACTGTAAAGAAAGATATACATACCAAAGATCTCGCGTTTCTCCGGTCAATCCCAATACAGGAAGTAGCTAAGAACATCGAATTAGTGCCAGAAACGTATGCTTAAATATAAACGCGGATGATAACGAGGCCTCCAGGATACGCTGTTGTATTTAACCACGAATGGCACCTCTGCAGCGGCCCCAGTTCGTTTCTAGTGTCTGTCGTGATCAAGACAGCACTCTGGGCAATAATGAACGCGTTACTCCGAAGCTAAGTGAATTTGAAAGTGGGAAAGGTAGCCTAACAGGTTAGTGTGTGAGGCCCACGGCATTAAAATTTTAAACCTCGCACAGGGAAAGCGGATAAACATCATGCACTAAGTCACAACGATGACGAAAGTGTATGTTGAGTGATCTTCACATATAGTCACTAAAGAGGATTTTGACAAAAAATAAGGAAACAACAGTTTCAGAAGTCACCTAGCAACGTGAAGGGAGCTCCATAAGCTGTCAATTGCAGGGCTAGCTGGAATTGCAAAACCACACATCAGTGATGCAAATGCCTGTGACAGGCGAACGTGGTGTCTTATCCGTAAAACCTAGACTATGGAGCAATGGAAAAAGTCATTTGTTGGTACGAGTCTTGGACACTGTTTCCTAGTACTGGCGAAATCTACGTCCAAAATGTGAATCACGGCAGGGGTTCGGAGATAACTTGTGCAGCCCTACCTTGGTACGCCATGAGCCTCATGGGAACTATGCAAGGTCACGTAACTCCCAAGGAATATGAAACCATACTGGCTGATCAGGTCCACCTCATTGGAAAAATGGTTCAAATGGCTCTGAGCACTATGGGACTTAACATCGGAGGTCATCAGTTCCCTAGAACTGCTTAAACCTAACTAACCTAAGGACATCACACACATCCATGCCCGAGGCAGGATTCGAACCTGCAACCGTAGCAGTAGCGCGGTTCCGGACTGAAGCGCCTAGAACCGCTCGGTCACTGCGGCCGGCTCACCTCATTGTAAAACGTTTCTTCCCCAATGGTGACGCTATGTTCCAAGTCGACAGGATCCCTGGTCATACAGCTCGCATCGTCCACAACAGGTTTTGGGAGCACGGGGAAGATTTGGCGCATCTTGTCTGACCACCACAGTTATGGGATGTCTATTCTAATAAACGTTTGTGATCTACGTCGGAGAGAAGGGTATGTGATCGCTGTCCACCTCCATATCTGTTACGTGAACTTGCCACTGCTTTGCAGTAATAATGTTATAAAGATACCCTTGCATACCATTCAGAACCTGCATTCATCCACTCCTGGACCACTGGCTGCTGTATTAAATGCCAACGATTTTCGTACTCTGTATTGCTCAGGGTAATCTGGTGTTGTATCCATATACTGGAATAGGAATCCCTAAAATACTGCAAGAAGAGTGACTTCAGATGGGGGCCTGTACTATCCGAGGCACGCTCTCACCGCTGCATGATCGTAACGAGCCGACTGGGGAAATAAGTGTAACTGAGTTTGGACTAACTGCAACGGCGCAGTCTCTACCAGTTAGGCTGTTTTGTAGCATCCCGCGGCTGCGGTGCAGTGATGCGCAAAGTCCGGGAATGTGGCACTACCACACATACACTGTAAATTTCGCTATCTGTAGGGGAAATCACATGTTTGTCATCATTGTTCTTATCCCCATGATGAAGGATGACTCACGTTGCAAGTTCTCTTATTACCGTGTTCCACGCTCCTTCTTGTGATTTTGCTTTGGTAGAACATATTAACTTCACTTCACGGCAGATTTTACAATGGATCAATATTTCTAGATTTCTAGAAACTTTTTGACACCATTCCTCACAACCGTATTCTCATGAAATTGCGTGCCTACTTAGTATCATCTCAGTCACCTGACTGGATTCGTAATTTCCTATCAGAAAGGTCACATTTCGTAGTAACTGACGGAACGCCACCAAGTAAAACAGAAGTCATACCAGGCGTTCCCCTTGGAATCATTATGGGCCCTCGGCTGGTCCTAACTTACGTGAACGATTTAGGAGACAGTCTGAGCAGCTATCTTAGGTTGCTTCCAGATGATAATATTATTTACCACTCAGTAAAGGCATCAGAATGTTAAAACCAAATACGAACTGATTTGGACACGATATCTGTAGTGTGCGAAAAGTGGGAATTGACTATAAAAAATAAAAAGTGTGTGACCTCTAAATGAGCATTAAAAAGAACTGTTTAAATTTTGGTTATATGACAAATCTAAAGACTGCCAATACAATCATGTACGTAGGAATTACAATTAATAGAAACTTAACTTGGAAAATTCACGAAGAAAATGTGGGAAAAAGAAAAGACTGTTTTATTGGCAGAATACTTAGAAGACACAACAGATGTAAAGAGATTGCCTGCATCACCACTGTCTGTCCTCTTCCGAAGTACTGCTGCACGGTATTGGAATCCTTAACAGTTCAAGCTACATCTTTCTGAATCTGTTTACCATATTCGTGTCTTGATCTCCTCTCCGTTTCTTACCCATACACTTCCCTCATATACTAAATTTGTGATCTCATGATGTTGCAGAATTTGTCCGATCAGCCGATCCCTTCTTTTGGTCAATTTATGCCACAAATTTCTTGTCTCGCCAATTCCGTTCAGTACCTCCTCAGTATTTACGTGATCAACAGTGTTCCATAGCACCACATTTAGAAAGCTTCTATCCTACCTGAATATGGTAGTACTACAAAATGTGTACTACAGTGTCCATATTTCTATGGTTTCAGTAACATCCGATAATGAGAGGAAAAAAATTTAGTTTACATTTTCATTAATTTATGTAAAATGTAAGAACTCTTTTCTTGCTCTCTTCTCTTGTGTTTCATATTCACCCAAAAAGTGTGCACCCAAGCGAAGTCCATCCAGGGCGTTATACGTATGCTCTGGGCGAGTCTCGGATCGCGTGTGAACCAATTCGACCGCCTACGTTATTAGTGAGCATTATAAGTTCATGAAACGAAAGGCTTGATTCATGTTTAGCTGCTTTTTTTTAATCAGATACTATTGATGTTTTACTAGTAGAGCTGAAACTTTATTCAATAAAACGGTTCTATATATTTAGCGAAAACGTGTAGATACAATTTTAAGGAAAAGCATATCTGTTTGGGGATAGAGAGCTCCAGTGATTTTTGGTTCAAATCATATTTTCTAATGATCATGCAGGAAGACGTCGCAAGATATAATGAAAAAATGTTCACTGTCGGTCAACCAATATTGTCAGAAGGATAATCTGACTAAAACAATAATTGACGTTATTCTCTATAGTTGTCCAACAACTCGAATCTGTATTACTGAATTTGAAAACGTTGATCTATACGAGGAAAGAGCAGATCTCTGTTAAAAGATTTATAGAGAATTATGGAAAAGACACCGCAAGGTATCAGATTGTTTATACAATAGTTAAACAGAGATTTAGGAACCAGATTTTAAACTACATGACACTTCCAAGGTAGATGTGGACTCTGCCCACGATTTATTGGTTATTAACTGTAGATTAAAACTGAAGAAATTTCAGAAAGGTAGGAACTGTAGGAGAAGCCAGCTGGATAGGTTGAAAGAACGAGGGGTTGTAGAACGCCACAGAGGGAGCCTTAGGCATCAGTTGACTAGAACAGGGAAGGGAATGCAGTAGAAGACTAATGGGTAGCTTTAAGAGATGAATTACTCTAGACAGCAGAGAACAAAATAGGTAAAGAGACAAGGCCTAGTAGGAATCCTTGGATAGCGCAAGAAATTCATTGGTGAAAGGAGAAAATAAAAGAACGCAGAAAATGAAGCAGGCGAAACGGAATACAAACGTTTAACAAATGAGACTGGCAGGGAGTGCAAAATTGATTACCAGGAATGGCTAGAGGAGAAATATAAGGATTGAAAGCATGTTTCACTAGGGGAAAGATAGATAGCCGCAACACGAAAATTAAAGAGGACTTTAGGAAAAAGAGAAAAAGCTGTATGAATATCAAGAGTTCGGATGGTAAAGCAATCCTGAACAAAGAATGGAGAGCTGATAGGTGGAAAGAGTATATAGGTGTTCTGTACAACAGAGATGAACTTACAAAGAGCAAGATTATAGAAAAGAAGGTGAACGTAGATGAAGCTGAGTTGAGAGATATGTTACTGCGAAAAGAATTTGACAAAGCTCTGGAAGATCGAAATCGAAACAAGGCCCCGAGAGTAGACGACATTCTGTCTGTAGTGCTGATAGCCTTGGGAGAGCCAGCCATGGTAAAACTGATCCATCTGGCGTGCAACCTGTATGAGACACGCGAAATACTCTCAGGCTTCGAGAAGAATGCAGTAATTTCAATTCCAAAGCAAACAGTTGCTGACAGGTGTGAAAATGATCGAACTATCAGTTTAATAACTCATAGTTTGGAAATACTCACACGAATTCTTTGCAGAAGAACCGGAAGAAGCCAATCTCGGAGAAGATCAGTACAGATTCCAGAAAAATATGGGAGCACACATGGCAATACTGACTCTGCGACTTACATCAGAAGATTGGTCAAGGAGGGGCATACACATTTATTAAATTTGTAGACTTAGAAAAAGCTTTTGGCAATGCTGACTGGAGTACTCTCTTTGAAATCCTCAAAGTTCAAATGGTTCAAATGGCTCTGAGCACTATGCGACTTAACTTCTGAGGTCATTAGTCGCCTAGAACTTAGAATTAATTAAACCTAACTAAGGACAACACACACAACCATGCCCGAGACAGGATTCGAACATGCGACCGTAGCGGTCGCTCGGCTCCATACTGTAGCGCCTAGAACCGCACGGCCACTACGGTCGGCGGAATCCTCAAGGTAGCAAGTGTAAAATACAGGAAGCTAAAGGCTATTTACAACCTCTACGGAAACCAGATTGCTGTTACAAAGGTCGAGGGGCCTGAAAGGGTAGCACTGATTGAAAAGGGAGTCAGACTAGATTGTAGCCGAAGCTATTCAGTACATGCACTGAAAAAGGAGTAAAGGAAAAAATTTTAGTAGTAATTAAAGTCCAGGACGAACAATAAAAACTTTAATGACACTGTACTTGTCTCAGTGACAGCTAACGGCAGGGAATAGAAGTTGAACAGAAAGAAATGGCTCTGAGCACTATGGGACTTACCATCTATGCTCATCAGTCCCCTAGAACTTAGAACTACTAAAACCTAACTAACCTAAGGACATCACACAACACCCAGTCATCACGAGGCAGAGAAAATCCCTGACCCCGCCGGGAATCGAACCCGGTAACCCGGGCGCGGGAAGCGAGAACGCTGCCGCACGACCACGAGCTGCGGACGGTTGAACAGAATGGACATATCTTGAACGAAAGATATAAGATGAACGTCAGCGACAGTAAGAGAAAAGCCTGCCGGAGTGGCCGAGCGGTTCTAGGCGGTTCAGTCTGGAACCGATCGACCGCTACGGTTGCAGGTTCGAATCCTACCTCGGGCATATATGTGTTTGATGTCCTTAGGTTAGTTAGGTTTCAGTAGTTCTACGTTCTAGGGGACTGATGACCTCCGATGTTAAGTCTCATAGTGCTCAGAGACACTTAAAGTAGGAGATGAGTTTTGCAATTTGGGCTGCAAAATAACTGATGAGCGATAAACGGTTTGGACAAAGAGAAGTTACTGAGGAATTTGGTATACTTTTTTGTTCTTCGAGGTCATCTATAGTGACAGAGGCCTTCTACAAAGACAGCATCTGAATGTTGCAAACAATTCACTAGTGCTGCAGTAAGACGGTGGAAATATCGTCGTTTATTGCAGAGGTATAAATCTGAGACGAAGACGTATGGTGTAATATCGTTGGCCAAGATGACGAGAGGAACATTCTAGTACGGACAGAGAAACGTAGCGTGTGTCTTTGTAATTTACTCAAAAGTATTTAACTCGCAGCCGGAACGAAACTGCGATAAATTTAGGTTTCTTTCAACCGAGAAAAATAATTGTCTTATTTTGTGAAAAAATAGGAAATTAACACGATAATCGACTTACTTTTTACTGATAAAGAACATTCCTTGGAGATAGTGAAAAAGTAATTGTATTCACGTAATATATCGAAAATAATTTCATTGCACCTGCCGACAAAGATCTACCATGTAAATTCACTGTTGAACTTAGGAAGAAGATCTATAAGATTAAGTTTTTATTCACCAAGAGAGATATCTACAGAGGCTACAAAGGTTAAGCTTCCCACCTCGAGAATTCAAGATGAATACACAAATTACAGCAAGCAAGTGGTGGCATTTCTAATAATGGAGGAACTCCTCCCTGTAATACTAACAAAGAAACGAATCGGGTTCTTAAGAGTTTATTCTTTTCAAACTACGTTTTCTGTGAGAATAGTACTGCATTCGTTGAGTACGTTAAGGAGATGGAAAAGAGCCACCGTGGTACAACAACCGAGTTAGAAAACTGCTGCGGAAGCAAAGGGAACTTCACAGCAAACATAAATATAGCCAAAGCCTTGCAGGCAAACAAAAATTACGCGAAGCGAAATGTGGTGTGAGGAGGGCTATGCGAGAGGCGTTCAATGAATTCGAAAGTAAAGTTCTATGTACTGACTTGGCAGAAAATCCTAAGAAATTTTGGTCTTATGTCAAAGCGGTATGTGGATCAAAACAAAATGTCCAGACACTCTGTGACCAAAATGGTACTGAAACAGAGGATGACAGACTAAAGGCCGAAATACTAAATGTCTTTTTCCAAAGTTGTTTCACAGAGGAAGATTGCACTGTAGTTCCTTCTCTAAATCGTCGCACAGATGACAAAATGGTAGATATCTACATAGACGACAGAGGGATAGAGAAAGAATTAAAATCGCTCAAAAGAGGAAAGGCCTCTGGACCTGATGGGACACCAGTTCAATTTTACACAGAGTACGTGAAGGAACTTGCCCCCCTTCTTGCAGCGGTGTACCGTAGGTCTCTAGGAGAGCGTAGCGTTCCAAAGGATTGGAAAAGGGCACAGGTCATCCCCGTTTTCAAGAAGGGACGTCGAACAGATGTGTAGAACTATAGACCTATATCTCTAACGTCGATCAGTTGTAGAGTTTTGGAGCACGTATTGTGTTCGAGTATAATGACTTTTCTCGAGACTAGAAATCTACTCTGTAGGAATCAGCATGGGTTTCGAAAAAGACGGCCATGTGAAACCTAGCTCGCGCTATTCGTCCACGAGACTCAGAGGGCCATAGACACGGGTTCACAGGTAGATGCCGTGTTTCTTGACTTCCGCAAGGCGTTCGATACAGTTCCCCACAGTCGTTTAATGAACAAAGTAAGAGCATATGGACTATCAGACCAATTGTGTGATTGGATTGAGGAGTTCCTAGATAACAGGACGCAGCATGTCATTCTCAATGGAGAGAAGTCTTCCGAAGTAAGAGTGATTTCAGGTGTGCCGCAGGGGAGTGTCATAGGACCGTTGCTATTCACAATATACATAAATGACCTGGTGGATGACATCAGAAGTTCACCGAGGCTTTTTGCAGATGGTGCTGTGGTGTATCGAGAGGTTGTAACAATGGAGAATTGTACTGAAATGCAGGAGGATCGGCAGCGAATTGACGCATGGTGCAGGGAATGGCAATTGAATCTCAATGTAGACAAGGGTAATGTGCTGCGAATACACAGAAAGAAAGATCCCTTATCATTTAGCTACAAAATAGCATGTCAGCAACTGGAAGCTGTAAATACCATAAATTATCTGGGAGTACGCATTAGGAGTGATTTAAAATGGAATGATCATATAATGTTGATCGTCGGTAAAGCAGATGCCAGACTGAGATTCATTGGAAGAATCCTAAGGAAATGCAATCTGAAAACAAAGGAAGTAGGTTACAGTACGCTTGTTCGCCCACTGCTTGAATACTGCTCAGCAGTGTGGGATCCGTACCAGATAGGGTTGATAGAAGATATAGAGAAAATCCAACGGAGAGCAGTGTGCTTCGTTACAGGATCATTTAGTAATCGCGAAAGCGTTACGGAGTTGATAGATAAAATCCAGTGGAAGACTCTGCAGGAGAGACGCTCAGTAGCTCGGTACGGGCTTTTGTCAAAGTTTCGAGAACATACCTTCACCGAAGAGTAAAGCAGTATATTGCTCCCTCCTACGTATATCTCGCGAAGAGACCATGAGGATAAAATCAGACAGATTAGAGCCTACACAGAGGCATACCGACAATCCTTCTTTCCACGAACAATACGAGACTGGAATAGAAGGGAGAACCGATAGAGGTACTCAAGGTACCCTCCGCCACACACCGTCAGGTGACTTGCGGAGTATGGATGTAGATGTAGATGTAGATATACCAGTGGCAAATAACATCGAGCGCCGTCTATACGATGTGCCTGTACAACAATATACTCATCAATAAATCAATGAAAATAATTAGAAACAAATAACTTTCCGTATTACAAATATTAAAGGAAAGTGAACTTACGAGGTTACGGATAGCCTTGTTATATCTTAATATCTTGGAATTTAATAACAAAATTTGTAAGAACCAATACAGACTTGCCTAACTACACTCCTGGAAATTGAAATAAGAACACCGTGAATTCATTGTCCCAGGAAGGGGAAACTTTATTGACACATTCCTGGGGTCAGATACATCACATGATCACACTGACAGAACCACAGGCACATAGACACAGGCAACAGAGCATGCACAATGTCGGCACTAGTACAGTGTATATCCACCTTTCGCAGCAATGCAGGCTGCTATTCTCCCATGGAGACGATCGTAGAGATGCTGGATGTAGTCCTGTGGAACGGCTTGCCATGCCATTTCCACCTGGCGCCTCAGTTGGACCAGCGTTCGTGCTGGACGTGCAGACCGCGTGAGACGACGCTTCATCCAGTCCCAAACATGCTCAATGGGGGACAGATCCGGAGATCTTGCTGGCCAGGGTAGTTGACTTACACCTTCTAGAGCACGTTGGGTGGCACGGGATACATGCGGACGTGCACTGTCCTGTTGGAACAGCAAGTTCCCTTGCCGGTCTAGGAATGGTAGAACGATGGGTTCGATGACGGTTTGGATGTACCGTGCACTATTCAGTGTCCCCTCGACGATCACCAGTGGTGTACGGCCAGTGTAGGAGATCGCTCCCCACACCATGATGCCGGGTGTTGGCCCTGTTTGCCTCGGTCGTATGCAGTCCTGATTGTGGCGCTCACCTGCACGGCGCCAAACACGCATACGACCATCATTGGCACCAAGGCAGAAGCGACTCTTATCGCTGAAGACTACACGTCTCCATTCGTCCCTCCATTCACGCCTGTCGCGACACCACTGGAGACGGGCTGCACGATGTTGGGGCGTGAGCGGAAGACGGCCTAACGGTGTGCGGGACCGTAGCCCAGCTTCATGGAGACGGTTGCGAATGGTCCTCGCCGATACCCCAGGAGCAACAGTGTCCCTAATTTGCTGGGAAGTGGCGGTGCGGTCCCCTACGGCACTGCGTAGGATCCTACGGTCTTGGCGTGCATCCGTGCGTCGCTGCGGTCCGGTCCCAGGTCGACGGGCACGTGCACCTTCCGCCGACCACTGGCGACAACATCGATGTACTGTGGAGACCTCACGCCCCACGTGTTGAGCAATTCGGCCTCCCGCATGCCCACTATACGCCCTCGCTCAAAGTCCGTCAACTGCACATACGGTTCACGTCCACGCTGTCGCGGCATGCTACCAGTGTTAAAGACTGCGATGGAGCTCCGTATGCCACGGCAAACTGGCTGACACTGACGGCGGCGGTGCACAAATGCTGCGCAGCTAGCGCCATTCGACGGCCAACACCGCGGTTCCTGGTGTGTCCGCTGTGCCGTGCGTGTGATCATTGCTTGTACAGCCCTCTCGCAGTGTCCGGAGCAAGTATGGTGGGTCTGACACACCGGTGTCAATGTGTTCTTTTTTCCATTTCCAGGAGTGTATTTTTCAATAAATTTAGCTACAGAAATCATAAATAAAGTGTCTTCTTCTCGTCCACATTATCGAAAGCGTATTCCTGATTTTTCATAAGCTCCCTTTGAGCGATCTCTAAGATGTCCAGGTGTTTCAAAAATATTGTTGACTGATTGAGTAATAATTTAAGACACAAACGAAGAAGAGTGATTGGTAAGCCCGGTTTACACAAGAACGAAAACAAACGGAAGAGTACCAACGGCCAAAACTTCCTTCCTGTGCAAACAATAGGCGAATGCGAGCCTAGTACTCGGACGAGAATGTAATGTCGCTGCTGGAAGAATGTAGCTGTCATAGGTGTTTCTGAGATCCAAGAGATCCGTAGGAAAAATACGGAAGAAAAAGAGAAATGATTGGTGGAAATCTACCAATGTACTGAGAGGTTCAAATGAGGACAATCAACAGTTGACATGCAAACACCTTTTTGAAGGAATAAGTAAATTACACTGCATCTACTTTGCTTAAAAACATGTAAGGATACAGATATCGATCCCGTGCTTGACGGATCGAATCTGTCCTTACGCTTGTATGCTACAGCGCAGCGGCATCGCTGACGGGGATGCTGCATAGTTCTAGAAGGGACAGACTGGCGCCTCGAGATCGTTTGGAGCGAAGGAGTGAATCAGTCGCGCCAGAACCAATAGGGGAACTGGAGGCGCATGAGTGTGAGAGAAGCTATCGTGGTCAAAATAATAATTCGGAAGCTCAGGAGTAATTTGGCATCGGGGCAGTCCTTATATAATTAAAAGGCGACCTTACGGTATGAAATCGACACTGTTAAACTCATATAACCCATTGATTGATGGGTGACTGTAATTGTAGTGAGAATGCGATTAGAACAAGCAGGGAACGTAATACTTGAGTGTAAAGGGAAGTAATTAACAGTATCGAAGAAGAGTGTTCACATATTGTAACCTCTTCGCTATTATTAGAATTTTTTTGAGGGAATGAGGTATGTACTGAGGTGACAAGTCATGGGATAGCGATATGCACATATACAAATGGCGGTTGTGTCGCGTACATAAGATGCAAAATTGCAATGCATTGACCGAGCTGTCATTTTTATTCAGGTGATTCATGTGGAAAGGTGCCCGGCCTGTTTGTGGCCGCACGACGGGCATTGATAAACTTCGAATGCGGAATCGGAGGTGGAACTAAACTCACGGGATATTTCATTTGGGAAGCAGTTAGGGAATTAAATTTTCCGAGATCCACAGTATCAAGAGCGTGCCGAGAATACCAAATTTTAGGCATTACTTCAAACCACGGACAAGGTAGCCGAAGATGGCCTTTACTTAACGGCCTAAACTACCGGCGTTTGCGCACATGTGTCAGTGCTAACACACAAGCAGCACTGCGTGAAATAACTGCACAAACCAACGTGGGACGTTCGACGAACGTATCCGTTAGAATAGCGCGGTGAAATATGGCGTTAATGGGCTATGGCAGCAGACGACCGACGCGAGTGCCATTGCTAATAGCACGACGTGGCCTACAGCGCCTCTCCTGGGATAGTGACTATATCGGTTGGACTCTAGACGACTCGACAACCGTGGGCTTGTCAGATTAGTCCCGATTTCAGCTGGTAAGACCTGATGGTAGGTTTTCAGTGAGGCGCAGGCCCCACGAAACCATGGACCAAAATTGTCAAAAAGGCACTGTGCACGTGTGGTGGTGGCTCCATAACGGTATGGGATGTGTTTATACAAAAGTGATGTGGGTCCTCTGGTCCAGCTGATCCGATCACTGACTGGAAATGGTTGTGTTCGACTGCTTTGCAGCCGGTCATGGACTTCATGTTCCCAAACAAAAATGAAATTTATGTGGATGACTGTGCACCAAGTCAGCGGTTCACGGTTGCTCGATTGGTCTGAAGAAGATTCTGGACGATGGGAGCGAATAATTTGTCCAATCAGATCCTTCGACATAAACCCGATCGAACATTTATCTGACATAATTCAGAGCTCAGTTCGTGCACAAAATCATGCACCGGCAACACTTTTCCACTTATGGACGGCTATAGATGCATCTTGGCTAAATATTGCTGCAAGAGACTTTCAATGACTTGTTAAGTCCATGCCATCGTGAGTCCACATTGAGCTAATGCACTACGCCGGGCAAAACGTCGTCCTACGCGGTAATAAGACGTATCCCACGACTTTTGCCACCTCAGTGTAGAACAGTGGGGGACACTAGATTGGGCTCGCGTTGTAGGCTCACAGTGAGAAGCTATAGGAGCCTGTACTTGAGAGCAAGTTCACACTCCAAAACAGGGCACTTATGAATGTCGATGGCTGATTTACCGATGACAAATACGCTCCTGGAAATTGAAATAAGAACACCGTGAATTCATTGTCCCAGGAAGGGGAAACTTTATTGACACATTCCTGGGGTCAGATACATCACATGATCACACTGACAGAACCACAGGCACATAGACACAGGCAACAGAGAATGCACAATGTCGGCACTAGTACAGTGTATATCCACCTTTCGCAGCAATGCAGGCTGCTATTCTCCCATGGAGACGATCGTAGAGATGCTGGATGTAGTCCTGTGGAACGGCTTGCCATGCCATTTCCACCTGGCGCCTCAGTTGGACCAGCGTTCGTGCTGGACGTGCAGACCGCGTGAGACGACGCTTCATCCAGTCCCAAACATGCTCAGGGGGGCACAGATCCGGAGATCTTGCTGGCCAGGGTAGTTGACTTACACCTTCTAGAGCGCGTTGGGTGGCACGGGATACATGCGGACGTGCATTGTCCTGTTGGAACAGCAAGTTCCCTTGCCTGTCTAGGAATGGTAGAACGATGGGTTCGATGACGGTTTGGATGTACCGTGCACTATTCAGTGTCCCCTCGACGATCACCAGTGGTGTACGGCCAGTGTAGGAGATCGCTCCCCACACCATGATTCCGGGTGTTGGCCCTGTGTGCCTCAGTCGTATGCAGTCCTGATTGTGGCGCTCACCTGCACGGCGCCAAACACGCATACGACCATCATTGGCACCAAGGCAGAAGCGACTCTCATTGCTGAAGTCGACACGTCTCCATTCGTCCCTCCATTCACGCCTGTCGCGACACCACTGGAGGCGGGCTGCACGATGTTGGGGCGTGAGCGGTGGACGGCCTAACGGTGTGCGGGACCGTAGCCCAGCTTCATGGAGACGGTTGCGAATGGTCCTCGCCGATACCCCAGGAGCAACAGTGTCCCTAATTTGCTGGGAAGTGGCGGTGCGGTCCCCTACGGCACTGCGTAGGATCCTACGGTCTTGGCGTGCATCCGTGCGTCACTGCGGTCCGGTCCCAGGTCGACGGGCACGTGCACCTTCCGCCGACCACTGGCGACAACATCGATGTACTGTGGAGACCTCACGCCCCACGTGTTGAGCAATTCGGCGGTACGTCCACCCGGCCTCCCGCATGCCCACTATACGCCCTCGCTCAAAGTCCGTCAACTGCACATACGGTTCACGTCCACGCTTTCGCGGCATGCTACCAGTGTTAAAGACTGCGATGGAGCTCCGTATGCCACGGCAAACTGGCTGACACTGACGGCGGCGGTGCACAAATGCTGCGCAGCTAGCGCCATTCGACGGCCAACACCGCGGTTCCTGGTGTGTCCGCTGTGCCGTGCGTGTGATCATTGCTTGTACAGCCCTCTCGCAGTGTCCGGAGCAAGTATGGTGGGTCTGACACACCGGTGTCAATGTGTTCTTTTTTCCATTTCCAGGAGTGTAGTAATCAGTTGTAAATCAATAAATCGTACGGAGCGGTGGCTTATGTTTGGCGGCGCGTGACAATACGAACCGCACAAGCCTTCGGAGGCGATCGTGGGAACGATTGCAGTAATAGTTTTTAAACATTTGAATACGACGAAACAATCGCTACAGCAAAGAAGGAACCGGACCAGGGAGCGAGGAGAAGGGTCAAGCAGATGCAACATCACAACGAACAGGAGTCAGCAATACAGCAGAAAAAAATATAGAACTTAAGTGTCGCAAGTTGGTGTGTGTCACTGACAAAAAATTATTGCTGTGCTAACAGTGCAGCATAGTCTATGAAGTGATTAAAGCTGCATGTGACGAAAAGCGATATTTCATAAATATAAGTACTGATAGAAGTTGTGTAACACTTAGGAAACATAATAGTGATTAAAGACTATAAAAAAGCAAAAAGAGCCGATAGGTAAGATCAATAAAGAGAGTGTATCACATAAGGACGATTATCTGTCTAATGTAGAGGAAGAGCAACAAGTTTATGAGAAAGGGAAATTAAACGGGAAACATGGAAAGGAACATCTGAGCGGTGACCAGATTCAATTCTGCTTTGAAAATGCCATATCTCAGGAAAGCGCGGGAATATCTACCACACAACGAGTGATAAACACGGGAAACGTGAACACTCCAGAACTGAAAAGCGTGGAATGATAGTAGCGAGAAAAGTTATTGGGTATGGCAGGTGCGTAGAAACTCTTAAAAACAAGGGTAGGGACCAGTATAAATCTTAACAATTAATGGAATCACTGAGAGAAATGTTGAGGGAACAGAGAGAAGACATTAAAGCATCAATAATAGACAAAATTGATAAAAAATGGAGAAACAGATTATCTTCAAAGAAATGTTTAAACCACGGAAGAAAATGGTGGAGGAGAAAAAAAGAATAGAAAGGAAAAATATAAGAAAACAAATCAAGAATTAAAAATCAGAAGTAAAGAGGTGGGATACAGCAATTAAGAAAATAAATCAACATCGAAGACAGCAGCATAACAATGTAATGAAAAAAGTAGATGTGACAGCAGTACTGGCAAACATAACTTCAGAAAGGCAAGAGGCCACTAATAAAAGCATAATCAACCCGAGAAAAAAGTAAAAGTCGTGAACCACATGGTAAGAGAAGAACAAAAAGTACAGAAAAGTACTGAAACTATTGAACAGGCGGTTGAAGAGGCAGTCAACTGCAAACTAAGCATTGAAGCAAAGTCGGAAAGTGGCCACACTGCAATAGTGGCCAAGAAAGACCCCGAGTAGATGTAAATACTGTAAATTTCATCCTAAGGGCAAGATACATTCAGCTGTATTCATAAGAAAAGTCCATAGACTATTTCCGAAAGTACGGATGACAAAACAAAAACTACTTACATAGTAAATCAAATGGATGAAGAAACATATAACTGGGATACGAAGTTACAAAAGGAATGCTTAAAGTACGCAGAATTTGAAAGAAAGCTTTCTGTAGAAATGTTGGTCCAAGAGCAAACAGGACAATTTCTGACTTCTATATGTAATTACCAGTATAATATGAGAATAGACGCAACTTACAGTGAGTAGGTAGTAAATGAGTTTGAGGAAAACAAAAATCTTGAAACGCTGTACAATGAGAAAAGTGTAATTGTTCCTGCTAAAAATTTATTGACCCATAAGAAAAGGCCAGAATCGTATTTGTGCAATTACAACGTGAGGAGTGCAAAAAGATAACATCAGTAAAGGAGCACCGCAGTGTGGAATTGGCCATGAACATGCTTGGAGAAGCGAACACAAAAACAGAACAGGGGAAGGACGTGGCCGTTGTGCTTTCAGATACCACAAACAGAGGGGAACCGGTGGACGAGAGGAAGAAGAGCGTGACTCGCCCGAAGTAGATATAGATCAGGTTGAAATGTCTCTGAGCACTATGGGACTTAACATCTGAGGTCATCAGTCCCCTAGAACTTAGAACTACTTAAACCTAACTAACCTAAGGACATCACACACATCCATGCCCGAGGCAGGATTCGAAACAGCGACCGTAGCGGTCGCGCGGGTCCAGACTGACGCGCCTAGAACCGCTCGGCCACACCGGCCGGCCCTACAGATCAGGGGGGCCGAGAAGTGGTGTGGAACTGGCTGGGAATTAAAGCGCGGGAGACATGTGAGGTTTCTGGATTCGCCGTAACTGAAAAGTTTATGAAGGGGTCTCAAACTACTAGGGAAGAAGAGACAATCTTTTATGAAATAAAAGCAGAAAAATTAAGTGGTGGACAGGAAGGCATGTGAGGAGGAGATGTTTAATCGCAAGATAAGGTAGTAATCACTTCTACAATCGAGGTTAATATAGGTGGGGATGTGACTAAATCATTAGTAGACTGTGTGCAACGGGAAACAACATGTATAACAAATTACTGAAATCAGGAGATGAAATACCCAGTTTAACGTTCAGTGGATTCAAAATAAAAGGAGCTGTAGGTAATAAGAGGATAACAATTAACTGTGAGGTAATGTTACAGGTTGAAATAGGATAATCATACCGAATGGACACTGTGTTCATGACTGATTTTCGAGAGCAACTCGTTACAGCCTCCAAATGGTTGACGGAGCATAATCCAGAGATTGATTATTGGAGTAATTACACAACTGGACATTAAAATTGTTACACCACGAAGATGACGTGCTAAAGACGCGAAATTTAACCGACAGGAAGAAGATACTGTGATATGCAAATGATTAACTTCTCAGAGCATTCACACAAGGTTGGCGCCGGTGGCGACACCTACAACGTGCTGAGATGAGGAAAGTTTCCAACCGATTTCGCATACACAAATAGCAGTTGACCGGCGTAGCCTGGTGAAACGTTGTTGTGATGTTTCGTTTATGGAGGAGAAATGCGTACCATCACGTTTCCGACTTTGATAAAGGTCGGATTGTAGCCTATCGCGATTGCGGTTTATCGTATCGCGACATTGCTGCTCGCGTTGCTCGAGATCCAATGACTGTTCGCAGAATATGGAATCGGTGGGTTCAGAAGGGTAATACGGAACGCCTTGCTGATTCCCAACGGCCTCGTATCACTAGCAGCCGAGATGACAGGCATCTTATCCGCATGGCTGTAAGGGATCGTGCAGCTACTTCTCGATCCCTGAGTCAACAGATGGGGACGTTTGCAAGACAACTACCATCTACACGAACAGTTCGACGACGTTTGCGGCAACATGGACTATCAGCTCGGAAACCATGGCTGCAGTTACCTTTGACGCTGCATCACAGACAGGAGCGCCTGCGATGGTGTACTCAACGACGAACCTGGGTGCACGAATGGCAAAACGTCATTTTTTCGGATGAATCCAGGTTCTGTTTACAGCATCATGATGGTCGCATCCGTGTTTGGCGACATCGCGGTGAACGCACATTGGAAGCGTGTATTCGTCATCGCCATACTGGCGTATCACCCGGCGTGATGGTATGGAGTGCCATTGGTTACAAGTCTCGCTCACCTCTTGTTCGCATTGACGGCCCTTTGAACAGTGGACATTACATTTCAGATGTGTTACGACCCGTGGCTCTACCCATCATTCGATCCCTGCGAAACCCTACATTTCAGCAGGATAATGCACGACCGCATGTTGTAGGTCCTGTATGCGCCTTTCTGGATACAGAAAATGTTCGACAGCTGCCCTGGCCAGCACATTCTCCAGATCTCTCACCAACTGAAATCGTCTGGTCAATGGTGGCCGAGTAACTGGCTTGTCACAATACATCAGTCACTACTCGTGATGAACTGTGGTATCGTGTTGAAGCTGCATGGGCAGCTTTACCTGTACGCGCCATCCAAGCTCTGTTTGACTCAATGCTCAGGCGAATCAAGGCTGTTATTACGGCTTGAGGTGGTTGTTCTGGGTACTGATTTCTCAGGATCTACGCACGCAAATTTCGTGAAAATGTAATCACATGTCAGTTCTAGTATAATATATTTGTCCAATGAATACCTGTTTATCATCTGCATTTCTTCTCGGTGTAGCAATTTTAATGGCCAGTAGTGTACATAAGGTTTTACGATGGTGAAGTGGATAAAAAAGCAAAATTTAATGACAAAATGACAGTAGGTATCATACAAGGTTGCTCTCATGAAACGTACTTTAAGTCACTTTATCCAGTCCACAGGCCAGGAAAGGGGAAGTAGAAAAAGAATTGCAAAAAATACTTCATTCGGCAGTAATACGAGGGTTCGATGTCAGTACAAAACCCCTCTAGTTATTGTAGCAAAGAAAAACAGAAATGTGGAGCTTGCGTCGGACACATGGCAAGCAAACGAAGTAATTGAACCAGAAAGGAACCGACCAATAAGCATAGATGAGCTAATTCAGAACTGCAAAGAAGAATGAACGTATAAAACTCTCGATTTAATGGATATCATCAAGCTCTGCTGGACTCGGAATCTAGGCACTATATAGCATTTTCATACAAAGTGTGAAGTTATCAGTACAAAGTGCTGCCTTTAGGGTTGAACGTATTGGTATCAGCTACTATCGGGAAAGTAGACAAGGTGCTAGGGAAAGAATTGTTGAAATAGTTCCAATTTACGTGGATAGTAAATTGATAGCTAATGAAACATAGGAGGTACAGATAAAGACGCTATAAAAATATAGAAAAGTGTGCACTTGCAGGCACAATATGTCATTTTCGGTAATCGGAATTTTGAAGACAGGAGGTACCTATCCTGGGCCATATTATAGGGCCAAAGGGGATAAAACCTGGCCCAGAAAGCGGTAACCATAGGAGATTTCCGAGACGGGCACTTCCTAGCAATAAAAGCGATTTGTGGTCTATGTGAAATGAAAAGTTGTATTTTACTGGAGAAGTGTCATCCCATAATAGGAGGAAGAGGAAAATGGGGAGTACAACCAGGAATGTTGAAGAAACTGACCCTAATTAAAAGTTCCAATAACGTATTGATAGAATCGAACAAGTTTCCTTTTATTTAAGGTTGTGGATGTTTTCTGTAAGTCTTGATATGGACAGTGTCTACAAGGGAGTACAATTACAAAAGTTGAAGAACTGTCGCTAATGAACAGTTCCAATAACTTTTTGATAGAATCGACTATGTTTCCTTCTTATTAAGTTTGTGGATGTTTATTTTGAGTCTTGAAATGGACAATGTCGAACTAGTATATAATGATAGCCAGAACATGATGAGCATATATACCTGGCCTTGTGAAATGGCACATTGTCTAGGTGAAAAATGCCAGTGAATTCCAGAAACTTGATCCCTATGTGTATGTGGTCTCCAACCAGTGTTCAATACTCTTCGGCCGTCATGGTGTGTTGCAGTCTACTGGACCCATGGATACCCAAGTGAATATTCCCTGTAGCATAATGGAGACGCAGCCAGCTTGTCTCCTTCCAGCAGAACAGGTATCAAGGAGCTGCTCCCTGGAAGGCGACAGATTCCCGCATTTGCATTGCCATAACGAAGACGGTATCGTGGTTCATCAGACC
Organism: Schistocerca cancellata; assembly: GCF_023864275.1. Classification (NCBI taxonomy): domain Eukaryota; kingdom Metazoa; phylum Arthropoda; class Insecta; order Orthoptera; family Acrididae; genus Schistocerca; species Schistocerca cancellata. Next base: position 427,402,412 of record NC_064632.1, read on the forward strand.
ATACAACGCTCCGTCACAGTGCCAACGTCCAGTGCCGATAGTCAGGATGTCATCGTATTAACATTGGCACGTGCATGAGTTGTCGGATGTGGAGGGCCTTAGGATTATATGGTTCTCTTGTTCCTCAGACATACTTTGACGCTGCCCAACATTAAAGTTTGATGGTTAGTTCCACCACAGTTCGCCGCCTGTCCTATTTTACCAGCGTACGATATCCAACATCTGTAATGAGGGGTCGGCCGGCGTGGCCGAGCGGTTCTGGGAGCTTCAGCCTGGAACCGCGAGACCGCTAAGGTCGCAGGTTCGAATCCTGCTTCGGGAATGGATGTGTGTGATGTCCTTGGGTTAGTTACGTTTAAGTAGTTCTATGTTCTAGGCGACTGATGACCTCAGATGTTAAGTCCCACAGTGCAATGGAGCCATTTGAACCATTTTTGTAATGACGGTGGCAGCCCAACCTCATGACGTCCAGTCGTGATTTCATCTCGGTTTCACCACTTCTTGAAGACACTCCCTCACCACAGCAGCGCTCGAACACCCGACAGTTCGTGCAGTTCCAGAAATGCTCGTGCCGAGCCTCCAAGCCGTCAGAAACTGCCCTCGGTCAAACACACACAGATAATGCACCTTCCGCAAACTACTACAGTACCGTGCGTGTGTCTGACTGGCAGTCATTCCTCGTCAGGTGAGCTGCTATGCCCTGGACGGGTTTATATCGTTACTGGTCTTAACATTCCGGCTGCGCGATGAAGGATTCATATGGATGTATTCAGTTACGAAGCCACCTGAGCCGTGTTGCCGCTCGCATTGGTGCTGTTTGTAGGTTTCCGCCCTCTGTTGGAGGCCAGACGGTATCGTTTAGTCGGCGTGGTTGCAGTTGTTTGTCTTCTTCTCGTGTTGACTAACGCCGCTCGGTTTCGCAAGCGTTGCCTGTCCGCTAGTGGCAGAAGCGGCGGTTACCGATAAGAGGTAACTGTTGCCAAATCTTTGGGACCACGTCGTTGTTTTTACGGGTCGTGTGAGTGTGCCAGTTCGATTGGGGACTCGGGACGAGAAGGAGGTCGGCACAGTGCTGGAACGCGCTGGGACCGCTGGCGGCACGCATGGACTGCCGGATAGAACGGCTGTGGCCACGAGGGAGCACAACCTCGTCGTAAACCGGCTCCAGCAAGCTTTAAGGTGAGTGCATTTCAATCCAAGTAGAGCGGAGTCAGTCACCCGTGTGGACCCCGTAGTACGTATGTGATGATGTCGCAGATTATCATCGCGCCGTCATGTGCAGATTGGTGGATCTGTGTACCGCTTAGTACTTGTGTTAAAAGCACTTGGCTCAGTGATTAGACAGCGTGGTTACTCAACTGTGAATTAAAGCAGTGAAGAGATTTGTTTCATTCTGCCAACTGTCGTCAGAGTTGTCACAGTGAGTTCAATACGCGTTTGTGTGCCGAATGAATTTCATGTCATTCATTTGGTAGTTGGTATTGCTTCGCTTTTCGATGGTTTCCGTAATGACGTATGCTTGCTGATTTTGGTTAGTTACATTTCGGTTTTGCCACGCACGCAAATCGAGTGGGGTTTTAGTTACTGTTTGTCTGGTGTTCTGTACTGTGACTTGTTTGTTCAGATTTTCGGGTTTGTGGAGTCGGACGGGAATCTGGTTGAGGTTCCTTTCTCGTTCCGGGCGCTCATAACACAGTATTCTGGGCACGTAGTGCACACCGCCGGTTCTGGTTTCGACGTATTGTTACATCGTTGCATTTGGTTTATCGGACGTCAGGTAGCTTCAACAAGATTAACGTTAGTCATGCGTTAGACTGTCACAAGTCTGAGTTACCATCTTGTGAAGTGAATGCAACTCTGGGCTGCCTATCTCATCGCTCGTGAAAGTGTTTGTTGCCGGACATTCTCAGAGGTCGATTCCTAGAGCACCATCTGTGACTGGTCCTGGTGTTTTATTATTGTACTATTTATTTAAATGGTTCAAATGGCTCTGAGCTCTATGGGACTAAACATCAGAGTTCATCCGTTCCCTAGAACTTAGAACTACTTAAAACCTAACTAACCTAAGGACATCACACACATGCATGCCCGAGGCAGGATTCGAACCTGCGACTGTAGCGGTTGCGCGGTTCCAGACTGAAGCGCCTAGAACCGTTTGGCCACAGAGGCAGGATATTATTGTAATACCTTATAATGCCTACATTAAAGGTTATTTATGTCTGGTGAATAGTTCCGGACGCCTTCTGGAATAAATGGTTCAAATGGCTCTGAGCACTATGGGACTTAACTTCTAACGTCATCTGTCCCCTAAAACTTGGAACTAATTAAACTGTAGCGCCTAGAACCGCTCGGCCACTCCGGCCGGCCTGGAATAAATCTACCAGTGAAAGGGTTGTGTTACAAGGTTACCATAATCTTATTTCACCCGTTTGGTTGTCAGTTGCTCGTTTCTTTTAATTAACGTTTGCTTGTATTTGCTGTTTTACAACAGGTTTCTAATTTTTTTTATATAATTGCAGTTACTGGCGTGTAAGGTCTTCAGCCGTGACTGTGTTCATTTGATTTGAAAAAAGTAATTCGATATTTGTATTTTACTAGTAAGCCTCAAAACCTTATTTACTGTCATTCCTCGCGTCTGATACCTTCTGCTGTGTTTGTGGCCACTTACTTTTTAATATTTCAATACCTGTAAGTTTTAATTGCAGCGAGTTTTTTAAATATTCTTAATTTTTTGCCATCCTTGGCGTGTAAGACCTTCAGCCCTGATCACAGTGGCTTGTTTTTTTTTTCCTAAAACATTATCTATATCTGTATTTTATGGTGATTTTGCTAAACTGGAACGCCCTGAAAACACTATTATTTACACAGTTGTTTATTCATTCATTAATAAGGTTGTTGAGTCAGGAATTACTGTTTTGAAAACAAATGTGTGTAACTGTTAAAGGCAACCAATAGTGACTGATATCGACCCCGTCCACAATCGTAACCAAATCTTGCCTTCCTTTGACTACCAGGTCTCACCATCTATTTAGACTGTTAACTTATAAAAGCATTTCCAAAATGGTTCAAATGGCTCTGAGCACTATGGGACTTAACACCTTAGGTCATCAGTCCCCTAGAACTTAACTACTTAAATCTAACTAACCTAAGGACATCACACACACATCCATGCCCGAGGCAGGATTCGAACCTGTGACCGTAGCAGACGCGCGGTTCCAGACTGTAGCGCCTAGAACCGCTCGGCCGCAACGGCCGGCTAAACGCAGTGATTTAAAAGATAGAAAGACGGGGCCCAGAAGTTGCGACAGTTGTTAGGTGGTGTCATAAATGTGAGCAGCCATAGAGACTTTACGAGAAGAAGCTGTGACTCCCATAGTGTTACCTATTGTTACATCCTGAGAGCAGGAGGGGTGAGGCAGTGCATTTGACAACAGAGCGGCGCCGTGAGGCGTAGCCACGCCGTTGATGGAGACCTCCGACAGCGCATGAAACAGTTGACGGGAGAGGGTGTATTCAGCCGCTGGTTGGACGTCTTCAGCGAGCATGGACATCGATCCACATCAGCTGACAGCAGCAGGTGTCGGTCAGCTCTCGGAATTTCACCTAACTGCTGCGTATGCAGCGTAGCGCAATTATCAGGGCAGTGTGCTCGAAGAGTGAATTTGCGGCACATCACGGTGATAGTGTGATCATACAGAGTTCTTTTTTCTGATTCCACCAGTTTTTCTTTGTGCATTTATCTGTGTAATTAAAAGACGTACTCAGGAATGCAAGAAATAATTTTTTTGTATTTTTTTCTTCGCAACCAACTGAAATTTACCATTTTTGCCTCGTTAATTGTGTCATTTATAATTCTTTGGTTTCAAAAACATTAGGATAAGCAATGGTAAATTGAGGGCAAAGGAGAATTTCTATGACACACTTGAATAAAATTGTTACAGTGTATTGATTTCTGTTCTTACTGTCACACAAAACACCATACCTCATGTGAACTATTTGCTTAAAGTAAATAGTAAAATTGGGTATGGAGAATTTTGTGCAGTGTGCTTCTAAGTATGGTTCTTGCATTTGGATTTTTATATTTTATAAGTATTGAAATGAACTAAAAAGAACTATAATTCTAATACTCTATTTGATCTTTCCCTATCTAAAATCCATACATTGCAGAATTACTTATATCTTTGTAAATGGTGTAAATAATAGGGATGGATGAATGTGGGAAGTGGGAAGTAAGAGCGGTGTTTAATAAGTAACTCTACACATTTTCTTTCTCCGCCATTTTAGGTAGAAAATATGCGGATTTTGTTGTGCGACATCGTGAAATTCCCACTTCAGTCTTTATGCCTTCATGAAGTACCGACAAGTGGCGGCGCTAAACATAACCTTCAAAATGGCGTCTGTAATGGAGGTTCGTCCCAAGCAGAGAGCTGTCTTTCAGTTTCTATTAGGTCGTCGCTGATATTCACAGGCGTCTGCAGAATGTCTACGGAGCACAGGCAATGAAAAAAGCATGCTAAGTGGTTGAACGAGGCGTCTGTCATCATTGCTTATGTAAAGTACACCAGTGGCAAGAAACAGTCAATACCGTCACTGCGCGATAGCGATGGAAATGTTACCTATGATGGTCCCACTAAAGCGGAGTTACTAAATACAGTTTTCCGTAATTCCTTCAACAAAGAAGACGAAGTAAATATTCCAGAATTCGAAGCCAGAACAGCTGTTAGTATTAGTGACATAAAAATAGGTATCTTAGGTGTTGCGAAACAACTGAAATCACTTAAGAAAGGCAAGTCTTCTGGTCCAGATAGTATACTAATCAGGTTCCTTTCAGAGAATGCAGACACAATAGCGCCTTTCTTATCAGTCATATACAACCTCTCACTCGACGAAAGGTCTGTTCCTAAAGACTGGAAAGTAGCACAGGTCACAACAATATTCAAGAAATGAAGCAGGAGTAACCCATTGAATTATAGACCCATATCACTGACCTCAATTTGCAGTAGGATTTTTGAGCATATACTGTACTCGAACTTCATGAATCACCTTGAAGAAAATGACTCATTGATAGATAACCATCACGGATTCAGAAAATATCCTTCTTGTGCAACACAGCTAGCTCTTTAATCCTATGAAGTAATGAGTGCTGTCGACAAGGGATTTCAGATCGATTCCATATTCCTAGATTTCCAGAAGAATCCTGATACCGTTCCTCACAAGCGACTATTAATCATGTTGCGTGCATGTGGAGTATCGTCTCAGTTGTGTGACTGGATTTATGATTTCCTCTCAGAGAGCTCACAGTTCATAGTGATAGACGGTAAATCATTGAGTAGAACAGAAGTGATATCTGGCGTTTCGCAAGGTAGAGCCATAGGCCCTCTGCTGATCCTGATTTACATAAATAATCTAGGTGATAATCTGAGCAGCCTCCTTAGATTGTTTGCAAATAACGCTGTAATTTACCATCTAGTAAAATCATCAGACGATCAATTCCAATTACAAAATGATCTAGAGAGTTTCTGTACGGATCGAAAAAAAAGTGCGAGGTAATCCACATGGGTACTAAAAGAAATGCGATAAATTTTGTGTAAACGATAAATCGCACAAATCTAAGGGCTGTCTGTTCTACTAAATACCTAGGAATTACAATTAACAGAAACTTAAATTGGAAAGACTACGTACATAATATTGTGGGTAAGGCGAGTCAAAGATTGCGTTTTTTTGGCAGAACACTTAGAAGATGCGACAAACACACTAAAGAGACATCCCACACTATATTTGTCTGTCCTCTGCTGGAATACTGCTGCGTGGTGTGAATCATTACCAGGTAGGATTGACGGAGGACATCGAAAATGTGCAAAGACGAGCAGCTTGTTTCGTGTTATCATGCAATAGGGGTGAGAGTGTTACTGATATGATACGCGAGTTTGGGGTGGCAATGGCAGTGGGTTGGTTCAACCAAAGTCGGTTTTCTTTGCGGCCAGACCTGTTTACGAAATTTCAATCAACAGCTTTCTCTTCCGAATGCGAAAATATTATGTTGGCATCCACCTATTCAGGGAGAAACGATCATCATAATAAAATAAGAGAAATCAGAGCTCGAACGGAAAGATTTAGGTGTTTCTTTTTCCCACGCACCATTCGAGAGTGCAATGGTAGAGAAGTAGTAGGAAAATGGTGCTATGAACCGTCTGCCAGACGCTTAAGTGTAATGCAGTGTAACCATGAGGATGCAGATGTAGATAGCAATGAGGTGGCCCAAACCTGTTCGATCTTTAGTGAGATGGCCGTTGGCACAACGTTATGACGCCTGCCGTTTTGGAACGTGCGGACACTCTCATTAGATACGTGAAATATATGAAACACATTCGCAGTTGCGAATATGGACTACCATAGGCTGTATAACAGAATGATGACAATGAAAATTTGTGTCGGATCGGAACTCGAACCCGAATTTTCAGATTCTCGCGAGTGGTCTCCTTAGCATGTTGCCTTCTGTGCACGGTAATAAACACAATGGATGTACGAGTACAGGTCGTAGCAACATGACTGACGACATATGGAAGATTTGGTCTGACCGTGAGTCGTGTCCGGATAGCCAAATAGTTCGGCGAACATTCGCGTTAGCCGGCCGGAGTGGCCGACCGTTTCTAGGCGCTTGAGTCTGGGACCGCGCGACCGCTACGGTCGCAGGCTCGAATCCTGCCTCGGACATGGATGTGTGTGATGACAGGTTAGTTAGATTTAAGTAGTTCTAAGTTCTACGGGACTGATGACCTCTGAAGTTAAGTCCCACAGTGTTCAGAGCCATTCGCGTTAAGAGGGAAATCCAGGTTCGAGACTCCGTCCGGCTCACATTTTCACTGTCGTTATTCCGTTACACAGCTGATGGAAGTCCATATTCACAACTGCGAATACGTTTCGTGTATTTCGTGCCGGTTGTGGTCGCTGCAGTGCCTAATCCTTCCGAATTACATGCAAGTCCAAAGGATCATTACATCGTAATTCGGAATAACAAAGGCACTGCAGCATCTACATTCCTGGAAATTGAAATAAGAACACCGTGAATTCATTGTCCCAGGAAGGGGAAACTTTATTGACACATTCCTGGGGTCAGATACATCACATGATCACACTGACAGAACCACAGGCACATAGACACAGGCAACAGAGCATGCACAATGTCGGCACTAGTACAGTGTATATCCACCTTTCGCAGCAATGCAGGCTGCTATTCTCCCATGGAGACGATCGTAGAGATGCTGGATGTAGTCCTGTGGAACGGCTTGCCATGCCATTTCCACCTGGCGCCTCAGTTGGACCAGCGTTCGTGCTGGACGTGCAGACCGCGTGAGACGACGCTTCATCCAGTCCCAAACATGTTCAACGGGGGACAGATCCGGAGATTTTGTGGCCAGGGTAGTTGACTTACACCTTCTAGAGCACGTTGGGGGCACGGGATACATGCGGACGTGCATTGTCCTGTTGGAACAGCAAGTTCCCTTGCCGGTCTAGGAATGGGAGAACGATAGGTTCGATGACGGTTTGGATGTACCGTGCACTATTCAGTGTCCCCTCGACGATCACCAGTGGTGTACGGCCAGTGTAGGAGATCGCTCCCCACACCATGATGCCGGGTGTTGGCCCTGTGTGCCTCGGTCGTATGCAGTCCTGATTGTGGCGCTCACCTGCATGGCGCCAAACACGCATACGACCATCATTGGCACCAAGGCAGAAGCGACTCTCATTGCTGAAGACGACACGTCTCCATTCGTCCCTCCATTCACGCCTGTCGCGACACCACTGGAGGCGGGCTGCACGATGTTGGGGTGTGAGCGGAAGACGGCCTAACGGTGTGCGGGACCGTAGCCCAGCTTCATGGAGACGGTTGCGAATGGTCCTCGCCGATACCCCAGGAGCAACAGTGTCCCTAATTTGCTGGGAAGTGGCGGTGCGGTCCCCTACGGCACTGCGTAGGATCCTACGGTCTTGGCGTGCATCCGTGCGTCGCTGCGGTCCGGTCCCAGGTCGACGGGCACGTGCACCTTCCGCCGACCACTGGCGATAACATCGATGTACTGTGGAGACCTCACGCCCCACGTGTTGAGCAATTCGGCGGTACGTCCACCCGGCCTCCCGCATGCCCACTATACGCCCTCGCTCAAAGTCCGTCAACTTCACATACGGTTCACGTCCACGCTGTCGCGGCATGCTACCAGTGTTAAAGACTGCGATGGAGCTCCGTATGCCACGGCAAACTGGCTGACACTGACGGCGGCGGTGCACAAATGCTGCGCAGCTAGCGCCATTCGACGGCCAACACCGCGGTTCCTGGTGTGTCCGCTGTGCCGTGCGTGTGATCATTGCTTGTACAGCCCTGTCGCAGTGTCCGGAGCAAGTATGGTGGGTCTGACACACCGGTGTCAATGTTTTCTTTTTTCCATTTCCAGGAGTGTATATTCTTATTCGGGGTGATCGACGAATCACCTCTCTGCTCGAATGGATGTCTGTGTTGAAAGTGCTGACACACTGTACGCCAGTTTGGGTACCCTCGAGTTGGTGCCTGCTGGCACCCCGTCAGAGCTTCCACCCATTTGACCCAATCAATGTTACACTCCGTGTCAGCAGTAAGTGCATAATGAGGAGGTTATTGATGGAGCAACACGCAGCCTCTGCCGTGCGACAGTAGGATGGTAACGTGCAGGCATACAGACCGTCACAGTAAAGTGGTGTAAGGTCGTCACACTGAACACAGATTGTGTTTCAAAATAGGATTTTGTAGCCAAGGGAGTGGAGAATAATTTGGTGTACCTGAATCCTGTATAAAACCGTCTTGATTTTGGAAAAAAACATGTGTTGCATTACTTATTGTGCGCACCACACATAAATTTTGAGAAAGAAAGATCATGTTTCAAATCTATGAGTGTACCATTGCCGCTTTCAGTTACTTTCAGTGAGTGGGGAATTTTTAAAAAATACTTGTTTCACACTGATTTTGGGGGGTATAGAAACCTAACGTGTTCTTTTCGAACAGTATATACCTTTACGCTTCTTTGCCATAGCGCAGCGGAATCGGTGATCTAGATGCCCCAAAGATCTGGGATCCGTACCAGATCGGGTTGACGGAGGAGATAGAGAAGATCCAAAGAAAAGCGGCGCGTTTCGTCACAGGATTATTTGGTAACCGTGATAGCGTTACGCAGATGTTAAACAAACTCAAGTGGCAGACTCTGCGAGAGAGGCGCTCTGCATCGCGGTGTAGCTTGCTCGCCAGGTTTCGAGAGGGTGCATTTCTGGATGAGGTATCGAATATATTGCTTCCCCCTACTTACACCTCCCGAGGAGATCACGAATGTAAAATTAGAGAGATTAGAGCGCGCACGGAGGCTTTCAGACAGTCGTTTTTCCCGCGAACCATACGCGACTGGAACAGGAAAGGGAGGTAATGACAGTGGCACGTAAAGTGCCCTCCGCCACACACCGTTGGGTGGCTTGCGGAGTATAAATGTAGATGTAGATGAAGATTAGCCTCTGCGTATCATTTGGTGCGAGGGAGTGAGTCAGTCGCGCCAGAGCAGTTACGTGGCTATGGCGCTTATAACTGTGTGAGAGAAGCAATCATGGTCAGGATAATAATTTTGAAGCTCAGGACTAATTTAGTATCGGAGAGGTGTTATTAATTGAAAGGTCAGCGTACGCTAAGACATCGGAAATGGTAAGCTTATGATAAATTATCAGAACAGTAGATACCTAATAATTGAATAAATTAACTATGTCGTAGGAAAGTGTTCACATATTGCATATTATTCATTATAATTCGAATTTTTGAAAGAGAAAGAGTTATACGAGAGTGGGAGAGAATAGGTAGAGCAGGCATCATAGGTTCACGGTCAGTTAGAGGTGCATGTGGTATCGATAGCTACGATGCCACGGCGTAGGTGCAAGTTCTTAGGTTGGCACTGCGACACCGACACCGGCGACAGCGCCCTCTAGCCGGCGCTGAGCAGCTCTACGAGCGCCATTCCAGATTCTACCCATTTGATGCCGAACAGACGACCAAGCTAGATAGTTTTTATTTCATAGAGAGCGAGCCACTACTTGTAACTTTGTAACTTGATGTACAGCTTCGCATCTACGTGCTCATCTCAGCCAAAGTTAAGTACATAGTAAAACCACTTTTAATTTCAGTACCAAGTGCTCTACCTTACCTGCTCCTCCTCACTTGCTACATTCGGCCTACCATTCAGTTTACAGGAGCAGACCCACGCGCCGCCTTCCAGGCGGGATACAAAAGCGCATGTACCTTGCGACTATGTTCGAATTCCAAAACTGGTTTCTTATGAATGATCGATACCTAATTTTCCAACCAGCCAGACTATAGGAAGTAATAATCAAACGTAAATCAGTATATAGTACAAAGTGGTGGTTTGAAAAGGAAACGTAATGAACGCTCTTGAAATTTACAGTGCTTCCAAGAAAGAATCCGACATTTTACTTAACAAACAAGACGAGTACAATGATATCGCTTTTCATCTTTAAAGTTTTCAGCGTTCTTTTGATGTACAGGAGACAAATAAACTGCAGATGGAAACCAGTGTCCGAATCCGTCATCCAGCGAGGCAACAAAGCATCCCATTCATAGAAGACATGACCTGTCTACGCAGCAGCTAGCCTCATATTCTCCACTGGCGATACTGGCCATTAGTCGCCATAACTGAATAATGGGAACAATGTGAGACGTTCAAAATGCAGTCCGTTAGCTTTGAAGGTCACGTTTTCTGCTAGCGTCAGGCACCGACGCCTGTATCTTCAACGCTCCTCTGCGTCGTTGGATGGTATTTCCGGACACGGGTTCCTATCTTCTATCTGTTCCTTAATAAACTCTCTTCACCCCGTCGAAGTCTGTTAGTACTGTTTTTTAAACCCCATATATTATTCACTGTATAACGTCACTCTTTGTTATCATGGATTCTGGCATCGTGTATTACTATCCCGTCATCTTTATCATGTAACAGGCTATCGCCGCCCAGCAACGCCCTGCAGCCTGTCATAACTGTGGTCGCGTAGTATCTGATGCCAACCTTGGCCACGGGGAACTTCGCTGGCGTCTCCATACTATAATAAGAAATCGCTTACTATGCCATCCATAAGCAACACTATGACACCCTGCCAACACAAATGAGACGTCACTTGCAAGCATTTGATGCCAGCTACTTTCAATAATACATCACTGACTTTATCTGTCAACTGACCAAATTACCAATCTATTTTGCTTTGGAAACCTTCATCGACTTATTTGTCATTTGCAAGGGCCTGATATTGGTGACACCATACTGTTTTTTTAAATATTCTTATTCTGTAACGATTAAAAATTCTTGGAAATTCCACGTGACGTTATTCTATCAGCTTAGATCACATCGACTTTACGAACCATACTGTTCGGCATGGCGTTGAAATAATTGTCTTGCTGGTGTTATAATATCTCGAAAGTTTTCCCCTGTTGTGAATTAAATTTAGAATTTTAAAAATTAAAGAAAAAAACTATAGTAGCTCAGGCAGCTAGTTCTGTCAATATAAGAATTTGCAATGACTAGCCCCATTCAGTCCCCAGTTGGAGCCTCAATGAGACGTTGACTCCTAGCTCGCTTTGACGCAACCACTGTCCAAACAATACCAGTACCAGTATTTTAAAAATTTATGTAATGTAGAAGAATATTTTTTAGTTTGTTAATGTACAGGCGAAACATTATTGAAGAGCTATTGGTAGTGACTACACAGTATAAACCCGTGTAGTCAGTAATTAAACGAGTATTGACTGAAATAATCTTTTCAGTGAAAATAAACATGTTCTCAGACAGTAATATGTCGAAATGAATTATTTGCATTGTGGTTTGCTGATAATTAGTCATTACTGAAACGAAATTACTTCTATTTTTAGTACAATCAGCGTCTCGTCAAGCCAAGTTTGTCTGAACACCATTATTTAAATACTGGGTACCGCATTGTCAAATAAAAATATCAATTCTGAAAGGAAGTCAATATTTTACTGAAGTAAGCAGCACAGGGTAAGGACAGCAGGAAGTCATCCTCTTGTTCATTCTGTTTCTCCAGAGTATGTCAGAGGAAGAGTAAAATGAAATACACAACCATCATTTTAACATATCAAGATAAAACCTTTATTCCAATCTGAGGAAAGCTGTAAATTTAAGATCTAACGCTTCCTGTACTAAAGTCCGAAACAAACAGCCACAAAATTATGTCAACTAAGATAACAGCTACTTGTAGCAGATTAACCATTTAAAATTTTTGGCTTTTTGTTGGTCTTTTAATAATTTAAAGTCAAATATAATCTAGAAAAAAACATTATTAATACTAGAAACGCCAGAAAAGAAATAAAAAAGCTGCAAGAAATATGCGTTCGTGTCTCCCACTGCCTTCCACAATGGCTATGAGCAACAAATATTATAAGAAAATACAAATTAAATCATACTAGTAGAAATACTGCCACATACTTTTGTAACTGAAAAACAGAGGAAAATATGATAAGTGGAAATTACGAGTCTGAAAGATAACGAAGAAAAGAAGAGGAAAGCTCTATCTGAATTAATGGCAGTGCAACGAAGAAAATATCCTACAAGAGAGATCGCCTAAAAGCACTTTCTGCAAATTTGCGAAATAAGAAAATATGTTTTAGAGGAAACAGAGTTTCAGATTGCAGCTGTATCCAACCTTTTTGTCATCTGTATGTTGTAAGAACAATAAGCACGAGCAAGCGTTAGATGACAGAGCTACCTGCATACGTTGCGCTTTGGCCCCCACAGCAGTGTGTGTATACTGGAGTTGCTGTGTGCCACAGCGGTCGCACGCCAAGTTCCAGAGCAGAGTAGCAGCAATCCACATCAAAGGGCGGAGCCGTCTGTGTGTCTGTCACTCAAGCTGACTTAACAGATAGCACTGAGCAGCAGGGTTGAATTCCTAATTAATTTCCCTTACCCTCTGGCAGCTGTTTTACAATAAACAGACTTACACAGCGACACCACAATCCAAATTAACCGGTACAGAACATCGATTTTCATGAAGCTTCTACATTTAATTTGCTTATATCCTTCATAGTCAAATTTCCTATATAAAACCTGTCCTCTCGTTCTCATATAGTCAATGTGATGGAACCTCAGTTGCTGATTTTAATCTTTTGTTTTTTTTCTACAGTTGGTACGACAGACCAAAAAATCGTGTATTAACCCTTCCAGTTAAATCTGACCAACAGTTACCAACTGCTGTTGATTATTTGCTATCCGTGTATGAATTGAGAGTGTAAGAAATATTAGCTAAATTTCTGTGTAAATCTATTACATTTATTTAAACAAAAACATAACATAAACACATAAAGGAAATTTTTGATTCATTTATGTATAGAATCCTTGTAATATGGAGATGACATAAGGTCAGTATAACCGAATGGCCAAATACATAACAAACAACAATCAGTTGACAAACTTTTCACTTTTGCGTAGTGAATGAAACACACTCAACACTGAAGTAATATTCTACGTTATTTATTATCTGTTTCACGGACCGGTTTTCGGCCATTACGCCATCTTCAGGCATAAGGATAAATATGTGGTGCAGTGATATTTCGATAGATCAGAGATTTTAAACTAGGGCACCTGCAGAGTATTTCTATTTCCAGCGATGAAAAATGTTACTGTTAGAATCAGGTATAGAGAAAGAGGTATTTTTTTAATATAAACGCGATGTAAGTTTATTTATTTAAGGTAAAATATGAGACACATCAACTAATGAGCATATACAAATTACAACAGCTGTTCATAGATGAAAATGAATGGACAATAAACTTTGGTGACATATTCGAAAGATGTGGCTGAACAAAATGATCTTTTCTCTAATAGATCCTAAGTTACAAACAGGAAAGACGTAATGCTGATATTAAGCAGCTGAGTGAAGCAGCTGCGTTCATACAAAGTAAATTTTTTAACACAACGAGAGAAATTATAGCTACTGAAATGAAGGAAATCGAGGAATGTGAGTAAGAGGGGTAATTTACAGCATGGCCTAAACGGGATTACGAGTAGTCTGCAGTTAGAAGTGGTGGGGAGGGAACTGTGTCTGGTCATTCAGTATTAAGTTTCTGTTGATGGGCATATGTTTAATAATTTCCATTATTTCAAGATAGTTAATATTTTCCATTACGGATGTGTTGTAATACTTCATGTTTTATCTTCTAATTATGGCCTTCTTTAAGCAGGTGGTCTTGAAAAGCAGAGTCTAAGTTTTCAGCTCCTGTAGTGTTCTTTAAGTGGGTGCATATTGCCTTGCTGTATAGAATTTGCCATAATTAGAAGTAATTTTATTTGTTCTACTCTTTTCCAAAACTGCTGTTCTGTCTTCTCCATTGGGCAAGAAGTGTCCAACAATGTTATGCACCTAAACCTATGCTTTTACGTTCCTGAACTTGACTTTATCACCACATCCAGTGAGAATGTTCCTATATATGGAAAGATGTAAGATTCATTGGTTTCTGGAGGTGGTGTGTCAAGAACAGGGTGAAGAATAGAGGACACCATATGTTTCTACATTTTGTGCATTATGGAAGCCACTGAGGTAGGAGGATAGCCATTGTTTGGTGTCACTGCATTTAATTCCATTTGGAAGTTGTCTTAACACATGGGAATGGCTATTAGGCGTTGTGCCATTGAATGAAAGGCAGCATGTTCACGGGTCATTGGGTGTAGATAACTGGCCGGTTTACCATACCTGTGGTGCTACGTTTCCTAAAAATCTTGAAATTATGAATATGGTCTCTGATTTCTGTGGTTAGATATAAATAATTTATGCAATTATCCCCAAACTCGATTGCGAAGTTTATACTGATATGTTTAGAATATCGTTACTTCAGGAATTTTTAAAAGTATCTAGTAGTACCAGTCCATCAGCACAATCATCATCATCTTACCCAGACCAGTATCAAACCTTGGAAGACAGTGGATTATTTTCCGAAATCTGTGTTTCAAAATTGTGCGTCAAGATTCAGCAAGGACTAGACTGTGGAGAGATCCCACAGATACACCATCCAACTGTTTGTATATCCTGCCTGTGAAACGGAAATAATTTTCTGTTACGAATTTCTGTAGTTAACCTTATGCTACCTCTGATCTCTTTCTAAAGTAATTGATACTGAAATATAACATACCTTATACATTGGAGGAAGGTATTAACGTCATATTGATAAATAAAATATTGAGTAAATCATATTTTCCAGTTATTATTTGTAAAGTTCTATTAAAAAAAAAACACGAGGGATGCTTACAGTCTGAGATGCAGTAAGAGACATAATGCAGGAGATGATTCGTTGCACTCGTATTTTGAAAATTGCCTGGGTGCCAGTGGAGATCGCGCACTGAGGGTTCTGTACAAACTTAAGTATGTATATAGACAGTCACTCGTTCCCGGAATCGAAAATGTTATTGACAGTGATACTGGCAAGGTATCGGTCCTAGGGATACCAAGATTTTCGAGAATTTTTTTATTTCAATAATATGTATGTGACATAAAGTCATGCAGAAGGTAAACGACCATTTTTTTATAATCATCAGCTGTTCTCTATTCATACCGACTGTGCTGCAATAGTGAAAGACAAACATCAGGCAATGGAAGACTTAATCGCTCATATGACGTGTTTTTGAATTTTTTCATCATCAGATATACAGGAGTGATTACTGCGTCTGGAGGTGGCGTTTCAAGTTTTGAAGCGTCATATGAGGAATAAAACCATTCCATGCCGGTTGTTTAACTTTTACCATTGCTACCCAGTCAACTTGAATGCAGTATTACTGACTGCTTTAATTTCAAGTTATACGTAGGATGACAAATGGCGAAAGAATATTTTTCATGTTATACAATTACAAATTAATAATTTAGTCATTCTAGGCAGATGGGAAGTACTGTAAAGTTGCCATACGTCATAATAGACCATTACCCTTTAGATATACTGCAGATTCAATGCTGTAAACTATTTAAATCATAAAAAAGTCATTCCAGGTCATATTCTTTCTGCTTCATTGGTTAACCCATTCTTAAGCTCGCTTGCTTCAACTACTCTGAACACAAAATTTCCGTAACTAGTTTTATAAATTCATTATTAACTTGTAGACCTTTCTTAGTGATATGTTTATTATTTATTACTTGTAAGAAAAATTTGAGACCTTTTATGAATTTCTTGTATTAGTGCTTGAAGTTGAGGCAAACTGTGCAGTTTCAGCAGCAAAATGGATCATCTTTTCATTCTCAAAACATATTGAGTTTGTGACCCCCCTCCACCCACCACCCACCCACCCACCCACCCACCCACACACACACCCACACACACACACACACACACACACACACCAGACCGCCACCACCACCACACACACAAAAGTGTATGGCTTAACAATGTAATATGAACCCTTAGCTTCCCAGGTAATTTTTCGTGACACTTGGTACCGGGTGCACTGTGACACAGTCCTATGTTTAAATAGCGAAAAAAATTGCATTCAGCAGTTTCAGTGAAATGGTTCAATTTTTTTATGTAAATGTTTACAATCACAAAAATATTTTCAAATAATTTTTAAAATTAACTTTTACAATAAAACGTTTTTAAACAAAAAACTGTACAAAATGTGCGTAATATGATAATGTTAATGCTATGAAACCTCAAATACCCTGCATTCTAAATTTTACGTTTTGCTATTTTTTATTGTTTTATGCACATTTAATAATAAAAACATAAGAACATTCCAAAAAATCATCCAAAGAATGAAAATTACACTAATAATTTTCAGGATTTTGGTTTAGTTCTCAGAGGTTTTCTTCGTACTCTTTGGTTTTCTTCTTTTTTTCATTTTTCTTGTTGAAAAATCAAGTTAGATTGGTTTCTTGCAACAATGAAAATATAAGACGTCTTTCTCTTCTTTTTGAGTCACAGATGGAACATGTTTGGTATTTTTCCAATCGTTCTACAACGACTTCTACTCTTCGTTCCACTACACCCAAGCCACGGTGAATGGATACACGAAGTTCACAGGCTATGTAGTAGTTGTTAACTCGGGTTTGCTGGCTCGTTCAGGAAATTAAAGCGGCTCCCCACAGTACCTTCTTTATAGGGATTAATGAAGGACAAACACATGTGCCTCATTTAAGTCCAACATGCACAAAAATCATGCCATTGGCCATCGTTGAAAGAGGCTTCGAGAGCAAGGGACATCCATTTCAATGAAATATATTTCTAGCAGAACCTTTAGCTAAATATTCAGTCTCTACAATTCTGTCTTCATAATTTTAATCACTTGTTCCATTCAAGAATTACGCAAATTCGTCTTTAAACTCGCACTCTTCCAATTCTGAATAACGTCCACTTTCAATTTCATTGTCACTATCTAATCCAACATCATTTCGTAAACTGTCTCCAAACCATTTCAAAACTGTATTCTCAAAGTTAGTGCTCGTAACATGAACAACAGATGAAGACTTTGCTACATAATCCATGTCGCAAAGTAACAGGTGCGGACTCCAGAACCGTTAGAACTAAAGAATTAGTAACAGGTTCGGGTCACATTGAAAGTGACTCTTGGCAAAGAAAATCACTACAGCTTTGGAAATGAATAAATATAGAAAGCTTTAATCTCCTAACCCATCCCATTGCGTTAACAACAGAGACACAATAAACGCCGACTGTCCGTGAGACCGACCTGGGACTTTAAAAGTTAACACGCATTCATTCTTCTTCCAAATGATCTGAAAACTTCCTCTAAGTCTCCTTAGAACAGTTACAGTAAAGTAAATCCATAACATTAAATCTACAGCATCTTCTGAACTAGATAAGCAACCTTCTTCCCCGAAATACCAGCTAAGCTAAAGTGTCTCTTGACATATGTCACCATAGCGACGTCTGGCGTACTTGAAGTACAAAACAGTTCTGCAGTTACAACACCGAGGGAGGTGAAAGACAACATCAGTGAATTACAGTTTAAAGATAAAACAACTTTAATGTGGATCCCAGTAAGTACGATGTCGTTAGAAGACCTCTCGGACAACTTCTCGTTTTTGGTGCCCAAAGTTGTCTGCCTGCTGCACCTCAAAGGTCACATCTCGACCGAGAGAATACTGATAGAACCAAAAGCTAATTATATGTAACATCGCAAAATTATTAATTTGCATGAACTCGGGCGTCGTAATGCGATTAGCGAGACGCGCCCCAGAATGGGAATCCAATACACGGCGCTATCCGTAGCATCATAATGCGGAGCCGTGCCCTTCGCTTGCTGTGAACTGGAATCAGCTTCGAGAATTTATTCCTGTTGTACGTTTCTGATAATAGCCGCTTGGCGTCCGTACTAGGTTTCGCTAACAGACAAGTTTACGTACAAATACATATAACATTCAAACGAATGAACATGTGTACTACTTCACTCATGTTGCGTGCAACGCTATCGAGAGGGCTGAAAATGTATTTATTTCATAGAGGATTAGCTTTGTAATTTATCGTGTAGGTGTGCGCAATGAAGCTTTCACAATTTCTCCACAGACTAATATTCTGTTCATGTCTCTAATGCTACAGTGTCATTTAACAGGTCCTGAATGAAAATGACCACCGGAATTAGGGATAAACGATACGTTCAGGAGAGGCACTGTCCAAATCGCAGTCGCACTATCCAGTTGTGGTTTACTGTGTATTCCCTGAATCGCTTCGGGTGAATGCCGTGGTGGTTTTCTTAGACAAATCTCCGTTAAAGATATTTCGTAACCATTAATGGTCGTCTACAGGATGTTAGATTCGTTGTGAAGACGCACAGGAAGGAGATCTCTGTGGATGGAGATCATAGAAAAAAAATTCATGACTGACGCAATGTCATAGCAACCTAAATCTCAATTATATTAGCAACT
This sequence comes from Schistocerca cancellata, assembly GCF_023864275.1. Lineage (NCBI taxonomy): Eukaryota > Metazoa > Arthropoda > Insecta > Orthoptera > Acrididae > Schistocerca > Schistocerca cancellata. Next base: position 427,421,354 of record NC_064632.1, read on the forward strand.
GAAAGTCAAAGGAAGCGTGATCTCATTTGTATTACTAAATGAAAAAAAAAGAACGCCGTCTAGGCCTCAATGTCTTCTGTACCACAATGTCTCCTATTGTCACCAATTGACGAACTTTACCTTGCGGCGCCTGACCTAAAGATGATCTGCATAGCAAATCGAAAATGGTGGTCTTTAATAAAAGACGCTGTGATCCAGACAATGTTATACATTTATTCATACAAAATAATCCTAACACTTACCTAATGAACTGTTATGTTCATATTTATTCCCCAGATTCTGTGTGAAATGGTCCTGATGGATACGATATGAATAAAAAATTATACATATTTTCTCTCAGCAGTTAACAGAAAACTTATCTCAGTCATGTAAATGGATGTATATGGAAGAGTATTGTACCTAGAACACTTTTTCAAGCTTTCATCTCAAGCAGCCTTATAAGTGAAGTGTTATATGTTTTTTATTACGTTTTGAAACTGCAGCATTCACTAAATGTGTGCTGCAGTCTTTTCCGGAAATTACAAAAATTACGTTGGGAAATTGAAGTTGTTAGAAATCTTAAGAACTGTTCGAAGATCATGTACCTAGGGACAAATATTCTGCTCTGATTTTGAAGTGATTCAACCAAGAAAGTCTTGTCACTATAGCATTTAATAGCCCCTGTCTTAAATTATTATTGTAATTAATTATAGGGTGTTTACAACTTAGTTGTACAAAAGTAACCTATAATTGTAAAAAGATTAAATAACTTTCAGAAATGTTTGCCGCTGCACTGAATACAGTATACCTTCAAGTCTTATCCCCACCTAACACTGTGTTTCGGTACTTCCTGCTAGGTGACAGACGGGAGTGAGTTACCCCAATAGTCATTATGGAGTCGTATAACGGTGCAGAGAGTACGCTGTGTTGTGTGTGGTTTCATGAATCCATATCCCCTGTTACAGTTCAGAGACAGTTAAAGGCTAAATATCGAAGCCATCACCGCAAAGACAAACTGTTATTCACTGGTGCAATCGTTTCACCAAAACTGGCTGTATATCATATAGGACGTAAGATCAGGGCCAGCTAGCGACCTTTGATGCAGCAGCTGAACATATTGTAACACCTGTACCTGCTTCAACATTATGTACTGGCTCAATCACAACAGGATATGGGCAGAAAATCTGTTTTCCAGCAAAATGGTGCATCACTACTTTCGTCATCGTGAAATTGTCGCATATCTCTGTAGGAATGTGCAGACTTGGATTGGGCGTCGTGGGAAAATATCCTGAACAGACCGATCACCTGATTTATCCCCAATGGAATTACGTGTATGAGATTACGTTAAGGACAGAGTGCAGGTTCTTCCGCTTCCGGGAAACATCGACGAGCTGCGGCAATGGATGACGTAAGCAGTTGCCACCCTACATCAGGATTTGCTTCGTAGGATTTGGAAGTAAATTGATTACATATGGGACTTCTGTCGTTTTACGATAGGTACCTATATTGGAAATGTGTATATAAAACATGAAGATTTATTACATTCAGTGAAGTACCAAACATTTCTTTAAGTTATTTATGTTTTCTCTATTAACGGTTACTATTGTACAACTAATTTTGTCAAACCTCTATTTCGCTCTCCACAGATGAAACTGTATGTTACCACTACGTTATTAAAACATCCATCGTTGCTGCTATTTCCTGTGTTAGTTTTTATGTGTCGTATCTCAGTCAGTAAAAATGCAACCTTATACGATCGTTTTGTTATCCATCTGTCTGTTCATCTGTCCTTTGTCTGTCAGTCTGTTTGTCCGACAATTAACAACCCTTTTTCTCAGGTATGGGTAGACTTATCAAGTTCAGATTTACATCACGTACCGAGGACTACGTTCGGTGGCGGTGTAAAACATTGAAGTATCTAAGTCAATGCACTAAAAGAGTACGGCCATGTTTTAATACTCGGAAACTCACTTATCAAAACAATCAAAGCAAACGAGCTTAAGAATAGGTTAAGCAATAAAGCAGAAAGAATATGACCTGGAATGACTTTTTTATGATTTTAATACACTCCTGGAAATGGAAAAAAGAACACATTGACACCGGTGTGTCAGACCCACCATACTTGCTCCGGACACTGCGAGAGGGCTGTACAAGCAATGATCACACGCACGGCACAGCGGACACACCAGGAACCGCGGTGTTGGCCGTCGAATGGCGCTAGCTGCGCAGCATTTGTGCACCGCCGCCGTCAGTGTCAGCCAGTTTGCCGTGGCATACGGAGCTCCATCGCAGTCTTTAACACTGGTAGCATGCCGCGACAGCGTGGACGTGAACCGTATGTGCAGTTGACGGACTTTGAGCGAGGGCGTATAGTGGGCATGCGGGAGGCCGGGTGGACGTACCGCCGAATTGCTCAACACGTGGGGCGTGAGGTCTCCACAGTACATCGATGTTGTCGCCAGTAGTCGGCGGAAGGTGCACGTGCCCGTCGACCTGGGACCGGACCGCAGCGACGCACGGATGCACGCCAAGACCGTAGGATCCTACGCAGTGCCGTAGGGGACCGCACCGCCACTTCCCAGCAAATTAGGGACACTGTTGCTCCTGGGGTATCGGCGAGGACCATTCGCAACCGTCTCCATGAAGCTGGGCTACGGTCCCGCACACCGTTAGGCCGTCTTCCGCTCACGCCCCAACATCGTGCAGCCCGCCTCCAGTGGTGTCGCGACAGGCGTGAATGGAGGGACGAATGGAGACGTGTCGTCTTCAGCGATGAGAGTCGCTTCTGCCTTGGTGCCAATGATGGTCGTATGCGTGTTTGGCGCCGTGCAGGTGAGCGCCACAATCAGGACTGCATACGACCGAGGCACACAGGGCCAACACCCGGCTTCATGGTGTGGGGAGCGATCTCCTACACTGGCCGTACACCACTGGTGATCGTCGATGGGACACTGAATAGTGCACGGTACATCCAAACCATCATCGAACCCATCTTTCTACCATTCCTGGACCGGCAAGGGAACTTGCTGTTCCAACAGGACAATGCACGTCCGCATGTATCCCGTGCCACCCAACGTGCTCTAGGTGTAAGTCAACTACCCTGGCCAGCAAGATCTCCGGATCTGTCCCCCATTGAGCATGTTTGGGACTGGATGAAGCGTCGTCTCACGCGGTCTGCACGTCCAGCACGAACGCTGGTCCAACTGAGGCGCCAGGTGGAAATGGCATGGCAAGCCGTTCCACAGGACTACATCCAGCATCTCTACGATCGTCTCCATGGGAGAATAGCAGCCTGCATTGCTGCGAAAGGTGGATATACACTGTACTAGTGCCGACATTGTGCATGCTCTGTTGCCTGTGTCTTTGTGCCTGTGGTTCTGTCAGTGTGATCATGTGATGTATCTGACCCCAGGAATGTGTCAATAAAGTTTCCCCTTCCTGGGACAATGAATTCACGGTGTTCTTATTTCAATTTCCAGGAGTGTAGTTTACAGCATTGAATCTGCAGTACATCTAAAGGGTAATGGTCTATTCTGACGTATGGCAACTTTACAGTGAATTTTAGTGCCAAATTAATTCAAAAACTGACAGTTACTCAGTAGGAATTACTGATATAGTCAGGAGCAGATGGATCAAGAAACAGAAGCGAAGCAGAAGAGAAACGAAAATGGCGATAATGCTATAATGATATCAGGAAATCAGAAAGCATACGATCGGCTTTCTTATTAGGTCATCAAATTAACGCACTATAGCGTACTTGAAAATAGCAAAGATAGGTTTCTCCTAAAAAGACAAAAATTTTGAATCTAATACAAATTTAAATTTTAGTAAGCATTTTTTGATGGTTCTCGCCTTCGCTGTAGTCTTGTAGAGGAGGTGAGCATGGATAACAAACAGTTCAAACATGAAGAGTATAGAGGGTTCCAAATATTGTGCTATATATACTTTCGGTACGCTAAAATGAACTGAAACAACGGACAGCTTGACAGAACGCATCGAGAGGCATCAATGGCCTACGAAAGGAGGGAAATATAGGAGGCAAAATTGTCGAGAGGGACCAATGCAATGCAAATGAAGTAGCCTGTTGTAGTTTTGCAGAGAGGAAACGGCTTGCACACGAAAAATTAGCGCATAGAGCATGATTTTACATTTTCTGTACACCAAAATAATTTCTGAAGGAAGATCCGACGATTATGGTGTAACGTCCCGACGACACAAACGTCATTAGACACAGAGCAAACGATCAGACAGTTCCAAGGATGTACACACATCAAGAAAAGTTTTGCGTCACCCCGGTTCCAAGAACTAATGCGGACAGACGTTGTCTGTGGGTATTGTATCACAGACACAACCCCTTCGACTGTTCAGAGTCATCACTAAAACCGTTCAAAGATGTAAACAACCATGCATGGGGAACACGGTTCCTGTTTCTGTAGTTCACCCATGCCCAGACGGTCAATACCGCGGCTCGAGCGCGTCCGCATTGTTACTGTGTGCCAGGAAGGACTCTCAACAAGAGAAGTAGCAGGCGTTTCGGAGTGAACCAAAGCGATTTGTTAGGATATGGAGGGGACACAGAGACACACGAACAGTCATTGACATGCCTCGCTCAGGCCGCCCAAGGGCTACTACTGCATTGGATGACCGATACCTAGGGATTATGGCTAGGAGGAACACTGACAGCAACACCACCACGTTGGATAATGCTTTTCGTGAAGCCACAGAAAGTCGTGTTACGACTCAAACTGTGCGCAATAGACTGCATGATGCGCAACTTCACACCCGCTATCCATGGTGAAGTCCATCTTTGCACCAACGACACCCTCCAGCGCGTTACAGATGGGAACAAGAAATGGCGAATGGACCACTTAGGATTGGCATCACGTTCTCTTCACCGACGAGTGTCGCATATGCTTTCTACCGGACAATCATCTGAGACGTGTTTGGAGGCACATAAGTCATGCTGAACGCCTTAGATACACTGGCCAGCGACTGCATCAAGGTGGAGATTCCCTGATGTTTTGTGGTGGCGTTATATGGGGCCGATGTGCGCCTCTGGTGGCCATGGAAGGCGCCGTAATGGCTGTACGATACGTGAATTTCATCCCCTGACCCGCAGTGGAACCATATCGGCAGCATATTGGCGAGGCAGTCGTTTTCATGGACGACAATTCGCTCCCCCATCGTGCACATCTTGTGAATTACTTCCTTCAAGAGAACGACATCACTCGACTACAGTGGCCAGCAAGTTCTCCAGACATGAACCCTATCGAACATGCCTAGGATATATTGAAAGCCGGCCAGTGTGACCCAGCGGTTTTAGGTCCTTCAGTCTGGAACCGCGCGAATGCTACGGTCGCAGGTTCAAATCCTGCCTCGAGCTTGGATGTGTGTGACGTCCTTAGGTTATTTATGGTTAGGTAGATCTAAATTCTAGGGGAATAATCACCTCAGGTGTTAAGTCCCATAGTGCTGAGGGCAATTAGGATACACTGAAAAGGTTTTTTTTTTTTTTTTTACGGACGACGTGACCCACGAACCTCTCTCAGGGATCTACGCCGAATCGCCGTTGAGGACTGGGACAATCTGGACCAATAATGCCTTGATGAACTTGTGGATAGTATGCCACGACGAATACAGGCATTCATCAATGCAAGAGGACGTGCTACTGGGTATTAGATGTACCGGTGTGTACAGCAGTCTGGACCACCACCTCTGAAGGTCTCGCTGTATGGACGTACAACATGCAATGTCTGGTTTTCATGACCAATTTATGTTGATCTCTATTACAGTTTTCTGTACAGGTTCCTGAATTCTCGGAACCAAGGTGATGTAAAACTTTTTTTGATGTGTGTAGTAGGAAATCGGCTGCGCCTTTTCAAATGAGGCATACCGGCATTTGCCTGGAGCAAACTAAGGAAATCGTGGAAAAAGCAAATCGAGATGGCCGGAGGCTAGCTTCAAACATCATCCGTCCGAATGCGATTCCAATGTGCTAACCACTGCTTAACGTTATTTCGCAATAGTATCTATACCTACATATCATAAATCCACTCTGTGGATGCCATCTGTATATAATCAGATGAATTTTAAGACTGCAGTGGCTTTCAGGTCACTGGTCCGGTAGTTCTCTTGTGCTGCCAGATGTTGTAATTTTGTGCAAAGTGAAGTTTACTAAAAAAAGATCAAGTCTTTCCTGCTCACCACTTATTCTCAGTGTTTATTTTGTAGACCACTAACAGAACACTCTAATGACTTTTATCTGCTGTGTTTATCATTTATTGTCAACCAACAATTGGTGGAAGCTCTCACAACACAGTCTTAAGAGATGCCTGACGTCTACATAAAATTTATTCAAAGAGATCCCTCTTCCCACCAGTTGAGGGTTTGATGTCAAAAATCAAAGTATAAAAATGTGTTGAATGATTCGATTAAGTTAACTAAAGGCTAGCTCTGTTTTCATTTACTCGTATTAGTCCTAACTGAAACGTTTTTCTGTTCTGTTATAAATTCGTTTGAATGTGTATTTATGTGGAAGCAACCATACACTTGAGTCCATTATTATTTCCAAAAATCTGTCTGCAATCTTAACCGGGGCTTAAGTGCAGCCAGAATGTGCCGGAACGGCGTTCAAGTACCTCCCAGGGATTTTTTTTTTCAAGTCACTGAAACAAGCCGGCGCCCGTGATTTAAAATAGTACACATGTATTAAATCAAAACATAACTGTGAACGTGGCAGTAACTGACATATTATACTCGTGGTTTCGTTCGTTTTGAAATGTACTGCAGCCGGCCGAAGTGGCCGTGCGGTTAAAGGCGCTGCAGTCTGGAACCGCAAGACCGCTACGTTCGCAGGTTCGAATCCTGCCTCGGGCATGGATGTTTGTGATATCCTTAGGTTAGTTAGGTTTAACTAGTTCTAAGTTCTAGGGGACTAATGACCTCAGCAGTTGAGTCCCATAGTGCTCAGAGCCATTTGAACCATTTGAAATGTACTGCTTTTTGTCGTAATGAATGTAAACTTAGATCATTTTAGTTATAATATTCCATTAGCAGAAAGCAAAAACATACATAAAACATGTACTGAACATCTAACTCAGTTTTTTCCCCAGAAGTCTTAATTGTAAGTGACCCCGAGGGGCTAAGAATATCTTCATCGTAATTCATAGCTAAATGCTTTTTTAATTAAAACTGTACCGTAGATGACTGCAGAAATTTTTCCACTGGTAAATTCCATAACACATTTGAGACATGTCATGCTACAGGGTCTAAATTTTGTAGGTGATATATAAAATTTATAATATTCCTGGGAATTGATGGTTATCCTCCTAATAATCGAATTTGTTGTAAACGCATTACTTTAGCCTTAAAAGGTTTAATTATGAGTAATGTTTACTTTATAGAAAACCTTTTTGTATTATCAAAATGATTATCTATTTGACACATGCCTGAACTTGATGATTTAAAGTTACAGAATGTCCGTTTACGATTATAATTATTTGACATCTTTCCAACAAAATGATCAGTGAGCTAGGAAATAAACCATCCAATTTTTTAGGACAGATATTTTTATTCATACTGAAGAAATGTTTATTGATATTGAACGTGAAATGTCTGATCTAGGAAATAAATGAGAATACTGTTGATTATAAACAAAAATAGAGTCGTAAAGCAACTGGGAGAATATCACGGTGGTTTTGGAAAGGGAAGATCCTGTGTAGAACAACTTTTTAACTTAAAGTCAACAATTCGTCATTGAATGTTAACCAACAAACCAATAATAGTGTTATTTACTGATTTCGAGAAAGCATTTGACTTTATAGACAGAGAAACAATAGGTAAGGTCATTAGAGAATTTGGTATTAAGTCACAATTAGCAAATATAATTCGTGAAACACTAACAGGTACAACATCTAAAGTCAAATTTATGGCAGAAGTATCTCAACCATTTGAAATAAAAACTGGTGTTGGGCAAGGTGATGGTTTATCACCTTTACTGTTTAGTTGTGTTCTAGACAAAATTGTAAGGATCTGCCGTTCGGAGCTAAAAAATCACAAAATTGAACCAATAACTCTGGGAAGGAAAGCAAATGGAATTAAGGTAAACTGCAAGGCTTTTGCGGATGATTTTGCAATACTTTCAGAAAACCTGACAGATGCAGTTATTCTGATAAACCTTCCAGAAAAAATAGCAAACTGAACTGGTCTCAAAATTTCAGCAGAGAAAACAAAATTAGTGACAAATGTAATAAATGCCGCTAAATTCATGGAAATGCAACATAGGTAAAATAGAGGGAGTAAATAAATTTAAGTATCTTGGAGAAAGTATGCAACAAAATGGACTAGAAAATTCTGCAATGGATGTAGGAATTAACAAAACAGAAACAGCAAGTGCTTTGACCAAAAATGTTTACAACAAGAAATGTATATCAAGAAGAACAAAACTAAAACACTAGACAACTGTGGTACGACCAGAACATATATATGGATCTCAATGCCTAACGATGAGCTATAAGATAGATAAACTGGAAAGAAGGATTAATAGAAAAATATTGGGCGCAACAAAAACTGCACATGGTTGGAAAATAATAAGTAATGAGGCGGTCTACAAAATATAGAGAAAATATCTGAAGTACTGGTAAAACGAAGATTAACTTTTTTCCGACACCTCTACTGAAAGGATAGAAGTAGGCTAACAAAACAAATACTCCTATATTTGCGGAAGAAGAAATCGACAATAGCATGGATTATAGAAGTAAGGAAAGATCTAGAAAGAAACAACATCAAACAATCAGAAATGGCAGAAAGGAACCGTCTTAAAAAAGGGAACACTAACTTTGGAAGGCTTTCAAATCAGAAGAAATAAAAAATCGGGAACAACATGGACAGAAGAAAGGAAGATACTTCATGAATAGAAAATGAGGTTCAAATGGCTCTGAGCACTATGGGACTTAACATCTGTGGTCATCAGTCCCCTAGAACTTAGAACTACTTAAACCTAACTAACCTAAGGACATCAAACACATCCATGCCCGAGGCAGGATTCGAACCTGCGACTGTAGCAGTCGCGCGGCTCCGGACTGAGCGCCGAGAACCGCGAGACAACCGCGGCCGGCAGAAAATGAGGGAATACGGAAAACAACAACAAAGGAAAAAGTGGAACTGAAGTTGTTAACGTGATCCCAGTTGGTCAATACGATAAAGAAAGAAGGAAACGCTTATTTGACTTATCTTACTCGAAAGCGATATCGCGGAGAACAAATTTCATCTCACAGCGAGAGCATACGGGGATAGCACGTTGCATTCTGTGGAAACAAGCGGTACTCCTGGAAGTGCTGCGTTTAGCTATTGTTGATTACGTTAGAAGACTGTGATGGAGAATTTGATTCTACAAAAGCAGCGAAACGCCACGTAGCCAAATTGACAACACTACTTCGAAGAAAGCGTTGAAGGAAGTCAGTAGTTCACACAAGAGCGGCTTTCTTCGGTCTTTCTTCGATCGGCGGAACAGCAACGTTCTCACTGTTGTTGAAAGCACAGCAACTTACATACGAATGAAGGCTCGTGCTCCATAACCGAGTGTGCTGTGTTATATTTTCCAAAGACACAATGGTAGTTGCCACAGCATTATATCACTGCGATCAGTCACATAATGCTACATTTGGCTAAACGAGAGATTTTACGGAATCACTGAAATTATATTCAGAAGCAAATGAGGATTCTGTCACGAATAAGAACTCTGAACTCTATATTCTGGTGAGGTAAGTGGGGGGGGGGGGGGGGGGAATAACTGCTGCCTCTTCAGCGTTCTTCCACCTTCCTCCGGACACCCATTAACATCTATATGTACAGCAACAGTCCGTAAGGGACCTGACGGTGTGTGACCGAGGGTACTTCTAGTGCTAATCCCCTCCACCCCATTCCATTCGCGAATGGTGTATGGGGACGGTGATTTTAGGTAAGCTTTTGTGTGGGCTCTAATGTATCTAATTTTCTCATCTCACAGAGTCTTAAGCAAAAAAAATGGAATATAGTGATTGCTTAAGTTACAGACTTCCCTTCGGGCTAGCAGTCCTGAACCTGCAGTTCAGAAGAGTCGCTGATAACCATTGCTAGAAAGTGAGATAATTCTTTCGTGAATAAAAAGGGTGTTTCCAGGAGGGTGCGAATGCTCCATCGGTCACTCCCTCCCCCCCCCCCCCCCCCCCACTCCTTTGCGGACACCTATGTACTGAACACACGTTCACCGAGCAGCTACAATGAAACTGTTTTAATGATGTGGCTTGTTGCTATTGAAGACATGACGTCACAGTGACGAAGACTACCAATTTGTGCTGACATGTATCGAGCAGAGCTGGGGAGGAAAGTGATAGTGTTTTGGGGACGGATTTTGTGATTTTATCGCATCGTTTATAAGAAATTATCTTTCACCAGCCTCAGTTTCAGAAAAAAATGATTTCTCATTGTAAGTTTTATTTTAAGTTTGGGGCAAAGTGCATGATGTAAACCAGGGGATCGGGCGACTTTACAACGGTATCGGAAGCGAATTTCTCGATCTGCACTATTTGGTGGAAAACTGTAGGGTTCCTCCGAATAGGCCTGGCGTGATCAAAATATCCACGGGTGTGCTGCCGGTCTATAGTGTCCAACGGGCACACTACACACTAGTTGTGACGACCACGGCGGACAGAGCCATCTCAGACGCCGTCGCAATCTGTTCCACCGCGCGACCGTGGCGCGGGGCGCGGGCGGCGGAGGGAGCGCGCCGCGGGCGGAGGGTATTTAAATCGGCCGCCGCCGCGACCGAACCCAGTTCCCTCTGAGCAGCCATAGCGTACGGATCGCCGTGCCGGCACGTTCACAGGAGCTCAGTCCGTCAGTTTACCTGATGATGGCGACATGTATGATCACCGAAATATTGTGCCCGTTGGACACTATAGACCGGCAGCACACCCGTGGATATTTTGATTATCAAATACGCCGGGAGAAACTCAAGAATCACAGGCCTGGCGTGCATTACAACCAGGAAGCTCGTATGTGAATTAACTTGTGTGAAGTTAAGCATGGGGAGTCAGACAAAAATGGTAATCAGATGCTGTTATAGACCGCCAAGGTCACGAGCGGCACTGGTAGAGCGCTTCAGAGATAACTTACAGAATAGCGTTAGTAGTTTTCCTGATCTTGCTGTTTCAATGGGGGGTGACTTAAGCTTGTCAGGCATAACTAGGAGAGTCATGCTATCAGAACTGGTGCCAGAGACAGGGATTCCAATGACGTTGTTCTGAATGTCTTGTCTGAAAATTACTTTGACCTAGCAATAAACAGATCTGAACTTATCGAATCAATTAACTTACACACTGGTATAAGTAATTATAAGATTGTGATAGCATCTTTGAGTACGGGTTTTGAAAGGAATGCGAAGAAAGGTAGCACGATATTTTTGCTTAGCAAGAGCGATAGGATACAAATTTTGGGTGTATATCAGTAGTCAGCACCAGTGATGAGGACGATAATGTGGAGCACAAATGAAAAAAATTCAAAATCATCGTTCAGTAACCCTTAGACAAATATGTTCCGAGCAAGGTCTTAAGGGAGGGGAAAGACCCATCGTGATTTGATAGACGTGTTAGAAAATCGCTACTTGAACGAAAATAGTTTCATTTCATATTCAAGAGAAGTCAAAACCTAGCTGGCAAATAAAAGCTGAACGAAACGAGAATGAGCGTAAGGAGAGCAATGAGAGAACAACTTCCAAAATAAAAGTTTGTCAAGAGGCCTGAGCAAAAATCATAACATGTTAAGGTATTATATAGAATCAGTATGCTGTTCGAAATCATTAATTCACTCAGTGACCAAATTGGCATCCATACGGACGATAACAGACAGAAGGGCAAAATATTGAATTCTTCGGATGATCGTAACACAGTCTCCTGTTTTAATCATCGTACGAATGTTGAAATGTCAAATATTGAGATAACCGATCACGCAACAGAAAAGGAACAGCAGTTGCTTAGTAGTGGAAAGGAATGAGGACCAAATAAGATACCTTTAAGATGCCACGAAGTTTACGTGAAAGATCTTGAGCCCTCTCTAGCAGAAATTAATTGTAGATCGCAGGAGCAACGAAGAGTACCTAGCGACTAGAAAAAGAGCACAGGTTTTCCAGTTTTCAAGAAGCACCTTATGAGAGATCCACACAATTATAAATCTACATCGTTGACGTCAATGAGTTACATAATAATGGAACATTTTAATGCTCAAGAATTATGACCTTCCTGGGAGAAAAATCGACATGCAAACTAAGCTCTCTCTGAACCTAAGTGAAATCATTAGCGCAATAGACAACTGCACTGAGGTTGAAGCCGTGTTTCTCAACTTCAGGAAGGCATTCCGTACTACCGTTTGCTGAAAAAAAATACGAGCTTAGCAAGTTTCGGACCAGATTTGCGACTGGATTCAAAACTTCTATGCAGCATGATCTCAGCGCGCCGCTCTTAACGGAACTAAATAGAAAGATGTAAAGGTTATTTCTGGAATTGCGGTAGGACCGACATTAATTACAACGTATGTAAACGATCTGGTAAAAAGCGCCAGATACTCCTTAAGACTGTTTGTAAATGATGCGGATTTCTGTTGGGAGGTTCCTACCCCATTCTGTGGCATCTAGTAGGCAGGGCTACTAGATGAGTGGCTTACCAGGCGAATGCAATTATTATTCGTGCATCAAAAATAATTTTCAAGATTTGTCATACCCATTGCAACTATGCTTGAAATATGTGCCCTAGTGCTTATCGGTTAAACTATAATTTATTCTCGTCCTTACTTCTTAACGCAATGGAATATATAACGCATCTGACTAACAGCTTGTGCATATTTCTGATGGATTCACTCCACCCTGGCAAGACCACATTTCCTTTCTGTAGTATATATTTTAATCAAAGCTTGGACATCCCAGCGAGAAAATGAAGGTTATGGTAAAATACCTCAACAAAATTGCTACCTACTACTCAATAATCAAGTTCACTATTCGTTTCATATAGCTCCTCCTCTATTAGAATAAATTCTTTCACGCTAATGTTGCAGAATCTCTTGCATTACACTTAAACACAATAGTTAGGAGGAGGAGGAGATTAGTGTTTAACGTCCCGTCGACAACGAGGTCATTAGAGACGGAGCACAAGCTCGGGTGGGGGAAGGATGGGGAAGGAAATCGGCCGTGCCCTTTTAAAGGAACCATCCCGGCAGTTGCCTGAAGCGATTTAGGGAAATCACGGAAAACCTAAATAAGGATGGCCGGAGACGGGATTGAACCGTCGTCCTCCCGAATGCGAGTCCAGTGTGCTAACCACTGCGCCACCTCGCTCGGTACAATAGGTAGCCAAGGGATTCTCCACCCAACGGACATGACATAACATAAGCATTTTACTATTCTATGGTCTTGTAATGTTTCTGTTTATTGCTACTGTGCACTTGCTGGATTGGTAAGGAATCTTTCGCTACTTCATTCTTTCACACAATCCCTTAACCACATCAGCAACATAACGAAATTGCTGACTTTCGTGCTCTACTAGGAAAAAATCATGCTTGACCCACCGTATTTGAAACTAATTCGCTACTATCTCATGCAAATCACACACATCATATACACAAAATAAATCACCCTGGCAGTATCAAACAATAGTCATCGCAGACTCACACGTCACTGACCCACGTAACAGTTTTCCTACCACAAACTCTGGAGGATTTATGCACATGTCCCTGCGCAATCCAGCCCACTAGGTGTTGCCGGGTAGATGATTAACTCACTTTAATTCACTCTCAGAGTATCTGAATATCAAGCTGGCATCACACGAATGTATTTCATAATGGAAATTTTGGTATCTTATTTATCTACTTCTACTTCTACATGATTACTCTGCAATTCACATTTAAGTGCTTGGCAGAGGGCTCATCGAACCACAATCATACTATCTCTCTACCATTTCACTCCCGAACAGCGCGCGGGAAAAACGAACACCTAAACCTTTCTGTCCGAGTTCTGATTTCTCTTATTTTATTTTGATGATCATTCCTTCCTATGTAGGTTGGGCTCAGAAAAATATTTTCGCACTCGTAAGAGAAAGTTGGTGACTGAAATTTCGTAAATAGATCTCGCCGCGACGAAAAACGTCCTTGCTGAAATGACTTCCATCCCAACTCGCGTATCATATCTACCACACTCTCTGCACTTTTTTGCACCCTTTCGATGTCCTCCGTCAATCCCACCTGGTAAGGATCCCACACCGCGCAGCAATATTCTAACAGAGGACGAACGAGTGTAGTGTAAGCTGTCTCTTTTTGGACTTGTTGCATCTTCTAAGTGTCCTGCCAATGAAACGCAACCTTTGGCTCGCGTTCCCTACAATATTATGTATGTGGTCTTTCCAACTGAAGTTGTTCGTAATTTTAATACCCAGGTACTTAGTTGAATTGACAGCCTTGAGAGTTGTACTACTTATCGAATAATCGAATTCCAACGGATTTCTTTTGGAACTCATGTGGATCACCTCACACTTTTCGTTATTCGGCGTCAACTGCCACCTGCCACACCATACAGCAATCTTTTCTAAATCGCTTTGCAACTGATACTGGTCTTCGGGTGACCTTACTAGACGGTAAATTACAGCATCATCTGCGAACAACCTAAGAGAACAGATTGTCACCCAGGTCATCTATATAGATCAGGAACAGCAGAGGTCTCAGGACGCTTCCCTGGGGAACAACTAATATCACTTCAGTTTTATTCGATGATTTGCCGTCTATTACTACGAACTGCGACCTTCCTGACAGGAAATCACGAATCCAGTCGCACAACTGAGACGATACCCCATAGGCCCGCAGCTTGATTAGAAGTCGCTTGTGAGGAACGGTGTCAAAAGCTTTCCGGAAATCTAGGAATACGGAATCAACTTAAGATCCCCTGTCGATAGCGGCCATTACTTCGTGCGAACAAAGAGCTAGCGGCGTTGCAGAAGAACGATGTTTTCTAAAACCATCCTGATTACGTATCAATGCATCGTTCCGTTCGAAGTGATTCATAATGTCTGAATACAATATATTCTCCAAAACCCTACTGCAAACCGACGTCAATGATATAGGTCTCCACATGGATCATCAACTGAATGCTAGGACAAGCTGTTCTAATTTTTTTCATTGTCTCGCAGTCAGGTAGAGACTCGCGCTGTACTCCCCACGTGGAAGTGCTTGTCTCTAATTCGAGTTGCCGGCCGAGGTGGCCGAGCGGTTCTATGCGCTACAGTCTGGAACCACGCAACCGCTACGATCGCAGGTTCGAATCCTGCCTCGGACATGGATGTGTGTGATGTCCTTAGGTTAGTTAGGTTTATGTAGTTCTAAGTTCTAGGGGACTGATGACCTACGATGTCAAGTCCCATAGTGCTCAGAGCCATTTGAACCATTTTTAATTCGAGTTCTGCACAGGGAAATCTTAATTATTTTCAACTAAGATTTGCATACACAAGTATTTCATCTAAATGCTACCGCACTCTAGTACTTCGTGTTATAATTACAACACTTGGTTTCTTTGTCTCATCCGAAGAATCTTATGTTTCCCATCAATTTTTACCTTCCTATCTTTTTCCGAACAATTTACATAAGCCTCCCACCAAAAGTTTCTGAAAAGAAAAATTATTGTTTTCACTGCTCTTAAATATTCCACATGCATACAATTTTCATTGAAATTTGTTTTCCTGGAGCACACATAATGTACGTCTACACATCTGAGGAACCAGCGACAAAGCGCTGAAACATTGCGGTTCAACCGATCATTCTGCCCTTCCACAAAATTTGGGGAGGACCTTGCCACTGTATTGGTCAGCCACATTCCAGGCCCTCTAGTGCTCTGGTATACTTCCTCTCTTTGGTTCGGCCAAAGGTGACCATAGAACTGCCTCAAAGATGATGATAGAATCTATCTCCACTATCGGTGGTCAGCAGACGACCAGCCACTCATTCAATTCACAAACATTACCAAACTGAGTTCAGGGATCTATTTTAAGGAAGTGCAAATTTGAATAATTAAAAATACAAATTGCCCTTCTTTCCTACATTGGTATCCGGCTTCGGTGTATTAAATAAAATGGTATTATACAAAACACGCTGTTCTAACAAGAACAATGATGTATGTTGTTGTATACCGTCAGTCAGTCGGTCAGTATTGTACCCTTTCATCGTAATAAAGTAGCAACGCAAAGAGGACAGTTTCGATTTGCAGAGCGACCGGCAGGGGACTGATGAATGATGCAGGTACTGGCAGTTAACCCTGTACGTAAATAAATGTAAGATGTTGCACATATATAGGAAGAAACTCCACTACTGTGTAATTATAGTACTGATGAAGAACTGCTGGAAACGGTATCTACGGCATCATGGTAGTTATTCAGAAAGACCTTAAGTGGAATGACCTTGTAAAACATAAATAGGAAAAACAGATGGCAGTCTGAGATACATAGGAGAAATCTTAAGGAAATGTAACTCATCCACGACGTAAACGGCGTATAAGACGCTTGTTCGACCGATTTTGGAGTATTGTTAATCAATATGGGATCTTTACCAGCTAGGACTGATAGAAGAGACAGTGTCGATACAAGGAAAAGTGGAGCGTTTCGTCAAGGGATCTTCTAGTCGACGCGAGTGCATTACCGCGATGCCTAAGAAACTCCAACGGCAGACGTTACACGAGAGATGTTGTGCATCACGAGAGATTTACTACTGAAATTTTGGAGAGAGCACTTTTCACTAAGAGTGGACAACATATTATTTCCCCCCACATACATCTTACGTAATAACCTCGACAATTCGAGAAATTAGAGCCAATACAAAGCTTTACCAACAATAATTTTTCCCATGCGCCATTCGTAGTGGAACAGCGTAGGGGAGCTTAGTTAGTGGCACAAGAAGTACCCTCCACCACCCACCATTAGGTTGCTTGTGGTGTATGATGTAGTTATATATGCGTCAAAATAACAATATCGGAATTAAATCCCACTATGTACTTGTGGTTGAGGTTGTTAGTCTGTGTAATACAATTTTGAACCACGAGTGTCTTATACCATTAAAAGAAAGCCATAAAACAATTGTGCAATAATAACTTCAAAAAGGAAGCAATTTAATATGTGTGCGAAACAAATTATAAGTTTCACAATGAGCATTCAGTTCACAAAGAGTCATAGAGCAAGGACAAGAAAATTATTCTCAATGAAGAATTGTTCAAAATCTTTTACAGAAAACGATTTTGGCAAAAAACTTAAATTATCAGAGGGACACTTTACAGTAAAAATGTAAAACAGTAGTATGGTACAGTTGATACTATACAATCTATTTTCAATGCAATGTACAACATCTAATTATGAGCAAGAGTCACAACAATCTACAATTTCTAGAAATTTTGGAGTTCCATCGAGAAATTAGGACAAAATTATTAAGAGCACACTGAGTACAAACATTACTTCATGCAACAAAAAGTTTTCAGCAACAGTCACAACAAACTAGAATCTCACGAAGTTGTGGAATACTATCGGGAAATTAGAACAAAAATATTAAGTGCACACTGAGTAGTAAAATTACTTCATACAATAATAAGTTGCAGCTGCACACTGAACTGTAAAGCGAATGAGTTTGAAATTAAAGATATACCACAACGTACAAATAATGAAAACTTTGAACAACATAGAGAGTGCAAAATGGTAAACACAAGCTATTGGGATGAGCTCATCAATTTAGGGAAGACTAATCTGCATGCACCAAGAGAGAAATAGAAGATTCCAACCGGCAAATGAGGCTAAGTACTGCTTCAATAGTAATAATAATAATAACAATAATAATAACAATAAACCCCATGGAGGCCCGGGAAAAGAATAGGCCTCTGGTGTGTTCTGCCAGTCGCAAAAGGCGACGAAAAGAACAAACCACTAATAGGGCTAACCCCCCTTTTAGTGTGATTACTTGGTTCAGGACAGAACTAAAGAATCCTCGGACAAGCGCCATCATGGTCGGGGACGACGCTTGAACCCTATGCCCGCCCACAATGGTAACGCCACTGCTAGCCAACTGGAAAAGGATTTAAATCCAAATAGAGAAGGAAAACAAAGACATAGCATGAGATGGCCAGATGAAGTTAATCGATACCTCATGTTCTGTTATTACCAAGCAACAAACCTAGGAACCAACACAATTGGATACAATTCACAAGTATACACAACATTTATTACCAGATACCCAGAATTAAAATTTTTAACAGAACAATGACTAGCTGATCAGATCTGTGTAATAATAAAAAATAACAGGATACCCCAGTCAGAATTAGAAAACATCAAACAACGAGTACAACAAATACTGGAACAAAATAATGTGCAATTAGACGCAGAAGAAAATACAGTAATGGACTCAAACATCCTAGAGAAAACAAACAAAGAACAAAACGCGTCAATTAAACAATCAGAGGAAAACGAAATCTTAAGACAGCCACCAGAACAAGCACAAATAGAACATGAAGTGACATACATGTTAGATATAGAAGAAAAATTTCAGTTGACATATATAGAATACAAAGACACAAATACAGACATTAGACCATTCTTGCATAACCCACAAGTCGAAACAACAATAACAACTATCAACACAATCATACACAACAAAATAAATGAAAATACAACTATGGAAGAGTTACAACTACTGGTTTATGTAGGAGCACTCACTAAACTAAATATACACACTAGGCAGAGATGAGAACCAACCAACACACAAAAGAAACCCACAAAACCAGCATGGCAACACAGGCTACAGATCAGAATAGAAAAACTGAGAAAAGACATCGGACAGCTAACACAATTTATAAGAAATGAAATATCAGAAAAAAAACGAAAAAGGTTATGTAAAATCTCACAACAAGAAGCAATAGAGCAATTAGATGAAAAGAAGCAGAAATTACAAGCATTGGCCAAACGACTTAGAAGATACAAAAAAAGTGAAAATAGAAGGAAACAAAACCATACATTCAACACAAACCAAAAGAGATTTCACCAAATAATAGATAACACACACATTACAACAGACAACCCACCAAACATAACAGACATGGAACACTTCTGGAGCAACATATGGTCAAACCCGGTACATAACTGGCATGCACGGTGGATACAAGCAGAAACAGACTCATACAAGATGATACCACAAATGCCTGAAGTGATAATTTTGCAACATGAAGTCACCCGAGCAATTAATTGTACGCAGAATTGGAAAGCCCCTGGAAATGATAAAATAGCAAATTACTGGCTAAAGAAGTTCACCTCAACACATTCACATCTAACTAAATTATTTAACAGTTACATTGCAGACCCATACACATTCCCTGATACACTTACACATGGAATAATCTATCTGAAACCCAAATATCAAGCAGACACAGCAAACCCAGCTAAATATCGCCCCATAACATGCCTACCAACAATCTAAAAATATTAACTTCAGTCATTACACAAAAATTAATGACACATACAACACAGAAAAAAATTATAAATGAAGAACAAAAAGGCTGCTGCAAAGGAGCACGAGGATGTAAAGAGCAACTGATAATAGATGCAGAGGTGACATATCAAGCTAAAACTAAACAAAGGTCGCTACACTACGCATACATTGATTACCAAAAAGCTGTTGATAGTGTACCCCACTCATGGTTACTACAAATATTGGAAATATACAAAGTAGATGCTAAATTGATACAGTTCCTAAACAGAGTAATGAAAAATTGGAAAACCACACTTAATATACAAACAAATTCAAATAATATCACATCATATCCTCTACAGATTAAGCGTGGAATATACCAAGGAGACTCATTAAGTCCTTTCTGGTTCTGTCTTGCTCTGAACCCACCATCCAACATGCTAAATAATACAAATTATGGATACAATATTACTGGAACATACCCACACAAAATCACACATTTGCTATACATGGATGATCTAAAACTACTGGCAGCAACCAATCAACAACTCAACCAATTACTAAAGATAGCAGAAGTATTCAGCAATGATATAAATATGGCTTTTGGAACAGACAAATGTAAGAAAAATAGCATAGTCAAGGGAAAACACACTAAACAAGATGATTACATATTGGATAACCACAGCGACTGCTTAGAAGCGATGGAAAAAACAGATGCCTATAAATATCTAGGATACACACAAAAAATAGGAATAGATAATACAAATATTAAAGAAGAACTAAAAGAAAAATATAGACAAAGACTAGCAAAAATACTGAAAACAGAATTGACAGCAAGAAACAAGAGAAATGCTATAAATACCAATATTGACCTCCTCATTTGGAGTAGTGAAATGGACTAACACAGACCTAGAAGCACTCAATACACTTACACGATCACAATGCCACAAATATAGAATACATCACATACATTCAGCAACAGAAGGATTCACATTAAGCAGAAAGGAAGGAGGAAGGGGATTTATCGACATAAAAAAACCTACAATATGGATAGATAGACAATTTAAGATAATTCTTTATAGAACGAGCAGAAACTAGCAAAATACACAAAGCAATCACTCATATAAATACATTGGCTACACCACTGCAATTTCATAACAACTTCTACAACCCTCTAGATCACATAACTCAACAGATACGAAGAAAGTAAATTGGAAAAAGAAAACACTACATGGCAAGCACCCGTATCATCTAACACAGCGACACATCGATCAAGACGCATCCAACACATGGCTAAGAAAAGGCAATATATACAGTGAGACGGAAGGATTCATGATTGCAATACAGGATCAAACAATAAACACCAGATATTACAGCAAGCATATTATAAAAAATCCGAATACCACAACAGATAAATGCAGACTTTGCAAACAACAAATAGAAACAGTAGACCACATCACAAGCGGATGTACAATACTAGCAAATACAGAATACCCCAGAAGACATGACAATGTAGCAAAAATAATACATCAACAGCTTACCTTACAACATAAACTTATAAAACAACACGTTCCCACATAAAAGTATGCACCACAAAATGTACTGGAGAATGATGAACACAATTATACTGGAACAGAACCATTATAACAGATAAAACAACACCACATAACAAACCTGACATCATACTCACCAATAAAAAGAAGAAATTAACACAACTAATCGAAATATCCATCCCCTATACAACAAATATACAGAAGAAAACAGGAGAAAAAATTGAAAAATACATCCAACTGGCTGAGGAAGTCAAGGACATGTGGCATCAGGATAAAGTTGACATTATACCAATTATACTATCAGCAACAGGAGTCATACCACACAATATCCACCAGTACATCAATGCAATACAGCTACATCCAAACGTATATATACAACTACAGAAATCTGTAATTATTGATACAAGTTCAATCACCCGAAAGTTCCTAAATGCAATATAACATATACCGTACAGTTAAAAGGAAGTCATGCTTGATCAAGGTCTGCGTCACTTTCCACTTTTAACCAGACCTAAGGTCTGCAAAAAAATAAAAAAAACAATAATAACAGTAAGTGTCGAGATTGACAAAGCCTTAATTTACTCCAATATTTACATAAAGCAGAGTCAAAAGAATAAAAAATAGAAAATTAAATGTTCACATCCAGAAGAAAGGGAAAATATAAAAAAGTTTTATGTGTACTTTCTTTTGACTTATAAGAAATTTATCCCCATACATCGTAACATACCAAGTAAAGATAAAGTATTTTTTTGAAATTTTCATGTCTGTCAGACAGGTGTCTGAGCAAATAACAATTTCGTTGATCTGATCTATTTGCCAACAACAGTTGGTACTGTCAAATGATAAATCTGTATCTCAACATAGGACTTCGGTTGCTAATTACTGTTTGGTACATTGACCTAAGTGTTGACAACTACTAAGGATGTTTTCATCAAAATGAAATTTTTATAAACCGTAAAATTGCATTTCAGAAAAGCAGTGGTCTGATTTTAGAGCAGCTGTGCCCAAGTTATGATGCTGATGAGGACACTCTTAGTAGATGTCAAATCATAGGTCAACGTATCAAACAGTAATTTGCAACCGGTTGGGTGCATAATCCTATGTTGAAACTAGTTCGAGTATATGGTTGCTGGGTAGCACGGTTGCTTTAAACTGTAAAGTCTGTATCTGTGTTATATGTGTGTGTCTGGGGTCTCTCCCCTAACAG
Source organism: Schistocerca cancellata (assembly GCF_023864275.1). Lineage (NCBI taxonomy): Eukaryota > Metazoa > Arthropoda > Insecta > Orthoptera > Acrididae > Schistocerca > Schistocerca cancellata. Next base: position 427,443,596 of record NC_064632.1, read on the forward strand.
CTGAATCGATTTCAGACAAATTTCACACAGAAACAACAGGCCTCAAGACTATCAACATAACAGGCTTTATAACCTCCTCACTGTAGGGTTTATATCCTCCTAACTCCATCAGGAACCAAGGTATGGGCGTTATAGACTGCCCTGCACGACATACATCTTGTGTACAAACAGTATCAGCCTGCCAAATGAACCAGATTTTCAGCATAGACTACCTGTCAGGGGAAAGAGAACTCTGATGTAAGGTTATGAATAGGCAAGATGGGCTGCTGTCGCAGTTGGTTAGAGCTGAAGATGAACCTAAGTGGACAAAAGATGAAATCTAATTAAAGTATGCAAATAAGACTCAACATTAAATGATAATCACCTTGTTTGTGAACTGTCACGAGACAAAAATGTTGGATGGAGTGAAATTTCAGTTTTATTAGCTCCAACGTTGCGTAAATCTGCTGTAGTACATTCCATAGAAAATAAACACACTTTTGATTTTCAAAGTGTGTGACACTGCTAAGTGAGGAGGAACCTCCAGGTATTAATACTATCACTGTTCCAACAACCCTACCACAACAAAGGTCAGCATTTAATAACCATTGTGGTGTTGCTCACGCTGCTAAATACTGCATTTTCTGGCAAAAACAGTCATATTATGTGGCAGATGTCATTACAGCACAGTTAATAATCATTTCATGTAATAATGAAAAAAACTAGGCACTCATCTTTTTGTGTTTCCCACGCTGGTCTCGTCGTAAAATCATGGCTCAATCGTTGAAAATCTAGGTGGTTATGATTCCAAGCTAGAATGCAAAGAGGCCTAGGTTTCATTTGGCTGTATTCAAAAGTTTTGTAGATGCGCTTCTCAAACCATTCTTGGATACTACACTTTTGCTGTACAATGGTGATGTAAAAAAAATAATCAGCACTCCGAAATTATGTTACACTTCCTTTTAATTGCTTTTATTGCAATATCACGCGAAACACTAAACATCACTTCACAATACAAATCATACTTGAAAACATCTCTCTCACAGTCACTGTTTAAGTTCACATTTTATAAGCGGACTAAGTTATGCGTCTTTCCAACATGACGTCCAACACTTGACTTTTCTCCACGTCCGACTCTCTAACAACATAACAACTAACTAACTATCGCTTACGCGCCCAAAAATCAGAGTTACAAGTACGTCAAAGATCATAGTGACAAAAGAAGGAATACACATAAGAATAATATCATTGCAATATAAACATATCTATGTATCACAAATGAAATCAAATCTGAACGTTGTCTCAGAAATATGTTAAGTAGTTAACAGAAACACAGTAGAGTATTACTGGTATCGAGAGTTTCAGATAAGGTGCCGTAATGGTTACGTAATTCAAGTACCATTACACTGTGCAGCACAGATTTTAATCTGTTATGAAGTTTTCCTAAGCTGCACAATCTGCTGCACAGGAAATACCTCATTCGGGAAATAATTACTGAGCTAAGCAATTCAGTGGGCGGATGTGTCACAGATTAAGCGCCAGAGCTTCTGTGACATCTCAAATTATAGTGTGCCAGACTGAAGCCGTGGCTCAGGAACTTACTTAGTTGAAGGTAGGCATTGTTGGTGAAAGGTAACGATCGATGTTCGAATGCCATCCAACACACGAACAATGATTAGCAAAATTGTCACTGAATTTATCTCTCATTGGCACAAGTGATCAGCATTATAGAACTGTAATTGACCTTTGAGTCTGAGAACAGAGTCTGATGTGAAGCAATCACAGTCTTCAAAGTGTCGTAGAATACAACTGAAAATGATCTAAATGTGGTGTTGTGTATATATATAAGAGGTGATGGGGACAGATCACCCGTTTTACCACTGATTTCATGTACCTCTCCTGCGCCAATCTCTTTATTTCACGGTGGTTTTATAACTCACATTCTCATTTATGTATCTTATGTGTTCCAGTCTTTATCTTCTTTTACAAATTTGCTCTCTACAGCTCTTAGTATATAACATCACGGGACTGGACCTATCACCATGCTATTTCTCTTAGGTAATACTTACATTACAATGTTGCCTAACTGATTTTGCAGAGAACCTCTTCTTTTCTTACCTTACCAGTGCACTCGGTTTTTTCGTAGCATCATCTTGTAACCCCACATGTCAAATGTTTAAAATCCCTTGCTGATGGTCTCTCGGCAGGCTACAATTCACTTCTATAAAGCGCTGTGCTGAAGCCTAGCTTTCTCAAGTTTAGATGAAGGAAGCTTTATTCAGATCAAATACTGGTATGTATTTGGGGAGGCACTGCAATCTTAGGGGTCTAGGGATAGAAGGCATGAACCATGGAAAGTCCAGGAAGGAGGATCTGGTAGCATTTGTCATGTGATATTATCGAACAAGGTTAAAATTTAAGAAGGCCAATAAGGTACGATGTACAGGGGTACCAAATAATAGGCGTGAAATGGAATCTATTGGAATTTCTTACTAGAAGAAGCTGCAGATTGATGAGACATCCAGGCTTAGATAGCATACGATGTAAGGAGATAGTTGAAGTAGTTTATAGGGGTTGTTGAGCATATTACCGACGAAAAAGTTAAACTTGCGCTTAACCGAATTTTTTTTTGTTATTTTGGAAGTTCTGTATTAAATAAGATTTAGAGCCACTAACAAGCGCAACCTTTATGATGCTGGAAATATTGATTCATTATGTTTTTTCTCTTTCATACATTTTATCTGAAGAGTCAACGGTTAATTATGGGATAAAATATAAATTGAATATTTTCTTTGGAAAACATCCCTTGCAAGGCTCCATTACAGCACACATTAGAATACTGATGATGTAATGGGATCATCAGTAATTATTGAGTAAACGGGAGCGTGAAGGAAGACAGAGAGTATAAACATACTCACAGACTTCCACAACAATCTTTAATGTAATAAAAACCTTGTAAGGTGTCAACTGACAAGTTTTAAAGCGGAGACGCCTATTAACACAAAAAACTCCCTTCGTGAATTTCAACAGTTTAAGCTTAAAATGAACGACTGTTCTTCAGTCTTCTACGTATTACCTCTGTAGGGTGGTGGAAGTAAAATTTTTAACACAAAAAATAGTTCAGAAGCGTTCTTCCAAAGTTCGCTCCCTGAAAAGAATGAGAAAATTGTGCAGTACATGATATGGCGAGATCTTAAAGGCAGTGTATTATTAGTGGAGTACACTAAGTATGGTATAAAGGTAAATGGGACTTTTCCAATTTCAGGTATTGTGTTAGTTCTGTTCCTGCGTTTCCTTCATTTTTGTTAGGAAAACATGTCTGAAAAGTATCTCTACGCTGTTAGTGACATCGTGTATTAAGTCTGTTGCTAGGTATCAAAATCATTACATGTGCTTCAATACTATCGGTTTTTAACATTTTTTTTTTTGCAGCGACAGCAACTGAAATTGTTTATATAAGAATATACAGCCTATGGTTGCAGGTTAACTTTATCGTTTACCTACGTTTCAACGTTATTAATAACGTCTTCTTCAGAACATAAATTATTATTTAAATGTTTGCCTAAAACAGGCCATGCCCTAAGTCAACTTCATAAAACTTTATGCATAGCCATAATGTTTTGTCACTTCAATTAGAGTCACTAGTCACACGACGAGGCCCATACAATGGGCTTAAAGTGAATTTCTACAGTTGGTTTAATTGAAGTGACAAAACCTTATGGCTATGCATAAAGTCTTATGAAGTTGACTTAGGGCATGGCCTGTTTTAGGCAAACATTTAAATAATAATTTATGTTCTGAAGAAGACGTTATTAATAACTTTGAAACCTAGGTAAACGATAAAGTTAACCTGCAACTGTAGGCTGTATATTCTTATATAATACTATCGGTGGTTAGCTATGTTGTATAAAACTGCGTTAAATTTCCATATAAACACGGAATAAATAGCTGGAAGGTCTTACAAATATCAAATATCACTTTTTCGTAAATCTGCTACAACTATAGCAGGAGCTGCAAATGCTGTAAGTGTTTCGCAGAAGGCCGTGAAAAGGCTGAAGATTATGAGCGACCAGGACATCCCATCGTATTATTGACCGACGAAATCGTGGAAAAACTGAATGAAATGATTACTTATGACCCCGAATCACAATGAGAGAAGTCGCTGGTGATCATTTGCTTAAATTTTTTTTTTTTTTTTTTTTTGCTCTGGAATCAGTAGATTAAATCAGGAACGATGCAGAACTACTGAAATGTGTCATCAGAATACGAAACCTGAAGTTACGAATATGACCTCGAAATTAAGGCTAAATCTTCCCGTGGACATACTCAGGATCTCCAAGACCGAAAAGCATTACAAATACAAACATTATTCTCACTTCGATTTCAACGGGACAGTGCAACGTGAGTTTCTTGCCACTTACCATTTGAATGTCGTCTGACTGAAACTTCCGAAAAAAATAATCATGAATTTGTGGTAATAATTCATGGCTTTTGTACCACGGTAGTGCATGCGGGCTCTTCGTTACTTGTTCGTGAATTTTTCGCCAAGAATCCGTAACTGCCAGACATGGCTCCATGTGACTTTTTTCCGTTCCCAAAAATTTAGATTTAGAGGACCGGCGTTTTATCAGCGTAGATGAGATTAAAAACCCACCACTAAGCGAGGAGTTAGTTATCCCAAATACTGATTTCTTGAAGGGTCTCGGGGATCGGAAAAGCGCTGGCTGTAGTTTGTAATATTTAATAGTTACTACTTCGAAGGCGATGAGACTGGTGTGGTCGAAAGAATGATACTCTGCTTTAAACAAAAAAAAGTAGCAGACCCGTCATTTGCTGAGCGAATCTCATATCTGTCTCGTATACGTAGATTAACAAAAAAATGTACGCATAAAACTTCACTATTGACAAGGTACTAAGTACTTATATCCTCGGGAGACAGTATAAGAAAGAGCTGGTTTTTGCAGCGGAAATACTAACATTAACGAAAAGTGTAATAGCTCTCCACGAAAGAGAAATTACTTAAAAGAGTCACGCAGCGCTGTGACAGTTCCACAGAAACCACTCATTGCCTGTAACAATGCTAGAGCTCCCCTTTTTAGATACGCAGCTGTACTTTGACCTGCATTCGGCTTCCTTCAGACGAACCATAAGATAATTCAAAAACAAAAGGGCTGTCTCTTTTCCCCTAAGCGTTTTATCGTTTGTTGTTTGTAGTAGTCTACTTTTTTTTCTTTTCACTCCCATTTCTAAAGCTTTTTACGACATACTATTACACACACACACACACACACACACACACACACACACACACACACACACATACATACATAAAAAATATTCCTAATAGTATTAGTTAGTGATAGGCATAGCCATAACATTGCCAGTCGTAAAGTTTCGAAGTACATAACTGCTCTGTGTTATTTTCTATATGGTTGCAGATGACAAACTGCGAAATAAACATGTGATTTTATAATAGAAAACTCCAGGAAATGTACAGCATATGGTAATAAGGTAGATATAGAAAATTTATCTGCTTTTCAAATATGTAAGTACTGTCTTAAAAACTCAGATTTATGTGTGTACAAGTTGTAGAAATCATTTTTCCTGTGTTGCAGACAGATAGTAAAAATGCACTGATGATCCTGAAACTTCAGTGGAACGTTTTTGGAAAATAAAAGACAAATACAAATTGCGTTTTGATCAAGGTGGGCCCTCCCCAAAAACTAATCTGTTTTACAAATTTAGTAACGGCTGTAATCCTTTAGTTCCCAAATGAATAGCTCTGATTTACAATTATTATATACATTCAAATATGCCATATAGAATGTAGGCCTATTTCGGAATATAATTCAAGTTTTCAAAAATTTCACTCTCATCTCGTATTTCAGAAAAGCGGTTGTATGTGGCAACATTAGTGCTCAACGTGATGATTATCAGGAAACTGATTCAAAAAGATTTAAATCTGGTACAAGGAAGAAAATTAATACCGTTTTATGGATGACATGACCTTCTCTGAGTTTATCTTATACTAGAAACATAAACTTGCAGTCAAAGTAAGTTGTGGAAAACTTTATTACTTGGTATGGAAAGAAATAAAACAATTTATTTCACTTGTAAGACTCACGGACACTTTGCATTTCATCCAAGACACTCTTCATTACTAGATGGACATTCTGTGGCTAAAAGCTGAAGGGCGTTTCAGACCATGATGCACAAATTTTAACAATAAACGGTATTTGTATTCAAAAAATGTTATATATAACTACAAATTATGTAGAAAAGCTAATACAGTGGGAATAGAGAGTTTTTTAAACCTGGTTAAGGAATAATAGTCGCAGGATGTTTATGGTGCCGATAACATACATAAATATAATGCCTTACTTAACACATTTCTCACGCTCTTTGGAAGTTGCTTTTCATCAGCAGAACGTTCTAAACAAGGTACTGGCAGTAAAAGGCAACCTGGGTGGCTGACTAGTGGGATAAGGATAACATGTAGAAAAAAGTGGACATTATATCAAGTTGTTAGAAGTTGTCACAATCAGACTACAGTAGACCATTACAAACAATATTTTGAGGTGCTTAAAAATGTTATTAATAAGGCAAAGAGTAAGCGATATGCAAATAGAATAGCTAATTCACTGGATAAAATTAAAACTGTTCGGTGAGTCGTGAAGAAAGCGTCTGGTCAGCAGCACAAGGTCGACGATATAAAGTGATTTCATAGTACAAATATTCCTGTTACTAATAAGTCAGATATACGTGCAGTATTTGAGAACTATATTCTCAGCATTGCTGGGGAATTTAATAAAAACTTAGTTCCTACAGGGAGTCACATTACTATCTTGGAAAATTCCTTCCTGAAACTGATATCAAAAATGCTTCTCGCTGATACTGACAAGGGGAAATTGAGTCAACAGTTAAATGACTTAAGAGTAAGGACTCTCATGGATGTAATGAAGTGCCTGGCAGAACATTAAAGTACTGTACTGCACATGTTAGCCCTGTACCTAGCCATATTTGTAATTCTTCCATTAAGAACGGTTAGTTTCCTGTACAATTGAAGTAGTAGTAAAACCGGTTCATAAAAAGAGAGCAGAATAACGTAGACAGTTTTAGACCTATATTTATGCCTTCAGTGTTTTCTGAAGATATTGAAACGGCTTTGCATGTAAGCGTAATTGATCATTTTAGTTCACATAATTTGCTGTTTAATGTACAGTTCTGTTTTACAAATGGTTTAACAGCTGAAAATGCTATATTCCCTTTCCTGTGTGAGGTACTGGATGGATTAAACAAAAGTTCGAACACTAGTATTTTTTTATTTAAGTAAGGGCTTTGACCCTATTGATGACAAAATATTGCTCCACAAGTTTGACCATCATGGAATACAGCTCACAGGTGGTTCATCTTTTACGTTAACAACAGACACCAAACGGTCATTATCCACAATGTTGAGAAAGGCTGTAATGTGGGCTCTGAGTGGGGCACAGTGAAATGGAGAGTGCCCCAGATATCAGTACTGGGGTCACTCCTGTAATTTATTTATATAAATGAAATCTCCTCAAGTATTACAGGTGATGCTAAAATGTTTCTACGAATGATATTTTTACTCTTCAGCTGAGTGTTCCCTGTTATGAGAATTCCTGGCAGATTAAAACTGTGTGCCAGACCGAGACTCGAACTCGAGGCCTTTGTCTTATGCAGGCAAGTGATCTACCAACTGAGCTACCCAAGCACGAGTCACACCTTGTCGTCAAGCTCTCCTGCGAACCTGCAGTCCTAGCACTCCTGGAAGAAAGTATATTGCAGAGACATGGCTTAGCCACAGCCTAAGGGATGTTTTCAGAAAAAGATTTTCACTCTGTAGAGGAGGGTGCGCTGACATGAAATTTCCTGGAAGATTATAAGGGTAGGCCGGACCGAGACTCGAACTCGGAACCTTTGAGTTTTGCAGGCAAGTCCTCTTCCAACTGAGGTCCCCGAGCACGACTTAGCACCCCTCCTCAAAGCTTCACTTCTGGCAGTACCTCATCTCCTACCTTCAAAACTTCACAAACGTCTCCTGTGAACCTGCCGTGAAGTTTGGAAGGTAGGAGACGAGGTACTGGCAGAAGTAAAGCGGTGAGGAAGGTGTGTGAGTTTTGCTTGGGTAGCTCAGCTGGTAGAGCACTTGATGGCGAGATCCAAAGGTCCAAAGTCCGAGTCTAGGTCTGGCACACACTTTTAAATGGCTGGCTCTGAGCACTATGGGACTTAACTTCTAAGGTCATCAGTTCCCTAGAACTTAGAACTACTTAAACCTAACTAACCTAAGGTTCAAATGGCTCTGAGCACTATGGGACTTAACAGCTGTGGTCATCAGTCCAACTAACCTAAGGACATCACACACATCCATGCCCGAGGCAGGATTCGAACCTGCGACCGTAACGGTCACGCGGTTCCAGACTGTAGCGCCTTTAACCGCTTGGCCACACCGGCCGGCCACACTTTTAATCTGCCAGGAAGTTTCATAAAATATTTCTGTTTGCTAATGACCTAGCTTGGTAGTAAAAGATGTTGTGTTCAACATTGTCACCGTTTCCAATAGTGCCTTTCATTACATATATTCATGACTTGAAGAAAATAAGCTAACGCTAAATCACAGTGAGAATCAGTTTTTATAGTTTCTAACACACAATTCAACAAAACAAGCTTTTTAATTTCACAGAATGGACATATAATTAGTGAAACTGAACAGTTCAAATTCTTAGGTGTTCAGATAGATAGTAAACTGTCGTGGAAAGCCGACGTTCGGTATCTTGTTCAAAGACTTAAGACAGCCATTTTTACTATACGGGCGGTATCTGAAGTGACAGTTCGACATGGAGAGTAGTCTACTTAGTTTATTTTCATTCGCTTATGACGTACGGTATTATATTTTGGGATAACTCCTCGCGATCTCAAAGGATCTTTTTGGCTCAGAAACTGGTGGTTTGAGCGATAAGTCGTGTAAGTTCGTGAACGCCTTGTCGACCCCTGTTCGTTAGTCTGGGTATTCTGACCTGTCCCTCTCAATATATATATTATATACTGTCGTTTCTTGCCGGCCACATCAGCTTATTCCCAAGAATTAGCAGCTTTCACTCAGTCAATACTAGGCAGAAATCCAATCGGCATTTGAACCGCACTTCCTAGTCCGCACTCTAGTCCAGAAAAATGTGCAGTACACTGCTCCATCGATCTTCTTGAAGCTACCTCAAGAATTCATAAATCTTAGTGATAAACCACACGCTTTCAATTCGAAACTGAAAAGTTTCCTCGAATGTCACTCCTATTCTGTCGAGAACTTCCTTGAGAAATTAAGGTGATTCGTATGTTAAATCGTTGGCTGTGTTCGCATAAATATGTGGCTTATTTTTTTTGGGTTCGTAAACATTTTATTTCATCTGTTATTACTTTTATGTTGTGATTTCAGGTACTGACACGTTCCATGACCTTGGAGATTTGCTCCTCAATTTGGTCCTACGGAGCTAGATGTGTAAAATAAAAAATAAAAAAATAGCTTGCAGCGGCCTTCCAGGTGGCTCTGTTGTGGCCAGTGACCGATGTCATCGTATATAACATCTGCAATAGGCCTGGGAGCTACCAATCTGCTCATTGGAACATTTTTTATATCTTCTGCGTATGGTCTTCCTCTTTTGCGCTGAATAACATTTCCTGCCATACTAAGACAAGAAAAAATATGTGTGCGGAAATCCAGAAGAAACTACGAATTTACAGCTGCAGCTACCTTTTGGAGGGGATTTGTATTCCATAACGTTAAATTACTATTTCTGGTATATACATCACTCCCATGTATTCATTATTTTCCTTCACAATCACTGGTAGAGCTATCTAAATTGACTGTTTATCCTTTTTACTGCACCTCTTGCATGTATTCTGTCGATTTGTATCCGTATATATGGAAATTAACTCCAAAACCTTATTCTAATACCCAGCCAGAATCTACGACATTGTCGAACAGGGCTAAAACTTGATAGTCGCGCCCACTCCCCCTCCCCCTTGAGATAGAACGTCAAAAATAAAAAAAATTATACTTCAAAAATATGTTCATTTTGTAGCGCACACCCATCTGACCCGTTCGATACCTGTAACATTTACGTTCGAGGAAATGTAAGACATGTTATTTGGTCTCAAGTGTACCAAAGAGCAGTGCCACGCCTCTTTACCCAGCTTCTTCTGTTGTGTTTCGCTCTGTGGAATTCAAACATGTATTATATTTTGTTATGGAAGCCACCAAAACTATATTCAGGACACTATATATCAAAATGTCCTGTGGCATCTCTCGTGCTCCCAGTCGGCCTGTTCGACATCTTGCGCCACTTAAAAAAAAAAAAAAAAAAAAGAAAAGAAAAGAAACCTCACAATTAATACAGAGTGGAATTATTTGTAACCGGGAGAATAAGAAATATTCAGAAAATTGGCACTTGTTGTGGCCTATTAGCTAATAAATTTCTCTTTTGTGTGAGATAAAAATAAACATGGGAAACCTAAAACCAGTAAAGGCAAGAAACAAGCAAGACGCATTTCTTCGATCCTTAGGTCCCAGCACTTTTTTCCCTCTAATCTTGCTACAGTTTTACATCGCATGCTCTCCATTCTGCGAAAGAATCTATTACCTCATCAATGTTCGTCAAACGTTTTGCTACGTGAAAAATCGAAATGTCGTCTACTGCTGAAAAAGGTCTTAATACGAATACTGCAGTACTCAAACTGATGTGGTTTGCCGATTTGATTACGTCTATTATGTAGCTGCTAGATAAAACGAAATATGTCTTTCTATTATTGCAGCAGTTGTAACACACGCTAAATAAGCGAGACTGTTTTGTTGCAGATGGTCATATTTATCTACTTCATTTACATAGATAACAAGACAGAATATATAATTCATGAAGTAGCAACATAAAATGCCTATTAGGCCTAATACAAGCAAAAAGTTTTGTGTTAGGAAACAGTTTCACATTTCACTCATACGCTCATTTCTGAAGCATGAGACAGAAAAGCAGTAGTACGAAATTTTTATATAAAATAGGAATCGTCATATTCTTCCACATACTTTGTGTGATGTCCCCGTTTCTTCTCCTTCCTTGCTCTAACAATCTTGTCATCAGTAATTCCGTAACTATTCCTGCATTGTCAAAACTTATTCTCCGGTTAACTTCACTAACCCTGCCAGAATCACTATTTATATATCCCGCGTTTATTCTCCAGTTAGGGGTTTTTAAGTGTTCGTAGAATTCGTTTTCTGCACTTTTCCGAAGATAGAACTTAACCGGCTGCTAACTGGGGACTGTACAACTGACCCTTAGTAGTGTAGCTATATGGCAAACATTTTCTTCAAAATTTCATTTTCTTGGACACAGCGAGATGATTAATTTGTAATCTTTCTTACCTCTTATTTCTATTAGTTGTTTATTTCCACTCTGGTAGTCTGAACCTATGGATTTCGGTACTACTTACAGCAACGCTGATCATTCACACACCCAGTGAACCATATAAGCCAACAGCGAATGGCATTCACTCGTTCCGGTTTATTCGTCTCAGCTTTTATAGCCCAGTCCCCTTTGGTCTGCAGAAAAGTTTTTTGTTTCTAGATGCGACGGCGATTGCCCTGGCAGAGACATCACGTAGGCCTGCACTATGCACGCATTCAAAAATCAACTTACGATTCGTTGAGATATCAATTTAGAATGTGTTCAAAAATGTTAAGAAAACCAACAGGGATGCGGTTCAAAGTCATATGAATAATCGATAGACCACCCGGATGCTAGGCGCTTTGTGAAACAAGGTTTTCTTCTACAAGAATATGAATCAGGCGCCCCCTGAAATTGCCGCCCGGGGTAAATACCCCGGTTCGCTCCCCCGTAGATCGGGGCCTGGTAACACCGCCTTGTTGCTAAGACGTTGGATGATTCACTCAACGGTAAAACCAAGCGTTCCTCTTCTTTTCTTTCCATCTCCTTTTCTTCTGCTAGAGTGCAGTGTGACATTTTGTCTAAACGAATAGTCCCAACACTTAAAATCCCTTTCTGTTTGAGGACGTCTACAAGTTCTAAACAACTGAATCACTTATCAAGAAATATCTTTAATTCTTACCATCTGGTAAATTTTTACACAGCGTCAGAAAGGTATCCCCTGTAAGTCTTAAACTGTGCTCTTGAAATGTGCCTTAATCCACAAAAATTTAAAAGTAATATTAGAGCTGATACTCCAGCTCAAGTAAACACCTTCTGTTCCTGCTGATGAGGTTTGTTCTCGAGATGCTAAACACGAGAACTTCTTTCCGAAGCTTCACCTCTTCAGCAATAACCTATTTCTCTTCTGGAAGAACTTGCAACATATGGTTCCTAAAAAGGACTCACTCTGAGTAACTTGTCATGTCTGGATCACCTTTCGGTTTCTGGTTGTTATTGTTATTTAGACAGAAATATTTATTTGGAGTTTCAAGTCTACTCCTGCTCATAACATCTGCAATTGGAATAAAACGACACTGTCATGACCAGTACATTTTACATTGTTGCTTTTGAACTACACCTATAATAAGAAAAATACCAGTTTATTGTTTATTTCATTAGAAGGAACTTCAATGACACCCCCATCCGTGACGTGTGCGTAATAATTTGTTTTTAGTTCAATGTATTCTCGTATTTTGTTATCCATGAACATCTGAAATCATTTCATTGGAGTCAGATCTTCACCAGATGGTGGTGGAAGTATATTACCTTTCCATGTTGTAGCTGGTGGAATGAAATCATCTTTCATCGATGTGCACTTTTTCTTCTTCTTTTTGGCAGGTTTAGTTGCTTTCTGTAACGTAACAGAAGCATAAACAATTAATTATGAACATTGTTGAGCTAAGAATAGGTTAAAGCTTTTCGCTCTGTAAAATTATAATACTTACCATACGGGTTGACGGTAAAACAGCATTAATTTCTACGTTTGTTGCCTATAGTTAAGAGATGCCCTCGTATTCAGTGCTCAATGTTATAAGTCTCCCACTGAATGAGTATTTTAATACGTTTATTTTGCCGAAATCTTGAGATGCTGGCGGAGTATTGTTGAAATAATACCAAACTCATTATTTCCTTTGTTAGATGAGATACTAAACTCGAAAATATAGCCATCTGGAATCACTAGCAGCTTTAACATTTCCTCATGAGTAAGACTTTTCTGGCAAAATGCCGTTCGCTGAAAACTGTTAAACGGGAAGCAATATCTGAGGTTATGTCAATGTAGGACATGAATTCCCATAGTTACCAAATGGCAACAGTCATATTTTAGTAGAAGTTCTGAGTACGAATTATTACAAATGTTTTGTTATGTATAATAATTGATACATTCCAGTTTTGTCAATATTACGTAAAACTTACCTTATTCGTGCAGAGAGCGGTACAAAAATACAACAGCAAGTAGAATACAACAGTTGATTAAAACATCAAAATGGCGACTCATGCAAAAGAGTACTCTCAAGACTCCTTGGTGTGCATACTGCTGCAACCTGTTCTTAATCTGTCAAAACACGTATATGTAATCATAAGGAAAGTACAGGAAAAAGATATGAGGTGGAAGCTACCAAGAAAGGCCAGGACAAGAGTAGCGTTGTCATATGGCTACTGCAGGGATGTAGCGGTTAACAACTTAAGAGAAATCTAGAAAATGCATTCAACAATGTAAAATCATGCAGAATGTTCGATATTCTCAGAAAAAACTGTGTAAATTATAGCTAATATACAACACGTACAAGGACCGTGAGTGGTCAACAATAATCGAACACCAAGAACGAAGTACTTCGTTTATTAGGGAGATAAGATAGGGATGCAATTTTTCGCAGACACTGTTCAATCTATACATTACAGAAGCAACGATTGAAATAAAATGTTTGTTCAGGAACTGAATTAAAACTACGGGTGAAAGGATATCAATCATAAGGTTTGCAGACGACATTACTGTCCCCATTGGAAGTGAAGAAGTAGTTTAGGACCTGTTGAAGGGAATGGTCTATCGCAGGGTCGTCTAACCATTTGGTCAAGTGTCAATTCTGATATTGTGGCGTGGCACCTCAGGCCTCACGTGCACTGATTTTATTATTAACTGGTAATCTATGTATGCCACTATGTCATGAATCCCCGAAAGTCTAGCAACAAGTTTGCCAACAGCCTCCAGATGCTGAGAGTTAGGAGTCGACGCCATTCGGAACACTTCGTGTCGACTGTTCTCTGCTTCACGCTGCTGCCCCCCTCATCAACCACAAAAGTGTGACACTGTAATTTCCAGATGAAGAATTGCAACGTTTTCTGTTTGAACATTAATTAATTAATTGATTAATAACAGTACTTTTACTTATATCTAAATGCATTATGCAAAACGAGACACGATCGGAAATGTATACTAAATGTTTTCAGCATCAGTTTTTTTTACTCGTTGTGTTGTATTACAACAGCATTAATATAATATCATATTCCTTGCTAAAAGCCAGTAGTCAATGTCCATTCACGAACCCTTCTTGCGTGCCAGAACTCATATAATTGACACTGAAATGTGCAAGTCACGTACGCCAGAGAGCTGTCAGTACTGGAAGACAAACAGTGAAACATTCCACCTCTGACGTTCTCCGCACTGGTGGCGCTATTTACCCTTGGGCCACAGAGGTAAGCAACAAACTTAACTTAGTTCATGGCTGAATCCATCAACGTCACTTAAAATTATGGACATTTTTGTCCATTACCGAGCAGGAAAAATACACTCTTAATAAGCACTAAACGTAAATTGACGTTTTTGGATTCGGTTGTTACGAGCCACGTGCACATTCTTATTACAGTTGGCTTGGAAAAGTGGGAATCAGTTTGACGATCACTAGTCTGATGAGTACACATCATGAAATAAGGGCAAACTACAGAAATATGGAATTAATGAGGTGCAGCAGAAATGAAATTAGCGATAAATTTGTCAGCGTGAAGTGCAGGAAGGGAAAGACTTTTATTGTCGAGGAAGCAAAATAAGACACGACAGACGTCTCGAAAAGAATATAAAAAGTTACCTAGAGTAGGTAAATAGGGCATTCTAGGCTAAAACAAGTTTATTAGTAATTAACATCAGCTTTAATTCAAGGAAAAAGTTTCTGAAAATGTACATTTCGACTACAGGCATCATAAAGAAATGAATGTGGTGTGGGAAAACCGGAAGAGAAACGAGAAGAATGGTGCTCCATCATAGAGGCAAAATAAGAAGTGAATAGGTCCTCTGTAGAATCGGTGAGGACAGAAACTCGCGGAAAAAATTGACACGAAGATGGGACCAAGTAGTAAGACATGTGTTACGATATCAGGGAATAACAACCATGGTACTAGAGGGAGCTGTATAGAGTAAGACTGCCGGGGAAGACAGAGATTGGAATATGTTCAATAATTAACTGTGGAAGGTGGGTGGAAGTTTTATTCTGACTTGTAGATGGAAATGGAAGTGGTTGAATGGCATTGTTGGCCGGGAGGCCCCATTCGGGGGAGTTCGGCCGCCGTATTTCAAGTCCTTTTTAGTTGACGCCACTTCGGCGACTTGCGAGTCAATGATGAAAATGATGAGGAAGGACACACAACACCCAGTCCCCTACCGGGAATCGAACCCCTTGGCACTTAAGAGGAATTTTGGGCAAGCCACATCAAACCAGTGAGGGCACTGTTGCAGATGTGTACACAATGCGTCTTTAACCAGTCTATCTACATCTACATCTACATGGTTACTCTGCAATTCACATTTAAGTGCCTGGCACAGGGTTCATCGAACCATTTTCATACTACCTCTCTACCATTCAACGCTCGAATGGTGCATGGGAAAAAGGAACACCTAAATCTTTCCATTCGAGCTCTGATTTCTCTTATTTTATTATTATGATCATTTCTCCCTACGTAGGTGGATGGCAACAAAGTATTTTCGCATTCGGAAGAGAAAGTTGGTGATTGAAATTTCGTAAATAGATGTCGCCGCAAAAAAAATGCCTTTGTTTGAGTGACTGCCACCCCAACTCGCGTATCATATCAGTGACACTCCACCACTATTGCGCGATAACACGAAACGAGCTGCCTTCTTTGCACTTTTTCGATGTCCTCCGTCAACCATACCTGGTAAGGATCCCATACCAAACAGCAATATTCCAGCAGAGGACGGAAAAGTGTATTGTAGCCTGTCTCTTTAGTGGGTTTGTCACATCTTCTTTCTGCCAACAAAGCGCAACCTTTGTTTCGCCTTCCCCACAATATTATCTATGTGGTCTTTCCAATTTAAGATGCTCGTAATTGTAATTCCTAGGTATTTAGTCGAATTGACAGCCCTTAGATTTGTGCGATTTATCGTATACCCAAAATTTATCGGATTCCTTTTAGTACCCATGTGGATGACCTCTCTCTCTTCTTTGTTTAGTGCTAATTGCCACTTTTCGCACCATACAGAAATTGTCTCTAGATCATTTTGTAATTAGAATTCATCGTCTGACGATTTCACTAGACGATAAATTATAGCGTCATCTGCAAGCAGTCTAAGGGGGCTGCTCAGATTATCATCTACATCATTTACATAAATCAGGAGCAGCAGAGGGCCTATGACGCTACCTTGAGGATCATTAGATATCACTTCTGTTCTAATCGATGATTTACCGTCTATCATTACGAACTGTGACCTCTCTGAGAGGAAATTACGAATCCAGTCACACAACTGAGACGATACTCTATATGTACACAATTTGATTAATATTCGCTTGTGAGGAACGGTATCAAAAGCCTTCTGGAAATCTAGGAATATGGAATCGATCTGAGACCCCTTGTCGACAGCACTCATTACTTCATAGGAACAAGGAGCTAGCTGTGTTGCACAAGAAGGATATTTTCTGAATCCGTGTTGGTTATGTATCTGTAAGTCATTTTCTTCAAGGTGATTCATGATGTTCGAGTACAGTATATGCTCGAAAAGCCTACTGCAAATTTTGGTCAGTGGTATGGGTCTGTAATTCAATGGGTTACTCCTATTTCCTTTCTTGAATACTGGTGTGACCTGTGCTACTTTCCTGTCTTTAGGAACAGACCTTCGTGATGTGAGCGGTTGCATATGATTGCTAAGAAAGGCGCTATTGTGTCTGCATACTCTGAGCGGAACCTGATTGCTATACCACCTGGACCATAAGATTTGCCTTTCTTATGTGTGGTGTTTCGCAACACCTAACCTATTTACTTTTATGTCACTCATGCTAACAGCAGTTCCGGTTTCGAATCCTGGAATATTTACTTCATCCTCTTTGTGAAGGAATTACGGAAAACTATATTTAGTAACTTCGCTTTAGTGGCACCATCATCGGTAACTTACCCACCGCTCTCGTGTAGTGACGGTATTGACTGTTGTTTGCCAATGGTATACTTTACTTAGGACCAGTATCTCTTCGGGTTTTCTACCATATTTTGAGACAATATTTCGTTGTGGAAACTATTAACAGCATCTCGCACTGACGTCCGCACTGAATTTCGAACTTATGTGAAACTTTTCCAGTCTTGGGGATTTTGGGTTCTTATGAATTTGGCATGCGTTTTTTGTTGCTTCTGCAACAGTGTTCTGACGTGTTTTATGTACCATGGTGGATCAGTCCCGTCTCTTAGTAACTTATGTGGTATGAATCTATCTATTGCTGTCGATACTATATCTTTGAATTTGAGGCATATCTGGTCTACACTTACATAATTAGCTTGGAATTAATGGTGACCCTCTCTTAGGAAGGCATCAAGGGAAATTTTATTTGCTGTTTTAAGTAAATATATTTTGCGTTTATTTTTAGTGGTTATGGTTGATATGGTTTTGAGCCCCGCTACAATGACCTGCCTCTAAGCCAGGCAGGCAAGCTGCCGCACGTTATGAGCACAGCGGGCAGGCTGCTTTATAGTTACTCGAGCCAAGCTAAGCCCAACCCAAGTTACCTGAAAGAATCTTAATTCCCTGCCCGTTTTCCCGCTGTACAACGCTACATAGTAGTTTATTCTGTACGCTTTATCGTAAGTTTATGAGTAGGGTTCAGAAGTTGATAAAAAATTTTCCCAATTATCACAAGACGAGAATCAATGAAATATGTATTAATTTTGGGTCCTTGTAGGCGAGATATGGTGCACCTTATTTGTATTTTCTTTTCCTTTTTTGGCCGAGCTGTTCTAGGCGCTTCAGTCCGGAACCGCGCTGCTGCTACGGCCGCAGGTTCGAATCCTTCCTCGGGCATGGGTGTGTGT
This sequence comes from Schistocerca cancellata, assembly GCF_023864275.1. Lineage (NCBI taxonomy): Eukaryota > Metazoa > Arthropoda > Insecta > Orthoptera > Acrididae > Schistocerca > Schistocerca cancellata. Next base: position 427,461,871 of record NC_064632.1, read on the forward strand.
GATGTCCTCAGGTTAGTTAGGTTTAAATAGTTCTAAGTCTAGGGGACTGATGACCTCAGATGTTAAGTCCCATAGTGGTCAGAGCCCTTTGAACCCGGCCTTATTTATTTATTTCGACGTGAACGGTTTTCTCTGCAACTTCACCCGCTGGCTGTTCTCAGTTGTAACCATCAGCAGGTCACATCTAATACGAGCATGTTTTCTGGAAAGTCGAGATCCTTCTCAAGGAAGAACCTGAAAATGTCTATTACACAACAATGCCAACTAAAAAAAGGTTTTGGTTGTATACTTTATGCAATCTAGTTTCTATAATCATAGTGTGCTACAGCGAAATATGACCAGTTATAAAATTTTAATTACTTTTACATGATGTCTATTAAAGTTTCACTGAATTCATTATAAGTGGCCAAAACATTTCATTATAAATTACCCAAATGCACACGAAGTTCATTTTCATATTATGTTAAGCTACAAAGTACATGTCTTAAAGATGAAGCTTTTCTTTCATTCTAAGCTTTCTATGCCTTCCGTTGCATACCAAGACCATGAGTTTTTTAATATCCACTGTGCCATATGTTTTCTCTCTTTCAGTCAATTTTTGTCCTAAATTTAGAAAACATATATACTGCTAAATGGCCTCACGTCCTTAGCACACATTTCCACATACGTGTCACTCACAAAGTTTTTGTCCTCTTTCAAAATATTTATGGAGTGAGGAAACTACAGGAAATCGCTTCCAAAACTGGACTACAGATCTCTTACGAAAAGACACAATCTATGAGCACAAAGAAACTCACATCTCTGAACACAAAGTACTGCACGATTTACGAAACGGCAAACTTCTAATACCTCGGTGAAACACTACAAATAAGCGGAAATAACAGAGACTCAAACGAAGAAAGAAAAACTAAACTGGACAAGGCATACAAACTAGTGTTGAATCATTACGAAAAGAAGTGTATCTCACAAAAAGCCAAATTACGCCACTTCGACACGGTGGTGCTCCCCGAGGCACTATATGCAGCAGAGACCACAATAATCCTAGGGCATACACATATCAGACCACAAAATGTAGAACGGGAAAATACATAGGAAAATAGTTGGCGCAACTAACAACAACGGAATATGGATCAAGAAACCTACAGAGGAACAACACAAACATACGGAGACAATCACAGAAAAGGTTAGAAAATGCAGACTACAATTCGATGTACACCTATGCAGAATGCCATCACACCATACTGATCTTTGACTTGGTAACCACTAGAAACAACAAATGGGTGGCCGAGATAAAAAAAAAGACCTGAATCAACTCAACATCATAGCAGACACAATAAACGACAAAATAAACTTCAGAAACATAATTAAGAAAAGTAAACTACATGAGGTACACTGTGACAAACGAACAGGCGTAAAATGGACCGAACAACGCAAGCAAGATCACAGCCGGATGATGAAAGAAATGTGGGCTACCAATAAGGCAATCAAGATGAAGCCGAAGACACGAAGCTGACTAGAAGCATGGGCAGAGAACCGGAAACAGAAACACAGCGAGCGAATGAGGGAGGTTTGGGCAGCAAGGAAGGCAGCAAACGCAATTGGCCACGTAGTTTAGTACAACTGCGCTCTTTAAGGGAAAAACACCAATAATAATACTACTAATAACAATAAAGTACTATCACAGGTGAGGGTATAATTATTTGTCACAGCGTCAACAAACAATATGACGCAAAACCCAACGGCAGTCGACATATTAAGAGAAAAACAACATACAAAGCGCACGCTAAGAGTATGCACAAATATCTTGCGGCCCTACGTTATACAGAAATTTGAAATAAAAAGATACATCACCACAGTGAAACAAACCGACAAGGACCTCAAATCCTACTTAACCAAGGGGAGCCCTCCAAGTTCTCAGCCGACAATGTCATATTATTTCCATGAGAGTGTAGGGCTATATCCTAAAGACCTTTCTATAGATGAGGAATCCATCTAAATAATAAGACAAAGCAAGCTGTGTCGCGCTAGGTAACGTGGATACGGAAAAAAATAAAAATTAGGTGAGTGTGCGAAGACCACCATATCATCGAAGTTGAAGCCCACAAAGTGAATGACATCATCAAACTCCATGAACACCAATGGAAGTCTCTAGTAAGGACATCATAAAATTCCTTCTAAGCTGTATGGAGAAACAATGACAACGCTGAGAAGCTGATAAACTCTCCGCGTCCTAATAATACACATAAGATGCAGTCAAGACGTACCGAATTCACACAAGTGAAATGGAGAATGTGTAATTTGGATCTAGAAATACAGTTGGCTAAAAGTAGGTAACTGACAATAATAACACCATTTCCCACCATAAGGAAGCAGTAAAACACTTCATTGTCCCAAGTATAACAGTAGTGTAAAAGATAACAGGAAACCGGAAACATGGTCACTAATAAAAACATGCTGCCTACCAAGAGAGTAGACTGCTGTAAAGCGGATTACAAAGAGTTGCAGGAACAACCAAAATCTACGAGCACACATGAAGATGACATGTTTTTTGCCTCAGCCAAACAAATCAGTGCGTTTCAATAAGGTTGAACAAGTACATTCATACTAAGATTCTTAGACAACAAAATTATAGGTGAAAAAAATTTATTTTGCCTAAAACATAATGGTCAAACATATAAAGGCTTAAATTAGTATGGAGTTATGTAAATATTGGTGAACAAAAGTAACAGCTATCATCCAAAGAAACCCCCAAAGCAATAATATGAAATTTATTATCATAAGTCCGAGAAATGACGCACGACTAGACATTGACGTGCGAGATCAATCATGGGTGATTCTAGCTAAATTGAGATGGTGATATAGTTACGACACACACCGCGCAATGGGAATACAATACGACACTAACAAACTACACGTCTCGCTCAAAGAACTCTCCTAATGCATAGTATCTCCAAATATGCATCGTCAAAGAAAAGATGGAAGCCTAAACAGTGACAGTAAGCTAGGTATGCACAACTATAAAACCACCGCGCCCTATTACAGGTCAGATCGATCTCTTCTATAACAAGCACTTGTACAAAACTGTCCCGCTGGACTAATGATAGGAGCACTATACTGACAAAGGCTATAATGTGAATGACAAACTGTTCTGTACTTAAAAAGTACGTCCTATATTGAGCAATAATTGTAAAATGCAATGTAAAAACCTATTCGGGTTAAGTCAAGAGTACTTCCACACGGGAAAGCCAATATTTCTAACTGATCCTAAATGTATTGATCCAATTACCCAATATAGAAACACAAAAAGTGCTCCACTATTGCTCAAATCGACCCATGAAAATTGTAATCATCAGACTACGCTGACACCGTTGATACTGAAAAACTTGAAAGAAGATCAATAAGAACTAACATTAACCCCTCAGCTGTCGTCCTAATCCATTTAACAGGAGTTAAAACGACAATATTAGCACATATCACATCTAGATGGAGTCATCACCATGAAAAGAAGATGCACGACCTTTCAGTAACTACTACGTCACACATCTTGTAATAAAATAGACAGGGAACTGAGTCAGTAAACATACAGTAACCATTCTATAAAAGATTACATGGAGTGACATTTCATGAAGGGACCCTATATGTGTGAGGACGTATACAACAATGAAATAAGCACGATACCTCAACCTAACCTTACACCACAGTGAGGCCACATTGGTGCAAAACTACTACATACTTCCCTACCTATTTCGTCAAACCAGTATCTACCATACAGGATAGATTACCAACCACATTCTTCTCCCCAAATAAACGAAAAGATAATATAGAGCCACAAATCTCTGATGTGAATTCAATCTAAAAACACAAAACAGTCAAGCCTAAAGTAAAAGCTCAAGATGAACATCAATTCCAAATCTGCTAAATGCCAACCTACCGTTACACTACCGTTTCATTCGAAGACCTGAAAGCAACTGAGCACTCCTGGTACACATGCAGTCCAAGAACACGGTCAAGGATAGTTCCACCGAGTCAGTAGATAAAAGAAGACCGTCAACGGCAAAGACCGATACGTCATAAAGTCATAGACACGTAGAATGCACGTAGTAAATTTCATTTTCTATGTAATGGATTGAACACCTGGAAACGAACAAGAAGACCTTTTACCAAAGCAAGTATCTCAACACCACTTGCAATCTACATCCTCACTGCTGGAGGTATTCCAATCTCTGTCTTCCCCTACAGTTCTTACTCTCTACAACTCCCTCTAGTACCATGGAAGTCATTCCCTGATGTCTTAACAGATATACTTTCCTCTCCGATTCTGCGCGCAACCTCCTCATTCCTTATACTAACACATAGCGCCATAAATCTCTGGATGTAGTGAATTCAATGTAAAAACAGAAAGCAATCAAGCCTAAAGTTAAAATTCAAGATGAACATCAATTCCGTACGTGCTAAATGTCAACGTACCATTACACTATAACATTCGTCTGTAGCATCAAATCTCAGATTCTTCGTTTCTATTCTGTTCCAGTTTTCCCATCGTCCATGTTTCACTACCTTACAACGCTGTGCTCCAAAGGTACATTCTCAGGAATTTCTTCCTCAAATTATCGCCTATGTTTGATACCAGCAGACTTTTCTTGGCTAAGAATGCCCTTTCTGTCAGTGGTAGTCTGCTTTTGATGTCCTGCTTGCACCGTCCAACATGGTTATTATGCTGCCAAGGTTGTAGAATCCTTAACTTCATCTACTCCATGACCGTCAGTTCTGGTGTCAAGTTTCCCGCTATTCTTATTTCTGCTACGTCTCATAACTTTTTTGTTCGATTTACTCTGAGTCCACATTCGGTACTCATTAGACTGTTAATTCTTTTCAGCAGATCATCTAATTCTTCATCACTTTCACTCAGATTGTGAATCGTATCACTGACATACTTTCATCTTGAATTTTAGTTCCACTCCTGAATCTTTCTTTTATTTCGATCGTTGCTTCTTCGATGTACAGATTGAATAATAAGGGCGAAAGGCTGCATCCCTGCCTTACACCTTTTTCAATCCGAGAATTTCGTTCTTGGTCGTGCACTCTCATTATTCCGACTTAGCTGTTGTACATCTTGTATATTACCCATCTCTCCCTACAGTTTACCCGTATTTTTCTAAGAATTTCGAATATCTTGTACCATTTGACATTGTTGAAGCCTTTTTCCAGGTCGATCTATCGTATGAACATATCTTGATTTCTCCTTAGTCTTGCTTCCATTATCAACTGCAACGTCTGGAGTGCCTCTCTCATACCCTTACCATTCGTAAAGCCTAACTGATCGTCATTCAGCACATTCTCAATTTTCTTTTCCATTCTTCTGTATATTATTGTTGTTAGAAACTAGGATGTATGAGTTGTTAAGCTGATTGTGCTATAATTCTCGCACTTTTCAGCTTTTGCTGTCTTCGGAATTATTTGTAATATTTATCCGAAAGTCAGGTGGTATACCGTCAGACTCATATATCCCATACACTAACAAGAATAGTCGCTTTGTTGCCACTTCCCCCAATGATTTTAGAAATTTATTCTGATTGAATGTTATCTATCACCTCTGCCATGTTTGATCTGAAGTCCGCCAAAGCTCTCTTAAATTCTGATTCTACTGCTGGATCCACCCCTCTTCTAAATCGACTCTTTTTTCTTCTTCTATCACATCACAAAACTCTTCTCCCTCACAGAGGCCCTCAATTTACTCTTTCCATCTATTGGCTCTCTCTTCTGCATTTAACAGTGGAATTCCTGTTGCACTCTTAATGCTACCACCCTTCTTTTAATTTCGCCGATAGTTGTTCTGACTTTTGCTCATACTGAATCAGTCCTTCCGACAATCATTTCTTTTTCCATTTATTCACATTTTTCAAGCAGCCATGTTGTCTTAGCTTCCCTGCAGTTCCTATTTATTTCATTCCATAACGACTTGTATTTCTGTATTCCTGAATTTGGTTGAACATTGTTATACTTTCTTCTTTCATCGATTAACTGAAGTTTCCTTGTGTTACCCATGATTTCCTTGCAGTTATCCTCTTTGCACCTATGTTTTTCTTTCCAACTCCTATGATTGCCCTTTGAGAGGTATCCATTTCTCTTCAATGTACTGCCTACAGAGTTCTTCCTTATTGCTGTATCTATTGATGTATCTACAGCGTTAGAGAACTTTAACCGTATCTCGTCATTCCTCAGTACTTCTGTATCCCACTTGTTCGCGTATTGGTGTTCTGGACTTATCTCTTAAACTTCAGCCTACTCTTCGTCACTTTTAAATTGTGATCTGAGTCTATAACAGCTCTGGGTACGCCTTACCATACAGTATCCATTATGTAATCTAACTGAAATCTTCACGTATCGCACAGCCTTTTCCAGGTATACCTCCTCCTCTTGTTAATCTTGAACAGAGTATTTGCTATTACTAGCTGCGATTTATTACAGAACTCTGTTAGTCTTTCTGAACTCTCATTTCTTGTCCCAAGTCCATATTTCCATGTAACGTTTCTTCTACTCCTTTGCCTACAAATAAATTCCAGTCCCACATGACAATTAGATTTCATCTCTATTTACGTTCTGCACTACCATCTCAATATCCTCATATGGTTTTCCATCTCTTCATCGTAAGCTTCGACGTTGGCATGTATACCTGAACTATCGATGTCGGTGTTGGTTGGCTGTCGATTCTGATAAGAATAATCCTGTCACTGAACTGTTCACAATAACACACTCTCCGCTGTACCTTCCTATTCATAACGTATCCTACTCCTCTTGTACCATTTTCTGCTACTGTTGATGTTGCCTTCTACTCATCTGACCACAAATCCTTGTCGTTTTTCCATTTCACGTCACACCCTTACATGCCTTTTTATTTCCCGTTTCAGATTTTCTAGTTTCCCTACCACATTCAAGCTTCTGACATTATATGCCCCGACTCATAGGACTTCATCCTTTCGTTGGTTATTGAATCTTTTCCTTATGGCCACCTCCACATTGGCAGTCCTCTCCCGGAGATCCGAATGTGAGACTACTCCGTAATATTTTGCCAGTGGAGAGATCATCATGACACTTCTTCAGTTACAGGCCACATGGCCTGCGGAAGCATGTTGTTGTTGTTGTGGTCTTCAGTCCTGAGACTGGTTTGATGCAGCTCTCCATGCTACTCTATCCTGTGCAAGCTTCTTCATCTCCCAGTACCTACTGCAACCTACATCCTTCTGAATCTGCTTAGTGTATTCATCTCTTGGTCTCCCCCTACGATTTTTACCGTCCACGCTGCCCTCCAATACTAAATTGGTGATCCCTTGATGCCTCAGAACATGTCCTACCAACCGATCCCTTCTTCTGGTCAAGTTGTGCCACAAACTTCTCTTCTCCCCAATCCTATTCAATACTTCCTCATTAGTTACGTGATCTACCCATCTAATCTTCAGCATTCTTCTGTAGCACCACATTTCAAAAGCTTCTATTCTCTTCTTGTCCAAACTATTTACCGTCCATGTTTCGCTTCCATACATGGCTACACTCCATACAAATACTTTCAGAAACGACTTCCTGACACTTAAATCTATACTCGATGTTAACAAATTTCTCTTCTTCAGAAACGCTTTCCTTGCCATTGCCAGTCTACATTTTATATCCTCTCTACTTCGACCATCATCAGTTATTTCGCTCCCCAAATAGCAAAACTCCTTTACTACTTTAAGTGTCTCATTTCCTAATCTAATACCCTCAACATCACCTGACTTAATTCGACTACATTCCATTATCCTCGTTTTGCTTTTGTTGATGTTCACCTTATATCCTCCCTTCAAGACACCATCCATTCCGTTCAACTGCTCTTCCAAGTCCTTTGCTGTCTCTGACAGAATTACAATGTCATCGGCGAACCTCAAAGTTTTTATTTCTTCTCCATGGATTTTGATACCTACTCCGAATTTTTCTTTTGTTTCCTTCACTGCTTGCTCAATATACAGATTGAATAACATCGGGGAGAGGCTACAACCCTGTCTTACTCCTTTCCCAACCACTGATTCCCTTTCATACCCTTCGACTCTTATAACTGCCATCTGGTTTCTGTACAAATTGTAAATAGCCTTTCGCTCCCTGTATTTTACCCCTGCCACCTTTAGAATTTGAAAGAGAGTATTCCAGCCAACATTGTCAAAAGCTTTCTCTAAGTCTACAAATGCTGGGAACGTAGGTTTGCCTTTCCTTAATCTTTCTTCTAAGATAAGTTCTAACGTCCATATTGCCTCACGTGTTCCAGTATTTCTACGGAATCCAAACTGATCTTCCCCGAGGTCGGCTTCTACTAGTTTTTCCATTCGTCTGTAAAGAATTTGTGTTAGTATTTTGCAGCTGTGGCTTATTAAACTGATTGATGTAATTTTCACATCTGTCAACACCTGGGAAGCATGTTATGTGTCTTTAATCAAGTGGTTTCCATTGCCTTCTGCATCCTCTATTCGATGATCACTGCTGATTCTTTCGCCTTTAGGGGGAGCTTCCCACCCCTAAACATCTATCCCCTACTCCGCCGTCTCTGACAAGGCCGTTAGAAAAATTAGGGTCACTTCATATGGCGGAAGTCTTCGGCCGCCAATTTTTTTTATTCCGATTTTGGCCGTCTAGGGACCGCGTTAAACAACTATTTTTCAATGTACATTTCTCCTATTGCGCTCCTCCTCTTTTCTCTTCTGCCAATATGTCTTCATCCTCTCTCTGTGCTGCTCCCTTCGGTCTTCTGTCCACACTGTTCCTCCAGTTCTTCTCTTCTTCACTTCAAATCCTTCAAAATGTTGAATTTTGTCTCTCATTAAGTCTCTGTTGGTTATATCATCTTCTCCTATACCCATCTCCTCTAAGTCTGCTTTGACTTCTTTTAACCAGGTAATTTGGGTTCTGGGGTTCTTGTCAAAAAACATGAATATTTTCTTTGTCAGCCTTTCATCATTCATTCTTTTCAAATGGGCGTAAAAGCTTACTCTTCTCTTCCTCATAGTATCTCCCACTTTCTCAATTTTGTCATACACTTCTCTATTACTTCTAAGCTTCCACGTCCCATTCTCAAACCTCGGCCCAAGTACTCTTCTAATGATTTTTCGCTCCTTTTTTGCTATAGCTTCCATTTCCTTGTTAGTGTTCATTGCTAAACATTCAGATGCATACAGACACTCTGGATTAATCACAGTGTTGTAGTGCCTTATTTTTGCGTTAATTGATACTTACTTCTTGTTGTACATATTCTTTGTTAGCTGGAATGCCATTTCCATTTTTCTTGTTCTTGTTTTATTTCCTTCTTTATCTGAAGCATTGGGCTGGATGATTTCACCTAAATATTTGAAATTAGAAACCTTCTTTATCTGGCCATACTTTGTAATCATATTGTTCGGTGCCTCTTTTACATTGGTTAGGTACTCTGTCTTTTCAAAGGAGATTTTCAGTCCTGCTTTTTCTGCTGTTTCATTCAGAATATTGATCTGTTTGACTGCTTCTTCCAAACTTCCTGCCAGAATCGCTATGTCATCAGCAAAAGCGAGGCAATCTACTTCTAATCCTTCCTTTATTCTTCCTAATCTGATTTTTTGTATTCCTTCTTCATCCGTTTTCTTCCTCCACTCTCTAATAACTTTTTCTAACACACAGTTGAATAGGGTAGGTGACAACCCATCTCCTTGTCTTAATCCTGTTCTGATTTTGAATGGTCTGGATACCTCACCACGGAACTTTACTTTTGCATATTTATCCGTAAGTGTTTCTTGGACGATTGCGACTGTTTTCTTGTCTGCTCCAAACTCCCTAAGGATGTTAACCAAGGTTGTTCTGCCAACGGAGTCGTACGCCTTCTTGAAGTCAACAAACGTGATAAAGATGTCTTTTCCTCTTAATCGTCTATATTTAATAATTAACTTCAAGTTTAAAATTTTCTTCACACAAGATCTTCCGTTCCTAAAGCCTGCTTGGTATTCACCAATTTCTTGATCAAGTTGTTTCTCCAATCTGTTTTGTAGGGCCTTAGATAGAATTTTATACGTTACCGGAAGTAAAGGTATCCCTCTGTAGTTATTTGCATCGGTTTTATCCCCTTTCTTGAAGATGTGGTGGATTAATGCAGTTTTCCATTCTTCCGGTATACGTTCCGTTCACCAAATCTCATTGATTATTCCCAGTAGTTTTTCTTGAGTTGTATTATCCACACTTTTCCACATTTCTGCAATTATCGTGTCTTCCCCTGGTGCTTTATTGTTCTTAAGGTATTTAATGATTTCTCTGATTTCTATGAGGCATGGGGGTTCAGAATTATTGTTTACTGTGTTTGGGGTGTTGGCTGGTAATTTTTCAATAGGCTCCAATGCCAGGCCGCCAATGCTGTTTCTTAATCAAGATCCAAGCGGTGGCGAGCTTCGAACCCGGAACCAAGGATGTTTTGATTACTAATCAAAGACACTATCCCTTGACCATGGTACAGGTATGATTCCCATGCTCAAAAAGCAGTTGTTCTTCAATTGGTAAGAGGACTGATCGAGGACGTGTAAAACGATAGCCAGTCACTAGGCACAAATCCATCACACTTTCCCAGGGGTACCATGGTACAGGACAAAAACATGGAGTGCTATAGGACATTTATAGAACGGAGCAGTTAGATCGTTACAAGTTCAACAAACACCTCTGTCGCCTCAGCCTAAATGCCAACTCTATGTGTTTGCGGACATGAAGAAGATCAAAAACATATATTTCTACAAGGTTCTCTGAATATATGTCGCAAAAATTTACTTGGAAGTAACTTTCGGGCTGTCGGTCATAGTTCCCAAGTGGGTTCCAAATCTTGTTATCATAAAACAATATGCAACGTATAAAATACTGTACGAGTTGGGCAACAGTGACAATACCCTGCTGTAGCTCCGCGTACTGCAATAAGATGCTCTTGGTATTCAGAATGCCAGGCGAAGACCAAACCACAATTCCACTGACAACCTTTCCACGTGCTACTCAGCAGGATATGGAACGTTCAGCCTATAAATATAGACACTATTCAGCACCTATACGCATGTGTCTGAATACTAATATGTCACTACGTTCTGTCTATAAGTACTGTATGTGTCTAAGTACTAGAATATCTATTCGTCTGGCTGTAATACCCAAATCTGGTACTTGTATACTGTTCTCAAGTTCTGTATAATTTGTACTTATTGACCTGCGGAAATATTTAATCCTCTTACCACAGCTTTTAAAATAATTCCTAAAAGACATGCAAAACAACATTTTCTCATTAATTTAGATATACAGTCATTAATATGGATGGAATTGGAAGTATCCCAAATGTTTGTCAACAGCAATTTATCACATCTTATTGTGTTACGAGTAGTATTTTTATAGCATACAACCTCTATGTATCCTGTGTGACATTTTCGTCTTGTTTACTCGATTCCGTTTACTGTAGGTGTGAAAATTTGTTTTACGTCGGAATATGTCTTTTGTTAAGCCTATGCAATTAAGTGTATGTAACTCAGTACCAGAACACCAATGTATACTCTGAACTGTTAAAAACAAATTGTAGTATAAAATTGCCAGCGTTGAGATGGCTTGGCTGTACGGAAACGTTCCGAAAGCCTATAAAAAGAAGAAAAAAAGACTATGTTACTCCGCTTTACAAGGCATTAGCGTGACCTCTCCGAGGAGTAATTAATTTCTTTTTGTCTGGTGCGCTTATGTTCCCACAGAAAAGTCTTCATTGCAAGCCCAGACAACGGCACATCTGGAGGCTAGAACGATACAACGAGGTGCTGTGCAGGAAAAAAGAAAGTTGCCAGAGAGTAAGCGGACATTTACTAAATCCAGAGGCGGTCTGCGCCGGGCTAGGTCTGTTTCGCCTTTACGAGCCGCACGGTCAGTCGTTTGATTCGCGTCGTTACGGCCCGCTTTGTCGGTTGCCGGCTGCGGCCGCAGGTGTGTGACGTTCCAAGACGCGAAGCACTCCGTATTTGGCTTCCCGCAGAAGGAGGCGCGGGTTCGAGCCCCGCGGCGCGCCTTGCATCGCTAACGACTGATCACGCCTTACAAGGCAGCGGGAGTCGCACTCGGCGGAGTGAGCACGTCAGACATATGGACCGCCTTATGCTGCCGGTCCCTGTATGGCTGCGTAATGTGCGGCTCTTTGAAACGTCGGGCTGACGGAAAATATGGAGGGTGCACTAACGACCATTACAGCTTAAAATCACGTGCCAGTTCCTCTGCTTGAAAGAGCGTGGGATAAGTTCTTCGTTTATGAAGTTCACTTTTGCAATTCGACTCCTTACAATAGGATATAAAGAAGGGCACAGAATGTGTTCGAATAAATAACAGTGCCAAAGAGTACAGGAGGAACTCGATCACAAAACTGACGAATATGAAGCTGGCTTCGGCGTTGGACAAAAATGGTGAAATGTGTCTTTTATTGTTAATTTAGTGCTTATTAAAGTAGTTCCTTCTGTTTAGAGACAGCTTCTTCCTTTAACATCTAACTGTAGGCCCACTCACTGCTTGAATCCTATAATTATTCAAAAATAATGCACTCCTTTATACTTAACATGTTAAATCAGTAGAGTGAATAGGATTTCAACTCTCCCACAAATACACTAGGGATGGGGAGTAGAATTGCAATGTAGAAATCGCGAAGTAATTCATATTTCGAGATATGGCTCGAAAGCTTTATTAAACAATTTGCTTGAACTTGTACGAAGGAGAGGCAAAATGGCATTCACAACAATAATAGAGCGTTGTGGTCCCCTGCCTGAACCCGAGGTTCAGTGTAATACATCAGTACACCACAATGAAACAGCGGTGTGGCGTGATTCGGATAACCAAGAGGAACATGCATTAGGGAAACCAAACTAGCACTCGTACACTACCTCATGCCAAAAAACACAGGAATAAACGTATTGTTGTAATTAAAACTACCATAAAAACCAGTTAAGGTACTAATCAACAGAGTGTATCTTGGCTACAGAAGTGAAATGGAATACAGACTGATCAATATGTGGTAGCACGTCGCAAAGGTACTACTCAACAGAGCGTATCTTGGCTACAGAAGTGAAATGGAATGCAGACTGATCAATATGTGGTAGCACGTCGCTATATACATACAAAGAAAAGTCTCTGATACATATTCGACTAAATTTACAAAGTGCAGTAATGCCTAAAAACAATCCACGAAGGCTGAAGGCTTGAGCATTGTCGTAAAATTTTATAGAGGACGAAATAAATGTGGTTTACTTCCACTAGATGCTAAATTGCTCAAAACTGATCAATTCTTGAACCACAAGAATAATTTGGATAAGCAAATACATATCCTACATTACAGACTGAGAACAGTTTACTGATGTAATACACTTTAATCTGCTAACAGGTAGTTGAGAAACCGACATGCCCACAATGAAAAATCATCGATTTTACAACAGAAAAATTCTTTAGAAGATAAGAATACATTTCATATGGCTGTCGCGCACTAGAGGTGCACACATTTATCATAGGTTAACAAATAATGTGCTTAGATTCTAATACTGATCAAGTGGCAGTGTAGATGCACAAAGCCACTGACTTCCAAGTTCCAAAAAATTCATGAACGGTCTAAAATTCAGTGTCACATCTCTCGTTATTTCGTTTAATAAATGTACCGCCTACATATTGAGATCGAAACTACAATACTATCGGTCTGGGAATCCAAAGTCATTTTGTTCTCACTCGTACACAAAATGTTAGTACAAAAAAAAAAAAAAAGGCACTCGAGAATGGTTTTAAATCCGCACACTAAATTCCCATGATAATTAGCATGATTATCCCTGATTATCATAAAACTCAAATAAAAAATGACTTAAATTCACACAGTGAGTAATTCAAATGCTACGATCCATGGGCTGCTCACAGATTAGTCGATACTCACCAAGCTTCCACAGAACAGTAATCTCTTCCGCACAAATCTCTAATCGCTTCCGCTTCCCCAACGACACGAACGTCTTTACCTGCAAACTTAACTTTTTACCTGTTACTATAACTGCTCTGTTGCCCTTTCTGTTTCCCTACAGCTACTGGCAAAACTGGAGCAGCAGACAAATTTGCAGCAGCAGAAGTACAGCTGGCTACTCTCACAAAAACTTGATTCACTCCTTCCAGTCATGCACAACACGTAGATGACGGGACAAAGGCATGGAAATGATACGAATTCCCCTTTACTGGTAATGTAATACAAGACAGAAACGACCACTTGCTTCCGATATTCCGAGAGGTTAACGGCACACAAAGGAAACATGTACAAGGAAATATATATTCATATCGGCTCTCCAGCCGAAGCATCTCTTCATCTGGACACAATATTTCGGCGGTTCACCTGACCACCATCTTCAGGTGAGTAGGCTGTCACACTCTCTCTCGGGCAAGGTGGACCGCCGAAATATTGTGTCCAGATGACGATATGTTCCTGCTGGAGACATGATATGAATATGAACACAACCAGTTATTACGCCAGGCAGAGAGAGAGAGAGAGAGAAAGAGAGAGAGAGAGAGAGAGAGAGAGAGAGAGAGAGAGAGAGAGATCTGATGGATCTCTCTTATTGCGTAGTGCAAATATTCAGTTTAAAACTGACATTAAAATACAAGCGCTGAGAAATAGCCTGGTGATATGCTCCTTTGTTATTATTAAGAAGGCGTATGATTCAGTCGATCGGGAATCTCTTTTTTTTATGCTCGAGGAACACGGACTCGTCCTAAAAACTCTATATATCAAACGAACACCCGCCAAAACAAAATACAACATACAATTCATGGATCACGTGTTAGAACCATTTGTTAACGGGAACAGATTTTAGCAGAGCGACAATTTGTTACCTATCCTCTATAAATAGGTTGGACAAAGTTATCGGAGAGTGGGAGAAAGAACCTAAAAACCATAACTACTGGAAACTAATGCGACTTAGGATACCTAAAAATTACATCCACATTTCTCTTATAGCTTCCGCAGATGATCTGCCAGGAGTAGCAGACGACGAGCTGACAGCAATGAAACAGATAAAAAACTCTTATCGAATGCGCTGAAGAGTTGCCCTCCAAATACCATCCCAAAAAGGTCAAGTAAATCTGCTCAAAGTATCCCACCCAGAAACTGATCACAAAATACTTGCACATCGAGACAGTTTCACACTTCAGATACTTATTCGAAAACCTTCAATCTACATGGAGAGAGAGAATGGTATATAACAATCGGATGCAAAAACGTACGAGGGCGAACGCTAGAATTTACAACCAAAAATGATGTCCATACACACAGCAATCAGGCACTAGACACAGTTATCAAGCCTGAAAGCTTGTACGCTAGTGCTCTGGAAGATATCCAAAAAGAAGAATGTAAACTTCTCAGAAAGACATTTGGCCTCCAGAGAACAGGAAATGGATACAGACTACAACCATCGACGCGCAAGTCGCCAAAGTGGTGTCAAATCGGGAGACTTGCACCTTGCGAAGAGTCTACTCGACGGGAGGCCCTAATCATACCACATTTACATTTTTTATTTACCCAAAGAACAGCCGAGAAACTGTCTAATCTTGCGGCAGCGAGGAAAAAAGAAGACTGAAATTTTATGGTCATATTCACAGTCACCCATCAAAAACGTAAAATACAATTAAGGAGGCGCATGTGTGGTGGCGGCCTCTCTTGCTACTTCTGTGTACCTCTTCAGTTTTGTACAATGCAGTAAGTGACGACGAAGTTTCGTATGCACAGCTTGTTCAAATATTACATAAATTTAATGCTTTATTCAGCACTTAGAACAATTCAGAATCTTAATTTCCTGAAAGTTCCATTATTTATAAATTTCGTTTCTGGGACACTTCGTTCGGATAATTCAAAAGACAGATTAAACTAGGAAAGTTTTACTGCACTCGGCACACGGATTTAGAGTACAGACGGTATAAAAAATCGTACAAGACCAAAATGGATGAGACATTTAACTACTTTCAGTGCGCACAGGAGTTTAATTTTAAATGTTTGGAATAAACTGCAGTCTTAAAGTTTCTCGTAATCTTTCACAGGTGTCTATACGTAGCCTACCAAGGCTCGTGTTTACAGTTTCTGCTAACCATAGTCTACGCCTATCGTGAAGCTCTGCTAATAACTTGCTTTAAGAAGGCGACACTCCCTTTTGGCTAAATGACAGTGAACAGTGGATCATGAAACTTTCTGTCAGCCTACCTGCCTCTGTGCTCTAGAAGCGTCCTCTCGGCATACTAAATTACCAATAACTCTCCAGCTGGCATTGAACTGCCGTAGATCCATCTTTAAGGATTATTTAATCTTAGTTTCATTTGTACATCTTGATAAATATAGTTGGTACGACATTATAAGTGGAGTCTTAAGTGGTCTTTATTCCCCGAATCGTCATTCCTGTCGTCGTTGTATCCTTTCAAATTACTTCAATCCTTTTGAACTCTGATACATCGAAATCATTCTCTAGACGGACACACACACGTCACAGATAAAATATTCCACAATATTTGTTACTTATCACACCAACCAATTTTCGGCTGTTACGCTACCATTAGGTACAAAGGTAAATGATGCAGTGCCATTTCGTAAGGTGAAAGATATGAAACTAGTGTGTCAGCAGAGTATTTCCATTTCCAAAGATGACAAATGTTGATGTTACATTTAGGAATAAAACGGGAAGAATTATTTCAGTGAAAATGCGATGTAAGAATATCGAAGACCTATTGTATCTTAGTTTAACAAGCTTACATCGCATTTTCACTTAAATAATTCCTCTTGTTTTATTGCTAAATCTAACGTTAAGATTTGCCATTTTTGGAAACGAAAGTACTGATGCAATAGTTTCAAATGTTTGCTGTTACAGAAATCTTTGCTATCTTCATTGCTAACGGTGATGTAACAACTGAAAATCGGTTTCTGAAATAAATAGGAAATGTTGCAGAATTTTACGTTAGTGTCGTGTGTGTTTGCAGTCATAACGCACAAAGTATTGTGCCACGGACGGACGGAACAGTCAATGGATATTATGTTCTACCGAATTCTAGACCAAAATTTACGTTTCGTTTAAAAACTCGCTAATGACTGAAAATGATTTTACAGCAGATTTTCGTATTATGTTTTTGTACCAAGTTACACATATTGCAAAATTTTAACACTGTTCATTAAATTCATTGAACTCTAACACTTTCAAAACTGTTGATTGTTTGGGAAACTACTTACCTAACAATTTTCGGACACTGGATTCAGTACTTTTATGTGTTTGTACTCCAGTCTTTTAATAAATAACTTAACCATATAAATATCAACATTCTGTGCAAGCAGTTGCTTAACACACTGGCGACCGCACGAACAAGCAGGATCGTGCGCTGTGTTGACCTTGAGGCTGAATGGGACGAGAAGTCCCTCTCTCTCTCTCTCTCTCTCTCTATATATATATATATATTAACCCGCTGCGGTTGCCATACAGCGAAAGTGGTTCCTACTCATATTCTCATATTCTTCTCTCTCTCTCTCTCTCTCTCTCTCTCTCTCTCTCTCTATGTATATATATATATATATATATATATATATATATATATATATATTAACCCGTGGCGGTTGCCATACAGCGAAAGTGGTTCCTACCCATATTCTCAGTGATAAAATTCACTGATTTTGATATTATAGTCAATGAAAATTAGAAAGAATTGCAAATCCTACACAATGATTTAAATAGTCCAATGAGCACAATATGATTCAAAGGAAGACGAAAGTTACTAGGAGTAGATTAAAGTAGTTTAGGGGTATACTTAACATAAAAATGGTAATGAACCACTACGGGACAGTGTGAAAGAAGTCTACTTCCTTGGAATCAAAACAAAACATAGCGTACGAAGAAAGGAGTGCACAATAAGCAGATATGCACAGCTAAAAGGACATTTTTGCTAAAAGTAGATTACTGGAATCTACCGCAGGCCTTAATCGGAGCAAGAAATTTAAAAATATGCACGTGTGGCGTATAAAAAATTATATGGGAGAGGATCATGGAGTGCGAGCAAATCAAAAGAGAAGGGAATCGAAAGCATTCAAAAATTTCAGTAGACTGATAAAGTAAGAAACGAGGAAGTTCTCCTACCATTCAGAATAGATGGAAAATAGTAGCACATTAAAGGAAAAGTCGCGGCGTACCGCAAAAAGAAGTCAGCAAACAGACGAAAAAACCTAATTAAATGGTCAACTAACTAAACGGATCATGTAACGGAATTCTGATATCTTGCGACTTATTTTTTCGTTCAATAACATGTCTTTGCAGTTATACTTGGTAATGAAGTTCCCCGTATTTTTTCCATAATGGTTCTCTAAACAATTTGAGACTCACATGAACCTGAATTTTAAGTGAAGTGAAATGTTAATGCAATGCGTATCTCTCCTCACCCCTACATCCCTCTCGAAAGTGTTACTCTCTGTCGCAAGTATATTCAGAAACGTACGTGCTCATAACTGTTGAAACCACAAGAGAGAAAATGAAAGAACGTAGTTCATATCTGTTTCTCTTAAACGCAATAATGCGCGTGTAACTGGAGGGCGCAGCGAGATACAGCAAAGTGGAGTAAACCGATATCGGCCAGTAAATTTTAATAAAACAGCAACGCCGCCGTCATGCATTCAGCGGGAGTCGTGGAATGCATCAGTTGTGGTATGCGCAGTGTGCTATTATTATATACTGAGAGATGGAAACATGAGGACTTCATTATACCTATCCGCCTCAGATATGAAAGACATGTTAGTGAATAATTTATAACAAATCGTTAGCAGCCCATTTACGACGTGATTGATTTTATTCGAATAAGAGGTGAGCGAGTAGATGTGACGATCACCATTTTTAATATTATACCGATTCGATAATTTTAGACACGTCGGTGTAGGAAGTATAATCAGTGGTTATCTATTTAGCAAAGTATTTAGTAGAATTTTTTTACTTTTTTATTGACATTAATCCTGCCAGCCGCACAACTACACGAGTCTTGTACACACACAGTGTATACAAAATGTCAATGGCGATTAAATTTTGAATGTTGAACTGCAGTGTGATTCATTCAAAGAAATTTCTGGTTTGCAATCGGTCACCATTCACGTCACTGCACGATATTATGTTTTACACTATACAACAAATAAATGGTTAAAATAAACTACTTAAAACTATGAGCGAAAAGGGAAAACGTCAGTAAAAGAGAAAGAGTCAAAATCAGAGAGCAAGAGGAATTACAATCAGTGGTTATTCATTTATCAAATATTTATTACAATTTTTTTTTGCTTTCTTTTCGTTGACATTAGTTCTGCCCGCCATATAACTACAGCAAGTCCAGTCTATAAACGGTGCGTACAAGGTGTCAATTCCGATTAAATTGTTATTCTTAGATTACAATGCGATTAATTCTAAGAAATCTCAGATTTGCTGCACGCCGTCATTCAATTCACTGCACGTGAGTATGATTTATGGTCCACAAAAAATAACAGGGGAAAGTAAAGTAAATAAGGGGAAAAACAAGTAAAAGACACAGAGTTAATATGAGAGAGAGAGAGAGAGAGAGAAAGATCACAAGAAAATTAATCAACATGCACGAAGCCCAGCACGAAAGTTAGTGACGGCGTGTGGACTCGTAATTTGCATCATTTCATGTACGTCTTCTGGGAGCCCACGTTACTCGGCTGGAGAACCTGCCTGCCCAGTGTGTTTTAAATCCGCCGCACGAAAGTAGTAGACGTAGCCATTAATAAAACTGCAAGGGTAATTACTGTACATCTGAAACCAACGCCTGTTGATAAATTGTCCTGCATTCAAGGCAACGTTCCTCTTGACATACGACGGGAAGTAGCCGCAAATACGGAACGTAAAAAGAATCGAAGAAATGAGTTACACCCACTGCACGGATATAGTCAACGAAGAACTGGGTTGAAATATTGCAACAGCTTTTAACAGTCAACATCTACACTAAACGTAGTTAAAAATGCCCGATAAGAGCTTTGTCGAGCCAAAATAAATCATTTACAAGCACGGCTAAGGCCATCAGAACACTTAGCAGCCGCACACAACTTGAACTGGACAACATGGTAATCAGCGACCATGTTACGAACGGTCTTCGACCAATCTAGAGACAACGCCAAGAAATTGGGATAGTATGTGAATTTGGAGAATTAACACTCTAAGCGCCAAGCCCGTAAAATTTACGGGCCTGGGATCGCGCGAAAATCACCAAGCCCGTAAAATTTACGGGCCGCTACATTTAATTTCATTCAAAACACTGCAACGTTATTTCTACGGGTTTGGCCAGCGCTATACGTTTTTCAGATGTTTATTAACAAAATGCGTCCATAGATGTCACGGCAGCGCTGTAATTCATGTTAAAACTTATCTTTGCGTTCTCAGTCTGTATATCATTCAGTTGTTTGTCATCATGTTTCGGCGCGGTTTATCAGACGCAGAAATTGCGGATTTGATCAATCATAGCGACACTCTGGATAATGTAGAGAGTGATTCAGACGATTCTGAATGCAATGGTGTGTTTGAAGGTACGTATTTCCGAATTTTCCACGTAATTGTGCAGTACGCACATATCTGTTGAACATGTGTAAACGATGTATGTAGTTACACATAATGTGATATTCTTTTTAGAAGACGAGATTGATGACAGTTTGTCTTCAGATGAAGACGAGAATGATGTTGAAGGTGTTGCTTCAAATCCAGCAGCTGTGCCGTATCCGAAAGACAGTGAGTGGACTGCAGTTGACACCTACCGACCTCTGCCTGTCAACACGACACCCAGGCAGATACTAGTGGATATTGATGAGTCGAGTTCTGTACTGGATTGCAGTAAAGTGTTCCTTACTGACAGTGACGTAAATGAACTCAAGAGACAGACAAATTTGTATGCATCACAGACAATACAGAAGAAAAGAAGAGGAAATAATCTGAAGCCCCATTCAGTTTTGAGTTCGTGGAAGCCAGTGACTATAAGTGAGATGAGGCGTTTCTTGGGTATTATTTTCCACATGTGTGTTTCGAAAAAGCCCAAAATTGCGGACCATTGGAGCACTAATCCTGTTCTTAGTTGTAACTTTTGTCCCCATGTCATGAGCCGTTTGCGTTTCACTCAGATACTGTCATGCTTGCATCTTGTTGACAATTCAAATCAGAAAAAACCAGGCGAAGATGGATTTCATCCACTTTACAAAGTTTTGCCATATTATAATAATTTGAAGGAGCGATGTATCCAGGCATATCGTCCCTCAGAAAAAGTGACAATTGATGAAGGAATTTGCCCATTTCGAGGTCGTGTGAGTTTCCGTGTTTACATGCAAAATAAGCCTCATAAGTATGGACTGAAAGTATATGCTGTTGCTGAAGCCAGTAGTGGCTATGTTGTAAATTTTGAAGTTTATGCTGGTAAGCATATTGTTGACAATTCTTCGTCTGCGGTTATTTTGCGATTGTTGTCTGACAGCAGCTTGCTGAACAAAGGCCACACTGTGTATTTAGATCGATTTTATTCCAGTCCAGAGCTATTTCAGCAACTGGCAGAGAAAGGCACTGGAGCTGTTGGTACTGTGAACAAATCCAGGAAAGGATTGCCTAAAGATTTAGTATCTGCTAAGCTGAAAAAGGGCGAAATGTCTTTTCGGCGTAAAGATAATGTATTGGCAATGAAGTGGAAAGATAAGAGAGATGTGTATACATTGTCTACAAGGCATCAAGCAACATTTGGTACGCATACTAAGAGAAATGGGTCTGTAGTATTGAAACCACTTCAGGTACTTGATTACAACCTCAATAAAATTGGAGTGGATATTGGAGACCAACGCCTGCAGTACAATCCGTTCCAGCACAGAACTGTGAAATGGTGGCGAAAATTATATTTCCATTTGCTGCTTATGGGAGTATCAAATGCATTTTGGCTGTACAATGCAGTGCACAGGAAGAAAATTACAATAACAGACTTTATAACAGTGCTTGCAGTTCAGCTTGTTGAAGACGACACACTTGAATTCATTCCAAGAAATGAAGGAACTGTAGGTCGGCTAACAAAGAGACATTTTTTGCAGCACATACCTGCAACTACTAAGAAGTATGCTGCTCGTGTGTGTCACGTGTGCAGTTCCAGGAGCAAGAAACAGAGTGGCAAGGCTTCTCGCAAAGAGACACGATACGAATGTGAACAGTGTGGCGTTGCACTCTGCCTGGAACCTTGCTTTAAAATTTTCCACACTAAAAAACAATATGATTCTGTGTGAAATTTATATGTAATACTGTATACTATCAGAAACATGTAATGTAGTGCCACAATTTTGGTTAAAAATAAATCACAATTGTATTCCCTTATTCGTATGACTTTTTCTAAATTCTTAAAACATCTAAGTGATTTCTATAACTGTACCTTAAAGCTGTGCATTGTAAAGTAGTTTCTTTCACTCAGAATTAAAGTAGAAATGTGCAGCTTCAAGATGGTACCAAATTTGCCACAATCCAAACAGTAGATTTGATGCAGTAATTTTTTTAATATTGGTAAAATTGCCCGGTTTCTAGGGACGGGTGCATAAAATAGGCCTGGTACAGAGAGTGTTAAAGGCAACCAAATATATTGTCAGTGCTTATGTAGTCCTTATTGTTGCAAAGAAGAGGAGTGGTTCAAGGCACAATAAAATGTTGTAGCAGTTGTTCGTTTTTGTATAGACTGATTTCAAGCGCCAACTTGAGTCTCTTCTAGCCGACAGCCGATCAGTAGGATATGGTCTGGTGCAGTGTGAAACGGGACGGCCAGTGACACGTCATCGATTTTTAATGTAAGACAGGCTTTCGTAGTCCAACGTGTTTTTATTTAATTTTTTTTATGAATGCCACAATTACATTGGTAAATTTTCTAGCATTCTACATCTACATCTATATCCATACTCCGCAAGCCACCTGGCGGTGTGTGGCGGAGGGTACCTTGAGTACCTCTATCGGTTCTCCCTTCTATTCCAGTCTCGTATTGTTCGTGGAAACAAGGATTGTCGGTATGCCTCTGTGTGGGCTCTAATCTCTCTGATTTTATCCTCATGGTCTCTTCGCGAGATATACGTAGGAGGGAGCAATATACTGCTTGACTCTTCGGTGAAGGTATGTTCTCGAAACTTTGAGAAAAGCCCGTACCGAGCTACTGAGCGTCTCTCCTGCAGAGTCTTCCACTGGAGATTATCTATCATTTCTGTAACGCTTTCGCGATTACTAAATGATTCTGTAACGAAGCGCGCTGCTCTCCGTTGGATCTTCTCTATATCTTCTATCAACCCTATCTGGTACGGATCCCACACTGCTGAGCAGTATTCAAGCAGTGGGCGAACAAGCGTACTGTAACCTACTTCCTTTGTTTTCGGATTGCATTTCCTTAGGATTCTTCCAATGAATCTCAGTCTGGCATCTGCTTTAGCGACGATCAACATTATATCATCATTCCATTTTAAATCACTCCTAATGCGTACTCCCAGATAATTTATGGTATTAACTGCTTCCAGTTGCTGACCTGCTATTTTGTAGCTAAATGATAAAGGATCTATCTTTCTGTGTATTCGCAGCACATTACACGTGTCTACATTGGGATTCAATTGCCATTCCCTGCACCATGCGTCAATTCGCTGCAGATCCTCCGGCATTTCAGTACAATTTTCCATTGTTACAACCTCTCGATACACCACAGCATCATCTGCAAAAAGCCTCAGTGAACTTCCGATGTCATCCACCAGGTCATTTATGTATATTGTGAATAGCAACGGTCCTATGACATTTCAGCGAGATGAGCTAAGATTTGCAACCTGATGGTGAGGGCATAGTCCCTCGAAATGCGTTGATGAGCTTCGGGTAGGGCAAAATTACGGTCAAACGTTACCATTTGTTACTACAACAGTCCATTTAAGACAAGCCTGATCCTAAGTACAATATTTGGTGCTTACTGTGTAATCAGTTAATATATCTGAGAGACCGTATTTATTATGCATAAATATGTATTGAAACTGTAATAGTTGCAACCGTTTTCCGCTATAAATCAAACTCATACTGGATTTGTTCAAAAAAAATGTTCAAATGTGTGTGAAATCTTATGGGACTTAACTGCTAAGGTCATCAGTCCCTAAACTTACACACTACTTGACCTAAATTACCCTAAGGACAAACACGCACACCCATGCTCGAGGGACCTCTTGTAACCTCTCCCTCACTTATCGACCTTAATGACAGTGAAAAATTAAACCGCGTGTACCTAATGGAAATTTGGGAAAAGCAATCGTCACCAAAGTTAATCTGTCGGTAAAGAGGGAGGAAAGGGTTACATCTAAACGAAAGGAAAAGTGCAAATGAAACTGGTGGAAATTAATTTTGAAAAGGGGTTAAGTTAATAAAGAAAGTAAATGTGCGGCCGTTACGTTAACAATTAACTAGCGGTAATTAGATATTTCAGATTTGGGGAAAATTACAGTCGCCAGTCCTAAGGACAATTACTATAGTAACTGAAAAAGAAAGGTTATTATACATATAATTAGCACTACAAGCGTGGCAACTGAAGGTTGACACGTGTAGTGTGAAAACTGAAAGTTTGTCAGAAGTAATAAATTTCGCTACACTCTGACTTAATTTAGCAAAAGAATTAATAAAGCCGGAGAATCGAAAGTTAATTTAGTGACTGAAGTTAACAGTGAGCTTTCTTTCTGAAGCACATCGAAATTCAGTAAAATACGGTTAGTCTTGGCCTACCTCAACAATCATTTCAAAAGCCTCTTGAATCTACGCAATTTAGAAATAAGAGATTTAACTTTGAACTTGAATCAAATGATTCTGAACAATTAACCATAGTAAAATTTAGTACGTACCAAGCTGAGCTGCAGTCACAGTAAGCTAAAATACGGTAACAAAACTCGCACTCTTAATTTGTGTTTGTGTAATCTAAATATTGTAGCCAGCTATGAATACCTTAACTGAACTTTGTAATTAAAGCAGTGAAATCGAATGATGCTGGTGTTTGAATTTCAACGACACTCGGGTTCATTCCGGAAAAGGAAGGGTCCCTGCTTGGTAATGCAATTGGGACAATGAGCAACAAACGTTCATGCTAAGTTGCTGTAATTTTGTGATGCAACAATTTTAAAAGTTTGAAAAGCTGAGGCCTGCCATACAGTTCTAAAACTTTACGTGCTTCCAGTCTTCCTTGTTGGTTGATTGAAGGTTTGAAACCGTCGATCGAGGAAGTGGCGACAGTCACTCATTGTCGGCCGGCGCTGTTGCAGAAGCTGGATGTTGGCGCACCTTCTTCTCGACATGGTTACCAGACGAAACGGGCTTTTGATGTGCGCCAGCTAATGCTTCCCGTCCGCGACACCATGTCAGAAACTATCATCGCAAGTCGAGCGCAATTACATGCTGCCAAACCCAGAAAGCGCGGCAAGTCGCGGGAGCTTCACGACACACCTGCTCCACTGCACCACCCCAGCCAGACTCTCCCTCTGCCCGCGTTCCAGGCGACAGAGTTAACACTACCAAAGATCCTAAACACTTTGGTTCTCCACACGACCTAGCAACAAGCCAACATATATATATATATATATATATATATATATATATATATATATATATATATATATATATATACAAAGAGTAAAACAATTACAATATATAAAGAGACAGAAATGTCATATCTTCAGGTGACAAAATAAGGAAAAAAATTTGCAGTGCAATAGATGGAAATAGGAGGATATGCATTTCCGGCGTTACAGACTCGAACCTCCGCCGGGACCAGCTGCACAGTCCGCGACTGCAGTGCCTTATACCGAATAATGGATTTCGGACTACTATCCAGCAAAGCTAATTTAGAAGGTACTTACCATCACCTCTGGTAACTTGAGACAACTTTTGAATCTAAATCGGACACTGATTAGATGTAACAGCAATTTGCGTCGTTTTTAATAAATATTTGATTAGATACTGTGTTCATGTGCCGGCCTTGTACCTCGATTTTCAATCCTTCATTGTGTGCACAGTCAGTCTCTACTCACACGATTCATTGCTTGACCAGTATTCCATTGACTGCACTATTAACATCGTCGACAAGACTGACGAGAAACCATGCGTACTTTATTAGTTAAGATAATTACAATCTAGGTTAAAACAGCGGATCGATCGTAAACTCGGCACCAGCTCTCCCACCCGACGGGTGACAAAACTGGGCGCTTAACACGAGAGGCTTTTAGCAGACCGGCAGGTAACGAGGTAGGCCCACTGTGGGACTGAAATTTTATGTCGTGGTTGAGGGCGAGCGCAGAGAGCCCAGATGAAAGGAACTGGTTTAGAAGTCCGCTCCATAAAAGATGTCAAGAAAAAAGAAGCTCATTAACTTTTAAAGGTGGACGTCCTGGACGCCTCCGCGTAGATTATTCTCCTCCCGATTACCTACATGTTTAATTTCCCGATAACTCCACAAAACATGAAGCGAGTAATAGGAATCTCGCAGACGGTAATAAAATTCTGTTCCTTATATTACTTTACATTTTTATCGCAAAGGTGATCAAATAACAGACCACACGGTGCTAAGATTTGACCTGATTCTTGACCACTTCAGTAATTATCCATTAATATTAAGCGGACGGAGGATGCCATAAAAGAAACATGTGACGAAATATAAAGACGTTTTGGTATATTTCCGTAGCGTTTCTGTTTGTATCGAGTAAGTACGCAAAATACTCGTAAAACTGGCAACACAATCAGAACGGCATTCTGACAAAATGAATGTTTCGTTACGCAAAATTTAGGTGGTCTTCGTGGACCACCAACATCCAAAATTGTAGCACATAAACAGAAAATTCATAAAAAATAATCTTATTGTCTTGAATGTTGCTACAAAATCAAGAAAACGCAAGAAAAGATTCTTTTCTTTACCTGACGATACGAAAACAGTATAATGACGCTATAGCAGTTTAATGGTATTCAAAAGTTAATAATCAATAACACTTTAAATATGCGAAAACCACAGTCAGCATGAAATTAAAAGTTACCCAGTCTAAAGTGTTGTAATGGTGAAGATCAGACGAATCACATTAAATTTTTCTGAGAATCTCTGCCACTCGAAATTATTTTCTGGATGTTTTCCTGACAAATGAAGCAAAAGGGCCAATTTTACCTCAACTATCAGGAGTTTAATTTTAAATTAAGCACTAGACATTCTGAATTTAGAAGGAGATGCGCATGTTGGTTCTGTGATATAGTTACGACCATTCAAGGATAATGGCTCGGAAAAGACCGAGTGGAAAAGTATGGCCGAAAACAGTTGTGATATCTGACAGTGGACCACTTTTACTGAAAGTCTTTGCTTTCCATATGTTGAGAGAAGGTAGTACGGACCAAAATAAGACAACAAAGTCCAGAAAGATGGGCTCTAAAGTTCATACCATAAGAGCTATCAGCAGTCTTACATCTTCTACCGAAGACGTGCTCATATCTCTTAAGGTATTTATTTTAGAGGTCATGTTTACCAGGTAATTTTGTCTTGTTTTGGTCCACACTAGCTTCTTCAGAAACATGGAAAACAAGGAACGTGCAGCAGGAGAGATACACTGTCAGAAGTTTCAGAAAGATTTTGGCTTGCAGCTTTTGTCTAGATCTTTTCTGGACCACGGTACCTTAACTCAAATTGATATACTTGCTCATCTCCAGCATCCCCGATAGTTTTCAACGTCGTTACGGTATCATCTATAGCATTCCTGAAAGTTTTCAACATTGTAACGGTATCATACTATACAATTATAATACAGAATGAGATTTTCACTCTGCAGCGGAGTGTGCGCTGATGTGAAACTTCCTGGCAGATTAAAACTGTGTGTCCGACCGAGACTCGAACTCGGGACCTTTGCCTTTCGCTGGCAAGTGCTCTACCATCTGAGCTACCGAAGCACGACTCACGGCCGGTACTCACAGCTTTACTTCTGGCAGTATCTCGTCTACTACCTTCCAAACTTTACAGAAGCTCTTCGGCGAAACTTGCAGAACTAGCAGTCCTGAAAGAAAGGATACTGCGGAGACATGGCTTAGCCACAGCCTGGGGGATGTTTCCAGAATGAGATTTTCACTCTGCAGCGGAGTGTGCGCTGATATGAAACTTCCTGGCAGAAGTAAAGCTGTGAGTACCGTGCGTGAGTCGTGCTTCGGTAGCTCAGATGGTAGAGCACTTGCCCGCGAAAGGCAAAGGTCCCGAGTTCGAGTCTCGGTTGGACACACAGTTCTAATCTGCCCGGAAGTTTCAATTATAATACAGTTTCCATACAAACGCTGTTAAATGAAAGTCTGCAGCATTGCGTACATCAAAACAATAAGTGGCATAAGGAGTCTTCGCAATTTGTAGGACGAGCCATCTACTAGAGACGAATGGGTTCAAATGGCTCTGAGCACTATGGGACTTAATATCTGTGGTCATCAGTCCCCTAGAACTTAGAACTACTTAAACCTAAGTAACCTAAGGACATCACACACGTCCATGCCCGAGGCAGGATTCGAACCTGCGACTTTAGCGGTCACGCGGTTCCAGACTGAAGCGCCTAGAACCGCACGGCCACATCGGCCGGCTACTAGAGACGCAAAGCATTATTTGTTGCTAACTGAAATCTAAAGCTGAATGCTCGGAAGCTCCTAACGGTAAGTTGACGGCCGATTCATTCAAAATTTGTAGGTTTTTAGAACTGAACATTCTTATAACATTGCTAACTGTCTACGCTTACATATATTCGGAATCTTCCCTTTTTCATAAAGTTATACCACACGAAATTAATTACTGTAGAAAGTCAGATCCATCTTTAAAATTATATATATATATATATATATATATATATATATATATATATATATATATATATATATACGTAGCCCTGTGATTTATGAAACCTTCGACTGCCTAAAACTAAACCCCAAAATACTTGTAATTCGCCCCTGAAATGCACTCTCTAAGTTAAATAACACGAAACATATGCCACTTTCACAAAATATGAGCAGTTACTTTGATCCGAAGAGGTATAATATGTTCATAGTAACGGTCTCCCATTAACCACAAGACAGTTGAGTATCAAATTGGTGTACTGGCTTCCAAAGTCACATCAAAATACAAAAGATCGCTGCTGTGACATCGCCGAATAAACTGAAGAGTGTGAACCCTCTAGCAAGATACAAGCTCTGAAGTTCTCAAAATTGAGTTTATCGCTCGCTGCTACTGACAGTCAATAGCAACGCAATCCAAACATCTGATTCAACAGTGGCAGTTTCTTCGGCAGAGGAGTTCCCGCGTATTCTCTTCAGTTTTAGAAATAATAATTCGTATGTATGTGTAACATAATATACTGCTGGATATGCCAAATACAGACACAAAATAGAGGTTGACGCTAACAGAAAAGTAACACAATGAAACGGAGAAAACTTAAAATATAGAATGACCCCGTTACTCTTGTGTTAATAATTCACAGTCAAATTTGAAAGAGACCAAATACAGGGTGGCGCACGAAATGTGTTACCAATTGTTTCTTTCACAATTTACGACGCACATTAGATATCCCGCTGGGATCTCTACACCAGTACCAGCAGAGCTTGTAAAAACAAATAACTTACGAAATGACGTGTAATTCACGATACTGCCGCTCGGAGATTAGTAAGCAGCAATGGATGACAATGGAAGTCTGACGACACAGCAAAGATCGGAAATTGTGTTACTTTTTCATGAAACGAAAAGCCTTGTTTTTACTCAGAGTCGTTTTTGACAACAGTTTAACATACGATGGGTCCCTTGCAAGAAGACCATCCACAGGTTGTACGATAAATTTGTACAGGAAGGAACAGTATTGGAAGCGAAGCGACCTCGGCCTAAGCCTGTTTGTTCGCCGGAGAAGTCCCGGGAAATCGTGTAGAAAGGCAGCAGTGCAACTAGGAATTTCCAGACGCTCCGTTCAGCGCCTTCTTAAAAGTGACTTGCATATGTACCCATACAAGATGACCTGTGCACAGAAGCTCACTGAAGAACAAAAGCAGCAGAGACTACTGTTTGCTCAGTGGGCGGAGGATAGGGAAGAAACTCTCAACAACGTTTGGTTTTCAGACGAGGTGCATATTCATTTAGACGGTTTGGTTAACAAACAAAATGTACGCTTTTGGGCCACTGAAAACCCACAAGTGCTTCATGAACGACAACAATATGCTCCCAGGATTACAGCGTGGGCAGCAGTTTCCAGTCACGGACTTATTGGACCCTTTTTGTTTGAAGAAACTGTGAACAGCGCACGTTATTTGAGCATGCTTCGCAATAGCTTCATTCCACAGCTTCTTGCTACTGCCTTGCCCTTCAACACGCAGTGGTTCATGCAAGATGGAGCAAGACCACATACTGCAAACACTGTGTTGGAGTTTCTACACGAGCATTTCGACATGCGGATCATTTCAGTCAGGTTTCCAGGTAGCCTCAAAGACGGACAAAATTGGCGCCCCATTAGTCCAGACCTCAATCCATGTGATTATTTTCACGAATCGTCCACGTGATTTAATGTAGCTCAAAAGATTTATTCTTCAGGCTTGCAGTGAAATTACGGAAGACATGTGCCATAGGGTAATCACTTAACTTCAGCTTTCGTTTGAAGGAAGTTTGGAAACGAAATGGTGGACATATTGAGCATGTGCTGAGTTAGAACAAATCTCCATGGACGGCTTTTCATTGTAGTATATGTTCCTTTCAGATTGTATTGACAATAAAGTTTATATTCAAAAACAAAATGGCATCACATTTCGTGCGCCACCCTGTAATTTCGCGTTTATAATCACCGCTTATCTGCGGAAAGGTGCTGATAATATATGATTAGAATTTTCAATGAAAATGGGTTAAATTGTGAGTTTTATTGTACTGAAACATGGTATGATGACGGAGAGGCCGTAAAACTTTCAATTTCTTCTTAGATATTATAATGACGTTGATATCGCGTACCGTAAACTGCTTCATTTTGACTGTTCCGAGATGTCACTAAACCCGTCTAAAGATGTAAACAACCATCCATGAGCAGTGCCTATTAGACGGAGGGTATCCGACAGCCGATCAGTTCCAGTCATTCCACCAAAAAGAGGGTACACGGCTCCAGTTGTCTGTAGTTCAACCATGCCTAGACGGCCAGTACCGCGGTTCCATTGCTTCCGCATTCTTACTTTGTGCAGGGAAGGGTTCTGGACAAGGGAAGTGTCCAAGCGTCTCGGAGTGAACCAAAGCGTGTTCTTCGGATATGGAGGAGATACAGAAACGCAGGAAGCGTGAATGACATGCCGCGCTCAGGCCGCCCAAGGGCTACTACTGCAGAGGATGACCGCTACCTATGGATTATGGCTCTGTCGAAACCTGATAGCAAGGCCACCATGTTGAATAATGCTTTTAGTGCAGCCACAGGACATCGTGTTACTGCTCAAACTGTGTGCAATAGGCTGCATGATGCGCAACTTCACTCCCGACGTCCATGGCGAGGTACATCTTTACAAACACGAAACCATGCAGCGCGGTACATATGGGCCCAACAACACGCCGGATAGACCGCTCAGGATTGGCATCACGTTCTCTTCACCTATGAGTGTCGCATATGCCTTCAACCAATAGTGGGAGACATGTTTGGAGGCAACCAGTTCAGGCTGAACGTCTTAGACACACTCTCCAGCGTGTGCAGGAGGGTGGAGGCTCCCTGCTGCTCTGGGTTGGCATTATGAGGGGCCGACGTACGCCGCTGGTGGTCTTTGAAGGCGCCGTAACGGCTGCTGTACGATACGTGAATGACATCCTCCGTCCGATAATGGAACCATACTGGCGAGTCATTCGTCTTCATGGACAACAATTCGCATCCCCACCGTGCACATCTTGTGTATGAATTCCTTCAGGATCACGACATCGCTCGACTATTGTGGCCAGCATGTTCTTCAGGCATGTCTATCGAACATGCCTGGGATGGATTGAAAAGTGCTGTTTATGGACGACGTGGCCCACGAACCTCTCTGAAATATCTACGCCGAATCGCCGTTGAGGAGAGGGAAAATCTGGACCAACAGTGCCGTGATGAACTTGTGGATAGTATGCCACGACGAATACAGGCATGCATCAATGCAAGAGGACTTGCTCCTGGGTATTAGAAGTACCGGTGTGTACAGCAATCTGGACCACCACCTCTGCAGTTCTCGCTATATTTTGGTACAATAAAGAAGGGCTGAAATGATATTTATGTTGATCTCTATTCCAATTTACTATACAGGTTCCGTAACTCTCGGTATTGTATGTATGTATTTCAAGTAAGTATTCATTTTCAGTCTTTAAGAGAGCTAACATATAACAAAGCCCATTAGCTGAAGCTGTCAGTTGGATGACACACTAATAAACTTGCTCCAATTGTAACATA
Source organism: Schistocerca cancellata (assembly GCF_023864275.1). Lineage (NCBI taxonomy): Eukaryota > Metazoa > Arthropoda > Insecta > Orthoptera > Acrididae > Schistocerca > Schistocerca cancellata. The sequence continues at coordinate 427,494,356 of NC_064632.1, forward strand.
CTTTCAATATGCGTTCGACAATATCGAGTTCATTGTGTCCATTATCAATTGCTAGACTGTCTTTCACAGCGTCGGTGGACGATCAAAGGCGTCACCCCTTCCTCAGCTCTCACATCATCTGGAGAGACTCATATGCTTAATTTGCTTCCCTCTGCAACATAAGTAGGTCATCTTTCTAGGCGATCAGTCCCATTGCATGCTGTGGATGTGCGTTAAGTTGCTCCACTCACCGCAGCCCACTACACAAGTTCCAGCATTTCCTAAATAGAAAATATTTATGCATTCTCGACAATGTAGTATCGAATGTATCTACCACATGTGTCTCTGTAGCCCATTGCTATGATACGAGAAAACATCTGCAAAAGAGTGATTTCGTAAGCAGTGGCAGATGTGAATGCAGCGGTAAAGTATGTCGCTCTATTCACTTTTGGCACTGGTTTACTAGCGATAAGTAGTGACTTGCTGGCAGTAATGTCGGAAATCGAGGTCCAGGTTTACTAAAGACACGTGAGCCGTCAGTAGGGCCGAATCTTTGAGGCAGGCGACGGCCTGGCCTAAGGAATGCTAATGCTGGTTGGAATTTTAAAAATCAGCTCCGTCGTTGAAGGAAGAAGAGAGTCTGCTCGGGAAAGTCTCAACTTTTTTTTTTAATGTTAATTTTTCTGTCTGGTTTGATGCAGACCGCCACGACTTTCTCTTCTGTGCCAACATTTTCATCTCAGAGGAGCACTTGCAACCTACTTCTTCATTTATTTGCTGGGTGTATTCCAGTCTCTGCCTTCCTCTGCAGTTCTTGCCCTCTATAGCTCCCTCTCTCTATCTCTCTAGTGCCACGGATTATTCCCTGACGTCTTAAGAGATGTTCAATCATCCTGTTCACTCCTCTTGTAAGTGTGTTTCTCGTATTCATTTCCTCTCTGATTCTGCGCAGAACTTGCTTATTCCTTACCTTATCAATCCACGTAACTTTCAACATTCTCTGAAGCACCACATCTCAAATGCTTCTATTCTGGTCTGTTCAAGATTTCTCACAGTCTATGTTCCATGTTATATGTACGTTCTCAGAAATTTCTTCCTGAAATTAAGACCTACGTTTGACACTAGTACACATCTATTAGCCAGGAATGCGCTTTTTCTCAACGCTAGTCTATTTTTTATGTTCTCCTTGTTCCATCCGTCATTTCTTAGTTGAATTCCTTAATTTCATCTACTTTTTTATCATCAGTCCTTCCACATTATGTCCCTTTCTTTTCTGATACTTCTCATTACTTTCGTCCTTCTTCGATTTACCCTCAATCTATATTCTTCTCTCATGAGACTGTTCATTCCATTCAGCAGATCATGTAACACTTCAGTTTCACTAAGGATAGCAATGTCATCAGCGAATCGTATCATTGATATCCTTTGACCTTGAATTTTAATTCCACTCCTGAACGTTTCTTTCATTTCTATCATTGCTTCTTCGATGTACAGACTGAAAAGTAGGGGCGAGAGACTATATCCCTTTCTTACACTATTTTTAGCCAAACACTTAGTTCTTCGTTATCCACCATATTCGTAACATCTTGGCTCTTTTACATGCTGTATACTGTCTGTCACTTCCTACAGCTTTCCTCTGTTCTCGTGGACATCTTGACACTGTCGAACGCTTTTTGCAGGTCGGCAAACCGTACGAACGTGTTGATTTTTCTTTAGTATGGTTTCCGTTTTGAATTGTAACGTCAGAATTGTCTACCTGGTGCCCTTACCTTTTCTGAACCTAAGCTGTTCGTCATCTAACACACCCTCAGTTTTATTTTCCATCCTTCTGTATATTATTGTTGCCAGCAACTTGGATGCATGAGCTTTTAAGCTGAATGTGCGATAAATCTCGCACTTATCAGCTCTTGCTCTCTTTGTAATTTTGCCGAAAGTCGGATGGTATATCGCGAGAATCAGACATTCTACACACCAAAGAGAACAGTCATTTGGTTGCCATTTCCCACAAGGTTTTAGCATCAGCAGAAGGCCGAAGTGGGTGCCTTTGCTAAGGGCACGAAATTGCCTGCAGCTCCTCACTTGGGCTTGTGACCATACTGGTTGCGTACCAGATTGTGGGTTATACACTGAGGTGACAACGGTCATGGGACACCTCCTAATAACGTGTCGAACCTCCTTTTGCCCGACATGGTGCAGCGCACGACGTGGCATGAAATCAACAGGTCGCTGGAAGTCCAATGCTGAAATAGTGAGGCATGCGGACCTCTATAGCCGTCCACAAATGCGAAAGTGTTACCGGTGCAAAATTTTGTGCACGAACTGACCTCGCGATTATGCCACATAAACGTTCGATGGGATTCGTGACGGAAAATTTGTCCAGAATGTTCTTCAAATGAATCGCCAACAATTGTGGTCCGGTGACATGGCACATTGGTTTTTGGGAACATGACGTGCCGAACATAGCCCCTTTCAGTCACTTATCGGTTCAGTTGGACCAGAGGACCCAGTCAGTTCCATGTAAGCACAGCCCAACCATCATGGAACCGCCACCAGCTTCCATAGTGCCTTGTTGACAACATAGTTCCATGGCTTGCTGTGGCCTGCGCCACACTCGAACCCTACTATTGCCTCTTAGCAACTGAAATCGGCACTCATCTGACCAGGCCAGGTCTGGCAATCGTCCAGGGTCCAGCCAAATGGTCAACAGCCCAGAAGAGAAGCTTCAGACGATTTCGTGCTGTTGGGAAACGCACATGCGTCGATCGTCTGCTGCACACAGCCCAAATTTCGCCGCACTGTCCTAACGGATATTTTCGCTGCACGTACCACACTGATTTCTGCCTTTATTTTGCACAATGTTGCTAGTCTGTTTGAACCTATAACTTACGCTGTTCTCCGTCGTGTCGGAGTAGATTTCTTTACCACGAGTTCTGCAAAATTGGGGAAGGATTTGCCCCTTGCAAGAGAAGTTAGCTTGTGTTCTTTCAGCAGATGTGACACTAGTTCATAGTTAGTAACCAATGATCAAATGTCCCATTACGGTTTCTTCCTGAAATGGCTTGCACCACGCTATTCACCACATCGAATGGTATATTACTCAGTGAAAACGGTCCCTCTGGCTGCTTCCTAGTATATATTGAGGCTGAAGATACAGATATTCCCTGCATCGACCGAGGAAAATATTTTTATGCCATATTTAGCCGGTTTTGATGGAATGTATTGTCAAAATTTGCATCTGCCTCTGCGTGCAAGCAGCATTTCATCTATGGTCGTATACTCTCCTTGCACAGAGGTTTCTTGCAGTTTTCAAAGAATATTTCAGGTATTTATTGGCGCTAAGTTCTCCAGCTGTTTTCTTTCTTCTCGTGGGGATTTATCGTCAAAAGGAATATAGGTTTGAATAAAACGGAAACGTTGCCATGGCATTGTCAGCTAAAAATCCGGTGTTCTGCATCCCAGATCGGTAAAATCCAGCAATGCACAACAAGCCTATATAAGCCTTCAAGGTCCCTCTTGGCTATTTCCTCCATAAAATAGTGATTTACAATCTGCTTCACAAGCTGCTTTGCTTTCTGCAATTTGCAAGTTTATGTATTTAAGGATAATACTAAGTATATTTTCATTCGAAAACAGACTCCAGTACTCAAGATCTGTCCTTGCTTATCTTGCCACTAATCTCACGCCTGATGGTATTTTCAGAATAGGTCCGAAATTGTTGATGAGTTGGATTTTCGCACCACATGAATCCATCTTTGCCAAAATAAAATGAACTGCGTTCCTGATTTTTCTATCGCTCGATTAATTCTGGTAACGCAGTATTGAGGGCAGTATTTTGTAGCTCATTTAGTGGTATATTACCTTCTTCGCCCCTGTCTCCAGTTGCGTCTGGCTCAGTACCACTACTGCCACTGCGCTTACTTAAACAGTCTTCATTTTCACTGCCATAAGTCGTAAAGTCGTTTTCACTGTCTGATAATTCCCACAACCATGTAGGTATAATCTCAGCCTCCCTTTCTTCGTTATTCATTTTGACTAAAAACGCCAAAAAACACGAAACATCCATGAAAAAATTTAAAAATTGCAGAGAAATACTACTGGGCGGTTGTGGAAGGGTCAAAAATACACTATTGCCGTTTGCACTCATTTACCTCCTTCCACATACGGCAGCCGACTGAGTGCTTGCACGCATTAGCGAGGGGAGTTCAATAATTGCAGTTACTGAGAACTTCGACAATGTGCAGCTGCGCAACAAAGAACTGCCAACAAAACAAGATCAGCAGGGTCAAATTGACTACATCCTCGCCGGGAAGTGAAGGCAGTCGGCCACTGCATTCTCCGTGGTGAGAGATAATGGGTGATATTTGGTATTTTCGGCACACTCTTGACACCTGGACCTCGGAATATTAAATCCTCTAACGGTTTTCGAAATACAATGTCACATGCGCCTAGCTCCAGCTTCCATTCAGCTTCAATGTATGTTAATTCCCTGCTGGAAAGAAACTCTGTATTGCTCCTAATGAATGGCAGCACATCAGGACACCACGAGTTTGAGGTACAGATTTGCAGTCAGGGTGCTCGAGGATAACCACGAGACTGCTCGAGCTTTCGTACGAGATCTCAGTCTAGTCCATAACTCCAGGTACAGGTCCAGTGCATCTGTCAAACAGACAGGTTGACTGCGGGCCCTCAACTGGCCTCCAGCTGATCAACACGTGGCGATCAGTCCCACCGAAGAAGAACCAGCTTTCTCGCTTGACACCACTGCAGTAAAAAACGGCGATGGTTTGGGGTCAGTGGAACGCACGCTACAGAGCTTCTGGTTCGGAGTTGTTCTTGAAGTAACCGATTTGTTACAGTTTGTTTTGTCTCCATGGTGACAACTGCTGGTCAGACTGCTGCTGCAGACGCAGTACGATACGCCGAACACAATGGTCTTCCCTATATGTAGTGCTACGTGGTCATCTGGAGCCCGGCCATATTGCGACCGTGACCACCACTGCCAGCAGTCATGTACATTGGCTACATTCCTGCGAAGTATTTCTGCAGTGTCGCAGAAGGGACATCCTCCTTCTCGTAGCCCTGTTACACGACCATGTTCTCTGTGAGTGAAATATTGATAATGATGTCGTCCTCACTTAGACAGCACATTTCAGATGTACAAACGTGCCTACCAACTTTCGTTTATGTCGCACATTTCTTTCGTGTTGGGATCCTTTTCCCGTCAGTGTATTTTGGCATGACAGCAGGCCAGCTGATTATAGTTATTTCGTATTATTTGTCATTTGCTATTTTCCGAAGTAGCCACCTGCATTATAATTATCTTATGATTTGCTTATTTGGCATTTCTGTCCACCGGGCTTAGTTGATTCCGTCTGTATATTTGGTCGGCTATTGGCGTTATTTGGTTTCCTGTAACCTCTGGAATTATGTGTTGACACCTCTTTGGTAATTCGTATTTCAACTGTGTATTATTTAATGCAACTGACTGCTTCTAAATACCGCTTAAGTAAATCTAAACTACGTTGTGTAGCAATGTCCCATAGTATACGTTTAACCTGAAGTTTTGGTCGGCCATCGCACCGTAGGGCTCTCTGACTTTAAGCTAAGATAATTCAAAATACTTTACTAATGTCACGGAGGTCACGTAAATCCTGACGCGCTTTCACGAAAAGTGAAGCTTTTTGCATTCAGTTACCTAGTATCTCTTGCTAACACTGTTAAAGTTTCTTGAAGATCAATTCTGTCTCGTTAAGGTTGGTCAGTGTTGCCGAAAACGGGTCTTCATGGCCGAGAGTGTTTCTGAGTGAAAATTTTCGTGAAACTGTAAAGCTAGAAATGAGTTCACCGTGGTAGATATTTATCAATGGGCCTTAAGGCTTCTCTGCATTTGCAAAAATAATTATTTTCTTTCTCTTGACCTACCATTCTCTATTAACCACTTTTATTGCAGCTACTTACTACTTTACTTTTTCTCTGCTTCACCATGGAAGACATGTATCATTGGGTCCTAAGCCGTTCCCACGGTTACTAAGAATAATGCTTTGTTTGATGTTGACCTGCAGTTCTCGGTTAACAACTGTTACCACAATTCATTACTTACTTTATCTTCCTCGACGTGTACTTCAATTATTTGAATAATTTCATTTTGGCCCGCCAATTTTGTTATTCTTTAATTATCATATTATTTCCATTCATTTCAAGGATTATATTTCACTGCGTGTTTTTTGTTGCTAAGAGGTTTAATATTTCTTGATAATAAATTGCTTTTCTAGTATACCTTATTTTGTGGTCCCCGTACTTTTCCTCTGCCCAACTTGTCCCCTACAGTTTCATCTGCCGTCTACCAGTAACACAATTAATAATAAGAGAAATGAAGTAACTTTCTGATCATTCATTAATTCACCACTAACTGACAGCAACTCAGTTCACGGCTTTCCAGTATGCTGTCAATAATAGGTAGCAACAAGCTGTCAAATTTACCAATCAACTTACAAATTAATCACCTACCAGACATTTTTTACAGGAAGGTATTTTACATGAAATCTCATACCAACCAGTAAGTACTCATATAATAAACCGAAACAAATCTATGTAAACGAGTGCTCTGTGAGATTACTTTGTTTACTCTCGTAAAAGTAGAGGAGAGAAAATGCTGGGGTGATTTTGTCTGTAAACACATAAGAGAACTGGACAGGAAATGCGGTAGTGGTACAGTGAGACTGTGAACAGCGCAACAAGCAGCACTCATAGTTGGGGGAGCTGCCGTTTCTGGAAGAACGCTGCAACTGCTTTACAGCATAATAAACAATCAATATCCCCCCCCCCAACCAGTACAGAACAGTGTGCAGAAATTTATAAATATTCTCACCATACGCCTTTCTGCCATTAGCATACTAGTAGCTATATATATCTACTGCAGAGCCGAAGAAATTTGCCTAATTCGTGTAGGGCCACGCGAGCAAGTGGAAGTGCCTCAACACGACGTGGCATGGACTCGACTAACGCCTGAAGTAGTGCTGGAGGGGACACGATGAATCCTGCGTGGCTGTCGATAGATCCATAAGAGTACGAGGAGGTGGAGAACTCTTCTGAACAGCATGTTCTAAGGCATCCCAGGTATGCTCAATAATGTTCATGTCAGGCGAGTCTGGTGGCCAGTGACAGTGTTTAAGCTCGGAAGAGTGTTCCTGGAGCCACTCTGTGGCAATTATAAACGTGTGGGGTGTCGCATTATCCTGCTGGAATTTCCCAAGTTCGTCGAAATGCACAATGGACATGAATGGATGCAGGTGGTCAGACACGATGATTACGTATGTATCTCCTGTCAGAGTCATATCTAGACGTATCCGGGGTCTCATATCACTCTAATTGCACACGCCCCACACTATTAGAGGGTTTCTACCAGCTTCAACAGTCACCTGCTGACATGCAGGATCCATGGATTCACGATATTGTCTCCATTACCAATACACGCGCATCAGCTCGATACAGTTTGAAAGGAGATTTGTCCACCCAGACATGTTTTGAATCATCAACAGTCGTACGTCGGTTTTGACGGGCGCAGGCAAGGCGTACAGCTTTTTATAGTGCAGTCATCAAGGGTACACGAGTGGGCTTGGACCTCCGAAAGCCCATATGGATGATCTTTCGATGAATGATTCGCACGCTGACACTTGTTGATGGCCCAGCACTGAAATCTGCAGATATTTGTGGAAAGGTTGCACTTCTGACACGTTGAACGATTCCTTTCAATCGTCGTTGGTCCCATTCTTGCAGGAACTTTTTCTGGTCGTGGCAATGTCGGAGATTTATCAGTTCGTGATATTCATGGTACACTTGAGAAATAGTCATATGGGGAAATCCTCAGTTTATCGCTACCTCGGAGATGCTGTGTCCCATTGCTCGTGCGCCGACTATAACACCACGTTCAGACTCACTTAAATCTTGATAGCTTTGTAGCAGCAGTAACCGATGTAAAACCACGTCAGACACTTGTTGCTGACCGCATCGCCGTGTTTTACCTGTTTAAATGTCTCTCTATTTGAATGCGCATGCCTATAACATTTTCTTTGGCGCTTCAGTGTATCATGCATAAGGGGAGTTCACGCAGAGAAGGGGAGGTCTAATTAGTAACTTGAGTAGGGAGTGACGGAGAACAGCGGGCAAACCAACCGAACGGTAGGAAGTCCATCACCGGAGGACAGGTGCCAAGCATAAGATAGGACTGGTGATTACCAGGGAAATTCAAAGTGATCGTAACGCCAACATCAGAAGACAGTCAATCGCAAATCCAGAGAGTCAATCAGGCGCAAAAGCATTGAGCCCAACACTCCACACCAACACGGCCACATGCAAATAGCTACTCACTTAAGACGAGCGACCGCCGACAGCACATTCACCATTCACGCACACCTCTCACTGCCCCACCGTCGGTCAACAACCTGTCTCCAACATCTTGTAAGGGAAGAGCCAACTGCAAGAAGCCTGAAGCGCCACCTGGTGGCGTGACATGAAAACAGGTCGCGCCTGTAAGCAACGATATAATAGCTCGGGAAACCAGCCGACACAGCTCACTATTCCCCCACTTACATATGTTGGATGTTTGCAAATTCGCTAACCCTAAACACACTGCCGGTAAAAATTAATACACCGGGAAAGACGACGTCTATTATGTTACAATGAAGACAGATTCCAGATTCCAGCTGGGGTCGTCCGCCAATAGACAGCGCAGTGTCACAGCTACCAGAGTGCCATCAGTGTCTACCTGTTAATAGGGAATGCTCAGAGCCGAAAAGCTCAGTGTGATTGAAACGAGTGAAGTAAGCAAGCAACCATGACACAACGACGCTCACATGAATCCTAGAATCAACTGAGCAAGGGAGTGAAAGTGTGGCCTTCCGAGAGGTAGGATGGACTTCTTGGAGAATTGCTACACAAGTTGGATGGCTGCGTCATTTGTGCAACGATGCTGGTATCAGTGCTCAAGTGCACATCCTCACATCCGTAGAAGAGTTTCCGGACATCCACGCAGCACAGATGGGCGCCAGGGCCGTCTAATTGTAACGACAACGGTGGTAGAGGGCTTGTGAACCGAGACGTGTCAACACGAACTTTAGCGTACCAGTTATTATCAGTTGGCTTTGGACACACACACACACACACTTCTAGCCCATCTTCTACTCATGCTACACGGCTCGACTGGTGCCATCGGAGGATCACTTTCAAGATGTGGCATGTCTCTCCATTGTCTGCAGCGATGAAATCGGATTCTGTCTGCATGCAAGTGGTTGTCGTTTGTGTGAACGAGAGCTGTCTCACAAAGTGCATTCGTCTAGGACACACTGGCCCCACCCCATTATTTATGACCTGGGGTTTCATAACCTACTGCTCGTTTACCTTTGGTATTTATGGAGGGGACGCTAACCAGCGCTCGGAAAGTGCATAGTGCCGTTAGACCCATTCTTTTGCCTTTCTTGCCACAGAAAGGTGATGTGTTGTTCCTGTGGGGTTCAAAACTGGTTCAAATGCCTCTGAGCACTATGCGACTTAATTTCTGAGGTCATCAGTCGCCTAGAACTTAGAACTAATTAACCCTAAATAACCTAAGGTCATCACACACATCCATGCCCGAGGCAGGATTCGAACCTGCGACCGTAGCAGCAGCGCGGTTCCGGACTAAAGCGCCTAGAACCGCTCGGTCATAGAGGCCGGCATTTCTGCGGGGTGCTGCTTGCTTACGCACTGCCCATGAAACTCAATATGCTTTGCAAGACAGTCAGCAACTTCTCTGGCCAGTATGATCTCCGGACTTGTCTGCAGTCGAGAACATGTGGGATGTGATGGGACGAGAAGTGACTCGTGCGACTCGTCAGCCAAAAACTGTTACAGAACTACGTGAAGACATCGATCAGGTGTGGCATAAAACTTCCTGGCAGATTCAATCTGTTTGCCGGACCGAGAATAGAACTCGGGACCTTTGCCTTTCGTGGGCAAGTGCTCTACCAACAGAGCTACCCAAGCACGACTCACGCCCCGTCCTCACAGCTTTACTTCTTCCAGTACCTCGTCTCCTAGCTTCCAAACTTTACAGAAGCTGTCCTGCGAACCTTACAGAACCAGCACAAGAAAGGATATTGCGGAGACATGGCTTAGGAAGGTAGGAGATGAGGTACTGCAGAAGTAAAGCTGTTAGGACGGGGAGTGAGTCGTGCTTGGGCCGCTCAGTTGGTAGAATACTTGCCCGCGAAAGGCAAAAGTGCTGAGTTCGAGTCTCGGTCCGGCACACAGTTTTAATCTGCCACGAACTTTCGCATCAGCGCACACTCCGCTGCAGAGTGAAAATCTCATTCTGGAAACATCTTCCAGGCTGTGGCTAAGTATCCCCAATATCCTTTCTTTCAGGAGTGCTAGTTCTGCAAGGTTCGCAGGAGAGCTTCTGTAAAGTTTGGGAGGTAGGAGACGAGATACTGGCAGACGTAAAGATGTGGGGACGGGGCTTGAATCGCGCTTGGGTAGCTCAGTCGGTAGAGCACTTGCCCGCAAAAGGCAAAGGTCCCGAGTTCATATTTCGGTCCGTCACACAGTTTTAATCTGCCAGGAAGTGTCATATCAGCGCACACTCCGCTGCAGAGTGAAAATCTCATTCAGGTGTGGCATAACTTATCTCAGGACAGTATTCACTATCTGTATGATCGACTGGATGACAGGGTCAGTTTGTACATTGCTGTCTATGGAGACCACACCACACACTGATATGGTTACTTCAGCATAGGTCGATACCTGGTACAATACTGTACTAACGTCTTTTCGTCAATGTAAATTCAAAATATTGTGTTGTGTATAACCACGGTCATATCGCCATTTTGTGTGTTCCGTTTTGCTATTGTAGTATGCATTCGTCTTCTATTTGTTTTGCAGTGGTTGGAGCGTCTGCTATTGCTCTGAGTGGGTGGGTGTTCGTACTTCAGACTAGCGTGAAGGAGCCTGTGCGCATGTGTGTGTGTGTGTGTGTGTGTGTGTGTGTGTGTGTGTGTGTGTGTGTGTGTGTGTGTGTATGTGAAGGGCTCTAACGTGTCCTACTACTTTGTATGTAGATTACTCCTTTGCTATGGTACAGTAATGTCTGATCTAAGGTGGCGATATTGCGTAGTTTGTGATATTACTTCGTGGTGTCAAGTTTGGCTATTTTTTTGCAGCAGTAAATAATATATTTTTCTTGGTGTGTGTCAGATCATTTATTACTTTTTTATTTTCTATTACTGCTTTTCGAATTTGGAAATTGTCTTATAGCTTTAGAAGATACTTCTTGTTTCTAAATTGACTTTTTTCATTTCATTTTCTATTATGTTAGGGTGGTGATTTTCTTGCTGGAGATATTTTGCAAATGTCAAATGGCTGGTGGCATATTTACGTGCACTTTTGTGTTCCTCCTACCTTTTTTCAAAAGTTTTGCCTGTCTGACCTAAATATTGAGCATCACTGCTGTTGCACTGGATTTGGTAAATGCCACATTTTTTGTGTATGAGGGTTTAATCTTCCCTTTTTTGGACGTGTCCGTATGGAGCTGTTACTTAACCTTTTAATTTTTTTTTGTTTCTTGTGGATATTTCTTGTTTTGTGTATCAATTTATTTCCACATGTGAGTGTCAACGATGTTCTTTGTTGAATTTCTGTATTGTGCCCTTACTACGTAGGGTGGTGTTGGTGTGTGTGTGTTTACAGTGGGTGTCAAGGATTTGGATCTGTATGGTATTTTTATTTTTTATTTCTGTGTTTTTCTGGATTTTCTTGATCAGTTTTGTTTCTAGGGACTCTTGGTATCCTTTATTTATTGCTGTCTAAATAATTATGTCCCGCTCCTTATTGTAGTTAAGTTTGTTAAGTGATACGGTATTTAGTCTGTGGAGCATAAATTAGAGGGCACTTAACACTAGGTACCGACGCTACAGTTTGTATATATCACTTAATGGTCGATGCCAAGTGGAATTCTATGAGTAATTAAGTGTTAACGTCATTTAGGGAGTCACAAAGAACGCATTAACGTCGCAGAAAGATTTTTTGTTTGTTTTGATTAGTATGAACGATTTTATTTTCAAAATTTATTCTGAAGAATGATCTACATTTTAGTTAGCAAGAACGAATAATTTGTTTTTGTTCTTAAGAACACTAAACATTAATTTTCCGGTTGAGGGTAGAACTTTTTCGTGTCTCAGATACCTTATTTGAGACCTTTAGGACAGCACGCCTATGATGGGGAAAAAAATCTGTGAAGTTTAGGATGGGGTAAAGGGACAGAAAGGGACAGAAAGGGATTGAAGTAAGGTCCAGAGAAAGTGGTGTAGCGGTAGTTGTCTCTAATGGAGAAGTGCATTCACCAATTTGATTCCCGCGATGTGTAGTTATTTTTGGATTAGTGTTTTGATTTCAGGAAGTTCTTTATCGAAGATTGTGAACACTCCATGCATGTAGAAAACAGAGCACCCTCGCCGTACTCAGGTAGTTCACTTCTACTTACCAATAAATGTGAAAAGTATAAGCGTTGAATGAGCAAATAATTTATCTTTCATTTACAAATGTATATGTGAGTAGAAAATGCGTAGCTGAGAATCATCAGTTTACCGTATCTCATACCCGCTTCGCTCCCTCCTTTTCCTGACTGTCTTTGTTCGCTCAGAAGCGGTTCTCTATTTCTCATATAACTGATGGTCAGTTCTATCCATTGAACCCTTCCCATGCTTTGAGCAGTCAATTGATCTTAAACATCTCAGCTTCTTCAGCGGTAATGATATTCATAGAAGTGTGTTAAAAATGTCGTCTAAATGTTGAATTAATACTTTCTCCTTTCCCTTATAACACCCTGGTGATACGAGAGCTTGTTTTTGTAGTGACACCACAGTAAATAAAAAGCTCTCATTTCGGTATACGGTTTGTTGGTTCTCATGTAGGTTTCATACATTTTCTCAAAAAATCTTCGCTTTCTGCAGAGCTAGTTTGCGCTTTGAAGCACAGTTAATTTACACAACCGAAGGAAGCCACTTGCATTTGTTTCCCGTTATTTCGTGAGAGAAATGGCAGTGCAAATTAATTTTCTGCCGTAAATGAGCAAAACACCGAAAAAGATTTCTCTTGCTATGACCGTAGCCTTTCCTTCCCTATAAAATGAGAGACAGCTCAGGGATGCGGATTGGATTAAAAAAGAGAACAGTTCGGCACGCTCTGACCTATCTACATAGCTTGGGGTGAATGGTACACCAAGTTACCCAACCAGCGAGCCTGCTGAAGTGAGTCCTCATTCAGTCAACTGGAAACTGTCGTAAACAACCTATATGTATTAGATAAATATTGAATGTGTAATGAATTGATATTTTGGGAATTTAACAGGGTATTAAATCAAACTGGGATTAGCTAAGGAAAAATTAAAAAAAAAGAGAGAGCATGAGCAGTATAAGAGACAAGCTAGTGTACGTCTGCGTGATTTCTCCCATTTTACGTAGCTTTTTAACACGTTCACATTAACAGATTTAAGGAACTCATTTTTTCTTTGTACATGAGTAAAATATTTCACATGAAACCGTCAACAACATACAAACAGGTTCATCAGTTTCTGTACTTGCCCTCTGGTTCAGCTGAATTGAAATCCACAGAACTACTAACAGATTTTTCAAGTTCATGTCCAGATTGAACACTGTCAATTCGAAACGAACTATGTCAACAATTTCAGCCAGTAACACACTTAGAAATTTTGAGTAATTTCCTGATCGAGTGTTTGCCAACTTGAAGCTGAATTTGGCGGCTAAAATATTTTCACATTTTTTAGTGCAGCATCGCAACGGGAAGTGGCATATCCATAAAATCACCTCCTCCTCCGTGTTTCCATTGTCTGTCCACGTCTGTTGCAGCAAACTAATTATCGTTCCACACTTAACTGAGCTTAATGTTTTATTCTCTTTGTTAATATCTATCAATAAAAATTGTGTTTATGTTTATTTTCGATCAGCAAATGATGGTGCTTTGGAAGTGAATGATGTGAGACCTCACTCATCTTATTGAAGGAGTCACTCAGATCCGTATCTAATTGAGCAGCAGAGATACAGGCCAGAAAATTTACTGTGGCTCTCTAAAAAGATAGATATGAGACAAGAGCTTTTATGTAAACTTCTAACCTGCTTGGGAACCAAACAAGCATATTAGACGGATTTACTATGTTTCGTAAACTATGAGGACGCAGGGATGGCGGAGTCGTAAGCGACATGGCCAACACTCAGCAAAAAAATTTCACGGTGTATTTTACACAAACAGCGCTACATAAGGCACACGCTGGTGCGTTGAGTACACTTAATTATTAAATTAAACGTACTTAAGATAATTAGTGATGTGTTTAAAAGCATCAAACAGGTAAATTATACACCTCAAACAGGAAAATATGGGCTTGGCAGCAGCAATGAGAAATGAGGAAGATCAAGAGAATTCTGCGATAACTTTAAGATGGCAATAGCGAATACTCTATTTAAGCACCAAAAGATGTGGAAGTATACCTGGAAAAGGCCGAAAGATAAAGGATGATTTCAGTTAACTTACATGACCTATTGTGCCCTTGCTTTCAATTACTGTAATTCACATCTAATAACTGACATACTTTCAATAAAAATTAAATCCAAATAAAAATAAAATCCAATTAAAGTCCACAACTTCACTGCAATACCAAAACGGTAGACCAATCGCTGACGAAGGGCCGCGTGGGATTAGCCGAGCGGTCTCGGGCGCTGCAGTCATGGACTGTGCGGCTGGTCCCGGTGGAGGTTCGAGTCCTCCCTCGGGCATGTGTGTGTGTGTTTGTCCTCAGGATAATTTAGGTTAAGTAGTGTGTAAGCTTAGGGACTGATGACCTTAGCAGTTAAGTCCCATAAGATTTCAGACACATTTTTGAGCTGACGAAGGAAGTTAAAGAAAGATTCAACCTGAATTGAGAAGCTGTTTTTTGAACCATCAGTCTTCTCAATGTTTTGATGTGGTCCGCCACGAATTCCTGTCCTGTGCCAGCCTCTTCATCCTATAGTGGCACTTGCAAGCTACGTCCTCAATTATTTGCTGCACGTGTTCCAATCTCTGTCGTCCTTTACAGTTTTTGCCCTCTACAGCTCTCTCTAGTGCCATGGGACTCATTCTCTGATGTCTTAGCAGATGGCCTATCAACCTCTCCCTTCCCTTGTTAGTGTTTTCCATATATTTCTATCCTCACCGATTGTGTGCAGAACCTCCTCATTCGTTATGTTATCACTCCACATAATTTTTAACATTCGTCTGTACCACCACACCTGAAATGCTTCGATTCTCTTCTGCTCAGGTTTTCCCACAGTCCATATTTCACTATCAGACAATGCTGTGCCCCAAACATACAGGGTGTTTTAAAAATGACCGGTATATTTGAAACGGCAATAAAAACTAAACGAGCAGCGATAGAAATACACCGTTTGTTGCAATATGCTTGGGACAACAGTACATTTTCAGGCGGACAAACTTTCGAAATTACAGTAGTTACAATTTTCAACAACAGATAGCGCTGCAAGTGATGTGAACGATATAGAAGACAACGCAGTCTGTGGGTGCGCCATTCTGTACGTCGTCTTTCTGCTGTAAGCGTGTGCTGTTCACAACGTGCAAATGTGCTGTAGACAACATGGTTTATTCCTTAGAACAGAGGATTTTTCTGGTGTTGGAATTCCACCGCCTAGAACACAGTGTTGTTGCAACAAGACGAAGTTTTCAACGGAGGTTTAATGTAACCAAAGGACCGAAAAGCGATACAATAAAGGATCTGTTTGAAAAATTTCAACGGACTGGGAACGTGACGGATGAACGTGCTGGAAAGGTAGGGCGACCACGTACGGCAACCACAGAGGGCAACGCGCAGCTAGTGCAGCAGGTGATCCAACAGCGGCCTCGGGTTTCCGTTCGCCATGTTGCAGCTGCGGTCCAAATGACGCCAACGTCCACGTATCGTCTCATGCGCTAGACTTTACACCTCTATCCATACAAAATTCAAACGCGGCAACCGCTCAGCGCCGCTACCATTGCTGCACGAGAGACATTCGCTAACGATATAGTGCACAGGATTGATGACGGCGATATGCAGGTGGGCAGTATTTGGTTTACTGACGAAGCTTATTTTTACCTGGACGGCTTCGTCAATAAACAGAACTGGCGCATATGGAGAACCGAAAAGCCCCATGTTGCAGTCCCATCGTCCCTGCATCCTCAAAAAGTACTGGTCTGGGCCGCCATTTCTTCCAAAGGAATCATTGGCACATTTTTCAGATCCGAAACGATTACTGCATCACGCTATCTGGACATTCTTCGTGAATTTGTGGCGGTACAAACTGCCTTAGACGACACTGCGAACACCTCGTGGTTTATGCAAGATGGTGCCCGGCCACATCGCACGGCCGACGTCTTTAATTTCCTGAATGAATATTTCGATGATCGTGTGATTGCTTTGGGCTATCCGAAACATACAGGAGGCGGCGTGGATTGGCCTCCCTATTCGCCAGACATGAACCCCTGTGACTTCTTTCTGTGAGGACACTTGAAAGGCCAGGTGTACCACCAGAATCCAGAAACAATTGAACAGCTGAAGCAGTACATCTCATCTGAATGTGAAGCCATTCCGCCAGACACGTTGTCAAAGGTTTCGGGTAATTTCATTCAGAGACTACGCCATATTATTGCTACGCAGGGTGGATATGTGGAAAATATAGTACTATAGAGTTTCCCAGACCGCAGCGCCATCTGTTGTTGAAAATTGTAACTACTGTAATTTCGAAAGTTTGTCTGCCTGAAAATGTGCTGTTGTCCCAAGCATATTGCAACAAACGGTGTGTTTCTATTGCTGCTCGTTTAGTTTTTATTGCCGTTTCAAATATACCGGTCATTTTTGAAACACCCTGTACATTCTCACGAATCTCTTCCTCAAGTTGAGGCCTGCGTTTTATACTAGTAGACTTCTCTTGGCAGGGAATGCCCTTTTCGGCAGTGCTAGTCCGATTTCGATGTCCTCCTTATTCCGTCCATCGCTGGTTATTTTTTTTTTGCCTAGGTAGTAGACATCCTTAACTTCATCTACTTCGTAACCATCACTTCTGATGATAAGTGTCTCACTGTTCTCATTTCTGCTACTTCGTACTACTTCGGTCTTCCTCCGATTTATTCTCAGTCCGTATCTCATTCCATTCAGTAAAGCATGTAATTCTTCACTTTCATTCAGGGCAGTGATGTCATCAGTGAATCCCACTGCTGAAGCTGGTACAAGAATTATTTACGTTCACCACAGGTCTGAATCGCCATTCCCACCAGATTTATAATAGTATAATGAAATATAGATGTAGTGGACGTCAGTGAAGTGAAATGGAAAGAAGAAAAGCATTTCTGGTGGGATGAGTATAGTGTGATATCAACAGCAGCAGAAAATGGTATAACGTGTACAGAATTCGTTATGAATAGAAATGTAGGACAGGGAGTGAGTTACTGCGACCAGTTCAGTGATTTAGTTGTTTTCATCAGAATCGACATCAAACCAATACGGACAACAGTAGCTCAGGTATACATTCTGACGTCACAAGCGGAAGTTGAATAGATAAAGTATATGAAGATTCTGAACAGGTAGTTCAGTAGGTAAACGGAGATGAAAATCTAATAGCCATGGGGAATTGGAGTGCGGTTGTAGGTTAAGTAGTAGGGGAAAGGGTTATGGGATAATATGGGCTTGGTAGTAGGAATGAGAGAGGAGAAAGACCAACTGAGTCCTGTAATAAATTTCAGATGGTAAAAGCGAGTACTCTATTCAAGAATCATAGGAAGAGGATTTATACGTGGAAAGGGCCGGGAGAAACAGGAAGATTACAGTTAGATTACATCATCGCCAGGCAGAGATTCTCAAATCAGATATTTGATTGTAAGGCGCACCCAGGAGCAGATACAGACTAAGATCACAATTCGGTAACGATGAAGAATAGGCTGAAGCTTAGGAGGAATGAATCTGAATGTGAAAGTCACACACAGGTATTTAGTGAAAACCAGAGAAAATGAAATTTAATATCAGGCGGCTTGTATCGAGGGAGACACGAAGTAATTTTAAATCGAGAAGAGGCACACTCGACAGAATGCTTTTAGCAAGTAACTTCCATTAGCTAACTCATCGCCTTTGCAGTGTTAATAACGTATTACCTGCGTGTCTGCGACAGCAGCGTGCATTACTCGTTAAACAAGTCGATACCGACACAACCCGGATTTACATATAGACAGTGTGCAGTGATTATTCTCCTGGAGCTGCGGCGTGCATTCGTGGCCCCATAACACCGCCGGGTTAAGTTAAGATAAATAGTAACTAGACCCGCCAGAGGTCAGGCGTAACGCGTGGCGGCAGCCCGTGAAACAGACGCGGAGCTCGCGGCGGCTGATCCGGTCGCACGCAAACAAACCGTAATTCGCGCAAACGCGGATCCGAAAACAGCCGCTCGTATTGGCAGATCGGCAGCCGCAGGGATGGTGTTCAGAAAAAAGTCTCGTGCCTACTGACCTCCTAATCCAACTAGCAGTGTGAGAGGCTTTCCGTAAACGATATTATAGCAAGGATCCACTGATCATTTATTTATCATTCTACTGGAACGTGTTTTAAAACGGTAGTTCCATTTAGATTTTCGAAGACAGTTGAATGTCGAGCTTCTGATGTATTTTTTCCCCTTTTTATGCCTCCTAGAGGCAACGTAAATAACTACGATTTAACTTCCACTCCCTGTAATTTTTCGTTCGATCAGAGTTTTGTTATTTCTGAACTTCTAATCATGTTCTCGAGTTTTATTTTTTAGTTTTGCTTTCACTAGAGATGTTAATTTAAAACTTCCTTTCGAAACGTAGTTCTGTTCAGAATTTCATGTTTCTCTGAGACGTAGGGAGCATAGAGTTAGGAGAGATAAGGCGCTGAACTCAATAACGCAGAAAGGAGAAAGATTTGCTGCAACGTTTCTCCAGCTGAGCAGCATTCGAACAATATTTACAACACAGAACAACTGAACAACGGAGATACATACTATTTCAGTCAACACACAATTACTTTTGCTGTCTTCCAAAATATGCGTCGTAAGAAAAAATCGTTCAACATGGTCGAAATACTATAGGATTTAACATCTGAGGTCATCAGTCCTCTAGACTTAGAACTACTTAAATCTAACTAACCTAAGGACATAACACACATCCATCCCCGAGGCAGGATTCGAACCTGCGACCGAAGCAGCAGCGCGGTTCCGGACTAAAGCGCCTAGAACCGATCAGGTTCAGTGGTCGGCTCCGTCGTAAGAGCTACCATAAAGAGTTTAATGAGTCACGCAACCAAAATGACACTTCGAGTAATTATTTTAGAAATTTAAAGAAAATTCTGCACAAAATAAAAAATGAGAGAATCAGTATTAACAGAATGTACAAGATTCACAACAATTTTCTGTTATCCGGTAGACGTGTTAAGAAAACGTCCAGTGCATATGTGAACTTTGAAAGCACTAACAATATTAAATCATACTCCAAAGAGCTGAAAGAAATACAGTGGTTAGTAACCAGACTTTGACAGAAGGTGATCTGCTTGAGATTAACCCAGACATCACTCAGTCGCATCATTCAGCTCAGGATAGAGATCAACCCTAAAACACATACGTGGTATAAATAAAAGCCACATAGTCACGAGGCGACAACAACAGAAATGAACTACAGATTGCTCCCCGTTAGTTCTCATAATGCCTTTAAGGTCGCAGCTGTATAAACAATACAAGTTTAAATATTTCGTCTCAGTATGGTTTTCAATGGAACATTATACTATTCTTTCTGCAAAATAAAGTCGAGTTCAGGTAGTTATAATGAAAGTGGAGAGCAATCATACGCCCTTCTCTCCACAGTGGACTACTGAGGTTGCATACTATTGAAATCTGGTGATTGTGGTGGCCAAGACAGATGCGACAGTTCATCCTCGTGCTCACAAAACCAGTCTTGAACGATGCAAGCTGTGTGAACAGCGGCCCTTTGTCACGATTTGGGAACAAACATTGAACCATGGAATTGACCTGATCAGCCGAAATGAGCTCATAAACCTTGGCAGTAATCCCATCTTGCAAAGTACCCATTGGGCCTATTCTATACTCCGATATAGCTCTGAAGATCATCACTCAACACTCGCAATATTTCACTCTTGAGCTGTAAACACGGCAAAATAAGTTGGGAAGGGGTGAAGCAAGGCTCATCCGACGAAGCGACTTTCTTCTATTATTTCACAGACCACGTTTTATGGCTTCAGCAATACGTTTTCCTGTTAAGGGCGTTTTCATCATTGATAAGTGGTTTTGGAAGTCCATCTCTCCCTCTAATGCCCTGCTTATGGAATTCCCTTCGTATTATTTTGATGTCGACGGGGTTCGTGAGTGGGAAAGTCAGTTCTTCAGTAAGTTTTACACTTCTTGTCCTCTTATTTTTCGTCACGATCCTCTTCAGCGGCATCTGTCATAATCAATGAAAACACATTTTCGACCGTGCTGTAACTGAGCGGATGATGTTTCTCCACTTTCCCCCTTCCTTTCCCTAAGGGCCAAGGATGACATGGCGGCCGGTCGGTGCGGTTGGGCCTTCAAAGTCTGTTTGGATGGTACTTTTCTTTCTATGGAATTTAGATCTCCAATCTCCAACAAGGTGGCTCCCTTGGTTACGGAAGCAACCACCATATGAGCACCAACAATCTGCACGTGCTAGAATTCACTTAGCTACGACATAATGCACTCACAACTACTCAGAACACTGCTCTGACCATACAGACACCTGTAATCTATTGAGGAGATTACACAAATGCCGTACGTGGTAAAGTGCAACCTGGAAGCTTGGCAAGCATCTGCGTTTATGTTCAAGCATACATTTCTCGCGGTGTTGAGATATTTTTCCAACCCTTGTATATGGAATCAAGTGAAGTGCTAAACAGGCGAGGCATCTTATATCTCAACCCGGATCTAATTCTCTATGGTACGGTAAGGGAGGGCGTGGCATGCACACTGTACTAACTTTCCAAAGAGACCATCTAAACGAGAACCGTATCTAGCAAGGTACCGGCTTCGCTCCTGGCTCTCGAATACACTTTGCAACCGACGCCCGTCACCTAAGCATAGTCCTCGGTAAACGACTTCGGGAGTTGTGTCCATAAATAACAGAGGATCACGTGCGCCTGCCACGGGACGTCTAATGTAAAGACTACATTAGTCTGGCGTAGCATGTGAATTATGGCGGCAGAAAAGTATGAAATATTCACGCAGCGCCGGGGATACGAGAAACAGGGACGCGGGACGGAGACGGATTCCAGGCGCGTGCCTTGGGCCATTTATCGATATTCGCCACCAAAGACCTTGAGAATGAGACGTTCCGGTATAAGAAAGACGACAAATTACATTTTTGCTTAGGGCTCCTGGACGTCACTAGAGCTCAAAAAGTTATTTTTTAAAATAATTCAATAATATTCTGTGATTCTTCCTGATTCTGAATATATGCACTTTTTATATATGGTACCTCATCATTTTCGCGTTTAAATGCCGTTTTAAAACGTATGTTGCCCATGAATGCCCACCTATCATCCTACTGCCCAACACAAAACTTTTCCTACCACGTGTCGTTACAGGCAAACCCCATGCCAGAAAGTGTTATGCTAGAACTATAGCCAGTACATAGAGACCTTCCATATTATCAACTACTGAAAAATGTTAACATGGCAAAATACACAAACCGAATGAAAGCTTCTATTGTTAAATTGGGGAAAACTTGCCAAAACCTGTTTTTGTTGGAATGCCAGCTTTACAGATTGGTACAATGGACGGCCATAGTTGCTTTAATGATGGAGTAACAGGAGCAGACTGAGCATGAAAACTGGGGACAATATGAAAAGTGATTTGCTACGAGTGGACAGGCAACATGTCGTTGACGATGGAAAAGATGCTGAAAGCGTGACAAAGGAGGCCTGGACAACAAAGAAAAGAAAGAGAACTAAAGAAGATGAAACGGACTGTCAGAAGCAAGAATACGTAGTTCGAATTTATTAACATGTAATCATTGAGGAAAAAATGATATGTAAATCTTTCCCGTAATCAACGTTTTTACATACTTGGGTATCATTATCTCATCCAATATTCAAAGTAAAAAAATGCATGAATAATAGTAATATAGTGCTAACCTACACAGTGAAGAACATTATGCAACAGTGTATAAAATATTTTAAGCTCAAGCGGCTTATACGCCCTTAAAAATTGACTTCTAAGAAACATGTTTAAAAATACATGAAACAACAGATTGGTAAATATTACTGATTTACTGTTAAAACCATTTAATAACAAAAGGAATAAATTTTTTCGGGCTTTTATTTTGAACAGTGTGGACGTACAGAGTCTAAAACAAATATAACGTGTAATTCAGTATGTGAGATAAAAATCAATGTTCACTGCACTATGTATTCCACGGTTTTCAAATTTTTTCACGTAGAGGTGACAATATATTAATTATTTGTTGAAGTTTCATTCCAATGACTGCTAAAGTTTTTGAGCTATTACAAAATACTAGTTAAATCTACAGGCTATGACGTCCAGATCACCTTGACCCTTTTTGGCCTGTTGGTACTTCTAATAACCACCCTTTTCGATCGTTGTTTATTCCGTTAGCACACATATTACACACACTCTGGAGTGGTGGTACGTTTAAATGCGTGTTTATCTCGAATTTTTAGCACTTCACTGCGTTGTAGTTCTTTTTGCTATTTCGATAGTCATTGGTGACTGAAAGTTGACTTTGGAGAGATCTAATTAATTTTGTTAGCAATTTTTGTGTCTACTGAAGTAGTTGTGATAAAAGTTGCGTCGCACTTGCGTGGTTAAATCTGTAGTTATTATTCACGAAATAAAGCGCAAAGGGTGTGTTACTTTGCAGTACCGTCTGGCGGAGCATGCATTTTTCGTCTACTGCATGGAAGTATAAGAGAACTGGGCCTGACGTTGCAAATTTCAAGCCGAAGTCCGCCGTGTTAGTAGGGCCCAACATTGCCTACGGTGGAAGTGTTTCAACAAAAATGCAAGCTTGCATAATTTACAAGTGTACTGGTCGTTCTGATTATAGTGTGAAGAAATTACGTTTCATTCGTAAGTGGTCGCGTTCAGTCGATATTTTCCTTTATTTATGTGAATTAAAGTTCCGCTAGTTAATTTTACTGAAGTTGTTCTAGTTCTGTGCTTTGGCTTTAGGTTTCCTATCAGTACAAATCGAAAAGTGCTCTGGTGGGACGCTATGAGAAGGAGTTACTGCATTCGTCCAGAAGCAGCGAAATATGTTGTCAGCATTTTCGGGAAAACGATGTAGATGGATTCGTTATTCCGTATTAAGGAAAATGTTTGATTGCGAAAGCAGCCTTTTCATCTCACATACTTCGCTCCTTTTTTATTCGAAAAGCGTAACGAAAAGAAATTTGCATTAAAGAGGCCGAATGCGTCGTATTAGTGTATCAAATATGCCTTTAGAAAAACGTCTAAAATTCTTTCCTGATACTGTGTTTTATTAAAAACAAGTGTTGAGTCGATACGTCAGAAATTAAGAACGAGAAGCAACTCAAGCATCGGTTTGCTTATGTCTGGGTCTTACTGACATGGCGGCTCTAGCTTCAGAGCAATGACTGTAGCGGCAACTCATAATATCTCGAGGGTCCACTGCTACACGTCTACTGCTGCAACAGCGCAATTTAATAGATTTTTTGTTGTGTTTCGGTAACTTTGTCGATCCAATTGCGTAGATCCAGTTGCGGAAAGGTCACGCTCATTTTATTTAGTGTTAGCACGTTTCTTGTTACTGTAAATGTTGTTTCTCAGAAATGAACCACTTTTCGTACGTCGAGAACGCGAAACGTACTTAGCTCCTGTAGAAGATTTTGCAGATGACTGTGATGTACTGGAAGTAGAAGAGGATGTAAACGAAAAACAGTTTCGCAACCGACGCCAATAATAATCCTGCAGCTTAAGGTTGTTACTCAATTTTAGAAAAAGCTTTAGATTCTTATGGAAATTTTGGTAAAAGTTTGATAAAATGTGCACCAGTAGAGCTCCAAATCGGTTTACTAAAACTATATGGAAATGCGATAAGCAATAAATAAATGGTTGCTTACTCATACCCTGCCAAAGTAGAAAGGTGCCTGGCACAGAAATTGACAGAACTTGGAGGAAACGTATACGACTTACTCATTTTCTTCAGTGGGAAACAGTCAGTGGAGTATCACAATCCAATGAAGACTTTAAGACGCGGTTCCAAACTGGAAGATTACACACCAGAAATGCTTTATGCTTGCCACTGTTGTTTCAAAAATGGTTCAAATGAATGTAAAAATTGCTCTGAGCACTATGGGACTTAACATCTGAGGTCATCAGTCCCCCAGAACTTAGAACTACTTAAACTTAACTAACCTAAGGACATCACACACATCCATGCCCGAGGCAGGATTCGAACCTGCGACCGTAGCAGCAGCGCGGTTCCGAACTGAAGCGCCTAGAACAGCTCGGTCGCAGCGGCCGGCCCACTGCAGTTTGTCAAGGGAGAAATCAAGCTCTGGAGAGAGAATTAGTAAGTTATGCGTTATGAGGAAGGGTAGTTTTCGGTTTGCCGAAGAAGTTTTGTGGCAAATACGGGAGACTGGTTTTTGATATCTTCTTTACTTACTTTGCTCTTCCTTCGAAGGCTTAAAACAGAAAATACTTGGACTTCTAGCACAATGAGGATTAACAGGGAAAGTTCCCCATCTAAACTTTCACCTTCTAAGGAAGTGGAGAAAGGTGATTTTGATTATAGAATGTTATGCTGTGGGATTGGGTACTTTAGTGAAAATACTACAAAACAGTGGATCTGGCTTCCAACTACCATGGGACAGAAATAATTTCTATGTCCAAAAACCAGGGGAATAGCGTTAAAAAGAAACTTCAGTGCCCTTATCCTGTAACGGGCTGTAGTTGCAATATGGAAGGTGTGAACGAAACCGCAGGGCTACATCTGCTTATGGGCTGGGAAGAAGATTAAAAAAGTGGTTATGAACTATACTGTGAGCTGGCTGGAATGGTTTTATTTATGTAGCTCATGTGAAATATTTCTCAGGGACTGAAGGATTGATATGCATGCAGGCACATCAGTCCCAGAGCTGAAGACAAGTTCTGACCAAAGGGAATACAGGCAAAGTGAAGGTAAATTAGTCCCGATCGATGTACGGTTAGAAAATAAACGCGTTCATTTAATCACTTTCAGAGCAAACAGGGAAAGAAGATATGTGTCTGGCAAAATGTATGTTCAATCTCGATCACGTATGAAATGTTTATTTTGTGAAGTATTTATCTGACGCAATGAAAATTTGATGAATTCTTTACTGACGTTCACTATTTTGTAGCCTTTGTGCATTCTTAGACTTTTGATTCGTTACTTGGAAAAAATAATGTACTGAGAAATGTAGGTCGGCAAGCGACTGGAGGATCCGACTATACTCAGAAGTACGATTGCATGCTTAAAAGTAATGGTTTCGAATTTACGTTTGTTGAAAATGTTGCAAAAACACCCTTTACTGCTACGGATCAGGTCCCGACGTTGCCGAATGGTTTTGAACGGCTCATGGTGCACCAGCCTAGCCGCGCGGGATTAGCCGAGCGGTTAGAGGCGCTGCAGTCATGGACTGTGCTGCTGATCCCGGCGGAGGTTCGAGTCCTCCCTCGGGCATGGGTGTGTTTGTCCTTTGGATAATTTAGGTTAAGTAGTGTGTAAGCTTAGGGACTGATGATCTTAGCAGCTAAGTCCCATAATATTTCACACACATGGTGTACCAGACTATACACGGGAGCAACAACTGCGGTTGCGCTGCACTTCGAAGTGGTGCGGTCACTATCAGTTTGGTTGCTGGCTCTTGATGTGCTTAGAGAAAGGTTGAAACATCAGGGAGTGTCTCAGTGTCAAAGATTGTCAAGAAAGTCGTCGTGTTGCTCATCGCACTGTCATCTACCGTTTTCGATGGCGAAATGTGTGTCAATCAAGGCCCCAGGAAAACGGATGGTTGCATTTAAGCATTTTATGTCAACCTGTAATGCTTGTTCGTCTTTATTCGGATCGGCGGTTTGTCGAAAATGGTGGCCACCTAGAAGAAACCGGCGTGATTTTGACTGTGAGTGTTGCGGTTCTGACTACCGTCGCAGAGGCATCAAAGTAAGGGGTAAATTGTAGTGTAACAACCTTCCCATCGAGTGACACGTCCCCGATGGCGTTGGGCAGAATTGTGGTGAAATCTGGTGCCAATGTATCACATTTAACCCACCTTAACACTTCCCACGAACCTCTTTACTCTGGCCTATTCTTCTCGTATGTCGACACCTAGCTGTTTGAAGCATCGCTGAGCCTGAGTCCATCTCGCAGGACACATAGCTTTTGCGCCACTGCAGGAAGGTTGCAGGTATCTTTGAGCTACATTTCAAACTTACGTGGTGCAATCAGAGACAATTAGTATGTTTTGAGGAAACGACACTTATTTTGTGCAGTGTAGTTTACTGCTTTAATTAACTATTCATTTTAGTTCACTTTTTACAAAAACGCACACACACATACACAACTTTCACAATTTTAAGCCGGAAGCTCCAACGTTTTACTTACGAAGCATGTTCAGAAAGTGTCACTACTGTAACGCTAACGGACTGTCGCCGGCCGAAGTGGCCGTGCGGTTAAAGGCGCTGCAGTCTGGAACCGCAAGGCCGCTACGGTCGCAGGTTCGAATCCTGCCTCGGGCATGGATGTTTGTGATGTCCTTAGGTTAGTTAGGTTTAACTAGTTCTAAGTTCTAGGGGACTAATGACCTCAGCAGTTGAGTCCCATAGTGCTCAGAGCCATTTTGAACGGACTGTCGTTTTTTGTTTCTTGAGGGTTGGCGGTGGTAGAGGGAGATCCGCTGGCCAGAGCGAGCATCGCAGGAACGCAAGCTGCCCAGTTGCGTGAAACATGTCGCTAAGAAATGCCGTCAAGCGCGAGCCACGTGCTTCGATCCGTTTCCTTCTAGCCGAAGGAAAAATACCTACCCAGTTTATTTCGTGAATAAAAAGTTTTACGGTGAAGGCGTTATCAAGAGAACGAGTGTGTTGAAGTGGCGTAGGAAGTTCAGTGGAACTAGAACAAATATTCATGACGAATAGAGGAGACCTTCCGTTTTGAGCCACGAGTTAGTGTAAAATATCTAGGAAACTCTTCGTGAAGATCGTCAGTTGACAGCAGATGAAATTTCTGCTATATTTCCACAACTCTCAGGAATTCTCTTATACGAGACACTCACAGAAACTCTGAGATACCGGAAACTGTGGGCAAGAGGGTATCATCTGGAGTGCCCCAGGGAAGTGTGATAGGTCCGCTGTTGTTTTCCATATACTTAAATGATCTTTTGAATAGGGTGGATAGCAATGTGCGGCTGTTTGCTGATGATGCTGTGGTGTACGGGAAGGTGTCGTCGTTGAGTGACTGTAGGAGGATACAAAATGACTTGGACAGGATTTGTGATTGGTGTAAAGAATGGCAGCTAACTCTAAATATAGATAAATGTAAGTTAATGCAGATAAATAGGTAAAAGAATCCCGTGATGTTTGAATGCTCCGTTAGTGGTGTAGCGCTTGAGACTGTCACGTCGATTAAATATTTGGGCGTAACATTGCAGAGCGATATGAAGTGGGAGAAGCATGTAATGGCAGTTGTGGGGAAGGCGGATAGTCGCCTTCAGTTCATTGGTAGAATTTTGGGGAGATGTGGTTCATCTGTAAAGGAGACCGCTTATAAGACACTAATAAGACCTATTCTTGAGTGCTGATCGAGCGTTTGGGATCCCTATCAGGTCGGATTGAGGGAGGACATAGACACAATTCAGAGGCGGGCTGCTAGATTTGTTACTGGTAGGTTTGATCATCACGCGAGTGTTACGAAAATGCTTCAGGAACTCGGGTGGGAATCTCTAGAGGAAAGGAGGTGTTCTTTTCGTGAATCGATACTGAGGAGATTTAGAGAACCAACATTTGAGGCTGACTGCAGTACAATTTTACTGCCGCCAACTTACATTTCGCGGAAAGTCCACAAAGATAAGATAAGAGAGATTAGGGCTCGTACAGAGGCTTATACGCAGTCATTTTTCCGTATTTCTGTTTGGGAGTGAACAGGGAGAGAAGATGCTAGTTGTGTACGAGGTACCCTGCGCCACGCACCGTATGGTGCATTGCGGGATATGTATGTAGATGTAGATGTAGAAGATGGGTCCTAAAACAGATGACAGAGCTGACAGAGCAGCTTCGGATCAGTAGCGTCCGTGTGTTTCTTGAACGACTTGTACTGGAAAATGAGGATTTTATGAGCTCTGTTGGAACAAGATTAAACATGGGTGTCTCATTGCACGTCTGACGGTAAAAGACTGTCGTCGCAGTAGAAACACACCAATTCTCCATTTGCCAAAACATTGGAAATCGCAATTTCGAGCAAGAAAATAATGGCCTCTGTGGTTACGTACCGAAAAGGAATCATTTTGATCTAATTTCTACCTCAGGGGAAGACCGTAAATGGGCAACTATATTGTGAGTCCGTAAAAACACTAAAAAGATGTATTCAAAGCAAAAGGAGTGTTATTTCGTTGGGAAGCAAATCAAGTTTTTTTACCTGAAACTAAAGATGTTGTACGTCGCTTCCGTTAGTTATTCCGCACACATCCCATCGGAAGTCACAGCATTGCAGGTGTAATTTTCTCAGCAGTGACGTAAATTCTTGCTCTAAGTTGAAGTAGAGAAGCTGGCACGGGAGGTACAAACACGACAACCTTGATGAATCGCCATTAAAAAAAAATCCAGTGGTGTTAGGTCTGGGGAATGTGGGGGCCATGCAATTGGCGCATCACAGCCAACCCATTGACCTTGAAAGCGGTCACCAATAAAATCCTGGACCTCAGCCAGGTGGTGAGGTGGTGCACCTTCTTGCACGAAGTAAACATTCCGTTCTTGGTCATCTTCGTCTATCTGCGGTATCAAGAATTGTTCTAACATATCCAGGTACAGTATCCCGTTGATGGTTCTCTTACGGGAAAAAAAGGGGCCGTAAACATTGTTCATGGTCAATGCACAAAAAACATATAATTTAGGGCCATCGCGAACTTATTCGAATATTTGATGTGGGTTTTCACTGCGCAAAATCCTACAATTATGTGTGTTAACCTAAGTGAAAAGACGACTCGTCAGAAAAAACTATTTTGTCCAAGACTTGTTCATCGTCATGCAATCGATTTAACATATCCGCATGGAAGTTTTTGCCAGCAATTTTATCAGTATCTTTTATTGCTTCTACGATCGTCAATCCGTACGATTTCAAATGGTAATGGTTTCTCAACACTCGAATGTGGGATTTGCAGTTCGGGAGATGCATGCCAGGGAGATTTCGTAGGGCTGTTGACAAAACGTTGTCTCCCTCGCTCAACGACGTCGTCAGATTTGCTTGGACGACCTGATGATCTCCCATGTCTTACCGAGCCCCCTGTTTCTACAAAACATATATGCCACTCATAAATTTTAAGCCTACTAGGAGGCTCTTTAGCGTACTTGGTACGGAAATTACGCTGAACTGTTGTCACCGACTTCGACTCTTCAAACCAGAACACGCAGCTAGCATGCTCAGGTCCAGCTTAACCTCGAGCAACGTAACCTCTTACCTGTGTTTACATTCCGCGCTGACCAGTTGCAGCTGTAGCGGCGCCTCGAAAGCTAAGTACTAATTAATTGTTTGTGTATAGTGGTTTATTTAGGAACTTCAGTAGTCTTCAACCGGTGTTTTTTGTGTTTTCTGGTGAAATAATTTCAGAAGAATTTTTTGGGAACTGTTTTCAGCTTCGTTACTGTGTCATTAGATGTTTGATTCTCTTTTTGTATTAGTCTTTTGTTATATACACATTTGTTGTTTATTAATACTGTTAATAATAGTAGTTACTTCCCTTGTAGAGTAAGTTTGTGATTATTGTAGTCAGGTTTTTAACATCTTCTTATTGTAGTAGCGGAACTTAGAAAAAGTAAAATTTTCCCACAAGTGTGAAGTGTGGGCTTTGGCGTAGGTTCATGAGTAGTGGATTGCGGTGTGAGACTTGTTCGAAGTATTTTCACTGGGGGGAATGCAGTGGGGAAGCCAGTGGGCATTCTGGTGAGATCCTCTCCTGGAACTGCAGGTTATGTAGCAAGAGTAAGTTCATAGAGGAGCAGGAGCGTAAGATCTGTGCCCTTCAGGTGCAGTTGAAAAACGCACAGGAGGAGCTAGATAGGATGAGGAGGGAGAAGGGGGTTGGGAAATGGGAGCTGGCTGTTGGAAAGAGATCTGCTAGGAGAAGAAGATTATCAGATAGTCTTACTATTGGTGTTTACAATAGATATGACGAACTGTCAGAGTCTAGTGGAGAGGAATCTCTAGTAGCTGTAGATGTAGGAAGTATGCAGCAGACCTCGGTAGTTACGGTAGCTAGAACAGTTGCAAAGTCGAAGAGGAAAAAGAAGGTTCTGCTGTTAGGTAGTTCTCATGGCAGAGGTGCAGGAAGTGCTGGGAAGTGAGTACCAGGTCACCAGCAAAGTGAAGCCTAATGCAGGATTGGCTCAGGTGACTGTTAACATGGGGGGGGGGGGGTTATGTAGGGATTTTACTAAAGAGGATCAGGTAGTGATTGTGGGTGGGGCTGGTAATAGTATTGATAGGGATGGGGAGTATGACGTAGATGGTGACCTGGAAAAGATAGCCACTCAGACTGGCAACACGAATGTGCATTTCGTGGAACTGTTTCAGCATCACGATCGGCCTCATCTTAATACAGCCGTCAGGCGTAATAACATGAGACTTGGGGGTGCGCTGATGACAGAAAGCATGGGTCACATTTCAGTGGTGTCGGTGGAGTCTATCAGCAGGACGAGTTTCACTAGACATGGCCTGCACCTCAACAGGTATGGGAAGGGGAGGTTAGCAAAGCTTATAGGTGACAGCATAGGTGGGGTTGGTGGGATCACTTATGGGAAAATTCCTGCAGTAGTGGGTGTTAGAGCTGCACCTTTTTTAGATTGAAGTCAGCTGATAGGTATTCCTACTTAAGGGAAGTCTCTCTAACAAAGGAACCACTTTTGACAAAGCTTAGGTATCCGAGTAATGAGGGAATTAGTATATTTCATCAAAATATACAAGGTATTAGAGATAAAGTTAGTGAATTGCTTATAGATGTTGACTCTAAAATTATTGGTATATCTGAACACTTCTTAAATAAGGAGATAATTCAGAGGCTTCCTTTACCAGGATACAGGTTGGCTGGCAGCTTTTCGAGGAGCTCTTTGCAGTGTGGGGGAGTAGCCATGTATGTGAAAAACGGCATCCCATTTGACTCAATTGATGTTTCAAAGTACTGCACCGAAAAGGTGTTTGAATGTTGTGCAGGTGTGGTTAAATTTAATGAAGCTAAACTTCTAACTGTTGTTATTTATAGATCCCCAGACTCCGATTTCACAACATTTTTGCTAAAACTAGAGGAGTTTCTTGGTTCACTTTATAGGAAATACAAAAAGTTAGTTGTATGTGGTGACTTCAATATTAATTGAATAAGCGATTGTGCAAGGAAGAGGATGCTGGTAGACCTCCCTAATTCATATAATCTTATCCAAACCGTATTCTTTCCAACGAGAGTGCAAGGGAACAGTAGAACAACCATAGACAACATTTTTGTTCATTCCTCATTACTAGAAGGGCATTCTGTTAGCAAAAAGGTGAATGGCCTTTCAGATCATGATGCACAAATTTTAACTCTAAAAGATTTTTGTGCTGCAACACGTGTTAAATATAGTCATCAGCTGTTTAGGAAAGCTGATCCATTTGCTGTAGAGACCTTTGTAAACCTTATCAAGGAACAAGAGTGGCAAGATGTTTATAGCGCTGATACAGTAGATGATAATTATAATGCTTTTCTCAAGACTTCTCTCGTGCTCTTTGAAAGTTGCTCTCCGTTAGAACGTTCAAAACAGGGTACTAGCACAAACAGGCAGCCTGGGTGGCCGACTAGAGGGATAAGAATATCTTGTAGATCAAAGTGGCAATTATATCAGAACGTTAGAAACAGTCAGAATCTAAATGCAGCAGCCCATCACAAACAGTATTGTAAGGTGCTTAAAAATGTTATTAGGAAATCAAAAAGTTTGTGGTATGCAGATAGAATAGCTAAGTCTCAGCATAAAATTAAAACCAGATGGTCAGTCGTAAAGGAAGTGGCTGGTCTGCAGAGACAGGTCGAGCATATAGAATCAGTGCGTAGTGGGAATGTCCGTGTTACTGATAAGTCGCATATATGTACAGTATTTGATAATCACTTTCTGAATGTAGCAGGTGAACTAAATAGAAACCTAGTCCCAACAGGGAATCATATAGCGCTCTTAGAAAAAAGTGTTCCAAGACTGTTACCTGAAATGCTCCTCCATGAGACTGACAAGAGGGAGATTGAGTTAATAATTAAATCACTAAAGACCAAGAACTGTCATGGATATGACGGGGTATCTAGCAGAATACTGAAGTATTGTTCTATGTATGTTAGCCCAGTACTTAGCCATATC
This sequence comes from Schistocerca cancellata, assembly GCF_023864275.1. NCBI lineage: Eukaryota > Metazoa > Arthropoda > Insecta > Orthoptera > Acrididae > Schistocerca > Schistocerca cancellata. The sequence continues at coordinate 427,527,028 of NC_064632.1, forward strand.
TGTAACTTTTCCTTTAGGAGTGGTCGGTTTCCTGACCGATTAAAGTTCTCGGTAGTGAAGCCACTTTATAAAAAGGGAGACAGGGATAATATTGACAATTATAGACTTATTTCTATGCCATCGGTGTTTGCTAAAGTTATCGAGAAGGTTGTTTATACAAGGTTACTGGAGCATTTAAATTCACATAATTTGCTGTCAAATGTTCAGTTTTATTTTAGAAATGGTTTAACAACTGAAAATGCTATATTCTCTTTTCTCTGTGAGGTTTTGGACGGATTAAATAAAAGATAGCGAACGCTAGGTGTTTACTTTGATTTAACGAAGGCTTTGACTGTGTTGACCACAAAATATTACTGCAGAAGTTGGACCATTATGGAGTAAGGGGAGTAGCTTGCTATTGGTTTGCCTCTTACTTTAAGAACAGAAAGCAGTATTGAGAGTGGTAGTGATGTTCAGTCCCAATGGGGCACTGTTAAGTGGGGCGTTCCCCAAGGGTCGCTGCTGGGGCCACTGCTGTTTCTTATTTGTACAAATGATATGCCTTCTAGTATTACAGGTGATTCAAAAATATTTCTGTTTGCTGATGACACCAGCTTGGTAGTGAAGGATCTTGTGTGTAATATTGAAACACTACCAAATAATGTAGTTCATGAAATAAGTTCGTGGTCTGTGGAAAATAATTTGATGCTAAATCACAGTAAGACTCAGTTTTTACAGTTTCTAACTCACAATTCAACAAGAACCGATATTTTGATCAGACAGAATGGGCATATTATAAGTGAGACGGAACAGTTCAAGTTCCTAGGCGTTCGGATAGATAGTAAGCTGTTGTGGAAAGCCCATGTCCAGGCTCTTGTTCAGCAACTAAATGCTGCTTTATTTACCATTAGAACAGTATCTGAAATAAGTGACACTTCAACACGAAAAGTAGTCTACTTCGCATATTTTCATACGTTTATGTCGTATGGTATTATTTTTTGGGGTAACTCTTCTGATTCAAAAAGGGTATTTTTGGCTCAAAAATTGGCTGTTCGAACCATAGGTGGTGTAAGTTCGAGAACCTCTTGCCGACCCCTATTCAATAGTCTGGCAATTCTGACATTGCCCTCACAGTACATATTTTCTTTAATGTCGTTTGTTGTTAGCAATATTAGTCTATTCCCAAGAGTTAGCAGCTTTCACTCAGTTAATACTAGGCAGAAATCCAATCTGCATGTGGAATGCACTTCCTTGACTCTTGTGCAGAAAGGAGTGCAGTACTCTGCTGCATCCATTTTCAATAAGCTACCACAAGAACTCAAAAATTTTAGCAGTAGCCCAAACTCTTTTAAGTCTAAACTGAAGAGTTTCCTCATGGCTCACTCATTCTATTCTGTCGAGGAGTTCCTGTAAGAGCTAAAAATTTAAGCAAATTCCAGTGTTACATTGTTGATTTTCTTTATTTAAACTTACGACTTCTCACCTGAATGTTTTTTTTTTATATTTCATTTTATCTGTTTCTAATATCGTGTTATAATTTCATGTATAGACTCGTTCCATGACCATGGAGACTTCTCCTTAATTTGGTCCCAGGGAACAATAAATAAATAAAATATAAATAAAAAGTGAAGGCAACCATATTTAACGTAACTCCCGCTAGAGCTCCTTACGGTGCCATTCGGCACTAGCAAACTACGCGAGAGAAATATGATGTATTTCCCTACAAGTTGATACTACAGTCACCTCTGTACGTAGTTGAATTAACTTATATGAATTTTCAAAGTTATGAAGTCCTTATTGAAACACCCTGAATTATTCACATCATAATTAACAGTATAAAAGGTCAGTGTTTAACAAAGGATTTACGTAATATAGAGAATAGTAGGCAGCTACGTAGGTGATTACACAGCGTCTCGCTCTGCAACAATATTTATTTATCGGGCATTAACTACAATAGTTTTAAATAAACCAGCGTACTTTCGACCTAGTCGTGTGTGTTGACAATATATATAAATTATTAGAGCACAACCTACCACCCTTAGTCAGAATTGTTTGCTTATGTAGCAACGCTCATTATTGTTGGTGCATATTTTAGATGCTACTACGAGTTTGGGAAATATACACGATGTAACGACCTATAAATATTTTCATGCACGATTACAAACATAATAGACCGGTACCTTTCATAAAAAGCACGCACATACAAACACACACACACACACACACACACACACACACACACACACACAGAGAGAGAGAGAGAGAGAGAGAGAGAGAGAGAGAGAGAGAGTATTAAGTTCTATTCTGAGATATAGAGGTTGTCACAGGAGGAGAATTCGTGGCGGGATCCATCAAACCAGTCATGAGACTGACGATTAAAAACAAAACAAAAAATTGCAATTTTTTAAGATAAAAACGAAGAACTGCGCAATGCTGTTCGTACTATAACAACAAACATACTCAAAAATCTGCCAAGAAGGACATGAAGACGTCTGGAAATGCGAAAGATAACGACATATTGGACACTTAATACGTAAGTCCTTGTGCTAAAACAAATCAAATCAATTACTACTCGATACCAGATCACACGAGGACTTCCCGCCCACCCTGTACATTTACTTTCTAAACATGACTCATACTTGAGAGTAAGGTTTATTACAGTCACAACTCGCGTAGTTATTTGCATGGCTATACCAATCTCGCCATGATAGTTCGTTTCTTAACACTGACGCAAGCATCGTAAACATGTCACGATCGACGTATTACGACGCAGCTTTAGGTCAGCCATCATTCAACTGGCTTTAGAAAATTATTACCCAACCGGAACTGATATACCCGAAGAAATATTTACGCTAGTTGTGACTGGAGTAAAAGGTTTATTGCCAAAAGAACCTAGGTGGTGGGCACGCTCAGGAGGAGAGGTGTCAAGTGGTCGTACAGACGCACAGTGAGGGGTCAGGGCTTGTTCCAGCCGCCGCCTTGCTCCCAGCAACTGCTGTAGCTCAGCGCCGGCCGTAAGACGGCGCGCCTGGGACACGCAGATAACATGCAAATTCGGACAAATCCCGAGTTACGCGCCGCCCGTAAAAAGCGCGCTCCGCCCTAAAGCGGTCCCAGGCCGCAGCTCCAGCCGCACCCACCGGCTGTCGCCAGGCGGAAGGCGATCTCGGCCGACCTCGCAGAGGCGCCACACTGCCCAAAGTGACTGCAAAGGCCGTCCAGCTCAAACGCACTACTGGGTTTGAAATTTGCCAGTCTCTGCAGAAATAAGAGACAAAGAAAAAACAAAAATAAATCATACATTGCCTGACTGACATTAATGCAGCAAAGGAACTGAACGCTTCATCTTCGGTCATATAGTCACCCTGTTTTTACGGGCTGGCCGGGGTGGCCGAGCGGTTGTAGGCGCTACGGTCGCAGGTTCGAATCCTGCCTCGGGCCCATAATGCTCAGAGCCATTTGAGCATTTTTTCGTTTTTATGGTCGATATATACCGGACGTGCTTTAGTATCCCTTGTCCAGTTTCTCTTCCTTAATCTGTTTTTTGGCTCTGAGCACTATGGGACTGAACTTCCTAGGTCATCAGTCCCCTAGAACTTAGAACTACTTAAACCTAACTAACCTAAGGACATCACACACATCCATGCCCGAGGCAGGATACGAACCTGCGACCGTAGCGGTCATGCGACTCCACACTGTAGCGCCTGGAACCGCTCGGCCACCCCGGTCGGCGAATCTTTTTTTATGCCATCCATTAATTTCTTTATGTATGAGTCCATAGCCTCAGTGTACCGTCTAAATGATGGAACCATTTTAACCAGCGTGAGATTTTTTATTTCCTTAATGCACCATGCATATAAATTACATTATTGTCCACTTTTTGCCTCAGGCCATTATTAAATATACCATATGGTGATATACGTTTCAATTTAAAAAAAAAAATCCGTGTGTCTCTCCCCACATAACACGCCAGTATCAGACATCTGATACTGATTACTAACTAGTAATGTAGCTCATATTCATGGTGCATTGAAGGAATAAAAGTGATAGCTTACGGTGTTTAAAATGTTTACATTTTTTAGAGACCGTCATCCAGTTTTCCAAGTCATCTTCGACGTATCCATTACCTTTTCTGCGATCTTTTCTTCAACTACTCTCAACTGCATGGAGTTGCTTCACGAGACGGAGATAGTTATTAATCGCATCGAAATATTAAAGTTCTGTAATGATTGCTTTGTTTTTCGCATATAAAGGTCTGCAGTCATGCTCGAAGGTATTTTCGCAGAAACAAGGATAATTAGGGCAGCAAAACGAGTAAATTGAAATCATGTTATCTGAAAAACGCTGCATTGGCTTGGTATTCATTTTTCCAAATTTTCTGTTAGAAACCTTATATGTACTCCTGCAGCAAACTCGCTGTGAGACGTTACTGTAACGTTTCCGTACGTTGGTCGCCCCAGCCTCTCGTACCCACAACACAAATTTGTAAACGTCTCTATGGTAACGCCTCTACATAGCTCTATAGACGGCTATTGTTTTCGCCTACAGCCGTTTGCACTTCGCAGTTGAAAGCTGTCAAAGGCGCTGCCAGGTGTCACGGATTTCTTTAAGTTGACTCGACTATATGAGTGTCTTACCAGTAAAGAATAATTGTATTAAAACTACATGCATGATGAAGCATTTCTGGACGTTTATCACCGTCTATGACGTCATATTTCTACAACTATTTTTAGTATACCGGTATATTCGTGCAGGTACATTCAGCAGCATATGTGGATACTGTCTGCGAAATACGTAGCGAATAGTGGTAGTAGCAACGAAGTAATAAATTTAAACGTCATGCATGACGCGATGGTTTTCCAGTATCTAACTGTTAACAACGTTGTATCTCTTGATCTATATGTCACTCAGACATTTAATTTTGTAGACACATTCGGCGAAACGTGGCGATAACGTCAGCAACAGTGTTGCGAATGCAATTAATAGGAAGGAGGTAACAAATTAAAACGTCAAGCTCAATGAGGCACATTTTCTCGCATCTCAGTGTTTACGATGTCGTATCTCCTGAACTATGATGGGTAGGTTGTTCTTACCCCCACAGTGATTGTTACTTGACGGTAAGGGATATGTGTACCAAGTTTGCTTGAAATCTGTCTAGTCGTTTAGGAGGAGACAGGGGTGGGGGAACGTACATACAAACATACATTTTTCTAATGTATAGGCATGGATTATTATGGGAAACGAGTCCCTTATACCAAAATACTTATAAAATACCCCGAACACCTTCAAATATTTCTTAGACTTCATTTTGTAAACTGTGAATAGCAGAGGCCGTTTCACACGCCATGAGGTTCGCCGAAAACTGCCTTCATTTTCGAGGATGCCACGCCATAGAGAAGACAATCTGAGTAGTGTCTCATAGGTATTGTGCAACCTAATCATTTCCGGTATTCCGAATGCACGCGGAGCTTCTCGAAGGCTCTCTGGACATGACGCAACACTTTCTAAACCTGGACTCACAACTGCTGGCTTTCGGATTTCAAGAATGAACAAGGAATGATAGGAACACAATTACCAGTCGCAGTCACTGGTTTTGTATTGTTCTCGCATATCCAGATTTCCGATTTATATATAGCCATATGCAGTGCTAAAATATAAGGCAATTGCAGAATCAGAATTGATTTACATAAAACATTAAGCAAAACAGCACGTTACCCAATAACAATGATCCATTGTAGTCAACATACAATTTGAGTGAGTTACAATGCAACAAACTCGCAGCAGTACATGCCACCATATGACTTTACTGGTTTAAGGGCAGCTGTAAGTTGAGTTTGTTGTTTACATCAACTACAGCAGCCTCATTCTGCGTCATATAGTGCAAGTAACGAACTCTATAACACAAAAATAACTAATCCAGTTTCATTCCAATATAGTAATTTATAAAACCTTTATTACAGTAAGTATATTTGCAGAAAACTCCTAAATATATAAAGAATTACCAGTGTTTGGTCAGTATTAGTAGTGAAGCGATCCACCAAATTAAGAAAATAAATTATTCGATTTAAAATTTAATGTTCCAAAAATTAAATTAAAAACCTAAAATTTACACAAATTCAATAACATGATTGGGATGATCTTTGTTTTGACTCTACATCAATAAATCAAATTCCTGTAATCCTTCAACTTTCTCTAATTTATCATCCTATTGTAAAAGATTTTAATGCAATGAGCTGGAAGAGTAATTTAAAATTTATTATCTAAAAGTAATGAAACTTTTTCACCATGTTTAGTTGATAAAATTTCAGCTATGGAAATGTTGTAAAATATATGTTTTTACAGCTCTGATAATTGGTGAATGCTTCTTCATAACCATTACTATGATTGTTAACTTCAGTTAACAGATTTTCAAAGCTACCATTCATGTCCATTTTGTTATGGTTTTATTTATATAGAAAAACATTAAGTGTTCAGAATTTAAAACATTTAAAGAGAGGAACAACTAATGGAGAGTGATGAAAAATGAGGACAACAAAAAATGGACACTGTATGTGAAAGAAAGTAAATGAATGGAAAAATGTAAGTAAGTGGAGATAGATGAAAATAATAATCCATTGTTTTATGCAAATCAGGTTGCTGATATCTTGGGATATTAACGTCCTAGGAATGTAGTTAAAGGCTTTGTCAAATCAAAATATTATAAAGTTAAACATTCAGATAGGTACAAAAAGCACTGTGCTTTGCTTTCTACTACCCAGTTTCAACTACTTTTTGAAAAAAGGAAGAAAACTGCAAATGAGAAGACAACAAAAAAATGGTCAACATATGTGAAAGAAAGCAAATAAATAAAAAAATTAAAGTAACTGGAGATTGATGAAAAATGAGGACAACAAAGGAGGGACAGCAAAAAATTGACAACATATGCAAAAGAAAGAAAATGAATGAAAATATGGAAGTAAATCGAAGTGACGAAAATAATAATCAATGGCTTTATGCAAATGGAGGAGATTGATGCAAAATGAGGACAACAAAAACGTGAACAACGACAAATGGACAACATTTGTGAAAGAAAGTAACTGAATGAAAAATCTAAGTAAATCAAATGAAAATGCGGTCAACAAAAAAAAACTTACGAAAAATCTGAAGTAGTAAATGGAAGAAGACAGAAATGGTATACTTATACATTTATTTCCCAAGAATAAAATGTGTTACCTGAATACAGGAGAAAAATTCACAGTTTATTAGATGGAGAATACTAAGTGGAATGGTTGGTTTTAATTTTACTTGAAAATGGATGCAAAAAAATTACTATGTACAATACAGAATTGACAAACTTGTAGAATTAAAAGACTTAAAAAAACATAGTAGATAGAAATAGATAAAAAAATTCTTAAGGCAATTAACTAACATTGTATGGAAAAAAAACGATTGGGATTCTAGTGAGGAAAGCGAAATAGGTAGTGATAAATATTATAAAAACCCATACTTATTTCCACAAGAAGCAACTGTAAAAGATCACAATTGTGGACGAATTTAGAGATGAAGGATGTAATTCTTTTTTTGTAATTTTATCATCATTCGAATTAGTTGAACATAAACAACATATTTTCGATTAAAATTGTTAAGCTACCTAGTTGGCAAATATAATCAATTTAACAATCAAATTAATGATCAAAATTAATTCACATACGATCAACATTTATTAACATATGATCAACTTAAACAATCAACATTAATTAACATAGAATCAATTTTGACATTCAACAAAGCAGCGATAAACCAATATAACACCCAAGCAAATATTAAACCATCGTTAAACAGACTTCACCTGTTAAATAAACCAATGTTAGATATTAAGCTTAAACATAAAAATGTTAACATCGAATCTAAAGTTTGCATTAAGTAAAATGAAATCCAAACATTCTACTTGGTATTCTTCATTGAATAAACTATTTAATTTTTCTCTCATAACCTGGTAATGCTTATTATTTTTGTAAAATAAATCTATAATTTTAGCATTTCTGTCTTATTCCATGTATTACTACAGATTTTTAGTAAGTTACTGTTTGTTGACCTCATTTTTCATCAGTCTCCATTTCCTTCGATTTTTCATTAATTTACTTTCTTTCCCAAATGTTGTCCAAATTTTTGTTCATTGTTCTAAGTCATCATTTTTCATCACTCACCATTTACTTCATTTTTTCTTTCATTTACTTTCCTCCACATATGTTGTCCATTCTTTGCTGTCAATGTCTGTGTTGTCCTCATTTTTCATCATTCTCCATTTACTTCGATATTTCCTATATTCACTTTCTTTCACATATGTTGATCATTCGTTTTGTTTTTCTTGCAATCTACATTTTTTTTCCATTTTTCAAAAAGTAGTTGAAACTGGGTAGTAGTAAGCAAAGCATGGTGATTTTCGTACCTATCCAAATTCATAACTATAGAAAATAAGCCAGGTTCAATAATAATTTTTGTATGAGAATGAATATTTTCAGATAGCACCACTTCAGTGCTTTTGACATTTTCTTATATTTTACAATATTTTAATTTAACAAAGTGTTTCATTACATTCCTAGGACATTCATATCCTAAGATATCAGCAACTTGATTTGCATAAAACAATGGATTATTATTTTCATAAATCTCCATTTACTTCCAGTTTTACATTCATTTGCTTTCTTTCACATATGTTGTCCATTTTTTGTTGTCCTCATTTTTCATCAATCTCCATTTACTTCCATTTCTCATTCATTTACTTTTTTTCACATATGTTATCCATTTCTTGTTGTCCTCACTTTTCCTTGGTCTCCATTTAATTCCATTTTTCAAGCATTTACTTTCTTTCACATATGATGTAAATTCTTTGTTGTTCTCATCTTTCATCACTCTCCATTAGTTGTTCCTCTCTTTAAAGGTATTACATTTTGAAAACTTAATTTTTTCTATACAAATAAAACTATAACAAAACGGATGTGAATGGTAACTTTGAAAAGCTATTAACTGAACTTAACAACTATGGTAATGGTTGTGGAGAAGGGTTCACCAATTATCAGAGCTGTAAAAATATAAATCTTACATCATTTCAAAAGCTGAAATTTTATCAGCTAAATATGGTGAAAAAGTTTTATTACTTTTAGATGATAAATTTTAAACTACTGTTCCAGATCATTGTGCTAAAATTATTTTACAATAGGATGATAAATTAGAGAATTTTGTAGGATTACATTTTATTTATCAAGGTAAAAAGGAAAGAGAGATTGTCCCATTCATGTTATTGAATATGAATAAAGCTTAGATTATTAAATTTTATTTTTGAGTTTTAAGTTTTAAATTGAATAATTTTTTTTGATTAAATGAAATTTATGTTGTGTGTGTGTGGGGGGGGGGGTGCATAGTGATATTGAAATCTCGGTTTATAACACAGAGGTTTTAATCCAATATGCTCTTTGGTCCAGAATCGTCATAGACGTACTACTGTTGGCTACTGAAGCTGATATCGTACGTAACATTTGTTGTAGCTCCAGTTGCGGACCACTGTTTGGAAGTAATTATCTAACAAATACCGTTATACGTAACAGCTATGGCTAAGAGACGAGTAGTGTTTTAGTTGTTTGGTCATAGAAACGATGTAGCACTGCATTCCACCAACCAAATGGAAGTATAAAGGTTGACTGTTATTTGTTCTCGCATATTACCATGCCTAATGTTGTCGTATAAGAGGAAGCAAATAAATCACCAGGTCAGGATGGAATATCATTTTAATTTTACAAAGAGTGAACTACAGTATTGGCCCCGTAATTAGCTTGCATTTCTCGTGAATCTCTCGCGCAATACGAAGTCCCAAACGACTGCAAAAAAGGGCAGGTGACTGCAGTACGTAAGAAAGGTAAAATAACAGACCCATAAAACCACAGAACACTATCACTAACTTCTGTTTGCTGCAGTATACTTGGCCATATTCTCAGTTCTAACATAATGAACTTTCTGCATGGTTTCAGAAAGCATCACTCATGCGAAACTCGCCTTGCCCTTTCTCACCTGATATACTGACAACTATGGATGAATGGCAACAGGATGATTTCATATTTCCAGACTTCTGGAAAGCATTTGACACGGTGTCACATTGCAGGCTGTTAATGAAGGTAGTAGCATATGGAATAAGCTCACAGGTACCTGAGTGGTTTGAAGACTTCTTAAATAAGAGAACCCAGTATGTTTCCCTCGACGCCAAGTGTTCATAAGAGACATGGGTATCATCAGGAGTGCCCCAGGGAAGTGTGAAAGGACTGCTGTTGCTCTCTATACACATAAATGATTTGGCAGATAATGTGGGCAGCAATCTCCGGTTGTTTGCTGATGATGGGGTGGTGTACGGTAAGGTGTCGAAGCTGAGTGATTGTAGGAAGATACAAAACGACTTAGATAAAATTTCCAGTTTGTGTGATGAATGGCACCTGACCCTAAATGTGAGAAAATGGAAGTTAATGCGGATGAGTAGCAAGATCAAACCTGTAATGTTCGAATACAGTGTTACTAGTGCCCTACTGGACACAGTCAAGTTGTTTAAATACCTTGGGAGAACATTACAAAGAGATATGAGGTGGAACGAAGATGTAAGACTGTGGTAGGGAAGGCGAATGGTCGACTTAGGATTATTGGAAGAGTTTTAGGAATGAGTGGTTCACCTGTAAAGGAGACCGCATATCGGACGCCGGTGCGACCTATTCTTGAGTACTGCTCGAATGTTTGGGATCCTCACCAGTCAGATTGAATTAAGACATCGAAGCAATTCAGAGGTGGGGTGCCAGATTTCTTACCGGTAGGTTCGAACAACAGATGATTCGGGAACTCAAAAGGGAATCATAACGTGTTGGCCGTCACGGGCAGCGTCTTCATTAGTTAAAACTTTCGGGCTAAGAGGCCGTGATCGATCTGTAAAACTTCTCCTTTCTTACGTTTCGTGGCCAACTGCGAGCAACATCTTCCGAGGTGAGTCAACGACTGGCTGCCAGGCCGTGGGGTCCCGTTTATGTAAAGCGCACAGAGGGCACTACCATACATCACGTTGGGCCGTCTGTAAGTCTAACTCTGACTAACGTCATTAATCTCGATTTACGGTAATCGACTGTCACAGCGTAGGTACAAAGAGGCCATGGGCAGCCCTCTGAGTGCAGCGTTGCCAATCTATTCATGGAATTTTTTGAACAGTGGCCGCTGTAGCCTGCCAGCAATAGCCGTTATAAGTGGTATCGGTATGTGGATGACACTTTTTCTTGGTGCATCTAAATAATATTAATCCAAAGATACAATTTATTATGGAGAAAGTGAGCAGTATACAACTTAAGTTTTTGGATGTATCAGTAATTAAACGGGCGGATTGGAGTCTAGGGCATAAAGTGTACAGAAAGTATACACACGCCGACCGGTAACTCCATGAAGATTCGAACCATCATCCCAGGAAGGAAAGAGTAATCATTAAAACTTTGGTGGACAGAGCTAATTAGATCTGTGAGACAGTATATTTGTAACATGAACTAAATCATTTGCAAACGGCTTTTAAGAAAAATGGATACGCTGTCAACGAGATAGATCGAGCACTCCACCCCAGAAGAGAAGTCTCTGACAACATTCAGAACAACCTGTCACCTGGAAAAATTTTTCTTCCATTTATTCCCAATTTTAAGGACTGTATTCGGTAAATTCTGGCCAAGTTTCAAATTGGAACAATTTTTAGACCCCCAAGAATATTAGTAAGCGTTTTGGATGCGCGAAAGATCCACGACACCCCTTAGCAGCTCCTGGGGTGTCTAAAATTCCGTGTAGCTGTGGAAAGGTTTTTACTGGAACAACGAAAGGAAGCGTTAATACCCGCTTAACGGAACACAAAAGAAACTGTCGACTGGGAGGTACCGACAAATCAGCTGTAGCGGAACGTGTTTGTAAGGACGGTGATCATGAAATAACATTTAGTGAGACGAGCCTGCTAGCCTCGACATCGCATTATAATGCAAACATGTATAGAGAGAAGCTATAGAGATTCAGAAACACGTCTTTTTGATAGAAAAGAGGAAGGCTTAAAATTAGATAAGATATGACGGTCGACTTTGCACCAACGATGTGACAACCGATTACTTTTGATCGAGAATAATGACTTCAGTCAAAGGGCCACTTACAGTCGGCCCCATGTGTCGTGCTGTGTTGCCCTCTATGCGCTCTACGGGACCTCCAACGCCTGACAGCCAGTCGTTCTCGCACCTCGGAATATATATGACAATATACTTCTTGATTGTAGGTATTAAAAAGGGTTTTTAAACAACTATATCGATATCAAATTGAGTTAGCTATTTTTGTATTATAGGGGGGGTTACTTACACATATGACGCAAAATGAGGCTGCTGTACTTGGTATGAACAAGCACCTAAATTTCCTTCTGTCTGTATGCTGGTAAAGTTATATGGCGACAAGTTTGTTGGATTCTATGTTGAGTAGAATGGGTTGCTGATGTTAAATAACATCATCATCATCATCATCATTTAAGACTGATTATGCCTTTCAGCGTTCAGTCTGGAGCATAGCCCCCCTTATACAGTTCCTCCATGATCCCCTATTCAGTGCTAACATTGGTGCCTCTTCTGATGTTAAACCTATTACTTCAAAATTATTCTTAACCGAATCCAGGTACCTTCTCCTCGGTCTGCCCCGACTCCTCCTACCCTCTACTGCCGAATCCATGAGTCTCTTGGGTAACCTTGCTTCTCCCATGCGTGTAACATGACCCCAACATCTAAGCCTGTTCGCCCTGACTGCTACATCTATAGAGTTCATTCCCAGTTTTTCTTTGATTTCCTCACTGTGGACACCCTCCTGCCATTGTTCCCATCTACTAGTACCTGCAATAATCCTAGCTACTTTCATATCCGTAACCTCAACCTTGTTGATAAGGTAACCTGAATCCACCCAGTTTTCGCTCCCATACAGCAAAGTTGGTCGAAAGACTGAACGGTGCAAAGATAACTTAGTTTTGGTACTGACTTCCTTCTTGCAGAAGAGAGTAGATCGTAGCTGAGCGCTCACTGCATTAGCTTTGCTACACCTCGCTTCCAGTTCTTTCACTATGTTGCCATCCTGTGAGAATATGCATCCTAAGTACTTGAAACTGTCCACCTGTTGTAATTTTGTTCCTCCTATTTGGAACTCAATCCGTTTGTATTTCTTTCCCACTGACATTACTTTCGTTTTGGAGATGTTAATCTTCATATCATAGTCCTTACATTTCTGATCTAGCTCTGAAATATTACTTTGCAAACTTGCAATCGAATCTGCCATCACAACTAAGTCATCTGCATATGCAAGACTGCTTATTTTGTGTTCACATTTCTTAATCTCACCCAGCCAGTCTATTGTTTTCAACATATGATCCATAAATAATATGAACAACAGTGGAGACAGATTGCAGCCTTGTCTTACCCCTGAAACTACTCTGAACCATGAACTCAATTTACTGTCAACTCTAACTGCTGCCTGACTATCCATGTAAAGACATTTAATTGCTTGAAAAAGTTTGCTTCCTATTCCATAATCTCGTAGAACAGGCAATAACTTCCTCCTAGGAACGCGGTCATATGCCTTTTCTAGATCTATAAACCATAGATACAATTCCCTGTTCCATTCATAACACTTCTCCATTATTTGCCGTAAGCTAAGGATCTGGTCCTGACAACCTCTAAGAGTCCTAAACCCACACTGATTTTCATCCAATTGGTCCTCAACTAATACTCGCACTTTCCTTTCAACAATACCTGAGAAGATTTTACCCACAACGCTGATTAAAGAGATACCTCTGTAGTTGTTACAATCTTTTCTGTTTCCATGTTTAAAGATTGATGTGAGTAATGCTTTTGTTCAGTCTGATGGAACCTGTCCCAACTCCCAGGCCATTTCAATTATCCTGTGTAGCCATTTAAGACCTGACATTCCACTGTATTTGATGAGATCCGACTTAATTTCATCCACCCCAGCCGCTTTATTGCACTGCAATCTATTGACCATTTTTTCCACTTCCTCAAATGTGATCCTATTTCCATCATCATTCCTATCCCATTCTACCTCGAAATCTGAAACATTACTGATCGCATTTTCACCTGCATTGAGCAACTCTTCAAAATATTCCCTCCATCTGCCCAAGGCATCCTCAGGATTCACCAGCAGTTTTCCTGTCCTGTCCAAAATACTTGTCATTTCCTTCTTACCTCCCTTTCGAAGACTGCTAATTACACTCCAGAATTGTTTTCCAGCAGCTTGACCCATAGTCTCCAACCTGTTTCCTAAGTCTTCCCACGATTTCTTCTTCGATTCTGCAATTATCTGTTGGGCTTTGTTTCTTTCTTCAACATAACTTTCTCTGTCTACCTGGGTTCTGGTTTGCAGCCATTTTTAATACGCCTTCTTTTTCCTTTTACAGGCTGCCTTGACTGTATCATTCCACCAAGCTGTTTGCTTCATCCTACTTTTACACACTACTGTTCCAAGACATTCTTTAGCCACTTCTAGTACTGTGTCCCTGCAACTGCCGGCTGTGGTGGCCGAGCGGTTCTAGGCGTTTCAGTCCAAAACCACGCAACTGCTATGGTCGCAGGTTCGAATCCTGCCCTGGGCAGGTTTATGTAGTTCTAGATTCTAGAGGACTGATGACCTCAGATGTTAAGTCCCATAGTGCTCAGACCAATTGAACCAGAGCCCAACTGGATTAGTTCATATTGTAGCCACCAAAGAGCGCTACCGTGATGTCAGTTGATGATGCAAGAACAGTTATCCATGATGGCGCCAAACAGTGTGTTCTCCACGAGTTCTAGCACTCAGTACCACCAGCAGAGGACGCTATCGTCCGTTTCGTGGCGTAACAAAAGATGGTTGGGGTAAATGGCGGGAAAATGATTCTGGACACAACTTTTTATTTTGCACACAGTCTCTCCACCACGAGATTTAGAGTCCAACGGACCTAGTACACAGTACTGACACCAGATGGCGTTGTCTTTCCTCGCATAACCTAATCCAAGATAGAGGGGGGGGGGAAATGGCGCGAAAATTACTCATCCTGCTCTGGGCTTGATTGACGTCACAGCCGACATCTTGCATTACGGCATCGCCACCATCTTGGATAACGATACATTGGGGTGGTACAAACGTTGTTCCAATACTGTCACACACACACACAGCTACACGTAAAAGGCATGAAGCTTAGTATTTAACTACCTCTTTCATATTTTCTTGGTTTCCACTGGACACTTTTTCACATGCTCCAACTGCCAACTATAAGTAAAGTTAACTGACTATGGGTTAGGGAAATATAGAAGCAATGTGGACGACAAATATCTGGTAATGATCCGCTTAAATACTACTACGAAACGTAAATGTGAACAGCACTGTGCGCAAATGCTTTTAATAATGTGAATAGTCACAGGTCGTTATTGATACTTCAACAACAGTTATCTGTTTGTAATACGTTGCAGCCCTTTTGCGCATTGTTATTTAGTACTGCTGTTTAAAAGTTATTGTCGAAACATTCAGTTCTGTTTCAGATAATTGTTACAGTTCCTTGTAACTATCACCGACTCACATTAATGATGAGGTCCACCTTCGCCACGAGTATACATGCAACCATCTGGCGACGGCATTGGCTGTTGATCTCACTGCACGATACACCAACGAAAGTATCTTCACTCGTGAATTTTAATTATATACAGTTTATAGTATCTGTAGAACGTTAATAAAATTATGTCCAAGTTCAGATTCAGTAACTGGTTCAAATGGCTCTGAGCACTATGGGACTTAACATCTGTGGTCATCAGACCCCTAGAACTTACAACTACTTAAACCTAACTAACCTAAGGACATCACACACATCCATGCCCGAGGCAGGATTCGAACCTGCGACTGTAGCGGTCACGCGGTTCAAGACTGAAGCGCCTAGAACCGCACGGCCACCCCGGCCGGCATTCAGTAACTGTTAACTGTTGTGTCGTTATTGAAAATTACATTTATTGCACAACACATGGATACAAAAGGAAAACTTGAGAATAGATAATGGTCTTATATCAAGATCACAGTGCACCCTGGTAACACGCCCACGCTCCTGGGCACTTGGGTGTGGTACAATCAAGGTCAGCATGTAACCAAATATCTGTTACATGTCACATCTTATGTCACCCATCCACAAATGATGATCTCAAGGTAATGGTGTCCTGATACCTCATCCAAGCCGCTGGGACACTTGCGTGTGGTAGAACCATGGTGGGCAATTTCGTTCCCTAACAATGACAGTAACTCACACACTGTGCTGGTACTGCCTCAGACAATGATCTAAGATAACATCACGCTACCTCACCTCTCCCAGTGTCTCTCAATACCAATGGGAAGACAGAAATCAAAGTCCCAACTTCCCCTTTTATTGCTATTCCAATAACCTGAGATCGTTATTCGAGGCCTTTACACTGTAATGACCACTTAATAACAATGACAGACATTTTTGCATTTTCATGTCGATAACATGGAACTATGGCTTTCAAACCGTCATATTTACACTGAAGAAACAAGAACGGCATAAAAGATCAAAATAAAATTTAAAATACCACATGTATGTAACACAGGAAAACAAAAATATTTGGTAACTGACTTACTCCTACAGTAGGTACACATTTGTGCCAATGTCGGTTTCTTGTGGCAGCCCCCTGTCTAGTGTAGGTCTGGGATAGTGTTCATAATTGGCTCCACCTGCATTGTACCCAGGTTAGTGTCCGGAGTTGGATCCATCCATTAACCCTGTTTGGACGTTGATCCACCTGTGTTGCACCCAGGGTAGCGTCTGTAGGTGGATCCACCAGCCATGGGTCAATTGGGCTCACTTGTAGGGGAAATTCAGTTCCTGAAACATTGTTATTTCAATCTGTACATACATATGGGACCTTCATTGTTTGTGTGTGTAGAAACTTTGATAGCTGCATTTGATTATTATTCTGAACAATATTTCCATCTGTTACAAACATCTTATACTTTTATGTTACATGTACAGCTTTGACAGCCACAGTTATTCTGTGTTATCCACATACTCCGTGCTATCCACACACAAGAAACTACAAATGCATGTCATGGTCATTGAGGGACTTTTGTGAGAATCAGCAAATGTAAAGCTAGGACATGTCCTACAGAACAGACACTAGGCATATGAGTATATATGTGTGTACTGTATAACTTCATGTCTATGATTGTGGCGGTTCTTACAGTTACTTCAGTGTCGGCGGGCATTACGTCCGAACTCCTGTAGGAATCAGGGTGAGCTGCCCGGCCGAGGTGGGGGAGAATGGACAGGGACGTTAGTTGTGCATGAGAGGAATTTGGTGCAGATGGGAAGCATGCGATGATAACCAAGTCGCTGAAGGTGACTGCTCACATTAAGCATGAGATCATTGTTCGAGGTACGGTCTGGCACCAATTTTCACCTGTCGTTTTCGGATTTATTTCAGAGCCCCAGTGGGCTGATGTCGTTGGTTTGTCTTAATTCATATATTGAACAGCAGCTGCTTCACGTAATTTTGTAGGTTCTATTGGACATTTCCGATAAAACATATACCATGCATGTATATCCCCATACCCATAATTGTCTGAGGCTGTTCTATTTTGCTTTTATTTCTTTCTTAAAGTTCACAATTTGTTTTTTTTTCATACTGTTAGTTACTCATTTTACTTATGCTTGTTATATTCTGTATGCTACGGCTGGATGAATACCTTTGGGAGTCATCGTACATCTACCTCAGCATTGTGGCTTATATAGACAATATTGTTATAGTTGTGGTTTTCAGTCCGAAGACTGGCTTGATGTGCCTCTCCATGCTACTCTGTTCTGCGCGAGCATTTTCATCTCCCAACAACTACAGCAACTCACATCCTCCTGAACGGGCTTACTACACAGGGTGTTACAAAAAGGTACGGCCAAATTTTCAGGAAACATTCCTCACACACAAAGAAAGAAAATATGTTATGTGGACATGTGTCCGGAAACGCTTACTTTCCATGTTAGAGCTCATTTTATTACTTCTCTTCAAATCACTTTAATCGTGGAATGGAAACATACGGGAACAGAACGTACCAGCGTGACTTCAAACACTTTGTTACAAGAAATGTTCAAAATGTCCACCGTTAGCGAGGATACATGCATCCACCCTCCGTCGCATGGAATCCATGATGCGCTGATGCAGCCCTGGAGAATGGCGTATTCTATCACAGCCGTCCACAATACGAGCACGAAGAGTCTCTACATTTGGTACCGGGGTTGCGTAGACAAGAGCTTTCAAATGCCCCCATAAATGTAAGTCAAGAGGGTTGAGGTCAGGAGAGTGTGGAGGCCATGGAATTGGTCCGCCTCTACCAATCCATTGGTCACCGAATCTATTGTTGAGAAGCGTACGAACACTTCGACTGAAATGTGCAGGAGCTCCATCCTGCATGAACCACATGTTGTGTCGTACTTGTAAAGGCACATGTTCTAGCAGCACAGGTAGAGTATCCCGTATGAAATCATGGCCATGAATCTAGGAAGTAGAGTACATACTGACGAAACTAAAATGAGCTCAAACATGGAAATTAAGCGTTTCCGGACACATGTCCACATAACATATTTTCTTTATTTGCGTGTGAGGAATGTTTCCTGAAAGTTTGGCCGTACCTTTTTGTAACACCCTTTATTCGTCTCTTGTTCTCCCTCTACGATTTTTACCGTGTATACCTCCCTCCAGTACTAAGCTGGTCATCGCTTAACGTCTGAGAATGTGTCCTATCAACCGATCTCTTCTTCTAGTCAGGTTGTGCCACAAATTCCTTTTCTTCCCAGTTCTGAGCAGTATCTCCTCATTAGTTACGTGATCTACCAGTCTGATATTCAGCATTATTCCTGTAGCACCTCATTTCAAAAACTTCGACTCTCTTCTTATCTAAACTGCTTATTGTCCATGTTTTACTTACATGCACGGCTGCACTTCATACAAATACTTTCAGAAAACACTGCCTAACAGTTAAATGTACATTCAATGTTAACAAATTTTTCTTCTTCAGAAATGCCTTTTTTGCCATTGCCAGTCTACATATTATATCCGGTCTACTTCGGACTTCATCCGTTATTTTACCGCCCACAAAGCAGAACTCATCTACTGTCTTAAGTGTCTTGTTTCCTAATCTAGTTTCCTCAGCCTAATCTGACTTAGTTTGACTACGTTCCATTATCTTGTTTCCTTTTGTTGATGTTCACCTTACATCTACACTATACATTCCGTCCAGCTCCTCTTCCAAGGACTTTGCTGTCTGAGAGAGAAGTAGAAAGTTGTTGGCAAATCTCAAAATGTTTATCATTGTTCTTTGAACTTCAAAGCCTTCCACAAATTTTTTTAGATTCGTTTAGTACTTGTTAAATGTAAAGTTAAAATAAAATCAGGGGGTAGGCTACATCCCTTTCCAATCAGTGCTCCCTTTTCATGCTGCTCGACGTTTATAACTGCCGTCGGATTTCTGTACAAGTTGTAAATAGCGTTACTGCCCTGACACTGCCCTCCACGAATTCCTCTCCTGTGACAACCCTTTCACCTCAGAGTACCACTTGCAACTTACGTCCTCAAATATTTTTTGCTGGACGTATTCCAATCTCTGTTTTCCTCTAAACCTACAAATGCTATAAACGTAGGTTTATCTTTCCGCAACCTGTCTTCTAAGAGGTGTTGTAGGGTCAATATTGCCTTTTGCGTGCTTCCATTTCTTCGGGATCCAAACTTATCTCCCCAGAGGTCGGCTTCTACTAGTTTTTCTATACTTATGTAAGAAATTAGTGCTAGTGTTTTGCAACCACTTATCAAACTGATAGTGACACCTTTCACAGCAGATGAAAGAGTTTTGTCATAGCTGGCTGTCCCAGGCTTTGAAGTAAGAATAGTAATAATTTTTATGAAATTGATCAAACTCTCATCCTACTGCAGAACAAAGAAATTCAGGGATTCCTATTGGATGGAAGCAATTTGGGGAACGGGGGGGGGGGGGGCGGTGCAAGGGATCTCAGTTCAGTTAAAAGACTTACCCTCATCCTTCTCCTACCCTCCCCTCCATTCTGTTGGGTGACATTGCCACATGCCGTCAGTGGTCACCAGGTAAGCTGTAATATGAAACCAGCCTGAAAGTGCTGAAGGATGCTGAGTCAGCGATTTGAGCCAGAACAAGTCTCTCAGCCATCAGATTACACAACTGAATTGTTTTTTCTTCAATTATACTTTGTTACAACTATTACTTGCTTCAGGTACGAAACCATAAACTATGATACTTAATACACATATTTAGTAAAATTACAATCGAATAAAGTTATTATCCGAAACCTTTGTATATCTGACCTATGTGCCGTAGTTAAATCACTTTCTTATCAAACGATCTAAATCGAAAAGATCTTTTTTTTCCCTATACGTCTACATCGTTAGACAACAGCGATCAGATATGGTGTAACATTCACGTATGTAATTCTTCTATGTGGAGACTATGCAATGTTGTATAATGATGTAGGAACGTTTCGGCTATTAATGCAATTGACCGTCGTTAGAGTAGGCCTTTATAACACCCAACACTGTCTTGTAGTCGTCGATTCCTGTACATTTCTCATTCTACGGTGCCTGTGTGCTGTCCACACTGCCCTTAATAATTTACATAAAATACGTTTAGTAATGCATCTCAACATGCATTCTTCCAAGTTACCATTTCAAACGCGTACATCTCACAGTCCGCAAAGTTGCACCACTTTACTATGGCATCTTCGTTTAAGGCATTCACTCTCAATGTTTAGTAGTTTATTAGTGAAACTCTTCGCCACTCCTATACCTGCTGTGGGTAGACGATGTTCACATAGGATTTCAACTTTGTGATCGATTTTATTGCCTGTCATCAGATGTTTTATCTCGCATTCGCATTCAGAATGGATTTCACTAGATATTCGGACTTATTCATAGCAACAATTAAGCCGCCACCGTTAATGTTAAGCCTGTTGTATCAGTACATCCTCCGCTCTGAGACTCACTGCTATATGTTTCATACGTCAACTAATTTTCTCCACATAACATGCGTGTATTGTTACCGTTTATGAGTGACAATATCTTTGAGACCTTAAAAAATGGCTCTGAGCACTATGGGACTCAACATCTTAGGTCATAAGTCCCCTAGAACTTAGAACTACTTAAACCTAACTAACCTAAGGACATCACACACACCCATGCCCGAGGCAGGATTCGAACCTGCGACCGTAGCAGTCCCGCGGTTCCGGACTGCAGCGCCAGAACCTCTAGACCACCGCGGCCGGCTTGAGACCTTAGCCTTATTAAATTTTCTGTCCTACAATACTTTTTATTCATGATAATAACAATTACGGATGATTCGGACATGTCTTCTTGTGTGCAGTGCGTAAATGCTCATTCTGTGTACACAGGGGTGCTCCCCACACGCACTGCTTCCTGAATAACTAGTTCCAGAGTGCAGTCCAAGCCGGATATATTGAGAGGGACAAAACGGTTCTCTGTTGTAGAATACAGATCATTTGTTCTTGTACCTGCAAAATATTGGGTGAAATTTCTAACGAATTTAATCAATGAGCATCCTCTACATCCTTGTACAATCGTACGGTTGCACGGGCTTCAGAAATAGCTATTGCAAATGAGGGTAGTGGAATAGTATTTCATCACCGAAATGTAATTGCGAACTGATCATGTTAATTAGACGTACTGGACAGTTACGGAAAACTCCAAGCAACCTCTTATGAGAGGGTAATAGACTATATTTCTGAGAGGGACCTTTAATTTTGACACTTCCCAGCTTATGTTATAAAACTATATTATAAGAAAATAACCGTCTCGGTTGAGGGGTGTTGTATATTGTATCCATCATGTGAGCGCACAGACAACTGTAGTTAAACCAAGTTGAGTTGAGATGGTGCACAGCCTCCGCACACACCATAGGCGATAAGAAGCTTACGTTAACAGAGGCCGATATTTTGGGCCTTGTACAGGAAGTAGAATAGTGATTCTCGAAATTAGCATGATCACTCAAGAGTCTAAGACAGGCCCAATGGATGATGTAGTGTAACTTCGAAACCAGTTTCTCATTAATATAACCTGTAAGTACCGCTGATGATGTTATCCTTTGGAATACTTGTTAGAGCTCCACGAAGTTTTTCGATGAATTGTCTTCGAGCAGTAGCGGGGAACATATTGGATCATTGTACTGTAAAATCTTTTCACTTACATCGTTTCCGTATATTACCAGTAAATGAAACTGGAGATGAGGTGCAATTTTGTATTTCCTCTCACTATGAGAATGTGTGGGAGATAATCCTTGGGCTGAAATGGGAATCATTGGACGCAATAACATGATCATTCCTCGACACGCTATTGAGGAAATTCGGATACTCAGCATTCACAATGGATGCCATAATGATTCTACTGCATCTCACTTTCTTCTCCTGTAAGACCCATAAGTACAAAATCAAGGAACTGGTGTTCGTACAGAAGCACACAGGCAGTCATTTTCTCCAAGCTCCATTTGAGAGTGACATTGGAAGGGGGCACAAAGTATCTCCCACCATGAGACTGGTCGTTGGTTTGAGATGTCTGAATTTAGATGTAAGTGTAGCGGTGGCTGTAAGACGTTTCAGCTCTCTCCACAAGCTTATTATCGGGGTATTAAATATTACTTTGAATTGTATCAAAACTCAACCAAAATTTGCTTTCTTTTCTTCAGGTGCACATTAACTTATGTTTTTATGTAGTCCAGTCTAAGTTCATTGCGCTTTACCAAATGTTTTTCCAGTGAGCAGATTCTCCAAAACTAAAATTTGATCCAGAAATGTCTGCAGAATATTCTACTGTCGTCATGCCGTCTTCATTCTACTCCATCCACTGCCCAACTACAAATCTCTCTTCTCATGCAAGTAAGGGGAATTACAGGTGGTAACATCTGCAGAAGGGAGTGTTGTTTCAATAATTCGTACTTCCAAGCTACAAGATTTTTCACTTACATAAACAGGAATAATTAAATTCTCCCCGAGACCCAGGTTCAAGTCTCGCCTGTGACACAAATTTGAATTCATTTCTTCAGCTTCCATCATTATCATAGATAAACAGGAATTCTAGGGGTTATGTCCACTTAATTACGATTCGTTTTTAGAGGTAAATTCTTTTGTTTTTCCTATATTTACTACTATAATTGCACTGTTCTATAACTGCTTTCCATTATTGTTAAATGAAATAGCTATTGTTCTTCATCGCACCCTGGATTTATGTCTCTATCATACAGGCTATTAGACTAATTCCAACAGCTAATTACCAAGGTTACCTTTAACTATGTACTAAGCAGAAATAAAACAGAAGGTGTCTGGTGGCTTTGAGAGCAGCAAAACAAATAGGCAACGACAAGACCCCGTAGAAGTCAGTGGATAACACACCATATACTGAATTTAACTGACGAAAGGAGAAAATGTGAAAGTGTAATAAGTAAAGTGCGAAAAGAGAAAGGTAGTGGCAAGATTGGTGGGTAGATCGAGTTATTAAGGAAGCTTTTTCCTCCTTCTGGCCGCGGGGGTCCTAAAGCCGTTACCGCATCCCACATCTCTATCGGCAAACGCCTCGATCTCGTCATTCTTCCCCAACCTCTTCTTCTCCTCTTCTCTCAGTGGATTCTTGAATATTCTTAAGGCACGCGTTTCGTTTTCTTCCTTTCTTTCTCTTCCGGGAGGCTTCTATGAGAATGCTCTCTTTGACCATCTATTTTGTTCCACTCTTTTGACATACCTTAACTTTCATAGCTGTCATTCATCTATCACATCCGTTATTCAATCATGAATCTGCGTCCTTTTGCTTATTTCCTTATTTCTTACACGATCAAGTCGAGAAATCAACATGCTCTTATCAACTGGTCTTTTCCTAAATCTCTAGGTCTCTTCCTATTTGTTTCTGTTATTCCACAATAATCATTCCCACAGTTTGCTGTTGGTGGCATTTTAACCTTTAAGCTCATTTTTGAGGACGAATGTACAGGATTTAATTTTGGAATAGTCACCCTTCCCTGCTTGATTAATTGTATGATATCTCATCACCTTTGCCTCAAGTGATAAAATACTTACCAGCTATATAATTTATACACCTGTCCAAATCACTTCTGTCCTCCCCGCAGCACAGATATTCCGTCTGCACAAAATTAATTTTCAAACCCCACTTTATACCTTCTTCCTGCAAGTCTCCAGCAGGTTGTTCCGTCGTCTGCTGCAACGACCTAATCGTCAACGTAGAAAAATTGTGTGCGTACACTGGTTCTCTGCTTCAGTCCTCATGCCTGTGCACTTTCTACACCAGAGATCCAGTGTCTTCTATGACGGCTTGTTGAGGCTTATGGCACTTCTTATATACATTTTTGACAATTTCCCTGACTACAACACCTCCAACAATATCTTGCATCATTGTATCACCTGCTATTTTAAGATATACGAATTCAAAATTGTTGCTTGTATTCGTTTCCAACCTCTTCTGCATGATCTGTCTTAGGGTTAAGTAATTATCTGCTTCGAAAGCCACTATGTTCTTCCACATCAGCTGTAATCTTCTCTGGTGTTATTTACAAACTTCTCCTGTACAGCCTGATAATAGAACTTATGATTCATAGATCACCATAATTGCTACACACTTCCGTGGGTCCTTTGTTACTTAAGGAGTTTATGTACATGAAGTTCTACTAGGCTGGAATTTCTTCCCCATGTCACTTATATTTCCCTCACTATTCCTGTAGGTACATTTCCACGCCCTGGTGGTTTCCCCATTTTCTTTTGTGTAGCCTTCTTTAATTCTCTCGTGATATTTTCACTACCTATTACCTATCTTCATTCTCTCTGATTTCCTACATTTCCTTGTACTCTATCCTCTCTTCTGGTAGCTGGCCTTTAAAAATGATTCTCCCACTCCATCAGACTGATAATACGCAGGTTTCCTATTTATTTTATCTCTTTTCCCAGAGCTGCTACGGTTTTCCATGCTGTCGATAGTTTTACACCTCATGCGTCGATTGAATTCCTCGCGTTTATAATTCCAGATTTCTGTTTTTATTCTTTTACAAATGTCCTTTCTCACTTTTCTGTACATCCAACATACAAGGCTGTACTTTATGAGACCCTTGCTCTCAACCAGTTACTATACAACGTCACTCCTTTCCTTCAACGCTTTGAGTCTACCATTGGGGTGTTAGGGGGGGGGGGGCTTTTCCTTCTTCTGTTTGCTGCCCCAGCGCTTCAAATGCTGCTTCACGTACTCACTTTTTAGTTCCCTGGTCCTTCTGCTCCGCTATTCCTTCTTGTAGGTGCTCTGTTTGTTTGCTAACCGTAATTGATAGGGAAATTGTACCGACCCTTTTTTCAGACTAAATGGTTTCGAACTAACTGTCCTAGAGCCTCTTTAATTTTCCTTTGCCCCTTGGATGTTACTACCATCTTGGCACCCATAAAGAAGTGGTCTGAACCACATTCTGCACTTCTGTAGACTTCAACACCATTTGTTCTTGTGTTGAATTTTCTATTTTGAAGAGTGTAGTCTATTATCTACCTGACATTTCTAGATGAACTCTCCCATGTATCTGCTTGTAAGGAAAGAAATCTTTTAATTTCTTCAAGGACAGTATCTCACATGTATCAACTACTCTTTCTCTATTGTCATTTACTGTCACATCTCCATACCTTTACGCTACTCCACTATCGGTAGTCACCACTATCTTTCCATTAAACTCACTCATTAAAATTGTTTCTTTGTGGCCGCTTATGCTCTCTAGCACTCTTGTTAAATTTTCAACTCTGACTTTACTCCCAGCATCATTGGAAAGTGCTTAAGCTCTGGCAATGATAATTTTGTGTCCATAATTTCAGATTTACACTCTCATAATCCTCTCATCAATTTTCTCCCAGCATTTGATATCTCATATATACTTCTTATCGACATCTACTGAAATCCTGTTTTGTCCCTTTCCCCTCCTTTTTAACGTCTTGCCTTTTGTTTCACTAAGAACACAAACAACAACCATAAAAGTCATTACTTCCTGAAATGCATATTTTTTTGTGTACATTCCATGTTGCTATAAGCAAAGTCCTTTTCCATAGTTATGCAGTACAAACGCTAGGGATTTGGCCCAACAATTCAACTCCCGCCCTGCAGGACCTGTCAATATTTGCCATTCCGTGACAGATCGCTCTCCCAGTGCTGCGAACTCTGCCCGACTGACAAACAGGGAAAGGAAATATCAGGACTGGATGAAGGTAAGCAGGGATGCTGTGCTGCACTATTTGTCTCACTCCTCCGTAGAAGCCTCACGGGCTTGAAAAACGCCGCCAGTGGCTACGCTGTCACCTTTATACTTATCCATATCACTGAAACACGCAAACTGTCTCGTCCACCAGTGGGGCGATGTCTTCTGAGAGTGAATGAAGTTTTGGTGAATGTGACTGGAGAGAAAAAAATTATTGTACGAAAAGACTGTATCGATTGATGGTATACATTGTGGGGCACCAAGAAACAGTCAAGTCGGTAGTGCAGGAAAATAGGGTGGTGCGTTAAAAATTACAAAGGCACACCAGGGCCTCGTTGCAGATCACGACAACAATACACGAACAACAGTCACAAGCAAGAAGAATACATTTTTTACGCATTATCGTTGCCGTGTGTGCGAAAGCAGCAACAGATACTGGTGAAGTAACTTGTTTCTTCTCGTTATCTAAGAAATTTAGGTAACAAGTACATCGAGACGAAGAACGATGTACACAACCGCCTCGCTTCGTGACTGCTGTGAAATAGTAAGCACAGAAGCAATTACCAGACCACCACGCTTTGACGCCGTTAATCTTTCGTTGCTAAGAATAATACACATGAGGAATGTAGTAGGTACATTACCTGCCAAACCTTCCCCGGCATCAACAGCTGTGTAACAATGATTGTTAGCGAGTCAACGCAGCGTTTCGAAGCGAATACGTTCTCCGGAGTGTATGTTAATTACAGGATCGTCGCTTTTAATAAGCTTTGCCACTAACACTATGGAACGGAGCAGCCTCTCCCGCTCTCTGTCTGGCCCCTCATTAAAAGCAATTACACCGAGGGCTCCGGTGTGGCTGGGTCCGTATCAGCCGCGTTAATGAAGGCGGCACGAGGGGCCCCCCTCATATACATGGGCCCAGTTTTTTGCCGCCTGTTTATCTGAGACGTGCCCGCTGGAAAACGAAGGCCGCCGGGGTAGGGCCCTACCTGGGATCACCCCCCCTCTCCCCCCCTGCCCATCGGTCTCTCTCGCTCGTTTCAGCTTGGACGCGCTCCCCGCACCTTTACCGTCTTTCTGACAGCGCAAATAAGAAGAAAGAGCCCACTCGGCCCTCGCGTGTGGCTATTACAGCCGGCGGTAAGCCAGTGGTAATTCCGTGGTGAGGAAAGCCGAACCCCCAGCGTTCACCCTCGAGTTGTTCGTGCCGCAGCTGGCCGCGTTTCCTTCACCTGAGCTTCACTTGGAAAACAATGACAAGTAAAGTACCTAAAGCTGTGGTTACTATGGCCCTCTGGGGGTAGTTCTGGTCCAATAGTGAAAAAAGCTTTAATTTTTTTCGCTAAAGTTACATCATTGGCGTGGAGTAAAAAAGGCCACAAATGTGCAAAGAATGATCTAGATCGTTGTGAGATCCTTGAAGTTAAACCATGTTGGCAGTACTGAACTCAATGTCGATCTTAAAATATTTAAAAGCTGTTACAACACAATAACTTCTGCCTGGAGGGTTCACATTAAAAAATTAAACTTTTTATGTTCTTTGCTACTTAAGTCACAATGACTCCGTAACATTCAGTTACAGCGATTGTAAATATCATGGAGGACATTTTATAGTATTCATCTTCGTCAAACCGACTTCGAACATTACCATACATAGTACTAGAGGAATTGTATTCAAAGACCTCCAGATGTTGACAATGCCTCGTAAGTCAGGTTTCCTTTCAGTGTGACAACAGGAGCTACAGAAACCCAAGCTATTGGAATCAGACCATTCGTCACAGAAGCTGCAGCATAGTTTGCGGATAAGGCTCTCATTACGTAAACGCTTCAAGTCTTACGCTCAGATAATGTATTACGTGCGTCCATTTGCTGGTACTCATGGATATGTCTTTCACGAGTCATCGAAACTTCATTTCTGGATTCACGTAGTACACTCTTTTTTCTTGGAAACAGCATCTCTAATATGAATGTGCACTTCATGCGTTTTCAGACGCTCTGTTGTTTATATTTACAGTGTATTAAGGGGGGGTAGGACGTCAAACGGGCCGAGTTGGAGTAGGAGAGGCATCACAGGACTTTTTATTTCCACTGTCTATAGTTTTACAAATAAATTCATAAAACTTTGTCAGCATCACCAAGAAGGCTTCAGGATTCACACTCATTGCAGTAGAAGTTCGAAAACATAACAAAATAGTTTTTTTACGTGTGAAATTTCATCATTTTTTCACTTACTAATGGCTGCATTTGTTGCTATAGGTACACTTTTCTTCATTAGTTAGAGAGATTCTTCGATGAATTTTGCACAGCATACAAACCATACTTACAGGTGTATGAAAATCTAGAATTTACTTATTTTTTGAAAAAACGAATGATCTGTTGCATTTTAAGCTTCATGTATAGAAAAAATACGAATTTTGTAGTTAATTACCTCAATTTTTACCACAGTTTTTAATAGATTAGAAAAATTCTAGAGTTTCATACACCTTTAACTATGGTTTGTATGCTGTGCAAAATTCATCGAACCGTCTATCTCACTTATGAAGAAAAGTGTACCTACAGCAACAAATGCTGCCATTAGTAAGTGAAAAAAAGATGAAATTTTACACGTAAAAAAACTATTTTGTTATGTTTTCGAACTTCTACTGCAATGAGTGTGAATCCTGAAGCCTTCTTGGTGATGCTGACAAAGTTTTATGAATTTATTTGTAAATCTATAGACAGTGGAAATAAAAAGTCCTGTGATGCCTCTCCTACTCCAACTCGGCCCGTTTGACGTCCTACCCCCCCTTAATACACTGTAAATATAAACAACAGAGCGTCTGAAATTTCACAAGCAAAAAAAATTACTTCGTCATGTTTTCGAACTTCCACTGCTATGAGCGTGAATTTTGAATCCTTCCTGGTCATGCTGACAAGGTTTTATGAATTTATTTGTAAAAGTATAGAAAGTGGAAATTAAGATGTCCTGTGGTGCCTCTCCTGCTCCAAGTCGGCCCGTTTGACGTCCTACCCCCGTTAAGCTCATCACTGTAGTGGTAAACACCGCCTTACTAGCTGTAGCAGTTCCCTTGATTGCTCTCCTATTCCTGTCAGTAAGTTTGGTTTTCCTTTCTATGTTCCGTTCAGTCACAAATGAAATTTTACGATATGCACCTACTCTATATTTTGTTGTGTAGATTACATACAAAGTTTCTAGAATAGCCTAGTACATTTCAAGATGTAGAAATCCCAATAGATTTCCGTCGATGGAAGTCTGTGACATACGAGCTATCAGTAGATCTAGTCATTTCCGGGAGGGGGCACGAGTATCACAAAACATTTATTTCCAGGGATCAAATTCTTAGCAAAACAAACGAAAACGTAAGTGCATTCGGAACAAAGCGACAAGAACCTCGTAGTACAGGTTCTTGTGTTAGCGAATTTTTTACAATCTCTACAAATTCTGCAGCTCTGAAGCTTGAAGGAGAAAAATCTGCCGGCCACGGTGGTCTCGCGGTTCTAGGCGCTCAGTCCGGAACCGCGCGACTGCTACGGTCGCAGGTTCGAATCCTGCCTCGGGCATGGATGTGTGTGACGTCTCTAGGTTAGTTAGGTTTAAGTAGTTCTACGTTCTAGGGGACTGATGATCACGGATGTTATGTCCCATAGTGCTCAGAGCCATTTGAACCATTTTTGAGAAAAATCTATATCCGATGTTTCAATACCTGTGTTTTTCAGAAAGACGATGCAGTGTTGCTTCGGACAGGCATGAAAGTACGTCCGGAGGACCACTGCGTCGTAATTCTGAGCAACACAGGCACCACAATATCGTATTTATGCCCCAACACCGGCGAGCGACTTTTAAATTAAAATGTCACCGCTGTACCGGAATATACATAATAGAAGTACGAGTGCAGGTTGCAGGCACATAGTTGACTACATACAGATGTTTGGGTCTGGCTGTGAAGAGTGCTCGGACAACCTACTGGTAAGGTGACTGCTCGCGATGAGTGGGAAATCCGGCTTCGAGTCCCGGTGCGGCACAAAATGCCGTTGACATTATTCCATTACACAGTTGATGATTGTTCATATTCGCAACTGCGAATACGTTTTATCTGTGACAAAAGCTTATGAAACAATGTTTCGTCTTCTCATTTTGGGCAGTATATTATATTTTCCTAAAAACGTGTTACTTGTACGTGACTTATGATACTACCGATAGCGCTCCGACTGTAATTTAGAAGAAACACGCAGACTGATATTCGTAAGTCACCTATCCAGCACTACAACCTGTGAAGAATGTAAGGCAGAAGTATCGCTTACGGCCACTATTTCATTTGTTTGGCGAAATACATGTGATCTAAGTACGAAAAGAGCGCTGAACTAGAATAAAATTGCAAAATGCACTGTTGGCTGATGTGGAAGAATAATATTGCCTTCTTGGCTGAAAGTCAATAAGTATTATTAAATGTAATCGATTCCGTGCTGAGTGAAAAATCTATTACAATGTAAACAGATCGCTTGCAACACGACGACGGGCAAAAAGCAAGAATGACAACAACAAAACGATTATTCTTTGTAGTATGTTTCATAATGGATCAACTGCCACAGTTGTTCTTGCAAAGGTACCGAGAGTTACCTCATATATAATACAGACACGTAACCTTAGCGGTTTTTATTTTTCAAAGCAAATGTTGCTGCTTATCGTGATCCTAGTTTACAAAATTTAAATGGTAGGTTTTAATACATGCGAGAAATCAGCTTATTGGCTAGAATATTCTGTTATACAAAAAGCTATTACTGCACGTGCTCTCTACGTGTTTTTGTTACTAGAAAAATACACGGCATTTGAGACGAGTTGTTCGAATTCTGAATAATGTTTCTACAGAATTATTTTAGTGCTCCATGTAACGCATGTTTTATGCATGCTGTGCAACCGAATGTAGCTCAGTGTAATCGTACTCACTTCTCTTGACAATACGTCCGAATTTTAAAAACGAACAATAATACCAGTGACGAATCTTTCGCTAAAAGTTTCAGTAGTATTTTCCTTCACAACGTACGTATCACTTAAAATACCGTGGGATGGTGAATAAGTGGCACAGTGTATAAGACACAGGATTCCGATTCGGAGTCAGTGGCGTTCAAATCCACGTGCTACCATGGGGACCAGTGTTTCTAATGGTTTCACTGTCGCTTTAGGAAAATACTCGACTTTGTATAACACACGGCTGATTTATTTCGAAATCCATGGTAGCGCAGAAAGTGTGAAGATATTTGCTCGATTGTTTTAAAAGACTAGATACTTAACTCCCAGTGTTGGAGTAAGAAACTGGGTACACACTGTCAGGCCTAGCACTAATACTTTTTTTTTATTTCGAAGGAAATAATCGGGAAAAGTACATCTAACGGAAGCACCTTACTTTGTCTTGGTAGATAGCATCGAAGAATTCAAGCATACTAAATGCAGTAATTGGAAGGTGAAGCTGATTTACAAGTTGGTCGATGCAGTTCGAATAATATTATTCTGATGCTTTATACAGGTACAGTAAAAACCCTTCTAACTATTTGTTTGGTATTAGACTCGAAAATAGAGAAGATAAAGCAACTAAGTTTGGCTTCAGACAGGGAAACACATACTGATTTAATCTGTACAGAAGCAAAACACGAAAGAAAAAATCTGTTTCCAGTGGTCACTCAGATTCTTGCTTAATAGCTCCTATTGTTTGATTTAAGCCTTTGTAAAATATGTCAGTAATGGCAAGAGATGAAATCGATTTGGTATTCTGCTTCAAACCAATCACAGTTTATTGGTCATTAGTTGTCTTTACGAGTTCCCATGAATGTATATAATGTTCGGCACGTTGACGACTGAGTCATAGGTCCTAAGGTTCATTTCTGGTTTGAGATCCATTTTCTTACATGGCAGTATAAGGGAAAGAAATACCTTGAATGATTGATGTTTCATTTAACACTAAAAAAGAGAAAAACCACATGTTGCCAACATTTACTTGTCTGAAAATTCAATAGGCATCTGTATCTACGTGACTACTCTGCAGTTCACACAAGCGCTTGGCAGAGGGTTCATCGAACCACTTTCCGACTATTTCTCTACCGTTCCACTCCCGGGTAGAGTGAAACGAGCAGTTGAACCTTTGCGTGGGAGCTGCGATTTCTCCTGAGTTATTATAATAATGATTTCTTTTGATGTAGATGAAAGTTAATAAAAAACTTTCGTATTCTGAGGAGAAAGTAGTTGACTGATATTTCGGTAAGAAATATCACCGCAACGTAAAAGGCCTTTTGTTTTACTGACTGTCACCATAGCTCGCATATCATAAGAGCGACGCACTTCTCCTCTTTCGCGAGATTACAAAACGAGCTGTGCTTGTTTGTTTTCGATATCCTCCATCAGTCCTAATTGGTAAGGATCCATTACCACGCAGAAATGCTCCAGAAGAGAATGGTCAAGCGTAGTGAACACAGTCTCTTTGGTAGATAACAGAAGAAATAAGTGTTACTAAATTAAGAATTCTGGAACACAAACATACTGACAGATGCTCGAGCAACTTAGCTCGCACACATTGCGTCCCGAAATTCACCTCATGAATTCAGATGAGGTTGACTCATTGATAGTTGTCGATCGGGTTGTCACTGCTCCGCGCATCATAATGATAATATGAATACTGAACTGATATACTCATATTATCATTATGAGTACTGTAGTAGTTTCCTCCTCCCTTCAGGAAACTTGGACCTTGCCGTGGTGGAGTCGCTTGGATGCCTGAAAGATACAGAGAACTGTACCTTATGTACAGCCACAACAGCCGGGTACTGGTGAGAGGACAGACAAATAAGTGATTCCTGAAGAGCAGCAGCAGCCTTTTTTAGCAGCTGTAGGGGATGGATCACCGACTGATCTGGCCTTGTAACATTAGCCAACATTTTCTTGCTGTGCTGGTACTGTGAATAGCGGAAAGCAATTAGGAACTACAATCGTAATTATTCTCGAGAGAATGCAGCTCTGTTGTACGGTTAAACTATGACGGCATCCTCTTGAATAAAATGTTTCAAAAGTGAAACAGTCCCCATTCGCATTTCCGGGTAGGAACTACACAGGAAGATGGAGTCATCAGGAGAAACAAGCTGGTATTCTACGGGCTGAAGAGTGAAATGTTAGAGCCCTTAATCAGGCACATGGTTTGAAAATTTAAAAAGGGAAATGGATAGATTGAATTTAGATATAGTGAGAATCAGCCAAGTTCAGTAATAGGAGGCAAATGACTTCCGGTCAGGTGTGTAAAGGGCTATAAATACAAAATAAAATAAGTGTAATGCAGGAGTAGATCTAATAACGAATAAGAAAACAGCAATGCTGTAAGTTTCTATGAACACCATAGTGAACGCATTATCATAGCCGAGATACACACGAAACCAACACCCACCACAGTTGTACACGTAATGCCAGCTAGCTCCGCATATGTTGATGCGTTTGAAGTAACATATGATGGGTTAAAAGAATTTATTCAAATTGTTAAGGGAGATGAAAATTTAGTTGTTATGGGTGACTGTAAATCGACAGTAGGAGAAAGAAGAGAACGAAAAATAGTAGGTGAATATGAGATGATGATGATGTTTGGTTTGTGGGGCGCTCAACTGCGTGGTTATCAGCGCCCGTACAATTACCCAGTCTTTGCTCAGTCCAATTTCGCCACTTTCCTGGATGATGATGAAATGATGAGGATAACACAAACACCCAGTCATCTCGAGGAAGGTGAAAATCCCTGACCCCGCCGGGAATCGAACCCGGGACCCAGGTGAATATGAGCTGGGTAGAAAGAATGATGGAGGAAGCCGCCTAGTAGCATCTTGCACAGAGCGTAATTTATTCATCGCTAACACTTGGTTAAAGAATTATGAAAGAAACTTGTATACGTGGAATGGATCTGGACAACCGGCAGATTATACGACAGAAAGACAGAGATTTGGAACCAAATTTGAACAGTTAGTCATTTCCGTGGGCAGATGTAGACACTGACCACAATTTATTGGTTATGAACTGTAGATTAAAAGTGAAAAATTTAGGGAGATAGGACCTAGATAAGTTAAAAAACCAGAGGTGTTGAGAGCTACAGAGGAAGCCTTAAGCAACGACTGGCTGTAACAGAGGGAAGCAATGTAGTAGAAGACGAATGGGTAGCTTTGAGAGAAGACATAGTAAAGGCAGCAGGGGATCAAATAGATATAAAGAAAAGGTCGAGGTGAGATCCTTCGCTATCACAGGAGATACTCATTTTGACTGCTACAAGGAGAAAGTATGAAAGTGCAGCAGGTGAAAGGTAACACGAACTCTAAAAAAGAGATCAACGAGAAGCCCAAAATGACTAAGTGGGATTGGCTAGAGGACGAATGTAGCGATATAGAAGCACGTATTACCGCGGGTGAGTTAGGTGCCGTCTATAGAAACATTAAAGAGGCGTTTGGAGAAAAGAGAAGCAGCTGTACGAAAATCTAGATATCGTGCTGAAAACCAGTACTCAGCAAAGAAAGAGAGCTGAAAATTGGAATGAATAGATGGAGAGGCTGTACAGGGGAAATCAACTTGAAGGCAATAATATAAAAAGGGAAGAAGACGTAGGTGAGATGGGAGATACGGTACTGCGAGAAGAAGACAGAACACTGAAAGACATAAATCGAAACAAGACCCCCGTTGTAGACTACATTCCGTTCATAACCATTCTCATGGCTCGTAAGGAATTAGGAGAGCCACGCAGGACAGGACTATTCCGGGTGCTGATGACTACGCAGTTGAGCGCCCACCAAACCAAACATCAGAAATATTCCACCTGTTGTGCAAGGTTAATGAGACAGGTGAAATACCCTCAGACTTCAAGAAGAATGTAATCGTTTCAGTTCCAAGGAAAGCAGGTGCTGAATAGTGTAGATAATTGCCGAGGTATCAGTTTATTAAGTCATCGTGGAAAAATACTAAAACGAGTTATTCGCAGAAGAATGGAAAAATTGGTTGAAGCCGATGTCAGGGAAGATCGGTGCGGAGACATGTAGGAACACGGGACACATTTCTCACCCTATGACTCCTCTTAGAAGAAGGTTAGGGAAAGACAAGCTTACGTAAGTTTAGAGGAAGCTTTTGACAACGTTGACTGGAATGTACTCTTAGAAATCCCGAAGGTAGCAAGGGTGAAAAGCTGTATAAAACTCGTACAGATACAAGACGCCAGTTAAAAGAGGCGAGGGACATGAAAGGGGTGCAATGGTTGGAAGAGAGTGAGACATGTTTGTAGCCTGCCCCAGATGTTATTTCTACATCCGGAAAGCAGTAAAGTAAAACGAACAAAAATTTAAAAATGGTATTACAGTCCATGGAGAAAAAATAAAAACTTTGAGGATTGCCGATGACGTTGAAAATCCGTCAGAGACAGCAACCGACTTGGAAGAGCAGTTGAATAGAATGGACACTTTCTTGAAAGGGGGATATAAGATGAAAACGAAGAAAAGCGTGGGTAATGGAGCCCATTCGAACTAAGTCAGATCATGCTGAGGAAATTTGATCAAGAAACGAGACATTATGTAATAGATGTTTGCTGTTTGGCCAGTATAATGACTGATGATGGGCAAAGTAATGAGGATATATAATGTAGACTGGAAACGGCAAGAAAAACGTTTCTGAAGAACAGAATTGTGTTAGCATCGAATAAGCACTGCCGGAAAAGATATTCAAAGCACTCAAGGATTTTCTGAACACTGGTACTAGGGTATAATACGTACATACTGAGTTGTAGTAATGGTAGTGATTCATTTTTCACGGTCATCGGCGATCGGATGCCGCACAGGCGCCCTATCTACGCACCCTCATCTTTGGTTCTGGATTCAGTAACTGTGCTAAGTTTAGAGGCGAACAGCCTTTGCAACATTCATTCTAGCGTACAGTCATGACTCGCCGAAGTGTGAATACCCGTGCTGAGGAGTGTCAGTCTTTGGAAACGTGGTTGCATTGTGTGCCTGCGGCAAGCTGGATGGACATGTCGAGGGATTACTGCACTGGTTGGGCACAACGTATGGGTAGTGCGTCGGTGCTGTCAGCAGAGGGATGTGGAACATTCCCACACCTGTAGACCAGGCTCTGGACGTCCGCGTATTAGAGACGCACGTCAAGATCGATGTGTTGTGCGAGCGACAGTGGACGAAAAAACATCATCCAGGGACGAAATCTGGACACATGTTCCTCTTGCTGTATCATCAGAGACCATTTGGAACCGTCTCCTTGGAGCCCTGCTGTTTCTGGCAAGCAACCACTAACCCAACATCACCAATCATGGCTACTCAGGAGAGTAGGTTCAGTCTGTATGAGAGAGATGGACGTGTATGGTGTAGACAGAGTGCAGTGGATTACAACACAAAGGTCCCATCCCACGCTTAATGGTGAGGAGGGCCATCAGTTGCAACTCTCGCTCACGTTTTGTGTTTTTGTTGGATGAAGTAACCAGTGCCGATAAGTTACACAGGCTGTTATCCTAATACTAGTCCCTATTCTTTGACAGGATTGTGATGTGCTTTTCCACCACGACAACGCACGTTCACATGTGGTTGCTGCGACTCAACGTGCTATTCGTGGTGTACAACAACCGCCCTGATCAGCAGGAACGCTAGGTGTCTGGCGAATTGAGCACGAATGGAACTTGATGAAGCAGGAAGTTACTCGTTCTCCAGGTGTTGCAAAAACCATGGCCGATTTGCAACAAAAGGAGGGAGGTCCCTGGGACAATCTGTCCTTGGTTGCCATTTGGCACTTTGATGATCGTTTGCCAGAGGCGTTGTGGCCGAGCGGTTCTAGGTGCTTCAATGTGGAACCGCGCGATCGCTATGATCGCAGGTTCGAATCCTGCCTCGCGCATGGATGTGTGTGATGTCCTTAGGCTAGTTAGGTTTAAGTAATTCTAAGTTCTAGGGGACTGATGACCTCTGATGTTAAGTCCCATAGTGCTCAGAATCATTTGATTTGATCGTTTGCATGCGAGAGCGAGAGGGGGGGGGGGGGGTACACTGTGTATGGAGGTAACTGTTTGGCCACCTGTACTGTGACGTGTGTGTTTCATTTTTATGCAGGTGGTGGGGGGGATTGGTGGGAAGTGCAACGGTTCCGAGGATACTTTTAACCAGCAGATTAGCACAAAGCTTTTTTTAAGTTATTCTTCTTCTAAATGACAAATATAAACTTTTAATCCAAACATATCTCCCCATTTGATGATAAAATAGCATTAGTGAATGCAATAGAAAAGTAAAAGTTATCCATGAACTTAATGAAACGTACACATTTCGGCTAGATGACTGGATTAACAAACTTTACCTAAAATTTCAGTGGGATTATTATACGGTAAGAGCTATTAAATAACCTTAACTGTGTTAATCAATCACTGTTGTCTAAAAATAATAAATGAAGTATACTTGTAGTTCACTGCCGGCCGCGGTGGCCGTGCGGTTCTAGGCGCTGCAGTCCGGAACCGCGGGACTGCTACGGTCGCAGGTTCGAATCCTGCCTCGGGAATGGATGTGTGTGATGTCCTTAGGTTAGTTATGTTTAAGTAGTTCTAAGTTCTAGGGGACTGCTGACCTAAGATGTTAAGTCCCATAGTGCTCAGAGCCATTTGAACCATTTTTTTATAGTTCACTGGCGTCGGCATACCTAGCCGACTGGCGGTTAGGAATGGGAGTAAAAAATGGACCGGACAACAAATAACGGTCTACTATAACAGACAGAATGCAACAGAATAAAAACAGAATGTCGACGGTTAAAAACATCAAATTAAATACAAGTCAAATGTGGCCTCTAAAAGCACGGTAGATGCGTAATCATACTTAGCTAAAACGTTAAAACATTTAAAATTACAGCAGCCTACAAACAAAGATAATAATTGTTGAGTACTGTGCACTATATCCTGCTTTGGCACTCCAAAAGTCAATGTAGTTTAAGAACAGCAAACAATTATTACAATGAAAAGGATTCCACAACTGAGATAATAACAGGAAAAGCAAACACAGTATTCAAACTGTATCATTCTGCTCAGAGAAATGTCAGTACGTGTTATCACTCGGGATAAGTAAAGTAGAAGGGGGTTGAGAATTCCGTCAGTGGTGGAGAAACGTTTCGTGTAATCTTGCGTGGAAGAGAAGACAAAGGCGTCATTTGTCTTTTAGGACATTATTCCCTCAGAATATCGGCACCACAAGATGAACCCTGATGCGCCGGGAGGACGCAGTTGATTGACAGTAACACAAGACGTCGAAGCGAGCGAAAACTCGATCGTAAACTGAGGATCGATC
Organism: Schistocerca cancellata; assembly: GCF_023864275.1. Classification (NCBI taxonomy): domain Eukaryota; kingdom Metazoa; phylum Arthropoda; class Insecta; order Orthoptera; family Acrididae; genus Schistocerca; species Schistocerca cancellata. The sequence continues at coordinate 427,565,680 of NC_064632.1, forward strand.
GATGAAGACGCAGCGCTGAGACCGCCGCTCTCGAGAGAGAAAGTCTTGAGTTCCGCGGAAGCGGAACAAAATCCAGACTGACATTTTAATTTAGGACGTTATTTATTCGCGAGGGAGGAGAGAGTTTCACATAAAAAATATGGCCACCGTAGAAGGCGCTCCTCCGCCGTGGTGTTAGGAGAGCGGCGATGGCGCCTTGGGCCCTCACTTGCGTCCCACAAGGCGGAAAGGCAGGTACTCATCTTTCTTCCCACTCTAATCACGATGCAATCTCGCTGATGTGTGACTTAGTCTCATCTGTGAATATGTCCGAAACCAAGAGGTTTATACTCTTGATTCTACAGTGCACCCCAGAAAATCGTAGCAGTTCATTAAAATTTATTGAATCCGACATAATTTCTAACATTCCTCACTTAATTGAAATGGGAGAAAGACGAAACTATCATCCCGTTATCAGCGAGGCAAAGTAGGACGAAACACATAGTAGGATTTGGTAAGAATATAAAAGGAAATGGTCCACGGCGTTTTCGAAGAATCGTCTCGCTTTGCGCCCTAAATGATTCCAGGAAAACACTAGAGAAGATAAAGGTAATGTAAGTGGCAGGGTATTATTTTGATCCCAATCCCTTCAAAGTCCAGTGCTTTAGACACTGCATGCTTGTCACCCTTACAACGAGTAAGCGACAACATCGGGCAGCCAAAGGCGAGTATTGGAATAATTAAAACCTTTATCGGTTGTTCCATATCTGATCTAACTGCATCCTCCCAGTCTTGCAAAAGCAACACCTTTTTATTGGTATGACGACAGCTCGTTTACAGGTTTCTCACTATAATTTTATACTATAATCATTGCTTCTTGTCTCATATCTCACAACTACAGACACATAACAATTTTGCTATGGGTAGTTATGGGGGTTTTTATCGAATGTGTTCAGTGGAGTGTTGAAGTCTACGTTGTGAAGTTGTGCTTTACCTGACACTAAAGTTTTCCTTGTGATTTGTCGACCAATTCTACTGTACTGTAGCGTGTAAACATGCCGCACGGATTTACACGTGCTGAATATGACGATGTGGTATTTGGGTAGGGGTATTTTAGTGGAAACGCTGCTGTTGCTTGCAGAGAATACGACATACTATTTCCTAACCGCGGACTGCCGCATTAAAGAGAGTTTACTCGTGTGTTCAGTACACTGCGTGACACCGGCACGGTACCCAGCTGTCATATTGCACCTGAATATGTAAATGAACAGACAGTGGATGAAGTTGATCACATTATTCGGTCGGTGGAATGTAGTCCTTCAACAAGCACACGTATAATTTCTGTACGTATTGGGGTTCCACATACGAAAGTATGGTGGACATTAAGTATGAACGGGTTCCATCTGTATCATTTACAACTCATTCAACACCTCCGAGCAGGAGGTGGAAATAGGTGATTGGAACTTTGTCGTAGGGTACTTGGAAATCGCCGCGTAATCCCATTTTTACTCTCCACCGATTAAGCCACTTTCATTGGTGTAAAGTTAGTTCGCCTCCACGTGGTGCACCCTGGGTAACGCTAAATGAACTAACACAACTGGCGGCAGACCGAACGAAGAATTCCTGCCCCACATCGCAGTGAAACAGAACGACAGACAAAGCGCTATGCAAGATACATACAACGGTCCTTTTAGGGACCAACTGACAAAGGATCTCGGACCATGCATCCGAATCTGCCATTTCAACATTGAGGGCATAAGCAGAGCAAAATGTCAAGTATTGCAGAGAATTTTACACGATAACGACATTGACCTGGTAGCCATACAGGAAACTCATGCTGAAAATAGAGCCCAACTTGAAGCTAGAGGAAGGATTCTGGGATATGATCTACTTGGAGCCACGTATGACAGACACTATGGCGTTGCGACATATGTGCGTGGGGACATAGAGGACGCCTTTCCAGTTGAAGCCTCCATTGCAAATGATATCCATGAAGTTGTCATCAAAATAGGAGAAGTTACAGTAACTAACATCTATAAACCTCCTGCTACTACATGGCCAGCTGAAGTGATAAAGATCCACCCACACCCAAGCGTATACGTTGGGGACTATAATAGTCACCACGAAATGTGGAAATATAGTACTAATGATAGCAATGGAGACATGCTGGTCGATTGGTCCGAGGAACAAAATACATATCTGGTCTTTGATGCCAAGGACCGAGGGACATTCAGATCAGCCGCATGGAACTGCGACTATAACCCGGATCTGTGCTTTGTTTCGAGGGATACAAGCGATAAACCACTGACAGCCTCTAGAAGGGTCCTGACGGACTTCCCTCATAGCCAGCACCGCCCTGTGCTTATTAATATCGGTCTATCCATCCCGATAATAAGGTCTTACCCTCGACCAAGGTGGAATTTTACAAAAGCTGACTGGACAAAATTCTCTGTACAACTTGATTATACCTTGAGCTGGATCCCTCCAACCAGCAAGAGCTATGAGAGGTTCGTGGGAGCGGTCATTAGCTCTGCGAAAACAGCGATCCCAAGAGGGTACCGCAAAAAATACATTCCCGGCTGGACAGGGATATGCGATGACCTGTACGCGGAGTTCCTCAAGAATGGGGACCGGGAAATAGCGGATGAACTATTACATAACATCGACTTTATTAGACGGCAAAAATGGGAGAATACTGTTGAAAATCTAGACTTCTCAAAGTCAAGCCGACAAGCCTGGTCCCTACTACGTAAACTTGGAGGCGCAAACCCACCTGAACGTAGAAAGGACGAAATATCTCCCAACAAGGTTGCATCCCGCATAGTTTCTGCGTCTAGAGCCCCACGAAATAGAAAGCACACAACAAAAGTGAAGAAAGACTTAAAAACATTAAAAAGGACCCGTGCAATAGACTCAGAATATTCATCAGATATTCGCATCGAGGAGGTTACCAATGCCCTGAAGAAGGTTAAATCAGGCAAAGCTCCGGGTTTCGATGGTATCCACCCTGAGTTCCTCATACATGTTGGAGCCTACACAAAACAATGGCTGGCTAAGTTCTTTACGGACATTCTCCAAGTGGGTAACATTCCTCCCTCACTTAAACGAGCAAAGATCATCGCAGTCCTGAAACCTGGTAAACCAGGCGATAGACCAGAGAGTTACCGCCCCATTGCCCTTCTCAGTATGGTATATAAATTACTAGAAAGACTGCTCCTCAACAGAATAGGCCAGACTATACTCAAAAAAATCCCTATCGAACAAGCAGGATTCCGTCCATATCGCTGCTGTACAGATCAAGTCCTATCACTGACAACATATATAGAGGCGGGGTTCCAGAAGAAAAATAAAGTAGCTGCAGCATTCGTAGACCTAACAGCAGCCTATGATACAGTTTGGAAACAGGGGCTCATGTACAAATTAATCTGTGCCGTCCCCTGCAAGAAGATAACCAACCTCATTGATGATATGTTGTCAAATAGAACCTTCCAAGTAATAATGGGGAATGAGAGAAGTAAACAGATGAAACTCAATAATGGACTCCCACAAGGCTCTGTCCTTGCACCCCTTCTTTTCAGCCTTTACATCGCTGACATGCCTGCAACCAGAGCGCGCAAATTTGGTTATGCTGATGACTGGGCTCTAGCAACAGCCCACAGAAATATAGAAACTGCCGAAGATATCCTTACGAGTGACCTAGGGATTCTCAGCGAGTACTTTAAAAAATGGAGGCTACAACCTAGTGCTACAAAGACGGAAGTATCTGCCTTCCATTTGAACAACAAAATGGCCAACAGAGAACTACAAGTCTATCTAGATGGGAAATTACTAAATCACAACAAACACCCAAAGTACCTTGGGGTTACCCTAGATAGGACACTAACATTCAAAGAACACCTGACGAAAACTGCAGCGAAACTTAAAACACGCAACAACATATTGCAGAAGCTCTGTGGCACCACTTGGGGCTCCACAGCATCTACCTTAAGAACATCCGCACTTGGCTTGGTGTATCCAGTGGCAGAATACTGTGCCCCAGTGTGGCTCAACAGCAAACACACACACATGGTAGATAGCCAACTTAATGCAACAATGCGTATTATATCAGGCACAATCAGGCCAACTCCTACAGTGTGGCTGCCCGTTCTCAGTAACATAGCCCCTCCTAACCTGCGCCGTGAACACGCTCTGGTTAGAGAATTTCAAAAAATCATGACCAACCCTCAATTACAAATCCATGAAGATACTCACGACATCCAAGGAAACCGACTCCGGTCTAGGGATCCTCCACTAAAGACCGCACAGGCTCTGCACCAAACCAACTTCAAAATAAATGACCGATGGAAAGAGGAATGGGAGAGCAGAACAGTAGTAAACTGCCACAGTATGCCATGCATCTTTAGTAAACCAAAAGGATTTGATTGCCCTCGCAAAGTTTGGTCAACTCTTAATCGCATCAGAACCAACTGTGGGAGATGTGCCGACTCCTTACACAGATGGGGTAAACTTCCTTCGGCCGCTTGCGACTGTGGCGCTGAGAGACAGACGGTCAAACACATCGTGCAGGAATGCCCACTAAGGGCATACGAGGGTGACCCACAAGATTTCCTAATGGCGACCCAAGAGGCAATCGACTATTTACTATCTAAGCTGGACGTCTGCTTGTGACTGGTCTTCTGTGAGTGTAACTTTACAATTGGCGGTGTCCTTATATACAAACTGTTATTTATTGCTCTGTTTATACATATGTGATTTTTTTTAATCGTGTTGTTTCTGTAATTTTTACTGTGATGTTATGAGCCATACGCTAAATAAATAAATTGGTGACTGCATCAATAACACTCGTAATTCATATCAGTGGTCTTAAAATGCACATGTGGAGACACATATTCAAGAACGCTTCTCTGTAAATGTGTGATGCGGTCTGACAGACAATTAGTCAACTAAGCCGGTTGTATTACCGCATCGTCTTACAGGACCCCGTTATCGACAATTTCTTGAATATGGGATTCTAGCATTATTGAAAGAGATTCCTTTGGCTACAAGATTGCGTATATTCATCCAGATGACGGGGCTTCTGCACATTGTAGTCGTCAGGTGACACTTCATCGACACCTAACATTCCCCGAAAGATGAATCGGTACGTTTCTTGGCCACCAAGGTCCCTAGACCTTACCCCCCTGAATTTTTTCCTGTGGGGATGGATTATGAGTAGTGCAGCGCTCATGAAAGAACGCAAAGACAACCCATGCTGTTATCAAGAGAACTCCAAAGTGCATTGACGTTGGCGGTGGAATTTTTGAAAATCAACTGAGAATCCCCTCATTTGCTTTTGCTTTAATTTTGTTTGGATTACATACGAACAGCTGTATCTCTGTACTGAATACAAGTTGGACACATGTCACTAGCGTTGCCCAGAAAGTAATGCACTGCATTCTTTTTCCTAAACAATTCTTTATTGAACATAATTAGAGTTACACACACAAAAGGATGATGTTTTATCCACAGACCATATTTTTCCACGTAATTTCCATCCCGCTCTATGGCGTTTCTCTATCGCGAAACTAGAGTGTGTATGCTCTGTCGGTACCAATCCTTTCCTGGTGGCGGAACTCAAGATCAGTTACTGCAAGAAAGCGAATTTGATGTTGACGTCAAAGCAGGCGAATTCACTGGAGTCCCAACCTAAACTCCTTAAGACGTAGAGCGAGGCAGGCGAGGAAATAGTACCACAAATCTTTAAGGGTAACAGAACGACAAAGAATACTGATTTTCTATGGGACAGCAAAGCAACAGTATAAAGAACTACTACACCAAACAGGATTAGAAAAATGGGAAGCATATATTAAGGATCAAATGGTAAGAGATGTTTGGTGTTTTCCATGCAAGCTTGCAAAAAGCAAGTTTCGATCGTCCATTGTGTTATCGAGCCTGAGAAGATAAGACGTCACGATGACGACAGAATGGGAGTAGCTGCTCTGAACTTTGTTGCCAAATTATGCAACAATGGAAGACACAGAGTTCCATCAGCATCTTCGATTTGATGTTGTGGAGCAGCATGTGATTAAAAGTATTGTGATTCCATTTGCGTAGAGGAAGTGAGACATGCAATAATGAAGTTAAAGAAGAAGGAAGCACTAGGGCCTGATACCATACTCGCAGAAGTGTGTCATCAGCTAGTGGACAAAACTGTTCCATATATAACAGTGTTATTAAACGAAAGTCTTTTGCTGGGTCGGTGCCTAGAATCTGGAATATCATTATACTAAAAAGGGGCAAAGACCCAAGCGAACCGAAATCTTACAGACTGAGTTTCTTAGTAAATGGTCTAGCAAAATTACAGGAAAAGCTTCTCTGCCGCTACCTGAGAGATCACAGACAGTTAATAGGTATGAGCCCCCCTGCAGTACGTTTTCTGGAAAGGGACGTCCACCGAGGATGCGATAAATCACGCAATGAATATTATGAACACCTCAGACAAGTACGTTACAGGCATAATGATTGACACTGCTGGGACGTTCGTGTTTGATAATTTTTGGTGGCCTACGCTCTTCAAAACTTTTAAACAGGTATACAGTCCATGGTGAGCCTGCAACGTTTATGAGATTTCTGCACAGGCAGGTAGGTGTGACTAGAACGTCCTAGAAAGAAAATTGTGAAAGACATCACCAAAGGCTGCCCACTGGGTTATGTTTGAGTTCAGGGATGTTGGCATCGAACTATTACTGAAACAGCTTCAGAGTATAAAGAACACTACAGGCTACATCGGCTAATCAGACTGTCTGCTGATTTCAGTATCTGCTAATACAAGGTCTAAATCAGAGGAAAACAGTAGGTTAGTTCTACAAGACTAAGCAACTGCTGCATAGAACACAGACTAACGACAGCAGTGCATAACACACTCTATACGTTACTATAGGAAAATTATCAAGAACGAGAAATTCCGCAATCAGAATAAATGACCAACGTGTAAAAAGAGAAGAAATATACAGATACCTTGTAATTAAAATCGACGAAAAGCAAAACTTTCATTCACATGGAGCAATCGTCTGGCATAAAGGCAGTAAAATCCTAAATAAAATAGCAACAAGTGGCCAAAGAATGTTATGTTAATATCTGGTCTCCAGCCGGAACATATGTTCATCTGGACACCTAGCCGCCATCTTCAGGTGACTAGACCGCCGCACTGTTTCGCCGGAACTGGAATCAAACACGCCGCCGCAGCTCCCTTATACACCGACCGTGGGTCCACCGCGCGTGCGCAAACATAACTGCTCTCTAGCGACGTTTTTATTCAATGACACATAGTGTGAACAAACTGACGGTGTGGCTATGGGGAGCCCATTATCCCGGGAGAGTCGCCAAATTATTTATGGAAGATTTTAAGGACATGCACTGACGACGACATTCTTAAAACCAACGACACGTTTATCGTATGACCACATGGGAGGGATGCTCTGGGTCGTTTCCTAGAGCATTTTAATCGTCTGCATTCCTGTTTTAAGTTCACGATGGAACTTGAAAATGAAACATCCTTGTTTAGGTGTCTTGGGCTATAGGAGGGATGATGGGACATTAGGACATAGTGTTGGTCACAAGCTCACTCATACGAACTGATATCTTCATGCATCAAGTAGTCATCCATCGTACCAACGCAACGGGGTCGTACGTACTTTGGTAAAAAGAGCTTACGCCATCTCAGATGCAGATAGTTTGACACAAGAACTGGACCATCTAGAGGCTGTGTACAAGCAGAATGGTTATACTGACAATCTTGTCCGTCGTGCTCTACAGACTGCACCTTCGCGGGAATCTACAGAAGATACAAGCAAATCAGTAGCATTCCTACCGTTTGCGGGGAGTTTATCTTCAAAATAGGAAGAATTTTAAAGAAAAACGACATTAAAAGAGTATTCCGTCCGCCAGCTAAGACCCAAGCTCTGCTGGGCTCTGTGAAGGATGACTTATGTTTGAGAACGCCCGGGGTCAACATTATGCCCTGCCATTGCGGGAAAGTCTATATTGGACAAACGATTCGTACAGTTCAGGATCGTTGCGTGGAGCATCATCGACACATGCGTTTATTTCAGCCTATAAAATCAGCAATGGCGGAACATTGTGTTATTGAAGGACATAAAATGTTGTACGATGAAAGATTAGTGGTTGCCCCTGCGTTGCGGTATTGGGACTGTGTAGTGAAAGAAGCCACCGAAATTTGACAATATTATTAACAGAGATAAGGGGTATCCTTTAAGCAAGAATCGTAACCTGTTCAGTCTGACATTAAGAAATAACGGTTCTTGTCTCGGTCTTCAGAAGCTGTCAGTAGTGTTTGATATCGATTTATCGTCTCCGCATGCGGTGTTATGCCTGTCGCTAGAGAGCAGTTATGTTCGCGCACGCGCGGTAAACCCACGGTCGGTGTATAAAGGAGTTGCCACGGCGTGTTTGATTCCAGTTCCGCCGGCTCGGGTGGCCGAGCGGTTCTAGGCGCTACAGTCGGGAACCGCGAGACCGCTACTTTCGCAGGTTCGAATCCTGCCTCGAGCATGGATGTGTGTGATGTCCTTAGGTTAGTTAGGTTTAAGTAGTCCTAAGTTCTAGGGGAGTGATGACCTCAGTAGTTAAGTCCCATAGTGCTCAGAGACATTTGAACCATTTGATTCCAGTTCCGGCGAGATAGTGCGACGGCCTACTCACTTGAAGGTCGCGGCCAGGTGGACCACCGAGATATTGTGTACAGATGAAGATATGTTCCGGCTGGAGAGCCGATATCAGTACAATCATTTATTACCCAGGGAAAGTGTACGGAGCCACATCAATTGGCCAAAGAAGTCTTCAGCTGCCACTAGGAGCAGTAAGTTCGTACCACTAAGCAATCTTAGTCGCTATGTGGGCTACAAGTCGAGTGTTTGGCCTCATAGAGCCAGAAAGGTAAAGGCGCCACTGTCTCTAAGGCGAGGTCAGAGGAGTGTAATCCTGCACCTGACAGGCGCTTTGACAATGAATACCACCTGAGGCGATGCTTGCTCGAGATCTTGCAGTAAAAATGAGAGATGCACGATATTGGATCAAAAATTGCGAATATGGTGAGGTAAAAGATGTACTGGGCATAAGATGCGTGTCGGATAAGGAAGTAAAAGCATGAGTTAGAAAATGGCACGAAATCCGCGACAGGCAGGAACAGGGAGGAGCACCAACCAATTGCTTTCTGACATAAAAGGAAGAACAAGAATGACATACTTCCTTCCGACCGAGGGAGCTATGAATTACCTGTCAGATCATGGCCCATATTCCAGCTACTTACTAAAAATATTACAGCGCTTCACAGACACTTGTCAATGTGGAGCAATCAGTACCCCGAATCAGATCGACTGGCAGTGTGCCATTAAATGAGATGTTGCAGCCCAGGAAAGGTCGGTATTTGGAAATGTAGCAGTCTGTAATATAATAAGGAATGAGGAACTGTGCCATAAGCTGAACTTCATTAGCCACCTACACTTACAACTACTTAAACCTAACTAACCTAAGGGCATCACACACATCCATGCCCGAGGCAGGATTCAAACCTGCGACCGTAGCGGTCGCACGGTTCCAGATTGAAGCGCCTAGAACCGCTCGGCCACACCGGCCGGCCTCAGCTTATGATGGTTCTGATGCCAAGTACAGTAGTGTAGTGTTGTGTACTGCTATGTAGTGTAGGCCTGTAGTATGGTAGCCCAAAATCATAAATTACAAAATTTGTAATGTACCAATGCTGCATAGTGTAATAGACCAGTCACGTGTGCCTTCTAGATACCGGATAAACGGATATTTTTGCGCCAGATGGCCAAATGATAGTATATAGATTCTTTTAGTTATTGTTATTATTTTAATATAGCTATTCTATGTGGCTTAAATGGCATAATAGCATAATGCTTAGTTATTACTAACACATTGGAAAGTGTGTTAAAATACTATGTGCTTCATTCATGCCAATTCAACATTCGATCTGTTATTTGATATAGATAACACAGTAACAGAAAACAGGAAATAAATAAGTGAACAAATTTACTTAAGAACTACGAGCCACATTCACCAACAGCTAGCATCAGAGTGTTGTTCCTCTCAGCGTACTCAGATAACCCAAACGTGAAACGGAAGCGACCAGACTGGTCGGATCCATCACCAAACTAAGAGATAAACAACGTAACAGACATATCTCGAGCAAAGGAAATAGACCTCTTTGGCCAAGTAAGAGGTAAAAGGTTGGTTAACCTGCTCTCCCAACAAGCGAAAAGCAACTGAACTACTAAACTAAACCTGAAATGTCACACGTAAACACCCATTCAAAAAAAAAAAAAAAAAAAAATGGTTCAAATGGCTCTGAGCACTATGGGACTTAACATCTATGGTCACCAGTCCCCTAGAGCTTAGAACTACTTAAACCTAACTAAGGACAGCACACAACACCCAGCCACCACGAGGCAGAGAAAATCCCTGACCCCGCCGGGAATCGAACCCGGGAACCCGGGCGTGGGAAGCGAGAACGCTACCGCACGACCACGAGATGCGGGCAAACACCAATTCACTCACGTGCTATCACACTCAAGGTAAGTAAAAGGAAGGAAAAAATAAGTGTAGGTCTGGATTACACGTGGGAACTAAATGAATCACATAACGTGCTGATATTCTTACGCAAAGAACAAGTCGCTTGCATTTAACGCCAGATAGTCATTGAATTTTCATCAAGTCCACAGCACAGTCTTCCTGGGAGAGTCAACAGAACTGTATTGCAGACAATCTGTGCAGAGAATGAGATCGCGGTTGGATGTCAGTCAACGCGTCTTATCAATTTGCAACCAGTCACGACTCAAAAGGCCTCAGCTCAACAGAAGGCGTTTTGTGTGCTTCTGTTAGCAAAGAGTGAGTCACTGATTTCGGTCCAGCATGTGTTTCATCAGCGTTTTGGCATTGATCGTCCTGCATACAAAAACATTCGTTGTTGGTAACGCAAGATGAAAAAGTCAGTATGTTTGTGCACAGGTAAGAGTCCAGGTCGACCTCGCGCTTCTGATGACGTGGTGCGAAGATTTCGGTAAACGTTCAAGCGGAATCCACGAAAGTCTACTCGCCGCGGAGGCAGAGAACTGGTAGTGCCTTATTCGACTGTCTGACGAATGTTGAAACGTCCACTTAGAAAAATTAATGAATTACTGTGCTGGAAAAGCCTTTACGGTATTTGATTTTCAAACAGCTGAGCAAAACTGAACGTGCTCAGACATTACTCTCTTTACTTAATCTGATCAACACTAAACTGACACACAATATTTTTAGCGCAACGCAGTCTGACTTTCAATAATCCCTACAAAAGAATGGCCCTGATTAACAATAATCTATACCTTTCATGAATCACTTACCTTACAAAAATCTTCGTTACTCGAACTACTGCAGTACAGCGAGCGCAAATACTGCCAGCTAAATAAAAGATTCTAACTACTGAAGGCACTAACTACTGATAGGCACTGTTAGCAAATGAAAGATTTTTATAGAGAACGAACAATGTATTTACGTTAATAGTGTTCAAAAGTCATAATATATATATCAGTTCATGACAACCAGTCTTACAAATTTACTGTCTCTGATGGACACACGTCCATATCATCCGCTCTCAAAACTCCGCCATCTCACTCCCCACCTCCACCACTGCTGGCGGCTCATCTCCAATTGCCCAACACTACAATAGTGAATGTTCCAACAATGTCAACCAGCCACAGACTGCACACAGCACAGCCAGTGATTTACATACAGAGCGCTACGTAGCGTTAGCAATATAAAAACCTAAACAGCCTACTTACAATGTTAAGGTGTCCTTTGGTTTATAAACCACACAGACTACAAGTGAAGCAAGCTCTTTGGGTTGGTAATAAAAGGAAATGGTTTGACTTCAGCAATGCGCAGCTAAAGGACGTGAAAGACGATACGTTTTTAGCGCAGTTAATTACCAGTGATATGACCCCATATGATTTTTTCTTGTGGGGATATGTGAAGTACTGTGTGTTCATCTCCCCTTTATCTCGTGACATGGATGAAGTTAAGCAATAACTTGTGTAAAAGCTGATACATTGTGTACAGTCTATCGTCTAGATGTTGTTCTTGCTGCTGCTGCTGCTGCTGCTGCTGTACACACACAGCATTTGTAATAGCATAGCTAAAACTCTATGATCTTGTGAGTATTATGCAATTTGTTCTTCGTTTATAGTATGCTTCTATCAATAAATATGGAGTTTTGAATTCAGGTCATTCTTTTGAAACAACCGGTAACGCTGTCCTATGGGGGCGAAACACGTGGCGATGTGCCAACAAATAAATCGAATGCAGCTGCTGCTCTCGTGATCATTATTTCCGTTGGTACCAGCAGACGCATGCCCTCGAGGCGAAAACAGCGTATTCTGTGGTGCCATTGGACTGTATTGATGTGGAGCCTGAAACGGCTGGAGAGCGAGACGAGATGAGGCGAGGTCGGGACCCGGGCGGCAGCTGTCAGCTGGCGGCCAGCAGTGGTGGTTGGGGGAGTGGGGGCAGAGGGGTGGCGCGCACCCTCATCTCAAAAATTATTGCTGTGCCCGCGCAATCAGCGCGGCGGGCAGGCCGCTGCTAGCCGGGCCGGGCCCGGCGAGCCGGCAGGTAAATTCAGACCAACGAGCTCCTAATTGGGGATCCTGACGAAGCACGGCCGTTGATTACGCCTCCGGCTAAATTGCAGCCGGGGCCCCACAGCCGCCGCCGTCGTAACGCATTCCCTCCCCACTCTCAGACTACGAGCGTGCCCCACGTCGACAACAAAGGAATTTTTCGCTACTTTCGTTGGGATCTCCCGATAATTAAGGGGGCCGATAGAGCAGTCTCGCCGACTAAATCTGTTCTTCGCTGTACGATGCGAGGACATTTGCAACAGTCTTGCTCGCCTTTTTGCAGTTCAACAAAAAACAAGAAAACTGTGGGAAGTGCTATTAGACAAAAGACATCCACGAAAATCATCTACTGTTATGACAAATTCACAGGGCATTTATTTTATCATGTTAGAAATATACACTGTAGCTTGCAGGATACCACAAATATTAACTAACCTTTCTGAATAAATAATGTAAACATGTTGGTGTGGCTGTGGCTAAGCCATGTCTCCACTATATCCTTTCTTTCGGGAGTGCTAGTTCTGCAAGGTTCGCAGGAGAGCTTCTGTAAGGTTTGGAAGGTAGGAGACGAGATACTGGCAGAAGTAAAGCTGTGAGTACCGGGCGTCAGTCGTGCTTCGGTAGCTCAGATGGTAGAGCACTTGCCCGCGAAGGGAAAGGTCCCGAGTTCGAGTCTCGGTCGGGCACACAGTTTTAATCTGCCAGGAAGTTTCATATCAGCGCACACTCCGCTGCAGAGTGAAAATCTCATTCTGGAAACATCCCCCAGGCTGTGGCTAAGCCATGTCTCCACTATATCCTTTCTTTCGGGAGTGCTAGTTCTGCAAGGTTCGCAGGAGAGCTTCTGTAAGGTTTGGAAGGTAGGAGACGAGATACTGGCAGAAGTAAAGCTGTGAGTACCGGGCGTCAGTCGTGCTTCGGTAGCTCAGATGGTAGAGCACTTGCCCGCGAAGGGAAAGGTCCCGAGTTCGAGTCTCGGTCGGGCACACAGTTTTAATCTGCCAGGAAGTTTCATATCAGCGCACACTCCGCTGCAGAGTGAAAATCTCATCATGTTGGTAATAGCTTATCATTGCCATCAACAGTTAATGTCAGCAGTTAATAATGTGCCACAGAAATACACCCATACATACAATAAAAGTGTTTGTATGAACGTATGTGTTCATGTTCCACATGTCCTCCTAAACCGTTGGATCGCTTACTGTCTGGAAGGAACCACTGTGGGGCTAAGAGTCACCTAAGTCTCAAAGGGACGTGGGTGTGGGTGAAATTGAAACGTAACTCAAGACGAACAAATAATCAGGAAAACCTGAGGTGATAAAAGTCATGGGACACTTCCTAACATCGAATCGGACCTCCCTTTGCCCTGCCTAGCGCAGCAGCCTGACGTGGCATACACTCAGCACGTCGTTGAGAGTTGCCTACAGTATAATTGAACCCTACTGCCACTATAGCCGTTCGTAATTGCGAAGGTGTTGCCAGTGCAGTATTTTGTACACAAACTGACCTCTCGATTATGTCCTATAGATGTTCGACAGGATCCATGACGGGCGATGGGTGGCCAAATTATTCACTTGAACTGTTGAGGATGTTCTTCAAACTAATAGGGAACAACTGTGTCCTGGTGACATGGCGCATTGTCATCGATAAAAATTTCATCGTTGTTTGGGAACATGAGTTCCATAAATGGCTGTGGATGGTCTCCACGTAGACGAACGTAACGATTACAAGTCAGTGGTTAATTGGGCCAGAGGACCCAGTCCATTCCATGTAAACACAACCCGCACCACTATGGAGCCATCACTGGCTTGCACAAAACCTTGTTCACAACTTGGGTATGTGGCTTGTAAGTAGGCTGTTTAGGTTTTTTTTTAATGGTAACGCCACGTGGCGCTATGTATGAAAATCACTGGCAGTCTGTGGCAGCGTGGCATTGTTGGAATTTGTCATTGTAGTGTTGGGCAGTTGGCTGTTAACAGCGCGTAGCGTTGCGCAGTTGGAGGTGAACCGCCAGCAGTGGTGGATGTGGGGAGAGAAATGGCGGAGTTTTGAAATTTGTAAGACTGGATGTCATGAACTGCTATAAATATTATGACTTTTGAACACTATTAAGGTAAATACATTGTTTGTTCTCTATCAAAATCTTTCATTTGCTAACTATGCCTATCTTTACTTAGTGCCTTTAGTAATTTGAATCTTTTATTTAGCTGCAGTAGTGGCGCTCGCTGTATTGCAGTAGTTCGAGTAACGAAGATTTTTGTGAGGTAAATGATTTGTGAAACGTATAGGTTAATGTTAGTCAGGGCCATTCCTTTGTAGGGATTTTTGAAAGTCAAATTGCGTTGCGCCAAAAATATTGTGTGTCATTTTAAGCACAGTCATGTATAATTTTTCTAAGGGGAAGTTTCATCCTTCGTGAGGTCTACGCCAAAATCAAAACCTACGATCCGCCCTTACCATTTGAAATCAGGACTCTGACCTGACCACGGATCTCCAGTCGTCTAGAGTCCACCTATTTTGGCCCAGTAGAGACACCACAGGTAATATCGTGCTGTTGGCAAAGACACTCTTATGCTGCCATGGCACGTTAACGCTAAACGCTGTCCTGATTCATTCGTCGTACATCCCATATTGATTTCTGCGGTTATTTCACCTGCAGTGTTGCTTGCCTGTTAGCACTGACCACTCGATGAAAACGCCGCTGCTCTCCGTCGTTGAGTTAATGCTGTCAGCCACTGCATTCTCCACGGTGAGAATGCCTCAAATTTCCGAAATGGGATGTCCCATGCACCTACCTCCAGCTACTATTTCACACTCAAACTCTGCTACTTCCCATCGTGTGGCCTTGATCATGTCAGAAACCTACTCACATGAATCAAGTGAGTGCAAGTGACAGCTGTGCCATACCCTGTGTACGTGACACTCCCCCATCTGTGATGTGCATATTGCTAACCCATTACTTTTGTCACTTGACTGTATGTTCCGCATGTCGTCCTAAACTACTGGACCGACTTCAACCAAATATGGTACACATATCACTTACAGTCGGGGACAAAATAGCTGTGGTGATAAAAACCACCTAAGTCAGTTTAGGGTGAGTGCGAGAAAGAATCACAGTTCACGAAGCTCTAATGGCCAGACTATATTCATTCAATATTTCAGATTTAGAGCACTTACTGACTTGCATCAGACTTCACATATAATTTCAAACATTTGTGAGACATCTTCTCGCAGATATCCCATACATAATGGTGAAAGGAAAAATGTATATATCTTACTACATCCCTATATTATGGTCACTCCCAGAAATATGTCTAGGTGTTTCATATTGCTGCATGTTTCCCACTTGAATATTCACATCGGGATGCGCTCTCTCTTATGACATTATGGAGATAAGGTGTTAAATATGTTACAGCACCGGTCTGTTTATAAGGTGCTGGTATATTATTTATGAATGTGTTTCATTACTCCAAAAATATTTGGGAGGATTTTTGTTCCGATGATTTAACCAGGCATACCATGTTCGTCCGTCATGAACAGAACTACATTTTTTGTTCCATACACATGTATGGATTTTACGCGGTACCTTATTTTTGCACTTTCTATTTCTCAATAATAATTTTATTAATGTGACTTTGAAAGATTTCTCGGCTCATTGATTTTAGACTTTGTAACATATGAAAGAATAAAGCCGGCCACTGTGGCCGAGTGGTTCTAGGTGCTTCAGTTTGGAACCGCGCTGCTGCTACGGTCGCAGTTTCGAATCCTGCCTCAGGCATGGATGTGTGTGATGTCTTTAGGTTGGTTAGGTTCAAGTAGTTCTAAATCTAGGGGACTGATGTCTTCAAATGTCAAGTCCCATAGTGCTTAGAGCCATTTGAATTTGAAAGAGTAAAATGTTTGGTTTCATATCAAATTTATGTACTTTTTTCTTGTGTGTAAAATTGTAATCTTCAAACTAATACTTCATTTTGTACTCAGTACAATGTGGGTTAATCACACCGTTAGTAGGTGCCTATATTAGCTTGACATTACTGATGTTATTTTGACGTTCTGCTAACATGCAGACGTGAATTTGTAAACATATTCTCTTGTAAAAAATTGTTACATTATACATTGCATATTTTCATAATAATTGATTGTAACCCATGTTTCTTTCTTGGATTCTAATATCGTGGACGGATCCATTCCTTGCTGTGAAATCGTACGTTTACTCTGGTTCTACAAGTATCCTTGATGCACAGTCTTTGTATCTAAGTTGAACGAGCCACATTATTTCACTGGTAGCAGTTGATGTGTGTCATAACATGCCCCGCAGTACGGCATTCATAGCTGATATGTGGAATGTTAAAGTCGTATTGTTTTTTGCTTTGTAGGTACTTCTTTTTGATTTTCTTCATGTGTGACGTTGCAGTTCGGAACGACTGTGGACTGTGTATTTTTCTTCTGTGACGCGTATTGCTCCTTTGTGCTATTTGATTTAGTCTCTGGATGATGGTCGAAAACTGAAACCAGTCGTAATAAATGAGTAAAATTCAATACAGCAAAGTTAGCATCCATTTCTTAAAATATTCTCATGCTGCAGATGTGTGTCTACAACGTTTGAATAAGAGAAAAATTCAAGAATTCGATTAAACCTGGTGATGAAAGTGTATCAGTGATACGATTCGCTGATGATAGTGCTATCCACAGTGAACGTCAAGAGGAATTACAGGATGTGCTAAATGGAATGAACGTTTTAATGTGAACGGAATATGGATTGAGAGTAAAGCGTAAAATGACAAAAGTAAAAGGAAGTAGGAGAAATGAAAACAGCGGGACACTTTCCATCAAAATTCATGTACATTGGCTTCTGCAGAACTTAGCTTTTGGAGGACGATAACTACGACACTTCCACAGAGATTATCTTACAGCAAGACGCACATTTAGCGCTACAGGACACGTATTTGAGTGATTAATTTTGTACTTAAAACCATTTATTTTTCAAGATTTTTGAAATACAAAGAAAGTTTTCTGTGATACATTTCATGCCATTGCTGTAATCTGTAACACCTGAGGGTATAATTACATTAATCCTCAAGGGGGTACACGCTTACTTTGTGTACCATGTGTTTGGCAAGCACAAGGAGCCCTAGCTAATATGGTATTTGCTTATACAACTTTACACATCGGTACCATATTTCTCTAACACAGAATTACACAGCTACCTGATTATTTCACAGAGAAACAAACTTTTTTTTACAACATCAGTGACAGATGTTTACGCAATTACACAGTTGGGTAACCTCACACTTACCAAATTGTATTTTGTCTGTACTTTGTGAACTCTTCATATTTTTTCAGACCCATTGTGATATTATGAGAGCTTTGAATGATGTATTTGGTATGGGATCATGATTTTTAAAGTACGTTTGAGGCAGATGACACTTTTGACATGAGCAGAGAATTTTTTTAGGTTTTGAAATTATTGGAGGAAGCTACGACGATTTTGAGATTTGACTGAGGTGTTATGATGTTATTATTACGACGACGATGTGTATTATGCTGTTGAGGTATGTTTATGTCAATAAGATGATGCTACCATATATGAGGAATGTGATTACGTGTTTATATGTATATGAATAATGAATAGAAGTTAGGGACTCTGGCTTGTGAAAAAGGATGTAGGAAACCAAGAATCGTACTTTAAGAGTTATGAAATGTATGTAAATGCGTAAATGTATTACAATGCCAACGAAAATTTTTTGGACACTGTTATATCAATAGCATTTTGTTTCTACAGATTTGTAACGCAAATTCTTGACCTGTGAAATATTTTTATATGAGACTGTCACTGTAGCGGAAACTGCTGTCGTAAATATTTCGGTAAGAAAGTTAAGTGACCACCTTCACATAATGCGTCGTGGGCACCCAGCTGTGCGACAGACGCCTGGAGGAAAAGCCATTAGTGGGTGCCTTTTCAGCGGCACAGGCAAAAAAAAAAAAAAAAGGGGAGGTCATTATCCTAGCTATTGACATTCCTTTGTAGAAAGCATCACAAATACGACATGCTCAAACTTGAAAAGATATGATTATACTGTGGAGCTCTTAATTTATGATATTTACTGAAATGAAATGATGAGAAACATTTCATGTCTATTGTCTTGCTAGTTGAAAGATTGTTTACTGCATTATGAAATGCCATATGGCTAGTGAATGACGTTTCACGCCTTGCTTTGCCTATTTTGTTTAATATCTAGTTCCTAGCTGCACCGCAGCATTGGTTAAAATAAAATTTTATAGATGTACTAATATAAATATTTTATGCCTACAGATCCAGTAAAAAATAACTGTATGTTGTACTTCAAAAAAAAAAAAAAATGGGGGAGCACAAAGATATTTCCCTTCACAGGAATTGCATACAGATTTTCTTTTCAACTACTTGGTAATTTTTTTTGTAGAATAACTTCTTGTGCTACACCACTTTAATTACATAGACATTAAGATGTGAATATACATTTCCCTTATCTGCATTGTTGTTTTTACCATAATATTTTTTCTGCTTGAGCTATGTCATGTTTAGGTATAAGTTGTTGCTGCTGTTTGCCAGGCATAGTGTTACTGAATTTGACTTTGTGTTACTCTTCTAAGCTAGTTTTACTACTGTTTTATTTTTCTTGTTTGCTGCACAGTGCCTCATATTAGTTGTAATAGTGCAATTGCTTTGCCAATTTGAATTTTTTGTCATTGATGTTTGTGTTAATTGATTTGTACTGCTGCATTGCCTCGTCCCTTAGTTTAGCATCTGAGCTCACTGGATTTAAGTTAGCTTAAGAGGGGGTAGACTATATGAGAGAACGAGTTGTGATGAATTGGAAAAAATGCATTGAGAAGCTATAAGAAAATCGTTTGGCCAAAAAAAGTATTTTGAAAGAGGATGTGAGCAAAAAGGTAGGGTTTAGGGACAACAGGTTTAGGTAGGATTTTGTTGGAAATAAATGATGAGGTAAGATAATGGAAAATGAATAATGAGGTGAGATATATGTGAACATAAAATACAGAAAGCATGCTTGGATAGGATTTTTTTTGGTGGAAACAAATGTTGAAATAAGACGAAAGATCTGTGGAATGAAGTTTTAGGTTGGACTGCAGTACCAAATGTTACACTGAAAACGAACCCTGTCCTTTCCTTTTGTGTTATCCCACTATGTGTTTGTATACCCTTGTGTATTTGTTTTCTTCCTGTCTCTGTGTAGTTTCATAGAACGTTTTCTTCTTTTAATATTAAGCTACATTCACTATGATGAGGAATACTGTTCTCCTCAAATATAATTGGCATTAATAATATGTTATTTACCTTGTAAATATGCTTAGACCTTATTTTTTCTGTTTTATTTTCATGCTCATGTGTGAAGTTGATGTTTCGAAAGTTATTCTGATCTTTTATGTATGTACTCATGTCATAATTCCTGTAACACTGATGTATATGTTATTTCTATTCTTTTGTAAAGCCTGTATTACTACAAATGTTATCTGTATTGTTATGTTCTTTAATCATGTATTTTGTACCTTTGTATTGTATTCTTATGTTATAAAATTGTAATTGACACCAGTTCATCAAATTACATAACTTGTAACCATTCATTTCACTGCACACATTTCTGTTGGTCATAGTAATGGACAATATGTGAGAAGCAGGGACTGTTAGTGTTTGCAAGTGTGTTAATAATTCAGCAAGGGACTGGATAACAGCATTGCTGGTTCTAAGGACAATTCCAAAAACTTTGTGAGTGCACAAGTGGACTTGCTCTATGATCCGCAAGACTCTTCAATGGTGATTGTGCACCTGCACAGTCACAACAGATGGCTGCTGGCCATGTCTACAAGGACTACAGTGGGTCTGCATCTCTGATGACCCACCAATACCATACTCTCTACCAGGACTACAGTGGGTCTGCTCTGTGATGACCTACCTACCAATCTTCTTCAAAACGTCGAATGGTTCTGCTGTGGGTTTGCTCTGTTGTGGCCCATTACCTGTCTGCATGTCAAGATCCAGCACTGTCTTTCTGTTGGAAGGACAACACTACTTCTTCAAGACTGCATGGAAATCCACTACTTCTGTGAGCAATTTCTTTTACTAATGAGACTTTGTGAAAAAAAACTGTAATTCCTATTATGATGAATGATCAGGACTATCTTTATGGACTGTGAGAACATTTTAGCTTTTGACCAACATTGTATCAATAAGTGTGTGCATTTGATATCTTTGTTATTGTAATTATAAAAAAAATTATCAAATCATTATTGGCCACTGTCCAAAAACAATTTGTAAAATTTTTTGTGGGGAGCATGGGGGCTATGTAAGTAGGCTGTTTATGTTTTCTTATTGGCAACGTTACGTAGCGCTCTATATGAAAATCACTGGCTGTTCTGTGTGCAGTCTGTGGCTTGTTTGCATTGTTGTCTGCCACTGTAGTGTTGGGCAGCGGCAACTGGATGTGAACAGCGCGTAGCGTTGCGCAGTTAGAGGTAAGCCGCCAGCAGTGGTGGATGTGTGGAAGAAAATGGCGGAGTTTTGAAATTACATATATTATGACTTTTGATGATATTAAGGTAAATACATTGTTTGTTCTCTATTAAAATTTTTCATTTGCTAACTATCCCATTCAGTAGTTAGTGCCTTCTGTAGTTTGAATCTTTTATTTAGCTGGCAGTAGTGGCGCTCGCTGTATTGCAGTAGTTCGAGTAATGAAGATTTTTGTGAGGTAAGTGATTTGTGAAAGGTATAGATTAATGTTGGTCAGGGCCATTCTTTTGTAGGGTTTTTGAAAGTCAATTTGCGTTGCGCTAAAAGTATTGTGTGTCAGTTTAAGCACAGTCTTGTATAATTGTTCTAAGGGGACGTTTCATATGTCGACCCTTAGCCTCGGATACCTCATTGGAATCTTCTGATTTTTTTCTTGTAGTTTGTGTATTTAGTGTAGCTTTTGTTTATTGCTAGCGCGTAATTATAAAGAGAATTTCCTTGGTAGTTGTGATTTTTCATTGTTGCACAGTAAAACAGTTGTGGCATGCATTTAGATTTGCACCAAGTATTTCGCAGCTGCGCTTGCAATTAACTAGATATTACTTTCAGTTCTATGTTAATGTGTTCTCTTATTTTTTGCTCTTCAAATTGTGTCTTTTTGTGTTATCGTGTGAAATATTGTGACAATAATGGCTTGTGAAAAACGTAATACTAGGCTCCAAAGTAAACTGAGAAATGACAGTGAAGACGAAAGCAGTGTGTTAGCGCCACCGTGTAATGAAGTAACTAATGTTCAAAGTAGTAATTTTGGTAATTGTTCATAGGGAAATGGAGCGGGCGGCAAATAATGGCGTAGACAGTGAAACAATTAGTGAACAGTGAAGCATTATCGATCGATCGGTCGGCAACAGCTCGCCTCAGGAATCCGAAATGACAGGACACAGTTTTACAAATACTGTAGATTCAGGTTTTGCGTCCTCACCGTTTTCTCAAATAAGTCAAGACACATTTTCAGCTTGTCAAAATGTGAATGTTGCCGGTGCCAATTCACTGCCGAAAAGCACTGAGGAACACGTTTCAGACACCAGTGCATTGTTATTACAATTAATGCAACAAATGGGACAAACGCTTCAAAAGTTAGACACAATGGAACAAAATCAGAGACAAACACAGCAAAAGCTTCAAAAGTTAGACACCACACTTGAACAAACACGTGAAGATTTAACTATTGAGTTACATAACATTGAATCTAAATGTCAAAAAGTCTGTAATGGCGTAAAAACACAAATTTGTGATAATTTTAAACCTATTTTTTCGCGGCATGAAAATGCATTACAGAATAACGAAGCAGCCATAAAAGAACTGCAAACCATTGTTCATGAAAATCATGAGACCCTGCAAGCTAAAATTGACTCAGTTGCATCTACCGATTCGGTTACGCAACTTGCAAAAACTCAAGAAAACCTAAAGGATACAGTAGATACTCTGAAAATTGGTTCAGAAAGACACACTGAGGAAATGTGTTCACTATCGGAGAAAGTAGCCGAACTTTCGGATCAGGTCACTAACTTATCTACGAAGGTAGATGATAATCTGAATGACACTAAACCAGTAGTCTTTAATGACACAGAAGAGTGTGAACAAATTAGGAAATTCAAACAAAATCTGAATCAAATTAATACGCAACATTAAAGAGAAATCTGGGAAGTACAAGATCAACTGACACAGGTAATACAAGAATTACGTATTTCAGAGGACACTCGCGCTCCAATAGGGGAAGAGGGACATAGAAATTCGGAACAGCCACAAAATAATAACACAGGGCACTTCGGAAATTATGAAAGAAATTGGCAAGGTACACCGAATTTTGAGATGGAACCGCCAAAAACGACGTAACAATGACCGACATGCGACTCGCGGACATGATGATTTTGATTATAAGCTGTTCATTACTACACGTAAACTCAAAACGTTTAAGAATTCTGCCAACGACATTCATCCACAAGCGTGGCTCCATCAATTCTCTCATTGTTTTCCTCCCAACTGGTCATTAGAGCACAGATTAGAATTTATGTGTGGCTATTTAGAGAATGAACCAGCTGTAAGAATGCGATCGGTCATTCACGATTGTCACAGTGAAGGAGATTTTTATCATGCCTTCCTCTCAGCTTATTGGTCTCAAGCTCCACAAGAACGAGTAAAACATAGCATCATAATGATGAAACATTTCGAACAATCTGAATTTTCCAGTCTTGTGAAATATTTTGAAGACATGTTGCACAAGAATCAGTACCTGTCAAACCCATACAGCCCCTCAGAAATCATCCGCATTTGCTTAATCAAACTGCCTGAACATTTACGACATATCATTTTGGCCGGACGTTGCAAAGACGACATTAAAGCTTTTCAGGGACTCTTACAAGGATTAGAAATTGACACAGACAGTCACGGGATGCGAAAAAAGGAAAACGATCACTACAGGTCACATCCGTCACAATTCCGTGACGACAGAAACAATAACTGGACACGACAATTCTATTCTTACAACGTAAATCGTGACCAAAAGAGACACCACCCGTATGACAACCACTGGCAGAGTAATAGTTACAGAGAGAGATCGCATTTCTGTAGGAATGAATATGACAGAGACAGTCATAGAAACAGACAATTTGGCAACCAGAACTATTATTATCACGGGAGACAGAATAACTTTGGACGCAACGGTCCAGCGCGCAGTTACGACTCAGGGAGAAATTCTTCACCACGTGACCGACAAGAAAGAAACTATGGAATCTACCGACACGACGACAGACGATATGATCGAAACGACAGACCTGAACTGCATCAGAACTGGCGGGATTTAAACAGGGCAGGGCCCTCTCATCACGGTGAATTTCTAGAAGTTAGGTCTCCTAATCCCAATAACGATGTGCGCCAACAAAGAGACAACAGACAATGACTCGCACTGCAGGCAGCCACTTGCGCCCACTGGCTCAGGGAAAAATAACATTGACGCTAACCTTGAGCAAAATTCCAGTATTCTTTACGGACGAATACCACATGATAATTACATTCAAGTTGAAACTCTGCATACTAGGAAGAGTAAAGGTTTACACCACATTTCACATGTAAAACCGTTTACTGAAAGATAATCTGCTTTTTAACTTTGTCTTTGCCATATAACTTTTCACTTTACATTGCTAGTATGCTTTGCCAGACTTAGTATCTGTAAACATGCAACAGTGTTTGAAGTTAAATATCCAGTCAAGAACCAAGAGAACTTATTTAAACAGAAATTACGAATGGATTGTTACTGCGAACAGATGACACAGTGTTATTGTGTGTGTACATTCTTGCTTGTTAGTTGCACGATTATGTAACGACTATGAGGCCTACATACTTAGAACATTTACTGGTACTGCTAATGAGATTTTAATGCAACATTTTGGTGTACTTGAAAATACATTCTGAATTAAAGTACTTTCTGAGAGATGCCAGATGACACAGTGGTTAGTTTATGTGACAGCTACACGATTATATCACGACGTTACTAATGTGTGACACAATTTACATTGTTGCTTTTGTGGTGTTTCTGTTTTATATCTGCACAGTTTTTCTGTATTATTTTGGAAAGTAAAACATGTTTTAGTAGTAACTTTTGTGGTATAGCTACAATGAGACAGCCTTTTCCGTAGCACAACAATACGTTACAGCACAGTACTTTCATCATCACAACAATAAGCGTAATAACTAAGATATCTATACACACAGCATTTCACTTTTGTTTATCATGAGGTAAGTACATTGGCTTCTGCAGAACTTAGCTTTTGGAGGACGATAACTACGACACTTCCACAGAGATTATCTTACAGCAAGACGCACATTTAGCGCTACAGGACACGTATTTGAGTGATTAATTTTGTACTTAAAACCATTTATTTTTCAAGATTTTTGAAATACAAAGAAAGTTTTCTGTGATACATTTCATGCCATTGCTGTAATCTGTAACACCTGAGGGTATAATTACATTAATCCTCAAGGGGGTACATGCTTACTTTGTGTACCATGTGTTTGGCAAGCACAAGGAGCCCTAGCTAATATGGTATTTGCTTATACAACTTTACACATCGGTACCATATTTCTCTAACACAGAATTACACAGCTACCTGATTATTTCACAGAGAAACAAACCTTTTTTATACAACATCAGTGACAAATGTTTACGCAATTACACAGTTGGGTAATCTCACACTTACCAAATTGTATTTTGTCTGTACTTTGTGAACTCTTCATATTTTTTCGGACCCATTGTGATATTATGAGAGCTTTAAATGATGTATTTGGTATGGGATCAAGATTTTTAAAGTACGTTTGAGGCAGATGACACTTTTGACATGAGCGGAGAATTTTTTTAGGTTTTGAAATTATTGGAGGAAGCTACGACGATTTTGAGATTTGACTGAGGTGTTATGATTTTATTATTACGACGACAATGTGTATTATGCTGTTGAGGTATGTTTATGTCAATAAGATGATGCTACCATATATGAGGAATGTGATTATGTGTTTATATGTATATGAATAATGAATAGAAGTTAGGGACTCTGGCTTGTGAAAAAGGATGTAGGAAACCAAGAATCGTACTTTAAGAGTTATAAAATGTATGTAAATGCGTAAATGTATTACAATGCCAACAAAAATTTTTTGGACACTGTTATATCAATAGCATTTTGTTTCTACAGATTTGTAACGCAAATTCTTGACCTGTGAAATATTTTTATATGAGACTGTCACTGTAGCGGAAACTGCTGTCGTAAATATTTCGGTAAGAAAGTTAAGTGACCACCTTCACGTAATGCGTCGTGGGCACCCAGCTGTGCGACAGACGCCTGGAGGAAAAGCCATTAGTGGGTGCCTTTTCAGCGGCACAGGCAAAAAAAAAAAGGGGAGGTCATTATCCTAGCTATTGACATTCCTTTGTAGAAAGCATCACAAATACGACATGCTCAA